>NW_027437193.1:27850996-29199746 GCF_033239565.1 Halichoeres trimaculatus | reverse complement strand
TTCTTCAACTGAAAGCCATGTTACTGTCTGAGAGTAGCTTTGTTTCACTAACACTTACAGGGATGAAATTAAATTTTCTAATTTTTGCCGGTTGAAGAATATTTCATGCATATGAGAGTGTCCAATTTCTTGGAATCACAGTGACTGTGGTTTGAATAATGGGTGTAAGCTGCAGTCCCCAGAGCCACTCTCAGGAAGAGGAGTGAAAACAGAGACAGCTTGCTGTTTGAAACTGCTCTCTATAGTGAGGTCATCAAATTTACACATTTGCACATTTCCCTGCACACTTACAGAAACATACACCATGAAACCACTAGAAAAAGCTGGATTAATCACTGCAACTAATTTCAAATAGTTAAACCAACTCTACAGAACCAATGCTTTGTTGTCATATGAGTTGATGTTCCATTGAGGCCATTTAGCCCTATGATTCATAACTGGGATAATTAATACAATCCCTGAAGCTTGGCTGGAGAGTGGATGTTGTTTTAGCTCAGGTCATGGAGTTAATAAAACACAATATCATAATGTGACTCATTTTTTGTCATTTCAGCACTCTTAGCGAGCTGACGTAATGGAGAGTTTGTGTACCTTTTGTTCTAAATTTTGTTCTGGAGCTCCGATGTGTACTCAGTTGTTGTTCTCTTTGGCAGACCAGACAAATAAAGTTTTGTTCAATGAGTGAAGCAGTCAGTAGCATTTGGACGCCAAACTCTGTGTGTGTATGATTATTGTGCACACATACTATGGAAAAGTTGAAGAGGGGGGCCTTTACGGACTAATCAAGCCCTCCACATCCCATAATGCAATGCGTGTGGGTTGAAAAGGGGGTGAGAAAGTTCCCTTGGCTTTACTGGGTAATCCCTTGATAAATAAACTGGGAAGACAAGACCACCGCTGCTATCTGTAAACCAATACTCCCCAGAGGAGGGATGGCCCTGGGCTTGGCTTGCCTTAGAGCTGACTCTTGCTAAGCTCTTTTTGCGCTCTCTTGCTTCAGGATGATATGTTAGAAACACATTTTAATGTATGTGGCTTATGTTAACACACTTTAGTTTGAAATATTTATGTTTGAGTTTCTGACACAAAAAACAAATGAAGGAAAGCTCATGTGCTTGGTTTTTAAAACACTCATCTGTCCATGGCTTTCAGCAGATGTCAAATTTCACCGGCCGGCTCAAATGCACATAGAATACATGCCCACTGTTTCCCCAAAGTCTTCCCATGCTGATGACATGCATCCCACCAATCTGCCCTGTCCATCAGCCGCTGTCCTCAGGCAATCACATGAGGAATGCTCCACAAAATAGCTGAAATTGTGAAGGTATAACAAGGACAAACAGGTGCTCACACACACATAAACACACAGACCCAGAGCGCTCATGCTGTGCTCAAATAGGATTTTCATTCTCACGACATCATCAGGTCAGGAGATAATTGATGTACGGCCATGTTCGAGCCCATGCCGTTATTCAACCTGTCGTCTGATTGGCCTTTAGGATTATGTGCTCAGAGGGTCCAACTTTTAAGAGCACGTCTCCATTTCTCAAGAGGCTCCTTTAAGAGGATTCTGTTTATTTTCCTATGCTGACTTTGTTCTCTCTTGTTTACAAAGTTGTGTTTGGTTAGGCACAAGACTGATCTTTATTTCAGTGCTTTTGTTTTGCACTGCGGCCCCTTGTTTCCTATCTCTTCTGGCCAGTTAGAAAGTAGAGCATACTTGAACCTCTTCTGTGTGGTTGTAAAAATAACACAGTAAAGCAAACAGAACTGTGGGTGACCTCCTCTTGATGTTCATATTTTAAAAGCATGTTTACATTTTTTGTCTCAGAGAATAGCAAAGTGTCATAGACTCGGGAGAAATGGTGCTGGGTTCCCAACTTTGGAAAGTTGACAGTGACAGGATTAGATAATGTCTTAATATCTTCATTTATCACCCTTGCAGAGAAATGACCAGCGCTGACCTTTTTTTGGTTGTTTCTCTTGTGCTGGGTTAAATTCTTCAACTTAAGCCTCTTCACTTTTTCAATTAGTTGACTCTTTTGGGAGATTTTTGGCTGTCCAGGATAAGCAATCAAATGCTAACATACAGCTGGCTTCCTGCTTGGGATGTGAGCATTCGTTCGACTAATATGGAGCCAAAGCAATGACTTTTATATTTGGTATTGAAAATAAAATTTGGCACTGAAAACAAATCCTCCCAAAAAAAAAGATAAGAAAAGAGAAAGAAACATTTGTATCAAAAAAAAGTCATGGCATAAAACCAAGAAATATCATTGATAATGTTTTGCTTATGTGACAAACACAGACATCAATTGTTAAATTATTACATTTTTATAGATTTTTGCATTCTGTTAAGGTTTTCAAGAAAATCATTTCATATTTGAAGAAGAAAGAATCTAGCTCTGTAATTTTATTTATTTCTCCCAGGAGTTTAAGGTCAACGTCATTGCTGTGGCAGAAGTCCTCATAAGCGTATTACCTCAAAACATTCAGCACAATCACATCAGCAGCAGCAACCAGAGACTCCAAAACAAACTGTACAGGAAGAGGATTATTGCATCATTTCAAAACTAACTTTGGTCCATTCCACTTGATAAACAACAGCAGAAAGAAACAGACTTACTTGTGGTTTTGGAGCTGCAGGGGAACTTGTGGATGTGTCACGCTTAAGGCCTTGTACACATGTGGCCGGGTATTTTCAAAAAAACAATATTCCCCCCTCAATTGTTTTAAAAAATCCTTTTGTCCACACCCACCAGGAAAATTTGTGGATAATTGCAGCTCAAAGCATGCCAAACCCATATTTGGCAGTGTTTTTCAGATGTGAAACCCATGCCATCCAATCAGAATGAGTCATTCAGCTGTGGCGTTTGAGAACCCAAATCTCTGTTTCCCATGAAACCAGAGTTTTCCAAAATCTTGGCTTTGGCTGGATGTTTTTTTTTTTTAAGTTTGTAGTGATGTAAAACTGCAGTTCTGTGTGGATGATAGGCTTAAATGTATAAAATATATGCAGTTTCTACATACCTGGCTGCCACCAGAATTACAAGTTGGTAAAACAAATTTTTGATTCTCTTAATTTCCAGTGATGGTGTGTCTAAGCAGTCTTGTGGCTGCAGCTCTGAGTTAAATTAACAAAAACTGCCACAATGCTGTAGTTAGGGATGCACTGATCCTATCTTGTTCCGATCCTTTTTGATAGACTCAAAAAGTTAGATTGAACACAAAGGTCCATTAGATAATTTAAAACAACCATGTGCTTTAGTTCCATCATCAGATGCACAGTGGAGAGTGACACAGGAGTGGATTTCACTCCTGTTCCATCCCACTAACCTGACACACCAGACGAACAGTTTCATATCTGCCACAAAAATATTTCTTCAGTCCATCTGGGTAGCAGCTCTTCGGATTCGTTTTCAGAGGCGGGACCTTCAAAAAAATCAGCAGCTGGTGATTGGACGACCATTCTGAATGACACACTCACCACAGACCAATCCACATCAAGCCACAGTATGAAGTAGCTTATGTGAGCTGCTGCTGAGAAACAATAGACGAAAAACTACAGGAACTTGAGAAACAGCTGTGACAATGGCGTTAGACGACTGCTGCCGTTTTTGTAAAGTGAACTTAAGAATCAAAGAAACGCTGACATGTACAAAAGTCTGCCAGTCACTTCTGCTGCTCCCGTCTCTTTTCCCTGATTGTGCCGGTCAGAATTTCCCACTCCCTCAGAAAAAAAGAATCCTGTCACATGCCGCTCCCATTTTTTCCCCCTTCTTTTAGTCTTTAGGCAAAACATTGAATTTGATTTGATTTTCTCCCCATTCTTTTTTAGTTTACTGTTGCCTTCAATGAATTTTAGTTTGTTTCACTTGCGTTAGGGTGAAGGCTTATGGGAAATAAACTCGCAGTTTAACTCTTTGTCTGGTCTACCAAGTTTACTCCCATTGACTTTTTATCCTGTACTGTCCCAATCAGGTGATTAATGGTAAAGTTAACTCTCATCCCGCAGGAATTCCACAGGAATAATTCTTCATTTATCCACTGCTGAGGTTTATAGTTGGATTGTGAGTCCTGAGTTAGCTTGGGAGATTTACTCAACACACATTAACACTTTTTTAATTACATGAAATAATGACACAGCTGGTGTAAAAAAATTTTTTTTCTTTGACTTCCCAAAGTTTGAACAGCCTGAAGTTGCCAAACTTATTATTTATTTTTGATTATTTTTTTTGTTCATCTGTTGTCTCTGCAATCCTGGTTTTAGCTGTGTAAAATATTGCGCTCAATTTTGACAGTTTTCTGAAAATTTGTCAGAATTGTAATATCTATTTAAACAACTGAGAAATCATTCACTTTAGAACATCTTTACTGCATCCAGTGAAACATAATGCAGTCAGGTGTTTATTTGTTTATATTTTCCCTTCAGACTATTTTTAGGCACACCTGAAAAGGGTGGTAGTGACCCAAATACTGAAATGGAGGTGAACAGGAAGGATAAAGAATGAAAAGAGCCCTACCATAGAGACCAGTGCCTTAACAAAAACAGTAACTATTGTTTCTCTGTAGTCTTGGTTCATTCTCTGTCTGCACCACCTGCCCTGTGCACATTCTGCCAGCTTCACCACTTTCATACAAACACACACACCCTCTTGCACAGACCTGCAGACCTCCCAGACACAAAAGTCTGGACCCAATGTCATTGAACTCATTTAAGAGAAATGTAGAGAAAATTTGACTAATGAAGGGGAAAGTATGGGGTTATCTCCAAGCTCATCTGCTACATTGGCTATGTTCTTAAAAATGTAGCATTTTGTTCATAAACAGATTTAGTCAAGTGTAACAGACATTAAAAGAGCTAGCCCTGACATTTATTGCTTTTCTGTGTCTTGGAATTAACAGTGTCTTTCTGTGTCATTTTATTTGTTGCCACAAACACCAGTCGCAAGTGTTTATGATGGTACACTGAGCAAAGCTGGTAGCTAGTCAAAAAAATGTCAACTTAACTGTAAATGTATTAATATTCCACCGATTTAGTCCTGTTTCTCTCTTAAAACATTCTTTTTAAAAGGTTTTGATTATCAAGTAAAGTAATAAATGTCTCAACACATCATGTTGTGCAGACAGTATGCAAATGAATTAAACCTTAATTGCCTACAGAAGCATTGCAGCACAAGCAAGGAGCATTCGACTTAGTGTGTTGACAGATTTCACAGCCAAAACAGTTGCTATGTTCTGTCTTTTTTCAGCACCACAAAGTAATGTGTGTATGTGTGTGTTAACTGTGTGTGGGTGTATGTGTGGCATGTTTGCATGTCCATGTGTGGCTGTGAGTCGCTCTACCACATGTGAGCATGTTTTATTGGTCTTGAGGGAGTTAAGGTTAATGCAATAAAACAACCGTCCCACTGCTCCCAGTCAGCCCGAGCAGAGGATTTAAGAGCAGAACAGAGTTAAGCAAAAGACGCAGCGAAGGCCCAGAGTGAAGTGCAAACAGTGCAGTGCAGATGAAAAATGTTCAGGTGGTAAGTTTCACAATCCCCCCTCTCCTCGGAGATAGCGAGCTGTTAAGCCAAAACTTCCATTTAAACCTCATTTATAAGACACAGGAGATGACAGATCGGCCTCGCCCTGGAGGGGAAGCATATTTTTAGCGCATTTGCAAGACACGTTTTGTCACCATTAACACATATTTCAGCTGCTTCACCACACACTGATCCAAACTCCTAGTCTTCCCAGTATGTGGACACACCCCTTCAGCCAACTATTGAAACATAGATACTTGCCAGTCCTCCCCTAAATTAAGCTTCTGTAACTGTCTGTGCATGCTGTTGTTCGCACTCTGTGAAAAAAAAAAAAGTTTTACAGGAAGTTTGGCTGACCTGGGGAAGAAGGTTCCAAAAATAGCTTGGTTTCAGGATAAGTAGCACAGAAGCTTAGCATATAAACTAGAGCTGTTACTTTAACATGTTAATTACATTAATTAATTACATCGCAAATGAATGTGTTATACAAATTCATGTATGATTAACTCATATGCTGAACCATCTTTCAAGACCTGAATAATATTGTTCTCTATGACTATGTTAACACAAAAACTACCTAAGAAGAGTGGACTCTTCTTTTATGTCATCAAAAAACAAACAAAACATTTTTTTTTTTTATTGCATTCATCTCGGGCGCTCCATCCTTTGATCCTCTCCATGATCTCAGTTGTCTTTCCTGAAGATGGCGCCGCTCTTTCTCTCTGAACTACCGCGACCCATCTTCAATTCAAGCGTGAGCTGCCTGAACTTTTCTGACTTGCTCTTAATGTCTCTGTCATCTCACTCTTCTCCTCATATCCTTGCTGAGCTCTCATCCAAGGAGCGCACTGCTCTCACCCACAGTAGTTTACAAGCAGGATTTTGATTGACAAGCTCCTCTAGACCCAGTCTCCCCCCTGCTGAAAAACATAATTTACTTCTATAGATGCATTAAACAGTTGCTCAACGTTAATGGCAGCGAACACTGACATTTTAATAATGCCCAGTTGAATGACCTGTACATGGTAGTGGCACGTCACGTCACAGGTGACACTTATCAAACCAAACAAAGCCAATGTGACAACAGGAATGGACATGACGATTACGAGTCAGGCTAGCAAATTTTGCTAGGGCCTTTGAACAGCAACTTTATTTCCAAACAAAAACAGATATTTGTAGCCTATGCATAAAAGAATATTCATATCACCAAGCTGCTCCAGCCTGATGTATCATTATAGAACATAGAATTAATGGACAGGATGCCCTGACTTAAGTTTTATTCAATCACCAATAAAAATGCGGATTTACAAATCTTCTCTTCTTTGTGTATTCATTTGATTAGTAATGCACTACAATTTTGTAATGTCTTAGCCCAGGGGGCACCAGGGGGGCCTCAGAAAATTGGAGGGAAGGGAAAAATAGGATCTAATCGTTTTATCTGAAAATTAATTTAAGTTTTTTAGTTTTTAATTTTGTAATCATTTGCCCTGAACATACAACAATCATCAGATTCTCAAGTTCCTAACTGCACCTTGTGTGATAACTGCAACTTTGGTATGATGATGCCATGATCTGTGTTGACCTGGTAGTTTGTGCCTATTATTAACCTTTCTGAAAAACTAAACTGAACTTTGAGGCTCTTCCCCTTACTACTGTCTATATGTAAGAAAGAAGTATCTCACCTTGGCTGACAGAGCCCTGAAATGCCTTGTCTCTTTTGTTACAATCTACTTGTGTGAGTCTGGCTTTTGTTTGTTAATAATTTCCTGTTCTAAACAAATGTAAAAATTATTAATAAGTGAATAAATGTTGGAAAAACATTCTTAAAGTTGACATTCCTTTTGGGGGGCCTTGGTAAAGTAAAGTTAAGGAACCCCTGACCTAGAATTCAGATTCTATCTTTGGGGACCTTAAGCAGATATGAGATTAAAATGTGATTAATCTGATTAATTAATTGCAAATTCTGTAATTAATTAGATTTTATTTTAATTGCCTGACAGCACTAGTATAAACTGTATATTGTTTTAGATTTCTATCAACTTACTCTGATCTGGGTCATTGTAAATTGTTTAGAAATTAAAACAGCTCTTTTGATATTAAAGTTAAGGAGTACTTTGTTTTAAAAACATCAACAGGAGTTTCCTTCTTTTTGCTGGCTCATACTGTAAAGCTCCCTCTGCTAAATCAGTGACAAATAATGAGCCTGCTAAATGTTACTGTCAGAGCCTCTCATGCAGGAGAATGACTCATTCCTCCACACAAAGCAGTGTGTGCATTGATTCCTATAAGGAGTTACTCACCCCAGCATGCAAGAGCCATTACAGTCTGTCTCTCCAGCTAATTGAGGACCACTTAATAACACTGGCCAGAGGCTTTTAAGCCAATGAGATGTCATTGATTTTACCTCTTGGTTAGAAGCGCACGCCCCCTCATTTTCATGACCCTGCTGTCTCCTCCTTTTCACCGCTGGCTTTAATAGCCCAGTGGAGATCCTCTGCCAACTGTGCACACGTGCATTCACCTCCATGAAGTAGTGGAATGTTCTACATTTACTGTCAGCCCTCCTGGCAATAACTCACTCATCCCACCATTTTCTTTCATCACATCCCTCACTCCGTGCCCTCTGTGTTCCTGTGTTGTCCGTAACTCAGAAGTTCTCCGTCCCATAACTCTTCTCACCTTCTTCATCTGGCAATCAATCAAGCAAAGTATAAGACATCCTTCATTGAAAGTGATGGCAGCACGCCGAAGAAGAACAGTAAATCTTGTTTCAAGTGATTTATTGGTGCTCACACGCTTTCAACTGTGCAGGTGTCAGTTGGTGGTTAATAGAAGTCCTCCTGCAGCTCCACCCATGCTGGGGTATGTTTTTCTAGCCTAACAGGTGTGCGTGTGTGTGTGTGTGTGTGTGTGTGTGTGTGTGTGTGTGTGTGTGTGTGTGTGTGTGTGCGTGTGTGTTTGTTCCATCCTCTCCACAGGTGGACAAGGTGTGTGGCCTGTCTACTGGAGAACCCACAGGCATGCAGCCCACTAGCCCAGAGGTCACAACCTCCACTGTGACCTCATCTCCTCCTAATCCATCTCCTGGGCCTCTGTCGGAGCAGTGGCTGACGCAGTTAGCCCAGTTAAGGAGGTAAGATGAAGCAGATCACTGATGGCTCCTTTCAGTCGGTTTGGTCAGAAACATGGATAATAAAGTCTGAGGAGTCAGTCAGTGCCTATTCAAAGCTGCCATCAGTTCCTCCTTTCTTTATTTTATTGGTTAGACACAACACACACCCACACACATGGTGAATGTATTTGCCTGGCAGTCAAGTCTTTGCCCTCCACCTGGCCTCTGAGGCAGCCGTCCCATGCCCACAGCAGCTGGCAGTGATGTGCCAGGAGAGGGGGGGAGTGGGTAAGATTAATCTTGACAGACCAACAATTTCCTGTTTACCCAGACGGCCATACCACCAACTCTGCACACCAGCCGGCCTCAGTTTAAATAGCATCACACACACAGGCTTAGAGCGTTGTCTGCCTGACCTTGTCCTAAACCATGAATCACTGCACTCATGCCAGCCTAGCTGACAGGCCTGGCCTGGCACTGCCACCGCCATTCATAGCTACACAATCCAGCTCCCTGCCTGCTGCTGACCCTGACCAAAGCACATGTGAGCGCTGACCACTTCAGAGACATGGCAGCACCCACAGCAGAGAGGGAAACTTCTGAAGAATATGAAATATGATCAGTAAAGCAACAGTCATGCTTCATTTTAACAGGGAAAAGTATGAATTGAGAGCTCAGCACAATCCACCTTGGCTTTCCTGTGAATATTAAACTGTGTGCACATGTGGAGACGTCTTCCTGTGTGTTTGTTTCCTGACTTGACATGTTTCTGTTTTTATTTACTGGCATGGTGTGGGAACAAATGGTGATTGATTTTTGTTTTCGGTGTGGCCTGGTCTCTGCATGTGCATGAATAATCGACTTTCTTCCAGGGTCCACTGACTGTCTTTTCTCCCCCCTCATGTGTTTGTCTCGTCTTCCTTGTGTTCCTTGTTTTCTTTCTCTCACCCCCACCTTGTCACATCCCTGCATCCTCCTTGCTTGCAACAACCTCCCTCTGGACGTCAACTCCCATCATCCCCAGCTCGTTCCCCTTGAAACCCTCCAAGAACAATAAACATAGTCTGAGAACGATCTCTAGGTAAGCATGAATCCATGTGTCTTATTTCTGTCACACACTTTGAGAGCTTTTATCGAGGCTCCTTTAGATACTTCTGACATCATTTACTTTTTATAATCTCCTCTTTTGGGTTACTTGAGCATTTTGTTATGTTTTACAAAATCATGACTGACTCTTTCAACAACACGCAGTGACACCCGCTGTTTTGTATTCTGCCTCATGGGTGGTAAAACATCATGTGACTGATGTTGATGTCAACACCAATGACATGTGCTGGCAAAAGCAAGCACTTTACAGCTCAGCATCGCTGGGACAAATCTGCTGACTTAGTGAAGTGGTCACAATCAAAGCCAATCATTTCCTGTCACCACTATTTGTTATATGCCTGTGTTTTCAAAATGTGCTGTTTGTCGTTAATGGTGTGGGAACAATGAACTTAGAGTGTCTATCACTCAGTAAATCCTTATTTCTCTATTGAGCTAAACTGATTTAAGATAGGTTGTTAAATGTCTTCATACCGTTTCCCAATCTTTCTCCTTTCTGTAGGGAGTTCTTGATGTACCTGCAGCGCTACAAGTCATTCTTTGCTGCTTTGCCAGATATGCTGTGTGAAGGGGAGAATGTAGTGGATGAGTCCATGTGCTGGAGCGGGGAGGAAGTGGTGGAGAGGTAAGAAACATTCAGATTGTATATATAAAGACTTGACACAGAAACTAACTCCTTCTTAAGCGAATTACATTTCCAAAGGAAAAAAAAAAGAGGTTCAAATACAAATCAGATCTCACCTCAAATCTGGTTGATTTTTTTCATAACACTGCTGTGAAACCACAACTGAAGATTCTGTTGTTAAAAATATGTGGAATATGTGTTTCATTATCATCCTCTGCAGCTTACCTCCTGATGATTTATGTATACCAAATCTGATGTTTTTTTCTGATTCAAAGTCCCACTGAGGAATTTCTAAGTGATCTTGAAAAAGTCTCCTTTCTAGATATATGCCTGATTGTAATCCACGATTTAAAATGAGACCATGGCACAAACGTAAGTTATTTCTAAATGCTATTTCTTAGCTCTCTGATTGAGTCAGGCAGGACTGGATTGGTCTCTGTGACAACAGCTTGCTGGCTGACAAAGTTTCGTAAAGACTAGAAAGATCAGTGTTTTTCTCTGCTGAAGACGATTTTGTGAATTAATTTTGTTGTAGTGGCGGAGACTGGAGCTGGACTGGCAAAAAGGAAATGCTAGAAGAGCAGAAGAAATATTAACAGGAGAGTGATCGAGAGCAAGCTAAAGGCTAAAACTAAGAATGTCCCGATTCATTACACTGATCGGTATCCACGCCCGACGTGGCTATGTTTGGAGTATCAGATAGCATCAGATTTTGTTAGAGGATTGGGACCGAATCAGTTTTCACATGTTTTTAGCACTGTCACACTTTACTGCTGCTGTAATTTAAACCACGCTGCAAACATGTCCACTGTATTGGACTACTTCCCTTTGAAAAGCAATAATAGCAAAACAGCATCTTGCAACTCTTGTAAAGTGAGTGTTCCTCGAGGAGGTACCAACAGGGCTCACTTTAATACAACGAATATGATTCATCAGTTACAACAGAATCACCCAACAGAGAACAGGATTTATAAGAGAAAGGGATCGGTTTTGGATCGGTATCAGAAAAACATATCATGAAAAATCAAAAAATCTGTATCAGGACATCTCTAGCCAAAACACAATCAAAAGGCTAAAACATGAGTTAGGCTGTTTGTGCTAATGTTGATTCCAACCCACAGTCAGCAGTTATTCTGCAGTGGTCTGTTCAAACTTGAGAGTCTATCAATTAAATGAAGAGTGAGGTTACGTTAGCTCTGCTTGGTAGATGACTGACAGGACAAAACCAGGATTCACTAATGTTACACGTTATGGACATTGCTTGGAGCACAGGGCTGTGAGTTGTGCTAGATATAGCCAGCTGCTAAACTATGGTACATACTTATAAAGTTTGCTTGCTTGCATGTTTCAAACTGTAGTGCTACATAACTGTTGATAAATACTAGGGATGGGTACCTTTTACATTTGAAATGATACAGAACTAATACCCTCTACCTGGTTATTGGTATCGGTACTCAACTGGACCAATTTTCAGTACTTTTGTGTGTGTTTATGTGGTCATAAATACTAATTTGTTAAATGTTCCAATTCCTCACAGTCACAAGGATGCGTTTAGGTACCGTACTGTTTAATTTTACGTGAATCAGTACTTGGTACTACAGACAAAATTTGGTCTGTATCTATTAATGTACCTAATCCAGTACCCATCCCAAATAAATACATTAGCTCAATGTGTTGTATCCAATAAAGAGTTGTCCTGACAAAGAAAAGTAGTGTTAAAAAGACGATTTGCACTCGATTCATTTTTCAGAACACACGCCTTGTTAAGAGTCATGTCATCATGACAGTGTGCGTGGGATTCTGGCCAAAGGTGTCGCTGCAGACATCTTAAAACAGAAAGTCCTCACAGCTAGGGATGGGTACCTTTCACATCTGAAACGATACAGTACAGACTCTTGGTACTTGGCAATCTGTATCTGTACTCAACAGTACCAATTTACTGTACTTTTTTTGTGTTTATGTGGTAAAAAATATAATAAAAAAAAAATCAAATCTCAATTTTTTTCAATTTAATATATTTCCTCTTCAATATTTAACTGTTTAATGCTGTGTTTATGTCCAGCATAGAAAATCACCTACTCTTCCACTCCCTCACAGTCACAAAGATGCATTTAGGTACCTAAACATGGTACCTTTAGATTTTACATGACATTTTACGATACTTTTGACTGAATTCGGTGGGTACCTTTAGAAGTACCTAATTCAGTACCTGTTGAGGAAATTTCAGGAATCTTGGCACTTGATGAGGAAGACTCAGGAGACTCAGATGGCTTAAGTTGAAATAGTTTATATAGCTTGATTGAGGAGAAAATGACAGACAGTACGCATGGGTGCCCATTGTAAGGCAGAGTCAATTCTAACAGACCTGTCTGTGTGGACAGTATTTATCAATCTTGAGATTGGGATGGCTGATAGATAACTTTAAGGCACTTACAGGTATTATTGTGACACATATAGAGTCAATTTAGAGAATTGACTAAGGAAAGGCATAAAGCAATATGAAACTTCCACCACAGTACCCATCCCTACTCACAGCCTCTGTAATAACAGCAGCAAATGCTGATTAGTTTTGGTTTTCTACTTAAAGAGCTGCTGCAGCAGTTTGTTCCTCTTGATTGGGCAATGTTTGTATCTTAAGTCTCTACTTTGTTTCAGTGATTTGTTGCATTAACATCTTTTTTTGGCAGCACTAGAGTTTGGAAATGAAAACTTTTATTTCTCCAAATGGCAGAGCAGTTAGTGCTGGCTGTCAAACAGGCCGTCCAGTATCACCTGAGATTTGATAAGTGCTGCTTTGAGGATTGAAAGTTTTGAATGCACTCAAGTTTTGAGGTAAATTAAATGAGCTTCTGTGCATTTTTTTATGTGTCTGTGTAGGATAGCGTTTGCGAGCCAGTGAGTCTGAATGTTGTTAATCAGTGTGGAAACAAGGAAGTCATTAAAACCATCTCCAGATTTACTGAAAGCAGGCAGAACAAATAGTTGCCAAACTCCCTTCTCTTTTGTGTTGGAGTTGGTTAATGAGCTGCTCTCTGTGCCTTCCCGTCCTTTTTTTTTTACACTCTATTCTGCTTCTGTCTTTTATTTATGAGGTTTTTATTCATGCAGAGTTATAGGTGTGGTGCTGGAACAGTTTTACTGCTCATGGTTCTGCATCTTTCAAACACAGAATTATTACTGTGTGTGAGTGTGTGTTAAAATATTTGTGTGTGGTAATGTGTTTTCAGCCAGCATGAAAAGAACAGAGGATGCAGATCATTGAGTCAATACAAGTCTGTAACTGATTCCCTCTGCTGGATCTTTTTCCGAAACGCTCTCACATCTAGGTCCACAATTATGACAAGGTTATGCTCTCAGACTTCTGCGGTGGCCCTAAACTGGCTCCCAGTACCAAGACAACCTCAGCTCTTGGCATTGCCAGCATTAGCCTTGACGGAGGAAAACGGCATTCCAGGGTCGTCCTTTTCCCCATGATCCGCCCTGAGTGCTTGACAACTCTTTGGATCTTACCTACTTTGCCAGATTAAGTCATACATTACGCTTGAAGTGAGAACATGGGAAGACGTTACATGTGTGGACAGAAGTCTTTGGTTTCAAAAAGGCTGTTTTCAAAGTCCTCTGCAGGGTTGAAGAAGGTTTTGTCTGGGATTTTAATAAATAACCATATTTAACTCGTAAACAAGTAGTTCTCAGAAACACATCATCAATTAGCTTGGACTGCTTGTCTTCTCTTCCCATGTTTCTTCTTCTCTTCTCTTTTCCATTCTCGTTGAAACATCATGGCCCATTTCTCTAATACCCTTCCCAGCTACAGAGGATCTGCCAATCTCTGAGACATTTTACGCAGACCACCCATTCATCAGGGCTTGTGACAGTGTGTCAGCCCACAAAGTATAGGAGAGGCCCATTAAGTGTGGGCCAGATATATGCTCTAGAGCAGGGGTGGCCAACTTACATAGATAGTTGATAGCTCAATGGATATGAATTGTTATTTGCAGTGGTGTGCCAATCTAAAATATTAATAGATTGGTGCCAATGTTGGTGTCAGTTTGATTGATCAATACTTGTGTGATGAGATTGACACTTAAGTTTCAGTTTCTCTTCTCTACATTTGCTCCTCTCAATTGCTCATGCACTCAAAGCTAGCTAGCTATGTAGCTATCAAGATAGATAGATAGATAGATAGATAGATAGATAGATAGATAGATAGATAGATAGATAGATAGATAGATAGATAGATAGATAGATAGATAGATAGATAGATGGATAGATACATAGATAGATGGAACTTTGTCTCTTCTGCAGTAAAAACAACAAAAAAAATGTCGTGACATGGCTCCTAGTACCGCTTAAAACACACCTACAAACACAGTAAATCTCACTTTCAAAGTTGGAAATGGATCGATTTTCATTTTATGTCATTTTGTTTATGTGTGAGAGGAAGTGTGTTTGTAAGACCACGTGTTTAATGTGGCTCTTTTTAGTACCACAGTCATTTTGGTGGCTCTTGGTCTTTGACTCATTGGCCACTCCTGCTCTGGAGCATACAAGCAAATAAACAATGAGCCAGACAACCATCAGTGACAAGAACAGGGCATTTCAATTGTTGTTAGTTGGTTTAAAACTAGTTTTCACTTCTTTCTGTGTCACTTTTACCTCAAAAGGACACAGTACAAAAAGTGCTAATGGGTTTGAATGACCTGTCACCCAATGACGTACACCACGTTCTTTTTTGTGATGTCAATATTCATGGTTTTTTAAAGAAACTGGTGCCCTCCTGGAACATTTGGCACCATAAGGACTGCTCAGATTGGCCTGTGGCTGCTGAGCAGACCTCTTTCACTCTGTCTGACTCTGCTGGCATGAGAGAGAGGAAGGGAGCAAGAGAGGGGGACAGGACAGGGCATGAAAGGGGTTGGCGTTTTGGTGCCGTGGTGCCCCCTGTGCCTCTCTGTGCCCCTGATGAGGGAAGCATGATGGAGTGATGTGGAGGAGGGAGGGCCTTGGCAGCATAAAGACCCATTGTGGAGTCAGTGGAGTGGGGCACAGCCCTGCCGTGGGGACCCCCAAAGCCTGGAGGGGAAACAAAGACCCTCCTATGAGGCTGCATGGGAAAGACTTGGACATCGCTGCCACCACTACTGCCACTGCCCACACCATGCCTGGGAAAGTCGCATGAGAGCAGCACGACGGACAAGAGACAGTATGAGACGAGAAATGACAGTATGAGAAGGCGTCACAGTGGGGTTGAGATTGAACTCGCTAAGCTAATATGCTAGGCTGCGTCACAGTCTGACTTCCTGTGTGGTTGGCACACAGTTCTCTTTAGGGCCTGGTGGGTTTTCCCCACACACACACACACACATACACATCAATCCACACGGGATCCATATGCTATCCAACAGCTGGAGGGTTTTTTCATTCAGACACAATTGTACTCCAGCAAAGGGACACACATCCACATGTGGGAACACACACACACACACACTTGTATGTTGTAATACTTCAAAGCACATCAAAGGCATTTGGGGTTGAAATCCCTCCCTCTCTTTATTCAGCGTCTGATGACAGAGGGGCAAGTGAGGGGCATGCAGTTGTGCGTTACGACTCAAAGTGCGTGTTGGCATGTGTTTAAACATCTCTGAACATTTCAAGCATCACACGTGTGAGCACTTTGCACCATCTTCTCCGGAAAGACAAGATCAACTAAAATGACCTCACTCTTTATTTAGGTTAGCCAGTCACTGTGTGTATCTGTCTCAACTGTCCTATCACACTCCACTTTACTGCAGCCTGTCTTCACTTAAATTATATTAAATAGCGTTCCTGTATGTTCTTGCCCTTTTAATCAGCCTTCACACACATAGCTAGAGATGTATGAAAACAGTGCTGCAGGCTAAAGCCACTGTTATGGCATCATGAAGGCCTTGACTGAGAGCACACGAGGAGCTCACCTCAGCGATGGTTTCATAATAGAATGAAAAAACTCTTATTGAAGAGATTTCAAAATGAGAATGTGTATGTGTGTGAAACCAAAAGAAAACTTCGCTTCAGCTTATGCATGTTTAAAAAATCAAGAACCCAAACCTGACATTACCATGATATCATTATTAATGTGATTCTTTGAACTCCCAAAACAAAAGAAGAGGAACGTGATGGACAGATATTGGCATCATGGTCAGGATCCTGAAAGCAGAGCGCGGTAGGTGCAGCTAACTGGATTAAAAGAGGAATGCTGATGCTGCAGTGATTGGTCCCTGTGTGCTTTAGTAAGAGCAGGGGTAACTTTAGGGTAAAACAAGCATGAACGCAGCGAGCTAGGTGTAGAAGCAGCAATTCGAATGTGTAACATCGTCACAGGTGGCAAATGAAAGCCAGCTGGAGCAGGGGCCACAGTTTGAATGAGTAAATTGCAGCCGTAAATGTTGGAAAGCCAAGGCGTTAATCTCAGCCATGAGCTGTTGTGTTTGTAATCTAAATACAAAGTGCAGGGCTTTTCTGTTGTAACGGACATTAGATTAATTTCAGAAGCAGCCAATACATTGATCTGTTTAACCAAGATCCCAGCATTAACCTGTTTAGTGGATGGTAAAGGAAACAGGACATGTTTAATTTATGGGTTTGGTCATGTGACTTTTTTGTTGCATCTGCCATCAAATCACTCCTCTCTGACAGAAAGCAGTGATATTTAGATAAGTAATTTGGATATCTAGCTTCAAATTTCTCAGTGACTCACAAAATTCGTTCAACCCTTTACCAGAGTCCCCTCATGACAAACGAGCAACAATGCTCACCGCTACTCTACTGCAAAATGAGTTAGTGATTCTGAAGGCTATCATGCTAGATGCTAAAAACGTTTTTTGATCAGAAAGAGAAGTGCACATTGCCAGCTTGCTCAACAGTAAAATGAATGGTTATGATTAGAATGTTTAAGATTTTTTAAACCTAATACCGGATGAACTACTTCAGGCGAGGTCTGCATTGAAACATACCCTAATGTTTCTCTGCTTTGTAAGGATGGGCACCTTTCATATTTGTAACAAGACAGTACTGATGCCTGGTACCTGACAATTGATATCGGTACTCAACGGTACCAATTTTTGGCAATTTTGTATGTGTTTATATTGTAAAACATATGAATTAAGTTTTTCAATTTCACATATTTATTCTTTAATATATCAACTTGTAATGCTGTGTCCATGTCCAGCATGGAAAACAGCCTACTCTTTCACTTCCCCAGAGTCACAAAGAAGCATTTAGGTACCTGAACATGATACCTTAGATTTTATGTGATTCACAACTTGGTACTTTGGACACAATTTGGTCGGTACCCATCCCTACTGCTGTAGAATGATGTACTGACTAAACAAAGAGGAAAATTGTTCAAAATTGACTTGTTTATTCATAAATTTACAACTATATTGTCCTGATTCTGTGACACTTATCTAAAAATATATATATATTTTTACCCTCTTGGGTAGACATTCTACAATTTCATTTAGGAGACGCTTTTGCTCAAAGCGACATACAATACAACCATGAATTTAAATGGGAGGGAAAACATTAGTTAGCATGGTAAGGTGTAAAACGTGATTAGGCCACAGGTGTCGCCATCTAGTGCCAGAAAAAGTGCATTTTTTTCAACTTTTTTTTTTTTTTTTAGCCAGTGCTACGCTGTTGTACAAAGCATAGCAGTAGCACCAGTTGACACATGTAACTCGTGAGTGTTAAAGTTTGCTGTTTGAACTGCGAAAAGGTGATTTTCATGGACTACATCACCATCTTCTGACCCATAGAACTTTTTTTGAATTGACATGAAGAGACGTATACTTATGGGTAATTGTGTGTAGTGTGTGTCCATGTGTGTAGATGTTCCTTCAGTGAAAGGGAAAAACTAATAAGTCATCACTGTTCTTTTGGGCTATTTCCAACCTTTTGGATTAGCTCAAGTGTGACAGACCACAGACAATACAGCGATGTGAGAGCTTCTGAATGCCTTGCATTTTTATAAGATTATGACCATCGGTTTGTTTATCATTTTGACATCTGGAATCTATTTTGCTATTGCAGCGGGAAAGAGGGGGAGAGGGAAAGAGCTGCACCGGGCAAAGAGCTCACCCTTCACACTCTTGCTCCCTTGATCCAGTCCCTCAAGTCACAGTTAGCTTTCCCCTTAACTTCTCTGTGTCTGTGTGTTTGTCAGAGGAGCTTGGTTCCAGCTGAATAATACATTTCTTGCAGAGAGGACAATAAATTAATAAAAATATGTCCAAGCTGTAAATTCTCTGCTCTGGGTGTGTGTGTGCTGCTGAGAGCTTAGCAGCACACACAGCAGATGTCAACTCATTCTGTACAGTACGTAAATGGTATGTATGTATACACACAAGAGATGTGACGATACATTTGACTCACAATTCAATTTGATTCCCAATACTGGGTTAACAAAGCAATTAAAATTTTTTTTATATATATATATATTTTTTTTTTTTTACAGAATGAGCTTACAGACAAAATATGACAGAAAAAGATTATTTAATTATTTCTGCAACTGCAAAACACAAACCATGCAATGAATGCAAAATTTAAAACACACACACAATCACTAACACATATGTCCCGTATTTTCCGCACTACAAGGCGCTTCAGAGTATAGGGCGCACCTTCAATGAATGGCCTGTTTGAAAACTGTTTTCAGATATAGGGCACCGCATTATAAGGCGCATAGAATAGAAGCTATAGTAGTGGCTGGGGTTGCGTTATGCATCCACTAGATGGAGCTGGGCTAAAGGGAATGTCAACAAAACAGTCAATAAGTCAGTCAAAGTCAGGCTACATCCACACGGAGCTGCACATTTTCCTATCCAACTATTTTCTGTGCCGTTTTCAAAAAAAGTTCGCTGTAAAGACAAAGCTGTTTCTGCTGTCCACAAAAGCCGTTTCCAGAGATCAGTTCACATGCCAGACCTTTGGGGGGCGCTGTATTGCTCTAACAATAAACAAGAGAAGAAGCCCAGGCCAGCCTGTGAGCTAATGTTAGCACTTAGCAGAATTCCTTTTTACAGGTTCTTACTGCTTACCGCTGTTACTCCAACGACGCCCCCTAACTATGGTAGGGGTATGTATAAGGTGCATCGGATTATAAGGCGCACTGTTGGCTTTTGAGAAAACTGAAGGCTTTTAGTTGTGCAGTGTAGTGCGGAAAATACAGTAAATTTAAATGTATAAAAACTCCAAAACATGTTTTCTCTTGTTTCTAACAAATTAAAGAGAGTTCCCTTTTTAATCTCTGAGGTAGCGTAAACTATGAAAAACAAAGAATGTCCTTTTCTTAAAAGTGCAAGTGAGATTATATTGTATCTTAAATCACAAAAAAAAAAAACAAGGACTTCCTTAGTAAATCTCACATCAAAATAACTTGATGAAAAATACATACAAACAAAATCTCTTTAAATAAACAATTTCAAGTTTACATGTGTTCTTAGTTTAGGATTTACATGTTTTCTTTTTTAGGAAAAACAGCCCTCTGCTGTTCAGATAGGGCATTGCAATTCATTTTTTATCTCAGCCGATTTGTTTCTTTACATATTTGTATTGATTTTTAACTGTCACATGATACATGGTTATTAGGGGTGAGTATTGGCAAGAACCTTACAATACAATAAGCCTCACAATACTTGGGTCATGATACAACAATATCACAATATCAAGATTCTACTCTCTTCTACACAGCTAACTATTTTATTGAAAACAGCTTTTCTAATTTATTATGTATGAAACAATCAAAGTCAGATTCAGTGTTTCTTAAAATACACTTGAAAACATAAAGTGCATCAAGTTTGTCTCTTAAACTACTGTGACATTAAATCAATGTTGCAAAAAAGAAATATTGGGTGAAAGATGGGGTCAGTTGGTTAAACTGTTCAATGTCACTTGGTGTAACCCATGTTTCTCATAGAAAAATCTAATATTGCACAAAACCTGACCATGATTTTCATTTTATCAGTCTACTACACTGTAAACATTGAACTTCAAATTATTTTAAACTAACGGACCCAAGAATAGAGAGAAAACACTGATGTTTACAGCATCAAAACCCACAACCCACCCATAAAAATAATCTGAACACACTTTGATATTATATTTATTATACAGTTTGTGGGCAACGTACAACAGATCAGCTCTTCAGCGCCATCTACCAAAGTGGGGATACGGCAGACGTATTGTACTTCTAACTCACCTGAAATATGGATTTTTATTTCTACAAAAATATACATACTAAGAGTTGAAATATTGATGTTTTATCACAGGTCAAATTATTGCGATATATCACCCCAAAAAAAATCCTTAATATATGTTTCTTAAATATGAGGCAGATTTATGACAGAATGGAGGCACAGCTAACACAAGAACAGCAGCACATAGATTAGCATAAAGTTCATGTCCTGAAATTTGAACCCTGAAGCTTTTCAACTCTGCCATTTACATTTGACTTCTTCCTCTCTGCTTCCTCAATGACTCTAGTTCTTCTCAGCTCCGATTCAGTAGCCCATCCCTTTCCCATAACCCTGGGCTGCTGCCTGGGACCTCAGCATGACCCACTCTGCATTACTGCATTGCTCAGAACTCACTCTCTTTGGGCCTGCATCTCTGTGTGTGGTGTGTGTGCGTGCACGTGAGCAAAAGAGAAAAACAAGCGTGATCAGGCTCCTGTAACTGAATGTTATTTATTCTTTCTGCTGAAATGCTTGGACTGGGAGAGTTTGGAGTTATGATGTTTCTAAATCTGTGGCTGCGCACGAGGAAAAAAAGGGGTAAATAATGCTCAAAGACAGTTTGTGTAGATGGCGTGTAAGCTCATGGGATTTGTTGGCCTAACCAAAGAGTTATTTCCCAATTTTGGACTTTACACTCCTCTGGGTGAAATGTGTTTGTGAGTGTACGTCTTTTCACCCATTGCGTGTGGGTGAAATTTCTCTCTGACTCCTTTAGACTCACTGTCATCGCTTTTACAGACGACCCACAGCTTTACAGCTCCTCCCTGTTGTGTGTGTCCAACCAGGAGAGCCAGTTGGGCTAATATAATTAAAATGCCACAATAGACTGGCATGTTTTACTGGAGTAGTTCCTACTGGGCGAGGTGCACGCACTGTACCCACTGACCTTTCTGCTTGCCCATTGGCAAGGCATCAAACTCCTAGCAGGAGAGGAGGATGAGAAGTGAAGGGATAGACGTGCTCCAGAGGGGGAAAGGAAGTGTGCATGGGAAAACAATGAAAAGAAGATGTAAGCGGATGAATGGATGAAGGAAGAAGAAGAAGGATGTAGGTCAGTCGCAGCAGGAAGCGGTGGCTTTCCGAGAGCCCTCTGTCTTTGTGGCTTAATTGCCTCTATGAGCCTGTTTGAAGTCCGCACTGCTAGCGTGTCTGGGTGCCAGCCAATAGTGCTCCGTGTAGTTGTGTGCTCAGGAGGGTTGAGTAAGGCTCCCGAGCATTTTTGTATTTCAGTTGAACACGCATTGTGACTCACTACTCCTATTATCAACAGAGGTCCCAAGGAAGTAACAAAGAAAAAATACTTTATCAACTTACTTAAGTAGGCATTTAGAGTATCTGTACTTTACTCAAGTAATTATTTTAGCAGATTTTTTACTTCTACTCCTTAAATTTTAAAAACAGCCTTGTTGCTCTTGTTTCATTTTGGCTTGTTTTCATTCCAGCTTGTCACCATTCAAAAAACATGCACACTGAAAAATATTAAAACCTAAGATTGCCAAAATATGCCATCTGGATATACACTCACCAGCCACTTTATTAGGCACACCTGTCCAACTGCTCGTTAACGCAAATTTCTAATCAGCCAATCACATGGCAGCAACTCAATGCATTTAGTCATGTAGACATGGTCAAGATGATCTGCTGCAGTTCAAACCCAGCATCAGAATGGGGAAGAAAGGTGATTTAAGAGACTTAGAACGTGTCATGGTTGTTGGTGCCAGATGGGCTGGTCTGAGTATTTCAGAAACTGCTGATCTACTGGGATTTTATCCAACAACCATCTCTAGGGTTTACACAAAATGGTCCCAAAAAGAGAAAATATCCAGTGAGCGGCAGTTCTGTGGGACAGAAGAGCATCTCTGAACGCACAACACGTCCAACCTTGAGGCAGATGGGCTACAGCAGCAGAAGACCACACCAGGTGACCCTCCTGTCAGCTAAGAACAGGAAACTGAGGCTACAATTCACACAGCAACACCAAAACGGGACAATAGAAGATTGGAAAAACGTTGCCTGGTCTGATGAGTCTGGATTTCTGCTCCACATTCGGATGGTAGGGTCAGAATTTGTCGTCAACAACCTGAAAGCATGGATCCTGCCTTGTATCAACGGTTCAGGCTGCTGCTGGTGTAATGGTGTGGGGGATATTTTCTTGGCCCACTTTGGGCCCCTTAGTACCAACTGAGCATGGTTTAAAGTCCACAGCCTACCTGAGTATTGTTGCTGACCATAGAATAGAATAGAATAGAATAGTAATACAATAGAAAATACTTTATTTATCCCCGAGGGGAAATTCAGGAGTCACCGCAGCATTTAAGAAAACAAAAGTAAGAAAGAGTATAGAAAGTGCAAAAAAAGTCCATAAGAAATTAGATGACGACATCCCGTCCACCACTCGTCCACCACTCTCCAGCCCAGCCAGTCTCCACCTCCACAGGGTCCAGGACTGAGCCTCCCCAGAAGTCTGTTCAGTCTCTGTCTCCTGGATCCTGTCTGCTCACAGCAGGCGAAGCTCCTCCAATGTGGCGCCGGCATCCGATGTCAGCTCCGTCAGGCACGTCCGTGAACAGCACGATGCCGCTGGGTTAGCACAGCTAGCTTGTCCATCCCCCGGGGCTAGATCCCACGTTCCCAACAAGGATGGATGGAAGGACAGGTCCACGTCGTCACCTCCCAGCTCACATCCGAGAACCAGCACGTCGTCCTCACCTCCTCCTCCTCAGCTCGAGGGAAATCATCAAGCCCTACACTAGTTAGCATTGACATGCTACAGGCTGCTAACAGCTAATTTTGCATGTAAACAATGCAGCCATGGTTACATGTAGGATTTCCAGACAACACAGGAGAAAAGTAGTAAAAAATATCGCCGAAGCCACAAAAAGTTTGGTGTCCGTGACCAACAATGAACCATACAAAGTGATGATCCACTCCAAATACAAAGATGACGAAAAAGAGACAAAAAAATTACAAGAAAAGGACAAAGACGAGAGAGCTGCCGCAACAGGCAGCTACTTGGGTAGCGCCTAGCAACGGAAAGGATGTCCATCCCTTTATGAGCACAGTGTACCCATCTTCTGATGGCTACTTCCAGCAGGATAACGCTCCATGTCATAAAGCTGGAATCATCTCAGACTGGTTTCTTCAACATGACAATGAGTTCCCAGTACTCAAATGACCTCCACAGTCTCCAGATCTCAATCCAATAGAGCACCTTTGGGATGTGGTGGAACAGGAGATTCTCATCATGGATGTTCAGCCGACAAATCTGCAGCAACTGTGTGATGCTATCATGTCAATATGGACCAAACTCTCTGAGGAATGTTTCCAGTACCTTGTTGAATCTATGTCATGAAGGATTAAGGCAGTTCTGACAAAAGGGAGTCAAACCCGGTACTAGCAAGGTCTACCTAATAAAGTGGCCAGTGAGTGCATGTAGCCTAGTACATAGGCACCTGTGGCCTACTTAATGGCATTTTTTCCAACCTTACATTAATTTTACTTTATTACTCAATACTTTGAGTTGTGTTGAACCCTGTACTTTGGAATTTTTACTTAAGTAAAAAGCTTAAAGGGCAACTCTGGTTTTTTGACACCTGGACCTTATTTATAGGTGTGTGCATGCTCATATACTCACTCAGACAAACATGGTGCAGCTCGGAGTCAGAATTTATTTAGATCCAACCGATTTTAGCCGCACTTAGCGGGGGCCACGACAAGGGAGCGTCAGCGCGGGATATAATCTCTGCAAAATCGCTCATTTCGGCTATATTTTTTCATCCATCGCTATCCATCGTTATCACAAACACACTCCTCTTCTGTTGCCATAGGCGAACACTGTCCACAAACGCGCCATTAGTTGGCATTGAGTCGTGGACGTGCTCCTGTTTGTTGTTCTGAGCCAGCTCTTCGTCTCTCTCCCTCTGCATCCTTCTTTCACGGAGCTCCTCGTCCGTGTACTCAGGCTCAAACCAGTAAGGACAACCGTCAAACGTTTGTTTACCAGGTCAGCTCTGGGTCAGCTGACCCATCTGAAGACGGTAGACGAGCTGACTTTATAACACTGGCGAAATGAGCGATTTTGCAAAGATTATGTCCCGCGCTGACGCTCCCTTGCCGTGGCCCCCACTAAGTGCGGCTAAAATCGGTTGGATCTAAATAACTTGTTGATACTTAAGTTGATACTTCAACTTCTGAAAAAGTCTTTTTAAACCCTAGTATCTGTACTTCTACCTGAGTAATGAAAGTGAATACTTTTGACACTTTTTATTATCGATGTCTCCACCTCAACGTCAGATCAGCTGAATCACACGCAATTGCTCACACAAACATGAGATCGCCCCAAAATATCACATCTAAAACAAAAACAGTCCACGAGGAGTCCTTCATGATGAACCCTGCATTTACAAGGGAATTTTGTCTTGTGTCATAAAATTGCTCTTGGAAGACACCACAGCTATGCAATAAGTGCTCGCTGTTCTCCACACACGCTCACTGATGCTTATCATGGTGTCGCAATGTTTGAGCTGCCTCTGCCTGCGTCAACAAACTGATTTAATCTGAAGTTTTTTGAGAATATTCAGGTCAGTTCTGTTACAAAACATACATTTATCAAGTTCACAATCCCTAGCAGTGTAAAGGAAAAAAACCTCATTAGACTTAAAGGATGCACATAAAAGATCTCTTTATGTTCCTGTTGAAGTGACGACTTTGTGCATTGTTAAAACACGGATAAGATAAACGAGTTCTCTTGTATTGAGGCCACAGTGTGGGAAAGGCTTCATATCTTTGACTCTCATAATATCAGAAGGCACGCTCACTGACCCACTCTGTGCAGTGTGCACTTTCACACACTTCAAAGGCAGAGAAAATCCACTTCCAAACCTCTGCTTTGATCCAAACACGCAGCCCAAACTGCGGTCGTGCCGACACGGGATTATGGCCTTATGGACATCACACTATTTCTGTGTGCTAGAGACAGTGCTCGCTCTATACACTAAACACACACACACATCAGCTCTCACACATCATGATCACTTCTGGCTTACAGAGCTGAACCTCTCTCTGTGTTGTGACTATTTTTGGGGAATGTTATCCCTTTTCCTGAGGGATACAGCCAACTTTACAAATGTCAGTAAGAACCTGATGAGGTCTGAATGAATGAATGTGAGCTGAATTTTGCGTGATGTCATGTAAACCTGTAGGTCTGAATTTGGGGCCCATAGTGAGCATTGGCAAGCTTCCCTGTAGAGTTTTGGTGTGAACGTGTTTCAGGGTTTAAGCTTTCAGTGTGTGGTATTTACCAGCAGAGTGAGATCTTGAACAAGACGTCTGGTTGGAATCCAATAGCAAGTTCAAGTTTAAGCCATTTAAGTTGTTGTCCAGCCCAGAGGATAAGTATGTGAGTTTAAAATTAAGATGAATGACAGGCATGGGAGGGGAGAGGGAAAGCTAACAAAACCAATGCTGTACAAACAACAAAAGTACAGTACACTACTGTGCAGGGTGTTGTGTGTGTGTGCCTATGATCAGTGCTCAGTGTGTGTATGTGGTAACCTGAAACCACAGGGAAAACGTTCCTAGAATTCCGGGTGGGTTTGGTGTCGTGGCTCGCTCACTGGAGCCCCCTGAGTGGTGCTGGGAATGTGGCCTCCGCACGGAACAGTTAGAGAATGAAGGGAAAGTCCACCCCACACTTTGATACGTCCTAACAGTTCACTTAGCTGGCAATCAAACATACAATGACACAGCTCTTGTCCAAACCAATAATCATATGAACAGCAGTCTATAGGAAGGACTCTTAAGGCCCAAAACAACATTTCATAATGAAAACTACCTCACTCCAAACTGTTTTCCTTATTTTTGTAAACTTTTTTGGGCTTTTGCCTACTGCTGTACTTGACTCAGGTATTTAACACAGCATCAACTTTTTATGAATCAGTCTTATTGCGCAAACCTTTTTACCTGTTTTAGATTATGGAGACCTTTTGTACCTGCATGCTTCTGCACAGTGTCTCCAGCCCCGTTTACACGACAACATTTCATCTGAAAACACTACAACACAGTGAGAAAAATCTGCGTTTTCTGCAGAGAGACTGAAAACGCTGTAGTAAGCATGCCAGGCCCATAGTTGGCGCTATAACTGAACTGTCCAGAAGCCGCTTTTGGGAGATCTCCACTGAAGTAGAGTTGGGCCGATCATCTGGTGTATTGGGGAAAACTAAGTGCAAAAGTGGAGTAACAGATGCACATTTTGTTGAAAGACAGTCAGCAGATTGAGCAGCACAAGCACAACACACAACGATGGTAACAACGGTACTGTTGTCCTGTTGTCCATTTTCAAAAGTTTGCGTTTTAGGTCAGCTGAAACGTTGTTTCCTTGTAAACGCGAGGCTGACATGCAACAATACTTTTGCGTTTCACCCTAAAACCGTTGTCGTGTAAACGGCCCCTCCATAGGCTACGGTGGTTACTGTCTACCATGCCTCCTTGAGGTTCAAACCAAACTGTAAACCTCTGACTCATCATTGTGAGTCGAACTTTCGGGTTGGATGGCCTGCTTTGGCGGCCCGAAGGCTCACACATTGGTACACTTTTATCTATAAGGCAGTTTTTGGTATGCTTCTCCATGATTTATGTGTTTTTCTCATGCAGAAAAGTACCAGACAGTACTCTCTGCATTCTCAGGACCTCATTATGCTCTCTGTCCCAAACACTCAGACTGAAATTGGGAAAGGGCCTTTGGATACTCTGCACCCTCATCTTGGAACCAGTTGCAGAACAACTTAAAGCTCAAGGAGCTGGTGTCTTTGAAAGTTTTTAAATCTAAAATGAAATATATGGAAGCTGTTTCTATAAGATGCCAGTGTTTTAATTTGGTTGTTTGAACAGTTGTTCCCTGGAACGTGATTTTAATCCATAATCTTGTGTTTTATTTACTGTGCTTTGTCTCTTTTTGTGTTTTCTGTCTGCAACTTTGTGTTTTTGGTGCTGCCTGTCTTGGCCAGGCCTCCCTTAAAAAGGATTTTATTCTCAATGGGACCGACCTGGTTAAATAAAGGTTAAATGAAAATAAATTATATAAAATACTCTCAGAATGATGATGCACAGATGGACCAAATGTGAACTGTTTGTGGCTGCCATCCGGGATGACACTCAGGGTGCAGATGGCAGTCAACATGTTAACTAATAAAGGACACATTAACAACACCTTACACAGCACATAAGAGCTCATGCTCAAGATTTCCAGATAAAATTGCCGGTGATGTACCGAGCAATGTAAAGTAAGGCCTAGTTTGTTTCTTTTTAGCCAGAGATGCTAAGTATCTCAGCCCAGCAGGTGGTTGTCCCAAAGAAGCTGGGGTGCTGTTTTAAATTTGCATTACAAACTCATTCATAATATATTATCCTGCCTGTGACCCATCTGCTGAGGGCATTAAAAGTTTACTCAAATAAAACAGATAAACAGTGATTTTATTGCTTTGGATTCTAATTAACGTAAATCAAATTTTCGGATTTAGAGACAAATTATAGCGGTATCCACTTTATTCATCAAAAATCACATTAAAATGAATATTTTCACTGAAGATATCGCTACCATAGGAACATGTGTGCTCCTTTTCTTCTGTTTTTCTTTTTTTTTTGGACAGGCTATGGTGCCACTTTTCTCTATCACAAATTATTGAAACCGTATCACTTCATAGTCTGCTCTCACAAGGTCAAACTGTGACGAAGAATTGAGTGAAGCATAGTTCTGGTGACTCCGAAACAAAGCTGCTGTGACTTTGCTGCTGTTATAAGATTTTGACCTCTCAGAATCAAACATTTTACACAGCAGAGTGATTAAAATGGCTTCAAAAAAGATTGTTGTGCTGTACTTTTTATGAAAATTCAACCCTAAGGTGCTACTTCATAATGAGAAAGTGTTTGAACCCAAGAGATAAATTAGATATGGCTTTAAATGACCCAGCTCCATGAACAGAAGACTATCACAAAAATCTGAAAAGTGGGAAGGAAAAAAAGAAAAAGCATGTTTGAGAGACATAAAAACATACAGAAAAGGCAGAAGAAGACTGATATCCTGCATAAAAGAATGATGCCATCAGTGACTCTTTACCCCAGGGACAAATTTGCTCTGCTACTGTCTCGGCCTCTCAACAGCAAACCTGGACCTCTGAGATTTGCGCAGTGGCTGCTGTACTGTATTACTGTATGTGTCTGATATACCACCTGTGGCTCATATAGGCTGGAATATGACAAACATGTGAGTTATGGCTGGGATTTCTGCCAAGAAAGCCATTTCAGCCATGTGTTTGTTAACACTACCATCTGCTTGACTTCATTTGGATAATAGCTCCCTTACCTTTGCCCTTATTTCCTCCTCCTGCAGCACACTCCCCGCTACTTCTTTACTCAAAGAGTTTGCACAACAGAGCAGTATTTTATCCTGTTTGTATTGTTCTGGTGTAAAGCTGTAGTAAAGACTGTTGTCATTGCTTCTATCTCTATAATAAACCCTCATGTGTCTGTCTCTCTGTCGAGGGACTTCTCTCTCTTGTGTGGGAGTGTGTAGAGAATGCTTTTATTCTAAACGTGTAGTAACAGCACAGTGCTGCTGCCTGTGTGTGTGTGTGTGTGTGTGTGTGTGTGTGTGTGTGTGTGTGTGTGTGTGTGTGTGTGTGCATGTGTTCATGGAATGATTTGTGCTCCCATGTAGCCTTAGCAGCAGCAGAGGGTCTGACCCCTGACCTCTTCACTCAACACCATAGTGCTGCTGTTCATGTATACGACTGAAAAAAACTATGTCAAACATTAAAAAGACAGATGATTATACTCATTGTGAGGCTATATATGATTTCTCTGGTAGCTTTGTGGTAACTTTACATTGTTTACAGTTCAAAACTTGTTTCTCAGATCAATGAACTTGAAAACTCCAGCCCTCTGGAAACCCCCTCCGCTGTTGCCTCAACTCCTACAAATTTGTGTTTCTCCATTAAAAATGACAAATTACGCTTTGGTTATCAAATCTGACCTGAAAAGTTTCAAAAAAACAAAAACAAATCCAGCAAGATAGTACAGAGCAAAACATTTATGTTAGGCAACTTTTTTCATTTATTAAGCTCTGTCAAGAAATAGCCTGTCAATGATGTCATAAATTGAGCAAATCTTGTTTTCCTCTCGCTTGGTTCCTGTGTGGCTAATTAAAAATGTTAAGTGCAATCCTGGGATTACTTTAACACGTTAACCTCACAGTGAATGTAAATCTTTTCCAAAATGCAGTATCGACATACAATTTATTCAATCATTATCAAATGTATAGTATGAAAAAAACATAATACCACCTCTTTGAAGGTGATCAACAGTAAACAGCAGGAGTGTTTTCTTGTTTACACTGGAGCTGTCAACCTTAAGCAGTAGATCACGCCATTCTGGCCCGGATCAGACAGACAGACAGGCAAACAGGTGGTCGTACCACACCAGAGGATCATGGTCCACTCCACCCGTCTGTGCTCTGGGGCATACTTTACTCTCCTGGCTCTGCCCCTGCCTGCCCTTGTCTGGCTCCCACACACCAACTGCCCCTCCACCTCCCCCCCCAGACCTCTAACCTCAGCCATCCATGCCCTTCTCGGCATGTGGGCATGTGGCTGAAGAGGAGATGGATATGGGACTCTTGGTCCGCTAACATCTTTTTCTTTCTTTCTTTCTTTCTTTCTTTCTTTCTTTCTTTCTTTCTTTCCAGCCTTCCTTCCTTCCTTCCTTCCTTCCTTCCTTCCTTCCTTCCTTCCTTCCTTCCCTCTAACTTAACCAGTTCTCTTGAAATTAGTCTTGTGTGTTTTAACCAAGTCATATTTAGATTGGCTGATGCTGCCCCCTACTGGAGAAACACTGTAGTTGAACTTGTGGATGTGTTTCCTTGGCGTGTTCCTTCAAGTAGTTATTAGGTGCTAAATCACAGTTGACTGATAAGTGCAGCAGAGTTTGCTAGTGGAAAAGCTAATTATTGATGCATTTACAAGTTAGTTGAAATCAGAAATTTAGATTATTTTAAAAACTAGATATCCTGTCGATATATTTGTACCAGTCATATCTATAAAAATATATGTGCGTTTACACACTGTTGCAAAGGAGCATGCGTTCATGGCTTTAAAGGTGCATTTGCACAAATTAAATGATACATGTTCATATGAGCTTTGTGTTTTTGGGTAAAGCACACATGACTTGTTGAGTGTGCAATGTAATGGAGCTGCGTCGTGTTTTCCCAGAGGTCTGTGTGGTCTGTTGACTCAGCCTAAAGTTTGTCTGCTGGTGCATGAGAGCAGGCAGAGGTGGGGAAGAGTTACACCCAGGAACAGGCAGTTAGGACAGTCATGTCCGGGAATATCCTCAAAGCAAACCATTGGTCCTAATGTCCAGTGATGGCCAAAACTATTAGATTGCTTGGTTTATTTAAAGGCTTTCAGTGGTTTTGTTGAATTGGCTATAAGAATACTTATAAAACAAATTAAATATCTAAAAAGTCATCATTATGTCATCTATTCTTCTATATACCATGGTATGGAGCCATCTTTAGGAGATTTAGGTCATTTTCTGTATAAAAAGGAACATTGAAAGTGATGGATTAACTTTGGATGAGTTGGAAAATGAACTGGAGAAATCTATTTTGCATTCAAGGGAAAGCCTTTACCTTGAGTTGCAGAGGGCATGAGATATCATTAGTATTTAAGTTCTGAAGAAATATATTGACAGTGTGCCAGACGTGCTCCTGCAAAAGGTTTCAAAGGTGGACACACCAAATGTCAAAGTTAAAGGCAGATGAAAACAGTAGGACTCAATCTATCTGTTATTTGTTCAGCTCAGAACTGTTGGTTGCTATTAACCCCTTGATACCCATTGTCACGAATTTGCAACAGTCAGGTCAGTCTTAAAGCAGCTAGGATGATCTCTGTATCCCAGATTCATATTCTGTATGTACCATAGATCATATAAAATGCACTTTGTTCCAATATGTTGGTAATGGGTTGGACTTTTTACACACACACACACACACACACACACACACACACACACACACACACACACACACACACACACACACACACACACACACACATATATATATATATATATATATATATATATATATATATATATATATATATATATATATATATATATATATATATAACTTACTTATAACTATTTTATGGCTTTATTTATCTTTACAATCTCCAAAAACATTACACAAAACAAACCAAAACATTTATCATAATTGTGAATTTATTTAGGCAGCAAGGGGTCAAAGCTGAAACTGCATAAATATAACGTGTTTCTAAAAGTTTTCATTAGTGTTGCTACACATGTACAAATGGAGACTCTTCATGTCGGCAAGTTCTTACAGTCCTTTGTAGCTTGGAGGGAAGAGCATAGAGAGTAGAAGCAGCTATCCTCTCTTCCTGGAATCAAAGTGAATTTAATGCATAGAAAATATGTTGTTTATGAAAATGTCAGCGTTTTAATGCTGTCACTTCAGCATACATGCAAAATTGAAAACCTTTTTCTCTAGATGGACTTCTTAACCACTTATAAATATTACTGTATGCTTTTTTGCGCCGGACGTTGTGCTAAATATTTAGCACAAGCTGAGTTGAATCCTTTCAGGGAAGCATTTTCTTTGCTGCCAGAGTCAGAAAGTTTGAGATCGCTTCACTTAGAAATCAATGGTTTTATAGATATGGGCACTAAGGTACCTTAAATAAACTTACAATATTTGAAATAATTTTTGCCACAAGCATGTGCATCCTTCACTGTGACCAGCCTGGACACCTCTAGTTATCCTTGAAATCCCAGATAAACATTGTGTTGCTGTGATTATCTGGGAGGCTTAGTGATCTGTGTTTTTCAAAAGTAAGTCTTTGTTTGAGAATAAAATCAGTCATATCTGCAGGTAAGCTTTGTGAAAGCACTAACTCAGACTTATCAAACAGGCTTAAATGAGCTTAAGGCGTGTAAACCTGAGGCACTGACAGTTTACAGCTCATTTTTGAAATCCAACCTGTCGAAGGCTTGATGCTGTAAACAGATGTCAGTACCCCATGCTGGCCGCACGAGGGCAGTGTGGAAGCATTTTTCTCCAGTCTGTCAAATTAACAACAAAGTCTGAGCTTAATGTCCTTGAACTACATGAAATTATAGTCAAATAAAAGTTTTCTATCTCTGCTGGAGGAAAAATCTGAGTCCTGTGTGTTTGAGTCAGACCAAAGTGTGATGACTGCTTGTATATTCTGATGGTTACATATAGAGAGGCAGTAGAAGAGCATATAGAAAACACTCTGCTGCACTTTTTTTTTTGCTTTGATTTGCTAATGTCTGGATCTGCTTGCACAGCCACAGGGATGAGAAGAAGAGCGAGACAGGGAGGATGTGGGTATGTGTGTTTGTGTGTGTGTACGTGTGTGTGTGTGTGTTAGACATAGTGAAAGGATATGGGGATGAAAGCCAGAGCAAGAGCGGTTTGTTGGCAAGAGCGAGTCACTTACACCAAATTAATTCAGCTCTTTTCAGCTGCTGCGATTGTTAGATAAATCGATACCTGTTCATTAGCCTGGAGTAGCATTGAAATGGAACATGCTCGACTGTGTGCAGGCCTGTAATGGGCTAATGATGAGCCAAACTTGATATTGTAGACATCCTCTTGCCTGTAGACGGAAATAGAAATAGATGAGTGGAATAGCCCTAATGATGAGCATCAGCGCCTCCTGGGCACGAGATAATCACAGTGTAAGATTACCTGTAAGAGAATATGCATGCAAAGTGAACAACCGTCTAGTGATACATCATTTTCCCCGTCTGTGTAAACTCACTGCTCTCTGTTATTTCATCATACGTTTCCTTATTTACTCTACGGATTTTTCACTGAGCAGTTTGGAAAGCCCTGTTCCAAGGAAAGCTTCAACCTTCATTAGCATTGGGCCACATCTTGACAAGACTGTGGTCTGCTGGCTCAGAGAGGACCGGGGTCAGCTCTCATCTCCAGCCACCCAAAAATCTGATAGGACACATCTAGTCAACAGTTCCCATGCTACCATGCTTGTTACACAAGCAAATCAAGAGACGATCAAACGTTCAGACAGGCTGTTTTGGCTCGGCACATGGAGCACCGTTCACTGGGAAAAGAGGGGAACATTCAGGTGAAAGAGGCTCTTTTTCCACAGACCCAAGTTTGCCAGGCCCGGGACAAAGAAAGGCTCCTTCTGCTCCAGGAAGAGGTCCTAGCAGGTGTGGCAGAAGAGCCAGTGAGCAGGGCAGTGGGACTCCAGCAGCAGGGAGCATGGACATGGTGGGGAGAGCACACTGTGGCGCAAGTCACATGGGCATACGTCATACAGGCAGATTTCCACTGCGTCCGGTTCCTTGTGCAAGCAGTCTTTAACTCGTTCAGTTCAGTTTCGTCTCGGCCAAGCACACATTTTACGGTGTTTCCACTGTCTTATCCCGGGACAGATCCCCAAATAGATCCCACCCCTTCTGTAGGGGTGCCATACTAAACAGTTCTGATTCCGGAAGGTGGAACTACAACACTGCAGACCATTGACTGGTCGAAAGAATTGTCACTTACCATGAGACAGCAGCCCTATTTCTCCTTGTGGCACACAGTCTTCTCTGAAACAAAGCTTGATTGCACTTTGTATCAAAGAGCTACATGCCAATCACTAAGAGGACGAATTGCTGGATGTTTCCCATCGTTGCTTTTTGTTTCTTCTTTGTTGGATTTTTTTTTTGTTGCACAACTATGGCGTCACACTATTATGTTACTAATGTGGCCACCAGCATCTGGCTCACACGCCGCCTACCACATGGGGGCACGGTTGGCCGAGGTAACACTAACAGGACCAAGCTTAACCGAGCCAACCAGTCCCAAACTGTACTGATCTAAACCGGACTGCTGAGTGGAAACAGGGCTCATGATGCCCTCATTAGCCCAGCAAACCTCCATGTGTGGGGGAAGAGCAAGACACCTTCCTGCCACCTTTGTTCTGGAAGAGGCTCCTTAGAACATCTCTTCAGCAGCTGCCCAAAGGCCCTGGCTGATGGTCGCTACCGCTGGTGCCAAGACCAGGTTCTCAAAGCAATTGCTGAAGAAGGTAGTCCCCCTCCTCCAAGTCTGGGGGGAGACTCCAGGCATGTTGTCAGACAACGACAGGCCTCCTTCACACAACCCCTGATTGGCAGCTGCACGTTGACCTGGGAAACAGCTGAGGTTCCCCCAGCACATTGCATCAACATCTCTCTGACAAGACATGATCTTTATCTCAGAGGCTTCAAAACACCTGATCATGCTGGAGCTCACAATGCCCTGGGAGGAGCGGATTGAGGAAGCCAACAAAAGGAAATGTGCCAAGTACCAGGAACTGGTGGAGTAGTGCAGGGGTAGGGGATGGAGGACAGTCTGCAAGCCAACAGAGGTTGGCTGTAGAGGCTTTGCAGGACGCTCCCTCTGCAGAGTCCTAGGCCGTTTGGGCGTGACTGGGGCAGCCAAGAAGAGGGCCATCTGATCTGCAAGTGAAGCTGCAGAGAAAAGGGCAGATTCATGGGTTGCTGCTGGGACGCAAGTCAGGGAATGATGAACCCCGGCTGGATCACAGAGGAGAGGGTATTTGATATTGCAAGACCCAAAAAACTCAATGACACATCCCTGTAGATGCGCCCCAGTGCATCCAGGAGATCTTTCTTTCAAGCAGAAGTCATGGCACAAATGGAATCAAAAAAGAGGAGAAACGTGGATTTAATACTTGACCTGACCCCCCCAAAAAAGCCAAGCACATGTATCTGTAACTTAAAAAACCATCTAGAAAACAACATACAGTATAAAGGGAGCTATTCATAGTTGCAGTAACACCTTTTATTGCACTGTAGAGGACATGCTTTCAGTGCTTAATAGCCATGAGTAATTTCAGCCACTGGACCTTCAACCATATAGCTGTTACACTGCGACCGCTCAATAAACCAGCCTGGTCTTGGTGAAATCACCTGGGGACCTCTTAAGAAGTGGTGAAGCAGTTGAGGCTAACATAGCGGTGTGTAATTCCAGCTCAGTCACAGCGCCATAAACAGCCATATTTCACTGGTCCACTGTGCCACAAAGACAGATATATGGCCGGCACGGCGCAGGTGTCCGGCCTCAGGTGATTCCAGAGACAATAAGGGTAAAGATGCATTAAGGTAAATGTCCGAGGGTGAAAATGTTTCATCTTGGCTGAGTGACATAACCCTGCCTTCAGCGTAACTGGAGTTAGAAAAATCTAGCAGACTGCTTGTTTTGGAGTGGGAAGCCTAATAATTAAGAGGGGAAAGGACATGTCTGCTTAGGTCAGTGGTTTTTAAGCCTCAGGGCCCCGAAAAGTTCCCAAGATGATAATCATGATACTGCAGGAAACACAAACAACCACACAAAATGAGTTGTCTCTGTTTGTTTTTAAATTTGTTCTGAGCTTTTGTAAAGAAAATCACTGTTTGGCTACAGCTCATAAATACAGCATGTGATAAGACTTAGCAAGTAAACATTTGCTTTTATTTTTAAGAGGTCAGAGGTCAAAGAGCTGGGAACCGATGCTGACTTTAGCATTTCCTTTTTGTAAAAGACAATTTGATAAGCTTCAAATTAAGGCTTACGAAGGCACAAGGAGTTTAAAGAGCTCCACGTCATCTCACGATTCGTCACACAGACTCTACCCGATCACAAGGGAAAGCTAGTCAGTATGAAATCATCAAGACAGTCTCCAGAAAACTTCAGAACCAGAGCGATTAGATTGTTGGCTTCAGCAGCTGACTATGTTTCTGAGCTCATTTCAGAGTTGCCAACATGACCGCTGTGCCTGTGCCGCTCTTTATATTCCCCGACCCTCCCTGACCCTGCCTACATGTCTGACTCATCACTCAATCATGAAGCTTGCCAGGCTGCAAAGAGGCATGACAGAGGGCCCACTGGGCTACCAGCCAGATCCACAAAATCACACGGCAAACTTGACTCAGCTCTTAAAGAGATTAACTGGGAGCCCCTGAAAGTTTGGGCAGATAATTTGAAGTCGCTTTGCTGAGACATACAGTTAAAAGTCAGACTTTCAGCAGCAGAAACCAGAAATCAATTCCTCATTTTAGGTACAGTTAATGCCATCAGCCTTCTTTTCTCTTCTGGTCGACTTCAGGATCACGTTTCTCAAAGTCTCCCTCATCATCCAGAGTGTTATAGTCCCTGTGAACACCCATTAGCTCGGTGTCTGGCTGGAACAAGACTCACCATGGAACTGTTTCATTTCCAAACCCCAAGCTGCCAGCTGGAACGACTGAGAGGTGAAGTCAAAAGATAGAGACTGATAAAAAAGGGAAAAACACAGAGCTGCTGAAAAAGTGCGAAAGTCAAGTCAAGCCAAGGCTGCGTGCTCCAGGTACTGCAAAGGCTTCCAAGAGACTGCAGCCACTCGTGGTGCTCCGCATGTTCATGCATCTACCAGCTGGGTTACAGAAGAACAAAGAGACAAATCAAAGTTTAATGGAGTTTGTGGTAGCAGGCAGAGATGTCAAGAGGAAGCAGAAAAAGACCTTGAAGTGGAGGTATGAGGATAGGAAAGAGCACCCTGTTGGAGCTTGCCTGCCCTGCCGGTGACCTCTGCTGATGTGCTTGTTTTTTTTCCGTGTACATTTTATTATCTGAGCATTTCCCTTGTAATAACAATGACTTTATTAAAGAGGAAGCTACAGTTTAAAGTGCCAGGGTTATGGGTGTCTGTTATATAGCTGGAAAAAAGCTGCAAGTGTTTAGTTTTATGTAAAGCATGATGTTTAAAATATTTATTTTCAATGTGTTTATCACTGAGAACCCGCGATAAACTCAGACCCACCACAGGACTTTTACGTCACTGCCCTGTGTGTATGTTCACATGCATTGCATTATGGGAAACAGGCTTGCGTAACATCATGTATGTGATTGTACATGTCCAGCTTAAGTGTCCGTGGAACGGCATGTTCACATATGTCATGTTGATTAAATGTTTGCTAAGTGGCTTTTGACCGGGTGCTGGTTCATGTGCTCTCAGTGTTAGTACAGCGAAAGGCTGCTAAGCTCGCAGCGTGTGTGAGAACAGTCTGGCCTTTCAGAACAAAACCTCCTGTTCAGAGTATTTCAGCATGTCCAAACGCTGCTCGTAAAGTTAGCTGGCTACAAACATCCACTCAACCCCTCCCTTCATCTCACTGCAGGCCTCACTTGTGACTTCAGGTCCTCCTGCTCCAGGAAGAGAGTTGAGTTGTCGTGCTATATATCACACAGCTGACTTTATTAAAAAAGGAAGCTACGGTTTATAGTGCCAGTGCTCGGTTATACTGTAGGTAGGTTTTCATGTTCTTTAGCATAATATAAGAATTACGCCCTTAGAATAGTAAATAAATTGTAAAGAAATATAAACAATACTATGGCCTTAACTTAAAAAATGTCTTAAAAAAATAAAAGTATGTAAGTCATTACAGGCAAACCAAAAAAGGTGACATCACTGCACTGTGAAAGGGGGGTACACATCAACCTCCCCCAGTGTGTTTACCTCACATAACTAGGAGAGTGATGAGATCTTGTGCCACAAGTTCTTGAGAGATAAAATTGTGACGATTCTTCTCATTCAGGGAAAAGCTGTCTAGTAGGTACAGGGCAGGGACCTATCTCATAGACATATGCATAGACTGTGAGCATTCAATTTTCTATTTGTGACCTGTGGGGCCAGAAATGCTCCTTAGCAACATCTAGTCTGCCAGAAACTGACAAGAAGAAGAAGGAAAGTAGAAGTAGCAGCCTATCCAGAGTAATTAAAATGACATCACAATCTGAAAATATCAGCACTGAAGATGCCCCACCCCGCTTTTAAAAGTTTGTGTGGCAGCATTTTGGGTACTCAGTGGAAATAATAAACAGCTGTACATCACAGCTAATACAAGCACTATGCTAAGGCAAAAACTGAACCACCGCAGCTTGGTACTAAACTCTACTCACCTTTGATGAAAATAGTGAAAAGGCCAAACAGCACTGACAGACGCCTTCGCACTAAGGATGGGAGCTGGATCAGTTACTTTAATACCAGTGGTGCCTGCTGGTCAGTCAAGGAGGGGAAGCTCATTTTTTTCTGGTCTACATCACAAATTTGTTTATTTATTTAAGCGTAAATTATACACTCCGCACTATCTGCCATGATGTGCTGCTTGTTAGCAGCTGGAGCTGCTACGTGAGACTACGACAGGCTGTAAGTGTTAGTGACAGGGGGAGAAGCTCCACAGCTGTAGCTGTAGCTGCTTATTGAAAAGAGAGAGAATCTTTAAACAAATCGCTCGTCGTTTTTCAGAAAGGTAAACTTGCTGGGGATTGATAAAGCCTCCGGATCAGTCCAGAACAAGTAAATGTAGAGCTCAGAAGATGCTCCGGTGGAGGGTTATACTTCAAGATCACTGACTGGTTCATTTCACTGTCAATCAAAAAGGGATTCAGCCTCAGACAGATCATCCAATCATCATGCAGAAGCCGAGTGTCCAGGCCAGCCCACTGTCTCATAGACCCCCAGAGATGCTGAGCGTCTGATGGGTGGGACAAAGCCCAGCGTTTATCCAATGACCGTCCAGTTTCCACAGTGGAACAACCCACTCTACGCTTCCCCGCTGAAGTCAGAAGACGCTCAGCGTCCGACTGTGTTAAAGCGCTGAGACGCTGCGGAGATGAATGAGAAGGAGGTGGAGCCAGTTACCTGTGATAGGAGCTGATTCTGAACAAAAGATGAAGGAAATCTAGCTCATATTTTGTCAATGAAATGTACACGCATCAGAACATAGCACCACTTTTTTTGGGACATTTTTGGGGAAGCTGAGCTTCCCTTGCAGTCTTAGAGTAATCGACACCGTTTTATAGGTACCAACTGAATTTTGTCTGTAGTAACGAGTACTGATTCACTTAAAATCAAAAGGTACCATGTTTACATACCTAAATGCATCTTTGTGACTGTGATGGTGTGGAAGAGTAGGCAATTTTCTATACTAGACATAAACACAACATTGTAGGGTTATAAGTTGTAGAATAGATGTGTTAAATTGAAAGACTTTGAATTTGTGAGCAAATGAATATTTATTACCACTAGGGCTGCACAATTATCGCAATCGCAATCGCAATCGCAATGTCAGCACATGCAATTCAGATTTTTCTCCATGATAACCAAGCAAGCGTGTAGACTCATCATGACACAACTTTTTTTATTAAATCGCAAGCACAATCGCAATCGCAATCGCAATATTGCCCACCTAATCGCAAATCGCACCTTTTCCCCAAATCGTGCAGCTCTAATTACCACAAAAACACACAAAAGTAGAAAAAATTGTTACCGTTGAGTACCAATACCAATTGCCAGGTACTGAGCATCAGTGCCGTATTGTTTGAAATGTGAAAGATACCCGTCCCTGCTTTGCACCTAAACTTCCAGAGTCAAGCGCCAGAGCCACAACAATAACAAAAGACATAGAAAGAATCAGACTCTGTTTGCACAAAACAAATCTTAAAGCGCAACAAATAGGTGCATAAAATATGAAAGAGTAGTAGTTTAGTTACAGTTTTGCACATATTGCTTGCACTTAAAAAAAAGGAATATTTCATTTAAGTCATGGAAAGAAGTTCAATAGTTGAAAGTTCATGCTTAGGTCATGCATGGATGCAAGTTATAAAACATTGCACCTGCATTGTTTTGTGAGCCTCTCAATAAAAACGTCTGTCATTTTAGTCATCTTAAAAGTATTGTAATAATCTTGTCACACTTGATCTTGTGATGTATTGTCACGTGAACTGATTGTATTGTTAATAAACCCATTCATAATACAACACTGTCATTCTATGGGAAATTACACACTTAGATGCTGATGTCACGCTGTTTTGGGCTCAGTTTAAAGAACAAAGTCAAGTAACAACAGAGCACTGTTTCTGTCATGCAATTTAAATACTTAAAAAGTATTTTAGACCTTCTTATCTGCTATGATGAGTTAATGAAGCACGTATGTTTCTAATAAGAGATAGGATGTGATAACTCAGCCCTGTCAGGAAGTCTTTGATGCTCAGACTCAGTAGGGACACATTGTAACGCAGAGGCGTCTTCCCAGAGCAGCAGGACTTATCTCCTGCTGGAGTCCAGACACTGATAAAGGAGGTGGTGGCCGGTGACTCCTGCTGGGGCTGATGAATCTGAAGAGGACAATAAAATGGTGAGGACTGGACTGTGATGGGCAGATGGAAAAGGACATTTAAGGACAACATGAAAAACCTTGAGGCAGAAGGGAAGTAATATTTGAAAAGACAACAGAAATATGAAAGACTTTCAATGAGGGTGTGTCACTGAGCTGCTATTAGATCAATGTGAGCAGCTGATGAGAACAGCTGATCTCCAATGACAACAGGAAATTATTAGAGAGCATGCACGAGAGCAGAGAGTGCAGAATCACATGAGAAATAAACAACGGGCTGAGCTAGCAAAGTGACTTTTCCTGAATTAACTTTGGCTGGAGCTTTATTTAAAGAAGGAGGAAATGAAAAGAAATATAAAATGTAATTTTAAGTGTGCTGACTGTATAATTTGAATTTATTTTGGACGAGTGAACAGCATGCTGTCTTTGAAAATATGTTCAGTAGACCTCATGAGACATCTGTTTGAAAACTTGATGGCAGTTTTACAAAGTGTTAACGGCGCACAAAATTACTTCGTTATTGAAATGAGAGTGTGAAAGAAAGAGCCTGGAGGCAGGAACTTTGACTCTTCTGGTTGACTCAGCCACAGAAAAAATATGTGGTGCAAAGAGTTGATACTGCTTGAGCGTCGGGGAATGTGAGTTAAAATGAAACAGAATTCAAACACGAGTAAAAACTCTCAAACATGACGTGTTTTAAAACTACAGCTGGCACCACCCGCTGTGCATTAATCACAGGACTCAGCACATGCTCAGTCTTGTATGCCCACATTAGCCGGGAGGGTTCGGGGAGCTTTTATTAATCATGATAAACCGACAATTTGCTGTTGACTCTGACAGCGGTACCACCAACACTAATCCAATGCCCTCCTCTGCTGATATGGTACCACCCACAGCCATGAAAATACTCACACTCACTCTGATGAAAACAACCTCCGCTCCTCTTAATCATCGCTCATTGACGTTTCCCCCGCCTCACTTTGCCCCCATTCAGCCTGGTGTCTGTGTCAGAGAAATCAATCACCTCAATCACTTCACATGAGGAAAGTGGAACATGAAATGTGACTGACAAAAAAAAAAAAAAAAGCAAACATATTTTGTGTTTTATCTTCTTGATGAGCAAAAAGACTGTCGTCTGATCAGTCAAACAAATAAAAACAAATTTCCAAAGGCATGACTGCAAACTCATTGAGAATAACAGCATCAGGCACTGATTATTAGTGGTTCATTTACACTGCACAGATGGTTCTTTTTTGTTGATATCTAAATGTCACGGTTTTTAACTGTAATGACACCTTACTGACAGACATGAACACACACACATACACTGTTCCCGTAATATTTCACCCTCTTTGTTTCCAAAGACTTTGCCCCAAGGCAAATCTTGACTTTTAGTGAGAGGTGATTTTCAACTTGAGTACTCGTCTGTAATACAGCTGAAATTTCACAAACTTAAGGGACAAAAAGAGAGACATTTCTGCCTCCGTGGCCTCATTTCACTGTGATTTAGAAAACACAGCACATGTTGGGCAGAGTATGATACATGTGGGCGCCAGAAAATGTCAACAAAACCTGCAGATGCTTTAAGAAACCAGCAGGAATGCACTGCAAAAAATGAAATCTGATCAATTGTTTTTGTCTTATATTAAGTAAAGATTGTCATGCTATACTTGATATGAGCCACATTCACCTGAACAGTCCAGAAAAATGTCTTTTTTCAAGTTGTTTAAAGACAAAAATGAGGTCTGAATTGCTTGAAACAAGTAAAAAAATCTGCCAATGGAACAAGAAAAATTGCTCGAAAATTTGCTTGAAAGAATGTCTTAATTAGGCCTGGGACGGCTGTCAATTAATGAATTAGTCATACAATAAATTAAATAAACTTGATAATTTTTCCAGCCTCAATTTATCGCCTTGTGCATGCATGTTTGTTTTCCTCGTCTCTCCTCAAAACAGGCTGGATGTCAAGATGGTTTACTCTGTGCACTGCTCTCAGCACCTCGGCGTGTTTGTCCTGTAGCTGAAGGAACGGAGTGAACCCTCTTGTCAGTCATCCAAAATTTTTGTCTCTGGGGGGAGTCGCACACAGGATGTGTCCGATATCACTCCCTATTTACTATATAGTGAATACGCCATTTTGTAGTGCTGTCCATTCACTTTATAGTCCACTCAATGTATCCCACAATGCATTTTGAAAAGTAGTGTATTAGTGATGCTCACTATATGAATGCTATATACCATCATGCATTGCGGTTCAAACAGAAGAAATGGTTGATAGCATGGTTACTGATAATGTGAACAACATTAAAAACTGTCAGAGACTATCACTTGCTTTCGAATGATGCGCTTCTAGCGGTAGCAGCAAAGTTTGGCAGCTCTCTGTTATTACTCTGCTTTTTTAGCTATATTTTTATCTTTAATTGTTTCTTTTGCTAATTTTTGCTCAATACTGGACTTTTTTGACAACAACTCATGGATATGTCTGCTGGAAGGAGAGTTTATTCAAGAGAGGAGCTTCTTGCATTACGATGGAGCAAATCTGGAGGACATCACCCTATTCCTGCTGAGATAAAGAAGCCTTTCCGAGGATGTCGTGCTGGTGCAAAGTTAAAGGCCAGGAGATGGAGATACAAGCCCTTTCTTCCTTCAGTCATCATGGGGAATGTCAACTCTCTGCCCAACAAAAAGGATGAACTAGAGATACTGGTGAAGACACAAAATGTATACCGTGAGTGCAGCCTCATGTGCTTTACTGAGACCTGGTTGAATCAAAACATCTCTGATTCCTGTGTGGATATCCCTGGCTTCACGCTGATACGTCTGGACAGAGACACCAAAGCTAGTGGCAAGTCAAAAGGTGGAGGACTGGTTTTATACATCAATCAGAGATGGTGTAATCCTGATCATACTACAGTCAAGGTGAAGATGTGTTCTCCGGACATTGAACTGTTGGCAGTTGGGATGAGGCCATATTACCTTCCCAGAGAATTCAGTCATATAATAACAATCCTCGTGTACATTCCACCCAAAGCAACTGCTGAAGTTCCATGTGATGTTATCCAAGAAACTGTTGCCAGGCTACAGACTCAACATCCTGAGGCTCTCATAATAATATCTGGAGACTTTAACCATGTTAGCCTCTCCTCTCATCTCACTGGATTTAAACAGTTTGTTAATTGCCCAACCAGAGTGAACAGAACACTTGATCTTCTATATGCCAACGTCAAAGATGCATACAGTGCCACTGCATTACCACCACTGGGCAGGTCGGATCACAATCTGGTTTTACTTCAGTCTTGTTACAGACCCTGCGTATTGAGGCAGCATGCAACTACTGTAACAATTAGAAAATGGACACCTGAGGCCAGTGAGGCTCTGAGAGACTGCTTTGAGTGCACAGACTGGAATGTATTGTTAGAAACAGATGAAAAAAGTATAGATATTGATAAACAGGTTGACTGTTTTACTGAATACATCAACTTCTGTAAAGACAATATCATACCATCAAAGACTGTACTCCGTTTCCCCAATAACAAACCCTGGATCACAAGTGACATCAAGGATATCCTCAATCAGAAAAAGGAAGCCTTTAGAGATGGCGACAAAGAACGGCTCAAACTGGTGCAAAAAGTGCTGAAGAGGAGATTAAGGGAGGCTAAGGTGAAATATAAAAAGAAAATTGAGAGACAACTACAAAATAATAACATGCGGGAGGTGTGGAGAGGAATCAACAACATCTCTGGATATAACACAAAGACAAGGCAGCCAATTGTGGGTGATGTTGAACGTGCTAATGAATTCAACCAGTTCTTCAACAAGTTTGACACAGCGACCACTTCCTCTTCTACTGCTGCTCCTTCTACACATCTGTGTCTCTCCACCACTCCTGCTACATCCCCTCTTACACCTGTGCCTCTTCCACCGTCACCGTCTGTCACAGCTTTAGGAGTGAGGTTAGAGTTAGGAAGACTGTGCTCAGGGAAGGCTGCTGGTCCAGATGGTGTGTGTCCAAGACTGCTTAAGGACTGTGCTGCCCAATTGTGTGAACCCCTTCAGAGGATCTTCAACCTGAGTCTACAGTTGGGTCAGGTCCCGGCTCTGTGGAAAACATCTTGTATTGTGCCGGTACCAAAACTCAAATGCCCAGCTGAACTCAACGACTACAGACCGGTTGCCCTCACCTCACATGTTATGAAAACCTTTGAGAGGCTGCTTTTACGTCTGTTGAGACTTGAGGTCAAAGACACACTAGAACCTCTGCAGTTTGCATATAGAAATCATATTGGAGTGGATGATGCAGTTACATACATGCTCCACCGTGCCCTGTGCTATCTAGAAGAACCTGGCACCTATGTAAGAATTATGTTCTTTGATTTTTCAAGTGCATTTAACACCATCCAGCCCATGATATTGAGAGATAAGCTCAAAGACATAGGAGTGAACCCATCCTTTGTCTCCTGGATCACAGACTATCTCACAGAGAGGCCACAGTTTGTCAGGTTGGGAAACTGCGTCTCTGGGACGGTCATGAGCAGCACGGGGGCTCCACAAGGAACTGTTCTGGCTCCATTCCTATTCACACTTTATACTGCAGACTTCAAATACAACTCTGAGTCCTGCCACATCCAAAAATACTCCGATGACACTGCTATTGTAGCGTGTATCCAAAATGGACAGGAATCTGAATACAGGGATCTGATAAAAGCTTTCTGTGACTGGAGTCATAGAAATTGTCTCCTACTGAACACCTCAAAAACAAAGGAAATGATTGTGGATTTCCGAAAGTCTGGGCTCTGCCATCAGCCAGTTAACATCCTTGGGGTGGACGTGGAGGTGGTGCCAACCTACAAATATCTTGGTGTACATCTGGACAACAAGTTGGACTGGTCCCTTAATACAGATGCACTCTTTAAGAAGGGGCAGAGCCGTCTCTTTTTCTTAAGGAAGCTCAGATCAATTGACGTCTGTGGAAAGCTGCTGCAGATGTTTTATCAGTCTGTGGTAGCCAGTGCTTTGTTTTATGGTGCAGTCTGCTGGGGAAATAGTTTAAAGCAGAAGGACAAGAGGCGACTGGAAAAACTGGTGAAGAGAGCTAGCTCTGTGGTTGGATCCAGTTTGGACTCACTGGAGGCTGTGGTGGAAAGGTATACACAGAAGAAAGTGGAGGCCATCATCCGTCACTCTGATCACCCACTTCACAACATCATAGTCCAGAGGATCAGCAGCAGGGGACGCCTTACCTCTGTGCGCTGCAGGACCGAGAGGTACCGAAGATCATTCCTCCCTGCAGCCATCAGAGTGTACAATTCTCTGCTTGGAAGAGTGCCCAAACAACTTGAATTTCCCTCCGGGGATTAATAAAGTATGACTTATCTTATCTTATCTTATCTTATCTCTCTGTTTAACTCTCGGACGAGGGCGTCTCACAACTTCGAGCAGAGAAACAAACAACACGGACGTTAGCCGCTGAACCGTCAATTGCAGGCGATGGATTCACTGGACCTTGTAATTCTCAAACACAGCATAAGTTGCTGTGCAAATATATGATTTATTTACTTAAAAATAACATGTAAAAATATTTTATTATATTAGACTGTTGTCAAGAATATGCCTAGTGTGATATTAGTGTTGAATGAAATCAATATCTTTTTGTAGTGTTTGAGAAAAAATTTAACTGTAAATCCCCAGCCATCCATGAACAACACTAGAATAATTACGTCACTGTCAGCGACTGGCAAGTAAGTGAGTTGTTTCTGAAATTGTTGTTTAAATTTAGTTGATTGAGTGGACTTTATAGTCCACTATATCTAATTTACTATATAGTGAGTTAGAGGTAGACCGATATATCGGCCGGCCGATATATCGGGCCGATATTTGGACATTTGTCTCTATTGGGCATCGGCCGTATTTTCTTTTAAAAAGCCAATTTTTGATCCGTTATATAAAATGAAGCAATTTTTGATCAGGCACAAAAAAGATGAGCACCTCAAACTTGTGGAACCACTTGGATACATTACATACTTTTGTTCAAATTATATTAAGAAGTTTAAATTTCTTTTTTGACATTTTAAGAAGAGTGTGAATGTTTACTACTGCTTGTTACATTGTGTGTTTACTCAGACAAAATATGTCATTGTTTTGAAAGCTGAATAAATGTTCAGAGGACTGGACACGACTTGTTGTAATAGATTTCTTTTAGTTGCTCAGAAATTGCTGCGTTTCACATTAATGTAATAAATATTTATTTATTTAACAATCGGCCTGAATATCAAATTGGAAAAATCGGCTATGCATATCGGCATCGGCTGCCCAAATTTGGAAAGCATCGGCATCGGCCCCCAAAAAACCCGTATCGGTCAACCTCTATAGTGAGTAGTGAGTAGTGAATAAGTGAATGATTCCGGACACAACCACAGAGTGCAGGAAGTGAGCCTCGTAAGCTTGTGAGGGGCGACGCAGTTTAATGTTGTAGAAATTAGGAGGAAAAAAGATGGTTGTAAGGCGAAATACCAAAGCTCCAGTGTAGAAATATTTCAGCTTAAAACTGAAAGAGCAAGGTTTAGCCCATCAACACGGACAAGCCAGTGTGCAGCAACAAAAAAAGGCAACCCAACAAACTCTCTTGTCGTTCTAAAACACAACCACCCGACCCAGTTTTCCGAACTGGAGAAGACACTTCAATTGGAGATGCAGAGGCTTTGTACCTGACAGTCCACACTCACTGAGGAGTTTAATCAACCAAGTCAATACAAACAGAACAGAGCAAAATGGTGTGCGCTTTAAACTGAGACAACTTTACTGTCAATAGTTTGGGATGAAGCTGATGAAGATAATGAAGACTCATGGATGAGAGGAGAAACATCTTCACAAACTCTGAACAGTCCAGTTTCCTCAGTTTGGAGCATTCATAAAAACTCTTGCCTGGATGATGAGAATTTACATGGACACACAAAATGTAGTTTGCGACATTGCAAAAGAAATTCTGCCCTGTTATACTTTTTTTAAGTGCGATTTTGACCATTTTAGTCCATTTCATTTTAATAGTTTTTTTTATGTTTTGTTGTTAAATAATATTTTTAAGTTATTGATATTCCAGTTACAGTAGTGAGAAATACTCATAAGAAATAAAACTTTATTGCATTTAATTGGGTGTATTGCATTGTTATCATACATTATTTTTATACAAGTGGTGAATTTGTTCTCCAAATAATAATATCAATAATACTGTTTATTAGCAATATTTATGGGACACATATCATCCAGCAAAATTTGTTATTGACCCAGGCCTAGTCCTAATACAAGTCACATTTCTCTTGTTGCATTGGCAGATTGTTTTTTACTTATTACAAGCAATTCAGACCTCATTTCTGTTTCTAAATAACTTGAAACAAGACATTTTTCTGGACTAATAAGTTGAATGTGGCTCATATCAAGTACATTTAGACTATTTTTACTTAAAACAAGACTAAATTACTTGATAAGATTTCAGTTTTTGCAGTGTGGTTTACAGTATTTTCCACAGAGCGATGTTGCTCCTGTAGGATGGAGGTGACATCATCCTGTACATGAAGTCATCATCTTATTATTAGGTTTGTTTATACCATATATGTTTTGTCCTCCAAAGACCAAAAATAATAATAAAACCAATAATCTAGTCTGTATTCCTGTGTGTTCACAAGCAACTTTTATTTGCTCAACCATTTTTTCTGCTCTGCCTCCACATGCTGATGGTCGTTACTGACGCGTCACTCAGAACATTTCGACACCAGGCTCTCATGTTTCCTGCAAATACGCCACATCACAACCTTGAACTAATGATCTGCTTATTTTAATGTCCTGCTTAGAGCAAGCAGAAGATGATTATTGATCCTAATTAGTGGAGCAAAGCTCCGGATCAACATCAGCGCACAGAGTCAAAACTCCTGCTGAAAAATGCAAAAGGCCCTAAGCTCATTGTGTTTAACATCTGTGAGCTCTCTCACCATGACGTGAATGTTGAGGCATGTCAAAAATATGAAGAAAACTGCCTTTAATCATGTCAGAGATGATGTCCAGCCATCTTTCTCCTTGGCAGATACTTGACGTTATCTCATTAACCGAAGGAATCCTGGCACAGATTTGTGCAGACAGCATGTGGTATGAATATAATTAGACAATCAGATGAATTATAACCTTTTTCTATTTTGTCTCTGGTTGTTTTATAAACTTTAACCGCTTTGCCTCGTAGGAAGTTAAATATAGGTAGATTTAAGTGAATGTGATACAGATTCTAAGTCTGTAATTCCAAGTGCAACATTATGGAAAAGAAGGAGAAAGTGAAAAAAACAACCATGCTAATTGAATCCCCTGAGAGATGTTGTGTATTTCCAGCCTGACCTGTGTGGTCCATTGAGAGCAGAACATATATGAAATGATAATCTACTTTACCCGGGGCCAATTTTCTGCTCTTCCTTCAGCAGACCGTCTCTATACACCCTGTATCAAAAGTTTACCCATCCTTGAAGTGTTTGTATTCATGATATAGTCTGGCTTTGTTTACAGCATATACACAAAGCTATTCATGCACATAAATACACTCAAAATGCAGATTTTTTTTCTTATCTTTGGTTATCTCCCAGTACACCTTGAAGGATGAATATTTCATTTTTTGTTTTCTGCCATGCAGCGCTCAAGCATTCCTGCAGGCCTTGGAAAGATCAAGAGAGTTCAGTTTGGGGTCAACAGTGGAGAGTGGAGGTCACTGCTAGCTGTTGCTTAAGGCAGGGGGAGAGGGGGGCGGGGTGGCAAGAATGGACAGGGCTGCTTTTAAAGGCATGCATTGAGTATCAGAGGGGTGAGTCAGTTCCATAGAAAGGAGTCGGAGAGCAGTGAGTCAGAAGCTGTACATGTGTGGGCAGTTGCTGTGAATGTTTGAGCTCAAAGTTTGTGACTCGTTAATTGTAGAAAGCTGTTACTCACCAGTCTCATCTATTGCAGTAGTTTCACAATCGTAATTCTTGAATTCTCCGTGACCTGAGGCTACAACAAGAGTGATTTTGAAACTGGTCTTTATTGTAGTTGGCTTGAACCTTTTGAAAACATCTGATGTCTGCTCTTCGACCGCCTGTGAGTCTGCAGCTTTAATTGTGCGCCTCTCAGGTAATCAGCTCTGGGACGTCCTGCTGCGTTAGTTGTCACGTCTCTGCCGCATCTAATCAAACATAGCCCTGCAAAATGAAATGTCCCAGGCCTGTAGCGCGCTGCCAAACGCACCCTGACACTTCCCTTTCATTAGCATCCCATCTGATGAGCTCATTTCCGCGCCAACACAGTTAGCCCAAGCCAAGCCTGAAGACAGACACGCATACGCTCCTGAACACACAGGCCTCCACTTATAACCACTGCTCTGGGAGCCGTTTGATTCAACAATTTATCATTTGTGTCAGAAGCGGGAAGTTGAAAGTCCAGAGGCTATCAATTGTTTTCATCTTGACATGAGAAGATTCAGAGCTGCTGGCAATTAAGAGCTTCAATTGTTGTCAAAGCAGGCAGTGGTTTATGTGCACATGTGTGTGTGAGGCTTGGGGTGATCAGCTTTCCAGTGACAATAAAGAGAAACAAGGAGGCAGAGGAGATAAACACAAAGAGGATGTAGAGTAATGTGTAGCGGCAGAGGGTTAAGCGAGAACATTTTTGCATTTTTATGGGTCTGATGTGTAAAGCGCTGTTTCAGCAAGCTAAAGGAGCACAGACCTTATCAAGACATCGCTTTACATCACACGCTTCAGCTTTTCAAGTTCAGCACTTTTACGGCTGCGTTAACTCACAGTCGCTCGATCATGTGCATGTGTGTGCGTGCACCATCATCTAAACAGAATCCATAATGACTTTATTAGCCTTGTGCTGTCTGAGGAAGCCTCAATTGATTTGATGCTAGAACGTGTCATTCCTCTCCAGTGTCATCAAATCCCCCTCCATGATACAAGATTAGCATCAACATCTTATTCTCAAATTAACTGAGATTGCAGAATAATGGCTGAGGGGGGAAATAACAAACTGTATGTTGGTCTTGGTGTTGAACATCAGGGACTGGTGGGGAGCCTGAATAATTTTGCGTGAGCCTAAAGCAGCAGGAGGAGGGGGTGGGTGGTGTTGGGGGGTGAGTGAGTGAAAGTGTTTGTTCTTTAGATGTCTGCAGCAGTTTCAGTGTGAAAAAGACAGAGTCAAGGGAAGGTGAGTAAGTTTTAACACCAACAGCCTCTCTGTAATATTAATGGACTTTGAAGTGCATTTTCTCTGTAAGGCATTGATGAACTTCTAAAGGTTATAGTGTCTCAGCACTTCTCTCTGACAGACTGCTGTTGAATTAGTTCCCTGAAATCTATAGTCAGTAGTTCTTTGGATGTTTTTACTGAATAATCACTCTTTTAACTAGTACAAGTTGTCACTGTAAACACACTTGATGCTTTGTGTAGAAGTGCTAAAAGGTTATGAACCAAGAAGGGTTTTTTGCAGAGTAGAATCTAATGAGTCTAGGTGAGTACAAAGACCTGACTCCAGTTTTATGCTAATCACTTCATTGGATCAGGAGCAGTTTTAAAAGACATCTGCATTTTATGTAAGGCAAGTGTATATAAGGGATAATGTATAGGAATGGGGGGTTTTGACAATGAGAATCCTGATAGGGTGAGCAGGACTTGACTCACCCTAAAGGGTTTCTAATTCGCATAACCACCATATATTATAAAATATCCTACTTTAACCCAGATACAAATTACAGATGCAAGTTGATTCAAAATGTTGATTTAAAGAAGGCCATTGATGAAAAATGTTTTATTTTTCAGACAGCCAATATGGCCTAGTAGTTCAGATCAAGTAGGTGGCCAAGGTTTGAAGCCAACCTGTGGTCTTTTTCCATTAAGTCACTCCTCACTCTCACCCTGTTTTCCACTTAATCCATTGTCCTATCCACTATGGGTAGATGTTGAAAAAGCCTGGGAAGAAAAAAAAAACTCTTAATAAAAAAAAATTAAAAAAAGATGTATTTATGCAGCTGAAGGAACAGTCCCTCTGATTCACATGGTTACAGATGGTAACCAAGTTGAAACATTAACATGCTTATTTATTATAATCTATCCTATTCCATAACCTGAAGATTTATATTAAAGTAAGCTTTAGACGGTATAGATTAAGTTGCTTTATTGCAATAGGTATTTTAAAGATGCACCCACCATGCTCTGTTGTTGTTGCCTAGATTGCAGGACAGGATCATTCCCCACTTTTCTTTATCAGAGATGGTTTTGATCCTGTAGTTCCCCAGGCTGTTCTCACAACCGTACCCAGTAACTGTCATGATTTCCAAACCTTTTAGAGCAGCCTAAAGCCTGGCTCACACTACAGGATTCTCGGCCCAATTTAACCCAGATTCGGTCCTCCGGACAATCGGGGAGGGAATCTGGTCGGGGACTGAAATCGGCCCCGACGTTAGGCAAAGATAATCTTCTAGTGTGAGCGGTTGACAGATGAATCTTTAAAGTTGTCAGGGTGCGTTCTTTCAGCGCATGCTCAGATATGACGTAAGACGCAACTAGAGACGTTCCTCATTTCTAAAAATGGCAGCGAGCAGTCAGCACTGGAGGAAAGTTTGTTTTTCGTCCAAACTTTGAAGAACTGAACATAATTTCAAGACTGGACTAACACTTGCAATACAGAGATTGCAATACCGTGATAAAAAAAAAAACTGTTGTCCTCTGTCGTTGATAAATCACGTGATGTTTACGTTTTTCTGCGCATGCCCCATTGACTATTCCGTCTGATTATAGCGGCGCATGTAGACCAGAGATTGGACTATTCCTTTCCATGTATACTATTGTTTTTGGAAAAGTCATTCAGAAAGATTCTATTTGAAAAGATGAAAAACTCCTCATGTAAACGTGGCTACAGACTCGTCGGAGCCGCCCCCCATAATTTTCAAACATGTTTGATATTTATCTGGATGATTACAACATTCACTGAGGATGACAACAGCCAAGAGAGAGAGAGCCCCCTTATAAGAGACCGGACAACAGATAACAAATGCAGGTTTAAAGTGCAACTGAAAGGCTCTGGGTCAGCTGACTGCGCGCTCCACTGGCCCACTCGAGCCAGTTCAATAATGCCTTTAAAAATAACACATAACCACGCCATTTTCATACAGTAGCAAACTGTTGTTTTATCAGTGATCGGTGTGAGATCATGCCATTATTGGCTGATGCAGCAACAGTTTCACCTCTGTCCCTCTGCGTGCGCGTAATGGATGAAAGGCACCGCTGCAGACAGCTCCGCTTCTCTCTCCTCCTGTCCCACCAGTGCACTAAAAACCTCAGATCAAACAACTGAGCACATGTGGTGTATCAAATGGTCAAATAATCTTGGTGAAATCCTGTAGTGTGTGCTGGTCAGTATTTTCAAATCTTGTTGTTAGTGTGTGCTTAAGATTTAAGAGAAGATGATCTGTGAAGATTCTCCTTATGTGTGAGATACAACCCGATTTCAGAATCTTTTAAGATTTTTACAATGCTGTAGTGTGAGCCAGGCTTTAGATTGAAAGTAGAGATGCTATGAGGACCTGTTTTAAATGGACTGCCTCGCCACCTTCTGGCCCAGAGTGTCTCACACACTGTCGTAAAGATTGTGACTTTTAACCAGGCGTGTCATACATCAGTAGCTGGCTATATCTAGTGCTAATAGCAGCCCAGTGCTACAATGTATCTGTATGCTAACGTGACAATAAGTAAACACTGTCTGTTTGTAAGTAGTTTAGTAGCCGTCTATATGTAGGGCTGACGGCCCTGTGCTCTAAGACATGTCCATAATGTGTAACGTTAGTAAATCTTGGTGATGTCCTGCCAGTCATCTACCAATCAGAGCTAACATAACCTCACTCTTCATTTATTGATAGACTCTCAAGTTTGAACAGACCACTGCAGAATAACTGCTGACTGTGGGCTGGAATTAATATTATCACTAACAGTTTAGCCCCTGTGTTAGCCTTTAGCTCTCTCCTGTTTATCTTTCTTCTGCTCTTCTGTCCTTTTTCTGTCTGACAGTTTGGCTCCAGTGTCCACCATCATTACAAAATTAATCACAGAAATTTTTTTCAGCAGAGCAAAACACCAATTTTCTTTTCTCACTACTTAACTTCGTCATCCAGTGTGGTGTTGTCATAAAGACTTGGATGTGCCGTAAAACAATCCAGTCTTGCTTGACCCAACCAGTAAGCAACAAAGAAGCTATGCAGTAGCATTTCAAAATAACCTACAGTGGCACTGATAATCTCATTTAAGGTGTGGATTACATTTTAGGCATATATCTAGAAGGGAGTCTTTTTCAAGATTACTTTGAAGCATCAGCAAGCAGAGGTGAAAGCAGAGGATACTTTTCCTCTCTGATTTAATTACATGTGCAGTTTGATTGTTTGTAGCGTAGCTGTTACTGTTGAGATTGGCCATGTTATGGTGTTTTGACCAATCAAAATGAAGTATTTTACACAGCAGGGTATTAAAACAAAATAACACACATAGGGGCAACATTTCCAAACGCTATAAAGGAGCACTCAATGACCAAGTGGTTGTATGTGTGTGTTTGTCTTCTTAGTTTTGTTACTTTGGTTCAGACACAACCCAGCAGAGCGAGCTTGTAATCCATTCCACTGCTCTGACATTTTACCATTCACACTGGAAATGTCAAATCAATTTATTCCAGAGCCTTAACGGTGGTTTGATGTACCATGATACTTGGCGTTTTTCAAAATTTATCTCAAATAAAACACTTCCCCTCTGCATCAGACAGCTGGTAGAAACGTTAGCCTCCCTGACATCAGCTCAGAAACAGCTCTGACAAAATCAACAGCTATAATCCTCATTGAGCTGCGGACCAACAGAGGAAGTCAGGGATTAAAGGGTCCAGCTCACCATGCCTCTAAATTTAATTTTTTACAGGGCTGTGCTCAGTCATGTTTTCATTTGTAGCATTACAGTCAGAGAGGAACAGCATCCAATGTTTTTGGACCACATTTAATTAATTGTTTCAGCACTGATGCAAAATGTGGTGCATGATGGAGTATTTTGTACAAGCTTTGTGTTTTGTCTTTGACTAACGAGGCCCTAATGGGTTTTTAGTTTATGCTGAAGAAGTGCAGTTGGCAGACTTGTAATCACATTTTTTTTTTATCTGTTTGGAAAAATTACAGCTTATTTTTTAAGCAGCGTGATCCTTGATAATGTTTAATTACATATTGTGGCTTTCAACAATAAAAGATTCCTACAATTACAAAACAAATGTGTAAATCTCTTTTATTAACAACAGGATATAAACATATTAACATGGTGAGCAGCTATTAGCCCTGACTGACCAGAGGTCTGCCTCTGTTTCAGGTTTACACCAGAAATACCTCCGTTGTTTTTCCTAAATGTCTCACTCCCTGTTATTGTTTTTTTCTCTCAGCTATACAGGCAGAGTTGTTGAGAACGGTCTGCACGCCCAGAGGCAGAACCCAGAGGTCAAAGTTCGCATCCCAAACCCGACACTAGTCGAGGTGAAGGAGAGGCTGGAGCGCTTCAACCAGGTAAACAGAAATATACATGTTCTCTCTGTGCGTCAACATGAAAGAAATAGAGGGTTGTAGGGACGAGTAGCTTTCACATTTGAAACGATACGGTACCAATGCCCGGTACCTGGCAATCGATACCGGTACTCAACGTTACCAATTTTTGGTACTTTTTTCTGTTTATGTGGTAAAAATTATCAATTTGTTTAATAATAAAATATAAAAAAATTCAATGTCACATATTTATTCTTCAGTACATGCAATATATGCATGGTGGCACAACGGTTAGCGCTGCAGCCTCACAGCAAGAAAGTCATCAGCTTGATTCTCAGCTTGGCTGGTGGGCCTTTCCATGTGGTGTTTGCATGTTCTTCCTGTGCATGCCTGGGTAATCTCAGGTCCTCCTACTTCCTCCCACAGTCCAAAAACATGCTCATCAGGTTAATTGAACACTCTAAATTGCCCCTAGGTGTGAGGGTCTGCGTGAATGGTTGTCAGTCAGTATGTGTGAGCCCAGTGATTGGCTAGCGACCAGTCCAGGGTGTACCCCACCTCTTGCTCCAGCCACCAGCGACCCTGCACAGGATAAGCAGTTCAGAAAATGAATGAATGACTTCTTCAGTATGTAACCTTGCAATGCTGTGCTCATGTCCAGCATGGAAAATTGCCTACTCTCCCTCTTCTTCACAGTCACAAGAATGCGTTTAAGTACCTAAACATGGTACCTTCAGGGGTTTGTGTGAATCGGTACCCTGTACTTTTGACAGAAATCAGTCGGTACCTATGAAAGTACCTAATTTGGTACCCATCCCTAAGGGTATGTGTTAACATCACTCCCCTTCTGTGACACGCCCACTTCAGTCGAACTGAGTGGCAAAACAAACCTCACTCACTCACCTCACTTTTTACCTGATTCTAACGCCAGGACAACACTCAATGTAAAGCCTGAAAGCTACGAAAGCCTCTATATGATTCAATTTACAGTATGAAGTGGATTGACTCAAGTTAATACACGTGTTATCTATCTGTACTTTTGGTATTTAACAAAGAATGTATTGTTAATAGACATATAGGGCTCTAATTTCGTGGCGCAGCGCAGGGGGCACAAGCCTGGCACAGCCTGCACAGTGCTAATTTTGTGCGGCGCACTGCCGTGCGCTGCCAATTTGACAATTTGGTAGACCGTCTGCGCAGATGGGTGTGACAGCGCGCCAGGGGGAGTCGGCGGCGTACCAGGGGGAGGTGTCAGCAGATTCATGTTGGCGCAGTGACAATTTTGTGCCAAAAAAGTGCGCTGAAAGCTCACCAGCTCCAACCTGGTCTATCCTCGGCGCAAAGTGGAGCGCACCCTCCACAGCTGTAATTTGGTGACAGGCGCACATGTGCACACACGTCAACAAAGCCTCAGAGGCAGGTTTCCAGAGTGTCAGGCACATTTTAATGCAATAAACAATCACAGCAATCACGTAGATAACCATCTGAACCAGCATATACATTTGTATCTATGTTAACTGTCCCATCACATCTGATGTCAGATTAAAGCCGTTTGTCATAATGGAACGTTAACCTGACGGCAGCTGGAAGTTTGATGCACATCTTACAATTAAACAATAAACAGGCTTAACATCTGATGCTGAGTATATATCTGGCTTCTCTCATTTCATTTAATTCAAAGAAAAGAGGGAGAGAAAAGACGAAGAAAACAGAGACAAAATAAATGTATGTCACTCAGGATTTACCCGTGATTTCCCATATTTCTCTGTTTTAGTTTTTATTTTTAACATGATCTAAAAAGATGGAGTACATTATTGTAAGGAGGATGAGGCAGAGACACTGGGAGAGTATACAGTATATGACCAAAGGTTTTGCTATTTGGCGATGACAAACCAGGAGTGCAGGTGGATCAAAAGTATTCTGAATGGATAAGCCAGCTGTGTAACTGTCTCTTCATTTTGTTCTCCTATTAATGACAAAGGAACAGATTACATCTGTCCTGGGAGCTGCAGGGACAGCAGCTCTGACCATCTCCGCTACCAGCACAGTTTCCGCGGTGCTGTGGATCAGTCAGACCAATCAGACGCTGCGCCTCGGCCGCAGGGCATTTAAAGGCGAGGAGAGGCGCTCATTTGATTGATGAAAACAGCGCTCGGCTGTGTTATACCCACTCACAGCTTTTCTCCTCCCTCTCTGCCATTGGGAGGCGTGGACGCGCAGCTCTGCGCTCCTCTGCGCTCCTCTGCGCTCCTCTGCGCCTTGACTGTGCCTCTCTTGGCACTGCAAGAAATTTGCAAAGTGCGCCGGTCACGCCCTGTCGGCACGGCGAAGGCCGGCACAGGGCAGTTGCGCCTGCGCTTGCGCCTGGTCTACGAAATTAGAGCCCATAGTCTCCATGATGATATCTAAGTAAAGTTTATATCAAATGCTTTATACAGCAGAGCTACAGCTGCTTGTGCTGGAGTTCCCCCTTGTTTGGAAAACTGGATTAGCCTCAGTTTAAGCTAGTTTACAAATCATGTCAAGCACAAAGTTTATAGTCATACCAAGACAAAAATGTTTCAGTTATGAAAAATATAGCTGAATGAAATATGCTAACATTTAGAGATCCCATGATTTAAGGAATGATTTAACCAAAAAATACAGCATAAATGAAGCTTAACTTACACAATGGAAGCCGCAAATCCAGCTTTTGATGCCTGGATTGTTTCAGTAGATTGCAGGGATCCATCAGTTTCTCTTTCCTTGGTCTTTCAGTAGCTTATCAAAAGATAGCTCCGATTGTTTTTCAACAATATGTTCAATCAATCGTTCAACACCTCTTTCAAATTTTTTTATTTAGTTTTAGAGTTTAGACTGTATTTAACCCAACGCTGCCACTCATCTCCCTCTTTTCTGCCACTCAGTGGGTGTAACCACAGTGACTTCAGCTTGCTGTGACATCACATGCACACCCTCTATTGAGGTGTAGGTGCAATGACGTTGTTATGTAATTCATTCATGTGCCACGTGATGTCTGAGAGACCATTAAAAGCAGCTTGCTGCAATAACTGCTCATGTGTTGACAAAAAAAGAGGATGTTTTTGACTGGCTTGATTGTTTACCTGACTGTCATTTTTTGATAAATACAGATTACAACAGGTAAGTCTTTTAATCAAACATCAAAAGTTATTCATCAAACTTAGTGTGAGTTGTTTTCTGCCTATAGATGCTGAAAACAATCTTAAAAATGCAGCTCTGAAGTGGATCAAACACTGAAGTAAAGTTTTGTGTTACCAACAGCCCTGAGGTCTTAATTGATGTGACTCTTTTGTAATTAGTTTGCCCGGAACAATATAACACACGCACAAACTACTGAGATGTCCTTGCCGCTTCTCTGAGAAACAAAGAGTTGTTATGAGCACAGAGGCAGATATCAAAGATAAATGAAAAGGACTGCGGGTGAAAGGGAGGGAGATAAAAAAGTGAATTACTGTGGTAGGAGAAAAAAGAGAAAGATGAGAGGCGGGAGCAAAAGGTCAGGAATGAGTGACAGATAGGCTGAGATGACACAAGCAGCTTCAAAGTGACACTGTTTGTCATGTAGATGGGGTTTAGAGCTGAAAAGGACCAAGAAGAAAAGGGCCATTTCACACAGTCCCTAGAGGCCATTTGAGGAGACAAACGGACCAGGATTTGGTTCCCCTCTGCCTGCCAGTGCCTTTTGTTACACTGAATATCATACCCGCTGATAGTGCACCACACACTCACCTGATTTTACTCGTTTGACTCCTGATGCTCTTCTCTTCTTTGATTCAAAACCTGTCACATCATCCTTTGTCTCTGTAACGTAATTCTTTTCCTTCCCTTTAAGCTCTAAAACATGAAAATACTCTATCATGATCTGCACTCATCCTCTCACCCCATCCTCTAATTTATCCCCGTCTCTTTTCACGTGTCTCTTGTATCCAAACATAAATCTCGCAGCCAGACTGTCCACCTGTCTGCCTCTGACAGCTCAAGATCATTTCTGTCAGACCACAACATCCCATTGTGCATGGTCGCTGTCAAGTGCCTTGTTGTCATGGTAACTTTGCAGAGTTTCGCAGGTGTCCTGTTGACATTTACAAGGTTGAAAAGCGTACCTTGAATCTAGACCGGGCGGGGGAGCTTTGTGTTTATGCCAGATAAGAGCAAAGGATCACAGAGAGTTAAAGTGCATAATGTGGCAGATGTGCTCTCACTAAGTCATGCAGGACGATATATGTACAATCCAAAAAGACCATCAAACTTTGCAACATATTTGCATAAAAACCTCATATGTAAAACTCCCACTGAGCCTTTTCCTCTCACTTCTGAGTGCATCTATCGCTGGTTAGCTCCCAAACTGATTCATGTAAATCAAAGTGATTATGCTAAGAATTAGATTCTCTGCCAGCAGCTATATTTACCTAAAACAATTTAACACTGAAAAGGCTCATGATAGGCTTAAAAGCTGCCTCCCTAATTTCATTACCGCATCCCAAAATGCCTCCCTCCTCACTGCTCTGTTGATGTGAAATTTCAGTGTAGCTCCAAGTCGTCACATGGTACCTCTTCGGGTTTATGGTAAAGTCATGGCAGCTTTGTTTTCAAGTTAAGTGAATCTATCTATTTGACTCAAAAGTTACACACCCTTTCCCCTGTGTGTCCTTATTCAGATATCTCTTTAGATGATAGGCAGCAAACAGTAAAATCATCACCTGTATCTTTGCTAACTCTGAGCACACACTCGTCCCTGGCTGTCTCTACCCATGCAACACAGGCCTCAACAGATGTTTGGAGACAGGTCCATTACATAAGATTCTTCCAGGTGGGCCAGTCAGTTCACAAAACAAGTTCTTTTTCAGATTGATTCTGGCAAGCCCATCTGGATCCCTCTCCAAATTACAAACTTTATTGGACACCCTTGGTGTCTTTTAGGCTGTAAAGTTAATTGCTGTTTAATCAGGAGGGAGTAGTTCACAGACATGACGCATTGTTGATCCTTGCAGTTGTTACATTTGTTCGTGCAGACTCCGCTGTTGGGCTGTGACTTGCCTCAGTGATTGCTCGGATGAAATCTATAATCATTTGGAAACATAACCCCGAGCTCTATGACTGTTACATCTCAGATTATTAATGGAGTCTTACACTACGACTGTCTCTGGGTTGATCCTGTGTCGACATGTGAGAGTAGTGAAATGGTTTGTGGTTAATGGAGTCATGACAGAATCATCTCCCTTTTTTTAAATTTAAAAATAATGGAGGACCAGAAAGATAAAGTTTCAGAATATCAATGTTTCACAGGCACTAAGAATACTAGAGTTGCAAAAAATATCAATACAGCAATATATGGCAATACTTTGACCTATGATTAAGTATTGATATTTCAACTCTTAATATTGATATTTTTTAATCTATATTAAGAGCTGAAGAGCTACTCCACTGTTTGTTGCCTATAAACTGTATAATAAATATAATCTCAAAGTATATTCAAAACATTTATTCCTAAACTTGATGATGTGGGTTTTGATGCTGTAAACATCTGTGTTTTCTCTATTCTTGAGCCAGTTAGTTAAAAAAAAAAAAAAAAAAAAAGTGTAATTTTTTACAGTGTGGTAGACTGATACAATAATAATCATAGTCATGTTTCGTGCAATGCTAAATTTTATGAATAACATTGGTTACACCAAGTGACTTCTATTATTTTCACCAACTGACCACGTCTTTCACCCAATAGTTTTTTTGCAACATTAGTTTTGGGTTGTGTACTGAATTAGTTACTTTATTCATTATTTATGCACAGGCCAAATTCTGTCTATAGTATCAAGTACAGATTCATGTAAAAGTGAAAGGTACCATGTTAAGGTACCTAAATGCATCCTTGTGACTGTGGGACTGTGCAAGAGTACTGGATTTTCCAAACTGGACATGAACACAGCATTGCAAGGTTAAATATTGAAGAATAGGTATGTTTAGTTGAAAAACTTTTAGATTTTATAATTAAACAAATTAATATTTTTACCACATCAGCACAAAAAAGTAATTGGTACCACTGAGTACCAATACCGATTGCCAGGTACCAGGCATTGGTACTGTATTGTTTTAAATGTGAAAGGTACCCATCCCTACATTAGTTTAATGTTAAAGTAGTTTAGGTGACAAACTTGGCACACTTCATGTTTTCAAGTTAAGCCTGTGAAACACTGCATCTGACTTCCATTTTTTCAACCACAATAAAATAAAAAAGTTGTTTTCAATCAATTAGTTAACTGTAGAATATCGCAATATATCACAATATTGTGAAATCGTAATATTATTGTATCGTGACCCAAGTATCAAGATGTGTATCGTACCGTAAGGTTCTTGCTAATAGTCTCCCCTAAAGGCGACCATGAGATACACTCCAGAAAAACTCATTCCTTTCATTTTGAAGAAATTGAACTAATGGTAGTTCAGAGTCCATTCCTGTAGAATGAGATGAGGAGTTGACATGACATATGTTTGTCAGGTCAGGGGGTCTACCTGGAGGGGGGACATTTCTTAACCACAGAAGCAGAACATTCCTGCAAGAGCCACACGTTAGTCTTTGTTTGTGGATATGTATTTGAATTTAATGGACAGTTCAAAACACTTTATGGGACACAAATTGTTTAAATGTTCAATTTATGTCAAATTTAACTCAGACTTTGGTTTATTAGACACAGTCGTCCCTTCAGTTCAGTTATTCAGACGCTGCACCTCAGTGGTTAAAAGCCTTAGCTTAGCCTCAGCTGTACAATCCTGGTGAAATACACCGAGCTCTATCTTCCAGGAACACTAAGCATCTCATCAACCGTTGAAGTGTTCAACCTCATCAGCAGTGCCTGCGAGGAAAGTATTACTGATAACATATTGGGCAAATTTATTCCATTAAACATGTGATTTTTTTCTTCTTAGATTGTTATCGTTAAATGGCAGGACAAAATTGGTAGAAAAAGCTGACTCTAATGGAAGGAAAAAGCCAAACAGAAGATCATGGTGAAATTCTTTCTTTCTATTCAAACAGGCGCCTCTTAACCTGTGTGGGGACTTCTTTCTGTTCAGGTTTCTTTATGATCTCTCCGGGGTTATGGCTGGAGTTTATGAGGTGTTGAAAGTGTAATTAAGTCTCTGTGTGTTTGTCTTCTTTAATCCTTGAGCTAGTTCTAAAAAAATATTCCCAGAAAAAGTAGTCTGATTGTAAAAAGCTTTCATATTCTCTGTGTTGATTTAAAAGGTATTACAGGTATTTTATAGTGAGGCCATAATCTGAGCTTTTTTCAGAATTTGAATAACCTCCATTTCCGGGATTAGTGGGGTTAAGACGTGTGTATTTTTACCTAGCGGTAGAGTAGTTAGACCCAGAACGCTGGCGTACTAAGAGGATTGGGAAGCTGCTGCTGATATATCACAGACTCTGACCTCTCATTTACTCATGGCTTTCCCCTCTTAAAGCACTCACAGCAGCATGCAAAATGAGTGTGTCTGTGTGTGAGTGTCTGTCTGCGTCTGTGTGTGTGTGTGTGTGTTGTGCACTGAAACCTGAGCACATTTCTAAACCACACACATGCAAACAGTGGTTGCAGACAGGAGTTACACTCACACAATTGTACATTTAAAACATCTCCATGTAGAATATTTTAGAGCTGAAAATAACCGACACAGGAAAAGCCCTTATCAGTTAACCTCTCATAAAGGGCAGGATTAAATGTGTAGGCCAGCTCTTAGTCCTCCCTTGTGTATCTTCTCTGACTCTCCTTTTTCCTCACACTCTTTCTCCCTGCCTGTAAATATCACTAATGTGGACAATAAACGTTTCAAAGAGGAATTTTGATCCCAGGCCACCAGTCCAGCTGTTTTTGGGTGTGGATCCCTTCTACAATGCTCTATCTGTTTCCATGTGAGGAGCGGGCCAGATCATTTGTCAGTTTGTCAATTTTCACTTTGCTAAATTCATAAGTCAGTGGCAACAAACTGTGCAGAGAGGAGAAAAACAACCAGGCGAACACTCTCACGGTTTATGCTCTTTGCTTTCCTTTGGTGCACATGACCAAACTTAGACAGCCTCATTGAAAAAAAGAAAAAAAAAAGTATCATGGATAAAAAGGAGAAAGACTGAAGAATAAGATGAGGTAGAAAGAGGGACCAGTTGTGTCTGATTGATGAGTTTGCCTGCTGCTGGGTTGTTTTGTTCCTCCAGTATCCTTCCCTGCCACTCCCGATCAAAAAGCACTGAGCTGCTTTTTAAGACCCACACACACTCACAGCAAGTATTTGTTGTTCCAGTCGATACACAGATCTATCAGCCGCTGCAGGGACTTCATGTGTATTCATATAAGTGAGAAACGTTTGTTATAAATCTTAACTCATAAAAAGGCATATGCTTGTGGCTCCAGCCTGCCTTTACACTCCACGACTCTTTTATGTTTCAGCTGTGCCTGTAGCAGTCAGACAGGGTTTGAGCTTTAAAAAGGAGTGGAGTCCAGGGATGAAGAGAGCGCGCGGGCTGAGCTGGCAGTCCGTCAGAGGGAGGGGACAGATTCTTTCCACTTGAAGGAGATGATGGAGCTGGCCTTCACAGGAGCTCTGCTGCTTTTTGCTGCTGCTGCTGCTGAGGCAACAATACTGCAAAGAGACTGACTGCCCACTGCAGCCAAACTTCTTCAACCCAGGCTTCAATGATTCCAAACTTGAGATGTAAAGCTTCTGGAAATTCAATTAAGAGTAACCTTATTTTTAATCAACAATGGTACATGTTTACTTTTTTTAAAGGCTTGGCCTCACAAACAGTGGTTCATGTCAGTATGAAGAGATCAAATGTGACCTCATTCTGTGGCTACAAAGATCCCCTTTTCAAAGTGATATGGTGTGCAGTTGTTAAAATTTAGCCAAAGGACTATGCTCCAAAAGTTATCTGACACGGGGATCTCAGGCTCCTGTGGCTCCACAGCCTGTGTGAATGTCACTGAAGTTAGGCCAGGGGTGTAGTTATTTTATTTCATGCATTTCCATTTTGGATGATAGCCTGTAAAAACTGACTCAATTAGAGGTGGATATTTGCACGGAAAGTCCCAGATCAAATCAATTTGATAAATTTCAACCACTGGCTGTGAGTAAAGATGGCCAGCTCGTCTCCACCTCCTCCCACTGTACAGAAGTGAAACTAAAATAGCCTGCAGCACTGACCTCATGCACACTGAGCTGAGATACTCAGGTCCTGCCCAAACTGACAGTTAATCACATGTCTATTCTGTGATTAATCATGATTAATCACACATTTCCCTCAGGCTTAATAAAGTCTATAGATAGACTCTCTCCATTGAAATTCTACAATTAATTTGAATTTTGTTTTGAGTAGTGCTGTCAACTATTAAAATATTAAATCAGATTAATCACAGAGTTGCTGTGGATATTGATCATGTTTCATTTTGCAAGAGCAAACAGACTCAAGAAAGAAGAAGATATTTTTGCACCTTACCCATCAATTAAAAAATTTTAACAGCTAGGGCTGAACAATTAATCAAATTCAAACCGACATCACAATGTAACAGAGTGCAACTTTCAAATCGCAGAGTCTGCAGTTTATAAAAATAACATTTTAAGAAGTTCCATGTACACAAACCTTCAGTCTATTTCATTTCATCATCATAACATGTAGGCCTGACCCTCATACTATTGAATAATATAGAATGATTTCAGATACACTCACCCCCACCCCCCGCAAAAAAAAAATAAATAAAAAAGAAGTAAAAATAAAAATAAAAAATAAAATGAATAACTACATAAATAAAATTGCATGCTGTATCACAATCACAATATTGGTCCAAAAAAATTGCAATAAGATTATTTTCCAAAATCGTTCAGCCCTATTAACAGTTCAAGTTAAAAGAATAATTTTGTGCATCTTGATGGAGCAACTTGAGAGGCAACTTGCAAAACCTTTATAAAGACCATGTCCCCACTGATATTAATGGGTCTGCAATATTTTGCAATCCATTTGCAATTGTGTCAATTTGTCCAAGGTGGATATGCTTCAGGCCAGAAACCGAAAAGAAAACTCCTTCCTGCAGAGTGTACATAAAACTTTATGTTGGTTGACTATTCTTTTTTTGTTTATTTAGTTTTGTACTCAAATCTATTTAGACAAACTGCCCAAAATGCATTGCCAGCAACATTTCAGGTATTTTGAGTCATTCTGCCCAGCAGATGAATTAATTGAGTTAAAATTTTTAATCAGATTAATTATAATGTTGGAATTAATCTGATTAATGCTTTATTTTTTAAGTTAAAGCCAAATATTTTTTTATAGGGATGTCCTGATACAGATTTTTTAACTTCTGATCTGAGCAGTTTTTTTCACGTTATGTATTACCATCATAACGATCTGACACTGATCTGATCCTTTTATCTTATAAACCCCGTACTCCATCGGGTGATTCGGTAGTAAATGATGAATCATATTTGTTGTATTAAAGTGAGCCCTGTTGGTACCTCTTTGAGGAATGCTCACTTTACAAATGTTGCAAGATGCTGTTTTACCATCATTGCTTTCCAAAGAGAAGTGGCCCCACACAGTGGACATATTTGCAACGTAGTTTGGTTTACTGCAGCTGCAAAGCGTGACAGTGCTGAAAACATGTGAAAACTAGATCAGTCTTGATCAGGTAATGAAACATAGCCATATCCGGTAGGGCTGGGACGAAATGCTATTCCTGTGATTCGATTCTGTCACGATTTTTGGGGTGTCCGATTCAATTTAAATTGTGATTCTTCGATATTTACGTTTTTTGCATTTTTTTGCTTGCTTTCTTATCGCCACTCTGTGTGAAAAAGCTAAATGATGATAATGACTACAGACTATATCAGGAGCCATATTTTTCCATAAAATGCACATCACGTTAGTCAAAGAGAAATATTTCACCCTGCTGGAGACAAGAGGTAACTTTTTTCCACATCCAGTTTATAAACAGAGAGTTAAATGAATAATTTTTGACAAAGAATCCTGATTGACATATGGTCAAACAAAAAATCCAAATATGTTGATTTTAAATTTTTTCTCCCACCCCTAATACAGGGTGCTAATACCGATCAGTGTATCAGATGGGAACATCCCTGACCTGTCAGTATGCTTCAGTCTAAAGTCAAGCACATTCTTGTGTCTGTTTGATGCAAACACACACACATGAGAAATCCATTCAATATTTAACAAGACTTCCACCAGAAATGCAAATATTTCATGGGAATAGCATCATATATAATGAATTCAGTTTTTATCCACATGCTCAGGACTAGCGGTGCAGAACCTGTATGACCTGCAGTATGAGGCCAGATGATGACTGTATCAACTTTGATAATAAGTGACCCAGCCTGGGACTTTATTAGGAGAGGCTCTTTGAACTCTGTAGCTGCTGCCTCAGAAGGACTCCTTCACCCCAGTTTGAAGTCTGCAGGACTTCTGCTTCCCTGCAGCACTTTTCACCGACTGTCGACCCCTCACATCTCTGCAGCAGACTTTTTATCAGTCAGGTATCTGTTGAAACATGCTCTCAGCTCCTGATGTCACTCAAACGCTCTCACATTGCACAACATCTCCATCATGTGCCAGACAGAAACCAAGTTCATTCACCCAGAGATACGTTACACACACAATCTGCCTCACTCGATGCCTGAGAGGAGCAGGGTGTGACAGCCAAACGTCTCAGTGTGTAGCTGTGATTGACTCATGAGGGTTACATGAGGTCAAAGCCAATAAAATGTCACTTTCGTTTAAATAGAGAGTCAGCTTGTGCAAGCTTGTAGTGCAGGGGTGTGTATCCATGTTATTGTTCTACGGACCATAACAAGGTTCAAAGAATTACTCAGACCTCCTTGGAAAAGTGCATGTTTATTTTAAGTGAAGAAGTTTATGTTTTCAGATTTCAAACAGATTCTTTCAAACCTGATGAGGATTAAAGGTTATTGGAAATGAAGAGAAGCTTTGTAGCTGGGAAAAACACCCAGGTAGCCATTCTGTTTGAGCTCACACCTCCTGATGCAGATTTTTTTTCCCTTCTTCCCTGGATTGAAAGAAAATGTTTTGTGTTTCTGTGCTTGGAGCATTTCTGCATAAACAAATCATCAGCTACTTTCTCCCATTCTGCTGCCTCAAATTATGTCCATCCTGCATTTTGCAATTTCTCTGAACTAAGTTAAGCATTGTTTAGTTTTACTCCGGGCAAACTGGCAATTTAATGTTGAAATAGACTTATTAATATTTTACTTGCAGAAACTCAGAAGTCATGAGTCACACTCATTCTTCCCTTAAAAGAAGCCCGCTGTTTCTCGTTTTGTAAATCATAGCTGCCATCAGCAAACCCAAGTAGAATTCACTGCTCCTACACTGACGCAGAACCAGATGAAAGATGATAAAACTTTTGTTTCCTCAGGAATACATACTTGAGGCTTGTCTGGTTTCAGGCAGAGGTGCATGTGGTCACTGAGTGAGTTTCTCTTGGCAAATGTAGTGGTACATTTTTTATTTCTGTATTGTTTTAGCATGAGCTGGTTGTTTTTCTTTGACAGGGAAAGTGCATTAAGTTTGGATGTTTTGTGTGATGTGGTGGTGATAAATCTGTTAAGAATTAAACTAAATCTGGCCAATATAAATTTAAAATTTAAAAGTCAACAAGGCAAAAGATCTGTCCATCTGTTTTGAATAAAGAGCTTTTATTGGCTTCTATTTTGACCATGGATGGGATAACAACAGAAATATACCGGCTTATTTTGATTACAGATTTGAACTAGTTTTATCTTTCACTTCTATTCACAATCATTTTCTTTTTATTTTGATCTGTCAGTCACCAGCGCTACATTATTTAAGAACTATCTGAATCAGTTTTTTAAAGATGCTATGAGGATCTGTTTAAATTGGACTGCCTCGCCACCTTCTGGCCCGGGGTCTCACACACACTGTCGTAAATTACTTTTAGTGAGGTGTGTGTTTGTTTTGGAATTAAATAGAGATCAGATCAAAACAAATTTTCTTTGTTCAAGTCAACTTTTTACTGGACACGACACGCCAAGGTAAGGCATTTATCAGTACAGTTACGTAGCGCTACATTTTGAAATGTGACATCAAGCAAACATTGTAGTAGCCGGCTATATGTAGTGCTATCGGCAGCCCAGTGCTCTGACGTTTCTGTAGGCTAACAGGACAACAAGTAAACTGTCAGTTTGTATGTAGTTTAGTAGCTGTCTATATTTGCTCTAAAGCCGAGTTTCCATCCAACCGGTTCGGTTCATCTCAGGCTTGTGCACATTTTTTGGCATTTCCACTGACTTATCCCAGGACAGATCCCCAAATAACAGAGACGAGCCGCCTTTTAGCATCCAGCTAACACGCCACCTACCACGAGAGGGGGAGGGCACAGTTTGCTGTAGAAGCGCAAACAGGATCAGGCTTAACTGTACAAAACTGTGCCAAACCGTACTGAACCAAACCGGACAGCTTGGTGGAAACGTGGCTTATGACATGTCTGTAATGTGTAACGTTAGCAAATCCTGGTTATGTCCTGCCAGTCATCTACCAAGCAGAGCTAACGTAACCTCATTCTTCATTTTATTGATAGACTCTCAAGTTTGAACAGACCACTGCAGAATAACTGCTGACTGTGGGTTGGAATGAACATTAGCACAAACAGTTTTGCCCTTGTGTTAGCCTTTAGCTTGTGCTGTATCACTCTCCTGTTTATCTTTCTTCTGTCCTTTTTCTGTCTCACAGTCAGGCTTCTGTGTCCACCATCACTACAAAATTAATCACAGAAATCGTTTTCAGCAGAGAAAAACACAGATCTCTCTTCTCACCACTAAACTTTGTCAGCCAGCGTGTTGTTGTCATAGAGACTTGTACGTGCTGAAATCAATCAGGTCCTGTTCAACCTGGTCAGTAAGCTAAGAGGTAGCATTTTGAAATAATCTGTAACTTGTAATTTTGGCACTGATAATCTCATTTTAAGTTGTGGATTACAATCAGGAATATACCTAGAAAGAAACTTTTTCAGCATCACTTTCAAACTCCTCACAAACTCTTTAACAGGCAACATTTATCCACACAAACAAAAGGTCAAACCCAATTTAGAATAAGCAGGTATACATGGCTTCATAGGGCAGCTGTCTAAAGGTACTTTTGTTAGCAGGTTGTCATAACTCCTAGGGTTTTGTTCTGTTCCTTAGTTTCTATCACAGCTTATCGTCTTAGTAATATACTTGTTTTCTTAATTTGGCTTCTGTTTTCAAGTCGAGCAGCGAGATGCACAGAGAAATTTAGCTTTATTCTATCCTCTGAAGTCTGGACACACAACTGAAGTTTGCTTCACACAGAAACATTTACGGTCAGTACAGCTTGTGAGAGACAGGAGGTGATTTTAAAGTAAAATTTTGGACCTAGTCTGCAGTCTTTTACAGATTACCGCTGTCACTTTTTCCTTCAGTCTTCTCCAAATTTTCTTTCCCCCTTTCCCTTTCCTCTGTCCACATTTTCAGTTTTAACCACAACTGTGCTCAATGAGGTGATACTGCTGAAATCCTCAGAGAATACAGAGAGCATGTGTTTTTTGGCAGTATTATAAATGCATAGTTTCGTACATTGACATTATACCATATATATATTTATGTCATAATCAGACTTGACCACAAAGAGATGTCAAATGTAATAACAGCAGCCTCCTGGTTAAGCTGGAAAAAGACACAGACACAAAGACACACACACATGCACATTGTGGTTCCAAACCCCTTCAGAGAGTGATTGGTTTCTCCTGGCAGTACAGATTTTGGTGTGACTAGGATGCAGTCAAATACATGCAGGAATGCCGCCCTTGATGCTTTCAAACCTGCTCCATCATCCTCTGACCGAGGAATGCTTTTGAAAAGAGAAGGAGAGGTGAAAGAGCTGGCAGGGCCAGGGGAGAAGGAAAGAATATTTCACGATTTGGGGTTTAATTCAAAGTCTTGTTGGAATACCTGATTTGTCTTTGGATGCCAGAAAGAATTTCAAGGCATGTCTTGAGTATGAAGGCTGGCATCTAGCTTTTTTCAACCCATCCACCCTTAGCCTCTTGACTGTCTGTACAACACCAAAGTCTTCCTGTGTGAACTCTCTGAAGGGATTAAAATATATATATATATATATTTTTTTTCTAAACTGTACACTTTTAACACTTCCCCTAACACCTTTTGTCTAATTCCTATATTATCTGACACTAGTATTTTAAACAAGGCATTAAATCTGCTCATTCCCTGGTAATGAGTTGGAAAACAGAGGGGTCATTGGTTGAACTTTGGACTGAAGTTTAAGTACTCATGATAAAACTGGGAACCAACATTAAAAAGGCTGAACTACACTATTTAGTTTATGATAATCATTTCATAATGAGTCAATAAAAATCCAAGAAAGCAGATTCACATTAACCTTGTTAGGTTAATATTTTTGCTTTTTCTTCAGTTAACAGAACTTTTACTGAAGTCAAAGTATCTGCTGAGGTCCCCTCCACGAACAATGACGCGCTGAAACGTTAAATCAAGAATTCACGCCAAGATTGTCTTTCTCCGACACTATCTAGTGAACACGGGCTGGCCTGCATCGTTAGAACAGGATCATAAGAATTATAAAAGTACACATTATCAATGATACACTATACATTTTAAGCAATCCTCAAAGTGCTCATAGTAGCAACCTTTTAAGTGTATGTGGCAAGAGATTAGCCAAACAAACAAACAAAGAAAAAAAAAAGAGTTGAACAATATCAATATATGGAATCCTATTCATGAATTATTTGAAGATTTTTCAAAGCTGTTGCAAATGTATTTAAATTCATTTTTTAATGATTTTTTTTATATTTATAAGAATTTAATTTTTTTAGATTTGATTTTTTTTTTTGCAATTTTTTGAAATGTCTTTTTTTATTTTAAAACATTTTGATTGTTTTTCCAATTTTTTTCACAGTAAAAAACTATCACATCACATATAGAATTTCTTAAATAAAAAAAATCTTAAGATAGTTATTCACTGGATTATAACTATCTATTGAATTTTATACTATTAATGCTTTGATTGTGAAGATGTAGTATAATTTGTGAGCTGAGGCTAAATGATTCCTTTGAAAGTAAGGGAAAGTAAAGGTTGCAGACCCCTGGGTTAGATAAAGTATTCATTACTAGGGCTGGGTGATTATGGCAAAATCAAAATAACGAATAATTGAACCTTCTTCCTTGACTTAGGTCAATTCACTATTATCCCTCTCTCAACTCAGTTTATTCTGTAATTTTTTAACAAGTTACTGAAATGGACATGCACAGATGAGCAATAAAGGGTTATGTATTGCAGCAACTCTAGTTGTGGGAAGAAAAAAAAAAAGAAATTTAGAGAAAATAACGAGGGGGGGGGGGCTGACAAAATGATCAGCGGGGCAGTTTTAAGTTGATTAGAAGCTTTAATTGTTGGTTTGGATTTTTTTTCAATTAATCCCCCACTTTTGAAGCAAAAACTAAACAAAACATACAACTGATTGGTGACTGCAAGGGAAGAACAATTATTGCTTTAAGTAAAGCACAGGAGCTTGGGTCACTATCAGCGTTTGGCCCTGTTTCAACAAGGGGGAAAAACTGTTCAGAATCTGCTGTGGGTTATCAAGTATGTTAAGTATTTCAAACAACCTCACATTGAAATAACTCAAACTTTCCCTTTATTAATCTTAGTAACATGTCAGATAAAATCAGAAACAGGTCTTAAAACAATCTATCTGGGTAGAAGTGTCTTTGAAAGGTTCTCATGTGCTGGTTTGAAGAGTTTTGTAGGTAACTTTTTATCAGGAGATTTGTTAAGACCTGGTTTAGTAAAGGTGATGGATAACTGTATATTTTAATTAACCTCAGAAATCCCAAATGTTTTGTGTTAAAGCTCACTGTCAGTAATAAAAGGCCACCCTGTGCAGCAAAACGCCATCAAATCAAACAGCATTGTTTAACATGTCAGAGAGGGAGACGACTGAATCATGTGTGAACAAAGACATTTGTCCCTGTTGAGTTAAAAGCAGCAGTTCTGCTTTGTAGATTCCATCAAGGCTGATGTGATTGAAATATTCTGCCCACTTGCTCTCATATACGACATGTGGATGTATGAGAGATCAAGAAAACAGGACTTGAAAGGTTGTTTTTGATGACTTCTTTTAACTCTCTTATTAATCTGCCCTGAGATTTTCAATACCAGAAAATACTGCAGTCATAGCAACATTATTGGATGAACCTTCAACACCATATAATGTGTTGTAACTCTGCCCTAATGTGTGGACTGCTTCTGCTCTATAAAGACAGAAAAGGGACCTTAATAAACCGCCTGAGCCTCTCATTGACACACAGAGCTGGTCTTCCCTTCAGCAGGCATTTTTCTGTCAGAAAGCAGAGAAAGAGAGAAAAGCCTTTCAATGCAAAGTTGGCATTCAACATCCTTTTAGTGTGTGTATTGGATTATTTATCGCTTCTCCATTAGCTCCAAGAGCAAATTAGAAATTTGCTTCTGCACCAGGTTATTGGAATATCACAATTAAGTTTACTACTTTTGGATTTAACAAGTGGAATTCACATTCAAACACACGGAGTGGAAGTTTCTGGCGCTCGTGCAGCCCCGACAAAGTCAAAACAAACCCACAAACTGCCTTGGACGGAGGCCAACAAACAATCCTACAACGGCCCGACTGTGGTTTCCACAGCGACAGCGCCTTAATTGATTCCTTCCCTAATTAACATGCTTTAAGGACAGCTGGGCCAAGCAGCATTGTGTTAAACGTCCCCTGAACGGCACGGTTATTAGCTTAATACCCGAATGGTTATCTGGATGGTGTTGGAGCACAACAGTTTCTTGTTTAACAGAGCGTTTCTTCATAAACTCATGAAGTGTGCATTGAATTTATTTAGTCGCTTCACATTATAAAACAGGGGTTAATGGGTTTATCATGGTAGCAGTCCAGAACTGAGGAAGTTTCTTTCTTTCCTTCATAATCAATTATCTCTCCTTCTCAGGCTTCTGTTAAACTTTTTAATTGATGCAGTGGGCGCATACTGGGCACAAACTTGTAGCTTCATTTTGCACTGTCGCTCCATTCTTCTAAGTTTTTCTTCTCATACAAGTTTCTCCTTTCACACAGCATATTCAGTTTCAGCCTCAAAACCAGAGGAACAAGTCCAGGACGCATGAAAAGTCTGTCACCAGGTTGTAACGTAAGCCAATCCCTAACCATAAAACGTGCGAATGGAACCGTCTTGTAATGCTCTTCACATTTTTCAAAGTAATCCTTTTGTTCCTGTCGGTGAAACCTGAGCCACCCAGCTATTGTTAGCGGCTGTCTCTGAAGCATTATGTCCTACCTGCCTCCACTGAAGGGCCCACTTGAGTTTTGTGTTGTGCTTTCTCATGACTAATTTTACTGTAGCACTTGTTTCAGTCACTCAGGCCTGACTCAGAGTGTTTTATTTTCATTCACATTAAGTCAAAATAGGATACATGATAGATGTAATGACTTGCACTAAGGAAAGGACCCACTGGTGTCAGGATCACTTTCAGTCTCAGCTTCTGTTCTCATTAGCAGGCATCAGTAGTCACTTCTATGTGAGGACAGACAGAGAGAATACCGACTGAGGCACAAGTCGAGCTGCTGCAGAATTACTAATGACAGCCGAGCATTTATCAGCATTGGCCAAGTTCAGCTCATGTTCTTCATGCTGTGTCTTATTCTTATGTGACAGTTAAAGGCCTTGACTGTCTGGGCATCTGCTCTTTAAAGTATGAAAGGTCTAGACTCATTTATCTGCATCATAATTGATTGAACTCAACTGCCCAAACATAACTTGTCTACAGGGAACATTTTTTAATATTTAATATTATGTCCTTGCCTTTTAATTTTCCAAATTATCAAGTTAGCGTTTGATTCATGCAATACAATGTGGCTTTGATTATATTAGCATACTGATGGTAACATTTGGCTTGAAGCACAGTTTCAGCTTAATGGGCCTCACGGAGCTTCTGACAGCTCCATATACTGTATGGCTAAACTCTCAATCCTTAGGGTGTATTCACACCTGGACCGTTTGGGGCAGTTGTTCCGAAGCAGTGGGCAGCCCCCTTGAAAGTCTGGTTCATTTGGGTATATGTGAACACAGCAATTGCGCTCGAATGTGGGACAAAACAAGTAGGTTGAGATCGCCAAAAATAGGTGGTCTGGGCTCGCTTCTGTTCAAACCGTGTAGTGGTTCCTGTGCAGCGAGAACACAAACAACCCAGCAACCGGCACAACTGACTTATAACTGTGGCTCACACTGTTGTGATGGGGGCAGTAATGAGCCCGGTTGACAACTGCACAGTCAAAACAGTAGAAGAAGAATGAGTAGAAGAATCAACAACAGCAGAAGAAAAAGTAGAGAAGCCTGAAGAACTTAGAAAATGAGTCGTGGGCTCACGTGGAACAGCGAGGAAATAAAATGCTTCATTGAAAAAACTGCACGTTGTTTATAAAGCGCACACTGGTACATGAGCCAGATAAACACTATAATCCAAACTAGCCACACACTTTGTTGATGCTCCATAAACAAAGATAAGGAAACTCTCCGCCTTCCAGGTATGATTTCTAACCAATAGAAATAATCGATCACACATGATATTTGTTTACAACTTTGGACTGCAAGAGACTTTTGCCTTGTGATCACAAACAAACCAAGTGACAACCGCTACAATTGTATCATTTTTGCTCCTGAATCAGAACAAAGCAAACGAGCCACAGGTGTGAATACACCCTTAGACTTGCCACTTGCTGGATTTGACACAGAAAACCTATAAAGCCTTCTTTTTGTACACCAAATATTCACATAAGTAATCAATGGAAATGGTGAAAAAGCCCATCAATAAGGGCCCTGATATTAGTAAAATCTTATTTCACATTTTGCAAAAAGAATCGTGCCAGAGAATTGGGATCTCGATTCTGAACAAAAAATGTGTGATTCACATTTTTACCAGGATCATGCAGCCCAACCTTCAGATATGGGTGCAGCCAAGCTTCACATTGTAGACCTTGATGTCCATACTATCATGCTAATGCAAACTAAAACTATCAGTCAGTTTGATTTGTCTTTTGTGTAACAGAACTGACTGCATCTTCATTACTCTCTGGCAGGACTTGTTTAGACATGTAATTCCTACAGAGACTTGTTTCAACACATCAGTCTGCACTTCGTTTACAATTGACTTCCACTGAGGTCATTTGAGGTCGTAGAGTTGGCATATGGTGGTACTTTCCCATATTAATGAACCTTAATCATATCCTGTAGTTGGAATATCCCACTGATCTCTTATTTTATGATATATGAATATTTGGAAATTGGGGAAAAAAAATTTTGGGCAGCTTGATTTTTTAGAAACTAGTTCCTCCTGTTTAATTCCTTGTTATGGGCAACTAGCAACCTTCAGTGTTAAAAGTGATACCAATGCTAAAGTGCAAAGAAATTCAATTCTTTGTGTGTCCACTAGAGGCTGGCTCTAATGGAATCACTATTAAACAAGTTTAGCCAGGTACACAAAATTGGTTTCACTCATCAGTTTTTTATCCTGGTTGTGGGAACGGCTGATTTGACTGGAGAGTTGTAGCTGTTTGCTGGGAGGCTAAAAACTCATTCATACTTCATTAATGTGAAATTACATAAAGTGAATGAACCGTCTTTTCCCACACACTCCCGTGAGTTTTTGCGTATGGGATGGACTGCACCTACAACACATCCACCAGAGGGTGCTTATACAAACCAGACTGACACAGGCCTCCACTTCTTCTTACTGCTGTCTGAACAGACAGTCATCTCCTGTTGGATCTTCATTCAGAGTTTCCACATTTCAGCATTTCTTTCCTTAAACGTTCTGCCTTTAACCAAGTATTCTTTATTGTGTTTTGCTGGTTTGGCTTGAACACTGCCCCCATGATTCCCAGTGGTTCTTGGTCTGTCCATAAGCCATTTTGTCTAAAATAGACAAAATGAACCCCGAGTACTGGAAGAAGGCTCAGTTTGTACATGTATAGATGAACAGCTCAAAGCTAAGGTTAGATAGTGTTACCATGTTATGGATTTGCTGACTGTTGTCATTGGGGTTCATCTCTTCAGAAACCAACTGGACACATCACTGAACCCACATCCATGTTTTATACAGTCTGTGATTTCACAGTTGTTCCTTTATTCAGCTTTTCTACTGTTTGCATTATAGATAAGCCTGTCTGTTTTATATTATCTTCCTGTCAAGGTGATAATCTAGACAACTGGTGAAAGGTCACCTTTTCTGTCAGGTGTGTTGAGTGACTGACAGTCTGGTGTCAATAGCGCAGATATAAGTCATCCCTCAGCACCCTGAACCTGCCCCCACCCCTCCCACTCACCTCTCAACACGTCTTTAGTGGTTGTTCCCCTAGTGTGAAGGTCAGCCACACACCACAATTGATCTTGTCGACTTTCTCATGAATGTTTAATAGTTTGTGGGTGTGTTCACATAACACAACCTGGAGGATGGTGAAAACTGTGTGTGCCTCTGCAGCTCTTAATGCTGTACTAATCTGGTATTCATGCCACTTCCTTACTCTCACACTCCAAAGGATGATTTGTTGTTGTGTCAGGAGAGCTTCTTGTCAGACATGGGGTGATGGAACAAAGACCACCTTGATGATGGTGGGCAGCAGGAAGAACCAGCAGGTTGTCCAATTAGCCAGCCCCATGCTGAGAGGGAGGAACATCGTGAAGAGTGTTTTTTCATGCTTCAGGCTATGAAAGACTTAATGCAAAAGACTGGAGGAAGTACAGTGTGGATTCATGTCTGTCCATCCAGGTGTTTGTCACCATTTAAAAAAAAAAAGTGTCAAACTATGAAGAAAACTTTACATCAAAGAGTTTCGTAATCTAATAAAAATTTGTGGAGTATGAAATCATGTGTTTATTAACTTCATTGATCCTACACTGTTGGGAAATAAACACATGTCAATAGTTATTTCCAGTTGTTTGACACCACTAAAGCCAAACAATAAAATCACAGCAAAGATAGCAAGTGTTGTGTAATTTAAGCTGCTTTAAACTCTCCCAATGGAGGAGCAAAGTGAGCCTTGATAAATCAAAAGAGAACAAAGTTTAAAAATCACTTTTGATTTAGAGGCTTTTACTCAACACTGCAATCAATGTCCCCCTCTAAAATGTGGTTGTAATTTCATGCTGCACACCATAATACCTCTCAGAGCCTTCACTTTGCGCCACCAACACCTCTCTTTTTTGTTTCCCTAGGGTGCTATACCATTGCACTGTTGCTTAACAATGAAGGGTTTGAATATCAAAGCAGCAGATGGACACAGATACACTTCACATGACTTGATGCATGAAAGTATATTTGAGTATTTTGCGAAAGCACTGGACTATAATAAGTGCTTCACAAAATGACCACAGAGTAGATGATAAATTTGAAGAGGGTTTAAACCAGGGGCTGCATCGTGGGTGGGCGCAAAGGTCCCAGGCCCACCCTAAACTATTCTTATAATTTATAAACATGGAGGGATTATTTGTTAATCAACAATGCCGGATGCGTGCGCAACTTGGGTGAAGAAGCACTGCGGAGTATAATGGTTTGTCAACAGACGTGGAGGAGTTAACCACCAAAAACCTTTGTTAAATGAGCCATGTTTATTTGCCTATTGGAAAAAAAAAAAAGGTTATGAAACCTTCATTAAGCTTCATGTGGGCAGGATCTGAACATTGTTTTGAGAAAAAAAACTGCATATTTTTTATTTATTTTATTTAACCATGATTAATGTCCTTACTTTTACAGCTTGTAATGCAAAAATGCAAACTAAAGGTGAAAAAAAGCAGCCAAATCTGCTTTAAAACCACACATAGTAACATTGGTCATTTTAAATTAATGATCTACAAACTTTTGTAACTCAAGGCCCAGCAAAAATTTGTCTGGCCCACCCAAAACTGAAATCCTGGCTCCATCTCTCGTCCAAATCTTGGTTGAATAGGAGTAAGAATCAAAGCTTTTTATTCAAAAAACCTTTCAGACTGTTTCCACTGATGCACCTCAGCATCATGAACTCCTAGCATCCTCATAGAAATATGCCCTCAGCATCACTGGTTTTTGTCCCTACACCCTCAGCGATCAAGTTGTGAATATTGCCAGCACCAAAAGCTGCGTTAAATGAACCGACACGCCCCTTATTTAGTCATGAGGACCAACTAGGAGGTTTGGGTGTCATAGTAAAGATCTTATTCAGAATCTTGTTTATTAACCTCTAACCTTGTGTTTGTTGCTCAGGAGACGGAGGAAATGTTTCCCAAACTGGGCCAGATGGAGCCTTGGGATGGCAGTGGGGAGATGGAGGAGGGCAGCACCACAGACTGTGATGATGAAGATGGATGTCAAGCGTCTGGTGATGGTCCAAGCCAGACCTGTAAGTAACGTGCTCCCTGCTCTACATCTACACACATCCACACACATTGCTCTCCTCACAAACTGTTCATCTTCTCCAATTAAGTAAGAAACCTGACCATTTACACCCACCTTACACATGATTTCTGTTCATATCTTTTTACTGATATCAAAATTTATTGATAAGCTGATAATGATGCATTGCACTGATTGGCTGCCTGAAAGCTGTCTGAGAAAGGAGGGTGAAGTCTATGATGTGTATTTGCTTTGTTTGAAATTTGCAAAAGCAACTCTCATGATTATATTGTTTCTTATGTGTTAAACATCATGATGTTATAGTTTACTGAGATTGTAAAATATGAGAATCAATGAGGTGCATTCTTGTTCATGTTTCTGGTTGGTCTTATGTTTAATACGTCGACTTGTTTTGGGCTGGGCAATTATGGCAAAAATCAAAATCACAATTAATTCCTTCTACCTAGATTTTAGTGGATGCACAATTATCCTAGTATCAACACTGTTTTTTCTTAACCCCTGTACCTTGTGAAAAAGGTACATCACTACTTTGTGGACAACCTCACCCTTATTGTAGCAAAGTGTGTCCAAACAACAAACCAAATGCCTTTTGGGTATGAGCTGCTTGTGTTGTGCTGTCAGCTTGGTGTGCTGTTTCGAGTCCTGCTGAATCCTACCCCAGTCCAATGGCAATTGTATTATCTATGTGTCAGCCAAACTATGCTCAGTCTGTTCTTGGTCTGACTAAGCTGTTTACATGCATGTTAATAGTCTGACCTCATGCTGACTAAGCTCATAGTCTGATTTCTTAAGCTGCATGTAAACATACTGTGTGTAGCAGACTGGATGGGACGTGTCATGTGGCTACTTCTCTTTCTGGTGGTTTTCTGTCAGCCTTCATGCTTTATGACACCTGGCTGCCTGTCATGTGACACAACCAGTGCATTTTAAGGTGATGGTGTATTAGCAGTGAGAGAGAATTGCTAGGAGGGGGGACCAAAATTAACCTGACACGCCAGACGAACAGTTTCATATATCCGCCACGGAATTATTTCACAAGTCCATCTGGGTAGCAGCTCTTCAGATTTGTTTTCAGAGGCGGGACTTAAAAAAAAAATCAGCAGCTGGTGATTGGACGACAGTTCTGATTAACACACTCACCACAGACCAATCCACATCAAGCCATGGTATGACGTAGCTTATGTGAGCCGATGCTTCTAAGAAACAATAGATGAACAACTACAGGAACACGAGAAACAGCTGTGAAAAAGGCGTTAGAAGACAGCTTCTGTTTTTATAAATTTAACTTAAGAATCAAAAGAACGCTGACAAGTACAAAAGTCTGCTGATGTCACGTCTGCTCCAAAAGCCCCCGCCTCTCTTCCCTGATTGGGCCGGTTAGAATTTAGCCGAGTGAATTCATTGGTCAATGGAGCCTGGTAAGATGGACCTGCAGGAGTTCAGAAACTGAATCAGGCAGGTCCATCTGCTCTGCAAGGTTAGACCAAAATAACCAACACAGCAATTTTACGTCGGTTGGAAGCTCTAAATATCAGTTTGATTATTTTTTGATAAGTCCCCAGCCTCACCTTGTCCATACACAGTGTTGCAGACAGCATGTTCCACTAGAAGTCTTATTCTTTCTCTCTTCTTGCCCCTTAAGGAAAGCTCAACTTAATGTGTTTGGGCTTCATTGCTGAAGCAGCTTGAGACCAAGTTGACAAATTAGCACCAACTGTTGCTGGCATGTTTCAAATAGAAAAGCAGTTTTCTCGGGTACTCTGGTGCTTGAACGCCAAAGTGAAACTACAACATTGTAGAATGCTTAGAGAGGGGGTATTGTGCTTTTTACGGGCTTCATACTGTCCATCCAGCAGCTTTGTAGTAGCTTTTCAGGATTTTAATCTAAAAAAAAACTTTTTTTCTGCTGTAGCTGCTGTCTCTTTAAGGCTCCCTGCTCCACAAACCCCCTCCCCTCTGATTGGCCAGCCATCTGCTGGAGGCCTGCCAGGGGCAGAGCAATGGGTAGACCTTGGTGTTTGAGGGCCACCCCTCCAATATGTCATGAGCCAGTTCAAAGATCCTTATATGATGACCTCATCAATCAGAGAGTCTGGTGAAGAGCTGGTGCTATTTTTAGAACAGACTGTTTTGAGTAGTTTATGGATAGATTCTGAGATTATTTTCAACATAGGTGGGATTCAAAAATGTGCACGCATTTAGAGTGAACATCCAGTGTTTATACTTTATATCAATGTTTAAAATTTGAGAAAACATAAACTCTCTATTTAAGGAGATGAAGCGGTTTTGCTCCTCTGCTCATGTAAATAACTCCTGTTATTATATCACCTCATGCAAAGATTATAATCACCTCACAGAAGCTCTGCTGTCCAACCCTTTGGGCTACAGGGATGTTGCAGAGACTTTTTGCTTCCACATTCTGCAGCTTGCGAGGCTGGATGACTAAGGCATAAATGTATAGTCAAGGGGAAATGTGTTTTTCATTATGTGGTACCTTTAGAAAACAAATTTTCACAAGCTGCCGTCAGCTCCTACTGGGTCTCCTTGAGGATACAGCAAAGGTGGCAGCGCAGGAGATTCTTTAGATCTTGAGACAAACACAGTTTACTCCTGTGTTTGCACACACACACACACCAGGCACGCACATGTGCACACACATACACACACTCAGAAGACAGTGAGGTGGTGTTAAAGCTTGTGTCGGCTTTGATGAGAAACATTTGATCTCCTGCAGACACATCTTGTTAATCATCCCTAATTATCATGTTGTGTTTTTTTTCAACCTACACAGTTAGAGACAGAAGCCTTGTGTGCGGCACCGTCTCACGTAGCCGGGGGTGAGAGCTGAAAAAAAAAAGGAGGAGCAATTGAGGACTCACACATGCACAGACTAACAGCAGGGGCCAGGTTTAAAGTGAAAGCTAAGGTGTAAGGTTTTTCCACTTTTTATGCCTGTGGACACAGAGAGGATGAGATAGTGGAGAAAGCAGGAGAGTGGGGGTGAGAGTGGGGGTGTAGGCCGTATGATGAATTCTTTGCTGGAGAAAGCAGAGGATCTGGACTCCCTGAGTCTTCTGCAAAGTTGCTGAGTTAGCAGACCGTCTCCATGAGGCAGGCATCATATTTGCTCGTACTGTTGATCAGGCAAACACAAATGTACATACATTAGCATACATTAGAAGGTGCCTGATAGCGTGTCATCCCTCCTCAGTTTTCCTGCGTCACGTCTCCAGTGTCTGCTGTTAAATGGAAAGCAGAATATATCCTCAAAATGCACCTAAGGGCACAAAAATGATCAAATGTTCTTTTCATATACTAACATTTTTATATCTACCTTGAGTTTTCAGAAATCATCCTGAACATTATGGGCTTTAATTTCGTGCGGCGCACCGCCATGCACTGCCAATTTGACAATTTGGTAGACTGTCTGCGCAGAGATGGGTGTGACAGCGCACCAGGGGGAGGTGTTGGCATATTCATGTTGGCGCAGTGACAGTTTCGTGCCAAAAACAGTGCAGAAAGTGTGCTGAAAGCTCGCCAGCTCCAACCTGGTCTATCCTCAGCGCAAAGTGGAGCTCACCCTCCGCAGCTGTAATTTGGTGACAGGCGCACATGTGCGCTCACGTCAACAAAGCCTCAGAGGCAGGTTTCCAGAGTGTCAGGCACATTTTAATGCAGTAAACAATCACAGCAATCACTATTTAATGTAACCGTCTGAACCAGCATATACATTTGTATCTATATTAACTGTCCCGTCACATCTGAGGTCAGATTAAAGCCGTTTGTCATAATGGAAAGTTAACCTGACGGCAGCTGGAAGTTTGATGCACATCTTACAGTTAAACAATAAACAGCCTTAACATCTGATACTGAGTATATATCTGGCTTCTCTCATTTCATTTAATTCAAAGAAAAGAGGGAGAGAAAAGACGAAGAAAAAAGAGACAAAATAAATGTATGTCACTCAGGATTTACCCGTGATTTCCCATATTTCTCTGTTTTAGTCTTTATTTTTAACGTGATCTAAAAAGATGGAGTACATTATTGTAAGGAGGATGAGGCAGAGACACCAGGAGAGTATACAGTATATCACCAAAGGTTCTGCTATTTGGCGATGACAAACCAGGAGTGCAGGTGGATCAAACATATCTACATATCTATTCTTCAGTATATAACCTTGCAATGCTGTGTTCATGTCCAGCATTGAAAATCAGCTAGTCTTCTGCTCTCTCACAGTCACAAGGATACATATAGTTACCTAAACATGGTACCTTTTGTTTTTACATAAATCAGTACCCGATCCTTTTGACAGAATTCAGTAGGTTCCTATAAAAGTACCCAATTCGGTACCCATCCCTACTCTTTGTGTGGTCAAATGCCAGACGGAGATGTGCGGACAAGATGGTGAAAGAACAGGATCTCTTAGTGATTTAAGTGCAGAAATACAGGCATCTATATGGCTCCTCACACAGAGATCACTGTGATAATCTAGAAAAGTATCCGGGACAGAAATGTCATGTTGTAAACAAAGGCAAGCTTCTTTGACTCTTGTTTAGTACTATGGTAGACGTACATTTGTGACACATAGCCCCCTGCAGTTTGGGATTGGACACCAACAGATGCCGCGTGGGGTGTTAAAAAGCAGAAAAGCCTCATGCGTTCTCTCACGCCGATGTCGCGCGCATGATTCCCAGCATCACATTAACTCACACCAGCTGCGCGTTCAGTCTGTCAAGCCGTGTGACTGGCTGGTGTCACGAGACCGAGGAGTTCCCCCACTTCCCACTACACTGATAAGTCTCTCCTCATGCATGTTGGGCTGTAAAACCTTAAATCTGTTGACTCCTGGTCTGGCTCAGCTCATTATGTCTGTTTGTTGTCGTTGTCGAGCTAAATACAAACTGATTTTGGCCCAGTTTGTTTTATTTTGAAAGTTAATGGGTGTTTTTTTAGGTGGTTTCCAGCCACGACTTCCTGTCCCCCTCAATCTTCCCTACACTGAATTTATGTGTCACAGCCCTGCATCCAACAAAAATAGGATGGCTGCGTATTACCTGACACAGAATGGATCCAGTCTAAAGTTGACATATTGACTTGAATGGAAACCCATCTGATCCGTTGCCGTGACGGAGTGGAGACTGGCTGTAGAAGCATCTGGTGTATTTTCACTTTTACTCTGATGCCCCATCATGCCCTATAAATGAAATGTGATCATCAGCAGCAAGATGGGTTGTTCCTTTAAACAAAATGATACACTGTGAAAGTTTTTAAAGTCAGTTTTCCCTACAAAAATAACTGGTGTTATTCTGCACTCCTACGGGAGTGGCTATCTTTAAACTCGGCTGGTAAAGTTTGGCAAAAAAAGCAAAATGAACAGAGCTTAATTTACAAAACACTACTGATTACATCCAAGCGTCGAGCAGAATCAACAGATCATTAAAGATCCTCACAGTGCCTTACAGTATTTAAACTTTTATGACACAGTGAAACAACAAACACATTCACAGTTCCAACCTGGTGTCCTTGCTTTAATCATGAATTTATCCTCTTATTTGCTAAGTATGTGTCATATTTACTGTCTTCATCCACCTCCCTCTTCTTTTCTAATTATGCAGGTGAGGGAGGTGAGTAGGAGGCAGAGTCGTTTGGAGCTCTTTAGCTCTGTATCTCTCTGCAGCGCTATGCTGGCTTGCTGTATTTTCTTCATAATGGCCACATTACTCATCAGTGTTTTCTCCAAGCATGACATCAGTTTCACAGTTTGTAATCTTATCTTAATGAACTCATGAACTCACTCTGATTGATGCACTTTCAAAAAAAAAAAGTAGTGTCAACTGAAGGTAAAATAGAAGTAGCTAAAGTTCATGCTAATAGGTTCAAATGTCTTGGTGAAAATAAAGAAAGTGCTTCATGTGGATTTAGCCTCTGCAATATAAAAAGGTAATGTGACTCACATCTTGAAACTAATGGCAGGGGTTCGCTGAATAGTAGAAAGAAGGCTATTCATACCACAGAACAGCAAATACACCAATCAATAGCCATTGCATCCCTAGTTACAGACACACCTTGAGACAGGTCCTTTCTGCCCTGCTCCTTGTTTGAAATGTGTATAAAACATGCTAGCCTTTCTTAGTGCTCTGACAGCAGCAGCAGTATGGCCACAGTAGGGGATAATCAATCAAAACACTGTCTGAGATTTACAGAACAAAACCCATTAGTCTGAGCTCAGAGTAAAAATCCATATCCCGGTGAGCCCTGTTGCCTGTACAAGTGTCCCTTTGCTTTCAGGAGAATATTTGTTATCCAGTAGCAAAATCATGCTGTCTGAAAAGGTGTTTCTCCTTTCTGCATCTATAAAAACCCACTAAAGCATTGGCCTCATCACGAGACCACTTTGACTATAAGACAGCCATTTGTTTCTCTGAAGACTGATGACAGGAGCTGGGCACCACTCGTCCTTTCATGCACGGACAGTCCATTTCTGGCTCATCATTCATCTGGACAAGCCAAGCCTGGCTTTGAACTCGTTGTGGGAATGTATTGGCCATTTCCAAAGCTTTGAGGTGACTAACTGCAATTGTAATACACAGAATCCATTTCTCAGTTCCGTGCAGTTCTCACACGTCGTCTGTCAAGCTCTTGGAAGTGAAGCCTTGGTTTCTGACATTTTAAAGACTTTTCAAGCAATTAAGAGCTCTCTCTCTGTCAAATTCTTGGCCACTTGGTGTTTTCTGTTGTCATCTGCCTTACTGGTGGCTAAGTGATGTTTGATATTAGCATCTCAATGCAGTATTACTCTACATACTGGTTATCTTGTCCCCATATGACCTCACAAATATTGGTTAATCTGCCGCTGATTATCACAACAACCTTAATGGAAGTGGTTAAAAGAATGTTCTGTTTGTGTAGCATAGATGGTATTAGTTGCAATCAAGCTGCAAAAGAGTCAGTTACAGTTGCCGGCGCTTTACAGGGGAGTCATCCTGACTGGTTCGCTGTTCATGTCACAGCATTAGGTAACAGATTTCATAAACTGGCAAACACACAGTGACCTAAACAAAAGTGTAACCTCTGGTCTCAGAATATGAGACAATGTGGAAGTGCTAAAATCTGCTGTTTCTCAATTGTCTGCTTAAGGCTGGCTTTGGAAGTACCGGAAGTCACATACATGCCAAGCTAAAAACTAAAAAAGCTGTTTTCACAGCAGTAATAAACCGATTAAGAGTGTCTCTTGTCTCAGTTGCCAATTTCACTAAAGGCACACACAGTACATGGGCTGAATGTTTTTCTAACTTGGCAGTTTAGAGGATAGTAAGATCGCAAGCTTGTCCAATTGACCAATGGCTAAGCCACGCCCCCTCCACTCACTGAGACAAACAAACTAGAGTGATAGGTGTTATGTCAGGCAACACGGTAGGAGACATTTCACAGGATGCTATTGATGAATTTTGGAGACAGAAAGACCACAAATCATCTAGAAGTCACCAAAAGGGTCCTTAGGACAAAAGTTAACAATGATGTACGATCACCAAAGAACAAAAACTATAACACAACAGGCCAATGAAGTCCCAACAAATAAAGAGACATGATGAACAATGCAGCTAGGAGCTAATGTACGGCTAACTTTATGCTAGAGAGAATTCAAATAACTTTATATTTCTTTCCAGCAAAGAGAGCATATGCTGTCTGGAATATGATGTCAGCTTACCTTAGAACATTTTTTTACTTGATGATGTGGTTTACCACACAACTTTATCCAAAGAAGACATTTTTCTCTGTTGAGATATAGGTTATAAAAAGGTAAAAATGTACGTCCCGTCACCCAGCCTCTCAGGACACTTTACGTCAGAGTTGCATGTACCCCATGAACACCATTTGAACATTTTTTAATTCAAAATCTCAGAAAAACCTTATATAACCAAAAGAAAACGAACCTATTGCAATGTATTTCAATGGACATATGGGCAGATAATGTCTGAGTGTATTGGCAGGCTATACGCACTGTGATTGGCTCATCGCGTTTGTGGGCAGGACTTAATCATAGGTTAATTAGAGGTACAGTTCAGCTCACGTGACTAAAGGGCCCCTTTGAAGCCCTGTCACTTTTAATATGGCCGTGATAAGGAGACTACGTCCATCAGTTTTACAGTCTATGATGGCAATCCTTTACATGGACTGAGAGGATCTGGTGTCATCTTCCTGTCTCTGCATTAGGTTATGTAATCATTGTACATTTCATGTTAATATGGCCTCTTACTTTCAGTATTCAACCAAAAAGACTCCTTCACAGTGTTGCTCCACATACTGAGGAAGAGGAAGCAGCTTCCACCCTTCAGTGGACAGGGAATATATCTCAAAGTAAAGATCCAAACCTACTTAGATAGCTGGATGAAAATTGTAGCTCAAAGTTACTTTCTGTCAGTGACAAGCTAAATAAAATGACAGATATGCTAACATAAAAAATACAGGCTAGAGTTGGAGAAGTCCTTTCACATTACCAGAATAGCTCTCCTCCTTTGAAGACAGCGCATTGCGAGTGCATGATGTCACCCCTGTTTTATCTCGGTTCAGATCCTGCTCCTCTAGCCTGGAGACATGCTAGCATTCTTTCTGTGCCAACTAAACAAGACATGGTCATGTCCGGACCGCCATGACCACAGCAAGCTATGAACAGGAGAATAAATCAGTGATTCTTTAATGAACCATATCATCCAGCTCCCCCTGCAGCTATGAGAGCCTTTTCTGTGGTACACTCTGTGGCGTGACTTTGGCTTATTAACTGTATTATCCCGGGTACACTTATGGCTGCTACTTCTCAAGAAGCTTTTCATTTGCTGCCAGCTCGTTAAGGTATTAATCTCCAAAAGACCCAAATGGTGCATTAGACCACTATCTTTCCATTAGGAGAAGAGGAGAGACTCCAAATGTCTGTGCATTAAAAGGTAAAACAGTACTTTATTTGTCTGTCTGCTTCTGTCAGCGCTGCAGCCATGTCTGAGTCTCTGAGACTAAGCACAGTGTTCTGTTGTCTGACCTTTTGTTCAGAGGGGGAAAAAAGAAGCAAATCAAGGATAAGACTTGTTATTTTTTCTGATATTGAAAGAGAGGACTGCACAGCAGACGTTTGCTTTTAGCTTTTATGAAATCTTGAAGGAGTTAAGAGTGGAATGTGGGAGATTTAAAAACACATACTTTCCCACCTCGCTTCACCATCTTGTGTTGCACTGCAGGAGAGTGGTTTCTTCCTACCAAAGGTGTGAGAAGTCATCAAAGGAAAGTAGCCATCCATCTCAAAGGAGGAGGAGTAAATGCACAGATAAAGATTTCCTGTGATCGAGCCGGGGGGATGTGCAGCGAAAGAAGTGTAAAACGTACCGCCATGAAAGTACAATTCTCTTTCAGTAACAAACACCATCTGTCTGAAGCAGTGGTGAGCTCATCAAGACAGTGACGGCACCCCTGGCAGTTGAGTTTCAGCGCCCTAACACGTCTATTAGTATGAAGCCACTGGCAATGATTGTTTTGCCATCCTGTCAGAGAACATAATTACTTCAATTTGACAAAACTGAAAGATTTAGGAGGGATAAGTGTGCTGTTTTTTTTACACTTGAACAGAAGGACAGAAGAAAATTCTCCCTGCATACCAGCATGCAGAGGGGAACAGCTGGCTGTTTGTGTGTGTTGTGTGGTATGTCTGTGAGTTTTGTCCTGACCCCAGTGAAATTAAAGTCTCAAACTTTTTCAAATCACAGCTGCTGGATTTTTGACTTTTTTTCTGGGGGAAAAAAGTAAGATTTATCAATTTTACCCCCCGCACACACACACTTAAACAGACTCAGTCAGTCTGTTTGGACTGCGAGGGCTCCAATCAGCAGATTTTGAATATAAGAATGAAGGGCACCGGAGCAAAGACTGCACCTCTCATCTATCAACGTCCAGTGTAATACGCAGTCTAAATTATGCTGTGAAAAACATCTCTGTTCAGATCTCATTTCCACACCTTCCATTTCCCATCTACTGCATTGCGGTGTATAGACACTGACCTCAAACCTCACCTTGATACAAACATCCAGCTTTCTGCCTCATAAGGTTATCAGGTTGTCTGTGTGTTTGCACCTCAATGTCAAAGGCATGAAGAGAACTCGGCTCCAAAGACTTTAAGGCCGTAAAGGTGTGCTGCAGCTGTCCGTCCTGGCAGGAGCAGCACATTCCAGAAATGAATGGTTTCTCGGGCAGGATATGGCCAACCTACACCAGCGTTAGCAGGATTACACTGGATCGGCCCCAAGCTCTCTGCAGCCTGCTGTTACCCTGGACCCTGCCCTCACCTGCCTTTCATGTTCAAAAACTTACAAGGCGGAGAAAAGATTGTGATGAAGGTTGAAGCGCTGTGAGTTGGGATCTGAGGAAGGACAAAAGGTCAGTTGGAGTTTAGGGGTAAAGTACAAGGATTGAGACAGTTAAGACAATGGAGCAGAGAGCTGTTCATATGAGGTAATGTTACAGTATAAGAGGTAACAGAGGTCTGGAAGAACAGCTAACATGAGAATTAAACTCACCAAAGACTGTTGCAACACACAGACCTATGATCCGATCTACCGTGACAGAGGTGGGTTAGAAGGGAGGATAGGGGATTTGGTGCTTGTGTGCTCTGCCAGGCCGGGTCGAACCAACCCAAACCCTCTTGATCTCCCCATCCCAGGTCCTGGACTGAGCCGTGGCCCCTTGGGACTGGCGTGCTTTGGGCCGGCTGGTCAGCAGATGTAGCGGCTCTGTCCCGGTGCGGATATTACCAGGAGGACTGCCATTTCCCGTAGCCTTTCATCTGGAGCTCAAGGGGTTGAGCGAGAGCTCCGCGGGGCAGAGCAGGGTTTGGGAGGAAGGAACAAGAGGATCAGGGATAGCTTGGGCTGGGCAGAACCATGGTCTGGTTTGCGATTTGGATGTGGGAAGAGTGAGTCACATTTTCTCTCAGATATGCAGAGTCAGGTAGTGGTTTTACCGTTGCATCATTCTCTCAGTGGCTTTCTGTGAAAATCTGTGAACGATTCTGACTCAGTGTCATTCTCTGGAAATAAGAGGGGGAATAAAGAGATGTTCTCTTACATCTATGATAAGTGCTTAAACCAATTTTTAGCACCCAAACCACCTGAAAGATACTTTTTATGATGATTACTTTATTAAACAGTTTTTACTCTACACATCACCTCTTTTTTAATCAATTCTTTCCACTTCTCTCTTTCCCCTGTAATCCCTTTTTATACCCACTTTTCTCTTTTGTGGTCCTTTCCTCCTAGATCGGCACATTCTGCCCTGTGGTTTTTATGGCACTTTTAGAGCACATTAGCTTGAAGGGCTCCCTAGGTGTGCGGTCATCAGAGGAGAATGGTTCTCATTAGCCAGCATCATCATTTCCTTTCAAAGCAGTATCAGCGAGGCCTTGATGATTGAGCCTCCCCAGCACACCTTTGGGAACCTGTCTGGGAAACACAGGGAATCACAGGTGTGGCAACAGGTTATAAACTACAGGAAGTGATGAGGGTTTAGTACCTCGGAAGTTAGCGTGAAAACGATACGTGGAATCAGTGATTTTGTGTGGTTGCTGTGCAGTTTATAGCGGAGGAACAAGGAATGCTCGTGACTCAGAGCTGTGAATCAAAGGCTGCATAAAAGTCTTTACTACAGTCCCACAGAAGGAGCTGTTATTCACTAATCTAACAAGAAATCCTCACAACATGTGCAGGTTTCCAAGCAGTAAATGTCCTTTTAAACATGCTTAAGGATAGTGTCCAGACTCATAAAGGGCTCTTTATTGAAAGCAGAAAACTAAATGGATAGGACTTGAATTATATTGTGTGCAAAACACTCTTGAAACTCTGTCAAGTTTAGTTTCCAGGTTGTCATTGGGACTACATTTAATAAGAAGTTGAATTTGTAGAAGTGTTTTGTCGCTGAACACACACTAACAGTAATAGACCAGGTTTATTTGGGCTTCTTTATTAATGCCCATACCCAGGCTGCTCTGCTGGGGGTTAAGATGTGGATTGGATTGAAGGGGAGGAGAGGGGAGGGGATGTTTGAGTGACCCCCGTGACTTTCTTGACTTGCCCCAAGCCCAGCCCTGGCTACCAACACAGAAACTGGCATTCCTGCTGTAACACGGCACTGAGCAAATAAAGGCAGACATTCCTCTGATATTGAAAAATACAGTAGAAGGATAAGCAGGGATGAGTCTGATCCTCTTTGTCTCAGCCCAGCCTGGTATGCAGGGGGAAAAACCAGACGAGGTGAGGTGAAAAGGAAGGGGTGTGAGGACGGGCTTGGGGTTTCTCTTTTCAGACAACTTCTGTTTTAAAGGCAAAAGTAGGATCAGAGTATCAGCTTCAGATAGCAGATGCGCATTAGCAATGCTTGAAAGGACGGATAATGGAAGCTAGTAGCGATGAGCCAATTTTTGTATTGACTACCTGCAGTGCAAGGCTTTATATATGTGTATGCATCAAAGAGACTTCCATGCAAGACTTAGCTTCATTAAAGACCTATTCTATTGACCAGCAGTGAGAGCGACAAAGCCCTTCTCCCTTATCCATAATTGATGTGGCAATTAGAGCTGAACCTGTAACAGACTGTCAGGCCCAAGGGCCAGGAGGGGGGCTGACCTCTTCCTGCTTCAGCAGATTACAGATCAGATGGGAACGGGGCCACTGACAGCGTACTTAGTGCACCATTCAAAGTAATTTAATTCTAAAACTGCAGTCAGTTATGCAACCAAGAGTTTACATCAAAGTATTTGACTCACCCCCACAAAATCAAACATTTATAACATCACAGCGCAACTTTTTTTTCTAACCCACACAGATCTCTGAAAAAACTCTTTGATGTTGAAAAGGCAAGCGTTACTTAGATCAGTTTAATTCAGGGGAGACCAGTCACATGGAGCAGCACATGGCTTCAAATATGCTCGTAGCATCGTACTCAAGTGTGGTCACTGCCTCAGGTGGAACCCCTTGTCTCTTCACACATGCTAAAGCTTCTTTCATTCTATAGTTTCACTTACACATTGAGGAAAGCCCTGAAAAACAGAATTTTTGAGTTGATTCTAGATATCTGAGGCAGTATTTGGCATAGATTTATAGAGAGATGGTGTCAGAACAGCTGAAAGCTCAAAGCTGTAGATTTCTGTGCTCAGGGAGGGATCCCTGCAGAGGCAGACAGTAGACAGACACTGTGACAGAGTGCTACCTGATGTGCACTTCCTTCCAACCATAATGGATTGCAATGAAAGCGTGCACATGCATCTGTGAAAGAAGGGAAAAACGAACACAAACGTGAGTTCATTTGTGCATCCTTCATGCTTGTCTGTCTACAAGGACACCTTGACACCTGCCAGTGCAATGAAGCATCTGGTGTTTGAGTGTGTGCAGGTGTTGTGAGAAGTGTGTGTGCGACTGAACACTGGTGTTTTGCATCTGTGTGTGAGATGGATGAGCTGTACTGGGCCTAAACACCTCCCTTGCAAAGAGGCTGTTTTCTCCGCAGGATTCCCTTCCATCTTGAGGATTTGTCACATTGACTGGTGGGGGTCACTGTCCTCCCAGGGCCCCTTCTGCCCATTTGTTTCAGCGTGTACATGTTTGTGTGAGTGTGTAAAGGGGAGTAAATCTTCAATCTTGCCAAGAGGGTTAATAGCCTGGTCCAGCCAAGATTCGCACTGGGTAGATTCCTTTGGGCTGATCCCCGCTCTGGAGTTGCCATGCTGCTTTGCCCGTTGCTATGGCTAGCAGTAGGCTAACATGTGTACCCCACTGGTGCCCCTGTATTTTTGCCCTTTTAGCCCATTTAGTGGCCTGTCACAGACCCTGTACCAGTCTTGGATTCCCGTAGAGGTTGCCTGTGAACCAAAGAGACAATTCCCAAAGAAATGTGTGTGTTTGTGGACAAAGTCCGTGTGTTTCTTGGAATACAGAATAGGGAGATTAGTTGGACAGAGAGAGCAGAGAGGAGCCTCTGCCTGACATGGCTCCACATAAAGAGTGAGTCCTGGACAAAAAAGGCAGAGAGATAGATGGCCACTAATGAACTGTGTGAATGCATCTTCTCCACTCTCCACTCCCTCTAACCTTACCCCTCTTTGTTAGAAAGTGTGTGAAAAGAGATAAGAAATCATTGTGTGGCTGCTCAGGAAGGTTAATGTCTCTGTGTAAAACGGGGAAAGAAAAGCCCAAAAAGCACGGTGACCCGGGCTTTTTGCATTTTCTACCAGGACAACCAGGATCCAAAGCCTCTGGGAGTATCATTAGTCTGTATTTGATGTCCAGATCTCTGAGACGGGGCAGACTAATGGCTCTGAGAGCATAGTGCTCCACATGCAAACAAGTTTTTAGAGAAGATGCTGTTGCAACAACAGTTGTGAAAACATCTTAGTTGATTGAAACGCTAAGTTTTTCACATAACTGGGTGTGCTCTCAGAAGCGGTTGGTTTGAGTCTAGGCAGTGGTGTTGAGGGTGGTGGCTGACAAGTTCCGCTTTGCGAGGCTGATAGAGCTTCTGAGACCAGGTAGTGATGGGCTGATTGACGGAGCACAGCAGGACATGATCATATTTAGAGGACAACAGCAACATAACAGACTCAAATCAGGCTTGGGGACCAAATTTCTAAGATTTGTAAAGGTACTTCTGTTTATCGGTTCCTAACATTGCTTAAAGTGATGAAGCAGGGATGGGTAAAAATATTGATTAATCAGTGCATCGGAATATTTTCCTGCCCAATTCAATATTGATCCAGCAAATCGTCCGAATGGATTTAACTCCTGGCCACTGGGGGCACTGTTTGTGTTATTCACATTTAATGGGCAGAGGCTGCACTAAACCTGTGGGGGATTCCACGAAGCTGGCTTAGCTCAAAGCCTGGCTTATTTCGGTTGACCTCGCTAACTTTAGGGAGAGTTCAGTTCCACAAACGAGGCTTGGTAACCATGGCAAATTAGCCAGCGCGACAAGCCTGGTCCCGGGCAGGCTTACGGTCAAGCTTATCTTAGCTGCATCTCAGAGAAGGTCTGACAGGCTTCTAAAAGACGCCTTGTGAACTGCATGTGTCATATTAAATTAATCTAGAACTGTAATGGATGATGTTCTTGTTCAGAAACATAAAGTGAGACATGTTGGTAACTTTTCTGACACCTCCTGCTTAAAACACCAAAAGTCAGAGGGATCTTGAGGCCCCACTTTCACGGTCTGTATTCATACTGCAAATCAAGATCAAGTGAGCTTTTGCCCTTCAGCTTCACGGGAGGTTTCCGTCCTCCCTGAGCTCGCCTTAGGACACCTGCTTTATCCTTTGACATGTGTACCGCCCCAGTCAAATTAGACCAGAATAGCAGTGAATTAAGACATGTTAAATACTTCACTGTTCATTCCTGAAGCAGGAGAGTAAGAAGGTGAGTGGTTACAGTGCAGGGCAGAGACCATCAGTACTCCAAGTTTGGCATGGGTTCAATCCAACCAGCGGTAATTATTTGAAAATATCTAATTTTCTTTCTTCTGTCACCCTCAAGTACAGTCAACATGTAACAGAATAAAGGCACAAATTATGTTACAAGAAAATAGGTGACAGCCACAGTTTTCCATATAAATACCTTCCTTTTACCAGTGGTCTATTCTGATCATGATGATGATGTAAAGGAGATGCCAAATGTTGAGATAACTACTGTATTTACGTACAAGCCAATTTGTGTCTTCTTCCTTATTTAAATATAGAGCACTGTACTACTATCACCCTTAATTTAAAAAAAAAGACATCTCCTCTGTACATGTTTTTTTTCCACTGTTTTATTCAGTGTTTGATGAATCATCACCACATGAAATAGCCCAATTTTTTCTAAGTTTGCGCACTTTGGTTTTAGGTGTTACCCCTTTTGCTGCTATATTTATGCAAAAGCATGGTATTCTTGAACCAGCAGCATCTCTGGCTTTATTAATTGCAACCTTTGAGGTTTCTATAAGAAGTCCATGTCGTGCAGAAACTCTGTTCACTTTAGATGAAGGCTGAGTTGAATGAGGAGAAAGTGAAGGGCAGTCAGTTTTTGACCCTCCAGAAGTACTGAAAAGAGAACCAGACTTTGATAAGTAGAACTGGACTTGATACCAGAACTAGTAAAATTGAAATGGTACCAAACCCTGCTCACAATGAGGACGTGTCCCAGTGCTGGTGGGTTGATGTGACCAGCACATGGGAACAGCTAATATCTTATCTGACAGCAGGAAATTATGAGATATCATTCACGTGAGCAAAAAAAAATAAATAACAGGCCCAGCATGCAAAATATGGGCCTTCCTATCTGGACTTTCATATCCCGTGAGTCAAAGGTCGCCTCTCTTTATGAAACACTGATGTGAGGCAGGTCAAGTGGCCTCGTCAGGACCCAGCCCCATGGCCGGGCTTTACAATCTCCCCCCTGCACCTCCACCGTCCCTTCATCCGTCTGCCATCAAATGCATGGCAGGGAGAAGACCCTCAAGGTCAAGGCAGGGAGAGGAAGACAGCGAGTGTAAGAGTGTGTTTGTGTGTGTGTGTTGGGAGGGGGGCAAGTTCCTGACCTCCATCACACTCACTCCATGTGCTATAAATCAGACCGGTGACTTCTGACTGTTGTTATAATTGTACACAGCAGGACAGGAGTCCAAACTGCCACAGGTGCTTTGAGCTCGCAGCAAACAGGTCAGATTTTTTCTGTGATCACCTCTGTTTGGTGTTACGGTACACTTTGATTAGATCAAATTAAAAAAATCAACATGATTAAACTGAGGAGAACACATGCTGTATTTGTTTGTGTTGGCTGCAAGTCAATGTTGAGTCAGGAAAGCTGCTTCGGCTTCCTGATAACATATTGTGTGACAACTTGCTAAGCCCTCGTATACAGTGGCATCATTCTTCACTGGATTATAACTCAGCAGCTAGCGGCTTACACAACACGCCAAACAAACACACACAGCCACGTACGGCATAAATGGACTCTAGTTGAATAAACTCTTTGCCCTGTTGCACCAGCTCTGACTCTTTCTCCCTGTTTGGGCTCACATGCACTGTGTGCATTCATGCCAGCTGTGTTCCTGTGTACAGTATGTGTTGGCGCTTGCAGGAAATGAGAAAGTGAATCTTATCAGGTAAAAACAGAAGGAGGTTTGTTTCAGAACGGTTCATGTTACCCTTCAGATTACTGTATTTAATCTAACATGGCAGCTCAGAGAACCAAAGGAGGATAGCCACCGCTTTCTTTCTTCTTTTCCTCCCACTCACCTTCTAACCCTTCGTCCTCCTTTCCTCTCTCCTTTCCTCTTCCCTCCCATCCCTCTTTCTTCTTGGCAAAAACTTTGGGTCCTCCTAGTCTTCACTTTTATTTACAGACTTGTTAGAAACAGCTGTTGGAAAAATGGAGGCTTCTACAAACACACAAACTGTCCAAGTGAAGAGGCTTTAGTGCAGAGGACATCATGAACAAGTTCTCACAAACTTCACCAACACAAAGGTCAACACAGTGGTGATAGAGAGAACATTCCTATTAAACAAGCTAAAGGCTGAGGTTGAGCTTTGTTTCTAACTGAAACATTTTCACATTTATCTGAAATGTTAACATTATGACTCACCCCTACTTCAGAATTTTGTCAAAAATGAAAGAAAGACAACCCATGTGGCCTCGGGGTGGGTACCAAATAAGGTACTTTTATGGGTACTGACCAAATTCTGTCAAAAGCATTGGGTACTGATTCACATAAAATAGAAAGCTATAGGGATAGACTGATGTGGATTTTTTGGGGCCGATACCGATACTGATTAGTAGGCAAAGAGGCCGATAACTGATAATTGAAGCCAATATTCATTGGTAGTCAAAGTGAAAATATTGGCACAAAAATTTTGAACAATACAAACTCCAACACTTAACTGTATTCAAATGCCTTCAAGCATATGTTTATATAGCATGTTTTATAAAGTCAAATAGAAACTTAAAAAAAATAAAAAGCTAAAGTTTTCTAATGTAGATTAAGTTTTCAAAAATGTTTAGGTAACTGCAATAAAACTGGACAGAATTGAGTTTGTGCTGCCTTTTAAACAACACAGTTTGAATGGGTTTCATATCGGCTGACAGATTTAAAAAAAGGCAGATGCCAAAATGCCCCAGAAAGCAAAAATATCTGCCCTGATAATTGGTCTATCCATAGAAAGCTACCATATTTAGGTATCTAAAGGCATCCTTGTGACTGTGAGTAGAAGTAGGAGTAGGAGATATCCATGCTGGACGTGAACACAGTATGGCTAGGTTATACATTAAAGAACAAATATGTTAAGTTAAAACAATTAGATGTAACTATTAAACTAATTTACATTTTTTTACAACATAAAGACAAAAATGTACCAAAATTTGGTACCATTGAGTACCGATACTGATTGCCAGGTACCAGGCATTGGTACCGTATTGTTTCAAATGTGAAAGGTACCCGTCCCTAATGTGGACCCCAGTATGAACCACATTGACACACTTCTCCTCAGTCATGCAGCTACTAGAGGTGGGAAAAAATATAGATACAGCAATATATCATGATACTTTGACCTGTGATAACATATTAATGTTTTAACTCTTTATATCGATATTTTTGTTAAAATAAAAATTCATTTTTTAGGTGAGTTGGGAGTACAATATGTCTTTCACACCTCCACTGTGGTGGATGGCGCCAAAGAGCTACTCTACTGTATGTTGCCCACAAACTGTATAATAAATATAATCTTTAAGTATGTGCAATTTTTTTTTTTTCCCTGAACTTGATGACGTGGGTTTTGATGCTCTTAGCATCAATGTATTCTTTTTGTTTTTGGATCAGTTAGTTAAGATCATTTAAAGTTTAATTTTTTACAGTGTAGCAGACTGTTAAAAGAATATAGTCATGTTTTGCACAATATTAGATTTTTTTGAGTAACGTTGGTTACACCAAGTGACATTTATCAGTTTCACCAACTGACCACATCTTTCAATCAATCAATCAATATATATATATATATATATATATATATATATATATATATATATATATAAACATTTTTGCAACATTAGTTCAATGTCACTGTAGTTTAAGTGACAAATTTGATGCACTCTGTGTCTTCAAGTTAAGTGTTTGTATGGAGCACTGCATCTGACTTTCATTATATCAAACACAATAAAAGCTGTTTTCAATCAAAAAGTTAACTGTGTAGAATACTACAAAAAATCACAATATACGTGATTTCATGGAATTATCGTGTCGTGCACCAACTATCGTGATGCATATCATATCGTGAGGTTCTTGTCAATACTCATCCCTACGTTGCCCACCAGGCTCTCCTGTCCCCTCTGTTTTCTTTGCCCTGGATTTATCTTTCTTTTTTTTTTGTTTGCACTGATTTCATCCCAGTCAAATCATATTCATCTTGCACCAGTGAAGAAAATGTCATTGAATGTAGCTGTTTTTGGAGGAACTCACCCTCTTGTTCTTTCATTGCCTTTAACTTGCCTTGGGTGATTGTTCCCATCTGCACTGAAACAGCTGATGAAAAAATTATAAAGAAACTGTTTCTTCCACTTACCTTCTATGTTCACTTTTTTCTTCCCTCTTTCAGTTTTTCTCCATCATCCCTTCCTTCTTTCACCCTCCATATTTGTGGGATTTACACTTGAGCCAGCTTATAAAGAAGGGCTTATCTGCTAACATTGTCTCATTATGACAACAACATTACTTTATCCTCCTGCTCTCCTGGTTTTTCCTCTCTTTGTTCCTCAGGTTGTTGCTTACTTTTCAAGGATTTAACTGTTTGCATTTTTGCACAGCTTTTCTGCCCCTCCTTGTCACATAATCGGTTACATTTCTGGTTTGGTTATAAATAGTTTTAAACATTTTAACACATTAAATGTGTTAAACATTAAATTTTATCCTTATGTAAAATTAAAGTGTTCGGTCAGAGAGGTATTCTCTGAAAACAGATAGGGATTGGTGGGATTTCCCGTGTTACATGCTTGTGTGGAATATCTGTCAGCATGAATACAGGCCTCGTTATATAAGTTTTCTCTCCAAGATAAATAGACACAATGTATTATAATCTAGTATAAAAAGATGACTATGTTGTAAAAAGTAACTGCTCCTGTCACTGATAAAGCTGTGTTTTTCAACACTTTATTGTTCTGACTTCACAGCAGCCGTTCATCTGTTTTCAAGCCTCGTAACAGCTGATAACGTTGCCAAAAATGTCATCTTAAAGGATTGCCGAATCTATTTATAAAACATGTTTTCTATGCAGAAAATATTTCAAAATGATCTACTGCAGTACTACTGCACAACGCTCCATTCATCAAATGTTTGCCACTTAGTTGGATTCAGGAAAAAGCAGCAGCACAGTAGAACAGCTCAGTCATACTTTTCCCCAGCCCTGTCCTGAAAGTCATTGTTGTGGGAAGTCGACTATTTCAAGTTTGGATACAAGCTGTTGTGGGTTCCCCGGACTTTCCAGTGTCTCATACCGGTCCTGTGATCTCAGAATACCTCTCAAAAACATCTGTATTGAAATGTTTGCTCTGTTATTTTTTGCAAGCTATTATCCAGCTGTGTTTAAAACTTGATTCTGATTCATCATAACTAAACACCAAAAGTGACAGATTTATTGTGATAAATGCAAGATTAAAAGTTTTGGGTGGTTAGACCCCAGCAAGTGTTTAGAATAATGAATGTAAGGGGTACAATGACATGATAAATTATGAGTATCCCTGATGGAGTCTTGAGTAGGCTGGATCTCAAGAGGAATGTGGGGCTGAAGACCTGAGAACTGAGCGATGAAGATACTGTATGGGAAGGAGGAGGAGGTCATGATTTGAGCCTGAACAACAGCTGACAAGCACAAGAGATGGCATTTAAACTTTGACTGGCTTAAGCATTAAGCTGTGATTAGATAAACAGAAAAGCTGACACCCCTGGTCAGCTGATAGTGAAAAGCAGTGAAGAATGAGTGAAGGAAGCATAACAGTGTGAACCCACAGACTGTCTTCCTGATTGAACTTGTGCTCAGCTTCATATCAGATCAATCCATAAAACTGAGTCTGGCTCATTTTACCTCTGCCTGTTGACACTGTGGAAACAAAGTCAGTCTCCATTTCCAGAGTCTGTGAATAATGACATTTACTGGGCCCAGATGTGAGAGCAGCCTGAGAATCTTTGCGCTATGTCTGCTCTGACCTGCAATCCAGGCACTGTCAGCGAGTCCAGCTTAAACTTGCCAATCACTACAAAATAACTGAAGCTGTGACTGGTGGTAATAGAAGCACTGGTTTCAAAAGATGTGACTTCTTCCTACTTCATGTTTAAAAATTGCAAAGCTCAGAGAGGACAGACAGCTGACTGAAGGCAAAAATGTCAACATAGATTTTTCTGCAGAAGTCCTGTTAACCTAATGTTTTAAATTTTAAGAAGTTGATATACTTTACAAGTAAGCAGGCTGATGCCTTAATTTGACCCCTAGTTAAAATGTTTATTTTATCACTTAAGTCATCTTGAAATCAACATTGTGATCTTATTAACTTTAGCAAGCAGGCTGTAATAGGTTGGATGATGTTTTGTGAATGGGTGGTTATGCAAACTTGAAACCCTCCTGCTCACCTTGTCTAGAATTGTAATTTGCTTGATCCCCTGCGTACTGCACATCATCCCTGACAGTTGAGTTGGCCCCTTTGGCAGCCATGTCAATAAAGATGACACTTGATATCTTCACTTCAGTGGCTTTTTTTCCTGCGTCAACAGCTTCGCATAAACATAAAACACACATAACGTAAAGTGATGCAAAGTGGGTCACAAATCAAAACATCATGACAAGACGTCATATCCATTTCAAAACAAAACTGAGTGTTCATCTCTTACATTGCGTACCCACCGAAAGCGTTGAGAGCGAATGTATTTGGGCGTCAAGCGAAATCGGCTAGACACTCGAGGTACAAATATGCAAAAAAAAACTCGCCACGGCTTCGTTGCCTGAATCGCCATCATCATTTCGTCGTGAAACATGGCTCCCATCACCACCATCGCTGCTCTGTACCTGCTGTTGAGAAGTCAGCTGCGGGCTAGGCGCCGACGTCGGTACTGGATGCATGCTACCCTACAGAGACGGTGTGAGCTCGGTGAGTTCCACCGTCTCTTGCAGGAGCTGCGTCTGGACGACGGCCGGTTCCAGCGGTACTTCAGGCTGACTGATGCCCAGTTTGAAGACCTGCTATCCAGGGTTGGTGCCAGGATCTCTCGCCTGGATACCAACTACAAGCGCTCCTTTCCAACTGCGGAGCGTCTGTCCATCGGTGACGATCTCCACGCTGATAGGCTGTCCCGGCGCAACAAGACGCTCGCTCGAAAAGTTCAATTATTTCAACTCAGGCGTGAAGTGTTGAGCAGTGAGCAGTGAGCAGTGAGCAGCGAGCGTTTTTCACTGGAAACGCTCGCTGCTCACCGCTCAAAGCTTGAACGCTTGACTCTGCTCTATGCTCGCTCCGACACAGCGTCAATTCGCGGTTTTAAATTGACTTTGTATGTAATATCAACGTGTGAAAAAATTGTGCCGCCTGTCAATTTATGAATGAGGACACAAAACTCATCATGCACTCTGAAAAGTTCCAAATAGAGCATTTACTCAGGCCAGGCTTCCACCAAGCAGTTCAGTTGGTCCCGGCCCGGCATGCATTTTGTGGCATTTCCACCGACTCATCCCTGGATAGATCTGCAAATAACTGAGATGAGCCGTCCCACTTTTTGGGACCCTTCCATTGGAGGGCCAGACTAAACTGATCTGGATGGTGGAGCTACAACACTGCAGTCTGTGGTTGGTCGAAAAAATTGTGTTAATCGGGCATTGTAACAAAGAGCCACATGCCAATCACAAAGAAGGCGAAGTGCTGGATGCCTTCCATCGTTGCTGTTTGTTTACTGGATCATGTTTTTCTTCTTCATTGGATTTATTAGCATACACTGTGTCAAGCTGCTATGGTGTTATGCTATTATCTAACTGATGTGGCTATTGGTATATGGCTTACACGGGGCCTACCGCCAAACAGAACTATCTAAACCAGACTGTGGTAGGGCTGAGCCTGTAAGGAGAGGTTGTTAGCATCCTTTGGGCTTCCTTGGCCAGTTTCTGAGGGGCAGAGGTGATCAGGACCCACTTTATGTCACAAGGACCTAATCCCACTTCATAAATAAATAGACTTTAATTTTTTGTCTTTCAGCTTTTCCACTTTGTTTTTAAAGTTAAATTTCATTTTAGTCCTGAGATCACTGAGCAGCATCGTGTATTCCAAAATGTCTACCTTGTGTATAGAAGACCCGCTTTAACTTGTTGGCAGCGCTGTACTGTAAGCCATAATTTGTTGTTCTGGCACAGACCTGCTGCAATAATTAGCCGGTTTGTCAGCCTGCAGTGCACGAGTGTTAGTGTTGTGTTGGCCCATTCAGACACTGTTTTCTGACATCTCCCTGATGAGATGCAGCCCATTTCCATTGAAACAATAACAGCAATCTGATTTGGGATAAATGATGTCTTTGTCTATTGTCTGCTGGAACAACAAAAACCATTGGCACTGGAAACACTTTTTTCTATCTCTCCCTGTCTCTCCAGAGCCCGGCCTAACCCTGCTCACACACGCAGGCAAACAAGCCCAAGTGCACAGTAGGGATGGAGGGACATGAGTATGTCCTTAAATACAGTTTATTATTATTTTAACACATTTAGCTGAGCTAAGAAGAAGAAGCAGACGACAGTTTAACTGGAGTGATCTGTGAAGAGGTGTTAGACATTCACAACCCTTACATGGAGCAACTTATCACACTCATTTACGCATTAACATTAAAGTCACCACATTAAGAAATGGTTTCTGTATCCAATCAGGTGACTCCCACTAAGAAACTGAGGATAGTTTCATGCACTGCTGCTGTTTCTGACAGTAAAAGCTTAAAAAGACATTCTGACTAAGCTTTCCTCCATCCTTCCTCCTTCATCCTTTTGTTTTCTTTCTTACACTTGTAATCAGCTTTTCTTGATTTCAGCAAGTCTCTCTGGAGGCTCTCACTCCCTAACTAAATCTACAACACCTGTATGCAAAGTGTTGAGTTTAATGCAGGTAGACTTGAATGTACGGATGCATTGAGGCTGATAATCTGTGTTTTTATTGACGTGAGAAGCCGAGCTGGGTTGGGTTCAGTTGGGATCCATAAATAAGAGACGGGAGCAGGATGGGAATTGAGCAGAAGGAATTAATTTCCTTTGAATTTTAGATACACTGAGACACTGTTGCATCCCATGGGTGAGTGAGTTTATGAGGGGAGGGAGATGACGAGGGAAGAAGTGATGAAGATTCAAGGGAACTGGAAGAAACAGAAAGGGTGAGGTTCTTATAAAGGGAAGCTTTTCACTAATGGCACCGCAGAGGTGCTTTGTGTTTATACATGTGCTTGTAAATTAGGGATGGAGCAGTTCACAAAAACCATGGTTAAGTTCTTATCACCGTTTTCTGCTCACGGTCTTTGGTTTGGTTTGGTGTACATTGTAAGGACTGGAGGTTATGTTTTTGTGAGTTTGTCTGTCTGTGAACAACATAACTCAAAAAGTTATGAACAGAATGTAATGAAATTTATAGGAAATGTTCAGAATGTGATAAGGAAGAAGTGATTAAATCTTGGAAGTGATCTTGATCACTGTCTGGATCTAGGATTTCTTTGGAGGATTCTTTATCACTGTGAGATAGGGCTGTTTTCACCATATGTGTACATAACTCCTTGATAAATGGTTTGATTGCTTTGCAAAACAATACAAGACAGGGTCACCATAATTTCTGACAGATGTTAATGTACCATCCAGATCCTGGCAATATTCTTAACACTAAGATCCAGAATATAAAATATGCATGGTTCATCATATTTTTCCAACACTGTCAGGTAAAAAAATATTGTACAAAAATGCAAATAACACCAAATTGTAGCAGACAGTTTGCTTAGTATAACATTAAAGTAGGACTCAAACATAAAAACATACTTAATTGTCAGATTCCCCAAACTCTAGAAAAGTCACAAGAGTTGTTGTCTTAAAAAAAGAACTATCCAGAGGATCTGGATAGATCTCTAAGTTGGCAACACTAAGTCTTGGTTTTATCCTCCTCTTTCTTAACAACATCATCAGAGCTCACACTGAATCTAAAGCGCTTCATGACAGCAGAACAACACAACACCATAGGTACACCCTCTAACTATAGAGGCCCATTTATGCTTAACGTTACATATGGATACCACAGACTGTAAAAAAATTAGACGTCCTCTAGCTCGGCTCGAAGTGAGGTCGTCACAGAAACTGCTCCCCCTGGTGGCTGGCTGCAGCATTGGTTAAAAAATCTGGCTATCCAGCCATTCCAGATGAGCTGTGGTCAAACTTTAAAAAATTAATACACTTCATAGAAATGTTTCTCACGTCTGATTGTTATGGTGATTTGAAGATATCATTTGGCTGCCTTGTATTCAAGTTCTCTTTTTCCTGAAAAGTTTGTTTTCATTAGTTATACAAGGTTAAAAACAAGGCTTAACGTAACGTTTAACGATGATTGACAGCTGCCGTTCTCATGTATTTTTTGTGGGGATAGTAAAATATGTCGGGAGGTAGAGTCAAGAAGTGATTAGACTCTTGAAAGAAAAAATAACTGTCATTTTTGTCACTCGGCTCCACTCAGATTCTCCCAGAACGTTGTCCACTCCATATACAGTCCTTAATGGATACAGACGGAGCCTTCTGTCTGTGCTCTGCGTTGATTTTGTCCGTATTTCTGCACATTTCCATGTAGCTTATGGATAAAGACCTAACAGAGCAGTACCACAGGAAACCATGGGGGCAGTGTTGCTGTTACAACCCTATACAAAGCTTTAGTGAGACAAGGAGAAAAAATAACTGTAGCAGAACTTGCCTCACGGACCACCACCTCCAACAAAGCTGCCTCCATGTTTGTCTTTTATGCAAGAGGTACATTAGCAATACCTTCTCCACAGCCCCCATGTTTGTTCTTGAGTTTTGTTGTCATAAACTTTTGACTCTGGGCTAACTCCCCTAGTGGATGTATGAGTTAACTGCAGTGCTAACGTAAAGGACGTACAGAAATATATGAACAGTGACGGTAACATTGTCTGAAAAGATTTTATTTTCATGAACCGTTTTCATCCCTATTGTTAAAGCTTCCCGTTCCCTCATCGCCACATATTCATCTGTGACTGTCAGTGAGGGCTGTCCATCATCTGCTGTCAGAGATTAAACCCAGCAGTGGGATTCATCTTTTGTTTTACTGTGTCCCATATGTCAGAAATTCCCCGTATGAGACACACAGAAAATGAATTCAAGGTGTGTCAGTAGCTGAACAGTAGAGCAGTGGGACTGTGAAGGCATTTTCGACATACTTTAAAGAGCTCCTCAGAATAAATCATGGTTCCTTTCAACCTAAACAGCCACACAGCTGTGCTTCTTCTTGGACACATATGAACCCACTTTAAGTGTAACAGACATAATCATACATCATTTTTATGCTGATTGTTTTTGAAAACCTTTGGAATTAGGTGATGGGAAGCGTGATTGGATGATGATGAGCCTCTTATATACAACTCTACAAGCCCAGAGGACTCAGAAAATTAAAGCAGATTAGCATGATTACTGTGATGAACTGGATCATTTATCAATGGATTTTTTTCTTCCTCTTTTTTTTTCTCATCTCTCTTTTCTGTCTCTCTAACAGCCCACACAGAAGTCTCCAGTGTAGGGAAACCCGTTGGGAGACATCCTGGAGGTCACAGCCAACACGAGAACCCGTCTAAGCCCCCCTCAGTGAGGGTGATAGGTGGCTCGCTGCCTGTCAGCTGGACGCAACCCTGGAGTCTGGCGCTGCTCTTTGCTGCACTTTGCCTGCAGTGGACCCTGTTCTGAAGCCTGCTGCCTCTAGGAGCCACCCACCCAAAAAAAAGCCCCTTTAGGAGCCACATCCATAAACACAGACACTGATATCATACACAGATCATTCATAGTATTCCTGCTCCTGTCCTCATCGTACATGGGTGGATGGTGGATGGAAAACACAGAATATGGGAGAGAGGAGGACAACGCTGTGGAAGACTGTAGACGGGGGCTCTTGCAGGAACTCTTTGTCCTGCAGCATCACCAGTGTAGGTGTTTGCACAAGCTAATCCAATGCACGCTCATCTAAAAAAGATAAGGCCCGCTGCTTCTTTTAGGCTGTAAGGGGGCTAGACATCTGCGTGACGTGAAAGGGACTGCTGCATTTTGATTTCACTTAAAAAAAGAAGCCTACACTTACACAGACATGTTTTACACAAACAGTATACAGTGGTCTCTTTTTCTTTTGCTGGTTTTTACTTAAACTTTCACGCTGAGAGCTTCAGCACAGCTACTGCAGCATCCGCCAGCCAGAAGGATTCAGCTCATTTGCAAACTTAACTCGTTTTCTTTTGGAGGATTAAGGAATGCATGATAGATTGATAGATGAAGCCCAGGTGCCTGGCCCAGAACGGCAGATTTGATACACTCTAATGACTGTGTACCTTGGCAGGGATTAGAATGTAATGAGTTCACAGGTAGAGCACAGGCACACTTGCACGGCTGAACACGTTGTGCAGACAACCTGAGTGTGTATAGTATGTAACTGTATATAGGTGGAAAGATTTGATGGAGTGTGTGAGGTTCTGAATCAACAATAAGCTCTTAACTGATCGAGCAGAATGAAGTTTTCTCTTTTCCCCTTGAGCTATGAATGGACTGCTCTCCTCTGCTCGACTTTTCATACAGAACAACGAAAAAAAAAACCTAGACATTAAAAGGAATGCATATCACCATAAATCCAACGACATGAAAAAATACATTTCAGACATTTGGACAAGTCTGTAAATTGTTTATTTTACTAATGTTTATTGTGCATCCAGTTTTGTGTGTTTGCTCGTTGAATGGCACATTAATGCATGGATTACCAACAAAGTTATTGTTTTGGTTGGATGAGGCCCTTTTAAGATGCATCAAAAAACTCATTTTGCTTTTTTTTGCAGCTACACATACAGATCCAAATTACCCCAGACAGAACCGGAGAAGGGTTTTTTACAAAGTGTGTGCCTCTATTGTCTTATCAAGTACAGTAGCAGCCATTGTTTAAATCCTTCGTAGGGATTTTGAATCAGTTTTGCTGACTAAGCTCTCGAGGCTCTGCACCCATTCTTAAGCAGACCATTCCCCAGAAATTCAGCGGAATAAAAGCAGATCTTTGTGTTTGACTTATTCCTAACATCTTCTGTGATTCCCCTGGTGTCGATGAGGATGTGCTTGTACAGTAATGTACCTGTGTGAATGGAAATGAGAGCATGGTAAGCGCTTTGTGAATACAGTATCACACCAGCTACACAAATACAGTATGTAAGCTAAATTGGTCGTTACGCTTAAATGGGACTATGCGCAGTGAAATACCTCTTCTATAAACTCACCTTTGTTGTAGACATTTACTCCACTTTAAAGTGGAAGAAGGATGACCTGCTTAACTCCCTGCAAATCAATCCAATAACACATTTCCAACAGTAAAAATCATAGAAATGACTACAGCTCTGTAAAGTTTTGGATTCTGATTGTCAATTCTGTTCTGTAACCATATTTGTTTATTTCCTTCATGTATGTTTTTGTTCCTGTCATCCATTGCCCCCACAGCTCACGTACAGCCCTCTGCCTTTGCATGTGTATAAATGTACATATTTTAAGTCCCTCGTCATTTGGTTTGTGTCTCATTTCCTCTCTTCTGTAGCTGGGCTCTATTAAAGGTGCTCTGCTTTTTTGCCTGTCTCAACAGCCTCTCCTTAAGCAGTATCAATCAAAACACTTTAAATAACCATAGCTAACAGATGTCTGAAAAATGATGGTTTATTAAAAGAAATGCACATACAGTTGGCTTAATGCAATACCTGAATAAAAACAAGCCTTTGAAACGGCGGATAATGCTGAGCGCAAATCAGATATTTATGTCCAAGTGCTGCAGTTTCAGGTTAAAAATAGTGTTTCCCATGGCTTTGGCAGACAGGAGATGAGAAGACGCTGCCAGCCAAGCTCATCTTTCTTTCTTTTTTTTTTTTTCTACTAAGCATTCTGCTTGCACCTGTGTCATATCCTTGCAGGGCATTCATTTGCAAATTCAGGTACTGAGACTTAAAAAATGTCAGGGGAACATCTCTACCCACACACACACACTTATAGCCGCTCATTCTGACTTACAGGTTTAATGTAATGGGACTGCACAGACTGTTTCACATCCTCATACTTCTGCATCTTTAATCTTTGTTATAACAGCACGTCAGGTTAAATGACACTAAGTTATTTAAAGCAAAGCTCTCTGTGAAGTGAAATTGAAAAGAATATTACCACATAATTTACATCTAGTGACACTTTTGAAGCTGAAGAAATAACGTGACACTCAGGAAAAGGGCTATTAGCGGAGATGCTAACAGATGCCCACTGGCTTTCCAGAAACTTCTCTGAATCTTTAATGTACGAAGTCACCCTGCAGTAATTAGTCACTGTATGTCTTGTTGTTCTTTTTCTGCATTTGCCTTTTCTCCACAGCAAATGTTACATTATTCTTTCCAGCTAAGAGCATTAGTAACATGAGTGGTATGCTTATGAGCTCCCGTTAAAAACCACATGTACTGAAACTCCTCTGCTGAGCTGTGGAGGAGTGCTGAGTTGTGTCATCTCAGTCTGACCTTCTCTGTTTGCATCCAGGAAGCCCCTCGCTAAACATATCAGCCTGTGTTGGCACCGTGAATAGAGGCAGGTGGGGAGGGCAGGCATGAAAAGTTTCGGTGTTGGAAAGAACCACGGCAGGCAGGCAGACAGTCAGTCAGTCAGTGGTGACGACAGCGGCGTCGACAGTGTAACTTTGCTCGCTCAGCTGATGTGTGGCTGGCCCGCTGGCTGGAAACTTAGTCTGTTCATGGGCTATAATTGCTCCGTCTCTCTTTCTCTCCCTCCTGTCAGCTGCAGTGTTAGCCTACCTACTGCAGGACGCATATAAACACCAAGCTAGCATGAAGGGTGCTAATGTGGGCAAAGACGGACACACAGAGACCCAAACAGAGTGAGGTAGCAGGAGTCACAGCAGCAAAAGAAAACAAAAGTAAGAAAGTGTATAAGAAAATGCAAAAAGGTCCATAAGAAAATAGATGATGACAGCTTGTCCATCATTGTCCAGTTCAGCCAGCCTCCACCTCCACAGGGTCCAGGACTGAGCTTCTTCAGCAGTCTGTTCAGTCTCTGTCTCCTGGATCCTGTCTGCTCACAGCAGGTGAAGCTCTTCACATGTGGCGTTGGTGTCTGGTGTTAGCTCTGTTAGCCATGTCTGTGAATAGCATGATGCTACTCTACCCTCTGGTATTCCCTCTGTTGCTGGGTTAGCATGGCTAGCTTGTCCATCTTATTGGAGATAGATCTTGCGTTCCAAATAACAATAGATAAAAAGGCAGGTTGATGTCGTCACTTCTAAGACCCCATTTACAAAACAACATTTCATCTGAAAATGCAAAATTGCAGTGAAAAAAATCTGCTTTTACATGGAAACGCTGAGTGACTAAAAATGCTGTAGTAAGCATGCCAGGCCTGTAGTTGGCGCCATAACTGTCTTGTCCTGAAGCCGCTTTCCACCAAAGTAGAGTTGAGCTGATCATCTGGTGTATTGGTGGATACGAAAGGCAGAATTGGAGCAACAGATGCTCATTTTGTTGAAAGACAGTCAGCAGATTTAGCAGCACAAGCACAACACGGTAGACCATAACGGTCGTAACAACAGTAGTGCTGGCCTGTTATAGGCGCTGGTGGAGAGTGACATCAAAACGCTGGCCTACTGTTCACACAGCAATGGTGTTGGCAGCGTTTCAGAAAAATCCACTTTGGAGGCAGTTTTCAAAAGTTTGGTTTTAGGTCAACTGCAGTTTCTGCATAAACGCGGGGCCGAAATGCAACAAAACTTTTGTGTTTCACCCTGAAACCGTTGTTGTGTATATGGCCACTTCGCTCACACCTGAGAACCCGCACGTTGTCCTCACCTCCTTCTCCTCACCTTGTGAGGAAACATCAGGCCTTGCACCAGTTAGCACTGACATGCTACAAGCTGCTAACAGCTGATTTCACATGTAAACAATGCAGTCATGGTTACATGTAGGATCTCCAGACAAACACAGGAGAAAAAAATAGTAAAAATATCACTGAAGACACAAAAAGTTTGGTGTCCACGACCAACAAATGAACCATACAAAGTAATGACCCACTCCAAATACAAAGAGATGAAAAAATGACAAGAAATGGACACAACAGGGCGGTGCCTAATGGCCTAAAGCAGATGTTATATTGTCATATCTCTATTCACCAGATCATACAGAAAAACAATTAAACTAAAGCTCTGGTTTTTATGTAGTGCTACAAAAAAGTGATTTGTCTTTTTCTGTTAGAGTGATTTTAAAAGTATTTCATGACCATCCATCAGGCGACAGTGCCCCTCCAAGTCTCACCACACCTTCCACTGTTTAAGCCATCAGCCTGTGAGCACACAGTTAGCAGCACTTTCCTGGCTGCAGCACACACTGTTTATAAGCCCTCTCTTTCACGTACACACACTTTAATAAACGCGAAACTCACTACGAACACACACTGATGATCTCACTCACACGCCCTGTCCCTCAGACGCACACTTCCAATTGCACGCAGACCGTATTTGATCCTGGGAGTCTATTTCATGCTTGTTGCTGTGAAACTGAGTGTCTGGCTGGCTGCAGAGAGAGTGCCCAGTCCAAGGATATATATCGTGCCTCATCTTCTCTGCCTGAGATGTAATTGGACTGCATTGTCCCTGCCTGACAAAACCAAAGCCGTCTGTTGTCCTGTAATAACCCGCGCTGGCTGACGCAGGAAGCAGAGGATGACTTTAAAATACATCAATAATGGAAGGAAACCCAGGCGCTGAAAATGACTTTCAGCTGTGCTTCCTTTTTTGGGTTTGCTTTACAAAGTTTGTTGTTGTTTTTTTTAAAATTTATGCATGATTTAATGTTTTATATTGTAGTTGCACACACACACGCACACACAACACAAGGATCCAAGTGGTCAGTGAGTGTAACTGAGAATTCGGGGGACCTGAGGTCACAGCTGCTCAGCTGTCTGTCTGGGCTATTTTAAACAGTAGCACACATCAGCGCTTCTTTCTGGCTTCGCCCAATCCACACGAAAATGTCCCTCCCTCTCCAAAATGCACACACACATATGCACACACATTGCAAAATCTTCCTCACCAAAGCAAAGAAATCTACGACTACACACACGCTGAGTGGCATCACTTGCTTTTCCCTGCAGATGTTCCCTGTGTCGTAGCAGGGTGACACCCCTCTGGATCGTCTTACCTCTTCAGCCCTCAGGGATCAGGGTGACACGCTTCAAGAGGAGCGAGCCAAAGCAGGAGGAAGGGGGTGACTGGAAATAGCTTCTCAAAGAGGAACAATCAGGTGAGGTAGAGGGGAAACCAAGGGGGGACCTGCGGCTCCTGTGAACCACAGCTAACCTTCTTGAGTTTCAGCCGTCAACTGTATCTATTCCTCCTCTATGAGGCTCCCTTTGCCGACTTCTCAACAGCCAAATACAAGCTGTCACTGCAAATTTTCACCCTGCACTGCTCGGCAATTAGCATTATGCTCAATGGGCCTCTGAGCTGACAAATTGAGTCCAATTAAACACGTATTCAACATGACAGACCATCAAGAGGAGCCTTGGCAGAGATCAAATGTGCAACAGGGACATAAGAGCATCTTTTTGATTCCTCCTCAGCTCTGGTTGGCCTTAGTTGTCAGATCTGTTTTCAATCATGCACAGTAGCTGCAGCTGGCAGAGGGCAGGTACACAGCATGACAGGATGTTTGACAAAGAAAATACAAAATTAAAGCAAAGAAAAAAAGTCCTGCACACTAACAGTGAAAGTTGAAGGTTGTTAAAGCTGTGCGAATAAACAGCACCCCGTTCGAATGCAATAATGCAGAACAGCCATTCAGCTGTGCAATCATCACAGATCCCACAAGAATCCCACATTTACTCTGCTTTTTATGAAAGAAAAATAGAAGAAGAAATAATCTCTCATACCACAGACCAGAGGGACTCAGTCTTCTCTGGCACCCTTCACCGAGAAGGTTTTCCGGACTTTTCTGCTCACCTTACTGTCAAGATCATGAGTCAAAGGATGTTTCCCTGATCATTGCTTAAGGAGAAGAGAAAAAGGAGAGGAAGCTTTAGAGATAAAGTAATATTTAAACTATGTTTCATTCATCTAAACTGTTAAATGTACAACAGTAAAAGAGAAATACTTTGAATTGCCAAGAAAGATGAAGGTAACATTGTTGAGCATGTTTTCTGTGGTTGTTTGGGGAAAAAAAAAAATCCATTGACTTTTCAGGTGTCAGTTGTACTCATGCATTCCTGGAAATAACCAACCATTCTTCATCGGTCCAAACTATGCAGGCAGTACAAACTGTTGTTGTATCTCTGTAACATCATTACATTTTTTCAGCAATGAAGACTAATGCTGTTAGGTTTTTATTAAATACTCCATCTATTCATAATGTAATATTTCAGGTAATCCAGGGTACCTCATAGTAGTTCACTGACGTGCAATCAAATCACTTAACCTAAGTAGTCAGACAGCGTGCAATCAGATTACTTTTCTAATGTAGATAACTTTCTCAGAACAAGATTAGATTTAATCACATTATGTTTCCCTGGTATAATCAGATAAGATGTAATTATAGTAATTTTTTCAGGAAGTAGCAGCTTACATGTAGTAAGCCAGCTTTATTACAAAGAAGTCAGATCAGATGGAATCAGAGCGATTCTTGAAAGTTGAGGATCAACATGGTAACAGGGTTTACCTACACAGGAGGGTATGTCTTTTTTTCCCTCCCCTCACACGAGGGACTACTGGGGTTATAGTCGTTAGCAGGAGTGGCACTCTCGCTTTCTACACAATTTACAATTTCAATGTGATATACAGAAAGGATATTCTTGAGGATATTTGTTTTAACTTTAAAGGCGCTGTGAGGAGTTTCTAAGTGATTTTGAAAAAGTCCTTCAAGGTAAAAACCTGATTGTAATCCACACTTTAAAATAAGATCATCAGCGCCAATATCATAAATTACAGGTTATTTTGAAATGCTATTTCTTAGATTCCTGATCAAGTTGAGCAGGACTGGATTGATTTACAGCACGTCTAAGTCTCTATGACAACACCACACTAGCTGACAAAGTTTAGCAGTGAGAAGTGACATCTGTGTTTTTCTCTGCTGAAAACGATTCCTGTGATTAATTTTGTAGTGATGGTGGAGCCTAACTGTCAAACAGAAAAAGGACAGAAGAGCAGAAGAAATCTAAACAGGAGAGTGATACAGTCCAAGCTAAAGGCTAACACAGGAGCTAAACTGTTTGTGCTAATGTTCCAACCCACAGTCAGCAGTTATTCTGCAGTGGTCTGTTCAAACTTGAGAGTCTTTCAATAAAATGAAGAGTGAGGTTACGTTAGCTCTGATTGGTAGATGACTGGCAGGACGTAACCAGGATTTACTAACGTTACTGTTACAACCCTGGCTCAGGGGAAGCAACATAGGGAGTCAAAAGATTAGATCAACTAAGGAATGCTTTATTGTTAAACAATATAGTTAAATAATCGACAAAAGAGGAATTGTTTCGGTCTGCTGCCATGCATGCAGCTCTTCCAGGCTGCAGTGTGAGAGAGAGAGCGTGGGAGGAGTCACACACAGGCTTTTGTAAGGTAGCCCACAGGTGCCACTCATCAGGAGCTTGAATGTATGGAAGCCTGAAGGTGCCTCAAAAGAAAAGAACAAAAAATCAGTTTTGCACATAACACCTCCTCCCATAAACAGGTTGCTCTCCTGCAACCTTTAAAATAGGTAAATACTTAACAAATAAGTAGTTGTTTTTTTCCACCGCAAAAAAACCCAAACTTGTGGACAGGTTTAGTTTATATTATCACTCACGACCTTGAAAGGGCATCTGCAATCACATTGTCCTTTCCTCGGATATGCTGGATGTTGAGATTGAACCCCTGCAGGAACAGACTCCACCGCATCAGACGACTGTTGGAGTTCTTCATCCTGCTAAGAGAGACCAGGGGATTATGGTCTGTGTAGACCACTAGGGGCAGACTGGAGGACACATAAACATCAAAATGAATCAGAGCCAGAATAAGGGCCAAAGCCTCCTTTTCAATAGTGGAGTAGCGCCTCTGATGTGTGTTGAATTTCTTTGAGAAATAACCCAAAGGATGCTCAACACCTGATGAGTCCTCCTGCAACAACACAGCACCAGCACCAACATCACTGGCATCCACAGCCAACTTAAAAGGACGATCAAAGTCTGGGGCCGCCAGGACAGGAGCACTCCCAAGCAAAGCTTTCAAGTTTTCAAAAGCAACCTGACAAACCTCTGTCCAAACAAAGGGAACTTTAGGGCTGAGCAGGTTTGTCAAAGGGGCAGCAACTGTTGCAAAATTCCTACAGAAACTTCTGTAGTAGCCAGCCATACCAAGGAAACGTTTCAACTCGGTGCGGGAACTTGGAACCCCAAAGCTAACAATGGCTTCAACTTTGGCACCGATTGGGCAAACTTTTCCACATCCAACAACCTTTCCTAGGTAGGTGACTGTGGCCCGTCCAAACTCACACTTGGCGAGGTTCAGCGTCAGATTTGCTGCAGCTAGTCTGCTGAACACTTCATCCAGCTGAGCCAAGTGTTGAGGCCAGGATGAACTATAGATGACTACGTCATCCAAATAAGCTTCACAGTTGGACACACCTCTCAACACTTTGTTCACCAGCCGCTGGAAAGTAGCTGGAGCATTTCGCATACCAAACGCCATGACAATGTACTGGCAGAAATCATCTGGGGTCACAAAGGCAGAAATTTCACAAGCTCTCTCGGTGAGAGGGACTTGCCAGTAACCTTTGAGGAGGTCTAACTTGGTCACAAAAGCAGCTGATCCAACCTGATCAACACAATCTTCCAATCGAGGAAGGGGAAAACAGTCAGGCTTAGTTACCGAGTTGACCTTGCGAAAATCTGTACAGAATCGAGGCGTCTGATCTGATTTGTCAACAAGTAGGCAAGGTGAGCTCCAGGAGCTGGTGCTAGGTTCAGCTATGCCATGCTGAAGCATGTAATCTACCTCCCTGCGCAAAATCCCTCGCTTTTCAGGATTCACCCTGTAAGGATGTTGTTTTACAGGTGTTGCATCACCAACATCAATGTCATGTTTAAGAACATTAGTACATGTTGGCACATCAGAAAAGAGAGAAGGATGCTTCTGTATTATCTCAATGATGTCAGAGCGCTCTGTAGAATCTAGATAAGAAAGGTGGTCATCAAGATTGGCTAGGATTTTAGAGTTTGGCAGCCTACCGTGACATCTTTCTTGACCTACAACAGCATCATCTGCCTCCTTCTCACCTCCAGCAGCTGGACATCCCAGCACTGCAACTGTTTTAACACTGGAGGATGCAGCCGGACTTCTCTCATGGTAGGGCTTCAGCAGATTAACATGACACAAGCGGGATTTGCGCTTCCTATCTGGGGTCTTGACCAGATAATCAACATCACCAACCTGACGCTCTACAACATAAGGTCCACTATATTTAGCCTGCAAAGCAGACCCTATGACTGGCAAAAACACAAGCACTCTGTCACCTGGGGAGAACACCCTGTCTTTTGCTCTTCTGTCGTACCAACCCTTCATCTTTTCTTGGGCTTCACCCAGGTTCTGCTTGGCCAGGTCACATGCCCTCTTGAGTCTGGATCGGAAACTGCACACAAAATCCAAGACATTAGTAGGAGAAGACTGGTTAGCCAACCACTTATCTTTCAGCAGTTTCAAAGGGCCACGCACAGTATGCCCAAACACAAGCTCAGCAGGGCTGAAGCCAAGGGACTCTTGGGTCACTTCCCTAGCTGCAAAAAGGAGTAGAGGGATTCCCTCATCCCAGTCTTTCTGGGATGACATACAGTAGGCTCGCAACATTGTCTTCAGAGTCTGATGAAACCTCTCCAAGGCCCCCTGGGACTCTGGATGGTAAGCTGATGATTTACAATGTTGAACAGACAACTGCTGGAGCATCTGAGAAAAAACCCGAGACATGAAATTTGACCCTTGGTCAGTCTGAACAACTTTTGGGAGTCCAAACACAGTAAAGAACTTGATAAGAGCCTTGGAAACTGTTGAAGCTGTGATACGCCGAAGGGGTATGGCTTCAGGAAACCTGGTAGCAGAACAAATAATTGTTAATAAGAACTGGTTACCAGACTTAGTGCGAGGAAGTGGACCAACACAGTCAACTATAACTCGCTCAAATGGTTCTCCAATTGCAGGGATAGGGTGCAAAGGTGCAGGGGGAATTTTCTGGTTGGGTTTACCAACACTCTGACACACATGACAAGTTTTACAATACTGCACCACGTCAGACTTTACCCCAGGCCAGAAGAAATGCCTCAAAACTCTATCTAAAGTTTTCTTAATTCCCATATGTCCAGCCAAACAGTGATCATGAGCTAAACTCAATACATCCGAACGATAGACACTCGGGACAACAACCTGGAAGACAGCACTCCAGTCATCCTCACAAAACACATGAGGTGGGGTCCACTTTCTCATTAGCACGCCATCATCAACAAAATATCCACAAGAGACATCTTTCAACTTCTCTGCTTCAACAGCCTCTTCAAAGAGGTGGGCCAAAGTTGAATCACTGGTCTGTTCTACTTTGAGTTCTGCATGAGAGGGGAACACCTTATCAAAATCCAAGGTCAGGTCTTTAGCTAAGAAAGTGTCAGAAAGCACAATCTCAGGGTCACATGCTTTGTCTTTTTTCTTTCTTGACATAGCACGAGTAGTCACACAGACAGGAAAAGTGTCTGGATACTGCTTTTCGAGTTCATCAGGAGGTTCAGACACGATGGGAACAGGAACGACTTCAGGTGCAGCAGCTACTCTATTACCAGCTAAATCATTGCCTAGCAGGAAAGACACACCATCTATTGGAATATGTGGGCAAATAGCCACAGCAACTTCACCAGAAACGAGAGATGTCTGGAGATTCAAGCTATGCATGGGCAAAGACAAGTAACCTCCACCAAACCCTTCAACTACAGCATAAGATCCCAATGAGGTCTCATTGCTGAATGGCAAAAAATCTTGAAGGATAAGTGACTGAAAAGCTCCAGTGTCTCTCCAGATTTTAATAGGTTGCAAACTGGCAGGATTAGAGTCCAGAGAAACAAAACCATCCATGAGAAAAGACGAGGAGCCAGCAAGCTCACTTTTTTCAGTCTGGTCTGGCCTGGCCTGCTCAAGGGAGGGAGACACTACAGTTTTTATTAGTGCTACAGGTTTGGTAGTTTTCTGTTTCTTACTCAAAACAGGGCACTCTGCAATCAGATGACCAGGTTTCTTGCAGTAGAAACAGACTTTTTCCGGTGGCACCGATTTTTCTCCTGCACCATTTTTTTTTTGAAAACGTAGAGACGGCGGGAGATTGCTTTGAATAACGTGTCCTGTGAAACAAAGCTTTTCCCTTTTGCTCACCTTGATCTTTCCCAAAGCTCAATCTGTGGGTCAACAAAAACTCATCTGCTAAGACAGCAGCTTTGTCAAGAGTGGTAACCTTCTGCTCATTAAGATAAGTACAAACCACATCAGGAAGACAACATTTAAATTCTTCAAGCAAGACAAGCTGCCTGAGCTCGTCTTTACTCTCAACATTCTGTGATTTACACCATCTATCGAAAAGGGTCTCTTTTTCTTTGGCAAAGTCAGCATAAGTTTGTCTGTCAAGCTTGCTAAGGCCTCTGAAACGTTGTCGATAGGCCTCAGGAACAAGCTCATAGGATCTCAATATGGCAGCTTTAACCTTCTCATAATCCTGACTTTCATCAAGGTCTAAGGCAGAGTACGCTTCCTGTGCTTTTCCTACCAAAACACTTTGCAAAAGCAATGTCCAAGCATGCTTCGGCCATTTTGAGATGGTGGCTACACGTTCAAAATGAGGGAAATATTTGTCAACATCTTTTTCAACAAAAGGAGGAACCAACCTGATATGTTTCACAACATCAAATTCAGGTGGCTCAGCATTGGTGGAAAGAGCCAATGCGGCGTGCTTGAGTTCCATTTCTTTAAGGAAACGCTCATGTTCCAAGTTCATTTGTCGTTCTCTAAGCAACCTCTCCTTTTGCCTCTCTTCTAACTCCAGTTCTTTAACTGCGAGTTCCTTTAACCTCAACTCTATGGTCTCATCTGACACTTTAGGTTGAAGCTTTAATGCTGGTATGGGTGTGGGCTCAAGAATACCCCGTCCTATTAGAGCAGCCTTAAGGGTGTCTTTTACATTTTTTTTTAAACCTTTATCACTACTAGGGATTTCAATTTCATAGTAGCTTGCAAGATTTAGCAGCTGTTCTTTAGTAAACTGCTCTAGCAGCTCCTCTGATGGTGCATTAGTGAAGTCATCAAGTGTTGCCATACTAGATAACTTTTCCAAAAACTAACAAAATAGCTAATACTTTAGTCTTCAATCAAGACCAAGTCAAACAAACGGGCATCATGCCCTAACTAAGTGTCCGTTACAACAAAAGCAGCAGTATCATGTGCTCTCTCTACAAAATCGCTCTAATAGCCACAACAACAAAAGCAGGCCTAGTAATATCCCATCAAATTGCTAATTTAGCACAAAATATTACCCAAACACATCTCATTACTCTAGTGAAACATGCTGGTAATGAAAAACACCTCTAAGGCAACTACAAACTAAGGGAAAACTAGCCTACACAAGGTCAGGTTTACACCCCTTCACCACATTACACAAAACTGCACAACACACAACAGTTAGGATCCTGGACACTGTACCACAATGGCCTCCATTCAATGTAGCACCAATTTTAAACTCACCTAACATACCAAAAAACTCTCTTGAGTGACCACAGCAAGTAAGTCTCTGAGTGCATACATCAAACAGTAACCTCCCTGGTACCTACCTAGCTTAACACAAACCTATATATCTTCTGGAGACGTGCCGGGCTCGAGGCAACTTTCAAAACTGAGCTTTGGTACCCCTCAGTCTGAAGACTGAGGACCTGAGCCCAGTTTACCCCCAACAGAGAACATGTCTCCACCCAGGATTATCTCCAAAAACAAAAAAGGCAAAATAATAAATGAGTGAGTTGATGGAAGGACGAATGAATCAGTCCAGCTAGCCCACTCCCTATCTAACCAGGGAGATCACTGGAAAATCTTGTTTTAAAGCACTCAAAAGACAATACTCACCATACAATCACTGGAAGAGAAAAATCAAAGCAGCTGAAAGCTACAACTATTAACAGCAAACTACTGAAACAAACACCGACAAACTAGGGGAAACATTCACAAAACTCTACCAGGTATAACTTATCCCGGACGAGCCCCCAATATGTTACAACCCTGGCTCAGGGGAAGCAACATAGGGAGTCAAAAGATTAGATCAACTAAGGAATGCTTTATTGTTAAACAATATAGTTAAATAATCGACAAAAGAGGAATTGTTTCGGTCTGCTGCCATGCATGCAGCTCTTCCAGGCTGCAGTGTGAGAGAGAGAGCGTGGGAGGAGTCACACACAGGCTTTTGTAAGGTAGCCCACAGGTGCCACTCATCAGGAGCTTGAATGTATGGAAGCCTGAAGGTGCCTCAAAAGAAAAGAACAAAAAATCAGTTTTGCACATAACAGTTACACATTACAGACAAGTCACAGAGCACCGGGCTGCCAGCTTCGCTAAATATAAATGGCTACTAAATTACTTAAAAAACGACAGTGTTTACTTGTTGTCACGTTAGCCTACAGATACCTTGGAGCGCCAGACTAACCTATAGCTGGCTGCTACAACGTTTGCTTGATGTCACATTTCATACCGTAGAGCTACGTAACTGTACTGATAAATACCTTACCTCAGCACTTTGTATCCAGTAAAAAGTTGTCTTGAACAAAGAAAATTTGTTTCAATCCGATCTCCATTTAATTCCGAAACAAACACACACCTCACAAAAAGTAATTTACAGTAGTGTGCGACACTCCTGGCAAAGCAGATCAATCAAAACAGATCCTCATCATAGCATTTTTTTAAAAAAGATACACAAAAGATTGGCAACACATAAATCTTATTAGCTTAATTCTTTTGCAACTCATAATGTTAACAGTTATCCTAAACCATACAGGTGCCACTTCAGCAAAAGTTTATTTTTAACACAAGTCTCACCCCTAAAAAGGAAATTAGCCAATCACAAGATTCTAGGATGGTACATCAGATTCTAAGTCGGAGCAGTTCCAGTTTGTTCTGCGTTCCAGACAACCTGTAATACGTGTGTTCTGACTTGTAACTCATGAACGGAAGTCAAACTCGTAACTTCCCACCCGTGAACTTGCACCAGACTCTGAGTTACGACTTGTGACATCACATCACTTATTTTTGGTTTATCATACCAAGGTATTACTCTAACGTTATCCACCTGCTAAGGCTGATGCATTGTTGGCAGCTGCTCTGACATTAGCTAGTTTTTAAGGCTTCTATTACCTTATGCACAATTTCCCCTTCTCCATTTTACCCAAATTAGCAAGTTCCAGGCTCCTTTTGTGGTTGAAATGATTAAAAATTATACTAACAATGTCTACCATGTTGGCTTGTTTACATACCAGAAATCCTTGCTCACGAACCAAAATCCTAATTCGCCAGCTTTCAGGTCGGAACTCCGAACTTCCGAGTTAGGGGTTGCCTGGAACAAAGCATTAGGCCATCTCACAGTGCTTAATTGGTTAGGTTTTAATGACTTTGAAGAATATTCTTGAGATCCAGAGTCATGATCAGGACTGATACTGTATGTAAACTGATCCACACAACACCGTCTTTCTTTCTTTCTTTCTTTCTTTCTTTCTTTCTTTCTTTCTTTCTTTCTTTCTTTCTTTCTTTCTTTCTTTCTTTCTTTCATATTTATCATGGTTATTGAAAAGCAGTGTCCAAACTTCAGTGGGAGGAAGACAAATCATCTTTGATTTATACAGAAAGACCCCAGCTGGGATTGTAACCCTGGATTATCTTGCTTGACCACTAACCAGTGTACTACCACACAGGATTTTTTTTTTCTCCCCTTTCATTTAAGTTATGCAAGAGATTAATCCAGAGTCCAGCAGGCAGAGACCACAATGTTCTAGCTTCACATGGAAAGGCCATGGCGAGGATTTGAACCTGGGACCAGCTTGTCAGTGTGTGTGCTTTGTGTTGTTAATCTGTTCTAAATGATCACTTTCCAGAACATTCATCACCCTGAAAAATGTGACTGATGTCAGGAAAGTGAAGGATAGTGAAAGATCTGAACAGGTGGTGACATCAAACCAGTGAGACAAGGTAACTCTGACACACGGTGGACTCTCTCATCCTGAACAAATGTCCGGCCTATTTTCCTGTTCTGGATTAAGAGCAGACATTGCAAGAGCTTCAGAGCTGTTACAAGCTCTCCCTGTAAATAACATCCATAATCACATGATGTTCCACAGTCTCACCACACACCGGAGAGGGAATCGCTAATGGTGATCCATCAGTCTCTTTGCTGCACTCCAATTTGCAACCTTAGCAATGATTCCAGCGCAACACATGATGCAAGAGAGCGCAAGACTCAAGTCAACCAACAAATCAGCCTGTATATTTTACTGAAAGCTTTGTGTGATTGTACACAACATGATTCTTGTGTAATTATTTACATGCCGAGACTTATTTTCTGGCTGGAGGATGAGACAGCTCTTAAAGGGATGATGAGTTTTCATTATAGTGTTTGTGTCTCAGTCAGACTGAGACAGCAGAGGGGGCCCAGAAAATTAGTCACCATGAAAAACCTGCCTGTTAGGAAAACAGCTTAACTATGTCGCTATGTGACAATGGTCAGCCCAAGGGAAATGTGGCCCTGCTAGCACAAGCTTCTTTTCCAGTTGGATCAGGGGGGGTCTCTCCCTCTATGTGTGTATGTGGATGTGTGTGTGTGTGTGTGGGCAGGCTGGTAAGCCACAAGTCGCTGCCAGCATAATATGTTGTATTCTCCGTCGAGCTAGTTCTGTTTGGCATGCCACCGGCAGCCTCCCCCCTCATGTCCTGGAGATGGATGAGCACCGGTGTGAATGTTCCAGGGCTCCCTTGGGTGCCATTCTACCTTTCCAACTCACTCTCTCCCTCCCTCCATCTCCCTCGCTTTCCATCAGGCCCACAGTGAAATCGCACATTCCCCTTCGAGTTGTATGATTTTTGTGGTTGTCCGTCCTGTTAATTAAAATTTCCCATCTTCATTCGTCCGCAGTAAGGGTCGCCCGCATGTCCGATAAAAGTGTGAGATTAAATTTTTCATTTACAGCGTGGATGTTGACTCACCTGTTTGTTGTGTTAATGTGTGAGCATGTCAGCCACATGTGTGTGTGTGTGTTTGTGTGTGTATGTCCCAGGATGAATGAGCATGCTGGGAGCAGGAGAATCATTGATTGGCTCTGATTAGGGATTCAGGGACGCCTGCTGCTGTCCAATTCTGCAGAACATGAGGGAGGGGAAATCAATGCTGCAGGGCCACAAGGCCTTCACCCTCATACTTACAGCTCACATCCTCCCAGCCTCATACCAGAAGGGATTTGCCTTACATTAAAAACACATTGCTGGTGGAGCTGGCTTCACTGGGACGACAGAAATGAACTCTGCTTTAAGTGTTGACATGAGACACCATGACTCGTAGAAGAGATGACTACACAGGTGTATTCAACAATACATTTACACATTGTTTCCTTTAGTCAAGCTGCAATGCTTGACATGGTACACATCATATAAGAGGAAATGAAAAGAAGCTGCTTTACACAAAAGCATCAAAGTCCACATGTACCCTATTGTTCCTGATTGTCCTGTGTTACCTGGAGGCCCTTTTGATCCACTCTGAATCATGCAATACAAGAGGCGTGGTCCACCACTCATTCATAAGCTTAAATCCATTTTGTTGGCCATGGTACATGAGGAAATTAAAGTTTACCAAACAGAACAGAAGGACAACCAGGGAGAATTCAGATTCAACGAATTTTCGAGCTTTCCCAACAATTTTCTTACTTTTGATGGCACGTTTCAAGGGGAATATTATTTCATATGGTAATTCCATTGAAGAATTGTGTTTTCCTGCCAGCCAGACATATTTCAATAATTATGTCCTGCTTTCCATCAGGATGACACATCTCCCAATAACATAATACTGCAAATGCAACAAAGGTGTAATCGAATTTTTGATGTGGCTGCTGTTGCCACGTATTGCAAGAGAGAAGAATATAAGGCATTTCAAGAAACATGAGAGCTACGAGCAGACAACTTGCAAGATTTTGAAAAAGATTCTTCATGTGAGTGTCACTCTGGAGATCTCTGTGGACTTGGAGTGAAGACTAATCCTCTGGAAACTATTGGTATGTCATCTACCTTTTCACTATTACAATTTATTGCAATTTATTCCTTTAATGTTAAATGGAAAAGTAAATAAAGGTGATAGAATAAATATATTTGTTTTCTAAATTTTCTATTTATGAAGAGGGTTAGGGCCGCTGAAAAAATAAAACAACTAAAAAAACAAACAAACAAAACACTTTTTATTTATTTTTTATTTCTTAAGAAGGGAAAGTCAGATTTCTGACTTTTTTTCTCAGAAAAAATAGGTATGAAAAAGTTTGGACTTATATTTTTATAAAATTTCTGGTTTCAATCTCAGAATTTTGCAAAAAGGAAAAACAAACAAAAAAAAACAAACAAACAGAATTTTGAGATTAAATTTAGAATTTTTTTTCTCGGAGAAAAATAGATATAAAAAAACGTTGGGTTTTTTTAAATTCTGACTTTAATCTCAGAATTACGATTGTTTTTTTTTTCTCAGAAAAAAAAAATAGTAAACAAAAAGTCGACATATGAGAAATTTATATCAGTACATTTGCATATTAAAGAAAATTGTATCACTACCCTTTTTCAAACCATTGAATAATCTATCATCAGACAAAAGGTCCATTATGTGTTTTTATTTTTACCAAACCTGAATTTTTATGTCGAAACTTAAATCATAGCTAAGCCACTTCCGGTGAGCAGCCCAGGCTCCGCTGCGACGTTCAGGTACACTCGATAATTTAAAGTTTCCTCTTGCTTGCTAACCTGTAGCACGCCTTAGCAACACAATAAGGGCATAAGACATTAATGTGACTACCAAGCAGTTACTGGAAATAATTCTCCGTCTCACAAGCCGCTGTTATCTGTCGCTCTGTGAAGACGTAGAGCTTCTGACCTGTCGTTTTACATCAGCAGCAACACCTGATACGTAACCAAACTCCTACGTTTTTAAGGTAACACACTGAAACATGATTCAACACCTGCACTGGTTAACTGAAACTGTACCCAAGTTAGCTGCTTTTACATGTAATGTTACAGTACCACTGTAAATGCAGAGCTTCTTTATGCTAATATTATGTGCAATGAAAAATCCAATCAATCTAACTTTTATTTCCCCATGGGAAAAAGTTCTGACTGCACACTGACTCCAATCTTCAAATTCATTCAAATATTAAAATGAAATTCATTCGGCCTGATAAGAGTCTGAAAGGAAATAGACTGTCATTTGAATACATTAGTGTGTAGGAGACCTTGCCCAGGTGTCAAATGATAAAATCAAATACTCATGCATTTACAAATAATGTGCATATACTAGTTTCTGTCTGTTTTATATTCTGATATCTCCTGAAAAATGAAAAGGATAAAGAAAATTATCCTTTCTCCGTTTGAACCTTGTGAAATGTGAATGTTTACATGCCAAGCCTTGACATGATGTTATGTGCTCTGCACACCCCTGTTACATCCCCACCTGGAATTAATCCTTTTGCCAAGAGGGTCTTTGACATCAATAATCATCAATAATTCCACTTTGAGCGATGGGGATGAACGCACAGGATTACAACTCTGTTTGAAAGCCAGACTGTTTCCCAGCCGACAGATTTATAGGCAAGATTTGTTTTACAATCTACTTTACTGCACCGTATGAAAGGAGTGCTGAGAGAACCATGCGTCTAAATGGCTGTACCCTATTAGCAGCTTCGCTCTGATCAGAGGGTGTGAGGGAAAAGGCTGCAGACAAAACCAGGCCAGAACTAAGGCTGAATGGCCTTTTACTTTAGGTGTTATCAATAGAAAACAAAATTGAAAGACAATGAAAGAGTGAAAACGCAGTCACGTAAAGTTATGTGTCTTGAGTTTAAACCAAATCAGCTTTTGAGATTTTATGCTGGCTCATTAAAAAAATATGGGGGAGTGTGTGAGGAGTAATGTGATAGATGCTTCTGTACAGGGGAGGGCAGAGAGGAATGTTGAAAGAATGTGTGGATATTATGAAGTGGCAGTGGGAAAATAATGAAGGACTCCTCACAGGGGGCTGAGAACCACACAGAGACGTGGCCTCCTGCTGTCTCACAAGACCCTTGTGGAGGGAGACAATGCCAGGCTGGATGAAGATCGTCTGTAGAGCCACACAAAACCAGGAAGAGAGTCGAGGTTGGTTCAAATTCCACTTTTTACTTTCAAACTTTTGTGTTTTTATGTAAAGGATTGTCATACAAAAGTGGAAGAACTCACCATGAGTTATAATGATATGGATATTAACACCCAGGAAACAATTACTGGCCGTAGAGGTCATCTGAGTCTTGCATTTTTGCCCTGTGAATTTATGAGTTCTCACTGCAAGAGGCAGGCGAGGGGAGCACTTCATTTTTCCTCCAGGACACGTGACAAATAGTGGAGGTGAAATATTCATATGAGAACAGCATGCAGGCAAATGAACAGGGTAATTGGAGAAAGTTGGTGCGTGTAAGGAGATGCACTCTGCTAGGTCGGTTCAGTCTTTCAGAGCATGGGAGGAAGAAGTGAAGAAAAAAAAAATCAGTATCTTACACTTTTCACCGTTTCTGTCTGCAAAAGCAAAACAAAAACTTGAAATAAATATTTATAAAATCCAAGAGTTAGTGACCATTATACAGTGTTGTCCTAGCTTCTCCACAACACATTCAAAAGCAGTTGTTTTGTTTTATTTTAATTTATTGTGAGGTGTGTCAAAGTTTTTGTCTCCCTCTCTGGATATGCATGAGGAAAACTGGGATGTGCTCAGATTACTGAAGAGAGAAAGTGCCAGTATGCCCACAGAGACACACAAAAGCACAACGCAACACTCCACAGGGGGAGCTTCTTATCAACAACAGTGCCTGTGTACTTTAGAAATCACAAGAATTTGAAGTTTGGAACCAAGATGACCATCAGATTTTTTGTGAATCATTTCTGTCTTTCTTTGCCATTCCTCTGTTTTGTTTTCTCGGTATGAAAATCTACAGTCTGACACTTTCCCCCTCAAACTCACTTCTCTGTCATCCCATCTACTGTCATCCATCATCTCTCTCATTCTCTCCTTCCTCACGGAGTAACCTCCCCCCTCCCCCCGGTTTCTCTTCGCTATTTCTCATTTTTCTCGACAATACTATCAGTCTACCCTTTTCACTTACCATCAAAATCTTTCCTTTTCCTGTTGTCATCCGGCTGAGGCAGCTGGGGGAGGCTCTGTAAGAGGAGATATGCAGATCTGGTGTTTGTGGAGGCTGTGTTTGCACAGACAGACCCTGGGTAAATGTGATCAAGGGATGATGAAGCATCGCAAAGTGGCAAAGGGACAGGTACCCAGAGAAGGGAAATGTTACAACAAATCTAAATTTAAGTTTTGTGCATGACTCTTTTTTTTTCACAGGCAAGGATGAAGGAAGGGAGAAAGAACAGTAGCAAGATGAAGTGAAGAAAAGAGAAAGTGAACAAAAAAGAGGGCTGAGACTCGGTGAGTAATGCACACACACTCCAGCACTCCAGCAAATGTGCTGAACTCAGGCTAATGGTGACATAAAAACCCAGAAAAGAGGCAGAATCGATGCTATCTGTAAGAGCCCAGGATGAGACTGGTTTTAGGGAGAGGACATAATGATCTCTCTGAAGACTGATTTCATCTGCTGAAACAGTACACTGATATTTACATAGAAGCTCAGCCGAGGCCCCACAGCGGGTCCTGTTCACAGGCTTAAGTAACTGTAGGAAGAAACTGTATGTGGGTGTCTTCCATTAGATCTGAACGTACCCTGTTCTTTCTGTCATTAATATCTCCATGAAATATTTGAGTGTGATTGGTGGGAGCAGGCTGTTCTTGTGCATCAGAATACAACGACAAAATCCTCTTTTGCACCGTTTTGTTCTGGTTATGTAAGCTGAACACTGAATGCCATAAAAGTGTCTAAATATGTGAACATGAACATTGTGTCTAAGAAGGAATTAAAAAATGATCACAATTCCAGATGGGATAAACACACAGGAGATCACCACCAAGTGTGATAAGAATCACAGGAATTTAATTAAAGGGGTGTTGCACTTTTTTTAACCAATAGTGGTTGGTTAAGGTGTTGGATGGCAAAACTGAATGTAGGAAAAGTTTCAGTTCTGATGAGACGTCTGTTGAAGTTATCCCAGGATGAGAGTCTCAGATGAGTTCAATGAGATTTGATCAACGATGGCCAGTGAGTGTCAGACGATTTGCAAAAGACACAACACGAATGCAAGAGCAAAAACATAAATGCAAAAGCTACAAGTACAGCCACAATGGAAGTTAAAAAGTTTAGTTATTCCAACAGACACAGAAAAATTGTGAATGTAAGTATACAATTATCTTTTTTAACTTCATCTATGAAAAAAAGCTTTTTAGGGGTTTCACATTGTATTATCCTTCATAGTACTCATATTTTTTTATTTACCGGAAAACTTTGTCATCTTCTATTTAGCTTAATGAATCAATAACGATAGCATTAGAGCTATATTTATCATAGCTAAAGGTAAAAGAAAACAAGCATTCATTTATTGTCATTGTAACAACTACAACACAATTGAAGTCACAGCAGAAATCAAGAAAACAAAAGTAAGAAAGTGTATAAGAAGTGCAAAAAGGTCCATAAGAAAATAGATGATGGCAGCTTGTCCATCATTCTCCAGTTCAACCAGCCTCCACCTGTCTCCTAGATCCTGGTGAAGCTCTTCCAATGTGGCGTTGGTGTCTGGTGTTAGCTCTGTTAGCCATGTCTGTGAATGGTATGATGCTACTCTGCCCTCTGGTATTCCCTCTGTTGTTGGGTTAGCACGGCTAGCTCGTCCATCTTATTGGAGATAGATACTACATTCCCAATAACGGTGGATGGAAGGACAAGTCCATGTCGTCACCTCTTAGCTCACACCTGAGAACCAGCATGTCGTCCTCACCTTGTGGGAAGACATCAGGCCTTACACCAGTTAGCACTGTCATGCTACAGGCTGCTAACAGCTGAGTTGACATGTAAACAATGCAGCCATGGTTACATGAAGGATCTCCAGACAAACACAGGAGAAAAAGTACTAAAAGTATCACTGAAGACACAAAAATTTTGGTGTCCATGACCAACAAATGAGCCATACAAAGTGATGATCCACTCCAAATACAAAGATGACGAAAAAGAGACGAAAAAAATTACAAGAAACGGACAAAGAAGAGAGAGCTGCTGCAAAAGGCAGCCATAGCCAACAGGGTGGCGCCTAGCACCATTGTGAGTCAGCAGTTGGTGATCTGTTAAAAAATTGTCACAATAAAGATAAAATTTACCTACTCTTTGTTGCTGTTTTTTATTTTATTTTTTCCAAAGTAAACACTGCACACTGTCCAACTTGCAAAAACAATAAATATGTTTTTATTTTAAAACATTTTGGTACTAGACCTTCATCAAGCAAACCAAGGTTTAGTACCAAAGTGTTATAAAATAAAAATATTTATTCTTTTTACAAGTCGGACGGTGTGCAGGTGTTAACTTTGGAATTGTTCTACAAGATGTCTTAACCTCCAACGCACCTGTCCTGTTTTTTTTTTTTGAAATTATTTATTTTTTGGTTCCTTTACAAAATGTAGGGGTCAAATTTAAAGTCCAAAACATTTGTTATAATTTGTCTTTTTGAATAGTGCAACAATACTTAAGTCAATGATGACAACCTGGTAGCACGGCAACAGTAGTGGAGGGTCCTAGAGAGCTTTAAAGTGCTGTAAAAATCCATATATTGTATTATTATGTTACCTTCCTTTATTCAAGTATAATTTTGCACTATTATGATTTAGATTTTGTTAAATGTTGTGACATTCACTTCAGCAACTATACAGGTGTATCATTATGAAAGTAAAATATAAATATCAGAACGTTTGAATAAAAAAAAGAGTCCTAAAAAGGCTCTAAAGCTACTGACAAAGCAAGAATAACAATACTTAGGCTGACAATGAGAATAATTACCCCTCTTTAAATAGTTACTAGCATCTTCTTCCCCCCTTGCTTGAAAGAGTTACCTGCTCCGACCAAAACCCAAAGTAGGTCAAGTATGTTGTTTTCAGCGTCTCCTGTAGCTACTTCACAATAACGGCAGCCTCGTTTGCACAAAAATATTATGTTGGCTCTTGTTTACAACAGCAGCAGGTTTAACAATAATTCTGATTGCTGAGGAAATTACAAAACACCGGGGGTTGAGGTTTGACAGCAGTTAATTTGTGCAATCAGCAATTAATCAGAGAATGCCACATTACAGGAGGCAAAATCCTGGCAAGTTTGTGCTATGAATATTTTGCAAATACTGTGGAATAGTGTTCAGATCACTAGAAATGGGTAGATTGCATTATTTATGTATGTTCTGGACTTCATAGCAACCAGGCATGCTGATGATTCTGCTCGTTTGTTCTTCATTTGCAGACTTGAATTTACTCAGTGGACCTTTCCTTTCCTGGGAAGAGAAATAGGTCAGTATTCCAAAAGAGTACATTTAATATTAACTTTATTTTGTGAGTTTCCGGACCTCGAGTTCATGCTTGTTTTTTTTCAGCCTCACATGCTTCATATGTAAAGGCTTCAACCATAGACTTTATTGACTGTGGTAGTAGTTTCAGTGATATCCTCTATACAGTAGTTCAATGATTTTTTTATTCCTAAGAACAGTTAAAAAAGAAAAACAGGATCAAATTTCAGTCTCTGGTGATGAAAAATGAATTTGGAACTGCAAACACCAGACTGCCTTCGATAGATTACTGGCAGTAAAGAATAAGGGGTTGTCTGTCAATGTTGTTTGTCCTCTGTGCATGTTTATCCTCTGAAGTCATGTGTGAGCTTCTGTGAGGCCTCACGTTTATGGAATTGTTTAAGTGCATCAAAGAAAGTCATGTTAAAAAGTGCTCTGAACTGTCTCTGTGTAGTGTCATGATTTTATTTCTCATGTGTGGCTGGCCTTAGTTGGAGTTGGTGATTCCAAAATGGTAGCCATCTTCCTCAAAACACCTGAAAAACCAACAGGTGCAATCACTTAAAGTATGATTACAAGGACAAAATTAAGACCCAAAATTTTAATATCAAGTACCACTTCACATAAAATCAAATGGTACCATGTTTAGGTACCTAAAGGCATCCTTGTGGAAGAGGAAGTGGAAGAGTAGGCGATTTTCTATGGTGGACATGAACACGGCAGCACACAGCAGTGGAAGTTTACACATTGAGAACAGATATGTTAAATGAAAAAAAGGTATTTTATCTGAAACAAATTAATATTTATTACCACATAAACACTCATAATAAGTGAAAATTGGTACCACTGAGTACAATTGCAAGGTATGGAGCATCCATACCGTACTGTTTCAAATGTGAAAGATACCCAACCCTAGTCATCAGTACCAGACTGATCGAGAAGGCGCACAGTGTGATCGAGAAGGTGCACAGTGTGAAGATTTGTTCCCTTTTCTTCAACCTACACATACCTCTCGCATAGTGGAAGTATCTTGTAACATTATGTTCATATAGCCTGTATGCTCCTGGTTCTCTTGCTTACGGCCATACCACCCTGAACACGCCCGATCTCGTCCGATCTCGGAAGCTAAGCGGGGTCGGGCCTGGTTAGTACTTGGATGGGAGACCGCCTGGGAATACCAGGTGCTGTAAGCTTTTGCACTTCTCAGGGCAAGCCCAAGAGGGGGCTATTTGAAGATGTCCTGCTCACTGTATCATTATTGGACTGTAAAAAATAGGACAGTATGTTTGAATTGTGTTGTGTTTGTTGTTTAGACTAAATACACTCACCGGCCGCTTTATTAGGTACACCTTGCTAGTACCGGGTTGGACCCCCTTTTGCCTTCAGAACTGCCTTAATCCTTCATGACATAGATTCAACAAGGCACTGGAGACATTCCTTAGAGAGTTTGGTCCATATTGACATGATAGCATCACACAGTTGCTGCAGATTTGTCGACTGAACATCCATGATGAGAATCTCCCGTTCCACCACATCCCAAAGGTGATCTATTGGATTGAGATCTGGGGACTGTGGAGGACATTTGAGTACAGGGAACTCATTGTCATGTTGAAGAAACCAGTCTGAGATGATTCCAGCTTTATGACATGGAGCGTTATCCTGCTGGAAGTAGCCATCAGAAGATGGGTACACTGTGCTCATAAAGGGATGGACATGGTCAGCAACAATACTCAGGTAGGCTGTGGACTTTAAACCATGCTCAGTTGGTACTAAGGGGCCCAAAGTGAGCCAAGAAAATATCCCCCACACCATTACACCAGCAGCAGCAGCCTGAACCGTTGATACAAGGCAGGATGGATCCATGCTTTCATGTTGTTGACGCCAAATTCTGACCCTACCATCTGAATGTGGAGCAGAAATCCAGACTCATCAGACCAGGAAACGTTTTTCCAATCTTCTATTGTCCAGTTTTGGTGTTGCTGTGTGAATTGTAGCCTCAGTTTCCTGTTCTTAGCTGACAGGAGGGTCACCCGGTGTGGTCTTCTGCTGCTGTAGCCCATCTCCCTCAAGGTTGGACGTGTTGTGTGTTCAGAGATGCTCTTCTGCAGATCTCGGTTGTAACCAGTGGTTATTTGAGTTACTGTTGCCTTTCTATCAGCTCCAACCAGTCTGGCCTTTCTCCTCTGACCTCTGGCATCAACAAGGCATATTGTCCCACAGAACTGCAGCTCACTGGATATTTACTCTTTTTGGGACCATTCTCTGTAAACCCTAGAGATGGTTGTGGGTTAAAATCCCAGTAGATCAGCAGTTTCTGAAATACTCAGACCAGCTCGTCTGGCACCAACAACCATGCCACGTTCAAAGTCTCTTTAATCACCTTTCTTCCCCATTCTGATGCTCGGTTTGAACTGCAGCAGATCATCTTGACCATATCTACATGCCTAAATGCACTGAGTTGCTACCATGTGATTGGCTGATTTGAAATTTGTGTTAACAAGCAGTTGGACAGGTGTGCCTAATGAAGTGGCTGGTGAGTGAAATGTGAATTCAGTCATTCATGAATTTGAAATTTGGTCAAGCACCAGTGGGGATCGTGTTTTATTTTGTCACATTTGGGACAAAGGGGAGAAAATGATCATTTGAGGGCATCAGTAAGGATAGGTACTGAATAAGGCACTGTTTAAGGTACCCACAAGTACCCATTTGCATAAAATCAAAAGGTACCATGTTCAGGTAGACATGAACACAACATTGTAAGTTTATATATTGAGAATAGGTACATTGAATTAAAAAGTGTTATTATCAAACAAATACATATTTATTACCACATAAACACACAAAAGAACAGAAACTTGTACCGTTGAGTACCGATACCGATTGCCAGGCACCAGGCATTAGTACTGTATTGTTTCAAATGTGAAAGTTACCCATCCCTACATGTAAAGCTCTGCTGCACTGACCAAGCAGGAACGGGAAGAGCAGTCGCTCTGTCAGAGCTATTCTTGGCTTCATTGAGTCACTGTAGCTAAATGTATGTGGAGGGAGAGTGCACTCTATAGAGATGTCCCAGGAGCTGAGTGTTAGTGGTGGAACATCTATAGTATTTCTGTCTAAAAGCAATGCAATTTTCACTAGAAAATCTCATCACGCCCTGAAACACTCCCCACATAATTACTGCCTGTTTACACTAAACTCTGACAGTTGCTTAGTTTGTTCGCTCACTCACCCCAAACTCTCCCCTCTCTTTGCTACCACTCTCCCTCCTCTCTGTTCATCGCCCCGGTCTCCCAAACTTCCCCCGGCATCCTGCTCCTCATTAGAAGGCCTTTCATGGTCAGAGCCAATAAAACTTCAATGGGAGGCAGCCTGAAGAAAACGTGGCTGCTCTGTGGCTTTACTGAGCGTTAATTATGCGATCCCCTCACCAGACAGACAGCGGAGGGGCAATCAGTTTCTCAAAAAGCGCTGCTGACCTGTGGCCACATGTGGCACGCAGTCAGACACATAAACTTGCGTTACACACACACAGAAGAAATGTGCTCAGACACACGTGTATAAAGGTCATGCTTACACAAGCCCATATATAATACCGACAGTCATATTATCACACACACTCCTTAAGGCCACCAGACTCATTAACCTCCAGCCACATGTTCTTAGCCTTCACTTTGCCTGCAGCAACAAGAGGCGAGGCAGCTTTAATAAACATAATTACAAACTTTATTATTTATAGAGCGCTACAAAAACGATTCCCCAACCTTTCGTGAGTGATCATGTCCGGCCAAATTTGGCTGCGCAGGATGTGAAGGAGTGAGACTCTTGACATCCTCAAGCAAAGGTGTAATTCGTGCCATCTCATTTCAGAGTTGCAATAATGGCACGAGTGTAGCTATTTGTCACTTAGTGAAATGTGATCCGCAGTCCCCTTTGTTTGGACTCACCCACTCATGAGGAACCGACTAATTATAGAGTAACATTTGCTGATGTATTCATAAACAATGTCTGCCATCATAAATAGAATGATTCGGAGGCTGAAAATGACTGTTCTTGCCATGTGGCTCTCTCCTTCTTCTCTCTGACTCTCTCTGCTGCTCCCCACTCGGTGTTTGTCTCTTGTTATTTCAGGCAGCAGTGCAGTTTTTCAACGTGCCACTGTGATAATGTGTGGTGGCATCTTCTTCCGCAAACAATCCCTAAAAAGCATCTCCCACAGGAGTGACACAAGCAAACGCTGTCTGATTTAATTTCACACACTCTGATGACTAAACAGACGTTATTTTAAGTGAGCGTGCGGTCTTTTGTTCCTGCTCATCCAACAAACTTACCCAGTATACAACCGCACAGTCAAATCACATCAGCCGCTTGTGTTATGGGGTTTTTAACGTCACGGTAAACATAAAACACCCACGTTTTCTTTATTTACCAGAAACTATGACATGTTCTTTCCATTGTAAGACCCTTTTTCTTGCTGCTTCACAACCGTTTTTTCCACTTATACTTAATGAAATTTTCAGGAGTATATATGTGACAAAAGTTTTATGACTACTGGAAATTTTCCCCAAATTTCAGGTGAGTTGGCCCCTGAAGTTACTCAAGTTTGCTCTAAGTTTCCCCTTCATAGTGGTAAGCTCTCCCTGTCAGATAAAGAGGCAGGGTCTCAAGGCAAAGCTTGATGATTTTGTTGCGGGAGTGTACTTTTTTTCAAGATATCCCGAACACTATGGTAACATTTTTTTTAAGTATCAGCGCCATGAAAGATTGAAAAATTACCAGTGTTGGGAATAATAGTGTTAAAACTAATGCCATTAATTTTTCCAGTAATGGGTAATCTAATTAATTACTGTTTCAAAGGTTTTAACACTGTTACTGACAGTGAAATGAGGCACGTTACCATGTATTCGACCTGACTCACTCAGCCAGGCACAAGAGAGGAGCTGCAAATAAAATGTGGGGAAAAGCAAGCAGATATAAGAACACTTATGTTGACAAGTCCTTAAAGAGCTGATGCTAAAGTAAACTTTTCAGTAGGGATGCACTAGATATGAAAATTTTGGCCTATAGCGATATCAAATATTAATTTTGCTTTTATGGCTGATAACCAATATTTACCGATATCAGTATTGGTAAAAAAAAGAAAAAAACAATCTCAGATGATGTGTCTATAGAAGTAAATTATGTTTTCCAGCAGGAGGAGGTGGGGTCTGATGGAGCTTGTCAATCAAAATCCTGCTTGTAGACTCCTGTGGGTGAGAGCAGTGTGCTCTTTGGAGGAGAGCTCAGCATGGATATGAGGAGAAGATGTGAGATGACAGAGACATAATGAGACGCTGCAAGTCAGAAAAGTTCAGGCAGCTCACGCTCCAACTGAGGATGTGTCGCTGTGGTTCAGAGAGAAAGAGCGGCGCCATCGTGAGAAAAGACGACCATGAAGAGGATCAAAGGCTGGAGCTCCTGAGATGAATATGATCAAAACAAAGTACATTTTGTCTGTTTTTTTGGATCAAAAACAGGAAGAGAGACATACAGGAAGAGAGTCCACTCTTCTTGGGTAGTTTTGGTTTTTACATAGTCATAGAAAATATTATTGTTTGGGTCATAAAAGATCGTTCAAGATACTCTGAGAATGGCCAGCAGCTAATGAGTAAATATCAGCCCCACTTTAACATATTGGCCGAAGCTGATATGTAAAAAAAATGACCAACATCGCCAATACCGATATATTGTGCATCCCTACTTTTCAGCAACAAATATCACACAGGGTTTGTATGTAAGGCACGAATAGCCGACTTGTTTTGACTTGATAAAAACATTAGAGATGACGGAACAATACCTTAAAATAAGGGGTTAACAGGGAGAAATTGCAAGTCGGGAGTGGAGCTGGAGACAGTGTTAAAAAGCAGGAGAATCCCTCCCAAATCATGTTGGTAGGTCTATCCGACCTGGGCCCTGTTCTACGAAGCAAGTTCAGCCTAGCGAGATAGCCTTGGAGCTACCTCGCTGAACTGAGCGCGGTTGCCGGCGGTCTTGCTACATGGTTTTACGACCCTGGTTATCAACCTCATAAGTGGATCCAGCTAGGCGATGAGCGCGTGCACGCATATAAGGCGGAGCCTGCTGCATCTGACCAATCGCGAACATGGAGCAGTCTGGAGCGTCAGATCAGGCCGGAGAGAGAAGCACCGCATACTTCACACAGGAGGAGCAGGAGGTGATCATGAGGAAGTATGACGAGGTGAAACATGTAATTAACGTTAAAAGCAGCACCGTCGCCGCTGCTAAAGCACGGAAGGAGTGCTGGCAGAAAATTGCTGACAGTCTAAATGCGTAAGTGTAGTGGTGTAGTGCAAATAAAATATTTTGTGCCACTATCATCCTGAAATAGCACTGTTCACCATGCACTTTTACTGTAACATGCAACATACCTAATTTATTTCTTAGATGAATTTATTCATTTGTTCATTCCTATCGTGTTTACATTTTTTGTGATATGTAGCCCACATGAGCCCTACATGAATTCCTGTCACAATTTTAAGACGGGCAATAAAATATTGTCATGGAACAGAAGTGTTGGCACTGAAGATCTTATTACGGCAATGAAAGTTCTTCATTCCCTTTAACTACCTGTAGAAAGTGTCATGTACTACCAACCCCTCCCTGGAAAACTGGTACCTTTCGTAAAGGTGGTCATCCGAAAAAGAGAGTGGGTCGGTGCGGTCCCTGAAAACTCTTGTGTGCTCCTCGGACAATGCGAGCTCCGATGTCCACGGGATCCTCTAAGAACGGAAAAGCCATTTTTTCGTGAGGGCTCATTGGTCAGTGGGCGGGGTTTTTATAGTCTGCAAGTTCAATCTGGAACTTAACCTGCCCCGGAGCAGGTTAACCGTTCAGCATATGTTGCCATGGAGACTCGCCTCGCTGAGGAGTGATCCCTGTCGTTGAACAGGGAATTCGGAATCTATCCTCAAAGCTACCTCGCTAGGCAGTAATCCTGCTTCGTAAAACAGGGCCCTGGCTTGCTCAGCCAGAGACAGGACGAGAGCTGCAAATTTAACATGCAAGAGTCCGTTGGGTCTGTCAGGATAAAACTGGCATTCTCAGGATGGAAGTAAACAGACACCACTTCAACGTCATAGGTGTATAAGGCAAGAACAGACATGAGAAAACTATGTCGCAGAGCAAAACCTGTTCAAAATTGACTTCTTTGGCAAAATTGAAGGTTTTTCAAAAAAGTAACGCAAGACTTACTTTTCCTAGTAACTAGTTACACTTATGAAGGAGTAATTCCATTACTAATTCAATTACTTTTTGGAGAAAGTAATGAGTAACTATAAGTAATTACTTTTTTTTAAGTAATTTTCACAACACTGGCAATTACACATTATCTATAAATATGTGAAAAGAACAAGCTGGCAGCAGAGAAGTATAAAGCATCTTCATTGCATTCTTTATTATGGCACAGGTTGCTCGCTGCACAGCATGCACATTATCACTCTCACTTTCTCAGGTTGAGTCTGGGTTCACAAATCAACTTACTCTGACTTCCTGCCCAAAAAATTACTTAGAGGCCAAAAGAAAAGTTCGAGGTAAACTCTAAAAGAAGAAACCTGCCATCCCCAGCCCCATCCTCAAAATCTGAGGATGTTTTCAGAGGTTCAGTGAGTGTGTGAAACAGCCATGTAGTAGGAAGAGTGCCTTGGCCTGGAAACAACCTGAACTGAGTGAACTTGTTCCTCTGACAAACAAGCATTAGTTATGGACATATTACTGCCACTGGCCATGAAAAGAGGCTTCCTGAGCCTTGAGCTTGGAAATGAGAGTCAGTGATCCCATTAGAAGTATGAAGAAACGGAAAAATTCCAAGCATGTATAAATTGAAAGCTGCTTTATAAACAGAGAAATTCCCCTCAGAGACTTCTGAAGATGTATCTGATGGCTTTCACCAACAAACACCATCAAGTCCAGTGAAATAAACAGCATTCCTAATGGGGAACATAGGGTCAGTTGAAGAAAACTACAAAAAGACTGAATAATTGTATTTATATGACAACACAGGCGTGACCTCTTAAGATCTCAGTCATGCTGGGTCTGAGCTGGGGACTTCTCCAGAAAACCAGGACAATGCAGGTATTAAACAGGTGACAGGTAACCCTACAGGTACTGACTTGTGCGTAATTGCACCTTGAGGAGTGACATGGTGCGTGTATAGAGATACACAGCAGAGCAGAGTGCGTTAGTGAGAGGTTTACTTAGCATTGACCTCAATTTGTGGGTGGGTACCTGGGGGTCTAAGGCACGCCCACAGTTCACCTGTGACACCTGGCTGGTCTGGATCAAGCTGTCAGGACTCGTAAAGCGCATTCTTTCACTTAGAGTCAGACCATAGCGATGTGAGATGCTGAAACCACGTGCACACTTCGACTTTGGTTATGCTCAGGGAAGATGAACCCGCCGAGTAAAAAGTGGTGATTTTATTCAGAAAAATGTCTCAAAATAACATCTGAATGAGAAAGATTAAAAAGGAAGTGGCAGGACAGCTCGCTCTCTGCCTCTCCCTCCCTCTTCGCCTTCCTCACTCTCAGTCTGTCTGCCCCCTCTCCCGCCTCCCCCCTCTTTCCACAGAGTGGCAGCGCTGGCACAGCATCGCTCAGAAGGCTGGAAACGGTCTGCGGTGCAGTAGCTGCCTGCGCGAACTTCTCTCCTCAGATCTCCCCGGGCCGTTAGGAGCGGCGGACGAGCCTGACTGCACCGCGTCAGCACAGTACGGCGCTATTTTCTGACGCCACTTGAAATAATTTCAGCTGTCAACGCGTAACCTCATCCTTTTCATTTATCCCCTGCTTCTTCCAGTTTAGGTGAAGACAAGCTCCGGCACTCTAAACGAGAAACAGGGGGATCTGCAGGCATCCTGGGCGCAGCGTGAGAAGATACAACTACTTGGGGGGAAATAACAAAGCTGCCGTCCTGTCCTGTCGCGGGAACAGACGGGACATCTGCGCTGTGAAGAGTCGCTCCTGAGCCGTGCAGCAGCGCGCGGAGAGCAGCCACGGGCTCCGCAGACGCACTCAAAGGGCAGCAGGGATAAAAGAAGGTGAAGGATATTTTACGCACAACAGCAGCGCTCAGTAGCTGTGATTGGCACGCCGCTGCTCTCTGGGAGTCTCTGGCTCTTTTTAGGACTCGGATTTGCACTTGACCAAGTCAACACACTCACACACAGCAGCCGGCCGGGATGGATTCCTTCATCATAGCGGCTCTGGTGGCAGTGTGCTCTCTAACGGCACCAGCCTATGGGGACAAAGGGACCAGCAAAGCCAGGAGTTGTTCGGATATCAGGCAGTTTTATAGCGGGAAAGGATTCACTCTGGAAGGGGTGCCTCAGTCTGAAATATCAGGTAAGGTTCTAAAAAATACATCTGCAAAAAGTCTCCTGACATGTGTGCTATTCCTTCTGCAAATATCTTATGTCAGCCCCTGAACTCTGGGATCATCTGAAACTCTTCTCTGCAGTAATTGTTTAAGACATAAAATGTTCAGCACACTGTAAAGTATCTCACAGTTGCTATGAACTCATTGCCACTGAGAACCATAATCCCTCTGTGAGTCCCCCCTAGGAATGTGAATCTATTTTGGGTCCAAAGTTGCACCTGCAGGAGCACCATTTATTCTGCCGGTGTGTAGATCTGACATATCCTGTGTGATCCTGAAACGGATGGTTGATGTGTCTGCACTGCAGTTTGCACATACTGCTGCAGGACGCTGACTTAAAAATAAGTCTTCTTAACCACAAGCTTAAAATGAAGCGTGTTTGTAGTTTGTTTTGGTTGCGAGGGGGAGCGAACCCAGTTTCTATCTTTGTACCTTCTAAACCTGTTGTCACACTTATTTCATGTCCCATGGTGCGGGTGAGGAGCTGTAGCTCGGGGCTATCTCTCGGGATGAAACCCAGCTTTGAAAAGATTTTAACAAAGTAGTACAGACATGTCAGAGACAGTCTGCTTTTTTGATCTATGATCAAAAATCAAAGAAACTTGTTTGAAAGTTCTCCTACACTTGACATTTTTGGGAACACAGATGCAGGATCAGCACCTCTCACTTCTCCTAACTGGGCTGCTCCTCCTGAAGACACTCCCTGATCTTTCATCTCTCTTTTTTTTATGTCAGCCGCTTGGTGTTTGAGTGGAGTTCTTTCTTATAAATCAGCAACCAGTCACTTGACCATGCTCTGCAGCATGTTGCTCACTGTGTCATTCATGGTCTGCTGTCAGACGGTCATGAGCCCCTCTCCAGCCCAGATGATTACATGTGTGCCTTTCCTGGAATTTGCTTTCGCATACATGAACACACACACTCACACACTCACACACACACATAGAGTTTACTGCATTTTCAGGTTCTACAGTTACAGTGTGGTACATGCATGGACAAGACAGCAGACTGAGCGTGTATGCTTACACAACCACTTTGCACAGATTATCTCAGTTTTGAAAATCATACCTCTTTGAAGAAAGATTTGTCAAAGACAAGTGAAGAAAACCGGTATTTAAAGTAAATCACAGACTTTTACAAGCAAGAAATTTGCACGGATGTGCTCATTGTATGTCACAATTTGTCCTCAGTGATTCTTCCCATAATCCTGCTGCAGTTCCTCCCAATCTGATAACATTTCCTTTCCTCAAACAGACCCTCGAGACTCTGCGTCACTCACCTTTTCTATGTCGTCCAATTCATTCTCCACAGACTGCTACACAACCGTGACAGCAGATAACCCCCTTCATGTGAAGACAGCAATGTTTGTCTGTTAGTACAGCCTGGATGCTATAAGAATACTTTCTGCAGCGTTCATTTAAAGGTCACTCATTTTGGTAATCCAGGAGTAGAAGCTGCTTTATTTTTTGATGCTACAGAAAGAGCATCATGTCTTGAGAGGAGTAGTTTGTTTTATAAGCTCCATTTTTTAAGAACAGGATATCCAAAAACCAGCAGATCTTACCCAGTGATTGCACTTATCAGAGAGATAATAAGCTCCGAGGGTGGGTAATATGTAATATGATGAAAGTGTTAGCTCATGTCATCACACCATACATCAGAAAATCCAGAGGACGCAGAAGTAGCCGGACACTTCCTAATGGATTGATTGACCGTACTGAATAAATCATTTGGCAGAATTAACGGCAGCCCCGGTGCCTCAGAAATCCCCTTTTCTTCTAAAATGTCTGTAATCCATAATGCTTTAAAGAGCAAATCTGTCTTGTCATGACACCAGCAATCCCTCTTGTTTTAATCAATGATGTGGAGCTTCCTTAAGTCTGGGGTCAATGTATTCTCAGTTAGAGTGAAAATAAGGGAGTGAGACAGACGCTTAAGGCCAGGGAGGAGACAGATAGAGGACTGGAAGAGAAAAGGAGAGACAGAGAGGAAAGAGGAAAGGAGATTTGGCTTTGACACTGTCTCTCTGTGTCCCTTCCTCTTCACTTTCTCACATAAATAACCAGCCGTCCGCTCCAGTCTGACATATTAACCACCTCAGTAAAATATGCAAGCTTTAATTTATACCTCCAGTTTATGAGCCACCTGAATGTTCATCTCTGATCATCTCTGACATTTGCAGAAGGATATTTTCTGCCGTGACCTGGGACCTGATCAACCCAATGTATTATTGGCTCGGCCTGACTCAAGGTCACGTGGCCAGTACATCACCCGTGAGTCAGTCTGGGGACGGACAATGAGGCACGACTGCATCCAAACTCTGGGAATGATGTCCTCGCAGCACTTTTTAAATCCTTTTCAGTGCTGCAGCACAATTTACCAGATAAAACTCCCTTGGCACACAATGTGTAGCGAATGCGCTTCCGAACTCAATATTAAACTTCATTTTTAGATCCAGGGAACTTGACGGATCAAACACAGAGGCAAATGCAAATAAAGCCTCAGCATGGTTTGAAAAAAAGAAACTGTTTGAAAGGAGTGTGCGGCTGAATTGATTTTATTTTATTTTCAATTCAATTCTAAGTTTTTTTTTCTTTTAAAGAGACATTCCCTCATTCTTTACCTCTGTCTTTTTTATTTGTGGTCATAAAGTGTAAGATTTATAAAGGACAGTATTGTTAGATTGATCAGACAGAAATGAGTAAATAAATCCTCAGCTCTATCAGTGTGTCATTCTTTCATTCCATATCTGTTTTTAGAATCCAAAATCGGAAAATGGATAACGACTTGTTTCATTTCTCGTTTTCAAATCAAAAATCAGAAAATAAATAATGGCCTATTTTTCGATATTTTGAGTTTGTTTTGAAATTAAAATTAGAATACAAGAAAATGGAATTATCATGGGATTTTTGTCCTATATGTATCATTTTGGATGCATTGCGACCCGGGAGTTGTTGACTTTTTTTTTCTCTGGAAGGTCAGTCAGTCTCTACCAGATGGTTCCATTGATGGGTCAATCGACCAGCACGATAGCGAAAGTTATTACTGGTTAACGTTTTTGTCAAGGATGACGAACGTGTACATGCTTTTTAGAGAGGGGAAGCGTGTCACACTAAGGAGACATGACGTTTCCGGATGCAGAAACGACTGACACTCATTGCAGAGCTTCTCCAGACACCCATGTCCTGCAACGTCTCTGAAATGTCTGTGTGGGTCTTACCAGCTTCGAACAGCTGCTTAATAACATCGGTGTATTGTTCTAGTGCGGCCATAGTGGTCTATTTATATGCCACTCACTGTATATCGCCTTGTCTATCTCTGTGAACAGGTTTCAAGATCCGCGTGGTTAAAGACTGGCCTCCCTGAGAAAAAATTTCTACACCTTCCGGGTCACAACACATTGAAAATGATACAAACCAAAAACGAATAGAACAAAAAAACCCATGATAATTCCATTCTCTCATATTCTGTTTTTAATTTCAAAGCAAAATCAAGTCCGTTATTTGTTTTCATATTTTTGATTTGAAAACAAGAAATGAAATAACAAGTCTAGGGCTGCAGCTATCAAATATTTTAGTATTTGAGTATTCTACTGAAAATCCCATCGATTAATAGAGTAATCGGATAAAATACATTTTTGTTTAGTGAAAGAGCAGTTATTTTCAAATTCAAATTTTTCTCTTTAAGAAATAGAATTTTCTGATACAGCATGTCAATAAGAGCACTTGCTTTGGTTGCTCCAAAATTTGTAAACACACTTTGACACATTTTTTGTGCCTTGTACATCTCATCAAATGTTGTGGACCCAAATGGCACCCGTTTCATAGAATGACCCATTAGTCTCCAAACTCCAGAAAAGAAGCTAGCTTTGTTGCTAGTTGCTATTGTATTGAGAGGTCTGATAACTCTCTTAATATGGCCTCAGCTCTATTTGAAATACCACTCTTTGATCTTTTTTAAAATTAAATGATTCCTCGAGGCGGAGAAAATTACTCGAGTATTTTTTGTAATCGAGTACCTCGAATCATTCAAGGAATCGTTTCAGCTCTAAACAAGTCGTTCTTTGTTTTCTGATTTGGGATTTTAAAACGGATATGAAATGAACGAATGATAGACTGATACAGCTCCAACCTTTGGTGTGGCGACTGCAACTGTATTAGAGATGATATTTTTATAACTCATCAGTTTTGATGATAATGAGACAGAGTTATGGTTAATTAGGTTTAATTAGGGAAACGGCTGATTTGAGTGACAGGTAGGCGGGTTTTAGCCGTGGCCTTAACTCCACTTCTCTGCTCAGCAGACTTCATCATGCTTCATTAGCGAGTGATGCCACTAAGACTGTGTCCACATTTTTGATGAAATATATCCTCCTCAGCAGATGTGATTTTATTTCGAACGTCAAACCCCAGACTTTTCTTTTTCATTCTGAAACTGTAAGGGTTTTTTTTCCAAACCTCTGCTTTTTTTATTTGTTCAGGTGCCTGGAGTTGTGAGGTACCAAAGTCATAAATTTCTAGTTTACTGAACTCAATACCAAACTTTTTTTCCTTTTTTACATCCACAAAACTTTTGAGATAAAAAAAGACGAAAGTAAATACAGTGTTGTTTTTGAAAGAGCTGAACTAATATGGTTCTGATTTTTGTTACAAATTCCAAGAAAAGCGTTTCTTGTACTGAATTAATGAGGGTAAAGACTAAGAAATTTCCAGGCTTCTAAACACTCCTGTCCCTGAGCACAGTCCCTGTTTGATTATGCTCAGTCAGCGGTGAAAGAAGATTCCTAGATACCGCTCTCGCATCGATACGCCTCATATAACAACTTGGATGGACCCCTTTTCTTAAGCAATTTGCCCTGGAGAAAAGCCATGCTTAGGAAAAGCTCTCGAGCGAAGGGTGAGCTCTTTCTTATCATCATGTTGAAGTGGTGTTTACTAGACCTCGAGAACAGTATCAGTTAAGCAGAAATGAGAAGCGATGGCCTGTAAGCAATCAAGCCAAATGATTGATGCTCTTAAAAGTGGGGAGATTGTGATTGTTGAACTCCAGTGATATCAGATTTGGCGACAGCTTTTTTTTTGTCGCTGTTTACCAAAAAAACAGATGATTGATTTTTATGATGCTCATCTGTCTCCTCCTTGCGCTGCCCCCTCCCTGCCCCACCCCGTCATTACAGCCCCGATGACTTATCTTTTTGTCTTTCAGGGGTTGACATTCCTCCTCTCCCTATTTCTCTGTCTTCCTCTTGTCGGCCCTTAAAGAGAGAGGCGCCAGACGCCCTTTGAAAGCAGCTGGCAGCCAGTGAGTGTTAGATGTACAATGTCACATAAGCCTACACAAAGAGACAAGCTGCATGAGACATCTGCAGGAAGTCTACGAGCGTTTTGCACTGGCATTGGTTTTCCCGTGCTGTATCTGTGTTGTTGTTGATTGCTGGTTGCTACAGGCCGACTGTGAGTCAAGTGTCAGCCCTAACCAGAGTGTGGCTAATGATACAGTGGGTCTGCTGCTCACAAGGTCTGCATGCTGAGCGCTGATGTTGACTAAAGATGGACTTGTGGCTGGAAATATGGGCTGCTATGTTTGGTTACCCGCAATGATGAGTATGTGAATGTTTTTAACCCATCAGCTTGACTAAGAACTTTGGATTAAAGCTGTAGATATTTAAATAGACGCTGTGATGTTGCTAAATCTGAGTGCTGGGCAGAGAATTTCCCTTTGCCAAACTCCCTCACCTTTTTGGCTGAGCGTGGTGATGAGATGATATCTACTTTTATGTTTTTCCCTCTGTGGTTCTCTCCAGACTGAGGTGGCGACATGAACCCATAGGCAGCAGAAAAACAAAGTTAGTCTGAAAAAGGATCATTATATAACACCACATGCATTTCTTTCTTTCTCTCTTTTTTTGGAAGATCGTACTGTAGGGCCTGAAGTTTTTCTGATATGTCGGGGGCATCACAGAGTCGTGTAGCCTTTCCCACAGACAAAGCACATGTCAAACTTTTACATTTTCCTCAGGGCTCATGTCTTCAGAATTTGATGACTGTACAAGTTCTTAACCACCCTCCATAACTACCCCCTGGTCATGAGACACATAGAGCATTGACAGATCTTGACTCTTTGGTACACAAGCTCCCAGTTTTCTGAATGCTTAACTCAAAATGACTGCTTTACCACTGACTGTTGAAATTATTTTACAGTATTATCTGATTTTATCTGATAAGTATTTTATATTACTTTCCTCTATCTCCTCATGTCTCATCTCATCTCTTGCTGTAACTTTCTGTCTCTGTTCATCTGGGAAGAACTTTGGGTGGTATGTGTGAATGTATGAAAGGTGCTTTATAAACAAAGATGGGTAGAGTTGAGTAACTGATCCATCACATGGTGCTTTTAGCTCAGTTGTTAGCATCATCTAGTTTCCCCCAGCATGGGACAGCTTGACCTGAGGCGACTCCTCACTCTTCTCCTCAAAGCTCTGGACTCTCATTCCTCCTGAGATCATAGAAAATTCATAACCATGGTGTTATCATTTTTGACTAACTTCATCATATTTATAACACTGTTAAAAAAGCTGCAGATCCAGTTACCTTTTTAAATTTTTTTTTGACAGCAGTTCCAAAGTGAATCTTTACTGAAGCAGTGGGCATGGAGACTTAACCTTTGTCAGCACAGGGATACAAACATTAAGTAAACTGCAGTCAAACACTTCTTTATATTTATGTTCTTATTGTGTAACTTTCCTTTACCTGATGGATATCTATGTACCTATATTTAAATAGATATACCATGATTAGGGGTGGGTACCAAATTAGGTACTTTTATAGGTACCAACCTTATTCAGTCAAAAGTACCGGGTACCAATTCACATAAAGCGAAAGGTACCATGTTTAGGTACCTAAACGCATCCTTGTGACTGTGAGGGAGGGGAAGAGTAGGTGATTTTCCATGTTTGACATGAACACAGCATTGCAAGTTTAGAAACTGAAAAATAAATATGTTAAATTGAAAAAAAAACCCCAATATCTTATTATTAAACAAATTGATATTTTTTTATCACATTAACACAAAATAGTACCCAAAATTGGTATAGTTGAGTACCGGTACCAATTGCCCGGTACCGATCATCGGTACTGTATCATTTCAGATGTGAAAGGTACCCTTCCCTAACCACGATGGAGGAAATACGATTTGTTTTTTAAAATAATAACCTACAAGTCATCACCAACTCCCAATTACAAAAATGAGGCCACAAATATTTCCATCAGTGGAAGTTGGAAACTCAAACACTCAAACACATTAGAATGTTAGAACTTATAAAAGAGAAAGTTTTAATTAGCAGATTATTAACAGTAATTAAATAGACAGACACTCACCAAATACAGACTCTGATCAGAAACTGGCTGTCGAAACAGGTCGATATTGAAATCAGAGGTTAGAGATCTCAGAGAGTGTGTAGGCTCTGTGACATTGGACAGGTGGAAAATGAGATCCATTTCCTCATCACCTGTCCAAATTAGACAAATATTGGAGACAGATTTTCGCCCAAATATATTTCCTGAATTACTTAATCACCCTGAAGAGGAACAGGTCCAGAAGATTCTGGGTGAAGAGAACGCTGCTGTTCAGCTGTCAGACGAATATGTGACAGCTTGTCCCAGAGTTAGACAGGCTGCTGTCAAAGACCATTAATGAGGTGTTATAAGGTAACAAAAATCATCCATATCCATGTTAATATAGATCAATGTAAGTCTATTTTCTGTTTTTATTTATAATTATTTGATTCATTTTTGATTGATATGATTATTTTTAATGCGTTTGATTGTTGATGTTAATGTGTTTCGTCAATCCTTTAATTTGAAAATTGGCTTTGGCAACACTTAGATAGATAGATAGATAGATAGATAGATAGATAGATAGATAGATAGATAGATAGATAGATAGATAGATAGATAGATAGATAGATAGAAAAGTAACAATATTAGTCTTTCCCAAAGCCAAAGTGTCTTTGGCTTTGGCAACACTTAGATAGATAGATAGATAGATAGATAGATAGATAGATAGATAGATAGATAGATAGATAGATAGATAGATAGATAGATAGATAGATAGATAGATAGATAGATAGAAAAGTAACGATATTAGTCTTTCCCAAAGCCAAAGTGTCATATCAGTATTGGGACTTCAAAAGTCGGATTGGTACATTCCCAACTTGAATATCTTAAAGTAGTGTTGTCTAAAAGACATTCTCCTCTTGCTGTGGAAAAGTTAAAAAGCTTTCTTCTAGCATGGTATTGAGTCCTCATGTCTGACACCTACCCCCTCACAGCGGTGACACGTATTAAAAATTACAATATGGAAATAGTCAGCCTCACTACTGATGGTCTGGTTTGCTTTGTAGGTCATTTAGAGGGACCACTGCTATTTTTAGCCATGTTTTATAACCAGCTCAAAACTCCTTACAGGAGCTTTAAGTAACTGTTCCTCATTTAAAATACCCTGCGGGACATTTTTACTAATATTAGATAGGATATGAAGGAGACAGACGGAAAAAAAGGAGGGTGGAGGACGACAGGAAGGGGGGATGCATGTGTGAAAACATGCAAGGACATTAAACTCTTAAGAACACTGACATCTGTTAATGTCTTGGGTTAATTTTATGTTGTAAAGCAGCATTTTTATACCTCTTCTTTTGTACTTAATGCTTTTCTATTTAAGTGTAGACCTCACCAGCACAGTGTGTTGTAGAGACAAAAAATAAATGTCCACTCTGACAAACAAGAGGAATCAAATAAATGAGTCACTTAGTGATCATCTGTTATGCACAACAAGAACCAAATTATTTCCAGGAGTGCAGAGTATGAAGAAGACAACAACATACCCATGAGAAGTGCAATCTTTTAGAGGGATGCAGAATCATTTCTGAGGAGGTGATGTGACAAAGCCAGATGGGTGACGTATTCAGTGTCAGAGAAAACTCTCAGACAGATAAAGGGTTGAGTAACCTTAACCATAAGTAGTGTGTTTGTGAGTTTGTGTGTTGGTGTGTTGGTGTGTGGGATAAGTCCATGCTGTTGTCGTTGTGTCCGTTCTGGGCAGCAGCATTATCTCATCCTATTAATATCCCCTCCTATGTGCTGCAGTTATTCTACATATTGTTGCTAGCTAAGCTAATTGATGGCACTAAGTTACATATTGCCACCACGTGAATAAAAGCCATTAACTGACTCAAGGATAAGAGAGCTGAGGCTTATTTGAAGGTTAATGTCAGCAAAAAGCCCCATGCATCTGTCGCTCTTCCTCTGCACACAGATTAAAGCCAAAGCAACAGTTGTTTCCGTATCACAGAGCGCAGGCTCATGACTGGGCTGCAGTTTAAAGTGTGTGGATCCCTGCTGCATCTGGGCTCCTGTCTGTGCTTGTCCATGTGCAACTGTGAGTGTGTGAGTGTGTGCATGCATCTGTGTATGTTTGCCTACAGATTGAATATGCCGGAGCTGTTAAAATGCTGAAGTCAGTAAGAAGCCTCTTGAAGCATTAAGCCATAATGGGCTGCAGGGAGCATGAAACAGACCACAGTGTGTTTGATGTTCACCAGAGAGACAGAGAGAGAGAGAGAGAAGGCCGACAGACTGCTGACTGTGACGTGGGCTGCCCTTGGTCTGCTTGCTTTTGCCAGTCCCTTCTCCACCCTGTGACCAGCTTTGAGAAATCAGCTCAGAGTAAATAAAAAAGAGAAAAGACGGAGTCAAAAGACAAAAAGCTGCTTTAAAAATTTTTTGTCCTGCGCTGCGTGTCCTTATGTAATTGTTTTCACTCTCAGGGCCTGTGAGAAACATGAAAATCTGGAGGACAGTCTGTCCAAACATGTTAAGCTGCGCTGAACTCGGCGTAGTGTGGGAACAAGGATGGAGAAACCTTTTCGCAGTTTGCACGCACTAACCTGTTTTTCTAGTAAAGCTCAAACCGTGAAGCAGCCGCATTTAAACTGACTCATTTCAGCCACAGAGTTTAAGGTCTGATAAACAAAAGAGTCGCAATTTTCTGTTCTATTTCCATTAAACAACACAAGTCAAACATGCGCGATGACTCATTTTAGGACAGGCGCACAGGGGCTGAAGAATATGTCGCTTTTCTCCGTTCCATTTCCTGTGACTAATTTTAGAAATGACTATCAAGTCCGGTGAGTAAAAAGTAACAGAATTTCAGCTTCAGAGAGTTTGTAATTTCTTATTTTTAATAAAACACCTCGCCTTCATGAGCCTCAGCTGCCTCCTCTCAGACCATCATGCATTTCAGCTGCTGTCTCCTCTCTTTACTCCTGGGCTCCCTGTGTCTGAAGCTCCCTGTCACTTCTCTTTGAGAGTAAGAGTTCGCACATACAGGCCTCCCTTGAGCACACACACATTAAGACACACAGATGACAGTGTGGGCCAGTCATTGACGCAAGCATGTGTGTGTGTCAGTGGGTGCTTGTGTGTGGTGTGTGTGGTGTTCTTTGAGGGCTGTAGTGTGTTGGTGTGTGACTCCTCTTTTGTCTTCAGAGGAATCGGAGATGTCAGAAAAAATCTCTCATCTCTGCAAGCTTGTACACTGACTGAAGCTTTGTGTGTGAATGGGAATGAGATTGTGTGTGTGTGTGTGTGTGTGTGTGTGTGTGTGTGTGGTTGGTGCTGAAAGAATCGGTGAAGTTGTGCGACAGCAATTATGATGAATGATTTTACACTTTGTGATTGTAGTGTGATGCATGTTGTTTTTCAAGGAACATGCAGAAGTCATTAAAAGTTTGAAGATACAAATTCCTCAAATTACTATGTAAAGGATGAGAAATGAAGCTTATTCTGTACTGTTTACAAAATAATTTGAAAATAAAACAAATACTTTTTTTCTTTATGAAATAAACCCATTCAGCCCTAGTGCAAAGGCAGCAGCACTCCTGGAATTGGTTGTGTTGTTGTGCAGTGTTGGGACTCTAACTTTGCAAGTTTTGGATGACACTTTCCTCTTCGTCACACCTGAATGCGAAGTATTCCCTCAGAGCAGACGTTGCTTTTCTTCAGCATCACTTTACTTGCTTGTCATGCTCTTCCTGTTGTCATCCTTGTTGGTCCCTCTGCAATCCGTGCACTTTATCTTCATGGGACCTTACAAACTTACTGATGGGCTGGTTGGCTTAACCAAACTGAGTCCAAACAATCAGAGTAGGCAGAGGCATTTATTTCCATTTCAAATCAGCCTATTTGTGTGATTATTAATTGCCCATGATTTCAACTAGGGGTGAGTGTTGGCAAGAATCTCACAATAAGATACACATCCCGATTCTTGGGTCATGATACGATATCACAATGTTGTGATATATTGCAATATTCTACCCAGTTAACTATTCCATTAAAAACAACTTTTCTATTTTATGGTGTTTGACTTAAAAAAAGGTCAGATGCAGTGTTTCATTCGTACACTAAACTAGAAAACATGAAGTGTATCAAGTTTGCCACTTAAACTACTGTGACACTAAAGGGGACATGTCATGCTGATCCCTGATTAAATACTTACATATAATATAATACATTTGAAAACAAGACCTTACACCCCCTGAATTTTCAAAAAATGAGATATTGTATTTTTTCTGATATCCTAGAACGAGATTTGACACCTCTGAAAATAGGTCATTGCCAGTTGGCTGCGAGATTTCAACTTTCGTGACGACATGAGGATCCTTTCTTTTTATTGGAGTAATCTGATAAAGCAGCTCCTCCTCTGTGATGTCAGTTAGTCACACAACCGCCACCGAAGGATACACCCACCAAGAGGCGAGTATAAACGTATAAACTATACATGTTCCAGTACCGGTTTGACTCACCACACTGAAGCGTCCTGAGATGATCTGTGTCCAGGTGGATTTTCTTCCTCCTGAGCTGCAGAACCGTCTGGGTCTGACTTGGGGTCCAATACAAAAGGACGTATCCTACACTCTGCCATTTTATTAGTGCTACCAATGCCTTATGGTGAAGTTTTGGCAAACAGCAAACTCGCTGGGTCTGCCCCATCCAATATGGCGATTTTGTAAATACTACCATGCTGCAAAAACCGCCCCCTGGCTCTACCCCCTCCGCCCCTCTGATAGAACTGACCAATCAGAGCACAAAGGGCTGTGACGTTGTGAGGTTACAGGAGGTCATTCTCCAAACGGAGCGTTTCAACGAGATCTTCAGAATGGCCTAAAATGAGGATATTGAGAACACTATTGTGGGGCAATGAAGGAACTAAATGACTTGTACTAAGGGCCGAAATGCTTTACAGGCATCCTAGTCTGGCATCGTGAAAAGGAGAAACAAACATGATATGTCCCCTTTAAACCAATGTTGCAAAAAAATTATTGGCTGAAAGACGTGGTCAGTTGGTGAAACTGATAAATGTCACCTTTTACATCTAAAATGATACGGTACCGATACTTGGTACCTGGTCATTCGTACAGGAAATCAACAATACCAATTTCAGTACTCTTTTGGCTGTATGTGGTAAAAAATATCAATTTGTTAAATCATTAAACATATATTTTTTTAATTCAACATATTTCTTCTTCATGTATAACCTTGCAATGCTGTGCTCACGTCAGTATGGAAAACCGCCTACTCTTCCACTCCCTCACAGTCACAAGGATGCATTTAGGTACCTAAACATAGTACCTTTTGATTTCAAGTGAATCAGTACTTTTGGCAGAATTCGTTCAGTACCTTTAAAAGTACCAAATTCGGCATCCATCCCTAGTCACCTGGTGTAAGAAATGTTTCTCATAAAAAAACTATTATTGCACAAAACATGACTATGATTATTGTTTTATCAGTCTACTACACTGTAAAAATGGAACTTTAAATGATTTTAAACCAACTGACCCAAGAATAGAAAGGAAAACAGAGATTTTTAAAGCATCATAACTCCCATCATCAAGTTTAGGAATAAGACATTTTGAATATATTTTGAGATTATATTTATTATACAGTTTATGGGCAACATACAGTGGATTCGCTCTTTGGTGCCGTCTACTGCAGTGGATTTTTATTCAAAAAAAAAAAAAAAAACTATCAAAGTTAAAATATCAATATTTTATCACAGGTAAAAATGTTACTATATATTGCTGGATCAAATTTTTTTTGCACTTTTAATTTAATGTAATGATATGACTTGTACAGCGGAGTGTATGTGTGTATGGGTACAGAAGTGAATGAGAGAGGATTCATTTGGGTGTGTGCAACAGATGTGTGATGACATCAAAAGCCAGCATAAAATGTTTTTAAACCACTTCCTCTCTGTTTCCTGTCATTGTGTGCTGTGTATGCATGTGTGTGTGCCCTTTTACATCAGTTATGTAAATGTGTTGCTCCTGTCACCTCCAGCAGAGCTTTCTGTTGACTAGGTGAGTATTTGAAGTGACAAGAAACTGGCTTTAGCTCTCAGCGTGTCTCCAGCTAGCTTTCCCCTGGCACCCCCCTGCTGTTTGACAGATGGTACAGACCCAAACCAGGACGCCCACTATTAAGTCAGGGCATGCAGTATGAATTTTACAGGGTGACACGCCCTATACCAACACACACACCACACGCACACACACACAAAGTGCACACTGTCTGCAGCTGTGGACTGAAGTATTTGTGGCACTATGGAAACAGATTCAGCGGCAGGGACGGACAAATATCACATGAAGAGGTTTTGAGGGTTTTTAATTCATATTTTTTACGTAATGTAGTTTGATCTTTGTTCCAGATTCTAGGATATTGGTACATTTAGAAACTTTTATGAGACTTTCACCTGGAAAACATAGTCGTTTGTTTATTGTGAAAGTTTTCAGCTGGGATGCACCAACTGTGCAGAACTCTGCTGATATAGATTGTTGAATTGAAAAAGTTGTCTGATAGCTCATTCCAATTCCAGTTTTGTAATTTATTCTTTAAAAAAAAAACTTTTTATAGTTCTTTTTGTCTCATTTTCTAAACAGTTGCAGAACTTTTCGTGTTAATCTCTCTCATCCTAAAAAGCCACTGGCCCATGTCAAAAATGACATACTGCCTACCTTTCTCTGATCATGTTACACTTCACACTGCTGACATCACCCTAACCATGAACACTAAGAGAGACTAAGTCCAACAGTCTGCCTGGTGACCCCTCCCCCATTTTAGAAATCAGCTGTTAAGTGTTCTGGCTGAAAAGCACCAAATTAATACAACAAAAAAATAAATGTCATTATGCTGCTGACATCGTATTGGCTTATTTGCTGCTGATAGTTGATGCTCACCAATTAAAGCTGAAATTGTTCAGTATTGATTTTCAGCTTATGCACAGGTGCAACCAAAGGTTTAAGCCATTTTTACTTCCTTTATCATAACATTCATAGACTAACACATTAACATATTGACATTTAAGCCAATGGCTACAAGTGGAGATAGACTTTTTTCTGATCTAAGTGCACCAACAAAAAACAACAAAAAAACAAACAAACAAACAAACAAACAAACAAACTGACAAAAAAAAAAAAAATATATATATATATATGTATATATATATATATATATATATATATATATATATATATATATATATATATATATATATATATATATATATATATATATATATTCATTTTGGGGGTTGGGTTAGAGGGTTAAAAATTGAATAGACTTCATTCCCTTGCTTTTAAAAAGTGAAAGCTAAAGGGATATACAACGTTGACTCAATTTTTAAGACCAAAACAAGTGCAATCTGATGCCATCTGTTATCTATGTTTGTTTGTACTTAAGCAGGGCATTATGGGAGCAGCAGTTAAAAATAAATAAAATAAAAAAATAAATAAAAGATAAAAGTGTGTGACTGCCCTTTTATTTCGATGTGACAGGTTACTGGCATTTTGGTCCTGGAGTAATGAAGATAAATTATTTTATTGTTTTGTCAATGAAATGCACACATTCCTAATGATCACAGTATTAACTTAAAGATACTTTGATGATGGTTTATCAGTTACAACCATCAGTCAGTCAAAAATATTCCCCAGTTTTATTTATTCTGTTTTATTGATATTTGACCACCAAGTACTTTGAATAATTGGTAGACAGCAGATATATTCAGCTTTCATACATCAAGTAAAAACCTTACATTTCCACTCCCATTAAACATAACAAAATCTTTGTGTTGAAGGAATGGAACAGTATATTAGAGCTGATTAAAGCATTCAAAGCTGTTATAGTAGATACAAGAGGAAAAAAAGTGAATATATAATTGTATAAATGATGGTTAGAACTATAATACTTGGCTGCCTTCTTTGAAAGATTTAACCAGTTTTTCACTGACTGTCTAAACTGGATGTATATCACTTCTCCTAGAACCCAAAGTGATGTCTTTGTCTGATTCACAGCCCAAAACAATAAAAAGCCCAGCTTGCTTTACACTAGTACAAATAAAAAAATAACATTTTTTCAGAAAGAAAAGGGATTGAATCCTGACACAGTATCTGTCATCTAATCTGTTATGTTCTATCCATTTGCTTTAAATTTACTCATCAGTATCACATAACTCTGAGTTCAATGCTGCTGTCTTTTACTGTCTTAGTACCATCATCTATTGTTTGATTTAATTTCTCTTGTAATTTTAGGCACTTGCACTCTCCAGCACTTCTGATCAAGCTCTCATACCTGATGTAATTGCCAAAAAATGATGGATTTCCTCAGCCCTCAGCCTCTTATCTCTGAATTGCATAAAAAAACAAGGAGGAATTGAAGAGATGAGAGATTGCTCCTGTGTATAAAAAGATTGGACCGTATGATAGAATCAGGAAGGTGTCTTCTAAATGTAGAACGCCCCGAAATGTGTCCAGCACCTCAGTGCTCCGGCTCCTGGCACACACAATACAGATTTAATAAAGATAGGACACACAGGAACGGCGGCACACAGCTCCTCTCTCCTCAACTACACACTTCCCTTTGATAAGCAATCATTTCTGTTCTGCTCTGTTCAACAGTGGCCCTTTCTTCCACACGGAGGTTGTTATTAAAGACACTACATCCGCAGAATAAAACAGTGTAGAGGTAGCCGCACAGACCCTGGACTGCAGGTTATCAAGTTTTCTGTCAGCGTTTGTGCTTCTGCAGATATCCCAGGTGTTTCTGAGCTCCTGCATCTCGCCTTAGTCTCTACTTTCTCCTCGTCTCCCTTGAGACAAAAACATAACTCTCCACAATCATTTTTTCTGCATGCACTCAAAGTTCTAAGAGTACAATTTTCTTTTTGTCTCTATCAAATCTTTTCCCTGACAGTGTTTTCTTTTGCTTTGCAATTCTTCATTTTGAAGGAATTTGTTTTAAAGCCGCTCAAGGCAAATGGCTCCGCACAATAGTGTTGTTTTGCTTCATTGTCGCTCGCCGTCCATAATTTCCTGGAGATTTCCTCTAATCGAGATAAACTGTTTCACACTAGTTTCCATTATCGTAATTATTTTCTCCCCTCTTTCTCCCTCTCTAAGTCCTTTTCTGCCCTCGAGGCTTTATCTCTCTCATTCCTCCTCTATCTGGCCCTGCAGAGGAAGTTGGGGATTCATTTATTTTTCATGTGGAATTTACTGCATGCTCACAGATGCTTTCGAGAAGCATTGTTAGTTTGTGTTCGGCTACTTGTCGGTGAATCTTACGACTCCATATTTCTGTGATCTAATTTAACTGTGCGTTTTATGGTCCCAGCTATAAAGTCATATGTTGTGATGCAAAAACCTTTATGGGGCCACGCATGACTGCACCGCAGGAATCCTCCTTCAGAGGGTGATGTGCTGGAATAAGATAAATTCACTCCAAATGTGTTTAAAGTCACTGATTTAATCTTGCTTAAGTTTCATTGAAAATGCTCCTTTGGGAATCTATTTTCCCACACTCACTTTAACTGTCCCCCAACTTCCTTTCCTCCCACTTTGAATGTAATTACAGTGAGATCTGTGTGTTGTTTTACTGGCTTCCTGGAAGCCCAGTGCACACAGTTTTTCCAGGCTTTGGTGCTCTGTGATCCTTCTGCATGTCTGTCTCTCTCCATCTGGTACATTTTTGGGATCCCCGCTGTATAATTGGTTTAAACCGAAGTGCATCAGTGTGCACCCCCCACCAAACATTAGTCCTTCTCGAAACCAGAATACCCAGATGAGTTGTGTTTCTCTGCAGCCTCGTCACATCTCCACCTCCAGTTAAGTGGTGAAACGTCTCTCGTCTTTCCTTCTCTCTCGGGTGTACACGCCAGTTCCCGTCTCCTGTTGGACTTTGTGCTCTCTCAGCACATTTTTCTGTAATAAGATAGTTACATCTGGTTTTATGTGACACTATTCCTCAAGCGTTATTTGTGGCGAAGGAAAACCCCGTGTAGTTCATTGTGGTTTACTTGTTCCGCTTGACCATGCTTAGAAACTCAGATACAGAGGTGGAGAGTGAAGACGCAGCAGCAGGACTGACCGGAGGATTACTGAGGCCTTATGAGAAGCAGGGCACATGAAAAAAGCTCATAATTACAGAGGGAAAATATGTAATTACTGTCAATTGTCATCCTGTTTGGTGGTCCAGGATTAGCTTTTTATTGCCAAATCCGTATTCTTGAATATTCCAGCCCTGCTTCTCTCCCTCCATCAATCTTGTCTCCCCTTAGCAGCCCCGTTTATTAATGCTAGACCTTTTTTTATTTTAGTAGGATGGGATTTTTTTTTTTTCCCAGAGTGCTCATCTCCTCGCAAAGCACAAGTACCGTGTGTTTTGCTCAATTCCATAGGTGTCCTAATTTTAAAGGAAAGTCATAAGAACCATTTTTAGGATATCACCTCCAAACGCACTGTGGATGTCATCATTTCCCACTAATGCACGAGACACTGCTGGCGCTGATTTTTACATATAGAGTGTGTAGCGCTCACTTTGTATTAGCTATCCTTAGAAACAGCGCCCTGGGTTCATCACATCAAACATCACGAAAAAGTTATAGCTAGCAGTGCGTTTCTAAAGTTTTTTTGTGTCATTCACCTACTTTTAAATCATTTCCTTTAACACTCATAAACTCAAGAGATAAGTGATTTAAAATAGAATACATAGATAAACATAATGAAATTTGGTATGTACAGTGGCATGTGCAGAGCAGATAATGAATATGAATTAAGAGACAGATAATAACCGTATCATGAAGATGACAGTACTCTACACTCAAGAGGTGAGTTGTTGTAGAGCAATGGTCACCAACCAGTCGATCGCGATCGACTGGTCGATCTTTGAAGCTCCTCTGGTAGATCTTGAAAATAATAGAAAAATGAATCACTCTGCATCATGCATGATGGAGTTCTGCTCAATAGCTCGCACATTATAGACAAATGCGGACCATGGCTGGAAAAGTTGCTGGAGGAAATCAAATCTGCGCTTCCTATGATCATTTAGAAGTGTTTATAGACCCGTTATCATCTATCTCTATGTTTTCTATGCTGTAATGATTCACGTCATATCCCAAGTATCCAGAGAGTAGTGGAGAAAACTTCCGTTCTACGCAATGTCCAGATTTATATGATCTAGAAGCAGGATGTGCACACTTACAAATTGTCACAATGTATCTTATTTAACTTCACTCTACACTTTAAGGACTATGAATAAATATTATTGTATAGTTATTAGATCCCAGTTTAGTTGGTATAAAACTTTATTACACATAATAAGCAGCCAGTCTATTATTTTAAAGCAGTACTTTTTAGACAAAATTGATAAGATAAATCTTTGAATTACTACAAAAGGGACATTTAAAGCAGTAATGGCAAGAACATATTTAATGAAAAAAATCCTGTATGTGCAACATTCTTTATTACTCAATCGCCATATTATTTTGATAGAAGCACAGTCACATGCAGACAAATCAAAGAACCATAGTCATCTTATTGTCAGCCACCCTACTGACTGTCTCTGACTGGCTGTTTGTAGCTATGAGCCAGACTATGAGGCACTCACAGACATATTCAGTCACAGCCATTTCACTAATATTTTTCTTTCCTATTGTGTTTTGAAGTGATGCTGCTTTGACATGTAACAGATGGTAACTGCAGGTAACTGAATGGTGCTGACTGAGAATTTATTAAACACTAAAGTTCCATTTTCTCATAATGTAAAAGGTAAAGTTGTCAAGTCCAAAGAGTTTCAGCAGGTAAGCAAAACAGCTTCTAACACTTAAATACGAGAGACTTGAGTATAGTTTATACATCTAGGCTCCTTAAAACTGGAAATACATAATGTGTTTTCCATTCTTCCTCAATCACTAATGGTTAAAAGTGTCTTAATTTCTAGAATCACAAAGAGGAAATCTGCATTTTAAATGTTAATTAACAAAAGCAAAATAAAAATTAAAGCCGCAGGCAATGATAAGCGGACCCTCCCCCGTCGTGTGCATGTGGGAGCATGTCCTGGCTACCGCATGTTAGGGCTGCATGATTATCGCAATCGCAATCGCAATGTCAGCACATGCAATTCAGATTTTTCTCCATGATAACCAAGCAAGTCTGTAGACTCATCATGACACAACTTTTTTTATTAAATCGCAAGCACAATCGCAACCGCAATATTGTCCACCTAATCGCAAATCACACCTTTTCCCCAAATCGTGCAGCACTACCGCATGTGCAGCAAAATGAGGCCAGAGTAGGAATGAGATCATGTGTGTAAAATTGGGAACAAATGTGAGAATGTGTATCAAAGATATTATTAGGCATTTCCAGTAGGTGGCGCTATTGCAGTGTCAGAGATTTGAAGTTATAGAAGTGTTGTGAGATGGACCTTGATGGTGTGTGTGAAATTTGAAGGAAATTGGATTTTATAGGACAGAGTTACTATGAGTTCCTCATTCATGGCGAGATTTCAGAGTTTGAGGTGGTGCCGTAGACGCTTTTCAACCACAGGTCATAACCTGATTGGTGATAATTTATGATGGCGTAAGAGAGATATCTGAGCCCAGTTAAAAAAACGTCAGAGCTGATGGCCTAGTGGTTATGATTGCGCTCCATGAGGTTCGCCCACGTGCCTGGGTTTGAATCCTGCCTGTGGCCTCTTTCCTGCATGTCACTCCCCACTCTTTCCCTGTTTCCTGCTCTATCCACTGTCCTCTCTACTATCTGATTAAAGGCATAGAACCCCCAAAATAACTTAAGAAAACAAATACCAAAAAAGGGAGGTTTTTTTCATAACAGAGTTATCGGGCTGGGGCCCTAATAACGACACCTTTATCATGTATTAGCCACTTTAAGCCTCTATATAAACACTGTAAGTAAAACACAGTCCCTTTTGTGGAAGCTTTTCAATTAAAACTTCAAAACGCAAAATGATGGCAAACAAAACTAAAAAAACAAACCTCTAACCGTTCAGGTCTGTAAGAGTTCCTAACTGACTTCCTTATTAAGACAAACCAACACCTTAACATCCATAGCGTAACCAAAGAGTTATAAACCTGTACTTACGAAACTGCAAAATAATCAGGTTTTCTAGTGTAATCCAAGAGGGATTATAAATCTAAGCTCAAATTGACACAGCTAATCTCAGTGTGAATTTATAGTGTACATCATTAAGAGCTCAGGTGTTTTTACTGCTGCACAAACACACTTTTACCCCCTTCCCTCATTGCCTCCAGGGAGGAGATAGTAAACACTGAGCTAATGAACTTGAAATGACAATGACTTATTTAGCTTGCATTTCTCACCACTCAGCCGTAACGGAGGGCGTTTCGGGCGGCCCACTCGTCATCGTCTCATTCCTCTCGTTATTCGCTCTCCCTTCATCGCCGCCTCGCCATTTTCATCTCTTCCTCCTCCCCTGCAGAGTCATCTCTCATAAATATTTTACATCTGCTAAAAAGAACTCTGTCAACCCACGCTCTGTGCATGGCTGCCTGCCTTGTGTGTTTGTAATGCGTGTATAATGTTTTTTGTGCACAGCACTTTCGAGTGTGTGTCTGTGTTCTAAACTCATGCTATGCAAAAATGTGTGTGATTGTGTTTCTGCATAACCCTACGGTGAAACTCTGCTTGCATTTAGATTGGTGCACACACACACACACACACACACACACACACACACACACACACACACACAATGTGCTTCACATAATGTTTTCATTGCACTGGACAAGCTGACTAAGAACATGTTATTAAAAGCAACGGGGCCCTAAAATACATGTAGAACATTTTACACACGCAATAAACATGTAGTATGACCCGCTGAGATGTATGCCCATCAATAGGAACTGTATTTATAAATAATTGTACTTGTTTAGACCCTGAATGCTCCATTCAAGGTCAGTTTGTCTGGAGCTGTTGAGGAAAGCTTTAATCACAGGGTGTATTTTTTATGGGTGCCGTTATGAACCAGTCAAAAACCTACAATCAGAGACCTGCTGGCTAAATGTTGCTGCAGAGGCCCTTTGCTCTCAGAGTGCAAACCAGCAGGATGATAATCATCATTCAAAGGCAGTGCATACCCTTACTCCTGCTACATTTGTTATGTGGCTGAACAGCGCAGGCATCAGGTGAAACAGGAAGTGCAGCATGTGCCTGTCAACAGGGTTAGAGTCTAGCTAGCAGATTGCTAACATCTGTGGAAGTTTTACAGTTTTTATGCAGTGATTTTTAGTGGTTTGTGACATTTTACTTTGTGAAGGAAATTTAGCAGACTTATTTTGCTTCCTAAGTGAGTGAGTGTCTTTCAGCCAGGCTGGTTTAAACTGAAAGTGTTGTACTTTAAATCTTTCATGCTCTTGCTTCTGAGATAAGGTAAGAGATGATGTGCAGTGTTTTCCTGCAAAACCCACCCTGTTTCATCCATTCTTTCTTTTCCTTTGACTTTATTTAATCATACTGAAGCACAGCTTGTTCTCTTAGTGCTCATTCTGCTAAAATATACTATTGCATTCAGTTTAGTCTCAGTCTCGATTTTCTCAAAGTGAATTTACAGTTAACGGTACATTTCATGTCCATGGGGTAAACTTATCAATTTCACTAAATATTAATTTCAAGTAAAAACCAATTTAACAGTGGGTTATTTGGGTAATATTTCACTTTCATTTAATACTGAAAATGGACAGGTTCCATCATTTATTTGGCAAAAATGCAAATCACGGTTTGGAATTTGCAGTTTTTGTGCTGTCTGATTTCTCAAATGTGAGGTTTGCTCTTCAAAATTAACTCTACAATACATGTTTGTGAATATTATTTTCTGTTTTATCTGTTCACAATAATCATTAAAATAAAGGTGTATAAAAAAACTTTTCAAATTATTTATATGGATAAAATAATTCAAAAATTTAAATTTAAATAAATAAGTGATAAAAGTGTCCAAAAAATCTGTGTCAACTCTATGACCCATTGAAAAAAATAAAATAAAATAAAATAAAATAAAATATAAATTATAAAAAACCTACAAATCTGCAATGGTTTGCTCCAAAGTCACGTGACCGAAACCAATCAAGGTCACATCCCTTCTTGTGGGAACCATGAAGAAAGTATGGCATGTTTTCAATTCCTTCTCATTCCCCCTCATCAATATTATCAAAATAATCGTCTGTACATGGGGCACATTAATGTTCGTCAACTGTGTTACCAACAAGACGTAAAAATGACCAAACCATGAAGAAATGCATGGGAACATGAGGTGATGGAGGCATGTTCAAGGTCTGCAGTTAGCAGAAGAGCCAAAAAATGTAGAAAATGTCAACCGTGTTACATGTGATAACACGGATATAAATAACAAGGGACATTTCTAGGGAGTGTGGTCTTGCAACAAAATGTTAAAGTAACATTGACTCCAAATTCAATATAATATGGATTGATGTTGAAAAAAGACAGTCACAACTTTGTCCATAACACGGTTGACAAAATAATGCTCATAAAGATTTTAATTACTTAAATATTTAAGAATTCATTGGAGCTTAAAGTGATACTCCGGGATGGAACAAGTTGGGTCCTATCACAAGGTTTAGGGCAGAAATTACCCCTACAGCAGTGTTTTTGTGCAGCAGAAGCCCAGGGCGCACTCACCAAACAACCCCTCCCTGCTCCTCTGCCGGTTTCCTCTGCACTCAGATGGGGCCATATTTTACTCGACCAAAAACACAAATGAGCAAACTCCCACCGAAAAAATCTGACATCGGTCTGCGTTCACGCTTTGTTTAAAGAATTTTCAGCACGTTACTTTCACACAAAAACACCGCTAAATAAGGCTCTAGTTTTCCGCTTAGTGTATCAGTCCGCGTGTGTGGCGTGCCAGATATAAACAAACGCAGGTAGTCTGCCAGAACGCAGAGACACGATAAGAACTAGAGCCTTATTTAGCGGTGTTTTTGTGTGAAAGTAACGCTGAAAATTCTCTAAATAAAGCGTGAATGCAGACCGATGTCAGATTTTTTTGGTGGGAGTCCGTTTATTTGTGTTTTTGGTCAAGTAAAATATGGCCCCGTCTGAGTGCAGAGGAAACCAGCAGAGGAGCAGGGAGGGGGTGTTTGGTGCGAGCGCCCTGGGCTTCTGCTGCACAAAAACACTGCTGTAGGGGTAATTTCTGCCCTAAACCTTGTGATAGGACCCAACTTGTTCCATCCCGCAGTATCACTTTAAGCTTGCCAACTAATGAACTAAGTATATTCCTGGTATATACTTTGCAATCAAATAGGATATGAAGCAAAGAAAGCACAGATTCTTTTTCTTTTTATGTTTCTCTAATTATAGAATCACTCTGTCGCACATCTACGATATGTGATTAAAGCTCCTCTATAACTTGTGCAGCAGAAGCTGTAGTACCCCTGTCACACTCTTCCTCTCCTGGGTGTCCCTGTTCCCTTCGACCCATCTTTCCCAGCAGCCTCAGCTGCAGCCCAGGGGCCCAAGCATCACTCAGTCAAATTGAATCACAAATCCTGTTGGGCAGAGGACACTGTGGGGCTCAGGATGAATGGCTCTGGTGTGTCATGTGATGTCTGCTGATGAATGGTCACGGCCTGGAGGACAGGGTGGCCTGAACCAAGGAAACAGGGCCTGGTGTGGGTCTCTTTCACTGGATTTGTGTTGCTGTCCTTTAATAGGAGTTAGCGTAACAACAACACATTTTAAGTTCCTCATCCTGGAGCATTTTTAGCCAGTCACCCTCACAGGATGGAGTTGAGAAGGTAAAGCATGTTTTTTTCATGGAGGGTTCAGTATTTGGTAAAGAGAACCTACTTTCCCTGTCTTGGTGCAGGGAAATGTCTCCCTCCTTGAAATGTGTTGGGACACAGAAGGAGACGCATCCAGTCTTTGATGTTCTATATTGGGGTGTTTGGAGAGTTGTGCACACACTGCGATGAACTTTCACTGTAACAGCACCTCGCTTTTTAAACCTTCCATCCTTTCTCCAGGCTCTCAGTGTTTGAGATATGAGTTTAGAGACTTTGTTCCCTTTCCCCACTCTTATCTTCCTCTTTTCTGTCAAGCTCTCACTTCCCCTCTCCAGCTTTCTTCACCTTCTTTCAGTCCTTCTGCATCCTTTCATATCTTTCCTGGCTTAGTTCCCTTGATTGAGCACAGCTGTCGTGCTCATCGCAAATCCCCTGTTTTTTTCACGTTCTTGTATAAATTGGCGGCCTGTCGTTCTCAGGCCCTGCGCCTGTTGATTTTGGGTGACGTCAGTTACTGTTGTTTATGTCTCAGATATGGAGCTGATTCTAATGTTTCCTCAGACTGTTTCGCTTATTCAAACAATACATACATGTGGGAGGAACTGTTTGTGTGCTCGTCCATGTTTATCCCAAACTGGTCTCCTCCCTTGATTTTGTATAAGTGACCCGATGATCATCCTTTAGGCTTTGGCATCCCAAAGAGATCCAACTTTTATCAATGATGGCATGTGTGTGGTAGATTTGTTGTGGACTTGTGATATTGTCCCCAAAAGTCTGGTATGTTTTTACCACTTCCTGTTGACACTGTGGCAAAAAAAATGTTTCTGTCTCAGGCTGGTCCTGAGATTTGGGATGAACAATATTACCAGACACAGATGCAGGAACAGCCAGAGGAGCTACTGGACCCCTGTCTCTGCATCTCTGTTAGGGAAAAGTACCCTATAATCCAGTAATGGCCAAAGAGCTGATGAGTGCATGTCTGAATTGTTCACACATTTAATCCAAAATTTTTCCCTCAAAATAAGTGAAAAAATTTCAAGACCTCCCTAGTACACAATGTGTATGTAAATAATAACAATAACAATAATAAAAATAATAATAGATAAATAAATAAATAAATTTATTTTTAGTAGTAGTTGTAGTAGTAGTAGTAGTATATTTTTCATATTTTTCTTTTTAAAACTTAAGTTAGCTTCCCAAAGTTAAATCAACACTTTGAGAGATTCAAATAGCCACAAAAAGAAGGGAGAGTGGCAAGTGCTGTTTTCAGGGGGATTAAACAGGTTTAATTGCTATGACGCAATTTATACTTTAAGTCATAGTCATGAAGGTGTATTAACTACAAAGCTCCAAGAGGAAAGAGAGCTGAATAAGGACATAAATGTCAATATAAAACAACATAAAAACCATCTTCAGGCAGCCTAATGCTACCTCTTGGTTAATGAAAATACTTGATAAAAAAGCAGGCTAATTTTTAACTTGATTGGGATTAAAATGTTAAAACGTTTTTTAACTAACTAGAACTAACAAGAAGGCTGATAAGAGTTGTAGCCCTCCTATACAGCCCTAGTTTTTTTTCTCTCTGTTTATATTTAAACCCTCAGAATTAACATTTAGCATGGGAGATTAGAGCTGGTATGGAGTCTACCTGTATATACCAAAAACATAAAACTACCTAATCACTTGGCCTAGGGTGCAGAAAAGTTACAACAAAGTTATACTGTGAGAAATTTGAGCAACCCCCATGCATGTGAAGCTGACTTACCACTTTACCCATAGACAAATAAGCATCAAAACAGATAATCACTTTCAAACATTCAATAACAAACCGAAGTCACACATTTGCTTGTGAATGCAAATTTAGGATGAAATATAACATGACCTTCTTACCCAGGATTTTTTTCCTAAACTCAGTTTCTGGTACCAGACCGTTGGTGCACTTATAGTTGGAGCTCTTAGATGAGGAAAAAAACTCACTTCTTTATCGTGAATGAAAACCTGGTTCCTACCAGACCGGATCCTCCATTGCATCAGAACAGCACAGTAAAGATGGTTTGCCGGGCGAAAGACATGCTCCAAACCACCGTTCTCAAACACAGGTATCAGCCTCTCGTCCTCGTCTCTCCTCTCCTCCACGGCCTCTCGTCCCTCCTCTCTTCCGTGGTCTCTCGTTCTCGACAGCTCCTCTCCTCCGCAGTCTCTCGTCCTCGACGGCTCCTCTCGTTCGCGGCCTCTCTGCTGCTCCGGACCTCCAGAGACGGTGGCGGCCACGTTGGCTGACCAGTTTCTCCGTACCTCTCCTCAGACAGCGTGGTGTTTTCTCGTTTTCGTCTCTCCTCTCTCTTCCCGCTTCACCCTCCAGTTCACCCGGAAACAGTCTCTTACTGGTCATCCCACATTCTCCAATGAAACAAAATATTGTCTTAGCTTTTAAAGATAAACCAAACAGTTGTGAACTACTTTTTAAATTTACATATTTTAAAATAAAATTATTTATGCATTTTACTATTTATTCTCTCATGAAAAACTATTGTGAATAACACAGGGAAAATTAGCAGGCACCAATCAATAACAGTAGTGCAATCAGAAAAAAAAAAAAAAAAAAAAACTATCATGAACCAGAGTACTACAGAGTCAATTGCCATGCAAACACAGCAGACCATAGAAAAGAAGGGACTTTTTTCTGACTTTTAACAAACATATTTCTAAATCCTGATACCGTTTTTAAATCAACTTTGTGCCAAATTGTCTGTCCTAAGTCTGTAGCTTAATCATTGGCACAGTTAAGTCCAGTGTTAGGTAGTTATGCGAACTAGAATCCCTTCAGTTTCAGTTATACCCTACTGCTCCATATCAGACTCTTGCTCACCCTATCCATTTGCTTTTATCATCTGTTCACTATACAGTTCCCCAAATTTTGTGGATGGAGATAGTTGCTACAACACATCACTCCCAGTGCAGTGTGTGGTTAGTAAAGGTCTAACAGCTGTCACTTGATGCCTCAACAACCATGTAAATTCAAAACCATTAAAACCCACTTGTACCTTAATGTAAACTTATCTTTTCTTGCACACTCGCTACTGGTTGTTTACATCATAGTTGTTTGCATGCAATTACTAATGTGCATCAAGTGGAGCGTAAACAGACAACAGCTGGTATTGATTGCTGTGTGAGTATTTATCACGTCTGTCGTAGTGGTCTCAATACTGATAGCAGCTGCTATGGATTATTTGGATCTTTGTTGAGAGTCTGATGTTCTTTTAATGTTTATTTGTACACCATGCTGCACCACAAATTGTCACTTAGAGGACATGTATGTTTTCTAAATCTGCAAGCCATAGCTTACATAGTGTTAATTCAATACACCCAGTCAGAAGCCACACCCGCCTATTTACAGCATACCAGCCAAAATTAGTTGTTCAGATTCCATGCCAAAGTTTCCTCAACTAATGCAGCATCTCGGGTCAGTGTGACCGGGACAAACTTTTTTTTTTTAAGTCTGTATGTCACACATTTTCAATACTAGATACAGGACTAGAAAAATAATATCAATCTACAGCGCAATTCCTGCTGCTTTGTAAAGAAGTTTAGGCCCTGTTACTGTGAGTTGAGCCAATGTTATGGGCTGTTTGGGTCTGCATGTTGCAGGCAGCTGAAGGTTAAGGTGACGTCTAAGCGGGACAGTATGTTTTGGTTTCCTCTGATCACTTTACAACTAACAAACTTGTGTTTTTCCTTTTCCCCCTCAAGTAAAGCGAATACCCTTTGTGCCAGCCCCGCGCTGTTACCACTTTATGCCTGATACACACATAAAAATGCCTTCCAGAAAACATTACCGAGATTAAACTTAATGAGCAGTTAGTCGTGTGTTTTTGATGCATTTTGAGATGGTTTTGTGGTGACTCTTTGTAGCCAGTATGCGGCTCCGTGAAATGCTTTCAGTGCTGCGGTTTGTGGGATGTGAAGCAAATGTTTTTGAAGCGTTTTGTTAAACACTGAAATAATTGGTCGCAGAAAGGAACGGACAATTTCGGGAACATTTAGAGATTTACTAATGGATACTTGTAAAAAAGCATTTAGTTAGGGGAAGTACTTAACATACGCTACAAACTGCCTTGCAGCTCTTCATTTGTAGTCATTACATCCTGTCTTTTGACTCAATTTGTAACCAAGGACGAGAAAAACACCAAAACAAAGAAGCAATAATCCACAGACACGGTGCTATCTCGTTTCTGTGAGTGTTAATTAGTTTTTGGATCCAGGCGTTGCACTAGATATTTTACTTGTTCATCGTTTTGGTGGACTGGGATGAAAAAAGTCTGTCATAATGAACAGTGATCCCTCATTTAAAATAATGGATGATGATACCTTTTAATTATTAATTATATATTTTAGCATGTCATCACAAATGCGACTCAAATACAACTGGTAATATTAATTATCCTGGACAATTATATTGCGTATTTCGCAGAAAGATAAAATAATAAACAAATAATAGATAATATGAATAATAATACCAACCCTGCTGTCTTGAGCTTTTGCTCTCACAGCCGGCAGAATTTTTAATCAAACTGAAAAAACTCATCTGTTTTCACGATGAGTGTCAAGTGTGTATTCCAGTTTGCTTGAGCTTAAACTTTTCACCTGGGGTGCGTGAACTTAAAGTGGATGCTTGTTTTGCAGCAGAAGAGATCGGCATCAGGATACGTGTCTTTGCCTCATGAGTCTGTTTTGATTTCATAGAAGCCCCCTTCTTCTGCAACACGACATACCACTGCTGCTTCAGGAAGCGTTTTAAAGTCTGGAACTAGGGCTATCCCTTTAACATGTTAATTAGATTTATTTTATTTATTTTGATTTACACCACAAATTAATGCGTTATAAAAATTAATGCGATTAACTCATTCTCTGGCAGCCATTTTCGGCGCTTTTTGAACGTTTTTCAAGACCTCAAAACTATTGTTTTCTATGACTATGTAAACACCAAAACTCCCGAAGAAGAGTGGATTCTCTTCTTCTATGTCTCTTCCTGTTTTTGATCAAAAAAAACCCGACAAAACATACCTTTTTTTGATCGCATTTATCTCGGGTGCTCCATCCTTTGATCTTCTCCATGTTCTCCACCGTCTTTTCCCACGATCACTCCGCTCCTTCTCTCTGAGCCTGAGCTGCCTGAACTTTTCTGACTTGCAGCGTCTCGCTATGTCTCAGTCATCTCACATCTTCTCCTCATATCCACGCTGAGCTCTCATCTAAAGAGCACACCGCTCTCACCCACAGTAGTTTACAAGCAGGATTTTGATTGATTGACAAGTCCCTCCAGACCCCGTGTACCCCGCCTCCTATTGCTGAAAAACATAACCCTACTTCCATAGACGCAGTAGATGGTTGCACAACGTCAATGGCAGCGAAGATGGACATTTTAATATTGGCCAGTTGAAAAAAATAGATCTTAAGTGGGCTCTCAGCAACAACCCATGGCAACAACATGGCAACACATCACTTAATTGATTATGCACACTTGCTTGCACTGGACAGGGGGTCAACTGTAGGTGCTGTAGATGATTAATGAATGGTTCTGTGTGACAATGAAAGTGATGGACTGGATCTCTCTTGGGGTTTCTAACTCAACAAAATGACGGGCAAACTTCAGATTATTCCGCCATTGCTCAAAAAATTCCGCCAAAGATGGAGAATAATTTGCTAACGCAACCTCTGGTTGGATCATACCATTGGTAGGAACTAGGGATGCACCAAGCCAAATTTTCTGGTTCTGATACTGATACTGATCCAATACCAGTGTTAAATAATGACCTGCATGCCCTGTGGGGTAAGACTGGTAATGTTTTGGGTCAAAGGCAAAAAATGAATAGATGAAATAACTAAAGTCAATATTTATCTAAGCTATACAATATTTAAAAGTTTACCATCAAAACAAAGCTTCAGTGTGTATGGTGTGTAAGAGAGCTGGTAAAAAAAAATGCCTGGAGCTGGTTGCCTGGATCGGCACCATGGATCAGCCCTTTTCCACCGATACGGATCCAGCTTGTAGGGGTACCTATACACCGATACTCCGATACCTGGATCAGTATTGATGCGTCCCTAGTTGTAATGGGGGTCCCCAATGATTACAAATTTCTGTATATTGACCAAGTGAAGTATGATGTTAATATGTCTTAGCTTTTTAGTTTTAGTATTTCTCTCGCTTCAAGGGTTCACTTCATGTGAAAGTTCCTCTCCTGCCAATAACAACACTGGTCCATGTGGACTGTGTAGAGTGCTTTCTCTTTACCTAGCTTGAGTAATTCTTTTACGTAAACTGTTATTGTCATGATGCTCTTTGCAAAGTACAATGGGTACTATGGGTACTGTACCTGTAAAAACTTACATTTAATGGACACTGAATGCATCTCAGACAGCTCTCCAAGGACATCGCCCCATTGTGGAAAGCGCTCCAGCCTTCCTGATGAGCTGCATTCACTGTCAAGCTGTTCATCTCTCCCATCCTCCTGCTTCTCACATCCAGCTACATTTTTTTTAAAAGCACTTTACTCTCTTACTCTCAGTTTTCTACTCTCAAACAGGCGTGGAAAGTTATTCTATGTGGCGGCCTACCCGCTCTCCTGTAGCTAAATGACATGCAGCGCTTGTTAGAAGAGGCAGCTTTAACTGATCCAGCCCCCTGCCTCCTACATCTCCCATTTTGCAAATCGTAGCAAGGCTCTCCTCTCTCATGGGAACACAGCGCCTAATGCACTGTTACTCTTCTATAAATACTCTTCTCCATAGACCAAGCTCACACACTGTCTATGTAATGTGATTATTTTTTTATTCCACCTCCTGTCATGGGCCTTAAGTGTGCTATTAATGTCCCACGTTTCTTCAAGGAAAGGAAAGAGTGAAAATGGAGTCCTGCTGTTTCAGATGACATGAGTTTGTTGTTTCCTGTCCCTTGTGTCTGATTATGAACAGAGCAAAATGCAAATGGACTGTTGGCCCGTTTACAGTTTGTTTGGCACTAAGGCACAGTTTCCCTTAACTGTTAGCGTTTTTGCCCCATTGTGTTTCTCCAAATTGATATGCAGCTCTCTGTCTCTATACCATCCTAAATCTTCAGCTATCTTTTTGTAAAGAGGGCTGATTTCTTTTTTTGTCTCTTGAAACTGCAGAGTTGTGACCTGAAGTGGTAGTTATCTGAAATTTGCTTCCACTTCTTGAGTGCTTTTGTTGAAGAACTTGTTAAGACCCTTTTGACACATTTGAGAAAATGTCTCCACACTATGTCTTTTGCTTGACATTTGTTGGACTTTATTAAGCCCCGACTTTCCTCTTGCCTACTTTTGCTCTTAAAATCTTTGTTCTAAAAAAAGAGATATTGATACCACTGAGGTTATATGAATACATTTATAAGGCAACAGAGGATTTGCTGATGTTCTTCTTGGGAAATCCTGAACAGAACTGGTTGATTTTGCTAATTTTTGCTGCTTCCCTTTGAGGTTTTCATGATTATACAACATGCATTTCAATCACTTTGGGGTCTAGATCTAGTTCATGTCCTACTTATAGTGGGAAAAATAAGTATTGAACGCGTCAACTCTTTTCTCATTACATTTGTTTCCAAAGATGCAATTCAAACGTCATTTCTACCAGACACTTGTATTATCTCAAATAATCCACAAATGAAAAGAAATCATGACATTCAAGTCCATAAATAATGATTATGTGGAATTAAGTATGATAACACAGGAAAAAAGTATTTGACACACCATGGAAAGGCTGTATACTTTGGCAAGGAAATGCACCACACAACCTGAAATATGTCAGTAATTATTACTTGAACTTCCAATCAGTGCAAACCAACATCAGCTGGGCTAGAGCAAATTGATGGTCCAATTAAAAAGGTTGTTTTTGTCACCAAGCAGTTGAATATGACACACCTCATGATGGTTAAAGGCAAAGAGCTCTCCAAAGACATTTGCAACCTGATTGTTGCTCCGAATGGAACTGGTTACAGACTTATATCAAAGCACTTGAGTACTCCAACTGTTCCATCACCTTACCATCAAAAGGCCATGCACAGGAGCTCCTCGAAAGATTTCTGACCAGAGAGTCAAAAAGATAGTCAGAAGAGTACTCAATGAGCCAAGGACCACCCTGAAAGTGCTCCAGAAAGACTTGGAGGCAGCAGGTATAATTGTTACAGAGAAAACAATAGGCAATGCACTCCACCGCCATGGCCTCAACAGACACTCAGCCCACAAGACTCCATTCCTCAAGAAAAAGCATGTTGAAGCTTGTTTAAAGTTTGCTTAACAGCATCTTGACAAGCCTGTAGAATACTGTGAGAATGTTGTCTGGTCAGATGAGACCAAAATTGAACTTTTTGGCTGTCATACTACATACCATGTTTGGAGGGGAAATGGCACTGCACATCAGCCAAAAAACACTATACCAACAGTGAAGTTTGGAGGTGGAAGCATCCTGGCATGGGGTTGTTTCTCATCACATGGTGTTGGCAAACTTCATATAGTTGATGGAGCAATGAATGGAGCCATGTATGGGGAAATTCTTGATATGAATCTGCTGCCATCCACCAGGATGATGAAGATGAGACGTGGCTGGACCTTCCAGCAGGACAACCATCCAAAGCACACGGTGAAGTTGACTCAAATGGTTTCAAAAAAAGAAAATCAATCTGTTAGAATGGCCTAGTCAATCACCTGACTTAAATCCAATTGAACATTTGTGGAAAGAACCAAAGAAAAGGGTTCACCAGAGGGCACCAAAGAATATTCCAGATTTAAAGACAATCTGTGCAGAGGAATGGGTCAAAATCACACCTGAGCAGTGTGGGCGATTAGTTCAAACATACAAGAAGCTTCTGGAAGCTGTCATTGCAAACAAAGGCTTCTCCACTAAGTATTAGATGAGTCTCAGTTAGCGTGTTCAATACTTATATAATATTTCTTTCATGTGTGGATTATTTGAGTTAACACCAATGTCTGGTAGAAATTTTGTTTGAATTACATCTTTGAAAATAAATGTAATGAGAAAAAAGCTGACTATCCAATGCTTATTTTCCCCACTGTACACTTGAACCATGTCATCTCAGACATCAGCAAACAGCAGATCGTCTGGAGTCAGACTTTTTGCCCCCGCTCTCTCTGTAGACAGCCCTCCCTTCACTCTCCAGTAGCTGAGATGGCACATGGCCGATAAACACAGCAAGAATAAAAGCAAAGGAAGCTGTGGCTCTACTCTGGCCATTCAGTGTTTACTCCCTAATTAGATCCTTATCTGGATCCCTATCTCTTTTAATTGAGTTCTCTGGGATTCTCACACTCACAGTTTGTCCACAAACACAGCTCTGGCCTCCCAGTGTCCCCATTAAGTCCTGGCGCCAAAACCTGTCTGAACTCCTGTAAAACAAACTCACTGCAGATTCAGACGTTGCCCTTCCACTGCTAAGAAGTTTGTGAGATTGTGAAGAGCATTTTATTCAATAAGCAACTTTCGATCAACTTCATTGTGTTTGGCCTCCTCCTTGGGGAGAATACGACGCACACGTCCTCTTGTCAGGATTATATTGTCTCTGCCTTGTTTAGCAAACAGAATCTGTCGTGCTTCAAGGTTTTTATTGTGTCCCTGGGTGTCTCTGTGGTCTGTATGTAGTTACTGGAGCTGTGTATGTGGAGATATTTGTTTTTAAGAGGGGGTCCTTGTTGTAAAAGCTGCCAGTAGCACTTTGCTGTGCATTGCAGCAGTATCTGGTGATACAGACATCTGCCCCGGCAGTTAACTGGCGACTTCCCCTGTAGTTATTATTGTAGTCTGTAAAGCAAACCTTCCTACTGTCTGGAGACAGCTGCCTTATTAAGACTCTGTTAAGTTCATGTTCCTTCCTCTATGGTTAAAAGACCCTCGTTTTCACCCCTCTTTTTACCTCTCTACATGTTTTTTCTTTGGTAAAGATTCTGGGCAGGAACACTGGCTGTATGCTCTTGCTGCCTCTCCATCTTCAACCTCTTTCTTCCACATATCTAGCCCAAAGCAGTCTTTGATGTTCAGCAACCTTACTCTCTACAGCTTTGCTGCACTGCTGCAAAAATTCCCACCCCATATCTTCCCCCGTCCTTTCTTTTCCTCTTTGCAGGTGAAAATAAACCTGCCTGTCATGCACTGTTTTTTCTCCTGTGACAACAGTGTTCAGACGGCTGTTAGATGGCCTGTGCAGAGCCTGAATCTTTCTCGCAATAACACCATCAGAGCTGAAGAGACAGTTAATTAGGATAAAGGTCTTCTGCAAATTCACTTTATATAATGTTCCACAGATTTATCTGCAGTGACAGGGGTAATAAAAATAACAGTTTGATGTGTACATTAACTTTGACTCCCATTTAAATCACATTAAAAGTTCTCCATTTAAGAATGGGAAAAGATCAGAATTTCTTCCTAGACAACTTAAAATACTTTTTTAGGTTTTGTTTTACCTCAGATGGATAATTTTCTAAATGGTGGCAGTCTCATATCTATTTCTAGAGACACAATCCATGCGAGAGCAGCAGATAGGAAGCTCACGCCCTGACTTTTCCCAGACACCAAGAACCTTTCAGGTAACACACCTTCACTAATAAACTTCTCGCTATCTCCTTTCAGTCTCTGTGACTGATGAATAAATGAAGACAGTTTTACGACTGGGAAATATCACCATCTGTTTTTTTTTCTTTTTCATCCTGACAGAAATGAACCTTTGGCAAGTTGTAGTCATCTGTGTGTGCTCAGCTTCTGCAACACTTTCTCTTCACCCCAGAGAGCAAGTACAATAGCCTGATAAATAGCCTATAGGCTAGCATTTTGTACATTCAGGGGACTTATTATCAAAAGGATTGTGTAACTTTTGTGCATGCTAATCCTGTACAAATGAGCCAACAAGACGTCATCTGGTTCACAAAGCACGAGCAAATGATAAAAAGCACCACAAACTGCACTGTAGAGCAAACAGTGTCTGTGCACATGTGTTTTGTCACATTTGAACAACCATTTTCTATTGATTTGGAACAAAAGATGCCCTTTTTTGACTCAGTGTGCCTCACATCTAACATTCATTCGCTAACACAGTTTGTGGAGTCACAGTGAAGCACTCACCGTATTCTGGGAGCAGGTGGTTATTGTGTCGCTGTGTTTACAAATGTTGTACTCAAACTTTTTAGTGATCAAAACAGCAATTTCGCCTCTGGATAACTTTAAAATAACATGTGTACAGATTTTATGTCTATATTCCTTTGATATAACAATAATTTTAATAATCAGCAGAACATCTGCTCTTTGCTAGCTTGCTTTTTCTTCTATTCAGCCCATCATTGCTGAAGATAGAGTTTAGAGATGTCAGGATGAGAGCACACAGTGCAGCTCTGCACAGCACCAAGTGCAGCTCTACAAGTTTATCCCTGGAGTACATTCTCATTAAATTCCCCTCTCAGTTCCGAAAAGGGGCTGCACGGTGGTGCATCCGTTAGCGCTGCAGCCTCGCAGCAGGAAGGTCACCGGTTCAAATCCCCAAAAGCCGGTGGGCCTTTCTGTGTGGAGTTTGCATGTTCTCCCCGTGCATGCGTGGGTTCTCTCCGGATCTTCTGGCTTCCTCCCACAGTCCAAAAACATGCTCATCAGGTTAATTGGTCACTCTAAATTGTCTGTAGGTGTGAGTGTGTGAGTGAATGGTTGTCTGTCTCTGTGTGTCAGCCCTGGGATTGACTGGCGACCAGTCCAGGCTGCCTCTCGCCCAATGACAGCTGGGATCAGCTCCAGCCACCCGCGACACTGACAGGATAAGAGGTATAGAAAATGAATGAATAAGTGAGTTTCAAAAAGGGGGGTCCCAACATCAGTCACTGTACACAGAGTTCATAATCAAGTGAGATGATTCTTCAGAATCTTAATTCAAGCCCACCTGGCCCTAAAATGTCATGTTAATTCAGTTAGGGATGGGTATCGAATCAGATTCTTTTTTATAGGCACTGATCGAATTCTATTTATTGTACTGAACAGAGTTCACATAAGAGAACAGATTCACATAAAATCAAAGGGTACCATGTTTAGGTACCTAAATGCATCAGTGTGACTGTGAGGGAGTGGCAGAGTGGGTGATTTTCCATGCTGGACATGAACACAACATTGCAAGATATGTATTGTAAAGTTAAATTAAAAAACTGTGAGATTTTATTTATAATTATATTTATAATAACACATAAACACACACAAAAGTAGTGTTAATTGGAACCATTTAGTACCGATACAGATTGCCAGGTCCCAGGCATTGGTACTGTATCGTTTTTAAATGTGAAAGGTACCCATCCCATACAGTATATATTTAAGTTTATATTTAAACAATAATCCAAGGGTTTGATGAAATAATGTTTTGGATTAGATTATAAGAAAACTAGTTCACATTTGATCCTTTTTTTTTCCTTTTGAGTTAAAGTGTCATAAAAAAAAAAAAAACAGTGGTTTTGGATCCTCTCCAGTTAGGACACGCAGCTCAGGAGCTTACCGTAAACATTACTTCAGGAACATTCATACACTCACATTCTTACACACACCTGTCTGCTTGAACACATAAAAGCCGACTTCTGTCTCATGTTGTCTTTTAAGCAAATATGTGCTAGTTTTTTTTCAGGTCTTGGCCTTTTTCTTTGTTAATTTTAAGGGGAAAGTCCCCATAAAGATCAAATGGGGCCCTGATCTGACATGTCTGCTTTGGCATGGCTCGGCGGTAGCTGACAGATTTGAAGTTAATTAAAAGTGCTCTTTTGTCCGATGACTGATGCCAGTGCAGCGCTGGATCTCGGTGGCGAGGACGTGCGTGGGCGGAGGGGGCACCGAATGGGCCACACAATGGTGGGCTTTGTAGGTGGCTGTGATGCCGGGGAAGGCTACATGATGTCAGGGAAATGTTGGCTTCAGGCCACGTATTCAAGTCCAGTCGTCTCCTCAGGACATTTTTAACACCTTCACACAGCTGGGAGAGGAAGAGAGGGGTGGAAAGGGGAGGTGGATGAAATCTAAGCAGCAAGTATCAGAGCCCACTATACCGCTGTTAGCATCTTTGCATTTTCTAGCTTGTTTTCAGAAAACTGCTGCAGTGCTTCAAATAGTTTTGCATCTCCATTCTTAGTCGAATATCTCCCCTACTGTTCAACCACATGAAAGGTTTTTTTTCTCCTCCCCAAGTTCAAAAGTTGAAAACACAGATTCCATTTTGTTAGCCTAGCTCAGACAGTTAGCTTTCTTAAAAGACACGAAGGAACAGTAATCCTGGCTTGTCAGCCTGTTGGACTATTGTGGGTTTTTTTCTTGGCATGCGTTGTAACTTCCTGGAGGCCTGTTCAGACAGCGAGGTTGCCACATCACCTGTTCCTTCACACTTCAGTGTTTGAGTAGAATAAACAAACAGCATGTTCAATCATTAGCTTTGATACCAGCAGATGTTCTTTCATATTCCTACCTTGGAGGTAAACTGTTAGCTGCACCTTGTGTTTTTTCAATCGGCATCATATGCTAAGCTAACTGTAAGTTATTTAGAGGAAAGAAGAAAGTATTAGCCCTAAAAATGAAGTGAAGGTCAGTTCACACCAGCAGGGTAGAGTGAGCAGCTCTGCTCTCTGTAGCATTAGCCCAGTGGCTGTGCTGTGATGCTGCTGACTCCACGCTGTCCTGTGCTGGTTTTTGACTGGCGTTAGGCCTTCAGATAAGGTTGTGAGTCACAGAGGACTGACATAGATAACCACAGAGAGCCCTTCTGCCTGTCTCTCTGTCCTGTTGTCTCTATTTCTTTGTCTTTCTTCCCCCACACTCAGTCTGTAAATTCTCACTTTCTTTTTCTGCTCCCAGTTCCTCCTCCTCCTCCCACCCTGCTTGAGGGGATAACCATCTACCCTTTCAGAAAAAGGCAGTGCCCTATCAGTCTCCCTTTGGCCTTCCCCTCAGCTCTCTCTTTCTCCTCTGCCTTTATCCCTGCCTGGTTGGAGGGATAACCATCTAGCCTTTCAGCACAGGCCAGCTCTTTCTAATGACTGTTTCCAGTGATGGAGGACAGTAGAGAAGCTTTGTCCCTCTCACTTTTGTGCTTTTCAGCAGCCTGGGGAAAAAGGAAGTCTGTACCATTTATTTTTGAAATATTTAGACAGCACCACGATGAGAGACTTTTAATTTAAGATGTTGGCATGATGAGTTGAGATAAGATCCCTAATTCTTCAATTTTGACCTTTGCTTGTTGAAGCTAGTATGACAGCTTTTTGGCTCAGTGTGTTTGCTGTTCTTATAGTTATGAGGACACTTTTTACATTTAGTGCAGCAGAACTACACCTTTTATATCAAGCTTAAATCAAATTTTCAAGATAAAGGTGAGGAAAGCTTCACTTTAGGGCTGCAACTAACAAATATTTTGGTAATCGATTACTCTGATGATTATGTTTACAATTAATCAATTTATCGGGGGGGAAAAGGATGAGAATGCATAATAGTAAAATTCGCAAAACCAAACTTGCGTTATTTATTTGGTTGATGACTATTGTTTGCTCAATGATATATACAGAGAAACAACATATTTTAAGGTAATTAAACTGACCAGATGCTACATTTATAAAGTATAAAAAGTGATTTGACTGTATTGTCTCTCAAAGAATCAACAGTTGGGGAAAAATAACAGAATATATATTGTTATGCCATCAGTTTAAGTACTTAGTGAGCCAAAAAGGCAAGTAAATAAAAATGTGTCCTCAATCTTTTCACCTGCAGCTCAAACAGTTCACTCCCTCTGCCCTACCACTATCTGTAGCAGCTAACGCTAACGTTGGTTTGATGAACTCCTCATGGTTTTCAAACGGGGTGACAATTTAATAAAAAGACAGAACAAGTCCTAAAAGATATACCATGCATTTCACAACATATAAATGGAGTGTATGTGGGATTTTGTAGCTCCTTACCTCACTGTTAGGCTCCCTGGCTCGTCATGAAGAGCCCAACGTCTTCACCTTTTAAGTGCTGGATCACTGCAGTCGTACTGCCGTGCCAACCGAGGTCATTTTTGTCAATGAGCACACTGAGTGCTTTTACTCAGCGTGAAATATTCTAGGGTTGAAAAATTAATAGAAATGAAACCAACATCATAATATGATATAATGCAATTTTCAAATCGCAAAGGCTGCAATAGAAAAAAAAAAAGTTTCATGTACACAGACCTGAAGGAAATTCAGTCATTTGTATTCATTCTTGCTCAAAACATGCAAAAGTCAATCTACTGTTTTTTTTGTGTTTTTGATTTCCTGGCAAAAACCTGTGAGCTACAGAGATCTGCAAAGGAATGACAGTGGCTGGCCGAGCCATACCCTACAGAAGGGGATTAGGGCAAATGAAAAAAAAATGAAATAAAGATTCGTTAAATGTCCATTTTTTTTCTCACTATTTTTATGGGGGAAAAAAAGTATGAATTCTAAGATTTAAGTCAGAACTCTGCAAATTGGTTGTTTTTTTCATTTTTTTCTACTGGCCCTAATCTTCTTCTCTAATACCCCTTGTTCACTTTGTTCAGTATAGTTTGTTACTCTTACTGACAACTGGAGGTTAGTAAAGTTTCACAGTGTTCCTTTTTCTTTTTCAACTAAAAATTGCTGCAAAGAAATGTTTATATGTTGACAGAATCCTTTGTCATGTTGGTCGTACTATAGAATGACTTAGTGCTTCTGTTTAGTGAATAATGCAGAAGATAAATGTCCCTGCCAAACAAAACCCCATGCTAAATCACAATCGCAAAATTGGTCCAAAAAATTGCGATTATTTTCCAAAATCGTTCAGCCCTAAAATATTTCTAAACTCTGGGATTTTTTGAACAAATGGCTTCATTGGCTCTGCCATTATTCTTCTGTTTACTTCTTTCCTTAACCTGCCGGCTCGTCTCGGCTTCTCCTCTGCCGTGCTGATCTGTTTACATGTGACGCATACAGCCCAGCAGCCCAGGTAATCCACACTCCAGTCAAGTAGGTGGCGGTAATTCACCTTCGTCTAGTTAACAACTGCTAAATAGAAATAGAAATAGAGATAGAAATAAAAAATACTTTATTTATATCTATATAAATTCAGGAGTCACCGCAGCATTTAAGAAAACAAAAGTAAGAAAGAGTATAGAAAGTGCAAAAATGTCCATAAGAAATTAGATGACGACATCCCGTCCACCGCTCGTCCACCACTCGTCCACCACTCTCCAGCCCAGCCAGTCTCCACCTCCACAGGGTCCAGGACTGAGCCTCCCCAGCAGTCAGTTCAGTCTCTGTCTCCTGGATCCTGTCGGCTCACAGCAGGCGAAGCTCCTCCGATGTGTTGCGGGGTCCGATGTCAGCCACGTCCGTGAACAGCATGATGCCGCTGGATTAGCACAGCTAGCTCATCCAGACCCCGGGGCTAGATCCCACGTTCCCAACAACGATGGATGGAAGGACAGGTCCACGTCGTCACCTCCCAGCTCACATCCAAGAACCAGCACGTTGTCCTCACCTCCTCCTCCTCACCTTGAGGGAAATCATCAAGCCCTACACTAGTTAGCATTGACATGCTACAGGCTGCTAACAGCTAATTCCGCATGTAAACAATGCAGCCATGGTTACATGTAGGATCTCCAGACAAACACAGGAGAAAAGTAGTAAAAAATACCGCCGAAGCCACAAAAAGTTTGGTGTCCGTGACCAACAATGAACCATACAAAGTAATGATCAACTCCAAATACAAAGATGATGAAAAAGAGACGAAAAAAATTACAAGAAACGGACAAAGACGAGAGAGCTGCTGCAACAGGCAGCTACTTGGGCAGCGCCTAGCAACATTTTTTTGTATATAAATAATATAAAAATATAAATATAAATAATCCAACATAAAGGAAGAAGACAAATAAACCGAAGAGAAACTAATCCAGTAATGACACAGTACCATGCATTGATTATAGAAATCAATTTTATCGACTCGTCATTGCAGCCCTACTTCACTTTATGATAAACCACCGTCTTTTCCATCAGTTCTGTAGACTTAGTACAGTTTCTCTGTTGTCATACCAGAGAGAGTTAAGTTTTAAAGGCTGATAAGAATAAAGGGTATGAAAGAGATATTTTAAGGTCTCAACAGAGGAGAAACTCAAACAGCCTGTTTGAGAAAATCTGATGTTTGCAAATCTGATAAGTGACTAACAAAATGCTTGGAAAAGGGAACCTGAGAGGAGCAAGACAGAGTTTCAAGCTCCATGTTTAGAGTAAAGCCAGACAGGAAACAAAGAAGTCGTGACGAGTGACAGGAAAACATCTGAAACTTTGAAGTAAACAGGCACAAAACATTGAAAAAGCGAATGACAGAGTGAGTCAGAAAGAAAGAACGACAGATGCAGACAGAGAAGAGGGGGAAGAGAAGAGGAATGCAAGAAGCCAAAGAGCTGCTGCACTCCCAGGTTCGAGAGTGCAGATTTGACAAGCATTTAGGTTTTCTTCTTTTTTTTTCAAAGAGGAACCTATGAAAAGCCCTCTTTCAGGCCTGGACTGAAAGGGGGATTAGACAGAAGCAAAGCGAGTGAAAGACACAAACATTCCGTTACACATCTTGTGCATTTACCTGTCAGAGTGCTGCAATAAAGCTGCTCCTGCGTTGGGAAAGTGCCAGACGTTTAAATTCTTAGGCCTAAGAGCGCTGTCTTTGAAAATTTTAACACCAGAGTGGATTTAAGTCTTTGTTAGGCCAAAATACTAAAGATTCCAGCAAAGTGAAACTAATATTCCCGATCTCCAGTTTCTATTTTCACCCATGCATAATGAAACGCACTGTTTAAAAATATAAATCAGGCGGTCTTTGAGGCATCATGCATACCTCTTCTGCTTTCACAGTGCCAGATTTGAGTGTGACCTTTCTGCATCAAAGTAGCACATCAGTTCCAAGCCCTTCTGGGTATAATTCCCCTTACAGTTATGGTGAAGAGGTGTAATTTGCCGTGGTTCTTGCTGATCTGTTTGTGAGAAATGCTTGGATTGTGTTGTGCAGAACATAAATTTCCCAAACTGCACACAATCTGTCTGCTGCCCCTGTCAGCGGAGAGCGAACTAATGATTTTTTACATCATTAAACTTGTATGACCACTCAGCCTTGCACTGTCACGCTAACAAGTGCTAACCGATGACAAATTTAGGAGTGTTTGCGGCTCGGAGGAGTGTGAATCAAAGTGTTTTCTTATGTTGTTGTTCATCTCCTTGTTTGACAGGGATCAAGTGGTTCAGTCTGAGCTGAACCAAGTGGACCTTTTTTTTTTTTCCAGGAAAGGACTTTATTGTCGGTTCCAGTCAAAGATTATTACACCACAGCGAAGGCATTTGTAAGGAGGTCATGGGGGCCAGACAGCATAACTCCTGGACACTCAGTTAACACTGCACTTCTGAAGGCACTGCAGTTAGCAGTTAGAGTTAGGGTTGCTTAAAACTGACTGAAGCTGTAGTTAACACAAGCAAGTCTGTACAGTATTTACCTCACAGGTGTCTCTGAAGGTGATTTATATTGAAAGGTGTTTGGAATTTTGGCCTGACTTTTCTGCAAACTTTTATTATTTAATCTTTTGCTTGTGGTTAGAGTCCGAGCAGCAGGATCCTCACTTAAAGATTCACAGATTTGAGGTATGTCTCTGTTAAATGAGTGCTTTGTGCTGTCCATAGACTGCATGTAACATGGATTTAGTCTCAGTGACATCAGCCCTTGGTTTCTTAAGAGGTTTTCTGCACCCAAATGGTGACAGTCACCACAATGGAAATGCTGATGCAGGTTTTGGTCAACCTTGTGGAAATAGATGAGAGGCTGAGGTGGGTTGTCCAAAGTCAGTGGTGTGCACTTTAAAACAACATAATACACAATTCCTGTGAGTCTGCAGACTTTCCAGTGGGACTTAACCAGATTTCACTGCAAACTAAAATAAAAAGAAGAAGATGTTAATTTATCAAAGCAGTAAAAACCTAAATACAATCATAGCACACACAGATAACATAGAACAAAAAAGATCATATGTGGCAATGTAGTTAAAGGGGCTGTGAGGAGTTTGTAAGTGATCTTGAAAAAGTCTCCCTCCTAGATATATTTCTTAAAGTAATCCACACTTAAAATGAGATTACCAGCGCCAATATTTCAGGTTACTGGTTATTTTAAATTTCTACTTCTTAGCTAGCTCAGATTGATTTATGGCACATCTAAGTCTCTATGACAATACTACGCCAGCTGATGAAGTTTAGTAATAAGCAGAGAGATCAGTGTTTTTCTTTGCTGAAAACAAGTTCTGTAATTAATTTTGTAGCGATGGTGGACACTGGAGCCTAACTGTCAGACAGAAAAAGGACAGAAGAGCAGAAGAAAGATAAACAGGAGAGTGATAGAGCACGAGCTAAAGGCTAACACAGGGGCTAAACTGTTTGTGCTAATGTTCATTCCAACCCACAGTCAGCAGTTATTCTGCAGTGATCTGTTCAAACTTGAGAGTCTATCAATAAAATGAAGAGTGAGGTTACGTTAGCTCTGCTTGGTAGATGACTGGCAGGACTTAGCTAACCAGGATTCGCTAACGTTACACATTACAGACATGTCTCAGAGCACTGGGCTAGCTGTGCTAAATATAGACATCTACTAAACTATGTACAAACTGACAGTGTTTACTTGTTGTCACATTAGCCTACAGATACCTTGGAGCACTGGTCTGCCGATAGCACTACATAGGGACGGCTAATACAACGTTTGCTTGATGTCACGTTTCAAACTGTAGCACTGCATAACTGTACTGACAAATACCTTACCTCAGTGCGCTGTATCCAGTAAAAAGTTGTCTTGAACGAAGAAAATTTGTTTGATACGATCTACATTTAATTCCAAAACAAACACGTACCTTGCTAACACTTTACAACAGTGTGTGTGAGACTCTGGGCCAGAAGATGGCGAGGCAGTCCAATTACAACAGATCCTCCTCATTGCATCTTTAAACACTAATTTGGTCAGGACTTTTTGTGGACTGCCAAAGCTTAGGCGGGCAGAGCACACCTCCCCTCTCTTTCATTTGCACTGTACATTGAGACTTTGTTATGCAATTTTTCTTGTGTCTAGTTTTTTAAAACCAGATCAAATAAAAACAGCACATATTTTATGTTGTATGGAGATTCTCTAAATTTTTCTCAATCCATCTTTTCTTCACCACGCTTGTAGCACCACTTCCTTATTGAAGGTCAGATGACTCAGCTTCCTAAAAGGCCCCCTGTCTCCCTCTTAACAAGCGCGCAGGCACAGCTGGTGGTTGTTGTGGTTTCCTCAGTCATTTTAAGTAAATGGTCAAGGCCCATGCTGCTTTGCATCAAGCGGGAGAAGTGACATCAGACATGGTGGCCTACATGGAGCCCTGATCTCGTGGCTGGGTTTACTGGAGAAAGCTACTGCGGCGAATGTTGCTCCATGATGTTTCGTGCAGTGCAATTGTGGTTTGCTGAGAGAACACGCTGGCTTGAGGCGAGGAGGAAAACAGAGACCACAGACTTAATAGTTCTGACATTCTCTCAGCATCTTCATCTTTGTGTTCACAAATGCCAGTGCTCTACAGTTGTTTCTCTACAGCCCGTCCTCCCAGTTATGCTTCTCTGCGGTCTGTCTACCTGTTTATCCACATTGGTCTTCCTCTCTGCTGTCCTGTTTTTAACATGTGGCTTCCATGTTCACATTTGTTTGCCTTTTGCTCCCTCGGCCTAGCCGTGTCTGCCTGTTGTCAAGAGACTTCTCTGACTCACAGTGACTAAAAGGGGCCTGAAGTGCTGGCCTGTCCTGACCTGACTTCAAAATAGACAACTTGGCACGCACGCCATGGACACACACACAACATCTTCGGAAACAGGGGTTCTCTTGTACAGCTTTAGTTCCCATGTCAGGCCGTCTTTCAAATCAGGATTTTTAATATGACTCACTGGTTATGAGTCTTTTGAGTGATTGTTTGAGAACAATCCATGAAGCCCAAAGCCATCTCAATAAAGCGTGTGATTGTCAGTTTGCAGGAACACACACAGTGAAGTACACAGCTTTCGACGCACTAATTAAAGTGCTGTAGTCTGTGCTTTGTTGATTAATCTGACAGCAGCTAGATTGTGAATAAAAATGATAAAAACAGGGAGTGAACAGAGAAGCAAACTCACTACACAACTTAGCGCTTTCGCGGTTCCCATCAAACTAATACTGCAATTAAACCACTGGTAATGATATTATTTATCTCGCTTTATAGGAAAGTAAGACTTTTGATATAAAATAATCAAGATAAGAGAAGCCCCTCGAAGGCAGAGTTTATACTCTAACCCCAACCATAAATAAAACACACCAGTGTTTGAGAATCTGGGCAAGTGTGGATTTGCTCTTTGGGAGCCCAGATTCCCTGGCCAGATTCCCAGCCAGAGGCAAAGGAAGAGAGGGGGAGAGCGTGTGAGGAGGGATGGAGGCAGAGAGATGAGTGAGCTCAGGCAATGACTGAGAGACTTATCTCAGCTTTGATCTGATGTGTGAGGCAGAGAACGTCAGTCATATTTTCTCACGATCTGTAATCAGATCACCCAGCGTTTAATACTCATCTGACTCATTATTGGGGATTAAAGAAGACCTCAGCAAGGATTCGACAACCTTTCCACCTGCCTTTGAAAACGGTTGGATGGGAGTGGCAGGGGCGTGTGCGTGCGGGTTAAAAGCTGGTGATTGATGGCGTCCTGTGACAGCCTTTGTGCTGCAGCAGCAGCAGAGAAGAGAGGTGGGTTAAATAGCAGAATAACATTAAAGACTTCCATCACGTGCCACTTGTCGTCTATTCAAAATGCATTTCTGCCGCTCGTCTCCTTAAAGAGCCAGAGTGAGAGCACAGATTACACATTCTTTCTCCTGGGGGAAGCTGGAGGCATCATTTCAGGATGACAGCATGTAAAGTGCTATAATTATGATTATCACAATTATTGACTGTATTATTTAGCAACCTGCGTTACCCCTTTGTACAGAAGTTCTATAATTGCAGCACTAACAGCACATCTGTCGCTTTTTTCTTTTCACTTGATGAATAAAATAAAGATACTGTTACAAAAATGTGATTTTATGACAATTCACTGAATGCACTCCTTTTAAAAATGTGCATTGTGCAGTTTCCAGAGCTCATAGTGGGAGGAAAAAGGGTGAGAACAAAGAGGTGAGCTCCGGAGAGTCGGAGATCTTTGCAACTCCTTTGGACTGTAGTGCATGGCTGAGGGGACGGTATGATAAATTACTTGTTAACTGAAAAAAATAAATAATATTATTAGAGTTTGAAAAACATCAAGGTTTGGGATTATTTTGCTTAGTGTTGTGGGGTAACAATGAGGAGTACGATACTTGAACTAATACCGATACACTTTGAATGTATATTTGGCTCACAAGCTGACTAGAGGCTAGCATCACCCTCTTGATCTTCTATGCTTGACATTTAGCCTAAAATCACTAAAATTTTTGATTTAGGGAAGCTGTAGTCTTTCAAGCTGTTTTCCCAACCACATAATACACTAGTAGTATGTGGTATTTGTGGTATAGTATTTGAGAGGAGTCAGATGAGGTGGCTCGAGCATCTGATAAGGATGCGTCCCAGACGCCTCCCTGGTGAGGTGCTCAGGGCACGTCCCACCAGGAGGAGACCACAGGGCAGACCCAGGACATGCTGGGGAGAGTACATCTCTCGGCTGGCCTGGGAACGTTTCGGGATCCCCCCGAGAAGAGCTGGACGAAGTGGCTAGGGAGAGGGAAGTCTGGGCTTCCCTGCTTAGGCTGCTGCCCCTGCGACCCAAACCCAGTTAGGGCTGGAGGTTGGATGGGTGGATGGATCTAATTTTGATTTTTTTTTTACCAATATTGCATATTATGCATATGAATATTCTTCATTTAACACAAGCAATAAACTGTTCTATAGTATGACTAACACAACAAAGGATACTGACAACATATAGACCAGTCTTTCCTGGAGGCCAGGCCTGCATATTATGGTGAAATGAGATGAATTGATGCATGAATTGAAATGAATAGCATATCTTTAACCATTACAGTCACAGTAGAATATTGATTGATTGATTGAACTTCAAGCCTCATAGATGTGTAATAATATTATAATTAATTTCCTTGAATAAAATCAGAGAAAGAAACAAAGCACTGCAGAACAAGAGGCCCAGTATGAACAATTATCTAAAAAGTAAATATAAATCATCTCTTTTATGAATCTCACACTAAATAAAGTGTAGAAATGTGAATAAGACCAAATCTCTGGCTCAACCTCTGAAATATGTCAACATGTGGAATGCACTATTTATAAAATGAAAAAGAACATAAATGTGTGAGCATAAATTTCAAATGTATTAAAATCTTAGTGATCTCTCATTAGTAACTAAACACAAACTAAAGTACAGAAATGTAAATAAAAAACAAAGTTTTGGCTCAAACACTGAAATATGTAAACTTTTGAATTGCACTTATGAAATGCACTTAAAAAAAACTTTTTTTATGCATGTGAAAATTGCATTCTGTTACATTGCAATGTCAATATAAATTTGATTGTTTAGCCCTACTTCCTGTCACAAATTCATTAAATCCCATATAAACCGGTAATTCATTTTTTAAAACTATATGTGAATCACATAGAAGTGTTTTTTCCATCAGCTTTGAAAAAAAACAAAAAACTTCCAGATTTATTTTTAACAAACGTTTAAACTTTTGGTGTAGGATTTAAAAATCAAGTATGATGATTCTGCTGTGATATGATTAACAAAATAACTATACTGCCAAGATCTACACAAAGTTTGTGTTGTACATTTATAATAAAGGCAAAATAAAATCCATCACCTGTAGCTCCATTTTCTGAAACTGAAAACCAGAGTAGTATACTTCAAAACAGACCCAACAGAACAGTCAGACTACATGTAAAAGCAGTTGGCAGTATGTGGTGCCCACTACATACTACATTAACATGTAGCATGTAGTAGGTGGTTTGGAAAAGAGCTCCTGTCTTTTTCTTTTTCCCTTCAAAAGTATGATTTAAGCCTTTGTTAAGGTAAAGAAATAATGACAACAATTGTCTTTATCTGAGTGAAAATACTTCTATATATGAAGGTCACTGGTGCATTCGAATCACCTTTTCCATTCTTCCACTCTTCTTTTTTTATCCCCTGGCTTTTGTTCGCTTTCAATCTTTCTCAGTGTATCTTTGGTTCCTTTGTGAAAACTTTTCATCCCCTCTGCCATTTCTTTCACATCGCTCCAGTTCTTTTTATGCGCTCACCTTTCCATTTTTTTCTCCCGCATCCCTCTCAGCTGCATCACCTCGCACTCTCTGTGTCTGTGTCTGTGGCTCAGTCCTGGCTGAATGTGTTCTAGCTCTTGTTGCTTTGACAGGCCCTGACAACAGCAGGTCAGCTTTTATCTGTCAGCCTCTCCACCTCTCAGCAGCACAGAGCAGAGGGGAACTGGCTGCTTTGTTTGTTCTTTCACCATCAGGAGACAGGCCCGCCACAAAGGGAAGCTCGCAGGTTTATAGGAGTCGAGCCTTGAGCGCTCCCTCACATAGACGCGCAAGTATCTGCACAGTACTGCAGCGCTCTCTGTCTTTGACAATCTCTTATGTATTAAATTGAATGAAAAGGCATTTAACACGCCGGCATTTGAAAGGAAATCATGGTACTTTTCCACAGTTGACGCTTTGTTGAAATACCTCCTCAGGCCCTTGTATGAGATTCCCATTTGATTAAATAATTGCCATATTAAATTAAAATTGTTATTATTATTACACGCTTATTAAAAGATTACTTGCTGGACTGATTTTTGCAACAGTAGACTCCCATGCTTCTCTTTGACTTATCTATTATGTGTAAAGCTAACAAAAATCTTTTAAACCAAATTTCACAGCCAGTCACATCAGATCAACTCATTTATTTCACGTTCAGCAACAACAGGAGGTGACCTTGAATTCTTCAGAGTTAAAATCTGCCTGAGTGTAGGAATTTAGGGTTTAAAATTAGCCTCACCTTGGGGAGTGAGTCTGGATCCGCTCAGTCAATTTTCCTTTTCCCAGGGGCATTAGCAATGGCAGCATGTGGAAGTACAGATCCACAACCAAACAGAGCAAAGCAGTGTGTGGTTTTTGTTTGTAATTGTTTTAATGAAAATGTATCTTCCAGTTTTTCAAATTGGCTGCAGTAATGTATTTGACGGGCCTCCCTGTGGAAGAAGCTGCCATCATGTTTTTTTTATCATTATCTCACAGAAGCTGCCCCATTTCTACAAAATCAACTTTGATTAGTCTGAGGTCGGTTGAAAATTGTTCAGTCTAACAGCAGCTCCTGACCCACCTGTTGCTCCAAGGCTCGTCATAATTTGGCCAGAAAAAACAGTGACACATACATGATACAGTGTGAGAAACTGAAATCATGAAACACTGCTACAGAATAAGCTGCTATTAGAGGATGCAAGAAAATAAAGCTGGAAATCAACTCACAAATTCATGGAGAAACATCATTCAGAGGCTCATGCCAGAGAAAAAGGGCAGGTCTTTGTATCTGACTTCAAACTGCATTAACAGAAACAGGGAATAATGAACAGGGGGATCATTCCAAATTAGGGATGGGTACCTTACACATGTGAAGAGATACGGTACTGACTCTTGGTACCTGGCAACCGGTACCAGTACTCAATGGTACCAATTTTTTGGTACTTTTGTGTGTGTTTATGTGATATTAACATTAACTTGTTTAAAAATAAAATCTCAATGTTTTTCAGTTAACATATTATTTCTCAGTATTTGAACCAGTAATGCTGTGTTCATGTCCAGCATGGAAAATTACCTACTCTTCCACTCCCTCACAGTCAAAAGGATGCATTTAGGTACCTAAACATGGTACCATTGGATTTTATGTGAATGGGTGCATGTTAGATAGAATTTGGTTGGTATAAAAGTACCTAATTTGGTACCCATCTCTGTTCCAAATGTTACAATTTTAACCGCTGAGTTATCAATTTAAAGTAATCATAGGATTTTGTCACCACTCACTCTTTTAGAAATCCTGCAATATTCAAAAACTGAAGAGCACTTTCTAGTCCACCTCAATCCAGGAATCACTTCCATGGAAACATGAAAGAAATACATGGATTTTATAAGTGATGCTCGCTGGTGAATAAACTGTTTCATGATCCAAAAGAAATTCTGACTACTCTACCAGTTTAAAGGAGGGAAAATTCAGAAGGATCAGAAACAAGAACTATTTATTTCATGAGGCCAAACACTGTCCAATAGGGCTGGGACATTCTGCTTATCTCGCAATTCGATTCTATTACGATTTTTGTGGTGCTGATTCAGTTTAAATTGCAATTCTCCAATATTAATGAATTTTGCAATTTAAGTTTGCTTTTTAAACACCAGACCATTGGGAAAAGTTGAATGATGATGATCATGTCTATAGACTATATCAGGAGCCATATTTTCCAACAAAATGCACATGATATGAGTCAGAGAGAAACCACTTTCCCCCTGCTGGAGGAAAGTGGTATTTTTTTTTTCCAATCCAGTTTATAAACAAAGAATGAAATTAAGAAATTGAATTTGAACAAAGACTTATGATTTTAATATTGTCCAGCAAAAAAATCCAGATAAATCGTGTTTCGTTTTTTTTCTCCCACCCCGACTATCCATAACCTCAAGCCTTTGTCATCGCCATTTGAATAGTTAATCACAATTTCAGTATTTATTAAACTAGCGAATTGTAGCTAGTACAGGTGACCTTTCCACAATTAATTTGGAATATTCTCTCATAAAATATAAAGAGAAAAAAATGAGAAAGATAAAAGATAAGGCCTACCAGGGCTTTTTCAGTGAAATGGTGTTGTGTTGACTTTCAACAGCCAAGCCAAAGAGCAAACTGACATCATACTTAGTTACAGTCAAGCATAGTTTTGAGAAGAGCTACATCTTCCTGCTCCACCCCATGATGAAACCCATATGGTAGAGCTCCAGCCTGTCTTCACCTGCTTGTGGAAGGTGGCTGCTGTACCTCTCTTAGCTCCATGAACCCTAAACGTTTTATTTTCATGCACACACACATACAGATTTGACATGTGGAACAGCACTTCTGAGGTACTCATAACCCTACACACTGACTACTCAGCAGGCCACCATCCTTAAAGGAACAGGCTCTTTTAGCTGAATAGTAATGGTAATGTGCACACCAGAGCTAGTTTAGCTAACTAAACTAAAGTTTATCAGCTTAAAGTCTGAATTTTTCCTGCTAGTGTAACACAATTTCCCCTAAAAAAGCTTTTATTTAATCTGCAGTGACAGAAACATTCATGTCTTGGAAACTGCTTCCTTATGGCAACCTAACCTTGTCAGAAAAATGTTGTGAAAAGATAAAATTTTCACATCTGAGAAACTGTCATATAGCTCCTCTTGAAGTTCTTCTCTCAAAGTTGCAGTTTTATGGTGAGAAAAGGGCTTCTGTTACTCATCCTGAAGGTTTTTAATGTACGTTTCCATCTCGCGCATTTTCTCAGACAGGAGAGAAGAACAGTCTTTTGTCTTTTTGTGTCTTTTTCCACTTCTTCGTCTGCATCATGTGACGGGATGTGCTGTCTGATGTGAATCAACTGTTGACACTTTCTGTCAAAGACTTTTTTTTGCAAGATCATCAGTGGAAAACTAAGACACACACTCACACACACACACATCCCAGAACAACACACACATTCCTGTAGACACAAAAATGAGGTCAGCCCTCTGCAGCCTGTGGTTGCGACTTTTATTCTGAGACGTCTGAGGATACAGACCGTCTCAGATATGCTTCAGATACCCATCAGCCTCCTCAGAACATCTTTTCTATTGACATTTTCCACTGCCTGTCTCCTTTATTTTTGCTCCCACATCTTCTGATCTGTAAGAAAGTCAACACAGACAAATGCTCAAGTTAAGGCATGTCTGTGACAGGGTGTAGCTGCGACAGCATGTGTCTGTCCTGTTTGTATAGTTTATTGTTGATGTGTTTTTCTTGTTAAGTCTAAGTAAATTACATTCTCCTGGATTCCAGGTCAGACTGAGTTAATCCTTAAACACACACCGTAAAAGAGAATGGTGGGAATGGATAAAGAGTTAAGATGACAGCAGAGAAGGGAGGTGTTTTAGTGCAGGCTGACAGGCTGGTTAAAAAATACATCCCCGCATCAGACTTTTGAAGCAGCTCTGTGAATGTACCTGCTGAGTGAACAGGACAGCTCCCTGCCACGGTTTGAAGCAGCTGGCGCTCAAACTTCTTGGTAATTATGTTATTGCATATCGTTGAAGGCTTTAGTACGAGAGTGTGAAAAACAGAAAGCCACAAAGAGCGTGTTTGTACAACTCTGTGGTAGTTTTATCAGAGCGCTTTGTCGAGCGTGTTTCTCAGGGCTACAGCTGCTTAATTACTAAACTGGTTGTAATCCATCACGTTCTTTACAAATCACAGCTCCCATTGGGGATCCTCCTCTTGCTGTCTGACCTTACACAAAATTTTAGAGACAAGCTGAAGGACTCATGAACTAACATGCATTCACTTCAACTTAACCATATTCCTCAACATGGGGTGCAAAGAGAAGATGCATCCCTACCCATCTTTCTTGCTTGTTTGTCAAAATCCACTCTGGACTTAACTCTTTTAACTCTTGATAACTCTTCACAATGACACTATCACTGCTGCAGAGGCTGAAGTTCCAGCATCTTGTTCACATTAGGGAGTGGAGTGGGAAGACATGGTGCTTCCCAAATCTAGACGAGTGTGTTGATTTAGCCAGTGGAGGTGTGGTTCCTTTGAAAGCATGAAATTTGAATAGTTTCAGTTTTTATTATCCAAACATGACTTCTTCAAGGGGGATTTCACCTCACTGCTTTAGAATATCCAGTCATTGTTGAAGCATATCATAAAGTGTGTACTACAAACTACCAGCACACTATAATCAACAGGTATGTGCATCCTGGCTCTGTTTCCTTTGCATTTCTGAAGACGATTCAAACTTGACAAAGAGTCCCCAGCGCTTAAGTCTAAGTCGAGTCTGAGTCACCAGAGAAGAATCTTACTGCATATGTTAAAGAAACTAAATTGTTTGCAGTCCACCTTTTATTAATCAGAATTTTAACCGACCAAACATTTTAGACTGCAGCAGCACTTTGCTAACAGTAATTTTAGCTACACCTTAAAGTAACTTTAGCTGCACCTGGATTAAAGTCATTCAGGCACCAAAACTCTACATTATTTTCACAATAAAGACACGAAAGTGTATGAAATCCTATACATAGCTAAAATTTAGTGAATAATAATCTGAAAATGTATTTTTTAAATTTATGCAATTCTAGATGTGATGTGATAGTTGATTATTAAAAAAATATATAAAAATTTCAAAACATTTTGGAAGTTCAAAAAATTTAGGATGTTTAAAAAAAAATCAAAAACTCCCCAAAAATTTTAAATTTCAAAAATTTTAAAACATTCTAAATTTTTTGAAATTCAGTAAATTTGCAAAAATAAAAAAGATATTTTTGAAATAATTCTTGAATTGAATACCATAAACTGGTAATATTGCTCAAGTCATCATTTTTTGTTGTTTGCTAATGCCTTGCCACATACAAAGCATGTATATCAAACTAGCACTTTGGCAGTTAAATGAATCCATCCACACAGAATAAAAATCTGCATTTTCTTCCAGATTAGTCTTTTTGTAGATGTAATTATCTTACCAAGGCTGAAAACTTGTGATTAGCCACAGATGAAAGGAAAGTTGGTTGGACTGTTGATGTGGAGGAGGTGAAGTAGAGCGGTGGCAGGCTTTATTGCCAGATCTGATGTGTATTTAGTTTAGCAAAATGTCGAAGCATTATTCTATTTAGTCATTGTCTATAATCATTAATTCTTAAAAATTCTTTATTGCAATATTTTTTAAAGCTACAAGGAGCTACTGCAACGGAGTCTAAGAGCCACACAAGGTTTCAGAGCTGCAGGTCACAGACCCCTGTCCTAGATGGTTACTAGTGCGGCTTAGCAGTTAGGTCGTGCACTCCATCAGGCTTGTATTTGAGCAGGTGGTCCCAGCTTCGAATCCAGGCAATGGTTGCTTTCTTGCATGTTGCTCCCTACTCTCAGCCTGTTTCCTGCTCTGAATGAAAGCCTAAAAAATAACTCAAATTAATTAAAAAACAATAAAAATAATTGCCCCTGCTTTTTGTAAGACCTTTGAAAACCAAAAACATCACACATAAAGCGCCTCATTCAGCATCTTTGCAGAAACTTTGATGGCTCACGACCATCCATGCAGGCAAAGTGTGACAGGTCTTGCTCAGAGGTCTTGCTCAAGGCCTAAAAGAAGACCAAAACAAAAAACATAAAACAAAACAAAACAAACAAACAAACAAAAAAAGCATAAATGCAGCGAATGCTTAAGCATGAGACTCAGAAAAAGTCATTGCTCCAGCCTATGCCCAGTCATGAGTCCTGGAAACCAGATTCCATGTGAGACGCTAGAAGGAATCCTGCACTGCTACAGTAATGTTGTGCACTTTGGCTAGAATATTCTGTTTAGGTCTTTTATTTTAGCAATAGTGTCCTCTGAAATTATATGATTGAGTGTCATTTGTAGCTAGTTCACAGAACAAGAGCAGACAGAGACTCGAAAGCCAAGATGAAACAGGGCCACCACATAAAGTCAAACAATGGCAGCGCTTCAGGAAGGGTTTCAAGTCAGGTTTCTCAGAGACAGAAAGCACATTGGGAACAACTACAGGGATATTTGTATTATCTACTCAAGTGGGCTGGCTACAGAGATGGGAACAAAAGGATAGAGAAATAGGAAAGTATCTTTGCAGGGTGTTTTCTTTATAGAAATAGTAGAAAAAGTACCAGGGCAGCAGACGGGCTCTCTTCTGTGGTTGCATGGTTCCATAAGCATGTGAAGTGCTTTACAGTATCCTGTATCAGCCTGTATTTTCCTCTGCTGCTTATTTCTGGTTCCTTTTCTCTCTGCCAAGACAGTCTGACCACTGCTCAGGTTTATTGCAGCCTGAGACATTTAACTCTAACCAAGTCATCAACTTTCCATGGCTCAGGTTATTGCTTGATCATATAATTCATTAAGCCATTCCTCTTCACTGCGGTCAAAACAAAAAGCTGGTCAAACCTTCCTCTACTCACTAATATGAGTCTGATTTAATGTGGGAGTGACTGGAATATTGGAGGGAAGAATTATTTTCATATTTAATCCTGTAGTTGTTTATAATATATCGGTAATGTGTGAGATGATATATCAGTTTATGTGGCTGTCTGATCAGTAAGTTATCCAGATGGCCTGATAGCCCGCCTGTGCTCAGAGAAAACAGCGTGGAGATCAGACAGCCGCAGTAGTAATGTGTTATTAATGTGTTGTGTGGCCGCCACCTCGTCTGGCTCGAGGAAGCTATTTATGTGACCTTCTGCTTGGCTCACATTACCAGACTGGTGAGCGGTTAGCTTAAAGCCTGGGTCGCCTGTAGGCCTCCCTGTGTGTGTGTGAAAGTTAGGAGAGCAGTAAAAGGCAGACAAGTAGGCAGACAGAACAACAGCAAACAGGAATGTAGGGTGGTAGCTGGTAGACAGAGGGCACAGTGTTGTCTATGTGAAGCATTCAGCTGATCTGGTATGTGCAGACGGTGGATCAGACATTTAAAAACCCCTGATTTTTATTTAGCATCTCTATTTGTTTATTTATTTTTTATGTGTGGGTGTGTTTGATCCCTGGTGTTCCATGAGTAGGTTTGCTCTGGCTGTAATCCACCTCACTGTGAACATGCATGCACACACTCTCCCCCATGAGTGGATTAGGCTGCTAATCTCTGAGATCCCATCACATATGTGCACATGCATGCATATGTGCAAAAACACACATATTCCATAAAGTTTTTAAGACAATGTCAGTAGTAAAATTTCACCCCTCCCAGAAGCCATAGGTTGCAGTGTGCAGTACGTCAGCATGGTTGCAGTTGTGACATTTAATCAAAGGTGCCTAACAAGAAAAGCAATTTTCCTGCCCGTCCTGCATCATGCAACCTGATTTCCTGCTCTCACACGTCAACACACAGCATTTGGTAGATAGGAACGGGTGTATGTATGTGTGTATGCAATGGTAACTATGGTCTCGGGCTGCAGCTATGGAATATTCAAGTATTCTACTGAAAAGTCCATCGATTAATCGAGTAATCGGATAAAACAAATTTAGTTTGGTTAAAGAGCAATTATTTTTCACATGAATATTTGTTTTAAACAAGTGTAAATAAAAGTGACTTTAGGTGACATATTTTAGGTTCAGTGACTAGATATGAGACATTTTACCAAGGAACAACTGATTCTTGATGAGACTTTGTGGTGTTCAAACTAAAATAATGATCTCTGCTGTATCAAAGCACATGAGGCGCCAGTGCGACTTTATATTTTATCCATCATTGACCTGTGAGCTAAATTTGACAACTTTTATTCTTCATCCTCCTCACTATACAGTGCTGTCTTTTGTAACTTAAGTAAGTAGTTAAATGGTGTCATCGCCTAATTTTGCAGAACGAGTCTTGGTATCGCTTTATATTAAGGTCCTGTAATAAGCATTAATAAGACCTTTTTCAGTACTTATAAGATACTTATTCACATTGTTATTTGTTTATAAGACTATATAACTGCTTAATAAGTGTTTAATAAGGTCATTGTAAGGGTTAAGCCCCGAATGGTTAGGTTTAGAGGAAGGGCTGGGGTAGGGCTCATGAAAGACAAAAGCAGAAGACAAAAAACAAAGAGGGTTAGGGTTAGGTTCCTTATAGCTTATAGATTAAGTTGTCTTGTAGTAACTATGACCTTATTAAACACTTATTAAGCAGTTATATAGTCTTATAAACAAATGATGTTAATAAGTATCTTATAAGTACTTACAAAGGTCTTATTAATGCTTATTACAGGACCTTAATGTAAAGCGTTACCAGAGTCTTTTGCATGCAATTGTCGTTGACACAGGAAGACAGAGGAATAACATCATAGGAGAGACAGGAAGTGTGTGCATACAGCTATAAGGGCGCCCATCAGTCATGTGACCTAAGCTGTGCCTCTGATTGGGCAAACGCAAGCACAATCTTAATATCCTCTGAACGGCCGAGTTAGAAAAAAATTCAACCCCTACAGTGTGTGCTGATAGTGAAATTAGCGACTCAGACAGAAGACCTTTTTAGAACCAGGCTGTAAGTAGGTTAATTTCTGCTGTGAGAACAGCTTTTTTTGGCTTGGTGTGTCAATGACTTCCTGTACTTCCGGAACCAGCCTCAAGTGGATACTCAAAAAACAGCAGATTTTAGCACTTCAGCATTGTCTCATATTCTTAGACCAGAAGTTGCTGCTTGTCTATGAGTGATTTTGGATAGGGGAGGGGCTGAACACGCGCTGCTTGTTGAGAAGCAGCTGGAGCTGCTGATCAATACATGCTTTCACGTCAGTCTCCAAACGTCAGAAAAGTTGTTGGATTTTGTAATCAAGCTACTCAAATTATTTGACAAATAATTTCAGCCCTGCTATTGTCTTGACTTGACGTCACTACATGTTCAGGCACATGTTCTCTCAACAAGGGATGAAATGTTTCTCTTGCAGAATTTTCTCAATACACCTTGTAGTGATATTAAGAGAACATCTTAATCCTATTTTGTGATCTGCATTATCTGTATGTTTGGGGTGGTGTCAGACAAAAGTCCAGGACTTCTGTGGGAATATTTGTACACTGACACTGAATATAAACAGAATTCATTTTTGTCCTCACTCTGAGCTCCTTCTTCTGCTGTTGATAAGCTTTAGACCAAGTAGCAGGCTCCAGTCTTAAATCATGAAACCGAAGTGGGAGTGTTAAAAGCTGAAGTTCTTTGAGAGTCCTCTTGAGGCCAGCTGCAGAAACACCAGAAACCACATATACACCAAACCAAAAAAGCTGATCTTTGGAGCAACATTTTTTGTCAAAGCAAAAAAAAAAAAAAAAAAAAAAAAGAAAGAAAAACAGTTTTGGTCTGAACACCTAATTTCCCTATCATTACACACAGTGCATAGGGTGATTTATTTCACAATTTGTTATTTTCAAAGTTATTTGACTTAAGAGTTTTCCATGGAAAGACAGGGCTGACTTGACTGCCTAGTGGCACCCTGTAGCTGTCTGCAAAAAGGCTCAAGTCCTGTATCTTTGTCTCAATAAACTTAAAAAGAAGCTAGATTGAGTTCAGCATTTCCAATATGTCATCTGTCGACAACAGGCCTCAAAACTCTGTATAAGGAACAAATGGGTGACATCACAGAGACTACATCCACACATTACACAGCCCATTGGTGTGGCATACACCAAAAATGATGGGGCTGTGAGTCATCCGTGGGACCAGTGTAACAAAGACTGTAGCCTCTCAATATTGGGCCAGCTGAGCTAAACCCTTTAAGTGGTCCCCAATCCCCCCGCCGTGGACCAGTACCGGTCTGTGGGTCAATTGGTACTGGGCCGCATATAAAAAATACTTAACTTACATTTTTTAAAGTTTGATTTATTATTTAATTCTGAATGATGTTTTACTTTGAAAAATGTCCAGACTCTCTCTTCGTCATACCCGTCTATGACTCATTCTTGACGCCAAACCCCCCAAGCTAGCAAAATGGACAAAAAACAAACATCTTTGGAAAGTTTCTTTTGGCAGGGTAAAAGAGCCAGTGAGGAGACCAAAAAATAGCCGGTCCGTGAAAATATTGTCTGATAATAAACCGGTTCGAGGCGCAAAAGAGGTTGGGGACTGCTGCTTTAAACCCTTCATGAGGGTTTATTACCATTCTGTTGTGAACATACTAATAATCTTATTCAGTCTTCTCCTTAAAACTCCACTCTCTGTGGTACAGTTTTCTCAGTCTGGCTCTTTCATTGCGTGTAGTCTTTGGTAATACATTTGTGAACCGTCCCGCTTTCATGTTTTATAATTTAACTCTGATTTAAACCAAACTGTCAACAAATACAGAAAACTGACAGGAGTGATCAACAAACAAGATGTTAATCAAAAAGGCACACAAATCTGAACGAAGCTTCAGTGACATGAAACATAAAGGTTTGAAGCAACTTAAGAACTAATAGCATGCCATTAATGTGCGTCTTTAAAGAAACTAATCAAAGGTGCTATTAGAGCACATGAAAAGTGCTGAGGAGTGACTTGATGTTCATTTGAGATCCCCCCTGCGCTTAGGCTGATTAGAGCCTTGATTATTGGGCTGTTTGTCTATCTGACATGTGAGATCTATCAAGCAGCGTCTGCAGTTCACTCCAGGTGACAGGAAACTTCTGTATACCCCGGTAATGCTGAAATGTGAACGTATAATACAGTTTAATAGTTATTTGATAAACATGGGCTCTATTCAGACTTGAAATGGTGTTTTGAAGCCATTCACTTTTTCTTTTTGTGAGGCAGAAATATAAAATGGTTGTCATAATTAAAACTGAATGAAATAATCACAGTATTGAAGGAGAAAAGAGTCCCTGATAAAAACAGAATATTTTATTGCTAATTTAATGAGAACGCAGAAATCAAGGTTTTGAATAAACCACCAAAAATCTTCAATGGAGGCTTTTCAGAGTCTGAATCTTCCCCCAAATAATTCAATCATATTTCATGAAGACTCAAAACCGGACTCTGCATCATGTTGTGAAACACAGATGATTTTCTGCACTCCAGAGAAAGAAACATACAGTCACAAACTGCAAAGGCCATGCATGGAGACTTCTCTCGTTTCCTTCACAGACTCCCAGACAAATCATCGAGACGCTCCGGCTTTGACTCGTTCTTAATTTCCTGTTGCCCTCTCCTCTCTCTGTGTTTCCCACCGTCTCTAAAAGCCTCTGACTGTCACTCTCACCATTCTTCCTCTCAGTGTGCACGACCTTACTCTGCCTTCCCACACTGCTGTTTAATAGGAGCCTTCCTCCCTGGTGAGCAGTGATAAGCTAATGGTCAGGGAATTGCTCACCATTTAGCAGGCTGCATCCGTCAAAGGAGAGGGGAAGAAAGTGATGGAGGACTCTCGCGGGGTTAAAGTGAACAGTTAGTTTTTCTAATGTGTCCCTGAGGCATAGATTAATGTTTAGGTGTGTGGGTGGGTGGGTGGTTTCAGAAATGTGTGTAATCTTAGCAGATTATTGGCTTACTACCTCCGTGCTGATTGGCCTCGCAGAAGGAGGCTGATTAATGCAGAACACCTACTCTGACAATCTGAATACATTTGAATAGATCATTTAATTTTGAGCAGATCTTATTCATGAGTGGTTTTGTTACAACTCTCTGCACCAACTGCGTAATCAGCTTAAACCCTGTAATTCATCTTCTCTCACAGGACAGGAACCATCACTATTATCATCACTCATTATTATTATCATGACCATATTTTTCAAGTTTATCATGCGTTTCGTGAAGTTTATTCAGTCTGCTGAAACAATTCGGAAACAATGGAGACAGGAAGTTTCCAAGAGCAGGCTGGAAATCAGTAAATAGAAAAGAATTGAATAGAAAAGAATAGAATAGAAAAGAAAATACTTTATCTACGAGTGGAAATTCAAGAGGAGTCACAGCAGCAATCAAGTGAGAAAGTGTAAAGAGAGTGCAAAAAGGTCCATAAGAAGTTCTTCCAATGTGGCGTTGGTGTCTGGTGTTAGCACCGTTAGCCATGTATGTGAATAGCATAATGCTAATCCGCCTTCTGGTATTACCCATAGACTGTATAAAACATGTATGTACTTTCCATAATATCACCCGTCTGTTTCTGAGACGGAAAATGAAGCACATTGGCTATAGTGGCCATATTGGTGGCAAGGGCTTCGCCTACAGCTGTAGGGCGCCTGTTGGCCACATGACCCTGAGCTGTACCTTTGATTGGGCAATCTTGTGATCTTAATATCCCTCTGAATCGCAGAGTTGGAAAAAAATCACCCCCTGCACAGTGTGTGCTGATAGTAAAATTAGCAATTAGCATTAGAGGTCGCTGCTTGGTGTTACCTCTGTTGCTGGGTTAGCTCGGCTAGCTTGTCCATCTTATTGGAGATTGATCTAATGTTCCCAATAACGATGGATGGAAGGACAGGTCGATGTCATCACTTCTTAGCTCACACCTGAGAACAGGCACGTCATCCTCACCTCCTTCTCCTCACCTTGTGGGAAACATCAGGCCATGCACCAGTTAGCATTGACATGCTACAGGCTGCTTACAGCTGATTTCACATGTAAACAATGCAGCCATGGTTACATGTAGGATCTCCAGACAAACACAGGAGTAAAATTAGTAAAAATATCGCTGAGACAAAAACAGTTTTGTGTCCATGACCAACAAATGAACCATACAAAGTAATGATTATCTCCAAATGCTAAAATGACGAAATAGAGATGAAAAATTTCAAGAAAACGGACAAAGAATAGAGAGCTGCTGTAACAGGCAGCCACAATGGGTTGGCTCCTAGCAACAAGCAACAAATGCGGGGTCTATCTCTAATGTACGAGCCCTGGGCTCGTGGAATGCAATGAAAACATATTTTAGCTGGAAATGTATTGTAAGCACAGGAAAATTGGACGTCTTAAGTGTTAGCATTAGCTGCCCTTTCTGTTGTGGCCCTTTAGATGAAGCCTCCCACTAACACCGCTCTGCTCCAGATTGAGCTGTCCTCCTCTGCTGATTACTCTAGTATCTGCCAGGCTGAAAAAGTGTGTGTGAGTGTGTGCTGGTCCTGTTTGTCTGAGTGTGTGAATGTGTGTGTAAAAGTGTGGAGGGGGAAACGAAGGAGAGAGCTGGAGTGTAAAAGCAAGAGAGCCAAGTCTGGTTGTTAAGGATATATTTCCTTTGCACTTTGATGAGGAGTGGCTTACTGCTGCTTTCTCTCTCCCTCTTCCTCACACACACACATGCACACACACTCCAACAAAACACACAAAGGCTTCCTCCAGTTTACTGAGTCAAATGGAAGTCTTCACTGTTAAGCTGACTGTTAGCTTACCCAACTGGAAACGTGATGCTGTGTTACTGGTGACCTCTTCTGCTGTGTGATTCCTGGACTGGGAGTGTGTTAGAAACTGCATGCACACATCCTTGTGTGTGTATGTGTGTGTGTGTGTTTGTGTTCACCATGCAGATGTTGTGAGTGCATACTGACCCTGTGAAGAGGCTGTTTCTGCCTGGCTGCATCTGGAAGCCTCACACCTCCTATCCCGCTATCCATGTGTGCATCTGAGTGTGCATTCTTTTTCTGCGCACAGCTGTCCTTCAAAGCAGGCTGCAGCGGAGGAAACAGCCACTAAAACCAGTAGAAGCATTTAAACGACTGTCCCAAGGCTGACAGATTACATCTGACCCCTCCATTAGGCTGCTCCCTCCATCTATCCGCCCTCTTTTCTTTATTTCTCTCAATTTCTTCGTACTCTTGCCCTCACTTGATCACTCAGTTTATCATTCCTTCTCCACAAAAATCAAGCACAAGCATCCTCCTCCAGCGTCAGTGTGACTCACACTTCGACCAGCGAGAAGGTGCTGAGAGATACTCAAAGTCACCCTCTCCTCTGATCTCTCCAGCCTTTCTCCACTCTCCTCTTCTAAGAGCAAAATTGCCTTTAATTGCTCCACTTTAGAGTTGGCCTGGATGAGGTGCTTGAAGGACAGTTACAGAAACTTTCTTGACACATAATCAGTGAAGTGCATCGGTACTTGTCATACACACATTGACTGTAGAATAAAGCTGAGATTGCACACTTGATGGGAGGGTACACAGTGATTAACTCAGGCTATGACTACAGTAAATGAAGGTGAAAAGTCTGCTTGTAATCGCTGAGCCAGTGCGCGCAGGAATCAGTAGCTTTAGCGGCGAGGATGCCAGAATCAATGCTATCGATGGCGGCATGGTGCCTATAGACTCACAGTCAGCTGAAAGTCCACCAGGTGCATGCTAATGACAGCCTGAGGGATGTGAAATCATTAATTGTGTGCTTATGTGTGTTTCCTGCACTGGATCTGCCTTTGTGCAGGCTATGTTAAGCTCACTGATGTGATTATGACGCTGACATATTACAGTTGTGTCAGAGTGCATTATCCCCAAAGCTTTAATTAGCTTGAGGTTTCAAACCATTGGTGGGCTTTTTTTAAGACTTCGGTATAGATTTCTTATTCAACATCCGTCTATTGTCAGGCAAAGCAAAGATGCTTGAAATTAAATTATAAAAATAAATAAATAAATAAAAGTGGGATTTTAGAAGTCTGTGTCAACAGATACAGAAGCAGTTAAGGATCTAATATTTATTTTTCCTGAGGAAAAAATTTAACAAACAAGAAAGAGAAAAAAATACAATGAAAATGAAAAGGACCCTCTTTTAGAAAAAAAAAACATGTCAATGAAAATAATTAATACTAATCAAAAACAATAAAACATGGACCCTGTCTCTAAAAAAAAAAAAAATTGTAATGTACTTTTTCCCAGTCAATCCGTACTGTCTGTCAAACATTTTGAACATTTCTGGCTTTCAACCGTATTGAAGGGCTGCATTTCTTTGGCAATGTAACTGTCTTTGAGCGCCCACCATTTGGCGCTTTTATTTATATTTACTTTGCAGACCAAAAGCCTCAGTAAGAGTGGATTGTCAAAGAACAAGGCTCCGCTGCACCTCTCTCTTCTTCTTCGTCGCCACTATTTTCAAACAAATGCGACATATCAGCTCGTTGGTGTTCATGAGCTCACACTTTGTTCATTCTGATAAAAAAAACAAAATATTCCCACACTGGGACTGTGGCAAGCGGCTTAAGAACCGTATCTTTCGAAAGAAAGGAGGAAAACAAACATGCATGCACGTGTCAATTTATTGAGGCTGGCAAACTTATCGAGGACGTTTTTTATTTATCGTTCGGTTAATTGATTTATTCATTTTCATGACAGGCATAGCCCCAGTCTATTCCTAGCTGCAAACACAATGGTTCTTTTTAAGTGCTTAGAATATTTATTTATTTATTGATTTATTTTGGACAACAAACTTAAAAATCAAACAAAAATAAAATAGTTCATGGATATACAATAGCATAAAGCCATACAAACAAAAAATTAAGAATTTAATAATCAGAAAAGGAGTAGGAAGAAGCAGAAGCTTTTCGCCCCCACTTAATATTTGAAAATCTATGACAGAGTGATTCCAGGCATCTCTGCTGAAACACCCTCTGAGAGGCAAAAAAAATCAAAACATCAAAAAATAAAAATAAAAGTCAAAAATGGCAAAAAAAAAAAAACAAACAAACAAAACAAAAGAAATTGGCCATGGAAAACAAATATGAAAAGAAACAGGAGTTGGCATTGAAAAAAGAATTCCATTTGTAAAAAATGCAGGAATTAAAAACATTTTTGTTCCTTTCCTAATCTTTTGTTCTGGAGTTGACCATTTTTTTCTGTCCATTCTTATGTTGAAGAGTTTTAGAGACGGCATTTCAAATCTCTGTTACTTTCCCAAACCCAACTTTGAAGTTCAAAAATATCTTATTGTAGAAAACAAGTGTCATCTTAAAGAATCTTAAAATAAGTCAAATGAATTTAACATGCAAAATTACTCCAGCTCCAGTTGCTGGTAATTTAGGAAACTGAGCAGCTTTACTTTTCAATTCAATCTCAACAGAAAGCAAGCTAGTCGTGGCTTGAGAGGATTCCTGGGATCCTCTTTCAGGAAAGAAAAAGTGTAAACAAAATGTGCTGTGAGACATTGATTAAAACAATTCTTTAAAATAAAGCATGAGATTCAATAAGTTAGGTCTCTCAGAGGTAACTGCACAAACACAAACAGTAACAAGTAACAAGTGGCCTACTTTTAGCCATTAATAGGAAAGATGTTGCTTCTGTGATAAATATGCACTAAACATCGCTAAAAAAAATTGCTCTAACTCTTTTTAGCACAATGCGCTCTCACTAATGCCAGACAACACAAAGCATTCGAGATGCAAGATGCAGTAAAAGAGAATTCCTCACTGATGTAAACAAAGTGAGTAGGGGCATCCACCTTCCTGCTCTGACAAACATTGATCAAAACCTTAGAGGAGGCCCTTTCTTTGAGAAATAAGTAAGTAAAGTGTATTCACCCATAAATAACAGCACACACTGCAAAAAGATATGACCTTGGGGCACTGACTCACAAAGGGTTGTGATTCTATCTGCATATTTTCCACATCCCTTTTGATGTTCATCTCCGAGCTTTTGTCTATATACGTGCATTGAAAGGTTAATAGGAATTTCACTTTGACAAGAAGGAGCCATCTGTTTCCTTTATTGTCTTTAGAGTTCTGACAGAACAATCTTGAACCTTCTTTTATTCATCCCCCTCTTTAATACCTTATGGTGTTTTTTCCTTTTTTGGCTTGTTTGTTTGGATCATTGTCTGGATGTGTTTCACCGTGAGTTTATACCATGTTTGTGAGTGTGAGTGTAAGGGATTGTGCCTTAAAATAATAATGGGGTGGTAAAACTTTAAAAGTTTGTTTTGTTTTGTACGGTGTAAGCCAAAGTATTGCATCATATGTGATCTGCTCTCTTCACCTGCGAAGGCATGAATTTAGTTTGCCTGAGGCGCGTCTGCACTGACAGGATGACGTTATTTCCATCTTAAACAATTTGTTCTGATTTCAGCTGCAGCCTGAATGAACTACAAACACATTCTGACAATCTGACATGGTTTTTAGTAGTGCGTGTTTACGCTTGTAACAAAAGCAAACTTCCAGGTTGTTTCTAGTCCCCTGGTTTTCTGACTCTGTGTGAGTGTGAGTGTGTGTCTATGTACGTGTTTGCAAATGCATGCACAGGCATGCATGTCAGGAGTGCTCATTAAAATTGTATGGGAGCTGATGCTGTACTCCTGCTCCACTGCTCCCGTTTCCACTGAGTCCTCCACATGTTGCCAGGTAATCAAGCGGGCGCACACATGCGGCCTTGCCAAAAGCTGAGGTCTAAGGTTATAAATACAGCCGCTGAAGCTAATTCCTTGTGTCATTTTCATGTTTGCACTCAAGTATTTTACACTGCTGCAATTTGGAAACCGTAAATCACAGCTGAGTTGAAAATTGTCTGAACATTTTTTATACTAATTCGTGTCCCTTCTCCTCTGTCTCCACCTGTCGTCTTTACAGGGGAGCACCTGCGCATCTGTCCCCAGGGTTACACCTGCTGCACCAGTGACATGGAGGACAACCTGGCCACACTGAGCCGCAGGGAGATGGAGGGACTACTCAAAGACGCTGGTCGCTCCTTACAGACCTCACTCACTGGACAGTACAAGATCTTTGATGGTGAGTGTGTTATCCCGTGGACAGCGAGAATGAGACCAAGGCCCTGTTTACACAACAAAGCTCCAACCCAAAATGCATGCCAGGCCTGTAGGTGGCACTATAACTGTCTTGTCCTGAAGCGGCTTTTAGTAGATCTCCACTGAAGCAGAGTTGGGCTGATCATCTGGTGTATCAGTGAATTCTAATTCCAGAAGTGGAGCAACAGATGCACATTTTGTTGAAAGACAGTCAACAAATTCAGTAGATTGAGCAGCACAAGCACAACACAGTGGTCCGCGACGATTGACAACAGTACTCTTGTTCTGTTGTACTGTCTAGGTGCATGCGTGAAGCGGAACATGACGTCACTGTTTCCACTGAAAATGCCGGCTTACTGTTTACATGGCAACAGTGGCCAGGGCCTTTCAGAAAAATCCACTCTAGAGGCCATTTTCAAAAGTTCTTGTTTTAGGTCGGCTAGGACGCCGTTTCCGTGTAAATGAGAGGCTGAAGCGTAACAATACTTTTGTGTTCATCCTAAAACCACTGGGACAAATGGCATCTTATGCCGCGGCCACACCAAACGCGAACTGGAGGATTTAAACGTGTGACATGCCTGTAGCGCGCCGTGTTAACGGACGCATCTGAAAAACGATCAGCTGTGGTTTCAAAAGCATGACAGGAGAGTGTGTGAAAGCTTTGGAGATCACAACCAAGGCCTGCTGCCTCTCCCTGGTAATCCACCTCCACTGGCCCTGCCTGGCTGTTCCCTGCGACCTCATCCTCAACTCCTCGAACCCCCGACCCATGTACCTGGAGGTCTCCCTGGGGATAATGAAGGGGTCGAGGAAAGAGAGGACCACAGAGAACTTCCATCCCATGCCCCCCGCTCTTTCCTCCTCTCTATCAGTTGGTGTCCGTGAGGCTCTTATAACTTTTACGACAAAACTCCACTGAGGAAAACACAGTCGGACTCAGTGATGACCCGTGCAGGCAAATCCAGCTGGGAACAAATATTTACACAGCTTACCTTCAAAACCTGTCTCCTCAGAACTTTCACCAAAGCCTGCTCCTTTTTTTCTGGTCTCTGTAGAGTAGACAGCTCGTATCAGATAACTCTGGATGATGACACACCGCACAGATTGTTTTCTCCTCCATCTTCTGGTGGGGTTGGAGTCAGAGCAGGTGGCGGTTCCCCCCCAACGTCATTAAAGCAATGACGGTGTTTAGGCATCAGATGCCCAACGTGCAAACGCCCCAAATGTGCCGCGCCAGACGTGTCCAATGCGCCATCCGGGGCTAATCAGCGTCTTTGCATTGACTTTGTATGTAATCTCAACGCAAATTTGCCTTTAGTGTGGCCATACCATTAGAGTGGAGCATTTCTGAAATGCTGCGGCCACTGTTGCTGTGTGAACGTTAAGACAGCGTTTTTAGTGGAAACGCTGAGAGCACACACCACTTCTAGTATACACATCGAACATTACAACAGCACTGAATCATCACAGGCTACATGTTGTGCTTATGTTGCTCAATCTCCTGAATCTGCTGACCGTCTTCAACAAAATGTGCATCCACTTCTGCTCTCAGATGATCGACTCAACTCTACTTCAGTGGAGATCTACCAAAAGCCGCTTCAAGACAAGACAGTTATAGCGCCAACTACAGGCCTGGCATGCTTACTACAGCAGCTTCAGTCCCTCAGCATTTCCTTTTAAATGCAGATTTGAGACCTGTGAACGGGGCCTAAATAGGTGACTGCATGTCTGTAATGAAATATTTAGTCGTTTCTTTGTTGTTTTTGAAAGCATATTGTCTTGCCCATTTTTGCGTCGGCATTTTAACATTACACAACCGACACAATAATGTAGACACGCACAAACACACACACACACACACACACACACACACACACACACACACACACACACACACACACTCACACACACACACACACACACACACACACAGACTGACAGTAGCGAAATAGAAAAGTAAAAGCCCTTTTATTATACTGTCTTCAGATTGATGTAGAGCATTGATTTATTGTCATGCTTCAACAGAAGAGGCTGGTAATGCCTTGCAGTGGTGTTGACAGAAGGCCAAGTTGATTTTTTTTTGCTTTTCTATGACGTTTGCTTCATCATCATCCAAGGGAAAAACATACACAATGTGATAAACTGGTTTGGTGGGATCCTACTGGTGCTAAGAAGCTAATTGTAAACTCATAACTTGTAAAGCAGGGGAGCTTTGTGGCATATTTCTCTGTTTAATGTTGAATGGTAAAGGTTTCAGTGTTGGCCTGCATTCAAAAGTTTTAAAGCGACACTAAAAAGACTTTATGGTACTATTCATTGATCTGAAAGATGATGGTTTTTAGGCAAGCCAAGGCAAGTTAACTCATGTAGCCTATTTCAACAACAAGACAATTCAAAAGTGCTGTATATAAGACATAAAAATAATCATTAAAAGTCAATAAAACCCTAAAAGATTATTTAAATACTTATTACACAAATACATTTAAGTTTAAGTTAAACAATTAGATGGCAAACACAGAGGGTTAGGATAGAGGAAATAGATTGTAAAATGCAGGCACACAGGTTACAGTGGGATGACTGTGCCAGAGGTTTGAACCACACAGTTCAGCTTCAGTGAGGCAGAATCTGACAGAGCTGAAAGTCTGTTTGGACAGCTGTGTCTCCTGTTCACTTCACCTGTGACGATGATACGCCTGAGAGTGACGCAGAGATCACTTTATGACTTCATGATGTAACAGCGATGGCATCAGAGCAGCACGACCTGAGTGGAGAAAATGTAAAAAAAATCAAACTTGCGGATATTGTGACACATGTCACAAGGAAGTGAGAACTGACTGAGTAGCCTGATTTGATCCACAAGCGTCAGTGACAGAAATGGGCCGTGTTCAACCCCAAAACAACTTGTAGCTGAGTTCACAGTAACAGTGTTACTTCCACTGGTATTTAACAGCATGGCACTCAGATTATTTTACCATGGCAGGGCAGTTTAAAAGAAATATACATTTTTCAATCTTTTGTTTTGTTTTTGTAAGACAAGCCCAGAAAGAGTTCAAATAAAAATGTGGATGGCTTTAATAATAAGTTGTTGTATCCTATGATAAATGATTTAATGAATTAGTTTTTAACTTAACTCAAAAAAGATAGAATATTTATATAGTTCAAATATGTGTCACTAAAAGATCACATTTGCATTTTATTCATTATTTTTTACTTTTTTTTTTGTTGAAATAAAACGCAAACAATGCATGAGCTGTCAATACGAAAGCCGTTGTCATTTTAGAACAGGCTTCTTCAACCTGCGGCTTTGGAGCCACAAGCAGCTTTTTAACCTCTTTGTAGTGGCCCTGGCCTAAAAAAAATAATAATAAATTTTAAAAAATGAATCAATAAAAAAAATAAATGAATACAAACATAAAAATAATTTTTAAACAAGATAATTAATATAAGTCAAATTTAATTCATTATTTTTTTCTGATTTATTTTTGTTTTTTCTTATTTTTTTGCACAGATATTTTTAAGTTCAAGGTAATTTCTTATTAAAAAAAAGTCAACTAAAGTAGGCATTTGATATGTGGAAAATTAGAAAACAAGAAAACAACAAAAAATATAATTTGAAAGACGTTTTTAGGACAAGCACGAGGCATTTTGTTGAAAAACGCTTAGTTGAAGAGGAATGAAAGAGATCGATTTTGGAACTGCTATGGAAATTTGAGATCAAAGTCACATCTTACAGCCCTGACATGGAGAAGATCACACAGCAAACTGAAATGGACTTTAGTCACAGATAATCCTGTTTTTCTGTTTACTTTTCACGAAGCTTCTGAGCTGCAGCTATTCATTTTTTATTTATTAAAGAGTGCTAGTTTTTATTTTAGTAATTTGACATAAATATGGAAAGGACTCAAACAGGCCTGCATATTCAGTGTTAAAGGCTTACACATGCACACTTATCTTCTGTTTGGGGTTTTCTTTTGTCATAACAGGTAAAAATAGAAAAAGAATAAAACTTGAAGAAGCTGTTTTATGTTTTGCGGCTCCAGACTACTTTTCTTTGGTGGATGACGGGGCAAAATGTCTCTTTTGATAGCAGAGGTTACAGAACCCTATTCTTGAAATACAAGAATTCCAGTATTAAAGAATCAAATTGATCTAAAGGTTATCAATGAAGAAACAGTTATTTAATTTCTGAATTCAACAACTTGTTCCTGTACCAAGTTATGTTTGAGTTAAACCTGAATATAAAATGTTTACAGCCCCGTGTTTGTTGTGTTGTAGCAGAAAGCAGCAGAACGATGAACACCTAAATGCTTCCTGCACTTAAAAAGGTGTTGTTTAAGTTCTTAATAATATAATATAACATTCAGACTTAATTACAATGTGCTGGCTGGGATGGAAGCAATGAGAGGCAGTGAGAAAAAAAAATAAAGCGTTTTCAATCTTGGAACAATGGAGCACCAAGGCAATTATTTGTGTCTAATGACCTGCTCCAGTTAATAGAAGGGTGTCTCTGTGCTCCACTTGTTCCCCTTGGCCAGTTAGTGACAATGGATCTGTCAGCTGGGGCTCTGAGCTTGGCTAGTTAGCCTGACCTTTTCCGATCACAGTGATTAGTAGCAGAGTGACATTTCTTTACTCTCCTGCGATCGCTCTGTGTACTTCTGCCTCACGGTCCCTCCTTTTCACTCAGAGGCCTGTTTATGTGCCAAAGGGACACAGCCGCCCTGCCAAGTACACACACACACACACACACTCACACACTCACACTCACACAAACAGTCATCAAAATACAAATTCTCTCCAAGGAAGTTGATCTCATCTCTTCTCACACTTGTAGAAAAATTAAACACCTTATTCAACAGAGTTTCAGTTGAACAACAGGGACCACAGACACACACACTCAAGCAGCACTCAGCTCAGACCTGTAAACACAGTAATGATCAGTATCCAAAAAAACCTGCCAGATAAATACCCAGAGAAACACATGTCATAAACAAGATAACTCGTGTTACCTCACAATGAAGTCATCTGGCACTTGGTTTTGTTTTTGTACGCCTGCCAGATGTGTTACACTAACAGATCGCTAATAGCTGCTGTTTTGAAACAGAAATTAATCAGACTGCTCTATTTTGTACATTTCATCTCTAGCTACAGCTGTTCATCCTCTCCTCTCCTCTCGCCCACTCTCACTCTGTTGAACATTTTTTTCTCCCCTGGTTTTCTGTTTTAATGTCCCCTTATCTCACCCCAATGAGCATCAGATGGGGAGAGCCAGAGCTGATGGAGGGAGGAGAGATGTATATGTGTGTTGGGACCTTGAGGTCTAAAAACCATCTGTTGTTGACTGTGTCCTCTGAAGGCATGAGCTGAGCGATAGACCGGGGTTAATTGGACCAAAATACTTCACGTTTGTGGCCACATGATCAGTGAAAATTTGGCAGGATGGAGCAATTCTTGCTAAAGACATCCTGTTGTTAAAGTTAGCTGTTGCAAAGGAAGATTAAATACTCCTGTTTCCAGCGTCAATAGCTTAACTCTTTTAGAATTTCAGGATAGGATTGGTGGTTGGATTTTAGTTTTTATCGCATTTAGCATAAATTAAACTGCAGGATTTTGTTATTAACAAGTCAGAGGGGATTAGCTCATTCTCAACTAACCAGATCCCAGTTTTCTGTTCATATGACTGCAGGAGAATGCAGTGACATTGTACCATGCTGCCAGTCCCTCCACATCTGGCTGTGTTTAGCAGGGTGTGGGCTAGCTAGCGCCATGTGGCTAAGTGTAGGGTGTTACTGTTCCAGCCCAGGCAGGCTCGGCCTTTTTAGGTCCAGGGACTTTGGAAGAAACCCCAACCAGGCAAGCCACAGATTAGAGGACCAGCATACTCTCATACAGCTGGCTGTGGGCCTGCGAGTGTGTGCTCTGTGTAAATGTGAGCATGCAGATGTGTGTTTATATCCATGTGTCCGTAGGTTTCTAGTTAAGTGTGTGTCACAGTGTGAGTGAGTGAAAATGGTTTTTGTGTAGCCTGTGTGTGTGTGTGTGTGTGTGGTTTGCTCTTGGTTCTCTCTGTCTCCTCGCTGTCAGTCATGCTGTGTACAAACTGAATAATATATTACGCTGAACAAAGATGAAGTTTATAATGCCGGGGAGGGCGAAAGAAAGGACAGAGTGGAAATTAGACAGATGGATTAAGAAGACAGACAGAAGAACGAGACAAGGACGAGGAGAAGAGATAAACAGGTGGAAGGGAAGAGGGGAAGCCAGAAAGAGTGTGAAAGAGAAAGAGCGATGGTGTTACACTGGAGTGGGAGGAAAAAGGTCAAAGAGGACACAGAGAGTGATGCCGCTGAGGGGAGCAGCGTGTTAGATTGCAACCAGGTGTGTTAGACAGACGGAAGCCTTATACCTGGCAGGTGGTGTTTGGCCTAATGGTGCCATCGCTGGCATCTGGATTCACTCTGTAGGTGTGTTACTGTGCGTCTGTATGTGTGTTTGCAGTGCTCACTTACTAAAATAGCTTAAAAATGTCTTGTCGATTTAGATTTGTTAGACTTGACAGCGTCCATTCCCCTTGTCTTGTCTTAATCAGTGTGCACTGAAATGGTTTGAATCTTACCTGACAAACACAAGTTTTTCTGTAGTGATTGGTGACCTGTCTTCTGCTGCTTCTTTGTTCCGTGGTGTGCCTCAAGGCTCCATTCTCGGCCCTTTACTGTTCTCACTTTACATGTTGCCTCTGGGGTCTATCATGGCCAGGCACAACCTTGCCTTTCACTGCTATGCAGATGACCTGCTAATTTATCTTCCTGTGTTCCCTAACAAAAGTAGGGCTCTTCAAACCCTAACTGACTACATTGCAGAAATTGTAATGTGGTTAGGGCTGAATTCTCTACACTTAAATGAAGATAAAACAGAGTATGTTCTATTTGGTGTTTCTGCACACTCTGGTGTCTGTCTCTTACGTTGACTTCTTCTGTGAAGAATCTTGGAGTCATTTTTGATAGCAATTTAAAATTTGACAAGCTAATTAACAGTTTGGTCAGGGCCAGTTCTTATAAGTCATGTGTCCTAACAAAAGTTAAACCCTCTTAAACTGTGCAGAGCTGGGAAAAACATTCTTACTTTTATTAGTGCAAGATTTGATGACTGTAATGCATTCTATGTCGGTGTCTCCAATTGTCACTCAGTGGTCTTCAGCTAGTTCAAAATGCTGCTGCACGCTTTTTAACTAATACTTCAATGGCCCTTCACTGGCTTCCTGTTTCTTTTAGAATTGATTGTAAAATGTTGCTTTTTGTTTTAAAAAGCCCTCAATGGCCTTGCCCCACTCTGTCTGTCTGAACTCGTGCATGTTCAGAATCCCACTAGGGCCCTACGGTCCTCAAACCAGCTCTTGCTAAAAAGTCCCCAGAGCAAGGACTTAAGACTGGGGGTGATTGTGTGTCCTTGGTTACTGGGCCCTGGCTCGGGAATAAACTACCCCCTGAGGTGTGCACCATTACTGGCTTTGGGCTTTTTAAATCCAGGCTTGAAACCAGCTTTTTTAGACTGGCTTTTAACATAAAGTAATGGGGTGATATTCTTGCCATTATAATTGTACTGTATTTTTATAAAAATGAATTTCAATTGTTTTGTTTTGATGTTGTTCATTTTAATAGAAAGTAGTTTGGTCACCTTGTGTGTTCTAAAAGGCTCTACAAATTAAATTGATTGATTGATTGATTGATCAGTTGATTGGTTGATTGATAGAAGCAAAAAAACAAACTCCTATGAGCCTACTATGAGCTGAGTGGTATTTTATCAATTGTCTGTTCAGACATCCTTTCAGTCTTGTTGCCTCTAAGCATCGTGCCTGTGTGATAGCTCGATGGGCCCAACTTAGGGGCCATTTACATGAAAACTGTTTTAGGCTGAAACGCAAAAGTTTTGATGCGCTTCACCGGAAACGGTGTTTCAGCTGACCTTAAACGCAAACTTTTGAAAATGGCCTTCAGAGTGGGATTTTTCCGAGATTCTGCTTAGTGGAGGTTTACTTACCACAGTTCAAAAATGAAACCAGCTGGTGACACCATTGCCATGTAGACAGTAAACAAGCGCTTTCAGTGGAAATGCTGACGTCACACTCCGCCTCCCGTTTCATGCATACAACAGAACTAAAGTGCCGTTTTTACAATTATTGTTACAATATAGCGCTGACTATGGGCCTGGCATGCTTACTACAGCGTTTTCAGTCCCTCAGCGTTTCAATGAAAATGCAGATTTTTTTTCACTGCGTTCTAGCGTTTTCAGATGAAACGTTGTCGTGTCAACAGGGCCTTAGTATTTGATTATCACAGTGCTGCAAGAAACAATCTAAAACATATTCAGCTCTGTCTGATCAGACTGTTTCGTGAGCAGACTGAAGCTGTAAGTTAAAACATGTTGGGTTATTTTTGAAAAGCACTTTTCTCATGCAAGATTCCAGCTTTGGAGTAGCAGCTCCTTCATACTTGACAGCAGACTGAATAAGTTCAGGGTTTGGACTGTTGCTCTGACAAAACAAGACATTGGAAGACTTCATGAACACTGTAAAGATCACATGATTTATTGAGTCCATTAAAGAGTCGTTTTTTATGTGGAGTGAAAAGGTCAAAGAAAGAGATTTTATTCTGATTGTAACCTAGGTCTTGAATCATCTTTGCTCACAGACTAAACACACATTCATGTCCTGGCACAAAGTAGTTATAAGCTGCCAAACTGTTATTGGACAGTGTGTTCCAGCCAATGTCAGTTCAAGGCAGATCAGTGGTTGTAGAGCCTAATCTGATCTGAAGAGTACTGACCGCTCTGCTGCCATATTGGTACACTCTTTCTAGATGACCAGGCAGCACTTGCTTATTTATTCATTTAAGTCGAATTCTGAACATCTCCCAGCTGGCCTGTTAAGTAACACCATCTCCTCTCATGGAGAAAAACACGGAGGCCAAGTGATTTACAAGAATGACATCAAGCACACTCCATGTACCCTATCAAAATTAGGAAAGAGGCCCCAAACTTCAAAGGACAAATCTGCAATGCCATCAGAGGGTGCGGCAGTCTACAGTACCTCTTTTTGAAGAGTAGTGTAGAAGCTTGGTGGGGAAAAAGCTGCACTGCAATCCCAGAGAGAGCAGTTTCTGTAATTTGAAAGTGCAGACACTTGAGTTTCTGGGTTGAAACTTGAATAAATTTAAGCATATGAATATATTTTAACATGAAGTGCACTTGCTCTACATTTAACTGGTCAAATTAGGTTGACGAAATATTATAAAAGTCTCTGAGTAAAATGTTATCAGGTCCAATTTTAGGCCTACCATAATCAAGTGACTACAAGTAATGATCATAATCATCATAATCATCATACTACGAGTGACTCCAAGATGAACAAAGCACATTAAAACCATATGACAAAGTTTTATGTCAACATACAAATGGTTTTATATTGATATTGTGTGACAGGTATGTAGTTAAGTTCACATTAACTGTTACTATTAAAAGAAAATGGATTCTTTCATTCAAGGAACATCAGGTCATAAATTAATGTGAAGTGACATTTTTTTTTTTTGCTAATTGGCTACCACAAACTGGAGCACAACAGCTAGCATTACATTCACTCAACTGTAGGCCTACCCAAGAAGCAACCTCCAGTTATGGTCTGTAAAGCTGATGAGGAAGTGCTAAAAAATGAAGTTCCTGGAGTGTCGTCTTGAGGCTGACAGAAATACAGGAATACCACATAAACAACAATTCAAAAACACAGAATTTAAGTTAATTTATGTTTCCAGCCTGGCTGCACACACTGTGCTGAGGGCTAATATTTTATGTCTCAGTAGTTATGAACGTGTTTAGTTACAAGTTAAGATACAAGTTTCTATTTAGGGCAATGGGAGACAGGCATACTGTAGTTGTTGGCGAGGAGGCTTAAGGTCTGTTCAACTCTCCCCCTGCAGCTGAGGTTAAGTCAAGTTAAGTCAGGTGTTAGGTTGAGTCAGATTTTCCAACATGGCATCCACGAATGATAGGCTCCAAAACTTTGTTTCAGAAACAAATGAGTGGTGTTACCATTGACTGTATACTGCTTTGCCATTTACCATTGTACAGTATTGAAGCCAAAATACCCCCGTCACAGGCACAGCTATTGGCAGTTGTTGTGCAGCCAAAGTCTGCGCAGTAGAGGCTATGGGGGACTCAGAGAGAATCTGAGTGGAGCCGGGTGAAAAAAAAATATGTATATTTTTTTTCTTTCTCGAGTCCAATCTCTTCTTGGCTCTACCTCCCAAAATATTTTTCAATCCTTGAAAAAAAATACACAAGAACGGCAGGTGTCAATCACCATTAAACTTGATGTAACACCCCTTTAACTAATGAAAATTAAACTTTTCAAAAAAAAAAAAAAAGAGGACTTGAATAGAAGGCATCCAAATGATATCTTCAAATCACCACAACAATCAGATGTGAGAAACATTTCCACGATGTGTATTGATTTTTTAAAGTTTGACCACACCCCACCTGGAATGGATGGGGAGTCGGTTTTTTGACCTTTACTGCAGCCAGCCACCAGGGGGAGCAGTTTTGTGGCAAGCTCACTTTTGGCCTAGCAAGATGATGTCCATTTTCCTAACATTTTATGCTTGTTACACAGTCTATAAGCGTACCTCACTAGCTACCAACCAACTGAATATTAGCCTATTAGCTACTAAAAGCTAAATCACGACAGCAAACTGTAGCATTGGCCAGCTGCTTTTACGCCCTATTAGTTAGCTAACAACATCGTATCTGGGATTTTATGGATACCATACCATATGTTATTCTTAGACAAGTTCTTGTTATTTAGGGTGAGGTTGAATGCTAACATTAGCTGTTGGCTAACTATAGTCAATGAGCTTAAAATTTTTTTTTTTATTTTATATACAGCCTATTGTAGCCCCAGATTTTCACTCCCTAAGCTCTTTTTCTGTTTGGTCAAAAAGCAGCATAAAGATTGAATTAACAGGCTGGAATACAGCAGTAGATCCATTACAGCTTTTTAGAGTCCTACTTTGGGCATAACACCACTCTGTGAATAATCTGAAGCACAGGATGCTACTTTTTCTTTTTCCAACTTTGACCAAATTTGGTTCTTTTCCTCTCAAACCACCGAACAAATACTTGTTTGGATAGCAGTGACTCATTTTACAAATGTGTTGCCATTGTCCCACAATGTGGCAACAGATTTGATTCTCTCCTACCTCCCGCCACCCACCTTGTAATTTTCCTGCTTTCAGGGTCACCTCTGATGATGTCATAAGAGACAAGGACATCTGTTCCCATTGTGGAGCTTGATTGGCTCACTTTATCTGCATGCAAATCACGTTGGTGGGGACCAGGAGTACACTGGCCTAATTATGCCAAACACATTACTCAGTTGGAACGATGGGGTCTTGGAAGGATTCAAAGAATGAAAGAAAAGAAAGCACAAATGAAAGAAAACAATGTTAGAAAGTCTGGTAATGGGAAAAGCAGTGGAAAGTGAGATGAACTAGAGGAAGTAAAAGGACGAAATGATAGAGAGGGTAAGGAATGGTATGTAGTTTAGGAGGAAACAAGCACAGAGAAAAGCTGGATGCAGAAAAAGAGAACCAGATGGATGGAGAAAAACAGGCATGGGTAAATTGTGTGTAAAACTAGCCAGAGAAAGTCACAAGAGAGGAGAAGAGACAGTGGAGGGAAGACTACCGCAGAGAGCTGCTTGATAAATGGCACGCATTATGTGATGTGTCGGCTTGTTTAATATAGGGCTCCTTTTAATAGCATCTAAATGCTGGCTAAGGGGCTTTCAGTGCTTCTGGGGCACAGTATGTGTGAGATAAGTGTTGTTATTGATGGAAACTCAACCTGACATATAAACAATCTAATGGCTCCCTGATCATCACTTGTGAGTTCAGTGTGCTCAAGACAACAGTGTTTGTTTATGCCTGTTGTGTTTATGTGTTCATTGTTCATGCAGAGGTGGGGGAATAACAAAGGGGAGTCAGAGCATGCCTGGTAACAGTAGACAGAGGGTGGTTATGGATGAAAGGATATCTTATACTTGATGTAAGGATGTAACTTAAACTGAAAAGGAAAGTAGCCAAGCTTGAGACTATTGTTATGTGTTGCTCTGTCCTTTTTTTTTTTTTTTTTTTTTTTGCTTAATGACAGAAGTGAAAGCTTTTGGAGTGCTTTCACTTTTTTCAAAACAGTATTTTAATCACAAATTTTATGCATGACCAAATGTCTCTTGATTTTTTTAAATTCATGAATCTATTTATTTTCACTTTTTACAAGATACTGACAGTTTCATAAAGTCTAGATGTGATAGTGTGAGGCTCACAGGTGGCGCTAACACAATGTGACAGAGATCAGCAGTGTGACTTTGTGCGGTGGCGTATTGCATTCACCTGAAATTAAAATTTAAAAAATCATCCTGTTTTTATTACATAACTGTTTAATACAACATTTTTTTAATTATTTTTGAATTTTCTCTTTATATGAGATACTATTTCATAAAAACAAAAAACAAATCATTTTTGATTTTTCTTTTTTTTTATGAGATACTATCTCGTAGAAACAGAAATCTGAAAAGTCAAGGAATTCCTGATAGTCCTTAATCATCATCTTGATAAAAAAAAATGTAATATGTAAGTGTTAACTAAATCACATTAAAAAGCCTTCCTTACCTGGATTGACCCCTCACCTCTAGTTAGTTGCGAAAACATGCAGCAAAGAGTCATACGGGGGGTTATGGGAAATCCTTTTTTTAATCAAGATTGTATCTTGTAAACAGAATTTTTTTTTTTTTTTTTGATTTTAGTTTCATTTTAAATCTTTTTATTGATTTTCCTTGGCTAACTAAGTATATAACAAAAGATCAGTAGATGTACAATTCCATAAGAGGTAGTACAGGAGTAAAAAAAAAATCTGTCAAAAATGCAACCTAGGAATTGATAAAGCGCCAATAGCACAACCCCACACAACGTACCCCACCCACCCCACACGTGCCCACATACTGTCAAACACAGAAACACTCACAATCTTACAAACATAGAAAATTAGAAACAGAAAAGTTAAAAGTAAACAAATATTGAAGAGTTAGACATGTCAGAAGCAAACATGATAAATGACGAAGCAAAAAAACAATAACAAATAGAAGTCGAAAAGTAGGTAAAAAGTGAAAGTTTACAGGAAGTATCTCAGGGACCAGCGCTATCGTTTTCAGGTGTTAGATCAAGGTTCTCCACATAGCTTAAATAAGGTTTCCATGTTTCATTAAAAGTTGCAAGAGACCCTTTTAAAAAAATCTCATCGTCTCCAATTTAAGGCAACCTAAGATGTCCTGTTTACATTTGTTATGTGTTGGGGAAGAGGCATGTTCCCACTTAAGGAAGATAGTGCGTCTAGAATGACGTGTTGAAAAGGCAACGGTACATCTAACTGTTATGGGAATGTTGGGGTTTTGGAGCAGGGTGAAAAGAGCTGTCAGTGGGTCAGAAATGATGGGGGTATATTTTGATTTTCTGTTTTTTTTTTGTTCTTTTTTTTTTAATCAAAAATAAAAAAAAACTGTTTTTACAAGGTATTATGACTATGTGTTTTATGAGATAGTTGTGTCATGAAAACAGGGGGATTTTCTTTCTTTCTTTCTTTCTTTTTTTTTCAAGTGCATGCAAAACACCACCATAACTTTGAGTCAGGGCAAAAAAAATTCACTTGTCCAACTACCAGCCCCAGTTGTGATAGCGTATTCTCATTAAGTTTAGACCAAGATGCAGCTCTAAATGTAATTAGTTTGTACTGGCAGCAGCTTTATGTTTTAGATATTTTAGCACACTCCTGCCACTTGGTTTACTCCTCTGCTCCTCTTGGCGTATGCTGCTTCTTGTGCTCTCTGTCTCTTTGCCTGTCTCCTCCCTGCCAAAGAACCATCCCACTAATATGATCATTGAGCACTTGTCAAGAGGACAAATAGAATTAGGGCTGTCAGATATGAAAGAGATATACAATTGCTGCTTTTGCAGCCCTGTTTTTTTTCCCTCCCACTCTCTTTTATTCTCACTCTGATTATTCTTTTCTGTCCAATCCTCCCCTGTCAGTGTCTGGTGCTCTGCCAAAACTCTGATCTGACAAATTTCTCATTTAGTTTTCCATTTATGGTTCTTAACTGTCGTAAGTAGCTGTCTGAGGCTACATAATGCCTAAGCAGACACAGCCACATTGGTGTATGAATATCTTTTTGGATTTTTCCTCCTGTTTCTTTGCGTGGGTTGCTTTTCCTGTCATAAACCCCCCTTTGTTTTTCAGAAATTTGCCAGAAACTGGACTGTGTGTTTAACTTATTATTTTTTAGTCCTTCAGCATGGCCCCAGATGCCTTGAATAATTTTTTGCACATGTAAGACAATGTCAACTGCCTATTGGAGGAAGCAACAGAAAATGAGTTTTCACAGGAAGCCCAGAGAGTTTGATGAGAACAGACAAGTTGTTTGTGTGATTACTTAATCATCACCCGCTTTTAGATGGGCCTGTTCTGCCAGGCTGTGAAATGTTGCTTTATTAGACAGTGGCAAATGTTGCCCGACTCGCTAAGCTCCCAGTATGAGAAAAGTGATTCCGGATTAGTCTGGAATGAGTAGCACAAGCCTCGGTCAGTTAATACCGCTGTGTGAGAAAGTAACTCGGGATCAGTCAAAGCCCTTTGGTGAGAGTGATTGACAGCTGGATGAGCATCAGTGATCACACCCAATCTATGTCAATAACTCAGTTTTACACATAAGACAGAAATGGGAAAGGAGAGATAGAGAGACACCAGAGACAGAGGAAGAGGTAAAGACTCCTCTTCTGGTGCTGAGCTCTGTATTGATTGATAAAAGACTGAGGGAATGTGGGGGAGTGTGAAATTCTTAATATGTGATACAATGCTCTTCAAGGGTTTGTGTGAACACTTGAATGTGTGCATGCGTGTGTGTGTGCTTGTGTGTGTTTTAATCAGGTTTTGAGGAAGCTGGATGAGAGAACGTAGGACTGGAGTTAAAATAAGCTCCTGACATGTCAAGGTGGCCTGGATGTGAAGCTCGGAGTGATTACAAATGAAATCATTAACTCCCCTCTCACCGCAGGAAGAAAGTCATTAAGACACACATGCTTGACTTAGCTTGTTCTTCCTGCATGTGTGTGTGTGTGTGTGTGTGTGTGTGTGTGTGTGTGTGTGTGTGTGTGTGTGTGTGTGTGTGTGTGTGTGTGTGTGTTTGAACTGAGGAAATAAAATCTGGTTGAGCAGGAGGTAAAGTGTAACAAGGATTACACAATAAAGATTACTTGCTGCTTCTATTTATTATCAAGACTCTAAAGTCAGTTCAGTATGGTAAACAAACAGCAGATATATTAAAAATAAAACTACATGGATCTTTTTTTCTAGTATCTAAAAAACATCCAATATGAAATAATCAAACATATCTGAAAAACAGGAAGCAATGCATCACAGTTTTGTAATACATCAGAGGCTTTAATTTTATTATTTATCTTTTTTTTTTTTTTGAGATTCTTTCATGTTAAACAGCTTTATTTATTTATTACCGCAAACGCTGCTAAATTCCACACATTACAGCTCTCATACTCTCTTAATGCCACAGGCTTCTTTTTTCAAGACTTATAAAAAGTAGAAAAAATTTCAAAATTAGAAAATATTAATAAAGTGAGAGAAAAAACAAAGCATTAAGAAAAAAAGAAAAGTAATCTCTTACAATTGCTTTGGATTCTATTTCAGTGATCAAACTTTGAGCTCCCATTTAGGCTCCTCCACTTTTTGGGTTGACGCTTTCAGGGCTTTGTCCTTATTGGCTGATGAGGTTTTTTTTTTTATTTAATTTAATTTAATGTATTTATTTTTTGTTTTATTTTATTTATTTATTTGATTATTTTTTATTGTAATTTGATCATTTATTTTATTTATTTTATTTTATTTATTTATTTCATTTATTTCATTTATCTATTTATTTGATTATTTTTATTTTAATTTGATTATTTATTTTATTTATTTATTTTATTTATTTACCTTTTTATTAATTAAATTTAAAAAAATTCAGATAAGGGAAATACAATCATCTATACATATTTCTGCATCTGTTACAAAGGTTTACAAAAAGTAATATGTATCTTATTGGAAAAAAAAAATAAAGAAGACATACAATCAATCAGGTAAATTGCCAAAGCACAAAAGGAGGGGTGTAAAAGAAAAAAACTTTTTTTTTTTTCCCTTTAATTCATCACCACAGTCAGGGCAGGGCTCCACCTTCCAATAAACATATCTCTGAAGTCTCTAAGAGTAGGAGGTTTTTTTTTTTTTTTTAACTTTTAACCAGACTGTTTTGCTTTAAAGCCGTCCCTTCTCTGTTGAAAATTTCAAGTCTGTCTGGCTCGGTTATTGATGAAGAGGAGGTCATATGCTGTAAAGATTGTAACCCTGGCACTCTCTCTTACCCATTTCTCGGAATTGACTTCACACATTTTTTCGGTTGAGCCACCAGATCGCCTGTTTCTTTTGTCAACATCTGTTCCTCTTCACCCTGCCCTACCTCTTTCCGTCAGAGCAAAACTGAAACTAAAAAGCCTGCCGCTCCCTCTGCCCACTTACAAGAAGTCATGTATGCAGTGACTAACTGGAGCCACAGAAGTGTGGGAGAAGAGCGGTAAAACAAAACAAAGAAATACTGGCTGGAATTTTTGGAGATGGTCCAGGTTTGAAGTTTCAGACAAGCGATAGAATAACAAATCCAGTTGGGAATGCGGGAAACAGATTGCAACAAAAAGGTTCAACACAAAGTACAGTGGAAAGGTGTGTAAATTTGGAAAGCTTTTAAAGCCTTCTACATCGAAAACAATCAGTGTTACAAGCTTCATTTACCTGTGCTCTGGGATTTTGGAAACACAGAGAGCGACAATGTTACCCATGCAGTAAATAAATATTACTTGTTGCAACTTTTGACATGCATTTAGTGCATTCAGCTGTAATTAGAAATATCAACTGCTGTTAAACATTGAGGAAAAATAAATTAAGCCCCTTTTATGCAAGAACTTATGATATTTCCTGCCTGACTTTAAGATGTTCCAGCTGTGCCTCCTTGCCAAAGATCATCAGTGCTGGATCCACATCCGCAAGTCGCTGCACAAACTACATTTTAGTGAGTGTATTTGAACTGAATTAGTTTAAAAACTTATTTTGAGAAACTTCTGAGATATTTTTAGAAAAATATATTTTTACCAAATAAAAACTGTAGAAAATGAAATATTGACCACTCAGTTGAGCAGTAACCAGGAACTCTGCTGGAAGTGAATAATGTCTTCACCCTCGCCCACTTGCTCTCCATGAATGTTCCAGACCTTTACCCACTGTGTTCACAAATCAGCTCCCTCCCACTTCACATGGACAGTTTATCAGGGGGCAGGGAGGAAATAGTCTGGATTTGTGTAGGTTTAGTAGACTGGCTGTTTGCATTAACACATGCTCCCTGCCTGGACAATGTCAGGATGTTTTCAGGTGTGAAGTACAAAAAGAGTTAGGTTCCAAATTTAGTGATTTATTTTGGAAGATTTGATCAAATCCTTGTTCAAACAATCATCCAATTTTCTGTAGTTGTATCAATGAGTCCAGAACAGATAGCAATGATTGAGAAAACAAAAGAAAAGGAGTGCTACCTGGACTGGACAGAGTTTGTTTGAGGTGCTGGTTGGAAAGGGATTCAAAAAGTCCAGGAACAAAAAGAAGAGACTCCAAGGGACTCTCTAAATACTATTAAAATGCCTTTATTATAATGGCATGGTCATGTAGACCTTAAAAACAAACTTCAAACAAACTAGATAGAAATGAATGTCCTGACAAACAACTGACATCACAGATTTGTATGTGAGAATTTAACATTGGCACTCCGTCCCCTTCACACACAAGCCGTGTGCACACGTAGCCGGGTATCTGGGAAACTGCATGTATTTTTATATGTTTACACCTGTCATCCACATGAAACCGCAGTTTTACGTTATTAAAAATAATGTTTTCCGAACTTCAGCCAAAGTGAAAATTTGGGAAAACTCTGGTTTCTTGGTTTTGTGTGGACAGTGGGAAACAGAGTTTTCGGTTCTCAAACATAAACAGCTGAATGACAGGGGCTCATTCTGATTGGCTGGCATGAGTTTTACCTCTGGAAAACACTGACAAATATGGGTTTATAATGCCTCGAGCCGCACTTAGTGGTTTATTGGCCACTGTGTGGACAAAAGTATTTTTAAAAACAACTTGAGGGGGAATATTCATTTTTGAAAATGCCCGGCTATGTATGTACAAGGCCTCAGACCCCGTTTACACAACAATTTTTCTCCAAAATATGCAAAAATGCAGAGGAAAAAAAAATAGGTCCACACAGAAAAACACTAAGGTGCTGAAAATTCTGTAGTAAGAATGCCAGGCCTGTAGTTGGCACTATAACTTTTTTGTCCAGAAGCGGCTTTTGGTAGATCTGCAGTTGGGCCGATCATCTGGTGTATTGGTTAATTCTAAGAGCAGAAGTGGAGCAATAGATGCAGATTTTGTTGAAAGACAGACAGCAGATTTAGCGGATGGAGAAGCACAAGCACATTATGGTAGACCTCGATGATCATAACAACGGAACTGTTGTACCGTCTATGCCAATGCATGAAGTGAAGCGTGATGTCAGCGTTTCCAACGCCAGCTTACTGTTTACATTACAATGGTGGCTGCAGTGTTTCAGAAAAAAATCAATTTTGGAGGCCGATTTCAAAAGTTTGCATTTTAGTTTAGCTAAAACGCCTTTTCCGCGTACATACAACAATACTTTCCCTTTTCATCCTAAAACCGTTGTCGTGTAAAGGGCCCCTCATTGTCCTGGGATGGAGCAATTAGCTGCCCTCTCCCATCACTCTGTCCTCTGAGAGCAAACACTTTGGGGGGCTTGAGGTGCAGCTTTGAGCGATGACAAAGAGTTGAGGGGGAAGAAACAGGAAAGAGGGGTGAAATAAGGGATGTGGCTCCCTGTATCATGGAAACACAAACAGATGAAGAATGAGAAAGGTCATTTCCACACACAAAAGCACATGTGCGCACACACAGGCACAGAGGGCTTTGTATCACACTAATGATCGTCATTATTCACTAAAGCTGAAGGGCAGAGAGGGACTGGACAGGGTGATACCATTTACCAAGATCTGCCGTCGATGTGGAGTGAACCTTTAATGCACCTAAAAACAAACATAACCCAACCACATTAAGTCTGTCAACACATGTTTAAATAATTTGTTAATGGAGGAGCTAACTTTTTGCTCAATCACCTGATGGCAGTATTTCTGCAGAGCCTCATTTCACTTATCCAAATTTGAGGCTTTTTAGCAGTATGGCTGACAGTACCCAGCAGGAATGAATTCTAATGTGGATTAAAAGAAAAGCTGCACCTGTCACAGCCGCTCCCAGCCTGTCTGTCTGCCTGCCACTGTGCAGCATAGTGTGTTTGTGTGTGCAGCTCTGATCTGTGTGTGTCGCTGTGTACATGTGAATGTGCTGTCACTTTGAAGTTTGTCTCTCTGTGCACACGTGCCTTTCTGCTGACTCCTGGATGCGTGTGCTAGTTTGCCCAAATGTGTGTGTGTGTGTGTGTGTGTGTGTGTGTGTGTGTGTGTGTGTGTGTGTGTGTGTGTGTGTGTGTGTGTGTGTGTGTGTGTGTGTGTGTGTGTGTGTGTGTGTGTGTGTGTGTGTGATTGACGTATCTGCAGCTCTCCTGGCACTCCGAGGCCGGCCCAGGGCAGTGTTCACAGATACTTTGAGTGACAGGAGGTCAAGGAACAAGGGGATGATGTGTCATCCAGCAAGGCGGTCTCGCTGCTAAACAAATGCTGGACGCACGGCCGCTGCATGTCAGAAGCAGTTATCTCACTGAGTTTAATATTCTAAGAAATGTAGTGCGTCACGCTCTTGAGACGTTGGCTGCATTTATTCATTAAATTACCAACTGCTTTGTGCTCTGCCTTTTGCTGCTATAATAAGGAGATTATTGAAAATGTTTTCTCTGCGTTTTTTTAAACTTTTCATCAAACTTTTCTGCCTTTAGGGAATGGACGTGTTTTCCTTTACCCTCATTTATTTATTGAAATGCATTTCTTACTGGGTCTTGCACTCTGCTTGTTATCTCAAAGAAGGGCTAAAAAACACAAAATTGTATGGTTTGATTTGTTTCTCTGCAGAGTTTAAATCCAATTTGCAGATTTAATAACAAAATATGAATGCCACATACAAGTTCAGGCAATTATTAAACTTTAAAATTAAAGTTGTGGTTTGCAGATTTTTAACAATGCCGCAACATATTTCATTTTTGAGCCCTTAAGGATCACAAAGTGAAGCCCAGAGCTTTTTATATGTACTTTAAATTGTGAGTTAGCATCAAAAAGCATGTGTCTGTTATGCAACTGGGGTTTAGAAATATGTACGCTTGCATGATTCTGGGCATGAGCCCAAATGAGGCAAACGTCAAAGGGCAACAAATGGTCATGGCACCAGCACAATGTGTTCATACTGGGACCAACATGAGCTAATAGGTCTGAATACACAGCTTTACAAAACAAGAAAGCAAAACTGGATTGCATTAGATTCTTTTTATGTGTTGAGGAAGAGTTATGTACATATTTAGACATACTGGTACATCTTAAAAAGTAAGAAAATCATGAAAAAGTTATATTTTTTTTGTCACTCTTTTTCAGAATGTGAAACCCATATATCATATAGATTCATTACAGATAGAGTGAAACATTTCAAACATTTATTCCTTGAAATTTTGATAATTGTGTCTTAGAGGTAATGGAATCCCAAAAATGCAGTGTCTCAGAAAATTTGACTATTGTGAAAAAGTCACCTTGGAAAGTCATGGTGTCACACCCTAATAGGGCTGAATGATTTTGAAAAAAGATCTAACTGTGATTTTATTAGACTAATATTGGGATTGCGGTTTAGCATACAATTTTTTTTTTTTTTTGGGGGGGGGGGGGGGGGGGGGGGGGGGGGGGGGGGCATTTATCTTCTGTGTTGTTCAATTAACACAAGTTTTAAGTCGTTTTATAATATGACTAACCAACAAAAGATACTGTTAGCATTTAAACAAGTCTTTTTTGCATCTCTTAATTGAAAAAGAAAAAAAAAACACTGTGAAATTTTACTGATCTCCAGTTGTCAGTAAGAGTAACAAACCATACAGAGAAAAGTGACCAAGGGGTATGGCTCTACTATCTACTGGATGGATCTTTGTAGCTCACAGGCTTTTTTTTGCCAGAAAAAAAAACTGCATTTTGACTTTTGCTGGTTTTAAGGGAGAACAAGTATGAGTTACTTTATTCCTTCCAGGTCTGTGTACATGAAACTTTTTTTTACTAATTGCAGCCTTTGCGATTTGAAAATTGCATTCTATTACATAGTGATGTCGGTTTAAAATAGATTTATTGTTCAGCCCTACACCCTGATCAACTAATTAACTCAAAACACCTGCAAAGATATCCCAAGCCTTAAAGTGGTCTCTTAAGCCATGTCCTCACGAAGCCGGGTATTTAGGAAAACGCATGTATTTTTGTACGTCTATGCCTGTCGTCCACACGTAACCGCAGTTTCACGTCACTGAAAACAATGTTTTTCTAAAAACTCCGGCGGAAGTGAAGATTTTGGAAAACTCCGGTTTCATGGTTTCGTGTGGATGCTGGTAAACAGAGTTTTCAGTTCTTAAACGTCACAGCTGAATGACGGGGCTCATTCTGATTGGCTGGCATGGGTTTTACGTCAGGAAAACACTGCCATTTATGGGTTTGAAATGCCTCGAGCTGCACTCACCAGCGGATTTACCCGCTGCGCGTGGAAGAAGGAAGTATTTTTTAAAAATGAATGAAAGGGGGATATTCGTTTTTGAAAATACTTGGCTTTGTGTGGACATGGCCTCAGTCCGGGTCAGATGGCTACACAATCATGGGAAAGAATGCTGACTTGACAGATGTCCAGAACACAATCATTGACACTTTCCACAAGGAGGGAAAGCCACAAAAGGTCATTGCTACAGAAGCTGGTTGTGCACAGAGTGCTGTATCCAAGCATATTAATGGAAAGTTCAGTGGAAGGAAAAAGTGTGGCAGGAAAAGGTGAACCAGCAAAAAAGATGACCGCAGCCTTGAGAGTATTGTCAAGAAACATCCATTCAAAAATTTTGGGGAACTTCTCAATGAGTGGACTGAAGCTGGACTCAGTGCATCAAGAGCCACTACACACAGACGAATTGTAGAAATGGGCTTCAAATGTCACATTCCTTGTGTCAAGCCACTCCTGAACCAGAGACCAGAAGTGTCTTACCTGGGCTAAGGAGAAAAAGGACTGGACTGTTGCTCAGTGGTCCAATGTCCTCTTTTCAGATGAAAGCAAATTTTGCATTTCAGTTGGAAATCAAGGTTCCAGGGTCTGGAGAAAGAGTGGAGATGCACAGAAGTCCAGTGTGAAGTTTCCACAGTCAGTGATGATTTGGGGAGCCATGTCATCTGCTGGTGTTGGTCCACTGTGTTTTCTGAAGTGCACAGTCAACACAGCCATCTACCAGGACATTTTAGAGCACTTCATGCTTCCTTCTGCTAGGGCTGCACGATTATCGCAATCGCAATCGCAATAGCAATGTCAGCACATGCAATTCAGTTTTTTCTCCATGAAAACCAAGCAAGTCTGTAGACTCATCATGACACAACTTTTTTTTTATTAAATCGCAATCGCAATCGCAATATTGTCCACCTAATCGCAAATCGCACCTTTTCCCCAAATTGTGCAGCACTACCTTCTGCTGACCAGTTTATGGTGATGCTGATTTCATTTTCCACCAGGACTTGGCACCTGCCCACACTGCCAAAGGTACCAAAAGCTGGTTCAATGACCATGGTGTTACGGTGCTTGATTGACCAGCCAACTCACCTGATCTGAACCCCATAGAGAATCTGTGTGGTATTGTCAAGAGGAAGATGAGAGACACCAGACCCAACAGTGCAGGTGACCTGAAGGCTGCAATCAGAGCAACCTGGGCTTCCATTACACCTGAACAGTGCCGCACACTGACCGCTTCCATGGCACGCCGCGTTGATACAGTAATTCATGCAAAAGGAGGCCCAACCAAGTATTGAGTGCATGGAAATGAACATACTTTTCAGAAGCCTGACATTCATGTTTAAAATGTCTTTTTTTATTGATCTTGTGTAATATTCTATTCATTTTTTCTTTGGGACACTGCATTTTGAGTTTTCCTTATCTACAAACCACAATTACCAAAATTTCAAGCAATAAATCTTTGAAATGTTTCACTCTATCTGTAATACCTCTATATAATTTATGGGTTTCACATTCTGAAATGAGTGATGAAAAATATTGAACTTTAACATGATATTCTGATTTTTTTAGATGTATATGTATTTTAAATTGTGAGTTAGCATCAAAAAGCATGTGTCTGTTATGCAACTGGGGTTTAGAAATATGTATGCTTGCATGATTCTGGGCATGAGCCCAAATGAGGCAAACGTCAAAGGGCGACAAATGGTCATGGCACCAGCACAATGTGTTCACAGTGGGACCAACATGAGCTAATAGGTCTGAATACACAGCTTTACAAAACAGAAAAAGCAAAGCTTTACTGCATTGGATTCTCTTCATATGTCAAAAAAATACATTTACATACTCAGACATAAAGTTAGACTTTGGAAACTTTGAATAAGCACAGAATGACCCTCAAATCCTCAAGCCCCTGTGATGCTGTCTACTGTTAGAATTAAAAATAAGTCCCTTCAACTGATCTCGCCAGCTAAAAGTAGACCTGTGTGCGAAAGCGCCAGAAGACAACAGCGAAGCAAGCGGCTGGTGTTTATTAATGAGCAGGAGAGCAGAGCACAGATACAGTATTCACCAAGGCCAGTGCTTAGATAATGCCAGGCAGATGGGTCAGGATGAGCTTAGCATATTAACATGTTACGTAACTCCAAGTGCTGTGTTTGTCTTCAGGCCCTGCACATGTGGGTGTGGGGGAGTTCTGCTGCTGTTTAGCTTGACATGGCGTTTTCATATGTTAGCTTCAGGGTAACCTTTAAAGAGACATGTTTTGTCTGACTGTGTTTGTGTGGTTGATTTCTGTGCGGATGTGGTGATATTTGGAAAAACAGCTTTGCTAAGCTAACTCGCAGGCAGGGTGTCCCCTCTGAAGGCCATAACTTCCCCCCTTTCTCGCCTCCTACCGATCTGAGGTGGTGGCAGGTAGAGATAAGACACGTTGCTGCAGACTGCTGCTTCATATCTTCATGCCACACACACATACACACTTGCATATTCACACACATGAGCAGAATAGATAGACACAACTGTGCATAAAGGTTGAATCACTGTAGAAATGCAGAGGAAATGTTTGCCTGAATGAGTACAAGGATGGGTATATGGATGGCTGATGGATGGATGGATGTTCCCCTGAACTTCCTGCTTCCATGGCAGAACAGATTCCTCATTTAAAAACATTGTTTACACACAAAATAGATGTAAAAATGTTTATGCCTCTGGCTGCAGAACAGCTGGGATGCAAGACAAAAGCTTGATATGCGAATGTTTGCGTCTTGATACAGCCTGTGAACCATGAACCTCTGTGCAGTGAGTCATCAGTTTCAGCAACAGCTGCCAAATCAGGGCAATGCAACCAAATAAAACCATCCTGCATTAAAACATTTTTAGCTGAAATGATCATTTTCTGCAGACTCTGGGTTGTTTTTCTTAAGGCTGTGGTTATAAACTGAATTGTATTGCATTGCACAGTATAATGTATGTATAATATCCTGTCCCCCTCATACATATAAATAGGTTTGACAAAGCAGTACAACATCATAGAAAAATAGAGATGTAGTTTGCTTCTCCTGTTTTCATTACGCTTTACCTACTTTACTTTTTCCCCAACTCTGACAGCCTGTCTGTCTTTTTACCTGTCTGTCTGTCTGTCTGTCTGTCTTTACTACCTGTACCCTATGTCTAATTCCAAACTCTGAGTATATATATACGCTGCACCCTGAAGCACTGTCAAATCTGACACCTCCCAGTGGGATGCTCTCACATATTTAAGCTTTAGGTTGACTGACAGAATGACGCAGTATCACTATGCAGCAAAGTCTTCATCACATATTCATGTGCAGTGGATGAGGATGGAGGATCTTTTTAACCAATTCATTTCTTCTTATGTTTTCAGGTTACTTCCTGGAGTTGCTAAACCAGTCAGCGGTTAGTCTTCAAGAGACTTTTACTTCATCATGGGGCTCCCTTTACTCCCAGAACTCCCAGGTCTTCACCGACCTGTACACGGATATAAAGCACTACTACAGAGGATCCAATATAAACCTGGAGGAGGTGCTCAATGAATTCTGGGCCAGACTCCTGGAGAAGCTCTTCTACCAGGCCAACAAGCAATATTTTATAGGTACAGCCACATTTTTCTCATTCAGTACAAACTTAACAAACATAAGGATACCAATCTCAAGGTGCTGATACCATTATTTTAATGGATGTTTATGCTGACTGCAGGTGAAGACTACCTTGAGTGTGTGTCCAAGCAGATAGAGACACTTCGACCTTTTGGAGACACTCCCCGTGTGATGAAGATGATGGTCACACGCACTTTTGTGGCGGCCCGTTCCTTCGTTCAGGGGCTGGTGGTCAGTGGAGAGGTGGTCCGCAAAGTTTCCCAGGTAAGACCGACAATATAGAATAGAATAAAATAGAAAATACTTTATTTATCCCTGAGGGGAAATTCGGGAGTCAGCAATACGAGAAAAACAAAAGTAAGAAAGTGTATAGAAAGTACAAAAAGTTCAATAAGAAAATAGATGATGACAGCTTGTCCATCATTGTCCAGTTCAGCCAGCCTCCACCTCCACAGGGTCCAGGACTGAGCTTCTTCAGCAGTCTGTTCAGTCTCTGTCTCCTGGATCCTGTCTGCTCACAGCAGGTGAAGCTCTTCCATCGTGGAGTTCATGTCCAGTGTTAGCTCTGTTAGCTATGTCTGTGAATAGCTTGATGCTACTCTGCCTTCTCATATTCCCTCTGTTGCTGGGTTAACATGGCTAGCTTTTCCATCTTATTGGAGATAGATCTTACGTTCCCTATAACGATGGATGGAAGGACAGGTCCACGTTGTCACTTCTTAGCTCTTGCCTCAGAACCAGCACGTTGTCCTCACCTCCTTCTCCTCACCTTGTGGGAAACATCAGGCCTTGCACCAATTAGCATTGACATGCTACATACTCCTAACAGCTGATTTCACATGTAAACAATGCGGCCATGGTCATATGCAGGATCTCCAGACAAACACAGGGGCAAAAGTAGTAAAAATGTCACATAAGACAAAACCAGTTTGGTGTCCACGACCAACAAATAAACCACACAAAGAAATGACCCACTCCATATTACAAGAAACGGACAAAGAAGAGAGAGCTGCTGCAACAAGGCGGTGTCTACCAACACTATTACGTCTTCTTTAATATTTCTTAGCCTTTTTTTTTATTTTGCACAGCATTCTCTCCATCCAATCAATGTGATAAGTCTCTCACCCTGAAATTTACCATACTCTATTTCTTGTAGGTTTTATTGCTTCTGATGGAAGCTGCTAAGCGTCCGACATTCATTTTCACTGCTGTCTAATCTGCTGAAAAGCTAATACTCTCCTCTCTGATGCCAGGTTCATTGGTATTCCTCAGTTCAAGTGTATTCATCTCTGTGCAAACGCCTCAACGCTCAACCACGTCCGCACAGACCTGTTTCTGCTAGTCAGTGCACAGTGTAAAGCGGTGGCAGATCAATGTTGGTGGAAACGAGAGGCTCCATAAAGCATGGCCCGGGGCTGAGACAATCAGCCCCTGCAACAACAGTTAATGTCAGCGCCTCGCTGAAAAATGTCTCCCTAGGCCACGGGGAGGGTTAATATCTCCCATGAGGAATGGTCCCCTCTGTGTATAAGACAGGAGTAAGGTTAAGATCAGAGCAAGACAGAGAAATCATTTGAGCTCCTGAAAGGGAGGTGGCTGGTATTGATGCAGCAGTGAAAAATATCTCCCATCAGACACTGGGCAAGGAGAGTGCTGAGAGCAGTGGACCTGTGAAGAATGCACACATCATTTGACAAAACAGATGCTGTACCGGAGATGAATATTACAATTCTTCCCTGCTGATATATTACAAGGTCAGGCTGTGTGTAAGCATGAAAAGATAAAGCGTGCAAGAAAAAAAGCCGGCAGCGTGACAGAATAGGTGGCGGTACGGCTTCGTGACTGCAAGGCCACACGTTTGGATGTGTCAGAAAAGAATCTATATGAGCCTTTTCACTCTGATCCATGTGCTGTAGCTTGAGTTGTACGTTTCAGATACTGCACAGGTCTCTGGCATCACAGTCACTTAGCCTATTTAATTTGTCCCCTTGGCCCATGACATGTCAAACCTGCACAAAGGAGCCAGCAGATGTCTCAATTAGAGCCTGAATGCAATGAAACTATGCACAGCCACTCCTGTAGGGGAGTAAATCAAGAATAACTTTGAGGACAGATCATCTGAAATGCCAGGTAGCTTCTGGATAACAAGACAGACAGTAACAGAGACAAGTTTAACTGCTTTACTTGGAGCTACAGTGTTAGCCTGGTTGAACTGAAGACATGTCAGCTACAACTGAAACTAAAGCAGAGTGTAAATAGCTGAATCAGCATGGTTTATTGGACGATATGTTGATTTGTGCAACACAGGTTCTGTATCAGCTGGAGTATATGCAGAGAGATTCTTGTCATCATTCATTTCTATTGGATATTTACATTTCGCATTAGGGATGGAACGGTTTCTGAAAAAATTAGAACCATTTGGTTTTCCTCATTTGGTTTGGGGTGTGTGTGCTTCATTTGGTTTGTGTTTTTCTTTTTTCTTCATTTGACTGCTCAGTTTGAAGTGAGTTTGTTGCTCCAATCATGGGCATATGCAACAGGAGGCAAAGGAGTACATTAGACATAAAAATAAAACAAGAACGGACAGAAGAAAGTTGGTTTGTAGTTCTAAACATATTTATGATGTTGTGTTTCACCTGCTTTCTGTCTCTCCTACAGAGTCCATGACAATTACATGCAAATTGATTATTATGCAAATTAGACAGAAGCATCATTTAGTGACTTTTAGTGACTTCTGGGACAGCCAATAGTGACTTATCTTACTGAGGAGTTGGCATGTTGAAACTAGCGATGTTTCACTCAGCTTTAATGATGTTTGAAATGGGAAACAGCCTCATTCTTTTAGGTTTTTCATGACTTTACATGACAGAATTGATAAAAAAATACTTTGTTAATTGTGGATTATTTTTATTATGCTCCACCCGAAGTGTGACTCAGAGATATCGCAGGTCCTCCCTTCCTGCAGCTATTGGACTCTACAACAAAAACCTCTCCAGCATACAATAATCTGTATTTTTTTTACTCCCCCTAATAGATATACCCAAAATTGTAGTGTAAATATTGTTAATTGTTATTGTTAATAGACAATACCGTGTATACCTCCATCCCAGTCAGTCTCATTTCCACTTTTTTTTACTTCTTTGCCTTCATACAGAAATTAATATGGATGACTGCCCTTTTCTTTATTTTCATTTTAGTTGTATTTTTGCTGTTTCTATTTTTATTCTAATTAATAGTCGTTTCATTGTAAATCTCTTTCTGGTATCTCTTGTATCCTGCTGCTGCTGTAAATGTGGAATTTCCCCATGTGGGACTAATAAAGGTTTTTCTTATCTTATCTTATCTTATCTTATCTTATCTTATCTTATCTTATCTTATCTTATCTTATCTTATCTTATCTTATCTTATCTTATCTTATCTTATCTTATCTTGTCTTATCTTATTTTATATCTTATCTGTACGTGGTAATCTGGGGTATTAAAAACAACAACAATGTACACCGAAACGAACCCAAAACCATGACCACAAAACCGTGATAAGAACCAAACCGTGGATTTTGTCAACCATTCCATCCCTTTTTCCCATGTGTGGATAGGGTTGTTAGGCGTCGCCCTGTTGGCTATGGCTGCCTTTTGCAGCAGCTCTCTCTTCTTTGTCCATTTCTTGTGATTTTTTCATCTCTTGTTTATAATCTTTGTATTTGGAGTGGATCATTACTTTGTATGGCTCATTTGTTGGTCATGGACTCCAAACTTTTTTGTGGCTTCAGCGATATTTTTTACTTTTTTTGCTCCTGTGTTTGTCTGGAGATCCTACATGTAACCATGGCTGTATTGTTTACATGTGAAACCAGCTGTTAGCAGTCTGTAGCATGTCAATGCTAACTGGTGCAAGGCCTGATGTTTCCCACAAGATGACGAGAAGGAGGTGAGGACAACGGGCTGGTTCTCAGGTGAGAGATGAGAAGTGACGACATGGACCTGTTCTTCCATCCATCATTATTGGGAACATAAGATCTATCTCCAATAAGATGGACGAGCTAGCTGTGCTAACCCAGCAATAGAGGGAATACCAGAGGGCAGAGAAGCATCATGCTATTAACAGACATGGCTAACAGAGCTAACACCAGACACCAACTCCATGTTGGAAGAGCTTCACCTGCTGTGAGCAGACAGGATCCAGGAGACAGAGACTGAACAGACTGCTGAAGAAGCTCAGTCCTGGACCCTGTGGAGGTGGAGGCTGGCTGAACTGGACAATGATGGACAAGCTGTCAGCATCTATTTTCTTATGGACCTTTTTGCACTTTCTATACACTTTCTTACTTTTGTTTTCTTGATTGCTGCTGTGACTTCACTTTCATTGTACTTGTTACAATGATAATAAAGTTCTATTCTATTCTATTCTATTCTATTCTATTCTATTCTATTCTATACTATACCACTTGAAACCAAGCTCTGGTCTAAATCTTTTTGTTCTCCTCTTGAAGACACTGAGTGATGTGTTCATTAAACAGGCCGGAGCATGGACAAAGTGTGAATAATTAGCACAGCTTTTACAAAATTACAAAATGTCATCCGAGTGATAATGCCATGCCACTGGAGCCTCTGTGGATGAGGTCATAGGCTGCCTTCTGCTCTGCTCAGATATCAGGAGTCATGTGAGGGAAAGCACAAAAACTCAGTGTTTTAATCACAGAGACTGTGGACAAACTTGTGAAGTCTTTTTGGAGAAGAACATTCTGAGCAAGCTCCACTGAATTGTTTAGGAAGACAGAATGTCTGATTTGCCTTTGAGTCATTCAAGTCAAGGCTTGTTTGATACAATTTTAAAGAAGGACAGACTCCCACCAACTGTTTAATTTCAAATCCCCAATTTGTACATCGGGCCTTGTCCCTGTCATCCCCGGCACAGAATCAGCGCTGTGTTGTATTTATGCAGATTGGAACAGGACTCCGCTGCGATGGGAACAAATGAGACAGTCAGAAAAAAATGAGAGGGGATTATAACAAAAGACTGTCACAAACAGCATCTTTTCTTACTCACTCTGTCCTTTCTTCTCTCTTATTCCCTTGGAAATTGTACTCCAGCATTTCAGTCACTGCTTCCCCAAGCTGGGCCCTGCTTTATCCTCTATATGCTTTAAACGTGAATACGTCGGCATCCTAATTTGTATCCTAGCTTTCCTTTCCTTTCCTCTGTAATTCTGTCTGCGATTGATTGGGCCCTAATGAGACAACCATTCCTATTTATAGCTCTGAATTGCCGGTTAAAGGGCCCACTGACTGAGGATGTTTACCACAGGATGTCAAAGTGCTCGAGTGAAAGCTTTAGAAAATGAAACAGAATTCTCTCCATCTATTTGTGTGCGCTGAATGTTTTTCAAAGAAGTCTGTGTTTGCTACCAATTTAGCAGAATCATAGCCTGGGTCCTTGCCATGTTTTGGTTGGATTAGCTTAGAAAATAGGTGCTGAAATAAATGGAAAGGGGTGAGGGTTTGCAGCAAAGCAGAGAGGAGAGCGACCAAAGATGCTTGGAAAAAGTGAGGGATTTTGAAGGAAGAAAACTAGTTCTCGACATTCAGATTCAGACTTTCTTTCCAGCATCATATTAATTCCTCCCCTGTGTCGCTCTGGGGCTGCACCAGTTGCTGTGTCCTCAAGTTTTTCCGGGCCTGTTTTTATTCCCTGGGGAATGGGAGTGGAGGAAGTAGGCCACGCGCCACATAGCTCGCTGTGGAGGCAAGGAGTCTGGATTGGCTCGCTGTGTAACACATGGGGGAGAGGTCGCTCATATATCCTTACTAATTACAGGGAAGAGACAAGCATAGAGAGGCAGAAGCAGGCACCATTGCTGCAGGCAAAATGTACAGTTAAGGTACTGAAAGGTATGAGGAGCATATTATGAAGGTGAAACAAGGACATGGAGGGCTAAATGAGGTTTTCAGAGTAGCACAGTGGCTGCAGAAAGCTTCACATGCAAGCTTGAGTGTGCATTTGTGTGCTCATGGACATTTTCAATTTACATTTATAATAAATATCCACACTACAAAACTCAGTCCAGCATGTCCAGGATTTTGGTAATCTGACATCACTGACTTTTAACCCCTTACTGCCTGAATTAATTAAAAATCATAAAAATAGATTGTTTTTATGTGTTTTTGCATTATTACAGATGTTAAATTAAGTGGAGATTGTACATTTGAGTATAGTACACACAATAGTTATAACTAAGTTATATTTTATATATAGAGGCGAGGAGTTTATCTCCTGACTAATATATTGTGATTAAGTGGATCTGAAATGATCTTTGGTATGTATAGAAAATATATCAATCGGTAATAATGAGATACAAAGATCATTTCAGCTGCATCAAAGCCTGACAGGGTATATCGCAGATTTGTGACAACAAGCATCAAGGGGTTAATGGGACAATGGTCAAAGTGATACAGACAGGGCTTGACATTAACTCTTTTGCTTACTAGCCACTGCAGCTAGCTGTTTCCCTGAGTTGCTAGCCACAATTTTGTTGTTGGATAATTATGTTCAATGTGATTAAAGTCGATGATGGCATGCTAAAGTTTGCTTGAGCTAGATATAAAAGATTTCTAAATGTAAATTACCCCTGTGCACACTCAAATCAAGACTACATCAATGTTTAACGCCACAGGTCATTATCACTATGGTATTCAGTTTTGAAACGGTTGAGCTCCTTTAATATAAAAATATGCAGACCATTGAGACAAAGAAATATAAGGAGGAGTTTATTGTTGCATTTAATGAAAGTTGTGAAAGTTGATGATGAATTGAAAAGACAAAACTAAACTTAACTGAATAAATCTAGCTAGAAACGCTGTCTGCTTATATTTATTTACAACAGTAATTTTTTGTAATAAACTAAGTACCATACTGTCTGGACTATAACTCACTCCGTAGTATAATCATGCATTTTTTTTTGAAGTCTTATCAGTCAAAAATGCACCATGAAGAAGAAAACAACAGATATAAGTCACACTGGACGAAAAGTCTTGTTTATTTAGAATGATTTGGTTTGTTTACAGTATTTCCTGAGTGAACTTTTTACATATAACTTTGATAAATGTTTGTATAGTAGGAGGTTTAGATATTGTTCCTACTCACCCTGTATCTGTCACCAGTTTTTTCTTCTCTCTGTGCGCTCCTCTCCTCTCCTCCTCCCCTCCCCTGCTCTAGGTGAGTGTTGCTGATGAGATGGGTGCAGTGTGAGCTTCAATGAGCTCCATTTGATAAATGTCCTCACTTTTAAAAAGTAACGCGAGTTTTGACGCTGGTTTGTGACTTAAATCCCAGAAACTGTTTACAATGGAGAGCAAAAAAGACGCAAGTTAACTTTTAAATCACGTTATCAGGCGCTAAACACGGGGAGCTGTTAGGCTGTCTAGGACGGAGGCTGGAGATGAGTGTGTCTCAGCACCTGACAGCAACTTTGAGAATTGACCAGTGAGCTCCCACTGTGTGCAGGCAGTGCTCATGGGAGTTGTAGTGCCATAGTCTTATACTGTAATGGGTTTAGTATTTCAGATGCCGTTTCAGAAAATGACAATTAAATAATTCAACCCACCAACGTGGCTAGTAGCAGTGACGGTGTTACCCACCACAGCTGAAATCCACCTGCATTTGGCGGGTTGGCAGGTCTTGATGTCAAGCCCTGGATACAGGGTTAATTTCGTTGACAAAATAGTATGATAATAAATGCCAACCAATCTCTCCGACTCACATCTTTGTCCTTTTCATTGATGATTTTTTTCTCTATGCATGTCAGTGACTAAGCCACAACTAGCAACTGGATTAAGGCAAGTTGACTTTTAACACTGTTGATTTACCTTAGGATGAGGAAAACGTTTATTTAGTTGGACATTTCAGAGTTTTGATCAACTCCAGTAATCAAAGGTAACCAGGACACAGTAACCCAAAAGTCTGTTCAGTGTAACGGTCAGCATTAGCAGGCGCAACAGTGCATTACGGCTCTTTTCTTTATCTTCACACTCTTATGGTCTAAGAAAATAATTGTAGCCTCAGTAGCTTAGGAAAGAATGTTTCTTTTCTTGACTTAGAGTGAAACACACTCCTCTTTGTACCCTCTTTTATCTGTGTGTAATGGCCTTCACTTACTTCAGCAGATCTGCAGGGTTTTAAACTCCAGGTTTAACCTCTACATCAATTTCTGATCAGCCCACTGAATTAATTTGAAGGAGGAAGCAATTTGGCTAAAAGTAATGAATAAAATTTAGTGCTTTTTTTGAATTTACTAAATGAAGACTAAAATGTTTTCAGTCCCTGGCTAAAACTGAAAAGGGCAAAAACGAGCAAAGTGTGACTAAAAGCTGAACAGCTGCTTTTGCAAAATGGAAGTGCTGGGAGGATTGTTCAGAATAAATTTGGTATTCTAGTTTGCTGCATGTCTGATAGTTTCAGATGTTTTATTTCTGCTGTAGCTCCAACAGGATCAAATCCAATGGTACTGAGCTAATAAAACACGAAGATCAAAACATGATTCAAAGCATTGAGTTCTTGTCTTTTTAAGTCTTATATGTGTAAAAGCTACAAGGTAATGTTTTTTTCTGTCTACAGCAGAGCAGAAAAAAATATTGGTTCTTCTTTTGTAAAACCACACAGATAGATGAGGTTCTGTTGGTTTCCTCTCTCCTCCCCTCTCTTGATCAGCAAACAGAGCCCAGCAATCGACTCTACAAGTCTAGTTATTCTGAACATAACCCTCTAGAGCAGAAGTTGCTACAGTCATCTGTCCTGGTGAGAAGTGAAACACCTTTTTTCTATCTCCAGAGAGATAATGAAATAAAACTAAGAGCAAAAATACAAAGGAAAGGAAGTGTGTTTATACGACGAACCCTTTATTTTTATCTGACTTTAGAAGATTATCAGCACATAACTCAATTAAAAGCAGCCTTTTGTTGCAGCCATAGATCTTTGGAGTCTTAACACTGCTTCTAATTTGACAGCCCCTCTCTCATAGCCCCCTGGTGCAGCACAGCTCCAAGGTTACAGAGGAAGTTGTCAACACGAACCTCCAATTAGCACCACGGTAGAGCTATACACTGTTTGAAATCCTCTTTTCCTGGCCCTGGGATTCCCAGCGTTAATCCTGTAGGATGGATGATAAAACACACTCTAGATTAATAGCTGTCTGTTCTTAATGAGAATTAAACTAACATCATTCTGCTTTTTTTTTCTGCTTTTTTTTTAATACCCCTGCCAACGCCCCTCAGTGAACCATGCAGCTTTCCTAACATTCTCTTGTATATCTCATTCCCAGTCTTCCCCCCCACTCATGTCTTCCCGCACACTCCCTGTGCTCACTCGACTGACTCATCTCTGGATAATGAGTGGTCGGGCAAGGATGGAGGGGGGGGGGGGGGGGGGTTCTGACTCACGTCTCATATGACTTGAGATTAAGCCTGGAAATGTGGTTATTGCTTTTCTCTGTTACTTCTTTTACGTTATATTGTCCTCCTTGTTCAACAGCACTGAGCTGTTAGTTTTATTTGTGAAGAATTGAATATATCTTTACACTGGTTTAGGATTATCATGTATGTCTTTATGTGAGATTATATTTACAGTTTAAACGTTCTTTTGTTCTTATGTGGATAAGAAATAACTGGAGAACATTTCTGGATCCTTGTGAGATGCTACACACAGACACTTGTAAAATTCAGGAAGGAAGCTGGCTGATGTTTTGGTATCATCCTTTATGATAGCTAAACTTTTGGCCTGTAATGAAGACTTCTTTCTTATAAAATTTGGTCTAAATCTCTTAATGTTGTGACTTTACTTTGACTTTAATCTCTGAATATTTTGACTTTTTTCTTTTTCATAAAGATTGTTTCCAAACATTAAAACTTTATTCTCATTCATTATGACTTTTTTCTTGTACTAACGACTTTATAATCTCTACAAAAAATTGTCCTTGTACATTATTACTTTATTCCATTGACCAGTGTTTCCCAAACTTTTTTTTTTTCACAGTGACCCAATCCAAAATACATCATCTGTAAATCAATTGACAGGATAACTGTGCAAAGAAAAAAATGGTTCTTTAATCATGTTTCTACATCATCTTACATCTTTTGTACCAGCTAATAGGCCTAACATATTTGACCGATGCATTACAGCTTTGTTAGGCTTACACTCTGAAAATATTTACATTTTTACCGCGACAGGTTAGCCTGCTTACTTTTCTGGATTGTATCCTAGTCATGTGATGTTAAGATGCAATGTTCATCCAGAATAATAAATAATAAAGAAAACAGCATCTGTCTATGCCTAGTTTTCAGTATGACGTCACTACACAGCTGTAATAAGCTGTAACAGCCGTTTATGCAGCTGGTTCCCATCCAAGATCCAGCAGTGACTTTGGACTTTCAAACCCAAAGAGGTTTTGAATCTGACTTCAAATCTTTCTTTGGGAAACAAACAATCAAAGTAATCAATGGGTCAGCTCTTTCATATATGTGAAGCTGACACAGTGAAAGTGTTTTCCTCTGATACTGTAAAACAATAAACATACAGTGGTTTGGCTTTGGTTGTTTGAGTAGCGCCAGCTCATGGCTTCAGACTTTTGAAAAACAGTTACATGTTTCCAGTTACAGTAAACATTGTGGTGATGACCCTTAACAAATAAAGACATAACCAGCTATGTCAGTGTGAGGAGCCAATCATCAGTGAACAAATCAGCAAGGGGAGACTTCTTCTGGTTAAGGAAAGCATAAATGAATTCTGAAAACTAATTTAGTGACCCATAAATAATCTCTGGCGACCCACCTTTGAGTCAGGACCCAGACTTTGGGAATGATTGCCATAGACTGTAAAAAACATAGACTTAGCCTCTGTGGCATCACATCTGTTCCTGAAACCATAAAATGAAGCAAGTCCGTGGACGCAACCACATTTGATATGACGCTGGCTGTGAAGTTTTCTTCGAACAGCTACAGGGCGTCTGCCAGTCATGTGACCTGAGCTGTGGCTTTGATTGGGCAATCAAACAATCCTTCTAACTTAGGGATTGTGGATTAATCTTCAAAAAGAAATTACTTGATTAAAAAAAATTAATTGCAATTAATCGTGTTTTTTGTCCATAATTCCCTGCCAGCCCACATGAGGACGTGCTTTGCGCCAGACGTCCTTGACGCACACGCCGGAACACAAGAGAATCAGACTTTCTATATAGCACCAGATCACAGCATAAGTGATTCAGAGTCTCCTTTCTTATAACTCAGGTCTATGCCTTGTTTTTTTTTTTAATTTGACAGACTGAATAGCCATATCCATCTAATTTACATGACGTAATATCATTGGTACATTGTCGCGTTCACATTTCTCCTCACACTTCCCGCACAGCGAAGTTCCACCTCCAATGTGTTGACAGACACACAAACACATGCGCACATTTACACACACAGACAAGCTTATTCCGTATAGTAAAACCACCAAAAGAAACATCTGCCAGCACATTCTCTGTAAGGATGCTACACAGATGCAACAATGTCACCCCCCCCCCCAGGCCGTACATCGTTGCGTTCACATTTCTCCTCCCGCTGTTTGAAGTTCCACCCTATCGCGTTCACAGACACACAAACACGTGCACACATTTACACACACAGACAAGTAAAGATGCAACACGCGCTCTTCTGACAGTGCACTTATTTACTTTCATGTTTCAACTAGCCTTAAAGAAGCCTTGTCATTACATTGTTCCATTTGTGAATGTTGTTCCCTGCTGTTAAGAATATTTTTTTTTATAAAGGAATATGATTTGCATTTTCTCTCATAAGAAAGGTAGCATTTTCGTTGAAAGAAACCTATTGATTCAGAGGAAGAATCAGCTTCTCAGAAAAATTGCAGCTTATCAATCGATCAATAAGATGAAAAAAAATTATCAATTAATGAATTACTTGATAAATTGCATCCCTATTCTAACTTCTATGGCTGGGTGTGAACGTGACTTCCAGTTTTCTGCAGCCAGCCTCAAGCAGATTTTCGATGAACAGCGACTTTTAGCACTTCCGCATGGGCGTCATTTTTATTAACCGGATGTTGCCCCCTTGCTTTATTCCTGTACACTACATCTTTGTTTTCATACATCAATAATTCATTATTCTTGATTACATTATTCCCACTTTTTTTCTTTTTTTGCATTTCTTTAATCCTCTGCTGACAGACACTGAGTGAATGCATAAAACGCAGAGGAAAATATGAGTTTATGAGAGGTTTTTGTTTTTCATGAACTATATATATTGTCTATCTTATTAATGATAAGTATAGTGATCAGGAAAGGAAGTCTCTTGTCTTTGTTCTGAAAATGATCCTTTTAAAGACTTCCCCTCAACATTGAACCTAACTTTAGAGCGCTCAAAGTGTCTGTGATTTATTTTCCCACCTGATCTCATCTGTTGTCCTATTTCCTCTGTATATTTGTTAAAAGCTGGATTTAACTGTGTCTTTGCTGTTGGAAGAACAGTTTCCAGGAAAAGCACGAAGCTGGCCCAGATGTCAGCTTAGAGGAGCTTTGTATGCGTAGCCGGGCTTGTTCCACCTCTCTTTCTCTCTCACACACACACTCTCACTTTCTCACACACACTTCCTGAGGTTTTGTATGCATAGCTGTACTCTCTTGTGAACAGAGCTTACTGGTATTAACCCAGTTTCACTTTTCACGCACCAAGGCCCTTTCCTGGGGGAGCAGCCTTGTGGGATAGAAAAGAGAAATGGAAGAGGCAGGACGGATGGAGTGAGGGAGTGAGAATACTTGTATGAATGTCAGGGCCTTTTCATCCCATCTGAAACAAAAAGAGAGTTCTCCCAAAGTGGTTTCCAAGGAGACCGTACTGAATGAAAGTCCGGTGCCAGTGTAAAAAAAGGTCGCCATGGGAGGTGACCTCCCACAAATTTGTAACTGTCTTTGTGTGGTTGGCAGCATTTCCGTTTTCACACAACTCTGTGTTAACTCTGACCAGCAGCATCCGCACTACTTAACTGATAAATCATTGGTTTAAAGTTTTGAAAGTTTTGATGTAAAACTGCTCACATGAGACTAAAAAGCCATTATTCATCCAGGTGCCGGATGTTTATTTTTGTCTGTGTCCTACCCCAGGTGCAGCTGAGCCAGGAGTGCATGCGGGCCATGATGAGGATGACTTACTGTCCCCACTGCCGCAGCATGGCCTCGGCCAGACCTTGTGCCAACTACTGCAGCAATGTCATGAAGGGCTGTCTGGCCAACCAAGCTGACCTCAACACCGAGTGGAGGCATCTGGCAGGTGGGCCGCACACACTCATTCACACGTGCATCCGCTTCAGCCATATGTTTGCTTAGAAGTTCATCTGGCACAAGGTGTTACTGCGCTGCACACATAAGAGCTGCTCTAACACTATACTTCTTATTCATCCTTTGTTCATGCTGCCTGCGTCACATGTCTTTGCAGAAACAATGATGCAGGTGGCTGATCGCTTTGATGGCCCGTCTGGTGTGGAAAGCGTCGTCCTCCTCCTTCCCTCTCGCATATCAGAGGCCATGTACACCATGATGGAGAACATAGAGACTATCAACAGCAAGGTCAGAGCATACACCTGTGTGTACAATCAGCTGTTAGAGTTTTCTCTCAATAAACACAAGATACTCACGCTCAAGGTACTGATACCACATGGCCCTCAAATGGCCCCTACCTCCTGACCTTCGATAAAAAATGAGCAGGAACCAACACATCATCTGCATTATCAAGGAGGAACCTCCCTTCACTGGTGTTTCATCAAGTTTGGCTTCCATCACTTCAGGGAGGCTCACAACAGCCAGCTCCGGCAGCCCAGAACAACCCCTCTCACTGCTCATCATACACACTTGCAACAGCTGAAAAGAAAAGAGGAAAACAGAGAGGAGAGTCTGCAGAGAGATGTATGAAGGAGGAAAAGGGAGGCAGAGCCAGGGCAAGAAGCCTGTTTGGTTGAGAGCTCACCCCCTCTGGGTTAGGCTGTAAGCTCTGACTCCCTCTACTCCCCCATTTTTCATTTTTTCCCCCTAGTTGGCATTATTTCTCTTTATCCATATCCCCTGACCTGTTTTAGCTGCTTCTGTTTGATGCTACTAATGAAGCTTGAAAAACTGTTTCTACTGCAAAGAATACAAACACAAATTCATCAAGACGAAGTGAAGGTTTCAGGCTGAATTAAAATATTGCAAACTATGGTGAATTTCCTGATCTCAACCCTCGCATTTAATTCTTTAAACATTAATCATTATGAACTGCTGTATATTTGGCTGCTACCCAGTTGAAAGGTTCACTGTTTAATCATAAACATGTCATAATGTCTGTGGGCACTGACAGTGAACAGTGAGGGGCTCCTGGAGGAATCGCCAACAGATTATGACAGCATATGCACTGGATTAGTCAGTGCTGGGCACTTTTTCATAGCATCCTCTGCAATCAGTGTGTGAATTCCTCAGTGAATCCACATCATTAGGATGTAGAATACAGTCTCAGTTGATGTGATGGCCTTCCGTTGCTTAATACCAATGTTATTACACATTTATGTCACAGTTGCAAACACACTTTTGCGAATGTAGAGTACAGTGTTTATCATTTTAGATAATGTAAATAGGGGTAGATTTCGTGTTTGTATTGCACAAGTAACAGAATGATATTATAAAAAATATTTACTTTAATAAATTTTAGTTATGTTGGAAAACTACAGTTTCTCAAGTTTCTCAAAAAAGTGACAAATCCTCCCATCTGCCCATGACATCCCCATGGAACTCAATGAAACGTCACTTTCCTATTAGCATTTAAAGAAGTACATTAAAGGTGTTGTGAGGAGGATATGTTTTAATTGGACTCCCTCGCCACCTTGTGGCCTGGAGTGTCCGCACACTGTTGTAAATTACTTTTAGTGAGGCGTGTTTTTGTTTTGGAATTAAACATAGATCGGATCAAAACAGGTTTCTTTTGTTCAACACAACTTTTTACTGAATACAGCTTGCCGAGGTAAGGTATTTAACAGTACAGTCAGGAAGCGATGCAGTTTGAAATGTGACATCAAGCAAATGTTGTAGAAGCTGGCTTTATGTAGTACTATCGGCGGCCCAGCGCGCCTACGTATTTGCAGGCTAACTTGACAACAAGTAAACACTGTCAGTTGGTACAGTAGTTTAGTAGCCGTTAATATGTAGATCCACTAACAGCCAGGTGCTATGAGGAGGATTTGTTCTAATGTGACTGCCTCGCCACCTCCTGGCCTGGAGTGTCACGCAAACTGTTGTAAAGACTATAAAAAAAAAAAATCTCTGTTGAAGACAAATGTTTTACTGGATACAATGCTACGAGGCAAGGTATTTCTCAGTATCGTTACATAGCACTGTTGTTGTAAACGTGACAACAAGCACAGCTGGCTATATGTAGCACTACCAGCAGCCTGGTGCTACGACATAACCGTAGGCTAACGTTACAACATGCTAACTGCCAGTTCGTACAGTAGTTTAATAGCGGTCCATATGTAGCACTACTCACAGCCGGTGCTGTCAGACATGTCAGTGATGTGTAACGTTAGTGGATTCTGGTTATGACCTGCCAGTCATCTACCAAGCAGAGCTAACGTAACCTCACCCTTCATTTTATTGATAGACTCTCAAGTTTGAACAGACCACTGACTGTGGGTTGGAATGGACATAATCACAAACAGTTTACACTGGGAAAACCTCTAATCTTATTAAGTGGTTTTGTCTTGTTTTGAGTAGAAAATGTCTTTTTATACTTAATATGAGCCACATTCACCTGACCAGTCCAAAAAAAAGTCTTATTTCAAGTTATTTAAAGAAAAAAATGACGTCTGAATTTCTTGTAACAACTTAAAATATGTGCCAATGGAACAAGAGAAAGTTACTTGTATAAAGATAAATTTTGGAGAAAATTTCTCTTGTTCCTTTGGTAGATTTAATTTACTTTTTACAAGCAATTCAGATCTAATTTTTGTCGAGAAGTAACTTGAAATAAGACATTTTTCTGGACTGACTAGTTGAATGTGGCTCATATCAAGTAATACGACACAGTATTTACTTAAAATAAGACAAAAACACTTGATAAGATTTCAGTTTTTCTGCGGTTTAGCCCCTGTGTTAGCTTTTAGCTGTAACACAGGGGCTGTATCACTCTCCTGTTTAGCTTTCTTCTGCTCTTCTGTCCTTTTTCTGTCTGACAGTTAGGTTCATAATTTTCAGGAGAGAAAAACACAGCTTTCTTGTCCACTGCTAAACTTCATCAGCTGGTGTGGTGTTGTCATAGAGACTTACACCAATCCAGTCCTGCTCAACTTAATCGGGAAGCTAAGAAGTAGCATTTTGAAATAACCTGTAACCTTCAATACTGGTGCTCATTATCTTATTTTAAAGTGTGGATTATATCTATAAGGGAGACTTTTTCAAGATCACTCAGAAACTTCTCACAGCCTTTTTAAATTAGTACAAGAAAGTACACTTTTTTCTTTCTTGAGTGAAGTCAATCAAAGTTCACATGGAAAAATATCTGTCACACTGTTTTCTTTTTTTTGGAAGTCCCCTTAATAGCTTATGTAGCCAGTCAACTGTCAGTCAAATCAGTTCAAAGCACACCCACACAGTCCCACTGAAGCAGATTAGCTGGTTGTTGCATATTTAGTCATGAATATTTTATGTTATAGAGAAATACTAAAGATTTGAAACCAACTTTCCGAGGGACTGAAATATATATGTCAATGTAGCAAAATAGAAAAGAAGCAAGAGAGTCCGAAATGTTTACTGTTTCAATGCTAACGTGTAAACACACACACACTCTGTATCCATCGTCCCAGAGATTGTCCTTGTCTCGCAACACTTCACTACTTTCTGCGAGCTATTTTTCTTATTTGTTAGCACATTTAACACCTTTCCAACCACTCAATTAATTCATTGCAAAGCTCGACACACCTGGTTTGAAAAACAAGGATGTGAGTCATAACAAAACCTGCAGGCCAAGCGTTTACTTCACTCTTTAATGGGGTTTGAGCCTCAGTTTTATTTGATCCTTAAAGTCGTTTGGTCAAGGTGGAAAACGATGTAAAACGGTGAGAGGAAAAGACAAGGCTCCCTCTGTGTTGGTTTGCAGTTAAAGAGCCTGTCTGGCTGAGTTGAACCATAGCCTGGCAGACTGCCTCAGACCTGGTTCACAAGTGTGATCACACACAGCTCCAGCTTGTGATCTTCATCTGCCGCGTAAAGAGCTGTGCTGATCCCGCACAAGTCAATGGTTTCTGTGTTATAATATCACGGATGAGGCTGTGTAGAAGAGATTATCTCTAATTTACATAATCTCTCATCAAACCATATGTTGTGTTACATAACTTTTCCCACAAAGACTTGCACCACACAGAAAGAGAAACTGCAGTTTGCATAATTCAAAGCGCTGAAGGGCTACATCGCACCCTGTGCCATATAAACAAGAACATATTCCACCGTGAGCCAAACAACTACTCTGACTTCTGCTGACAGACATGGGTAGAAGCTTAAGACGGGATTATTTTAAAGTTATATGTGAAGGTTCAAAGGCTGGAGGCTCCTCTAAGCAGGCCAGATTGGATGACAGATTGACTGCAGTCTAACTGTATTCCCTGGGCTCCATTTATAAAATGTAAGCCCTGTAGGGACAAGTTGTGCTTTCTGAGCTGTGGATCATTCTGCTGCAGCAACGCAATGATTGACTCTGGGGGTCAACAAGTCGCACTTGTCACTGTTGGTTTTCAAAGGTAGAGATTTGTGTGTACTAATGTGCTCAAAGCTTCTCTTCTTACTTACAGACTTGCTGACGCAGTTTGAGAATGGATTTATACAAGTCTTTTCACAGGGATAGGTCAAGGTTTAGATTTTACTTCTGTTACTCTGGGAGCTTTAATCTTCCTGATTATGAACTGCTCTGTAGGTGCAAAATGAATTTAATATTTATAGAGAAATTTTGAAGCCTTTGCAGTCCATGCCACTAGCCGTACATAGATCAAACAGATCTCTTTTGGACCTTGTAGTGTTTGAAGAGATGAGTGAAAAAAGCTCCTCATTTATCGGCACGCTTCCCTTCTTTTTGGTTTCACACAGAGATGTTCACAATTCCTTTTTTTGAGAGTCCAAGTCAAGTCTCAAGTTGACATGCACTGATCAATCAATCAGTCCTTAATTTTGGGGGATTGGAGATCCTCCCATCCTTACATATGAAACTAATCTTATATACCTTCTGGAAGGTCTGACAGCCAGCCTTTGTTGCCTTTTACTCTTAAGGGGGCTTCACACCGCTGCGCGGCAACGCGCCGCCTCCAGTCATTTTAATGAGGGTCAGGCGGCAGACGGCAGGTGGTTTTGGCTGCAGCGGTAGGACCCAGAAGCGGTTGCCGCCCACGTGCACGCGCACAGAGTTTCCCCTGCTGCCTGGAGTCCAGTGTGTTGAACTTTGTGGCGGCAGCCGCCTGGGAACAGTCAATCACATCGAAGGAAAAAGAATACCCGGAAATAGCAGGCTTCGCGGGGCAAAACGAGCAATAGAGGAGCTAATACCGCTGGTATCTGAATATCCAGAGCTCTACAATAATAATAAAATCTTTCACCTGCACATTATAGAGTAAACAGAAACTATAAGGTACTACTAAGGGGTAGTGTTTTTGAGGAGGGAGTGTTGTGAAGGACTTTTGGGCGGGCTCTGCTGTAACGTTCGCCGAATCACCTCTACGTCACTGCCGCCTGTTACCCCATGCTCATGCCACAGCGGCAGGAGCCGCTTTGGAAAACGCTCTGCATTTCAGGGGCCTCTGCCGGCAGAGAAGCGGTTTTCGGGGCAGTTTTCGGGCGGTTACCGTGCGGCGGTGTGAAGGGTGCTTTAGAGCTAAAACTCAGGACACTTTATTGGTTGTTGAAGTTAAAACCTAAAGATTATATTGTTTCACAGGTATTGTTAAATGATTTTCAATAAAATAAGATTGGGACATCGAAGGTATATGCTTTCAGTTAATCTATAAATCAGTATCGGCAGGTCAGGCTTTTTAAAGATCAGTGATCGGCCAGAGAGTCGTGACCGGTGAACTCCCAGTCTCAAACCTTTGGTAGCTAGTCCAAGATATGTCTCAAGTCTTGAGTCTAAATCAATCACAGAGTAACTGTGTATTTTTCTGTGGTCAACGTTAACCAGCAGATGGTGGCAGCGGGACATAGATAGGTGATTAACATTACCCATCCGACATGTCAACGCATCTCAGTGTCAAGTGAGGCAAGCAAAATTTCACTCATCTATTCAAATGTTCAGTTATAAAGCTAAGTGAACGTTATGTAGCTAATGCTGAGCTAACCGTCCATATGTGCTAATGTGACTGACCTATCAGGGTGAGTTTTCAGTTGCCTAATAAAATTTGATGTGGTGGATCCAGCATCTTTGATTGGGATACTGCAGACTTTGCAGCCAGCACTCCTTTTGTTGGTGGTCCTGTTTGAAGTTTTTAAAACCAAATGTATTGACAAATGGTACAGCAGCAGTTGTAGGTCTGCTGCCAGTCACTATTAGGGATGGACCGATTATCGGCCGTGCCGATTATCCAGACCGATATTTGGCATTTTGGGGCATATCGGCATCTGCCTTTTTTAAAATCTGACGGCCGACATGAAACCCATTTAAACTGTGTCGTTTTGGCTCTGATGCTTCTCTGCACAGAGTTTCTCCCTGTCTACACCATGGAAGCCCTAGATGGTCATTTAAAATCAGTCATGTAAAACCAAACAGAAAATTAATTCACCTGAATTGCATGGCTGTAAAAGGCAGCACAAACTCAATTCTGTCCAGTTTTATTGTAGTTACATAGAAATCTTTGAAACCTTATTTACTGTAGAAAGCTTGAGTCATTTTTTTTTTAAGTTTTCAGTTAACTTTATAAAACATGCTGCTAAGCCTGGGAGCTAATTAATAAACATATGCTTGAAGGCATTTAAATGCAGTCAAGTGTTGGAGTTTGTATTGTTTACATTTTTATGCCAATATTTTCACTTTGACTGCAAATGAATTTCGGCTTCAAATATCGGTTATCGGCCTCCATGCCTACTAATAATCAGTATTAGTATCGGCCCTAAAAAATCCATATCGGTCTATCTCTAGTCACTATTGTCAAAATCTGATGTACAAGTGATACCCTGTGTTGTGCAAGGCACACACCCAATGCGTAAAGTGGTTACCATGAAAAAGAGGAAGGAATCACATTAAGCTCAACAGAGTTTCCTTAATCTTTATACAAATACAAAACATAATGATTGTTCACAAGTCCCAAAACATGAGTCAGAGTCGACTCTGAAGTCTTTTGAGCATGAGTCCAAGTCAAGTCTAAAGTCTCTGTGTGTGTGTGACATGAGCGTGACTCAAGTTAGTCCCAAACTCAAGTCTCCATCTCTGGTCTCACATATCTTCCTCTCTTTCTTTCATCACAGTTATTTCAGGCGTGCGGCAACCTCCGAGAGGGAGGAAGCGGCGGCACAGGAGTCGAAGAAATCCTGAAGAAAGGAAAGGTCACAGTGGAAGACAGGTTGGGATCTAGCTCCAGCAAAATGGACAAACTGGTTAGTGATTTTTCCTTAACTGAATGTGTGTTATCGTTCTCTGAGGGTCGGCTAAGTGAGGATGCAGGAACTTCTGGTCATCACGGCCTGTTAAACCCCATTTACACAGACAACTGTGGGGTGATTGGATGTGAATGAATGCTTGGATGGATAAATGATGTCTGCCCTCGGATGTTAGAAAGCAGGACTGTTTCTGTCATGAGGCTGTGGTGTTACACCAACTCTGAAAGCTCATGTGTCTGCTTGTGTCTACCCTGCATCAGGTGTCTGATGTAACCGTGAGACTGAGGGACATGCAGCCATACTGGGTCTCTCTACCGAGTGTTCTCTGCAGTGACAGAGTGGCCACAGGAACAGGGGCTGAGGAAAAGTGCTGGAACGGCATGAGCCGTGCTAGGTAGGAAATATACACCTCTACAGAAATCTGTTTTTCCTGAGTAACACATCACAGTGGAAAAATGGGTGTGAGAGCTTACACCATAAGATTACATCAGTGTTTGCAATGCTTCAATTTTTTTTTCCCAAAATACTTTTTATTTTCATTCTAACCTTATGAATCTGCTGTCATCATTACCATTGTGTTTAATTTAAATGTCTTGAAAGGATTTTTCAGCTTGTTAGGAAACAGACTGATATATTTCAACGCTTTAGCCTCAACAAAAGCAAAATATAGAATATATATCAGTAGGAAGACTGATGTCCTTATTTTATTTAATACCTGAACTAGCTCTGGGGAGATGTGTCAGACAGAGTTCCACTTCATGATGAAATTACACAGATGGTGATGTATTTGCCTGTTAAGAGGAAGCAGGATAGGGATGGGCATTAATATGATTTTATAGATATCAATGCTCTCATCAATCCTGCTTATTGATCCGATTCTTTATCAATTCTTTCTGTGAATTTTATCTGTACAAAAAGTAGCTTTACAGGTTTTCTGAGTCAACAATCTAAAATTGAGTTTGTAAGTGAATAAATATGTAATTGGTCTCTGGATCTGGATACTTCTGGGTGTAAATATACAGAAATAAGTAAAAAAGATATAGTGAAAAATTGCACGTCATGTGGCAACAGTGTACTATTTTTTTATATTATTGACTCAAGTAGGCCATCTAGTGTCTCAAAGTGGTTATAGCAGTATTCTAAGTAGTTTGGAACCTTGCTGTAGTTATGAAGCCAGCCATGAGTCTGCACGCAACTTTTTTTTCATTTGCCCATGAGTATTTTGACATTTGGAATTTCAATATTTATTTTCCAAAGAGTAATTGTGATATGTCTCTGTGACGAAAGTTGAAATTCTATTCTAAAGCCAAAGTTATACTGATGTATTTTGACCGCCAGCATATTAAAGCAATTTCCCATATACGTCAGCATCAAGCTAGCGCTATTTTGTTTTTTTCCTTTTTGGTAAATAAGGAAATTTAAACCATGTTGAATATATTGAATAGGAATCTCCTGTAACAGAGAAATATTGATTTTGTTTTTTTGTTCAGTTTTTCAGTAAAACTTCAAGCTGATAATCTTGAATTAGAATTTTCTTTGGAAACTGTTATCTGAGCTCAGATAGCTGCGACAGACTAGTCACGTACAGTCATGCAGCTCCGGCAAAATGTAATAAGGGAATTGCTAAGCAACAATATCAATGGATTGAAACATTTATTGTCAATTCTCAGCAGGAACCGCTTTTCGATTCCCACTCCTAAAGCAGAATGAGATTTTTAGTTTTATGTGCCGAACAAAATCAGCAAAGAGATGAGTGGTACCAGTTTGTCCACCAGAGGCAGAAAAATTGCCACAGCCTCAAGTTCTTTTCATGTGCTTTAAAGGTTGCTGCAGTTCTATTTTCACACTTGCATACCTGCAGCTAATGAAGTCTCTAGAACTTTTTTTTTTCTCAGAATTCTGGGGAACAAAGAATATTTAATGAAGTATCCTGATGAAATAAAGAGTTTAAAAGGGTTATTGGTTTTTTATTTGCCAGGTACCTTCCAGAGGTGATAGGTGATGGCCTGGCAAGTCAGATCAACAACCCAGAGGTGGAGATCGACATCACCAAGCCAGACATGACGATACGACAACAGATAATGCAGCTGAAGATCATGACACATCGCCTGAAGAATGCTCTCAACGGCCAGGATGTGGACTTCCAGGACACCAGTGAGTACTCTTACATCACATCCCAACAAGTTTATAATGAACAAGACACTTTGTGTCAGGGGATCCAGTTTTTTAAGGCGTGCTAGATAAATGGGAATAAACTACTGTGTTCTGTCTGTGCATTTTTTTTCAAAATAAAGATTAAGTCTGGAATTAAGATGAAGCCAAAATATGCTCTGTCTTCAAAGATTCTATATATTTTAAGAAAAACTAAAATTGAAAACCCTATGTGGTATGATATATTTATTATCAATGTGTATGTGAAAGATTTCATAACGCGTTAGTTTGATGATGACACAGTTGCCACTTTTTTGGGATAATTTTATGTATATTCATCAGTTAAGCTCATATCCCCTGTTTCTAGGTGATGATGTCAGCGGTTCTGGTAGCGGCTCGTGCGCAGACGAAATGTGTTCCCGGAACCCGCGCATCCTCCCCCTCGTCACCGACCGACCATTAATCTACCCCTCGCCTCCTGTAAACAAAGAAGTGAAAGGCTCAGCCAATCAGAGCCTGCCCTGCATCTCCATCTACCTGCTTCCACTGCTCATGTTGCTGCTTCGGCGATAATTGACCGGGGATCCACCTAACTAGGACTGAGTTTGGGACACGTGGGGGAGGGGGGTTCGGGGAGAGCCTGAAAGGGGGAGAAAGGAGAAGCTGGGGGGATTAGTTACTTTGCCAAAACTAAATATGTATAAGGAAAACAACAACAACATCAACAAAAATCACTTGGATGGACTTCCTTTTGTTTTTGTGGAACAAAATGGAAAAACGAGTGTTCTTAATGTTTGGTTCTGCTCTTTTCTTTTGTTTCTCGCTATATTATGACACCATTAGAGCTGGTCTTTTTTTGCATCTTCTAATGTTTTATTTTTCTGGTGTTTGGGTTCTCTGAGATTATATCTGTACTGAAGACATGTGACTATATGTTCACAGTATGTTGGTGTTGACACCATAGGGAGAGGGAGAATGGGGCTTTGCAGCGGCACTCAGATTCATGTTTGTTATTCCACCCTTTAAAACGGCACTTGAGTCGAGCAGACTGACTTATTTATTCAGAACTAACAAAAGGCTCCCCTCTCTCACATTGATTAAAAAATACAGAAACCAAAAGTTCATATCATAAAGGAGTATACAGCGACTGTAGAGGAGGATAATCTGGCAACACGGCCCAGCAGACCTCTTAATACCATCACACTTTCTTGCTTCCTCGCAGCCTGAATGTGAGCCCATGGCGTCAGCACTTTTACCATGTAAGCTGTAATAATAACCATGATCACATTCACACTGACATGATCGTCCAATGCGGGAGTTACATGACCCGTCTGCTGCTCCATCCATCCGCTCATCCCTACATCGTCGCCCCCCCTTTGCTGAGGCAGATCTCCCCTTCCTCTCACTTGCACCCCGCTGGCTGCGTGGGATCATCTCCAGAGTCTGGTGTTAGCAAAACACAGGCAAGGCCAGGGCCAGGTCTCAGATGACAGCAGCTTCCCACTATAGAGCTCTGCATGTGGGGAGGGGGTGTCGGTTTAAGATTACAGCGAAGGTTTGAGGATTTTGGAAGCGTGTAGCAGAGCAGAAGTGTAAACACAGGCAGAAACCCTGCTGTCACAAAACGCTATAATTTAGTTTCTTCTTTTATTCACACATTACAGCAAAATTTGATGCACATTATTCTGTGTTCTCCCTGCAAAGGCCCAGTGCTCCTGTAATTTGCATCATAATTGCAACCAGCAGTGTCATCATTTTTGTCTAATCGCAGCAATGATCCATAACATGGTACTAACTAACCCACACCGTGCACGTCTTTAAGTTGTACTGCTATTTCTGTGTCAGACACAAAAGTGTACATATTTTTCTTTTCTAGAAAAAAATCAATCAAATTTTACAACAGCCTGATCATTGTATGCTCTAACTCTTTATTTCATTCAACATCTGTCATAGTGTATCGATATCTGCCTTCCATTCCTCTGCAACTTTACTATATCAGTGCCTCCTCCCCCGATCCCCCACTCCCTCCATCCTTCTCCCCCCTCTCATCAGTTATAATGACCTTTAAAGCGTTCCTCCTGCTTCTACATGATGGCGAAGCTCTATGACAATGACACAGTGCTTCATTACGTGTCAACCTTACTGGGGAATGTTTGTGGGAAACACGGTGTGAGGCTTTTCCTGATGAGAAGCTCGCTGGGGAGGAAACGCGTGCCACATTTTTAATTCAAAGAAATGTCAAAGCTCTCGTTTGAGAACACCGCGTGCAGGATGATGGGACGATGCTTCTGAGAGTGTAAGCGTATGAATGCGTGTCTTTGGTCGGTACAGGGAACGAAGGAAGGATGATGATAGAGCCTTTGTAGACCTTGTTTGTGTGATGGAATGACAAATGAAATCTACTGGACTACAGCTTACGAGAGAGTGCTGTTCACCTGACAGCATCAGGAAAATAGCACGGCTAGTTTAAAAAAATGGGATTTTTAACCTTCTACTGTAATAGCTCCCAATCTGTGTTGTATGTGACACATAAATCTAACAAGGAGGACAGGACTGGACATGAATCTTTGATGTACATTACCGCTTCAGTTGCACGCTTGGACAATCCACTATAATCCATCTGATAGCCTTTTTAATACAGCAGATCCAATTAAACAGTTGGCGGAGCCGTCAAAGTTTCAGAAGCACATCTGTTACAAACTCACTTAATTACTGCTCCCTAGATGGGCGAAGTTGTTGTCGAATGTGTTACCTGACAGGATTTTTTTTAATGGCATTTTCTTATTTTTGACATGCTTTATTAATGGATGCTGTGTGTGTGTATGTGTATGTGTGTCTGTGTACCTGTGTCTGTCTTCCTCTTAGTCTATGGTAACAAAATCTGCCTGTGACTGCCTCTGACACTTTGGGGTCAGTTTTGAGATTTAGTAAAAATACAAAATGATATTGGAAGTTGCGATGGGACGAAAAAAAAAGGCAATTAAAGCCATGGTCTACGATCTGAAACCTGGTTTGGCTGATGAGACACATTTGAAAAAAGCAGCCTGCCCCCCCCCACCTGGAAAATGTGACAAACATGACAGTCATCCTCCTTGTAACACACGGTGGTATCTATTTCAATTGGACCGGCGTGATCAAAACCATAAATTAGCGTGGCGAAATGACCTGGCGTTGCCACTGCCAGCTGATCAGAGCAGAGCCGACGGTGGGCGAGGCTTTACCTTTCTCGGTGTGCGTCTGGTGTCTTCACCAGCTCAGTTTATAATGCTAAAGATAGGTGGCTAACAGTGGCGTGGCTTGAGTATTTTTTTTTGAGGAAGCCAAGTGAGACAAAGCCTCTAATCTGTATGTTTTTTGGGGAGTGGGGTACAGAAAAGACTATGTTGCAGCTTGTATATTGCTGTAATGGAATGACATAAGAGTGCCCAGAGAGTAACACGCTTGTTATGTATAACGCCCTTTCACTCTCCCGCCCTCAGTCACTCATTCACACTCGTACATTGTCCTCTTGACTTAGCTTAAATATCATATAAATTTACTCAACCGCCCACTCAAACACACAACCGGTTGCTTCATGCACACTGCTAACGTGCTAACCTCCCTGATTTTCATTCAGTGGCTTGCTGATGACGACACTGTGATTTGATTGGTTTAAGGCCAAAGACAGGGTGGTTTCCCTTGACACAGTCTTGGCCAATCACAGGTGAGCAGTGTCATGACCACAGCCTCATCTGATTGGTTTATCATTTTTGGGGGGTTTTCACCAAGGGACGCCAATTCAGCCTGGCCTCCTTGCAGTGTGCAATATCGTATTTTCACCACTCATTCGCCACAGAACATTTTGGAGGGCGCTGTTTTATACATCGTAAAATGCTCAATAAGTAGAGGAGAGAAATATGGAAGAGATGACAATGACGAAACAAAGTAGTAAACAAAGTCATTACCTGTTCAACAAAAACTTAGCTGTCTCAGCGTCAGTCTTCAGTCCCAAATCCCTCCGCAGCTTTTTTTTTTTTTTTTTTTGCACCTGTATCACTCATAACTCTTCCTTGCGTTAGCCTTTTCCTTAAAACTTTTCAGCTGTGAAGGGTAACAGTAACAGCTTCCTGGTTTCGGTCTTCTCTGGCTCCATGATGCTTCAGTAGCTGAGCAGCTAGCTGACGTGAGAGGGGTAGTGGGGCAGGATGTGTGGAGACAGGGGGTTTGGATGGACTCACACACAAACCCTAGGTGAATGGCGGTTCGGATTGGTCAATTATTATGCTGTTTTGCAGCTGATGTACTGAATGGATTTTTTTCGTTCTTTTTGCTTTTTATATTGTGTAGATCGGACCGTCGGACCATAACAGCCTCATGAACGGTGTTATGAATAATTACCAAGCTTCCAAATCGTAGACCATAGCTTTAAGTAAAGAACTATGAGCAAGAGCGCTAAGTGGGTCTTCTTTTTGTGATCTTGTCAGGAATTCTGAATGCAAGAGTGCACATGACGCCCTGTAAAGGATGAGAAGTGACTCCAGCTGTGATGGTGACATTCCAAATCAAAGACCACTCCGAATTCACAACTTCAGTTTCAGTGACTGCCTCACAATGTCATTGGCTGAGATTTGCACAACCCCCCACCCCCCAAAACCCTGCCTCCTTTCCTCTCTCTCATCCTTCACCTTTTGATCTCATTAATTTGTTGCTCACCCCTCCCCCTCCTTTTTATAAAACCTGCACTTTTATGAGGCCAAGAAATGGCGTTGTCTGCACAAAGACATCACAAGACGGTCGATCGATAACGAGAGTCAACACCTTCCAAAAACGACTATTGATTGGAGATGTGTGTATGCAGATAGATATGGCCCAGCAAGACGTCTCCTATTCAACTTTGGTCCAACAGTGTAAACACAAAGCTGCCGTGTGTGATGAAGAGGAGACAGGAATACTGATGAAGAGTCAGGCTGCCCTTCATCATCAACTGGCAAAAATGCAAAGTTGGTTATCCCACCTTTAAAAAACAGCTTTATCTACACCGTGTTGAATATGGGAGGAATTTCTTAAAGGTGCCAATTTATGAGAAAAAAAAGTACTTTTAATATTCTTGTTTTATTTACTTTGGTTTTGTTGTTAACAGAAATCTATGGAGAGTTTGTGCTTATGGTGAAGAAAGACGCCAGAAAGAGGTTGAAAAATACAAATGTCTCATTTGCTGTTGTACCTGAAATCTTGTGTCAATTATATACATTGTAAGATTTTCAACACGCCTGTGTCCTGTGTCTTTAATGGTTGATAAGTGAGTTTGTGTATGATGACAGAGGAAATAAGAGAAAGTCTGTTTTATACCAACATCTGGTGTATCTTGAAGGACTTAAACCCTCAAACTGTTTAACTCACACAAACAACATGCCGATCCAGCTTAATAGGAAAAGGAAGAGTCTGCTTTTCTCCAAATTCTCCATCCAGTCTGCCAAAGTTGTTTCCCAGAGCGCACCAGGGCACACTGCCACCTAAAAAAGGCCAATACTCCAGAAATGATGTCAGAAGTGACAGCTGCTGTCTTGAAAAGCTGCCACATATTCAGAGCACACTAAGTGCTTTGTCTTGTTCTCGCTGTACACAATGGAAAGATCATCCCCACTGTGACACTTTAACAAGGTGTACTTGACCATGATCCTATGGGAGACTGGAATACCACACTAAACACAGCTCTGCTGTATACAAAGTGCTTCAGATATGTAAATAGAAGCTAAGGACCTTGTGGTTCTGCAGCAGAGCTGCACTGTTTCCACATCTGTCATGAGGTTGTAAAATTATAGGGGTGAAAAATACAGGCAAACTGCAGCAAGTCACAGTAGAAATATGTGGAAGAAAAAGTTTATGAATATTTAAATATGTCACAATAAATCTCAAGTGCTGTCATCTCACTCTCTAAGCAGCGCCAAGGTACGCAAAGTCTGTTGTTGCAGGTTGACCTTGTTCACACCAACGTCTGTTTGAAGTCACAACACGGGGATTCAAAGATAAACCCAAGCTGTGTCTGAATAAATTTAACATGGGTTTGGAGCTTGATTCTGATTCATATTTATATTTGGAAATATTTGTTTATATCCAAGTCATTCAGGTTTTGCAGTGCAGAAAGATTTTGAACATGCGTGTGTGAGACCTAACAACCCATGTGTCCACCAACAAATGATAGTCTGCTCTAAAAACGGCTGTAGTTTGAGCTGTACGTTACCTTCTTCGACAACTTTCATCAAGGAATTGGACATTACTGTAAGCCTGGTGTGCAGTATGTTTATTCTCTGTAAAAAAAAAAAAGGAAAAAAAACTGAAATCTTATCAAGTGTTTTTGTCTTATTTTGAGTAAAAATTGTCTCATTATTTTCGTTATAAGCCACAATTAGCTTATCAGTCCAGATAAATGATTTGTTTCAAGTTATTTAAAAACAAAAATTAGGTCTGAATTGCTTGTAACAAGTAAAAAAAAAGAAACAATGGAATAAGAGAAATTTGCTCAAAAACTTGCTTAAAACTGGAATAACGTCTTAATACAAGTATCTTTTCTCGTGTTCAGTTGGCAGATTTTTTTTTACTTCTTAAAAGCAATTCAGACCACACTTTTGTCTTTAAATAACTTGAAACGAGACATTTTCCTGGACTGCTCTGGTGAATGTGGCTCATATTAAGTCTAAAAAATAAGACAAAAACACTTGATAAGATTTCAGTTTTTTACAGTGTCAATTTGACTTGTTTGGGTATCACCCATGTTTTGTTCCTCTGAGGTCAACTTAACTTACCATTTAAAACACAAAATGTTTAGGAAATCAAAACTTTTGGTCATTTTAATGTTGTCACGCATATTCACAGCAAGTTTTGTTTCCATAGCAAACAGATAAGTTTATTTTATTAAAACTATAAGTCATCTCTCTGCAGGTCCTTCTTTAGCTGCACTCTCATACAGGACACACATTCACAGTCTCAGTTATCGATTGTGTCTGAAGCTTTCACCTTCTTTCTCTACCTCACACTCACACACACAAACACACACACACATCTGCACAGGAGTCACTCTCAGCCTTTTAGCTTGTCCTTTGCTCCGCAGCACGTGTATGAGTGACTGCTGGGAAACCTTGGCTGGTCTCTTTATTGGAAATACCAACTCAACAGGTTGAAACACTTGTCAGTAAAAATATTCGCTCAGCTGAAAACATCCTGAACTGCTGTTGCCTTCAGGCTCCATCGTGCAGGGAAACCAGGATTGTTCAGCTAATATGTTGTGAAACTCATTAGAATACATGTAATGAGCTCAACTGCAATAATAAAAGGGGAATGATGGGCAACAAAACCTTTTTAATATTCTGTGTGTGACACTTGAAAGAAAGACAAAGTACTTAAAAAACAAACCTCTAGAGTTGAGGAGGAAACTGGCATCTCTTCTCTGAAGCAGGTGCGGTGCTGTACTTTAAAAGTCGTTTGATGAGTGAGGGAATGTTTGTTAAAAATAAACATGGTATTTGGACTTCTCATCCTATTGTCTTAGCTGCTCCATCTCGTGTATTTGAACAGATTATGCAAAGAATGCCTGCAGACTGTCACATCAAAATGCCAAGGTTTCAAAAAGTTAGATACCCTGTAGTTCTGACAAGTCCTGAAGTTTGGACCAAAATACTCTTGACGCAGTCTGTGCTGCATTTAAAGCTCCTCACATGCCAGCAGATTTGTGCTGTGCACTTTTGCCTTTTGGCTTATTAAACATATACGCTCACCTTTTTACTCTCTTTGATCTACTTAGTAATAGAACAGAAACCTCCCTCTCTGCAGTACTGAGCTATCTGTGTTGTATAATTTTACATCAGTAGTTATTTGAGATCAAGGTCTCCACATCATTGCCTCTGTCAGAAGACCGAATATGAAATGGGTCAAAGTACAAAGAGAAGCTCTCACAGAGAGAGTTCAACCTCAGGCATCAGCAGTGTGAATGTGCATACTGCCACCTAGTGGCTGAGGGCTTTTATTACATTTTGGAGTGAAACAACATAACCAAATGCAATTCAGAATAATGATTAATAGTTCTTTGAGGCAACTCAGACACAACTCTACAGTTTATCCCAAACTGTAAATGGGGAAAAGTCTAATTTGCATAGCAGAGACATGTTTGCTGTTGCAAGTTTCATGACCCTGTCGGGTATGATGTGCTCAGCTTTGAGCCACAAGTGAAACTCAGCCATTTCCCAAAGTTGATGCTTCCATAAGTTTCCACAGCCTGTATTTAATTTGAAAAGATATATCTCCTTAAATACGCCTTACATAAGTTGTGTCGTGTTACAGAGACTCTGATTTTGCAATTTCCAAACACATCTTTTACGCATTATGGAGAGAAAGAGGGGAAAAAAAGCCTGATACAAAGTTCCTTGAAGTTTTTCTCAATGAAGCGAGCACAGACCACAGCAGGGGTCTGCAACCTTCATTATCAAAGGAGCCATTTTTCCTCATGTCAATTGAATTTAAGTCATTCTGAAGCCACAAAAATCGGGCTTACCTTCACACCAAACACAATAAAGTTTATAAAATGTTTAAATAGTTTAAATATATTGACAAATTATCTAACCAAGAAGTTTTTAGTTACAAAAAAATTACACTTAAATCTTAAAACGTAATAATGTTGGTTAACTCGTCATTTTTTGTTCGCTGATCCTTGCCACAGTTCAAGCATATTTTAATTTTGCAGTTAAACAAATCCTTCAACGCATAATTAAAATATCTTTTTTCTTTCAGATTAGTCTTTTTTGAGTTTAGTTATCTTGCCAAGGCTGTAAATTTTTAGGTTAGCTGCATGTTAGCGTCATGGAAAGTTGGTTAGTTGTTGATGCTGAAGGAGGTGAAGTAGAAGTGGCAGACTTTAAGAGGACTAGGATAACCTAACACAACAAAATGTTATATCATGATTTTATTTAGTGTCAGCATCCATGATCTCAATAACCTCTGTCAGAAAAATACACTTCTGTATTTCAATTTCAACAATATTTTTTTAAAGCGATGATGAGCCACTGCAAAGGATTCAAAGAACGACATGAGCCCCCAGAGCCACAGGTTGCAGACCCCTGGACTAGAGGAATACATTTTTCTACTTTGTATTTATTTTTATTTTTAAATTTAATGTGTAAAGCTCAGCAGCCACACTCTTTACCAAGTTTCAGTTTGTATGCACAATGGTGAAGTCCTGAACAAATAAACATAAGAATAAACCAGTACAGCAGGTGCTGTAGCAGAATAACACTGCAGGTCCCCTTAGTAAATATAAAGACAAAGGAATTATAAAGTAAACTCATACAATGCCAGCACAGTGAGACTAGAGGGACTCACTTTTATAATTTACAGCAGGGTGATGGCTGATAAGGCAGATAAGGTGAGTAAAAGACCAAAACACGACACCATACATCTTGATTTGTACCCTTTATCCAGCATTGTGTTCAACCATTGAATGTGCTCCAGGTTGAACTGATCCAGATTTGTGGGTTATAATTTAACCCGCTGTCTAGATTCTTCTCTTATACCCAAAGTAGATGGTGAATTTAAACACTGAGCTTGGTTAGTGTATCTGTAGGTTGTTTAAATTGCCCAGCACGCAGGGTTATTTTTCACCAAACTGCTGGATACTGGATGAGTTTCAGCCTTCTCTTGGGTTTGTCATTTGTAACCTGACATAAAGGGTGAATTTAACCACGGACATTGCTGGAAAAATCACCAGGCATATGTTTAAATGGGATAAATAACTGTGGTCAACGCTCCAGTAGGTGGCAGTAATGTTCCTAAACGCTGAGTGCTGCCCACCAATAAACGGACAGATTCAAGATGTTTGATCCACGTGCGCGCGGTTTGGCAGTAGATGTGTGACGTAGTTAAATGGGTAATTAAGCACACGAGGGTAAGTTTGCTACTGAAGAGCTCAGACAAACTGGCTTTGAATATCCAACAACTCTGACTGATGTAGATATTCTGGAGGAAAGACAGGGAAAGAAATATCAGAAGCTCAAGTTTAGTTATTGTATATTCACAACGAGTAGTATGTGGTAACATAACGAGACCTATAACAATGATAATAACGTGTCTTTCAGTAAGAAGTCCTTCAAGCCAAACACACAAGACCTGTATGAAAGCTGGGCCATGATAAACAAGCCACTAGCTGCACCTGCACATCAAGGTAATAATTCATGTTTTGAGTTACAATTCAGCAAAGTAATCTGATGATATTTGCACTTTGAACACAATGGCTTCATTACATATCTTCACAAATTGTCTTGCCTTAAATTTCTGAGCTATTTCTTCTAATTATTTGAATCCTCTGGCGCAGAGGTCTTCAATAAAGGGTCCGTGGAGGTACCGCAGGGGTCAGTGACTTTTTTTGGCTGAGAAGACAGTTTCATTTGTATTTCATATGATTATTCCCAAATATTTTTCAATTTTTACTCATAGTATTGTCTTTGAACACACATCAATGAAAATAGAGGGGTTCCGGTTTGTAGACTAATTGATTGTTTTGCTACTCGCAGTCTACAAGTAATATATCATTTGTGTTTCCTGTACTTGTTATGGACATGGAAAGTTCATTTTTGTCTTTGCACTAAGAAGATTTTTCCTTTTTTTATTATTATTTATCTATTTGTTCATTTTTTTGTCAAGTCAGATGTTTCAGACCACTTGTGAAAAACTTTGCAGATCAAACTGAAAGAATGCTTGTGTTGTTCAGGCAATAAGCATGGTTAAGAGGGCCCTAAAGTCCATTTTTAAAATCCAAATTTACATTCACACTTTGTTTAACCAAAGTGTCAAAGGTGAAATTATCATTAACTGCAAGTAAAAACTGAGTGTTGTCATTTTCCCCTAAGGTGATGCAACATACTCAACACGAGGAGAGCGGAAGTGCTGAGCAGGTAACCGTGAGATAATGATTCAGCACCAAGTTTCATGACAGAGGACACAGAATAGGTAACCAGGAACTAATGATTAACTACTGATGAGGACTGGCTCAAAATCTGTACCTTAACCAATAATTTACAGGCAGTTACGTTAAAGTTAGTGTCCTAGTTTATCTCTAAAAACTACTCATAGCTATTTGGGGAAGATAGAGTCAAACAGTAATTCAGATTTCAAAACTTCCTTGTGTGTGAATATCTCATTAGATCTTCACATTAGTTTGATCTTTCAAAGCTATTAACAAAGTTGTCTTTAGCCCTAAACCTGCTAAAGAACTCTCAAAAAGCCCCTTCAGCCTCCTGGTATCCTCTGTCTGACTTTAACACTTTAGGCCTCATCATGAGTGTCACTGTGTCCAATTGCAGTAACAGATCTTGGCCACTACGTGGTACTGTGGTATCATGACCTGGTCAAACTCAAAATGTGTTTTCACTCACTGCTGAGCAGTGATGCTTGTCCACCAACCGCCCCTGTCCTGCTGACATTTGAAGCACCCGCGGGACCTAAATCTGTCATTTTCTGTAACCTGTGACAATCTATAATGACCTCTGACCCCTGACCTTCACAATTGTCATGTTGCTCTTTGTGTTTGTGTTAGCAGTTGATGAAGGTCTCGGAGGTATGAAGAGGTCATCCTGCTGAACTTGTCACTCTGTCTTGGGAGGACTAGTGTAGAGACCAGCTCACTTTGTCAAACCCAAAAGAGATTTTTTTCATGAATATACAACATCATCTGAGCCAACCTCTTTTTGGGGATGCAAGATGTGTGCAAAGAGCAAGGGAGCAAAGTAAACGTTGACATTTATTAATGAAAAAGTCTCTGTGATTAAAAAAAGCATGGACAATTAGCAAAACCAAGTAAGGGCTGAATGAGACTCCTGGTCTGGATTGCATACAGAGTGTTTGCTGTAAAAGTCACATGAGGTCCAGGATTTCATTCTCTTTGGGGTTTAAAAAAGGATCATGTGATCGGGTTACTTTTCATATTGTGTTTTAGGCTGGAGATCTTATATTTTGAAATTGTGTTTAAAGCAGGTGTGGATATATGGGTATCTGATAACACATGAGTACATGTGAGACCTCATATGTATGTTTGTGCAAATAACTTACTATTAACCTACTGGTGTCAGTAAAGTTATGTTACTAATTTTTCAGTTATTCACTAAATTTAGTTTTCTTTCTTTTTATTTTCTTTTTATCCTCTTGGATTTCTTATTGTTTTTTCCCATATTTTATTTTCATTTTGTCCTTCTTCTCTCTTCTTTTCTTTTCCCATCCTTTCTGTTTTTCTTTACTTTTCCTACTCTTTCTTTTTTCTTTTCTTTTTTTTAACTTTTCCCCTTTTTTTTCCCCTTGGGGGCGGGTGGACAGGGATGTGGGTTAAAAAGAAAAATGTACAAGTTATCTCATCACTGATATTGTATCATGATAGACATTTCTGTTGTCTTTTACTTTGTTTTATTGGAAATAAAAATGTTTTCCCCACAAAAAAAGCAGGGGCTGCATTATGGGTGGGCCTTGAGTCCCAGGCTTACCCACTTTTTAAGAGGCCCACTCTAAAATGTTCTATTAATTTATTTCAATTTAATGTTTTGAATCGTTTTAAAAAGAGCATTGTAAATTTTTGTCACTTTATATCTGTTTTGTTTGCACTAGATGCTCTGTCTTTGTAAAATGAGCCATGTTTTAGCCTGTTAAAAAACAAAACAAAACCAAAAAAAGGAGTTAGGAAATATTCAGCAGTATGTGGGTGGGATCAGAACATCATTATGGGAAAGACTGTAGATTTTTATTTATTCTACTTCACCATAGTTAATGTCCTTGCTCTTACACCTTATAATAAACGGAATGCGATAGCGGTGCAGCTGACTGGTGGTGAGAGCGCCACTCTTTGGTCAGTACCATAGAGTGATTGCAGGTAGATCTGTCTAATGCACAAAAAATAGTTATAAAAATGGAATTAAAGGTAAAAGGAAAAGCAACTAAATCATCTTTAAAACCACATATTGTAACATTAATATATTGTCAGTCCTTTATTTTAATTAAACTGTCTGCCCCCCCCCAAAAAAAAAAAAAAAAAAAACTGAAATCCTGGCTCCGTCCCTGGTTCAAAGGTGTCTGGGCTAAGTGTGCTAAGCTTCACTGTGTTTTGGATCTATAGCATGTCCAGGCTGTATGCTGAAGTACTATTCTATGTTTACATTTAGCTCAGGACCATTTAGTTTTAGCAGGGAAATATTTAACATATTAGCTCCCAACAAACAAAAGCAAAACATTACATACTTTTATGTTCCGAGACACCCTCCACCACTCTCACACATCCACAATTTAATTTCTGATTTCAGTTTTCATTTCCTCTGTATGATATATTTTGGTCAGACAGCGTCCCCTGCTGGCTCTCTGTGTAATCAAGCTTTTTTAATATGGTAAATCCAATTTCAAGCGTTCACCTGTGATTGTTTTCAAGTGCCCATGCACTTCAACTGTGAAGTTTTCTTTAACCTGCAGGGGTGGATTGTGTCCGTCCTTGAGAACTACAGAGTTTCTGTACAAGGCTGTGAGACATCTCAAACAAAAGTCTCTTCTGGGTGAGGATGAATTTTGACTTCTTATCAGGTGACTTATTGTGGATTTAAAAAATGTAACATTTTATTATCACTTTGAATTGCACACACACAGAAAAAAAGATGTGAGCACTTAACAAGATGACCTCACTGTATGAGATTTGAACTGATTTGGATTTATAGTGGAGTATGAGCAGCCCACTGAATATGGTTTCTCTCTGTCTGTCTTAAACACACACACACACACACACACACACACACACACACACACACACACACACACACACACACACACACACACACACACACACACACACACACACACACACACACACACACACACACACACACACACACAAATGCACTGTATGTTCGGCAGGTCATCCATCAAGCCCTCAATGAGCTAAGGATCTGGGGAGAGTGGACTAAATGAGAAATCATTGACTGGGAAACTGTGTAGTAATGGGGTCTGATTGTGATTGGATGACGAGATAAGAAGGTGGTGGTGGTGGTGGGGGTAGTGGATTAAGGATGAGAGGGCAGAAATGAAGAAAAAAGGTGGAAAACAGCGAAAGAGAGCGATGTGAGGGTGTTACTCATTTTTCTCACTCCTGCTCATTGCTTGGAACCACATAGCAACAAACAGTGATTAACAATTAGTAATGGTCAACAAGTCGACGCTGAGCGATGGTGTTTGGAGACTGTTTTACACTGGTAATTACTAATATTACACACATCCCGCGTGCAGCACAGGCGTCTGACATTTAAGATTTGACATGGGCTTTGTTGCATTTTTGAGAGTGTATGAATGTGTGTGTGTGCTCGTGTGCCCTATCACAGAGCCTGCAACGGGCCGATAATACTATGAGCATCACCTGGCGGCTATGGTTATTGATCTGATGATGCATGCTGGGAGAAAAGATCGCTTCCAAAGGTCAGCGTTAATATCAGAAGGTCGGCGTGTTAACTCGGTGCTGTTGTTTGTTTGCATTGTGTGTGTGGTTGTGTAATGGTTGTGTAGATGTGTGTACATGTTAAATGAGGTAATTATCTAAATAATAAATGTGCCAGTGAATTGCTGTCCCTTGGCCAAGGATCATTTTACGATTTCAGTCCCACAGGCAGAAAGCTTTGAGCACTGCTGTTACTATATGACATGTATTGATGGCTCGTATGAATCCCACAGCTACTTCCTGTCTGTTCTAACACACCACCCCTCGTTTCTCTATGTACATTTTACATTTGCATATAGCCTGACAAAGAGCTATTTTTGAATAAACTTCAGGTCACATTTTGGTGCAGCACAGAATATCAAAAATACATAAATAGTACAAAATCACAAGAATACATGAAAATAATACAAACACAGACCTCAACACTCAGGTGGTAGATGAGGTAACAAGCAAAGACTGTGCAGAATCTAAAGAGAAACAAACTGAACTTTAATTAAGTGGAATGAGTCTCAGATAATTTAATTAATCAGACCTAAAAAGTCAAACTCACTAAGGCTTTAAGTAAAGCAACTCCTCAACAACCTCCACTGTGTCTGTGTTGTTTCCTCACATTTTTCAGATCCTGTCTGCAGCTTTAGTTCTGATGACTCATTCAACATTCAAAGAACAATTAATAGCACAAGCATTTTAATTGTTGGTTCAGAGGAATAACTAAAAACAAAGCTTTTAATAATGATTACTTATTTGGTTGGGAGGGTTTTTTTTAATGAAATCTGTTCTAATGAACATTTTTGGTTTGTTCAAAGACACAGCATATTGATTATAATTGTTCAAAGTGTAGTTTTGCATGCCTGACAACACAACATATAAAACACTGTCTGTTTTAAAGGGGCTGTGAGGAGTTTGGAAGGGATCTTGCAAAAATCTCCCTTCCAAATGTATGTCCGAGAATAGTCCACACTTAAAAGGAGATTATCAGTGCTAATATTACAGGTTATCTCAAAATGCTACTTCTTAGCCTCCAGATCAAGTTGAGCAGGACCAGACTGATTTACAGTAAGTCCCTATGACAACACCACACTGGCTAACGAAGCTTAGTAGTAAGAAGAGAGATCTGTGTTGTTCTCTGCTGAAAATGATTTCTGTGTGTTACAGTTCAGAAGAATGTTGGACCACTAAAGCAGGAGACTGAACACCAAAATTCAAAACTTAAGTTCTTTCAACAAGACAAAAAGCAAAATCACAGCCAAGTAACAAAATTCAGCAGCAGGCTGGCTGGTAGGCTGAGCTGGGGAGCTGGGAGCAAGGCTGGAAAAAACAGCCTGCAAAAAAACAGAGACAAAAGATCATTAGAAAACTTAAGTTCAAAAACAGAGCTCCAAAACAAACAAATCCAAGTCAAAATTTCACAAGAGTCTTCTCAAGAAAAAGCACTACCGACGAGACGGAATTATGGTGAGGAGTGGTTGCTGAGGATTGAGGACAGGTGTGCTTCAGCTGCAGCCTCAGAGGGAAAGGAGTGAAAACCAGCTAGCCACGCCTCCTGCCACAGGCACTGAGAGGAAGTGAAAAGGAAGGGAGAAAAGGAGGAGAAACCACCACAAGGAAAAATACAACCAAAAACACCAAACCATAACACTGTGATTAATTTTGTAGTGATGGTGGACACTGGAGCCGAACTGTCAGACAGAAAAAGGAAAGAACAGAAGAAAGATAAATGGGAGAGAGATACAGCCCGAGCTAAAGGCTAACACAGGAGCTAAACTGCTAGTGATAATGTTGATTCCAGCCCACAGTCAGCAGTTATTCTGCAGTGGTCTGTTCAAACTTGAGAGTCTATCAATAAAATGAAGAGTGAGGTTACGTTAGCTCTGATTGGTAGATGACTGGCAGGACATAACCAGGATTTACTAACGTTACACGTTACAGACACGTTACAGACACGTCTCAGAGCACCGGGCTGCCAGTAGCGCTGAAAATAAATGGCTACTTAAGCTGTGTTTCCAACAAGCAGACCAGTTCAGTTCGTTTCGGTACGGCTTGCATTTTGTGGCGTTTCCACTGACTTATCCCAGGACAGATCCCCAAATAACGAGCTGTCCCACTTTTTGGGACCCTTTAGTATGGGTGCCAGACAACGTTTTTTCTTTTTCGTTGGATTTATTAGCAGGGTAACCTGTGTCTTGCTGCTATGGCCTCACGCTATTGTTTAACAGCCGCAGCTTTTGGCATCCAGCTTACACGCGGCCTACCCTGAGAGGGCACGGTTTGCTGTGGAAAACACAAACAGGATCAGGCTTAACTGTACCAAACCATTCCAAACCATACTGGACTGCTTGGTGGAAACACAGCTTAAGCTACATACAAAGTGTCACTGTTTGCTTGTGGACACATTAGCCTACAGATATGTTGGAGCACCGGGCTGCCGATAGCGCTACATATGACCGGCTACTACAACATTTGCTTGATGACACATTTTAAACCGTAGCGCTACGTAACTATACTGATAAATACCTCACCTCGACGCGTTGTATCCACTTAAAAGTTGTCTTGAACAAAAAAAAAATTGTTTTGATCCAATCTTCAAATAATTCTAAAACAAACACACATCTCACTAAAAGTAATTTACAACAGTGTGCGGACACTCCAGGCCAGAAGGTGGCGAGTCAGTCCAATCAAAACAGATCCTTCTCATAGCATCTTTAACTGTTTATTTTTAAGTATTAGGGCACACAGCTCCAGTCTTTTTTCAAATACTGAAAACATAAAAGTTTAGCCTAGTATTATATCACTGCATTAAAAACAAGTTTAATTTTAATATATGATTTATGAGTTATCTTCCACTGAGCTGTAAAGTTGTACGAGGAAAATGTTTTTTTTTTTTTTTTTTGGTTGTTTGGTTGTTGGCAGAGGAAGTTATTTATTCTTTACATGAAACTGCACCCACTTTAAATGATAATCTGAAGAAACTGAAGTCTACAGTGAGCTCATCTGTCAGTACGTTCTGTCATCCACTGGGTTCATCTCAGACCGAAAGTTTCCCTGTTTATATTCAAATGCAGCTCTGTAATTTCATTTGCTGGTTCCCTGCAGAGGTCAGCCTATGACAGGGGATCAGTGTATGGCAGACAGAGGGCAGATTGATTTGACCTCTGCTTTTCTGTGTCTCTCCACCACCAGATGTTTACCCCGTTTAGTGTGACAGAGTTAGGTAGGCAGGAGGCTGTTGTGTGTGTGTGTGTGCGCGCCTCATGTCCATATGCACCTGGCTCGACAAAGGAGCGTCCCTGACGGAGGCAGACTGAGGTTGATAGATTGTACTGAAGTATCTGTCACAGGCCAGGGAGCGGGGAGAAAAAGACAGGTCGAGGAGAGGAGAGGAGAGGAGAGGAGGGGACAGAGGGATGCATTTTGATGATGTCCCTGCGAGGAAAACAAGTATACAGCAAAAAGGGAAAAAAAGAGTGGGATTGGCTGTCACTAGAAGCTGACAAAAAGTGATGAGCTGTCAGGCTTGTTTTGTTTTTCCTCATTAACAAGTCCACCTCCTTAATGTTGCTTTGTGGACACAAAAACTACTTTATGGTCGACTAGCCCCACCATAATATGTTCTCTAGTCCAAAAAAACTCTTCACTGTGTGTCAGATGTGGTTGCTGTCAAGGCATCTTTTTTATAGAAGAGAGACTGGTGCATAAATTGAAAGATCCAAGGTTAATAGGAAACTTTTTTAAATGCAGTAAGTGAAAAGGTGACTGCAAGAGAGCCCCATTAACCTCATCTATGATTAGAGAGCTCTTCTCTTCTTATAAGCAAATGAATGCATCATCACCACAGCCATCAGGACAAGTAATTAATCAGATGATGGTGGCATGGATTAGCCTTAAAAGTCTGGTGTTTCATTCTGTTGGTCTTCAGTGATCTTTGTCTTGTTTATTTGCCACTTTTTGCTCATGTATGTTGCTAAAGACACACACAAACTTTCAGCTCTTGATGGTTTTTGAAATCTTTGGAGACACAGCAAAAAGAGATGTATTATTATTATATTGTATTTTTATTGTACTGAATTTGAATTGTTATGTCCTGATTTTAATGGAAAGCACATTGGTCAGCTTGTGTGTTGTTAAGGGCTCTACAAATTAAAATACCAAGGACCATGGCTTTAACACGATGATCCTTCAGGATAAGTGTCAGGGATCAAGTATTAAGGCACAAGAGAAAAGGAGTTTATCTTAAAGTAAAAAATAAAAAAATGGGGTGTTTATTTAATCGAGAAGAGATAATCAAATTTACAAGTTGAATTTATATTAAAAAAAAGGCCTTTAAAAGAGCTCAACTTCATATAACATCTATGACTGATAACAATTTAAAATGTTAACTGAACAAAATGACCTGACTCAGTGAGGCAATAGGTCGACAAACAGTGCATCGAAAAAGTGTTCACAGCACTTCATTTTTCAACATTTTGTTGTTATAGCCTCATTCAAATGTAATAAATTATTCCGTATAATGAATAATTATTGATTTAATTTCTTTTTCAGTGCAGTTCTACAGTCAACAACCCATAATCACAATATGAAAAAAAGTTTATTTATGTATTTATTTATGTATTTATTGTCATGGTTTGGGGTTTTGGTTTGTGTTTTTCTGGGTTGTCTAGTGTTTTGGTCTTCTTGTGTTTCTTTGTGGTTCTGTTTGTCCTTGGTCCATGTCCCTTGTGGTTTTGATTTGGTTCTGGTCAGCTGTATCTCTTTTTGTGGTTGTCTTTGGTGTTTCAGTGCCTTTTAGGTATTTGGTCTCTGTCTGAGTTTCCCTTTTTTTTGGTTTGGTTTGGTTCTTCCTGGGTTTCCCTCCTTATAGATTGCCCCTCATGTGTTTCACCTGTGTCTTGTTTCACACCTGGGTGTGATTACCCTTCAGTGTATAAAGTCTCTGGCCGTTTTCAAATTTGCATGCTATACTAGCAGTGCCTACTGATTCGACCAAAATGTAGTATGCAGTATGCAGTATGCCAACAAATGTCAGAGATGTAGTATGAGAAAAACACCCGGATGACATACTGAATCGGGAAAAATCCACAGTATGCATCGGACCAGACTGCTTTTCCTACTGTTACCTGGTCGCCTGGTCCCATATCAGAAGTAAAAATGGCAGAGAGTGGAGCAACAACAACCGGGGTGTCAGAGGAGTATAAATGTAAGGGCCATTTCTTTTTTATCTTTAAATCCTCATCATCTCCACCACTGAAAGTCAATATAAAATGCTCTCTCTGGCAATATATTTACAGATAAGTTACTCATGGTTTGTTTATTTTGTACATTTTCAATAAAGTTTTTTTGGGGAAAAAAGTCAGCCGTAGCCAACTTCCGTTTTCTTCAAACTGAAGACCAGAGTAGCATACTACAAAAATTAACCCAACTGAACAGTCATACTACTTATGCTTATGAAAGTAGTATGAAGTAGGCACTGCCTACTACATACTACTTTCATAAGCAGTATGTAGTAGGCGAATTTGAAAACAGCCTCTGTGTTTCCTTTGTTCGCTGTTGGTTTATTGTCTGCTGTTGCTGGCTGCTGTTGGCTCGCGTCTCGTTTGTTCCCCATGTTTGGATTTTCTCTCTGGTTTGTTGGTTTGTACTTTTTGATGTCGATTCTTTTGTTGGAGTTTTGAGTTTAGTTAAATTAAAGTTATTGTCGCATCTGCATTTGGGTCCTCTTCCTTTGTTTTTCTGGTGTTCTCATGACATTTGTATTTATTTATTGAAAATGAAATAAAAATAGAAAAATAAACCGGAGCCCAGACATGAATCCAATTGAACATCCCTGAAGAGATCTGAAAATGTCTGTGACTGGGAGGAAAAAGTGAAGCCGTCTGAATACTCTACGGGTGCTTGGTATAAAGGGGTTTGGCCAAACCAGTTTAGACACAAAGAGAGTGCAACAACTGTGTGAAACCTTATAAAAAGCTAAATGAAGTAAATCTGAATTCCCACCATGATATCAGAGCACTTGGAGTTTTCCATCATAAGAGTATTCAGTGATAAAGAAATAGAATAGAATAGAACTTTTTGTCATTTCAACCAGTGCAACGAAATTGCAAGAGCCCTTCAGTCAGTGCAGAACACTGCAAAGTGCAAAATAGCTGCCATGTTCAGGTGCATTGATGACATGCAGGTAATTGTTATACTGTTATTATTTGACGACAATGAGGTATTGATTTTAGCCTTTGTTCGGGACCCTTACTGCTTTTGGGTAGAAACTGTCTCTAAACAGGTTTGTCCTTGTAGTGATTGACCTGTACCGCCTGCCTGATGGTAACAGATTAAACATGGTGTCCGGGGTGAGAGGGGTCCTTGGTTGCTTTTCCCGCCTTGGCAGCGGGAATGGTGCAGCTCTTTCAGTGAGAGGAGAGAGCAGTTGATGATGTTTGATAATCCTTTGCAGTGACGTCCTCTGAACCACTGTGCATCTGGTATACCACACACACAGACAGTACACCAGGATGCTCTTGATGGTGCACCTGTAGAAAGAAACAAGCAGTCTCTGGGGGATGTTGCACTTCCTGAGCACCCTCAGGAAGTGCAGTCTCTGCTGGGCCTTCTTCACTAGCTCAGAGGTGTTCACAGTCCACAGTCAATTTAAAGTGTTAACTGAACAATACAGACCTGACACAGTGAGACAATAGGACAACATACAGTGCATCCAGGAATTTTTCAACATTTTGTTATGTTAAAGCCTCATTTCAAATAGAATAAATTATTCCATATTATGAATAATTATTGATCCTCTTTTTTTACTCAAAATTCTACACTCAACAACCTATAATAACAATGTGAAAAAAGTTAATTTATCTATTTATTTATTATGAAAATGTAATAAAAATAGAAAACTAAGACTGTGTCAAATCCTTTATAAAGCTAAATGAAGTTAATATAAATTCCCTGCATGATATCAGCACTTGGAGTCTTCCAACGAGCTGGCTCCATCATAGGAGTATGCAGTGATAAAGAAATGAGTGTTAGTCAAGCGGCAACCTCCCATTTAGAAATATGAGGTAATGAAGACGTGCTAAAATCTGCAGTTTGTCGAGTATGTGTTTAAGACTGGCCCTTGATAGACCAGAAGTGACTTACACAACAAGCCAAAAAAAGCCATCTTCATGGCAGAAGTAAACACATTAACAGCCTACTACAACAAGTGTCTTGTATTTAGATTGCTAATTTTGCTAACACCATATTCTGTATGGAGGGTGAACTTTTTTCAAACACAGCGGTTTGGAAGATCTTATTTGACTTGCTCTAAAACTCTGTTTCAGACACAGATCGTGTCACGATGGTTTGCTATACAGTCTGTGGTGTTGGTTTTTGAAAAAATGTGTCTGATTTTATGCTTTAAAAACATGCACTTTAAATTAAATGCATAAATAAACTAAAACCATATAAATTTAAAGGGGACATATCATGCTGAGCCCTGATTTAATACTTACATATAATATAATACATTTGAAAACAAGACCTTTCACCCCCTGAATTTTCAAAAAAATGAGATGTATTTTTTTTCTGATATCCTAGAACGAGATTTGATGCCTCTGAAAATAGGTCATTGCCAGTTGGCCGCGAGATTTTGACCTTCATGATGACACAAGGATCCTTTCTTTTTATTGGAGTAATCTGATAAAGCAGCTCCTCCCCTGTGATGTCAGACACAACCGGCACAGAGCACCAAGAGCCGAGTATCCCCCCTCAGATGCTGGATGCAGGGACTCTGCTCTGCTGAGCAGCTTGGCTTTACATGGTGAATTAGCAGTTAAAACACTGTAGTTTTAGCAGACGTTGTAATACTTGTGAGACTGTGATATTTGCATGCTTGTTCTGATATGCACTGGGAACCTGGACCACAATAATGTGGCGGTAATAACATAGTGACGAACTGACGGTAGAGGCGATCTTTAGACTACACTTTCAGCATGATGGATAAAACAGACAGAGAAAAGTGAAGGAGCAGGATGGAGCCCTGTTATAGAAATAGTTTATCAGTGAAGTCTGCCTATATTTCCATGTATAAACTATACATGTTACAGTACCGGTTTGACTCACCACACTGAAGCGTCCTGAGATGATCTGTGTCCAGGTGGATTTTCTTCCTCCTGAGCTGCAGAACCGTCGGGTCTGACTCGGGGTCCAATACAAAAGGACGTATCCTACACTCTGCCAATTTATCAGTGCTATCAATGCCTTACGGTGAAGTTTTGGCAAACAGCAAACTCGCTCGGTCTGCCCCAATATGGCGATTTTGTAAATACTGCCATGCTGCAAAAACCGCCCCCTGGCTCTACCCCCTCCGCCCCTCTGATAGAACTGACCAATCAGAGCACAAAGGGCTGTGACGTTGCGGGGTTACTGGAGGTCATTCTCCAAACGGAGCCTTTCAACGAGATCTTGAGAATGGCCTAAACTGAGGATATTGAGTACACTATAGTGGGGCGATGAAGGAACTAAATGACTTGTACTGAGGGCAGAAATGCTTTACAGGCATCCTAGTCTGGCATAGTGAAAAGGAGAAACAAGCATGCTATGTCCACTTTAAGTGTTCGTGTGGTTTACTGCCAATGAAAAATAAACCAGTTTTTGAAACAACCAATGAGATGACTGTGAAGGTGAGATCAGTCTTTGTGGCAGTGATCAGCATCGTCGGCGTATTGTCCTGGCGTGTTGTCAGTCATGCAGCAAACTGTCACAGTGTCCACGTGTCCTACTGTGGTTGTGTTTCTTGTGATTCTGCATTCATTTTGAATCTTATTTTCAGGACCACTTTACATTTTTTTACCACCATAAATTCTACAACTTTTTGTTTACCACTTCTGTTGTATCATATTTCTCTAAATGTCTGTTTCTTCATTCTCTTTCATTCAGTTCAAACCCAAAAGTGACACCTAGTCAGGTTGCACCTTTTCGGAGATGGATTGTGCTCCTGCTGCCACAACAGTGTCTGTAACAGAAATCCCTATGGCAGCTGACAGAGCCGGGAGTGACTGAGAAGAAGGAAGCATCCATTTATGAACCATCATCCTGGGTTTGAGTCAGCCACACCACTCATGAACATTTTGAGTGTGAAGAGAAAGCACAAGTAGGAACCTCTCGCACATGTCAGTCTCCTCACACACACACACACGCACACACACTTGACGAAGCTATAATGATGCTCTCACTCATTCAACGCTGAACAGAATCTCCTCATTGTGCTGTTGTGATTAATGGTAACTAAAGAGCCTGTGTCTTGAATAGAATGAATATGAGCTTCAACTTATTAATCAAACTGCAAAACAAATAATGCTCTCACTCTTTCACTGCATCTCTGCAAAGAGAAACGGTGTAATCCCTCTTTTTCCGTCTTTGTCACAGTCCCACTCAAAAACGTAAACATTTATTAGATCTGTTTTGTACGTGAGTTTGTGTTTTTTGTGCCTTTCTGCTGCACGCAGCTCTGTCGGTGAAGTGTAATGAATGTCTCTAAAGAGTGTGTGTGTGCTGATAGCAGAGGACAGCTACCATCAGTCATTACATCATTGGCAGATTAATGAGAGCGCTGTATTTAGCTCCTGTCCTTTCTCTCAGCCTGACCTGCTGCTGAAGAGTTGGGTTGCTGTTGAAACTCTGGAAAACCTCCCCCCCTTTATTTTTTTTTTGCACCAGCATTGTCATGGTTTGGGTTTTCAGCTGGATTTTGTGTTATCCTGGGTGCTTGGTTTATATTAATGACTCTTGTCTTGTGTTTCTTGTGTTAATTCTAGTTATTCTTGTTGAGTGTTCTATGTTTCCTGGTTTTGTCTATAGTTTGTGTTCCTTGTGGTTTTGATTTGGTTCTTGTCATGTGTATGTCTTTTTGTGATTATCTTTAGTGTTTCAGTGTCTTTAATGTATTTAGTCTCTGTCTTAAGTTTCCCTGTTTGGTTTGGTTCTCCTTGGCCGTTTTCGAATTCGCATTCTACACTAGCAGTGCCTACTGATTCGACCAAAATGTAGTATGCAGTATGCCAACAAATGTCAGAGATGTAGTATGAGAAAAACACCCGGATGACGTACTGAATCGGGAAAAATCCACAGTATGCATCGGACCAGTCTGCTTCGCCTACTGTTACCCACAATGCAACGCGCCTGGTCCCATATCAGAAGTGAAAATGGCAGAGAGTGGAGCAACAACAACCGGAGTAGCAGAGGAGTATAAATGTAAGAGCCATTTCTTTTTTTATCTTTAAATCCTCATCATCTCCACCACTGAAAGTTAATATAAAATGCTCTCTCTGGCAATATATTTACAGATAAGTTACACATGGTTTGTTTATTTTCTACATTTTCAATAAAGTTTTTTTGGGAAAAAAAGTCAGCCGTAGCCAACTTCCGTTTTCTTTGAACTGAAGACCAGCGTAGTATACTACAAAAATTAACCCAACTGAATAGTCATACTACATACTGCTTATGAAAGTAGTATGTAGTAGGCAGTGCCTACTACATACTACTTTCATAAGCAGTACACGTTTACATGGAGACTCCTGCAAAGATACTTTCCTTGCGTTTCCAAAAGCCACCAGCATTTACATGAGGACTGCATGAAAACGATCCAATACGACCCCAAGGGAACATGTCACAACGATGTAGTAGCCATGCCAGGCCAGTAGTTGGCGATGTGGATATATGTGTATGTGTATATATCAAACTGTATAAAACATGGGCGTAGTCTCGCCGTTGTCACCTGCCTGTTTCTCAAAAGGAAAATGAAGCACATCGGCTATAGCGGCCATATTGGTAGTGGCAAGGGCTTCGCGTACAGCCATAGGACGCCTGTCGGTCACGTGACCCTCAGTTGTGCCTCTTATTGGGGGAGCTCACATTCTTAATTTCCTCTGAACAGCCGAGTTGGAAAAAAATCACCTCCGTACAGTGGGTGCTGATAGTAGGAGGCGTTTTTTGAACCAGGCTGTAAATAGGTTAATTTCTGCTTTGCAAACAGCTTTTTTTGGCTTGGTGTTTATGTGAGCATACACAAGCAAACACTTGAGAAACAGCAGATTTTAGCACTTCTGCATTGTCTAATATTCTTAGACCGGAGGTTGCCGCTTGGTGTATATGCTACTTGGAAATCAGCCATCATTGTTGTGGTTGTTCTTTCTTTTTCTGCCATTTTATTGTGTGAGACGGTTGGCAATCCAACCTTGAGGTGCATTACCACCACCAACTGGACCGGAATGGCTTAACTGGAAGTTGTGGCTGTGCGGGCAACCTTCCCCCTGAGTGAAGTTGTGAGTGCACATGCAGTGACGCCAGTGTTTCACCCTGAAACACTCTGCTCTGTGTTTATATGAGGCTGGATGGAGGAGCGTTTTGAAAACTCTCCTCTCTGGAGAGTGTTTTCAAAAGTTTTGGTTTTCAAACAAAATGCAATGCGGTCTCATCTAAACGCAAGGCCAAAACACAAAGAAATGTTATCGGATTTTACCGTTTTTGGTGTTGTGTAAATATGGCCTGAGTCTATGGCTGTTTTCCTGACTGCATACTACACTAGCAGTGCCTACTATTTTGGCTGATAACCAGTATGTTGTAGTCAGTATGCAAAAACTTGCAAAATCTGCAGTATGCTAAAAATCTCCGGATGTCCTACTGATCCAGGAAAATTTCTGAATATGCAACGGACCAGTCTGTCTGGCATACTGTTTCCCATAATGCATGGCACTAACGCTGTTTGTCTATGTGGTGGCAGGTTTTGGTGAATTACCGCCATCTACTGGAATGAGTTGGCAATTCAACTACAACACAACAACACTAATGTTAGACGGTCTGTGAGATAGCAGTGAAATAATGCAAAGAAACATCCGTAAATCTTGTCACTGCTAGTTGTAAAGAGGTGTTTACTTTTAAAAATTCATTAGCCCATATAATCCACTAATTCACTTTTTAAACCATACGTGGATTATATAGAAGTGGCTTTTACATCAGCTGTAAAAAAAAAAAAAAATCCTTTCAGATTTATTTTCAGTAAACAATATAACTTTTGGTGTAAGGTTAGAACTCAAGAATGATGATTCTGTGTGTTATGATTAACAAAATAACTGAAAGGCTGAGATTTGCTCATAGATTGTTTTGTACATTTATAATAAGGCGAAAAAAAAAAACATATGTAGCTACGCTTCTGAAACCAGAAACCAGAGTAGTATACTACAAAACAGACCCAGCAGATCAGTCATACTACATACTACAAGCCAAAGCAGTCGGTAGTTTGTTGTACCTACTACATACTACTTTCACATGTAGTATGTAGTAGGCGGTTTGGAAAACAGCCCATGTCTTTTTCTTTGTTCTGTGTTGGTTCATTTTTTGCGGTCACTCTGGCTGTCCTGCTTTGTGTCTTGTGTGCTCCCTGTGCTTTGGTTCCTCTTGAGTTTTTGAATGTTTTTGGTTTAGTTTAGTGAAAATAAAAGTTTTGTTTTATCTGCATCTGGGTCCTCCTCTCTTGTTTTCCTGGGTTCCCTGACAAGCATAGCTCTAACCTTTAAACTATTTTATAGATTTGATGCTAGTTGCTAGAAGGCAGTGATATATACATATTTTTTCCACAGCTGTGTCTTCATTCTAAGAGGAAAACATCTTCAGAGTTTTACTTTGCATTCTGCAGCGCCTCTAAAAAATACAGTCAAAGGCAAACTTAACCAACCTCATGAATCTTGTTCCCCCTTCTCCTCTCTCGAGTCGTGACCCAGAAAGTGCGACTCTTGCTGTGACTGGTGAGTCCTGACCCTCTATTCGGGGGAACACCAGGTCCAGAGCACATCTGTATTCCGCCCTGGCTCTTGCAGCCGTGTTGTCAATGGACGGCGCCCAGACTCCCGAAGATGGATGAAGCTAAAGCCCAGCCTAATAACCAGTCTCTCCCCTCAGGGTGGGTGTAGCACTGCACTCCTCTGTCACCTGGGTCCCTGCACTGTCTCCATATTGACTTAGGCATTTCATTTTCATGCATTCATATTCATCAGCAGACAAACCTTTCCAGCTTCCATAGTCCCTGGGAAATATCTTTCCTGTATATTCATTCTCACTTTTCTCATTCTTAATCATTAGAATCATCCTGCTCTTCTGCTGTCTGCTTTTTATCAACTACACCTCCGTTATGAACTCCTGTAGCACATCAAAATAACAAGTGTGCATTTGAGTCAGCATCACTGTCTCCGTTTAACACAGAGTACGACGTTTTTCTACCCCAAAATGTCTTCCTCTTTGTTCCTCATTTTGTTTTTCCTGTCAGTCTCTGCACCATTTTTTTCTTTTTCCAGTGGCCAAACTAGAACATGGAAACAGAAGACAGAAGAGATATGTAAAGGTCATGGCACATTGGTTGTGAAGAGGTAGTGGTTTAATGTTTACAGGTCAAAAGCTCATAAGTTTAGGGTCAGCTCCTAGAGAGCAGAGAATGGAAAAAGCTGGAATCAAACATAGGTCAGAGGACACAGGAAGGAGGCGGATTGCCTTTCCATTTAGACTGGATTCTGGCTTTAAATCGGGGAACGCAAAGAACAAAAAGGATCTGGTTGCTGATGCACTCATGGCTTTAACCACACAGAAAAAAAATCAGGCCACGGAGAGAATGAGAGCCTCTCTACAATGTGTTGGGCTCAGTATTGGTATTGGACTGCGGCTCTTGAGCTGAAGTAGGCGAGTGCTTGTGTGGCTTTGTGTGGATCATTATCAGAGTGCTGTGTGGGAGACAGACTGCACGCTTACACGTTTTTGTTATTGTACGTGTGCGTTTGTCTGTGTGCATTGTGAGGGAGGATGTGCTCGAGCAGCAGCACTATTGTTCCTCGTCCTCCCCTCGTACTCTTCCTTCCTTCCTTCCTGCTTTCCTTCCTCCCCCCTCCTGAGGGTGTGGACAGCAAACAGACACGGGGACAGATTGCTTCGTGCTGCTCCTGCGTTTGTGTTCGACCTGTGGAGTCATAGGTGAGGAGGCTGAAAAATAAGGCCAGGTGGCTATCAAACACCTTCATGGCGAGCCAGCACCGGGGGCCGTGCCGCGCTGTGCTCTGCCATGTCACACCGTGGTGCGGCTCCTCACCTCGCCATTAAAAATGACAAATGCTCTTATCAACCACTTTCCCAAGTTAGCATCCGCTGCCCGATGCTCCAGAAGTGAAGCGGCTGCCCCAGTTCATCTGCTGAACTTTGGCACAGTTGGAACAGCCATTTATTAAGTGTGAGTCACTTTTCATCTGTGGTCTGTTTGATTTTTGTCATCGGAAAGGTTAGGGGTTGATTCACAAAGGGGCACAAAGGAGAGATACATAAAAGCAGGTCAGGTGTTTGAGGAGAAAAAGGACTTTATAAGCTTAAAAGTGAAGTTTGATTGTTTGGGACAATACAGTAAAATACAAGCTCCTATTTTTTAGAGTGCTATCCACTTCAACCCCTTTAAATTCACTCCTTTCATCAGGCAAATAAAGTAAAGCAGGTAAGAAATATGTAGGCCAGTGTGCTGTAAAGGGACAGTGCTTGAGTATTAGGTCATCCAGTGGCCCCGGGTAACACCAGGACCCACTCAGGCTCTAGATTAACAACTCCATCCCAAGTCTGTGGCTCCAGAGACTCAGGGAAACATTTCAAGCCCCAGACAGGTGTACGGTTGTGGGCTTCAGGGCGGAAACAGCCCCTTTCCCCAATCTTCTGCTCCCCCGTGGGAGGGAAAAAGCCCCATTGTGCTGTGCGCCATCTGTTGCGGCACACGCGAGCACAATGGGGGTGTCAGCAGCAAAGGGAAGGAGCTGATGTGCAACGCCTGTTTAATGTCATTAGACGATGGAGATGAATTTGCTAAAGCTATTAAAGAGAGTCTAAATTGCAAATAGGGTTTGCATATATGTAAGGATAATGTGAGAGTGAGGGAAGCAGACGCTGTGTGAGGCCTCAGATATTTCCAGAAAAAAAAAAAAAACACGATTGTTTCAGAGTGGATAAAAGAGAGCAAAAAAAGTGGCTTTCTTTAGATTTTAAAACTGACTCTGGGAGTTTTGTTTCCACTCACTTCTTCTGGCTTTAGTTTATGAAAATGTTTTTCTTTAATTCTCTTTTTTTCAATATAGAAAAGTTGTCATTGTATTTCACATATTAAGCAGGAAAAGTGCAGACCATGGCTCATGGGACAGCCTTCAAAACATTATCTCAAAGTGTCATCACTTTGGGTCTCTTCACCTGTGTATATCGCCTCCCATGGGTGCAGGCTTGGCTCTGTCTGAGCTCTGGGTGCAGTAGCACCAGCCACCCAACCGGTGGCGCTATTTCCCTTCAGTGAAGCGGACGTTGCTTGAAATAGGTCAAGGAAAAGTTTTGTGCTCCTACAATGCGAGGTGGGCGGAGCGGCGCTCTGCTGATTGGCTCGCGAGTTCAGCTCCCGGACACCGATTGGCCCCGGCGCTCTACTGGGGGGGTGCCATGAGCATGCAATGTCGGGTCTCCCTCACCCCTCCTCCTCCCCCTGCCCCTCGCACCCCTCAGTCCCTTACACTCCGTTCTTCCCCCTGTGCTGATTGTCACACATTGTTTACTACGGCTTGAAATGTGACTCACAACACGGGCTATCTGCTGGAGTACCGCTCTGACAACTGAGGGGATTCTTTTGACGCGCGCCGTGCGTCCTGGTAATTTGGGGACAGACAGGCTGTGGACACTACCCTCTTGCCATGACGGTGGATTTGTTTGCGCTTTTATGCGCGCTGGTCATCACATCTTCTGCGATGGAAGGTAAATAAGAGCTTGGGATTTTATTTTCTGTAGGTGTGGAGGTGTTTCTCTCCAGGACGCGCTGTGTTGGGGATGTTTGGATCATTTCGCGTTGGGCAGCGCTGCGCCCCTGGCACACAGGGATACAGGGATGTCACACACGTGGATAACAGCAGATTGCCATGGTTATCGCTTTATGTTGGAGTCCCCCGCGCTCTGCTCGTGGTGACTTACTCATTTAATAGGACTCGGCGGTTTCTTTGTGCGCGCTCAAATCTGTTTCTCCTACTCTCATGCTTACTCCAAGAGTGGAGTGCAGAACAGAGTGAGGCTCGTGTGGAAATTGTGTTATTTTAGCTTCTAATTATCCCAAGAGTAATTAGTTTTTCTCAGTGGGCTACATTTTCAGCGCCTGTCAAGTCTGGAGGGATTCATGTCACGTTTTTTCATTACTCTTCCTATAACACTCTATTTCTCCAAGCCCCTTAGCGTCGTTCTGTGGCATTTTGAATTGCTGAGACAAACTCTTTATATTTGACTGCGACTCACACTCCTCCAAGCCTCCTTGTAACCTGGATTAGAGTGTTTTCTCCCACTATTTCTGTTGGAACATGTCATGTCAACCTCCCCTTTATTGCTCCTTGTCCATCACCATCCCTCCTCCTCCTTGTCTTTGTCTTTTCCATCTCCTCATATTCCCTCTTTTCCCTCTCACACGCTCATCTGGACAAGCGCTTGTGCCACCAGCAGCTAATATCTCCACAGTTAAACATGTTTTTCATTTCCGCTGTGGGACCCTGGGGGCTGAATACTGTGCTGCAGCCTCACAAGCTGCCTGCTGGATGGATCTCCCAGCAGCATTACAGAAATAAAGTCTCTTATTTTACTGCACAGTAGCTTTTCCCCTGCAATAAAACATCCCCAGCTTCCCTTTGCTTCCAGTATCCTCTTCTAACAGACTCAAATAAGTGAATTAGACTCAGAAATGAAAGAAATTGAGTTTCCTCACATGCAGCTTTTCTCTTTAATCATTTACAACTCTGCTGCTCCTGGACTGTTTCCAGCTCCGGCTGTGCTCTGTAATTCGGTGGTGGCTTTCTTGTTTGCGCTCATCAGATTTCAACACAACTCTGGATACCAAGCCCCGGCACAAATTGCTACCTCTGAGAGCTGAGAGGATGGATATTTTAAGGTTCGAATGTTCAGTCACAGAGGAATGATAGCAGAGATGTTGATTCCGATAGATGGGGCGGAGGACAGGCGGGTCATCCCTGCAAAAAAAGAGGGGTGTGGGATTTCTTCTTTTTAAAAAGATGGGATGAGAAAGAGACAGATGGGCAGGGAGATGGCCTCAGTGTTACCACAGTAACGATGATGAAAGTGATTTCCTTGTTTGGGTAGCTAATTGAAAGGAGGTTGCCCCATGGGCGAGTTAAAATCTTCACTGATCTGAACTCCAATCTGTCGCCCTGTCATTTTCTGTGCGTTTGTGTGTGCGTGTGTGTGAAAGAGAGGAGCCGTTGACCACATTAGCTTCTGCTGTCACCCTTAATGTGATTATGAGCTGAAACTGGCCAACAATCACAGCCCATCAAAGATCTGTCTGTGTGCGCGGATGTGTGTGTTTTTGTAACTTTGGGGAGGGAGACAGCCTTGGAACATGTGTGACAGACTTTTGATAAATTTAATGAGTAATTTAACCTCCCTACATGCCTTTGATTGGGACAAATTGTTGAAATGTGGGAGGAATGTCGCAAGCTAGCATGAGCAGATAAATGGGAGACGGACTGAGATGAGAGAATGGGTTTGAGGGTTGAAAATGTTCAGTGATGCTGGTGTTAAAACTTTGATTTGTTGTATAAAAGCAAAAAATGAAGTCTCACACGAAAGAAAAATAAACAAATAAATCAGACATCTGCAGAAAGATATGTATTTGTAGTTATCTGAGGGCCAGGCAGAGCTAACAGAGCGGAGAGAGAAGGCAGGGATTTGCATGCCATTAGAAAGAGAAGCATGTGTAGCTCTCTGTTTCACTCTCATTTCTCTCCATTTCTCCCAATCATCTTCACCTTCTCTCTGCCCGCTTCCCTTTCTCCTCTCATTTCTCTATCCCTTTCTGTCTTCCATAATTCTCCTCACTAATCTCCCCGCTTCTCTCTTTTCCTCCCTCGTCTCAGGCTCAGGCTCTCTGTGGTGTGCGCCTGGTTCCTGCCAACAGCAGCAGTAATTCTCCCCTACTTACAGAGCCATTGCTTATTTCTGTTTGCCCTTAAACCAATTAGGCTTAGATAAGCCCGCTCATTTAACGGCCCGGAACTGGGTGGCGGAGGGAAAGAGGGATGAAACAGCGGTTGCGGTATAGACGGGGGGGACCAGGTGGAGATGAAAAGATGAGAGAAAGAGAAGGATGGAGGTCAGTAACTTTTAAAAAAAGAGACATTATAAACATGTTTTACAAATGAGCATCCTGCGATTGAACACAGCTGAGGAAGTAAACAAACACAGCGCTGTCTCATCAGCACTTGGGCTGAAACAGCAGCGTTCAGCCTCAGTATGATAAGAGAACATTAGTAATGTGCTGTAACCGCTCCCTAAAGGATGCTGTGTTAAGTACCTGTACTATACTATGGTAATGCTCATCCTCAGGGGGTGAGTGGATGAGATGGAGATTATTGTAGCTCCCTGAACAAACAATAATAATGATAGCTTAAGAGTGAGATAACAGTTATGGAGGTTGGAAGCACACACTGTCGAAATACAGCGATCAGGAGCCGGGGGGTGTATTGATTGGACAGGACAGAGGGCAAAATCCAGGCTAAGGTCAGGAAGAAAGTGTCTGAAGTGTCCTTGAGTAAACCTCTAATTCATCTCTAGGGTTGGTGTCTATGAACTGACCCGTGATCTGACCTCACTGTGCCCAAAAAATCACAACCTGCCTCCAGTTTCCTCATTATAAGTTTGTTTTCTTAATCAGAACAGCAAAGCTGCGCTGGATTTGTCTTAAATCTTACTTTGAGTATAATAACAGCCCTGCAAAGCTAACACACAGCTCTGCCAAACCACCATCTTGCTGCATGTTCTGCGGTTTGGCAGAGCTCAGTAGGCATTTGCATGAGACAGATGTCAGTTCAAGTAGGGGACACAGTCGATGATTGACAGCTCTTTGCCTCTCTCAGACATTATCATTAACTTTTTGGTGCACCTGATTGGACAAGAGGCCCACTTCAAGTGATTTATTTGCCCTTTTTGTCCGAGAATATAACAAGTGAGCTGATTTAGGGATGTCTCAGTCAGTGAAAATGAAAGCAGGAAAACAGGCCTGAAGGAACGCTCAGTTTAATGTTTGACTTCTTTTATTTTTTATCACTGATTCTTCATCATCTTAACACATCCACAGCTCTCAGGTTGATCTAACAGTTATCAAATGACTCAAAATGGTTTCACAAACCTAATTTTAGCTGTGAAAAACAAGCTCCTGCCTCTGTTAACTCAACACACACCGGCTCTGAAAGGCTAGTGCTGTATTACGCTGAGAATTCTCTGCTCTTAGCCGGCATAAGTTCTGTGTTCTTACGTGTGTGTGTGTGTGTGAGTGTGTGTGTGAGTGTGAGCCCACCAGCTGTGCCGAGGAGACAGTCTGTGAAAAGAGTCCTGTTGAGTCTCTAATGGATGTGAATGCAAGATTGCTCCTTTCCTCTGCTCTCTCATTTCAAATGGGGAAAAGAATGAAAACATAAGTGCGACATGAGTCCTAAAAAGACTTGACGGATTGTGTGTGTGTGTGTAAGTGTGTGTTAGCGCTCACATGAGCGTGCAAGTGTATTTTGGCCACGGGTGCTACTGCTGACCTGGGAGCACCTAAAGTAGAATTCAATTTTCCACTTGTTTTGTGGCGCTGTGTGTGTATTGTACGTTTGGGTGCCTGTGTCGTCAGCAGAGTGCTAAAGCCATTACGGCTGGCAGGGGCAGCAGACATGGCCTCATCCCATAATGGAGGCTTTATTTTGCCCACAGTGAAAAGACCACTGTGTTAAGGTGCGCTTATACGGCCTAGTCAGCTCCGACGACCTCAGGTGTAAACCCCTGCCTGCAGCTTGTGTACCTGCAGAGCTGTAAATGTGTTGTGGTGACTTTTTCTTCTGTGAAAGTTTTGAGCTTACATACAGGTAATAATCTGCCCTCTGCTCAGATACTGTGGTCTTTTAAGCTTCAGTGTACAACACACTGTGTATTTCATCCTAGATAACATAATCACCAACTCCTCACTGTTTCTCTCTGTGTGTTTTTTTTCCTCTTTCACTCTCATGCACGCACACAGTCCCCCTTGCAGCTCACCTTACCCCAGAGACATCTGAGCCTTGGGAAGGCCAGATGGTGGATGCAGGTTGGGGGGCTGGTAGGCATGTGCGCATTTTTGTGTACGTCTCAGTGTGTGGTGAGTTGTATCAAGGGACAGTAAAAAGCACAAACAGAGAGAAAAGGAGTGTGTAGGTACGCATGTTCCTTGTATTTGTACATCCTGATATTTCTTGTTGTCCTTCACTGTCTTTTGCTCGATCCCGTGTCCTGAGATTTGTCGCCTCGATGCTATCAGTGGTGTTAGGTTCCACCCGTCTTGCTTCACGCTTGGCCCTTATCAGAGCAGGTGGCCTTCTGTGGACAAAACAGGACAGACGCCTTATCAGCACAATCTCAGGGATAAGCAGACCCACGGACTCGGGAACATACAAGCAACATTAGAGCGCAGGATTGAACACGGTGACGCTCACAACACAGTTCAACCTCAAACTGTGTGACTCATCTGCTTCCCCCGTAAAGCCAGTTCTCTCTCAAATAGGAAAACACACACATGCACACACACACACACTCGCACTGATTTGATGCACACTAACGCAAAGATAACTCTCTGAGCCACACCTCGTGGAAAATGGCAATGCTAGTAATTGATTGGGCGCAGTGACCCAGCTTTCCAACCACTTGGGGAGGGAGGTGTGAAAAATGTGTCGTTTCTCATTATTTTTCCGTCTCAGGCCTTTTCCTCCTCCATTATCACCTGTCCCACAGATTGGGTGACAGTTGTTCAGTCAGTAGAGGAGCCTCTTCGATATTTGTTGAGTTGGGAGGTGAGAAGTGAAAGCATTGATTATTGAGTCTCATTTTCAGCTGTTCACGCAGCCTGGCTCTTGGGGTTTTGAAGCTCAAACATACACCATGTCTTTTTCATCCAGTGTCCTCCCAATGTCCACCCTACCCTATCTTTGTGTCTGCTGTTTAGGGATAGACTGATTATCGGCCGGGCTGATTATCAGTGCTGATCAAATTATCTAGCATTTTGAGGCATATCCACATCAGCCTTTTTTTTTTTTTTTTAAATCCGGCAGCTGATAAGAAATTAAATCTAAGACTGTGTTATTTTGACTCCCATACAGCCACGCCTCTCTGTCTGCAGTCCCTACTTTATCTCTAGCATTGTCTCAACCACAGTACTTTCTGATTGTTCACATGCAAAGAAGTTTTTTGAAAAACTTGACTTACAGCTGAAAACTGTAGGGAGCTATTTATTTTTTTAAAGTTTCCATTTAACTTTATAAGACAGATGCTGAGCCTGGGAGCTGTTTATTGAACATATGCTGAAAGGTGTTGAAACAAAATTAAGTGTTGGAGTTTGTATTATCCCACATTTTGATCCCAATATTTTCACTTTTATTACAAATTAATATCAGCTCCAAATATCAGTAATCGACCCCCTTCTCTACTGATAATTAGGGCTGCAATAATTAGTCAACATAATCGACTCGTTGACTATGAAAAATTCATCAACAAAATTTTTAATAGTTGACGTTAGGTTTGCCAACTTCGAGGCAGAAAAATAAGGGACACCCTCCGGTGTGTGTGGGGGGGTACAGCGCACACGTCCTGGGACTGAGTCACATGCACGAAAGCATGTAAGCGCTGCAGCCATAGGCTGACATGTGGCTGCCTACCTGTCAACTGAGCGGTCCTAGTGCCTGTAGTGCACAGCTGACCATGCAGGCAGGCAGCCAGGCACAGAGAAAACGGCGAGAAAAAATATTTGCATCTTGCCTTTACCTATGTGGCCGGGACAAACGTCTCATACAGGACGCGCCTCTTTTGGCTCAAATATGGGATGTCCCGGCTAATAGAGGATGGTTGGCAACCCTTGTTGACGCATCGTATTATTGGTTTTATTGTTGTCACATGGTGAAATGAAATACTATGTGGTAAATGCCCATCTGTAACGTCAGTTCACTGCATGAGGGGCCATGTTAATGGATACTTTTATGGGAAAAGATCACTAAGTCCATGCATGAGGAATATTGAGGAGGAAATATCTCCACCCCCTGATGGCGCTGTGCCCTGACGGAGGCTCTGCATCTTCAGTTTGGTCAGCCTGACAGCTCGAAGTTAAAGCACCTGATAACGTGATTTAGAGAGTCTCCTTTAAGTCTCCCAATTTAAACAGTTTTTCAGGATGAGGATTTTTCAGAGCTGGGATAGAGACTGGTGTGATCGTACAGAGAGCAAAGCAAGCCCCAATAAGCAAATAAACATTAGAAAACAAGTCCAAAGTCACTGAAAAGCGGTCTTGCCAACACTGCAAACAACAACTTAATTTTCTTGTTACCTGCTTCATTAATTTTAAGATTTATTTTTTTTATTTATTTTTTTTGTATTATACTTATATTTTGATGTCATCATGAATGAAATAAAGACAAACAAACAGACATGACACAGGGTTGACCAATCAGAGGTGAGAACCTAACTCTGGGTAAATGCAGTGAAAATGCAACACACAGGTTTAATTTTAAAGGCCTGAACATTTTAAAGGCCAAATTAGGTTGAAACACAAAATAATCATGATTAATCGACTAATTGAAAAAATTACCAAAAGATTAGTTGACATTAAAAATAATTGTTAGTTGCAGCCCTACTGATAATCATTATTGGTATCAGCCCATAAAGCTATATTGGTCTAACCCCGCTACTGTTGCCTGACTTCTTGCTTGCTGGATTGTTCTTTTCTCTATGAATATTAATTAACTCTAGAATACATTGATGTTTCACCCTTTGTTTCCCACCTTCCCTCCCTAACCTTTCCCCACTGAGAGTAATTGAATATTTCTCCATCTTCTCTCCTCTCTTCCCCACATCACCTGACTTTTTTTTTTTTTTAGTTGAAAACAGATGCATTTACGGTGCGTTATTGGGTTTACTACAAAGTAAGAAAGGAAGGGAAACTTGAGCCTGCCTTTCTGAAGATGTAATAGACACAGTATTGGCAGGAACAGGAAGAGGGTAGAGAGGCTGCTGGGGTTCTGGGCTTGTTGGAACAAAGAGCTTCATTTATGATTGTTATAATGAGATCTGTTTTTGGAGTCTGGCCCTGGATGACTTAATTTGACTTTTAAGCCCTAAGGCTATGGCTTAAGGGCCGATAGATGGAAGTCTGCGAGGCAAAGGAGAATTAGGAGAAAGGCGAGGAGGTGGGGATAGGGGCCACTGTTTATTTTTGTGTGATTGAGACTCAAAAAGTGTGGGAAAATGTTTTAGAGCCTATAATCAAACTGATAAATATATCCTTTCATCTCACTGTGAACGTTTGATAACTGCTCATTATAAGATCTTTGGATATCAGTGTTAATACAAAGAATCCATTGCTTCTCAGGTCTAAACGCACAATATATAGAGTTGCTACTGTACAGACAAAGAAAAAAATAACTTTGTGGATTCTTTTTTTTTTGCATTTTAAGTGAATCAGCAGCCCAGAGGAGGCAGCGTCTCCGGCGCTCAGAGGAATTAAAAGCAGAACGTTAATAGGCCTGAAATTACGGATGGTGGTAGAAGCTGCTTCATTTCTGATTAAATAAAAGCCGGCTCCTCCAAAGGCTGTTTCTCATCGGTACTGACAAGCACACACACATGCACACGCAAGCAAGGAAGTGAATGAGCAAAGACCCAGACACACATACACACACCTAGCTTTGATGTGTGGAAAGGAAATGAGCAGAGACAGAGAGCTAAGGGCCTGGGCCTGGGGCCTGTCCCATTATTAATGAGTAAGTGCCAGTGTCTCTCCCAGGTTCAGGACATGTGGACATATTTCACCACTCGCCACTCCATAAATGTAATCTCTTATTAAGCATTGGGTTCTTGGCAAGAAGCGAGGCAGGTAGAGAGAAATTGTGCATGAACATTTGTGTCTGTGTGTGTCTGAGTTAGCATGAGAAATGAAGATTGGGAGTTGCAGAGAAATGAAGTGCCTGCGCTGTGCAAAATGGAATGCCAGCTTCTTCGAGGAACACTGATGGGCCTGTAAGTAGCAGCGGTGGGAAGACAAGTCTTCACCCCGCAGTGCACTGAGTCCTTCTGCCAGGCAAATTTCTGCCTGCCCTGCACCGTCCACCTTTCTGGCTGGATAAGATGAGAGCTTTTTGGAGGTAATTAACTATTGATTCGAAGCACAGAGGGTAATGGGAAATGAGTGGACAGCCTCTCGATCTAGCTGCAGTTTCCTGGTGGGCTAGAGTGCGTTTAGAAAGCTGACAACCTGAGAGGCATTTCCTTGAAAGAGCCGAGGTCAAAGGTGGGTTTGTTTGGCTTTGAAGCTTTTCTGTTTATTTAGGCAGGCAAAAAAGCAGATAGGAATCAAACCTGGGAATTTCTTTTGGGTGAACTCAAAGTCTGACCAGATCAGAATGAGATTTGTGATCCTTGTCAAGGGAAAGACTATATAAAGTCAGTGTGCTTACTCATGTTTTAATGTTCTGATCAGGGATGGGAGTTTCAAGCAAAAGAGCTATTCCTTATTTGCTTAGTAACTAGATCAACCCCTGCAAGCCACCCACCCACTTACACAAACCTGCCAACATTAGGGAGAGGGCTCTTATGCTTTGCGCGTCGATCTTGGGTGACGAAACCTTCCATTGACTGTTGAACTGCTGACGCTCTGCACTATCCGCTGCATGCCTCCCTCTCACATGACTGTGCAGTTGTTGACGACTTGTGTTTAGGGATGGGTACCGAATTAGGTACTTTTATAGGTACCCACTGAATTCTGTCAAAAGTACCAGGTACCGATTCACGTAAAGCCAAAAGGTTGCATGTTTAGGTACCTAAATGCATCCTTGTGACTGTGTGGGAGTGGAAGAGTAGGTAATTTTCCATACTGGAATTGAACACAGCATAGTAAGGTTATATATTGAAGAATAAATATGTTAAATTGAAAAAATATACATACTTTATTATTAAACAAATTGATATTTTTTACCACATAAACACAAAAAAGTGCCTAAAATTGGTACCGTTGAGTACTGGTACCGATTGCCAGGTACCGGGCATTGGTACTGTAGCGTCTCAGTGTGAAAGGTACCCATTCCTACTTGTGTTACGCTAGACTAACCTTGCAGAGCTTGCACTGTGCCTCATTTTTAATTTTTTTTCAAGGGAGTTCCCGCACTTCGCAATCCACATTCGATCGTCTCCTTGTTCTTGTTTTGTCTTTAAATTCTCCAACCTGTTGACTTGTGGTCTGGCTCCATTCAAAATGTCAGTTTGCTGCCAAAGCTAAGCTAAATACGATCTGGTTTGGACAAGGTTTATGCTATTTTGAAAGTCATTGGGCATTTTAGATGGTTTCTGTGCAAAACTTCCTGTCCCGCTCAAACTGTGTTTACCTCCGTCTGTCTGTCTGTCTGTCTGTCTGTCTGTCTGTCTGTCTGTGATCAGCATAACTCAAAAAGTAACAAACTAATCTTGACGAAATTTTAGGTAAATTTTCAAAATGGGATTAGAAAGTAGTGATACAATTTTGGAGGTGATCCGGATCACCGTCTGGATCCAGGATTTATTTAAAGGATTCTTTATCATTGTGCGATAGGGCTGTTTTCACCATATGTGGATATAACTCCACCATAAATGGTCGGATTGCTTTGCAAAACAATACAAGACAAGGTCTCCATAATTTCTGACAGATGTAAAAGTAAGATCCAGATCCTGCCAATATTCTGGATACTGTTGTGGAAATTTTCCTGTTTCTGGTGAAGAATGAAATAGAGACTTCTGCCGGCCAGCAAGGTTTTATTTTCCTTTGCAAAGAAAAAGGTCAGTCAACACGCGAGCGGTCAAAGTGAAGAAAGACCCCGAACCTAGTTCGAGCTCAACATTTATGCTTGAGAGAAACGCCCCAAAAGGTACTGTTCACACCCCTCTGTCTGCTACAGGAAATCACATTGAGATCAGAGGCCTAGAAGTTGGGCTGAAGGTGTTAGAAGTTTAGACAGAAGACAAAAGGGTCTGGATGCTTATTGAAGAATCAGGAGATGGGGTGTCGCAAGGAAGCAGGATATGGGGCATCTCAAGCAGTGAAAACAAAGACAATAAAATTACCATTACAATTCCCCCTTTTGATTATTCATTAATCAGTTGATCACAACAAGAGGGAAAAAAAATAAAATAAAATAAAAATAAGCAAAGGAATTGATAAAAAAGAAAACTTAGCTAAACTAAACTAAACTAAACACCAACCAAAAATTCAAAAAGCATCATGTACAAAATGTCATCAGAGTCAGAGCTGGGGCAATGATGGGGGTCAGGAATGTGAAATGAAAAATGAATTTGAACTGCATTGTTAACATTTACATAAACTACAGTCACAGCTGTGGTAGTCACAAACATTCTAGTTTGGCAAATTGTCTAGTCTAGAAAACAAAGGACATGATGATGTTGATGAATAAACACAAGTGTCTGTATGCCGTGGAGGAACTTCAAAGACCATATTACTAGGGGTTGAATGAGAATCAATAAAGATGATATTTGGATGTGGAGCAACAACAATATTGTTTCTGACTTGTTTTCCAGCAACACCCAACTGTCACCAGGAATCTTCGACTCTTAGAGTTAGAGCATGTGTTGTTGTTATTGCATTGTCTGAGAGCTTGTTGCAGTATATCGTCCTTATGATCAGCAATGTTTGTGGAAACGAGGTGGTCGTCTTCTGTCTCAGAGGCTGTTGAGACTGTCTTAACATTTGACAGCATGTTCAGTGAAGTGTCATATGAGTTTGGTGGCTCATTGACTATGAGTCTGTGTTGTCTATACATATCAGGGTTTGGATATTCAATTTCATACCAATATGGGTTTGCATCAGTGGATGTCACATTAGAGATGGTGATCTGGCTCCATTGGAAGTTGGAAGTTTTGCTATTGTGATACGGGGTCTCTGTTTGGAGCAAGGGTTTTGTCAGTAGCGGCCACAATCAGGTTCCAATCGTGTGGGCCACAGGGGTCTCTGCATTGGTACTTGTCATATTTGGCAAAATATGCACAAATTGGACTCGATTGCCCAATTTCAGATTCAGCAGTAAAGTAGGTAAATGTTGTCCTTTTGTCAGAGGGACAGTCTTGGCAGGTTTGTAGGTGTAGGCTTCCATCATTATTGCTGAAAATTATAGGGTGAAGATCAGGTGGTATGTGGTGTAGTTTAATGGGAAGACGTTTTTGTTGTCAATCCTTCTCGTCTAGTTGTCGTCTGGTGAGTTCACGGTTGTTTCTTATGCTGTGCTCTCATGTGCTGGTTCCTCCTTGCACTGTCTGTCCTCCTCTGGTCTGGTCTCGTGGTCCTCAATTGGTTGTGTCTACACGGTCCTCCTCTAGTCTGCGTGGTCCTCAGCTGGTCAGCGTGTTCCTCCTCTCGTCTGGTCTGCAAGGTCCTCCTGTCGTCTGGTCTGCTCTGTGGGCTCAGGAACCTTCCTGCAGTGGCTGGTGTGAATTCACGTGGTCCCCTCAGTGATCTTCATGGCAGCATGCGTTGTCAGGAGCATCTGGGATGGGCCTTCCGTCTTAGGTCCTTTACACCACCCGGTCACCAGCCTGGAACCATGGAGCGATGCGGAAACTGGTGGTGGAAGGACTTACTTCACCTGCTGGGAGATTTGAGAAAAAGTAGAAGATAAGTTTTTGCAGTATTATATCATGTCACCCTCAGGTAGGCCAGTGGAGGGGAGTGACCTGGTTGCAGGCTTCACTCCGAGTGATGGGGGTTCTGCCAAAAAAGAATTTCAAAGGGACTCATGTTCACTCTGGACCTTCTCCTCATCCCCATTTGCATCAAAACAACAGACAGAGCCTCTGTCCATGGCAGTCCTGTTTCCTCAACAACACTTGGCCCCATTAGATTTCAGAGTGCCTCTTATCTTATTCCATAGCACCTCCACTGGCAGGATGGTATGCATAATGTTGACTGAAGTCACTGGCAAGAAATTAACTGATTTATGTTACTGCAGAATCAACAAAATCCTAAACAAGACAGTTCTATGAAATCCTAATCAAATGTTCTAATGGTCTGTCTGGTGGTGGTGGTTGTGGTGGTGGTAGTGTGTGTGTGTGTGTGTGTGTGTGTGTGTGTGTGTGTGTGTGTGTTTGTGTGTGTTTGTGTGTGAGTGTGTGTGTGTGTGTGTGTGTGTGTGTGTGTGTCCGTGTGTGTCCGTGTGTATGTATGTGTGTGTGTCTGTGTGTGTGATGGTTTTTGCTCTTACCTGTGTTTTGTGTTTCACAAAACAAACACAATTAAGAAAAGAAAAAAATTCTGCTCATAAAACTGAAAAACCCTTTTGGTGAACCATTGTTGAGTGATGGCGCCCAGTATTCCCCCTCTTGACACATGGCCCAATCCATGTGTCAATTTTTGCAAAGTGTGTAAGGAAAACTTTGGGTAGGCGATGTTTGTATCTGGTCCCTCTCACACTGCGTCCTCATAGGATCTCCACGTCTTTCCTTTGGTTGTTAAAGGACTGTATTGCCGTGAGGAGCTGGGAATAGAAATTGGAGTCGAAGCTAATCAAGAATCAAGAATCAAGAACACTGGGTTGGAATGCATCTCATTTTGTCGTAGCATCACTACTTGAGTTTCCTAGAAAGAAGAATTCTGAATTATTAGAGTGTGATAAAAGGTTCACAGTTTTTTCATGAGACAGACATCATACTTACTGACAGCCTACAGAGTCTTAGTGACCTCCTGTAGGGCTGTAATAACTGTAGCTCGATTCTTCAGACAAATGGAAAAAAAAAAAAATTATTGAACAATTTAGAAGTGCTTTAGGTACCAGCTGGATTTTCTCTGAGTGTGCACAACAGATGTTAAACTGAAAACAACACTGCCGTGTCAATGTACGAAAGATCGGTCAGATGTTTCTTGCCTATCAGCAAACGCGCGTACATGATGTCATAATGGGCCCCAGCCTTTATGGTTATCTGATGTTGCATGTGTGATGTGTGGGACCAAATAGTTAATTGTGTACATGTCATATTAAACTGGTGTAAGACATATCTGTTGTGTTCGATAACAGTGTGACAAATCAAGTCTGTTGAATCTTTCTCTCACCCAACTTTCCTCATATGGTTCATCAGATCCTGGTGACACATTAAAGGTACACTGCAGGTCCTCTGGTGTCATGAAATCTATTGCAGCTGTTGAAACTGTTTTTCTAGCTTCTGTGAGAAGCTCAGGAGAAGCAGCGAGTGATTGCAAATCATTGATATGTATATCAGGTTTGGGGTGTGGTAGACAAAAGAGTGTGAGAGATTTGGTTTCAGGTCAGATAGTCTGTGAACTTTGACACCTCCTAGGGTTGAGATCAGACAAATGCCAAATTTGCACATCAAGTCCCTACCCATCAGGTTGATGGGTCAGACTTCACAGAGCAACGATGCATGTTTGAAACTCATGGTTAACTCACCCCCACACTTGAGTGGGATGGTAATGTTTGTCTAAGCTGATCAACAGAGTACACATAATCTCGAGTTAGCAAAGGTTCTGTTTTTCTAGTTAATTCTAAAGCTTTACCCACAGTCTGTGGAGTAAACCAAAAGTACAAAATTTCGTTCTGCGATAATCCAATGTATGTTGCCAAAAATTCTTGAAATGATCAGATGTGTGCTGGACAAATTTTGGAGCAATTATATGTTTGTTGCTAAAGCTCTCAATAGACTGTGTATTAATCTGCTCAGTATGTTTGTGTGAGTGTGGTGCAGTACCTCCTTCAACCTCACAAGTTAGCTTGGCTTGTCAGCTGGAGTCCATCCTTCTCCAGCAACCTTCAACCATTTTGAGTCCGACTGGTCTGCATGAGTTGATGAGATGTTTCTGTGGTCAAACTGTAGAGTTGGTGGTGAAGCAGGCATTTCAGAATGAGCTTCCTCTGAGGTCTTCCTCTTTTCTTTTTGTTGTTGTCTGTTGAGTCTGTTTCTTTTCCCTCCTTGGGTATTGTAGAGTTGTGCAGTGATGGAGCTGAAGGATGAAAAGATGGGTTGCTGTTGAGGTCTGGATCCTGCTTCAAAGCGGTCATCTGTGAAAAATATAGGAGACAATCTGCAAGGTTTGGTGTCCTTGCTTTTGTTAATTTTGATTTTCACTGGTTTCAATTTTTTTCCACACGAAAAGAGTCATGTTTCTACAGTGTTTTTCTAGTTCATGACTTGCATCTCCTTCCCGCGTCCATGAACTCTCTTTTTGACCTTCCAAATATTCAATTCCATTTTTTTTTCTTTTTAGACAAACTTTTCTATTTTTCCTTTTTTATTTTATTGTTGTTGTTTGTTTTTTTATTGTTGTTTCGTTCTTCTTTTCGTTTCCTTTAAGTTTCCTTCTAAATTTGGTGTGTTTTTTAACCTGAGGGATCCCCCTATTGGGAATCCAAACTCAGTTGTCTAGACATCTAAAAATTTTAGACTTTTATCCCCGTTTTTCCTTCTCATAATATCCACAATATGTCCCACCGGAGGTCCAACCTCACGGATTTTACTCCACATTCCAAATGTGGAGGCCGTATACGACTAAATCAACACAGACGTCTCTATGCAGACCGCTTCGTTATAAGCTACAAGCGATAGAAAAGCCAAAAGCAAGAATAGCTTTTTTTTTTTTTTTTCACTTCTAATTTGTTTTTACAAGCAACAAGCGAGAATAGCTTTCACTTCTAATTTGTTTTTACAAGCAACAAGCGAGAGTAGCTTTTTCACTTCTAATTTGTTTTTACAAGCAACAAGCGAGAGTAGCTTTCACTTCTAATTTTTTTTACAAGCCACAAGCGAGAATAGCTTTTTCAAAAATTGTGGATATCATGAGAAACGAAAAACTAGTAATGCCAAATTCAAAACCCAATTTTTAAAAAAATCATTTAAAAGCCAATATTTCAGTGCTCACCAGATAAATTTAGCTGAACTTGCACTCGTAAAATCCCAGCAGCAACGATCTGGGGTGTCCACGGACAGTCCTCCCTTCTCTAAAAGGATTTGAGGTTGGAGGCTGGAAATCTTTTTTCTTCCAGGATGGCCTGTTCACTGTCCGTGTCCTGTCCCAGACGATTGCTTGAGGGATCCCACTTCTGACACCAAGTTGTTGTGGAAATTTTCCTGTTTCTGGTGAAGAATGAAATAGAGACTTCTGCCGGCCAGCAAGGTTTTATTTTCCTTTGCAAAGAAAAAGGTCAGTCAACACGCGAGCGGTCAAAGTGAAGAAAGACCCCGAACCTAGTTCGAGCTCAACATTTATGCTTGAGAGAAACGCCCCAAAAGGTACTGTTCACACCCCTCTGTCTGCTACAGGAAATCACATTGAGATCAGAGGCCTAGAAGTTGGGCTGAAGGTGTTAGAAGTTTAGACAGAAGACAAAAGGGTCTGGATGCTTATTGAAGAATCAGGAGATGGGGTGTCGCAAGGAAGCAGGATATGGGGCATCTCAAGCAGTGAAAACAAAGACAATAAAATTACCATTACAATACCAAGATCAGGAATATGAAATTTGTACTACATATTATTGTACGAACCTGCAACTAACACCAAATTGTAGCAGACAGTCTGCTGAAAGGGAGTATAACATTAAAGTCGGACTGAAGTATTGCATCACATTATGCTTGGCGGAGGTCTGTGCGCTCTGATTGTTTTTTTTCTTTTTTTTTTTTGAGAAATTGTCGCGTAAAAGCTCCTAAACAACTATTTGAATATTTGAAAATCATTGCCCATCCCTAGTTTTGATGAACAATTTGATAAACTCAAGCCCACGTTGGACTATTGAACCCTCCTCCCCTTCATGAATAGTTATGATGACAAGGGTGAAGGTGACTTATTGTAATGCAACCTGAGATCACCTCACAACCAAACCTCCTTCAATCATAAATCATGCTGAACTTTTGAAAAGTATATCTAATAGAAGATGCAGAAGTTAATATGTGACAAAGAAATGTCCCTCATGAAGATGTTCTGGGTATATTTCCTCTACCCTGTTCATCCTTAGCTGTATTCTCTGTGTTAGAGGGAAGCTAGAGGACAAGGATTAGTGCTCATTTGTGCACAGAACAGAGGCGAAGAAGGACACAGAGAAAGAGAGAGGATAGGCCTGTATCTGCCTACCATCTTATTTGTGCTAATGAGGAGGCTGGCGGTTCTGGCTGCTAACCCCTGAGCACATCCAGCCCTTTAGAGTGTGTATGACTGCATGCATTCATCTCCTTGGATGTCTGTGGGGACCCTGATTTGCCTTTTCTTTATAAAACCTCTGTTATAATGAATGTTCTGAGGAAGTTTGGCGCAGTGGGTCAGGGCAGTGTGTGTGTTTGCTGGTAGCGTGAGCTTGTTTGTGCTGCTAAATCAATGAGGAATGTCTTGATAGAGTTAGTTAGCATAGCAGTCTTAGTAATGCGCTCCTAACACAAACCTGTTCTGTAATGGGGTGCACTGAACAGAAGAAACTCCATGCCCCCTCTCCAGTCTTCCCCTCCCTCCTCATCCCTTTTTCCCTTTCTTTCCCTTTCCTGCTTCCTTCCAAGGCTGGGCGTTTAAAGCGGCGTGCCTTTGATGTTCGCTTCACGCACTGTTAGACACCCACTCATCAGACTGACACTGATGTCTGGGTGGAGTCACAGCCATTTCTGAGATCTGGTGAAATGAACTGATGGAATATACTGTACACACACACACACACGGCGCACAGTCAGGTAGTTTTAAATAAGGTACGGTGGATTGTGGACGTGAGTAAACAGACATGCTGGTTAAGATGCGCCGTTGCTGTTCCTGCTCTCAGCTGATGATGTGTCAGGATGACAAACGTTCCCACTAAACAGAGCTGAACGTGATCGTTCAGTGGTTTCCCTGGCTGTGTTTTACAACAGTGTCACATCAGTTTCTGGGAAAATTTCAACAATATCAAAAAAATACATGCTTGACATACAAGTGATGTGAGATTATCAATGCATTTTAAACAAACCTGCCCGCTTCTATCATAATATAATATTCTGGATCTAAATGCAGACTTGCGCAGCCTTGGATTTTCTCCCCAGGTTCAGTAAATGATAGATCATTTTTGAAGGCTTAACTTTACAGAAAGACAGTGAACTGAACGTGCTTAACCCTGTACTGCACAATAGAGTCAAGTTTCTTTATTCATCTTGCAGATTGTGTGATAAAAATGCCATGTTTGAGAAAGCCCTTCTATTAGATTTAGCTCTTGAGGTTGAGGTCTGAGTCTGTGCAGAATACACATTCACAGTTTAATGAATGAGTTACAAACAGAAATCCTTGATAATTAAAGAAGACATGTATAGATAAGCAACACTTCCACTGTCTCAACAAGATTGACCCTTGACAAGGCCGTGTTTCTTTCTCATCACTTACGGCTGAAATACACCAGATGCATCTGCAGTTCGTGTCCACTCTGTCATAGCAACAGATCATATAGCTCTCCATTCAAGTCGATGTGTCAACTTACACCGGATCCGTTCCGTTACAGTCTGTCTGGGTAGCTGGTCCATCATACGCAGACATCCTGTTTTTGCCGGACACAGAGCTGTGATGCATAGATTCAGTGTAGGAAAGATCAAGCGGAACCGGACGTCATGGCCGGAAATTACCTAAAAACACCCAGTGACTTTCAAAATAAAACAAATCATGTCAAAATTTGTTCATATTTAGCTTGACAACAACAACAAAAGGACATAATAAGCAGAGCCAGACCAGGAGTCAACAGGTTGGAGGTTTTACAGCCCAACATGAATGAAGAGAGACTTTTCAATGGGGAGGGAAGTGTGGGAACTTCTTGGTCTCGCGACTAAAGCTGTTTGTCAGTCATACAGCTTGTTGGACTGAACACGCAGCCAGCACGAGTTGACAAACACAGTGGACACACAATGGAGCTAGGGATAGGATGGGTACCAAATTAGGAACTTTTATGAATAACGACCAAATTCCATCTGTAGTACCAAGTACCGATTCACGCAAATCAAAAGGTACCATGTTTAGGTTCCTAAACACATCCTTGTAACTGTGAGTAAGAGTAACCAATTTTTCGTACTGGACATGAACACAGCATTGCAATGTCATATATTGAAGAACAGATGTGTAAAATTGAAAAACTTTGAAATGTTATTACTAAACAAATTAATATTTATTACCACATAAACAAACACAAAAGTACCGAAAATTGGTACCGTTGAGTACCGATACAGCATGTGTCCCTGTGAGGTTTCATTTCTGCAAAACATACTTTTTCTCACATGATGAACTTTTTTCTTCAGTTCCTTCCAACAACTTCAGGTGGATTTATCATGTTCCAACCTGAGGTAATGTTAATACTGACAGTGTAATACCACTCACAGTACTGCCATCCCCATAAAAGCAGTTGGCCAAGCAGAGTCATGCAGGGATTTGCTGTAGTGTGACAGTCTTACATGCTTTTGTTCTTCATGCCAAGGCTTTAGTGTTCCAATCCTCAGAAAACACTTTACAGGTTAGGGCAATGAAGGACAACGTCTCCGTATTTGTATAATTTAAAAGGGTGTGCGTGAGTGTGTTAGGCTGCTGTGAATTGGAGACTCACATTTTTCATTATTTTCATTTTTCTATTCAAGTCATGTTTTAGCTTGTTTCTCTTATGTTTGAATGTTTGAGTATTTGAACTTTCAAATATGTGTGACACCACTTTATTTTATCCAGTGTGAGCTTACCTGTTTTTTTTTGTTTATTTGTTTTTTTTCACTGTTAAAGACTCCATTTTAGAGGTGGAAGTTATCTTTCACTAGAAGTACCAGGAATCTTTAGTTCCAGGAACTTAGGTACCTGTTCTTACCCATTATTGTCTGTGTTTCAGCTGTAGCCTGAAGTGGTGATTGGGTAAATCAGGCCAGTGATAATAAAAGCAAAGTTCATTGGCCCTTAGAATAGTACAATCTCTCAAAGTACCCAATAACTAAATTTAGACCCTGGTTTTCTGCTGTCAAAATGCACATAAATACCTCATGGGGTCTCTGGTTCCCGAAAGATGTTTCTCCAGTCCAAAAACACCTTTAAAGTTTGATGCGATTTTGAGCTGTGTTCCTAATAGGCATTGGTACCTTTCACATTTGAAACGATATGGTACCGATTGCCCGGTACCTGGCAACCTGGTATTTGTGTTTTTTCTGTTTATGTGGTAAAAAATATCAATTTGTTTGACAATAAAACTTTTTTTTTCCTTAAACATATTTATTCTTCAATATATATACTCTTGGGTATATAGAAGGTATAACCAGGTAAGGTACCTAAATATGGAACCTTTAGATTTTATGTGAATCGGTACCCGGTACTTTTGGCACAGTTCGGTCAGTATCTATAAAAGTACCTTGTTGGGTACCCATCCCTAGTTCCTATTGCAGAAACTTTCCCTCATAACTAGGACCCTTTATATGCTTGACACATTTCCACTCCAGGTTGAAAACTCCAAATAGAGTCCCATGATACTTAGTTTTATGCCCCCTAAAGGTCCCTGCTAGTGGTGGTTCTTTTTGAAAGTATTGGACAGGAACTATTGAGCTGGAGCTTTTTGTGCTTAGCAGCACCTAATGTCCAGGAAACTTTTGGTGGAAAAACATCCTCTACAATTTTCAGAAATAGTGCTAATAAAAAAATAGCCATAGGAATAGCAATAGAAATTCCAAAGTATACAATTCCTTATCACATTCCTTCAAACTACTTTGATGTTTGGCCGCCAAACTGAGCCAGAACAAAGAAACACATATGTGTGCTGCTGTCTTCATGTGATGGTTATAGATCCTGACAAGGTCACTGCATGATTCTGTAACCGTGTGTGTGTGAGCATGTATGGTTGAGCACATTTAAGCATGTATAAAATAATTCTATGTGCCTGCTCTGAAAGGGTTTTCAGACACCTGGCAATGATTGGCTGAAAGGGGACACTCTCTGTCTGCCGTTATTGACAGGCGAAAAGGTAGAGAGCGCGGCAGAGTGACTTGCGTCTCTGCACATGTTCCCAATCAATTTGAGGCTCAGGTAATGCTTTGAAAATCCACTTCCTCTGATAAACATCATGTGGCAGCTTTCTGAAAGAAAAAAACGCTTGATGGATGGATGGCTATAGTGCTTCTGAAAAAGCAGAAAAGACAAAAAGCAAACACGAGGCCCCTTTCTCTGTCTCCCTGCGTCTGTCTGTTGCCTTGGCTCTAAAGATTGATTGTGAGTCGTCCAGGACATATGAATGTTGTGATCATATCATGGATCACAGCATGGGGAGGGAATGACAGATGTCGTGAGCGTCCTCTGTTTATTTGAGAGGCGAGAGTGTGTCTGATGGATTGGCTGCGTTTGGTGGATACGAGGATGATTTGTCATCTCTTATGTGTCTCTTTGTGTTTTAGTAAACAGTTAGCAGGGCAGAAAAAAGGTTTGTCCAACAAGGAACAATGTCCTAAAGATAGCAAGGACAAAACAAACTGCAAGTATTTTACATCAAGGACGATTATAGTTTCAATAATTTCCAAAATTACTAGCGAATCATTTCTCGGCAGATGTGTTTCAAATAATGTTTGAGTATTTCAGCTGTGCTGCATTGTAATTTTCCCCTTGATCTGCGTCAACCACCTCCCCAAGCACAGATAATTTTAATAGAGCAATTATGAAAATTCTGGTATATTACATGAACAATCTTTACAGATTTAATATGACTCAAAGAAATGGGGCACCTCACTGGGGTAATGGGAGGTAAGGGGGCACTTAAGGGAGGGGTTAAGTGTGCCTCAGTCAAGGTTACTTTCAGTGCCATATGCACCCGTTTTAGGAGCCCCTCAAACTACAGAGCAGTGCAGACATGAAACAGTGTTGACAGGCATACTCCAGTATGATCCCTGCAGTCACATAGGAGATTATACTGGCCAACACACACACATACTCACACACTGGGTCCTCTGTTCAAGCTGGACAGAAGACGGGGTCATTAGTATGCACGCCCATTTTCCTCTAACAGCCCCTGATTGCTTTGCCTTTCACATCATGGTGACATCAGCACATTGCTAATTGACGGATAATTGCCAATAATCACGAGATGGATCAGTGAGAGCAGAATTGAAGGAGCTTGCCGCAGCATGCCACTTTCTTTTAAGAAATCTTGATGGATCCGTTTGCCCTCATTTAGTGGATCAGGTTAATCAAATAGGTGTTTGAAGGAACAATCTTGGCTGCCAATGCCAGTGTTAAAAGTTCAATGAAATTGATCGGGCCTTTTTGTTCCATTTGTCTTTTGGAGGTGTTTAGGACCATCCCTTTGCAACCTGTGTAACAATGTCTGCTGCTGCTGCTGCTTCTGGGAGAGATAACAGCCAGGCGCATGTAATGGGATCCTGTCTGTTGGGAGACGATGTGAGCTGGAATGCACTTGATTCACTCGCTGGGGTCAGGGGAAGGCAGTGCTGGTCCGTGTTCATGCATGTGTGTGTGTGTGTGTGTGTTTCAATCCTGGCATGTCTCTGCCGTCGAAAGCGGTGTTTTCTCAGTGATTGAAAAACTGAAATTTGATATGAATTTCCTCTCCATTCTTCCATGAAAGTACCTGAAAATACCCATGAAAAGGCCCCATTTAGGTTCGTTCACAGACAATACAGCAAGATGCCCTGTTGACAGGCTAACTGGGGGAGGAAATAGCCCTGCTCGGGCCAACATAATAGCTGAACATTCTGGAAGTCACAGGAGGGATTAATGGAAGCAAATAGCCCTTTTCCAACGAGAGTGTGTGTTGAATTCGTGTCTCTGTGTTGAGTGTGTGTGTCTGACATGCTGACCCTCTTTGCTGTATGTTCACCACATTCTGTGATGTGTGAGATGTGTGAATTGGAGCCTTGCCTAGCCCGTCAATCAGATAAAGAGATCATTAGAGGTGTCATAGTCAAATCTTTCATCCCTCTAATCAGCTGTCATTCTGACAACACCAGCTTCATCATGTTGCTGTGCCGCTCTGCCAAATCTAAGTTCAGGAGCTGAAGCTAGCAACACAAAGGAGTTGACAACTTGGATATCTTCCTTTTGAATTTCGTGCGGGTGCGTTACATATCACAGGGAACGCCACATGGCTGTTCTCTTCCCATCATCCTCCAGTGGGCATACCCATATGGACCCCATGTTGGAGCCACGCTGCTCTCTAACAGTGGGGGAATGGCAATTAGCACTACATTTGCTGAGGATGGCATGGAACCAGAGACCTGTCACCTCTGCTGCACAGCTCTGTTTTTGAAGATGTGGATGAGTTTGTGTGTGTGTGCGCTCTTGTACGTGTGTGTCAGCATGCATGGATGAAGGGGGGAGAATATCGCGGCACCTGCTGCATGGCAGGAGGTGGCACTGCTTTCCTGAGACGAGGTGTACGTCTGGGCCTCATGGGCGTGTATGGCGTGGGGTGCAGGGTAAGGCGATGGCATATTATGTGCATCTTAATGCATGTGGTTACTTGTAATCAATGTTACCGCAGCTCCCTTTGGGTATGCAAAAATATTCTGAAATGCTAATGTATGTCAGCGCCAAACCCCCACAGACGCATCATATGGGGGAATGAGTGATCACGCATGCAGGAGTGATGAGATGGAAATCTACTTGAAGAAGGAGTGTTAGGCTTTCCAGAGTCATGGGATGATAGATTCCTGCACAACTGGTGGCATATGGATCCTTATAGGTGGCAGCCATTGCATCATGTTTGTTAGATCTGTTTGATCTCAGTTTAAAAGTCCCTTTGATCTGTGTAGTGAAAGAGTGATGTGACATGGAATAGTCAGCAGTCCACAGAGGCAGATGGGGAATCTGTGTCCCTGATAGAAGAGGCTGCAGTCTCCCTCTGGAGACTTGAGATTGCACGTTCCTGCCTTGAAATCCCTCTTGATCACAGAACACCTGGATGTGATCATTTGAGAACTAGAACAGTATAAATCACCCTCATGTCTGCGTCTGGCAGGGATTTGTCCAACAGAATAGCGGCGTATTTACTTGATTTATGTAAGCTAAAGGGACGGCAGAGACACCGTGTTCCTTCGGCCTTGTATCTTTTGATTAACCTTGCCTACATGGTCACACCAATGTCCCTGACTAAAGAGCCATGTGCACTGTGTAATCATGAGCTTTTCGTACAGCTAAACAGGATTTTATAATCAGGGAAGACAGAAATGTGGTGTAATCTCTGGTCCTGTATGAAAAGAGTGGTCCGGCTCAGTGAGACTCATGTGCAGATGGTGGCTTTGGAGCGTTGGTGACAGGTGGCCAAAATACAGACAAAGTTGAGACAAATTCTCTCTCTCTCTCTCTATGTTTTTCCTATTGACATTTGAACATTACATTTCATCAAGAATTATTCACACTACTTGAAGTGTATTCTTTAAACGGTACTGATGTGCAACATGTTGGCCTGTTGGTTTGTCCTTTATTCATATTGTAAAAAAACGAAATCTTATCAAGTGTTTCAGTCTAGTTTTCAGTAAAAATTGTCTTTTTAGACTTAAAATGAGCCACATTTACTTGACCAGTCCAGAAAAAATATTATTTTAAGTAATTTAAAGATAAAAATGAGGGCTGAATTGCTTGAAAAAAAGGTAAAAAATTCTGCAACTGGAAAAAAAAGTCACTTGTTTTAAGACATTATTCTGGTTTCCAGCAAATTTGTCTTGAAGTGACTTTTGATCTGATTTGTTGAATGTGGCTCATGTGAAGTGTGATAAGACTATTTTTACATGAATTAAGAAAAAACACTTGGTAATATTCCATTTTTTGTAGTGCACACCACTCTACCAATCCACTCTTCCAATCTACTCTCAAGGTGTAACAGAAATGAAGATATAAGACATTCATAATTTAAAAATATGCCCAGTATGATAGATTACAAACAGGATTTAACAGCAATACTCATCTTGTACACTGCAAAAAAATGAAATCCTATCAAATGCTTTTGTCTTATTTTAAGTAAAATTGTCTTATAATCCTAAATATGAGCCACATTCAATTTATTTGTCCAGAAAAAATGTCTTGTTTCAAGTTATTTAAAGACAAAATGAGGTCAGAATTGCTAAGAAGTTAAGAAATTCTGCCAGTGGAAAAAGAGAAAGTCACTTGTTCAAAGACATCATTCTAGTTTTAAGCATTTTTTTTAATTGGCAGATATTTTTTTTTTACTTGTAACAAGCAATTCAGACCTCATTTTTGTCTTAAAATAACTTTAAAAGAGACAAAAATGAGGTCTGATAAGTTGAATGGGGCTTATACAGAGTATAATAATATGATTTTTACACAAAATAAAACAAAAAGACTTGATTAGGTTCAATTTTTTGCAGTGCAGTCCATGTAGTCAACCTTGTTGCCACCACCACCCCAAACCTACTCTCAAGGTGTAACAGAAATAAAGGTATAAGTCTAAGACTTTCACAAAATAGAAATTTACCCAATATGACAGACCACAAACAGGATTTTAACAGTACTTCTCTTCTTGTACACTGCAAAAAAACGTAATCTTATTAAGTGTTTTTGTCTTATTTTAATTAAAATTGTCTTATTATCCTCAATATGAGCCACATTCAACTTGTCTGTCCAGAAAACGTCTTGTTTCAAATTATTTAAAGACAGAAATAAGGTCTGATTTGCTTAGAAAAAGTTTTTAAAAATCTGCCAATGGACAAGATAAATTTGCTTTAACTAGAATAATGTCTTAATACAAGTAACTTTTCTCTTGTTCCACTGACAGAGTTTTTAATCTCATTACAAGCAATTCAGACCTCATTTTTGTCTTTAAATAACTTGAAATAAGACATTTTTCTGGACTGGTCAGTTGAATGTGGCTCATTTTAAGTCTATAAAGACATTTTCTACTGAAAATAAGACAAAAACACTTGATAATAATCTTGCAAGATTGCCAAATTCAAGCCCTGCAAAATCTTTTCACTTACCCCCACTGTGAGTTTTTGGAAACACATACTCATCTGAGACCACGCCTTGACGAAAGCTTCTCTCAGAAGCTGCTTCAGTTGCACCCTGGGTTGATGGAGTCCATGTTAAGTAGACACTTTCAATTTATTTGCAGTTTTTTATATGTGTTTTGACTCAGACTTAATCAATAACTCATCCTTGCTCTCTGCAACTGTTTGTCTCTCCCTCCGTCCATTAGAGCGCTGGGTTGTGTAACAAGCTGGTCGGCTTTGTACTCCTAGAAGATGACTTCTGACAGTTGCCCACATTTCTGGAATTAGTTTTGTGTAGTGAGTGTGCGGCTGCATGTGTGTGCTCTCAGAGAAATGTGCACACTTAGTGTTTGTGTGGGTCTGTTAGCGGGCATGCTAATGACAGCTGACATGGCCCACGCGTCTTTAATTAGCCTTGCTGTTTGGCCTCTGGGGAAGGCGTGGATGCTCTGATATGGACAGAGCTTTAATGCTAGAATCCCTGTTTTTCTTCCCTAATGGTTACCAACCATCATCTTCCAGCTGCTCTGCCTCCAAGTCAGAAAGATCATATCCCAGAAACGATAAGGAAAAAAGGGACTCTTGAACTGGGCCTGGTGCCAGTTTTGGTGTTTAAAGTGGAAATGCCTTTTTCTTTTCTTTTTTAAAAGAGGCTTGGAAAGAGAAAGGGGTTGAAAAATGTTAAACCTCTCCTTCGTATTTGCTGATTTTCTCAGACAGTGTGTACTGTTGCTTTGAGATACAAGTCTTATTAGCTAATAAGATGCATTGAGCCTAAAAATCATCTACTATCAGCATATATCCTGTCTAAGGGGGGCGATATAGCCTCAGAATTATATCAAGATATTTTAAAGAAATTTGCGATGACCATGTTTATAAAAATATGGGGGAAAAAACTAACAACTTATTATTAGTGGTTGATTTTTAATGCACACACAGTGTGGAAGCCACTTTTCCAATCATTTACTACACCTACACAAGCTTGAAATGTAAACATAGTAAGTAGATCAGATCCAGAGGAAAAGTTAATTTAGGAGGGGGAAAACGTTATAATTCTATTTGACACAACACATTCTTTCTATAAGGACACCAACAGAAAGGACAAGACATGGACTGAAGCTGCTGAAGTTTGAGGAGGGCCAGATGAGCTTAAGACGCTAATTAATTAGCATGAAAGTTTGCTGTCATAGGTGGGATTCCTGCAGGAACATGTGGTTGTCCTGTGATCTTGGGATCACCGGTATCCAGCTGTTATGGGTGCTGTTCTGTGCTGTGCTGCACGGCGCTGTGCTGTTCTGTGCTGTGCTGCAAGGTGCTGTGCTGCACGGCGCTCTGGAGACGCATCCATTATGAATTGGCACGCGCCCAAAATCCGCGGAACTGCGCGGGGCTTAAACTTTATGTGTGAATTAGGGATAAAGCTGATATAGGGTTCGGATGTTTGGCTTCACCACATGTCTGTCGTGGAAAAAAAATCCACCAATAATAACGTAGCTTTCATGTCCTCCTTACGTGTCTTCATAGCCTGGTTGTATTCGGTTGGTGTTTCAGCTTTAGGTGGTGCAACATGTTTGTGGTGTTACCACCCTTCGCAGTAATAGTTCTCTTGCACATTTTGCATTTAATGTGTTTTGCTGCGTGTCTGATCTTTCGGCCAAACCACCTCCACATCACTGAAGTAGCTCCTCTTTTAGGCACTAAATTCTCATGTGAGGACGAAGTTGATGCTGCTGTGCTTCTTTCGCTCTCGGCTATTGTTGTTTTATACACAGCAGGGAGCATCATACGTCATTGTGTCTCTGCACTGTGAATATCACGAAATGACTAATTTATATCGTCAAAAAAAATTATACTGGTATTACTGTGGACGGTTTGATGTGGCACACCCCTAATCCTGTCAGCATTCCAATTATAAAGCTTTGCGGACCTCCCATGACTGTGTAAACTCTGGAGGTTTGTGGTTTCTGTGCAAGTCCAAGGATTTTAGGAATATGATTATGATTTCTGTCTGTGTGGTCATCTGAAGTTGCTCAGTGTAGCTATAGGATTTATTGTGTGTGCCTCTGTGTGAGTGTGTGTAAGTGGATTTATGAAGGAAAAGAGTCCCAGTGGGACTTCAGCTGTATTAAAGAGAAGTTAATGAGTTCCCCTGGCTGCCTCTCTTATATTTCCTGTCTTTCTTAGTCATTCAAAATTCTTTTTTTCTTCCTATCACTCTAATATTCCTCTAACTCAGGCTGTTGCTTCAGCTCAAATTCCTTTTTTTCCCTACGTTCTGCTTTGTCTTCACGGCTGCATTAAAAAAAAGAGCATGCGCAGCAATGGGAGTGAAACTATCACACTGTTTTGTTGCCCTTTTCTTTCACATTTGCTGTCTGTCGCTCCGTTTCATGTGCCAAAAAAAAAAAAAAACCTAGCCTTTATCAGTGTATGCAAGTTGTCTTTTATGCTAATTCAAGCAGATCCAACTGACTAATGCTGATCACAGATGTTCTGTACTGTCCCCAGTGTTGGTGCGTAGTTGAGCGTTCAAATGTTACTTCATTTCTCATATCACAGTCTTTGATTCTTTTGATGTTCCAAGATCTGCTGACAACAAAGTGCAGATCTCTTGCTTTTGAAAATGAGAAATATCTAAACTGAGTGACTGCTGGTGGTGGTGTCAGCACTGTAGTAATTTAACACTGAGACTCTCAAGTGTATTCACTAAAGCTCAGTACAACATGATCTTGCAGTCTTTAAAGTTTAATCAAAATGCTCTGCTACCTGTTGATTCTAGCAGCTTAGCCAACCTTGTTCAGGGGTTACACAGACACTGAGAGGAGGTGGTCAGACATCTAAACAAAGGGTGGGGCTCTGTGAAAGAAGTTCACAATGAAAGGAATAAAACATTTGTGTGAGGGCTATTAAAAAAAGGTAGCAAGGAAAGGAAGATGAGGACATAGACAAGAAGGAAAAGCATGCTCTTCTTCTTTTCCATCTCTCTGGAGGCATAGGGTGTTGCTAGTGACCTGGCATACTAGCAAAACAGTGCTTCTCTGCTGTAACATCAATCTGCTTGTCCTCCTGCAGAGGCAGGAAGAGAAGAGCAGTCTGAACACACAGCGCTTTGTCACCGCACTCTTTGTACAGTAGCTTCTCTGTCATGGTCACTGGAGAAATTACACGCAGTGAGGAGACATGGCAGGAAGAAAGCAGACATGCAGAGGAACAGAATCACAAGAAATGAAACCTTTGCTTTGCTGCTTCTCAGGACCAACTGCCACATGGTAACAGCAGGTGAGGCTAGTGGGGGAAAGATATTCTCAGTCCTACGAGACATTTTCTGGTGACATTTCCTCTATCCTGAAACAGCTTCTGATATCTAGACAGAGTATTTATTAATATTAATTACTCCTGATAAACCAGGGCCAATAAATTATGATTATTTTTGTTAAAATAAGGGAATATAAATGCAAGTTCCTGACACCTGGTGTCTACCAGAGAGCACAAAAGAAACTAATTTTTTGAAGAAATGCCTTCAAGATACAAATATCTTAACTTTAAGTGCAATTAAGTCGCTAAAGTGTATCATTCTGAATGCTGAATGGAGTTATGCTTGCAGTGGTAACTGTACCTACAGTGGATCGTACTATTTACAGGAAACAGTGTTGACAGTAATTGTAATGGTGAAACTGATATTCATAGTTACAGGGATCCAGGATCCAAACCTATGAGACAAGGAAGCTCCTGAAGCCCCTGAAAGATTTATTGTTAGTAACTAAAAGGGACATTAAATTTAGACTTGGTGACAGGCAAACAGAACGAAGAGAAAGGAAATGTGGGTACTCATTGTCCAAGTAACGGCCTAAAGCAGCACAGAAGAGCTGGAAGCCACCCAGTGGACAGTAGACTTTATCAAAGAGGAGGGTGTCTGCCTCCTGGACCATGACTAGTTGTTAGTTCCAAAGGAGAAGGGCCTGATAACTAAAGGCCCTACCTCCCAGACTACTTTTGGAGACTTTGGGTACAACCAGACTACACCACAAGGTACCTTTCACTGGCCAGAGCCAAGGTCCTCCGCCTAGTGTTTTCCATTTATAGATGTTTTAATGAATGAAGATCTGTTTATTGTTGCAGATGTGGTGCAAAGGTGTATGAAATGAGCCTATAGCAGCCTGCTGTTTGAATTATGACATGACTGATATGGGATAGCCATAAGGCTGTCCTGATAGGTATTTCAACTGGTCCAAGATGTTGCAGCTCATGCAATGAGTCGGACCATAGCTGTCAGTGTTTTCCCTTGTTTTACAGCCCTGGTAGAGCGGTGGCAGTGTTGGCAGAGTGGGTTGGGGTGGGAGTGTTGCATAGTCATAGAGAAGGTGTCGGGAGACATTTCTTGTGGTGGTTTTCCCAGCTCTCTATCCACTATACGGAGAGTGTTTGTGTGCCTGTGAACGCGTTGGGGCAGAACTTGTGTATGAAAAGTATAAATATGTATAAATATGTAAAAGTTAAGATATCACCGTAGGAGGTGTGGATAATAGGGGTAGGATTAAATAAGTTTAACTTCTTCCTACTCCTTTTCGAGCATGTAGTTATGTAACACATGCAGGTTGTTGCTGCAGTCTTCGTTTTTCTTTTAAGTTTAGTATGCATGTGTTTGTTTATGGTGACGACCTATTTCTGTTTTGTTTCTTTTTTTTTGCATGTTCGAAATAAATTCATTCATTCATTCATTCATTCATTCATTCATTCATTCATTCATTCATTCATTCATTCAACTTTGCCATGTTCGAAAGAGCACAAGGAGAAATGTAAACCCCATAATATAGAAATGACATCTCGTCATGTAAATTAGATTAATAGCATAAGGCTATTTAGTCTGTTAGGTAAAAAAACAAGGTTTAGGCCTGATTTATGAGATAGGTATCCCTACAATACTTCTACTGTTTTCTGGTGCTATATGGAAAATAAAAGTAACTCCACTACCAGGGGAGGCGCGTGCCTTCGTTGGGGGTGCAGCCCCCCCACACAATGGAAGGGGAAACACTGGGTACGATATAAGATATCATCAACTGTCAATAGCATTATGATAGCATTATGATAGCAGCCATTAACTAAAAACTACAGCTTTGGCTAATGGGAGTTCACTGGGGCACAGCTTGAACACAGTATTTGAGTATCATTTCAGGCCTAAAACAATAAACACACTCATAATTTGTTTAACTGCCCTGTGATCCAGGTGTAGACTTGCAGGGATGATGATGTTGAGTTGTATAAGTCGACTAAACGTGCACATCCCTGTCTGCCACAGCCTTTAAGTTCAAACTGGAGGTCTTTTCCAATACTGATTCTGGTTTTTGAACATCTCTATCCCACCATTTATTTTATCATATATTTTCCCTCCCCATATCCTGCCACTTGTATTTGAGCTTCACATGAATGAGAGCAAATCTATCCCCATGTTCTCACAGCACAATGAGATTTGAACCCAGTGTATTCCATGTCATCTGATTCCAGTCCAGTCTTTATACTGAAGGCTTCCCCTCTCACTCCTGCTGGCTGAAGCCATCTGGGCTTTTGATCCCGTGGAATACTCTGACAGGCCTTTTTGAGGGGCCCAAGGAAGAGAGATGACATTGTATTGCAGCAAATCCATAGGAGTGACGTGTGGGGTGGGGTTGGGGGGCACTACCAGAAGAAGTCTGGGGGAGTCTGTCTTCAGGAAGAAGGGGGATACTGTAGCTGTCTTTAAGATCTATGGTGTGCGATGTGAGTGACGTGGAATGTTATTTGTTGGATCCTCGTTGGACTGGCTGTGCTGACAAGTCTGTGGCAGGAGGCCAAATCAACTCTGATTTACACCACCCTGCTATCTAAAAAAGGAGGGGGTGGCCCAGTCACCCAGCCATTACAGAAGATGTATTGTGAGGGGTAGCACAGTATCAAAAAACAATCAGTCAAAGAGACACATTCTCACACTCTGTCTCCCTCACACACGCACATAAACACATCATAAAAGATCTATGATGAGTGGGTTAAAGTATCTTTAGTTTGAGTTATGGCTGCTCATGTTTGACATACATAATTTCCCCTCAAACACCGACACAGACGTCGGCGACCTCCGCCAACAGATATTTTGTTAAGAGGAAGCCATTACTGGAAATAAAACAAGCTTGTTGGCGGGGAGCCCGTCTAGGCCGATTCAGACTGCATGATAAACATTTAGTAAAGCCCCAACATGTTCCCCTGCTGCTAGCCATCACAATGTGGTGCTTCTAAGCTCATACAACAGCACAGTGGAGAGTGCGGGACAGACTGAAATAGTGAGATTTTGTGTGGAATGAAAAAGAAAAAGGGGGGTTGAGTGATTCAGAAACCTTTAGGGATCCAGAAGGATTTGATATAAAACAGAGGGGGTAGGATGTAAGTGGTGGAAGAAGTTAAGATTGATAGCAGAGAGGAAGTGGTCACCCATGGAGAAATTGAGGGCAGTGATTTTAGAAGAGACGAGATGAGGCGCTGTAATCCTCATTGAATAGATATTACAGAGGTAGATGAAGGAGCAGAAGGCTGTGTGAGGGGCCTGTTGGTACATCTTGATAAACCTGAACAATTCACTTAAGCTTGACATCCAAAGATGCAGCACGCTGTTTGTAATCTTTTTGAACAGTCTGTCGGTGAGGAACAGGTTTTTTGTTGTTATGAGTAATCTGGTTTGCACTTGTAGTTTTATTAATAATGTCCTCCAGCATTTCAGAAGGTTTTGGTTGTTTAAAGAAATCTAAAAAGAAGAGGGACGCAATTGACAAAATGCTGGAACTCGAGTAAAGACTGACAATGCTTTAGCTTTTCAGTACTCTGCATTGAAGGCATTTTAATCAACCTGCATAAAATCATCTGTTGTTTCTCCAACTCCCCACTCTAGCTCCTTTCTCATGTCCCAAGTAAGGGCCTGTGTCCACCATCAGAGTTTTTTCATTAGTCATACCAACATCGCAACTTAATACAATGCAATTTTCAGATCTCAAAGGCTGCAATTCAAAAAAAGAAAGAAAGAAAAAAAAGTTTCATGTACACAGACCAGGTGGGGATAAAGTAACTTGTGCTCATTCTTCCTTGTACAACCAACAAAAGTCAATATGCTAGTTTTATCTGGCAAAAATATTACATGTCTACAAGGTTTAAAGTAAAATCAGTCTGTCAATATTTTGCCATGATTGTAATAGTTAAATAAATATATGTTATACATATCAATTCATGCATTAGTTCATCTGTTTCATCAAAACAAGGGATTGGTACTGAATTAGGTAATTTCATAGGTACTGACCAAATTCTGTCTAAAGGACTGGATATCGATTCATGTAAAATGTAAAGGTACTATGTTCAGGTGCCTAAACGCGTCCTTGGTACTATGAAGGAGTGGAATGATTGGTGATTTTCCATGCTGGACATGAACACAGCATTGCAAGGTTATACATTGAAGAATAAATATGTTAAACTGAAAAAAAAGATGTTATTATTGAAACAAATTAATATTTTTTTACCACACAAACACAAAAAAAGTGCTGAAAAAAGGTACCCATCCCTAATCACAACATGTAGGCCTGGCCAACAGGAAAAACATGTTTATGTGTGGATGGTATCCTTTGTCATGTTGGTCATACTATAAAATGATTTATTGCATGTTTTTAGTGAAAATACAGAAGATAAATGCACCCCCCCCACACACACACACACACACACACACACACACAAAAAAAAATAAAAAATAAAAAATAAAAAATCACATGCTAAATCGCTATCACAATATTGGTCCAAAAAAATCGCAATCACATTATTTTCCAAAATCGTTCAGCCCTATTGCTGGGTAACAAAAGTTGTCCTTCAGTACTGTTTCTTCCCTTAGTAATGACTGATAGGTTTGTTTTATATTACCCTGCAGGCTTCAGATTTACTCTAATGCAATGACATTTTGAAAATAAAACAAGTGTCTTAGCTCAGCAGTCCCCCTGGATTTGAAAGTTTCCCCTTTCATAAAAAAAAGAGCTTTGGTTTGTTTTCTTATGTCCAGATGACCACCATTGTTGTGACAAAGTTGGTGGCCAAAGACCCCCACCACGTCTTCAGTTGAATAGATCAGTGATAGAGGAGTGACAATGAAGAGTCAGTTGACTGGTTACAACTGAAAGTGCTGTCAGTGCAGTGAAACAAAACAGCTGACACCAAGGGCAGTTTGTAGTTTGGATGCTCCTGGTGCTGATTACTAAACATTTAAAACTGCATCATTTTTACAACAATAGGCTTTACTTCCAAACACTGTGCAGTTGGTAGAAACAGGCCCTAGGGTCTAGATGAGAAAAAAAGTCAGATCAAAGACAAAGAAAACTGAGTATCCATCAGTTAAAACAGAAATCCTTAAAGTTTGCTATAGCCCTCGCAGCTATAATTACTCCAGACTATTTATAGGTCTGGCACATGTGTTTGTAGAATGAACAGTTTGTCATGTTTAACTAGAAACTGGACAGCACGGGAGAAAAACTTGGAGCAAAGAATCAGTCATTGTACCTTAGAGAATGTTGAAAGAGCAAGAAGTTAAAATAGCTTTTAAAAATTGACAAGCAAGCTAAAGAGTACCACTCCCTTTGCCTAAATAATTCAAACTGCGTTCATCTGTTCACCCAGAAACGCCTTCTTCAAACTAGATACGTTCACCATGGTCACAGAGCAGAAAAAGCTGCAGCGCTGCAGTTTCACCAAGCACCTCACTAATCTCTCTGCTCATTCAGGAAGCTCTTAAACTTGCACACAGACACTTGCGGCCCAATGTAAACATTCTAATTAGTAATGAGGTTGACGGAGAGGCGGGCTGCTTGGCCAGGGCCATCTGGCTGGGCCTGTCTGTCTGATCTATAGGTCTCTGGTTTGCCAAGCCCACATGTTTTACATTTTCCCTCAACCAAGGGAGTACAAGTCAGGTTGGAACCTGCTGCTTACAACAAAATAAATGTGACCCATAACCCTACAAAAAACCCTTCATGCTCCCTCTCACTCCTCCTCGCTTCCTCCCTCCCCCTCTTTCTGACACATGCAGGAAAATTAATTAGGGTTGGCACAGCAGCAGCAGCTTCATTCTAATAGATCTCTCCATTATCTAAAGTGATTGGTGGACACAGCAACTCATTTCCTGCCTTGGAGTTGAGACCTGTGGATAGTCGACCATTGACCCCGTGTTTCCTGTTCAGGAGAGGGCGCACTCTTCAGTTATTTTAGTCGAAGAGTGGTGCAAGAGGTCATCACAAGTGAATTAACTACTCGAAAAATGAAATTCTTGTTAAATTAATCTGCTGGGATGAAAAACTGATTTTTAAGCTCAGGCATTTTTTAAAAATGAATATCCTGTTTTAAATATTGCTCCAAGTGTTGAGTGCATTGGGTTGTGAGCTTCTGAATTAAAGCCTAATTTTAAACCTTTTGGATGGTTACGCCTTAATATTATAGAGCTAAAAATGATATAAAATTATCAAGAAAATGTTATGACTATGAACAGAAAAAGGGGGTCTGATGATCCACTTAGACCTGTCTCTAGCATAAAAGTTGCCCCCTGCTGGCCAGCTGAAAGGATCATGTTACTTCCACTTCGGCTTCCCTTTATACATCCACACTCACCTTTTGCAGAGTCAGTGACTAAAAACTGACATTTTCCAGCATTTGCATTTTTAAAATTGCTTTTGAGTTAAAAAAGAAGAAATTTAAAGAGGACATATCATGCTGATCCCTGATTTAATACTTATATATAAAATAATGAATTTGAAAACAAGACCTTTCACCCCCTGAATTTTCAAAAATGAGATATTGTATTTTTTCTGATATCCTAGAACGAGATTTGATGCCTCTGAAAATAGGTCATTGCCATTTGGCCGCAAGATTTCGACCTTCATGATGACACGAGGATCCTTTCTTTTTATTGGAGTAATCTGATAAAGCAGCTCCTCCTCTGTGATGTCAGTTAGTCACACAACCGCCACCGAGGGATACACCCACCAAGAGCCAAGTATAAACGTATAAACTATGCATGTTACAGTACCAGTTTGACTCACCACACTGAAGCGTCCTGAGATGATCTGTGTCCAGGTGGATTTTCTTCCTCCTGAGCTGCAGAACCGTCTGGGTCTGACTCGGGGTCCAATACAAAAGGACGTATCCTACACTCTGCCATTTTATTAGTGCTATCAATGCCTTACGGTGAAGTTTTGGCAAACAGCAAACTCGCTCGGTCTGCCCCATCCAATATGGCGATTTTGTAAATACTGCCATGCTGCAAAAACCGCCCCCTGGCTCTACCCCCTCCACCCCTCTGATAGAACTGACCAATCAGAGCACAAAGGGCTGTGACGTTGCGAGGTTACTGGAGGTCATTCTGGAAATGGAGCGTTTCAACGAGATCTTCAGAATGGCCTAAAATGAGGATATTGAGAACGCTATTGTGGGGCAATGAAGGAACTAAATGACTTGTACTGAGGGCAGAAATGCTTTACAGGCATCCTAGTCTGGCATAGGGAAAAGGAGGAACAAGCATGATATGTCCCCTTTAAGTCTGTGCTGCTGTTTTTTTTTTTTTTTTTTTTTTTTGCTTGTTTTTATTGATAGAGCCCAGCTGCAGGTCACTTTAAGTGGACTATGTCAAACTGTCCTCATTGGTACAAAATGAAATGATCCAATAATTACCTCCGTCAAGGAGGTTATGTTTTTGGAAGAGTTTGTCTGTTAACTCAAAAAGTAACAAACGGATCTTGATTAAATTTTCAGGAAATGTTCAAAATGGGAAAAGGTAGAAGTGTTTAAATTTTAAAGGTGATCTGGATCACCATTTGGATCCAGGAATTTTTTTTAGGGATTCTTTTTCATTGTGAGATAGGGCTGTTTTTACCACATGTGTTTATAACTCTGCCATAAATGATCTTTGCTTTTCAAAAACAATACAAGACAAGGTCACCATAATTTCTGACAGATGTAAAAGTAAGATCCAGATCCTGCCAATATTCTAGATACTAAGATCAAGAATATGGGTCATCATAATTTTCAACACTGTCAGGCCACAAATTACTCTACAAACCTGTAACTAACACCAAATTGTAGCAGACAGTCTACTGAAAGGGAGTATAACATTAAAGTAGGACTGAAGTGTTGCTTGACAATCACAATATGCTTGGCAGATGTGAGCGCTGGCTGAGTGTTTTTCTAGTTTTCTTTAATTTAATTTTTTGTGTAGTTATATATTGTATGGTGCAATATACAAGGAACATTTAGAGCAGCAACACTTCCTCTTCCTGTACCAAGATGACATCACATATCCCTCGGGAGCCATCAGTGCACCTGTGTCCCATCTCCATGACAACAGTGGTGAAGGCTCTTGGGGGATGGAGCGCATGGATGGGACACACTATAGCACAAGTGGGCTAACACATGCACACACACTTGATTTGGGAAAAGGATGGAGTCTGAGGCAGAATAAATCACCCAACATGGAGTCTGGGGTGAGAGCCCCTGATGAGATATAGAGCCCATAGAAATAGGCCATCACAGACCCCATTCCTCCTTGCTAGCTCCAGAGTTAATGGCTTTCAGATCTCTGGGTGCCTCTCTGACTCTTTCTGTGTTAGCAGGTTTGTCTTTGTTATCTCGCCGCTGCTATCTTTGCCCTCCCAATTCCATCTTCTCCACTGGAAGGCTGCTCAGCGCTGTGTCTTAATGAATGCTTCGCTGTGTTGTACTATTTGTTAACAACAAGGCAAGGGTCCATTTATGCCCCTAATTCTTTACCAGATTATTTTTCTTTATAGAAGGAGCTGAGAATTGAAGAGAAAGGGAGAGATGGGAGGGAAAGTGAGGACATGAGCGCAGACAGAAGTAGGGGCAGTAGGGGGTGACTTTTACAGTTACACTGGCAGAGAGTCAAGTGTGTGCACCGAGGCAGAATAATATGGCCGAAGTGTGGCCGGCTACAATGTGCCTTAACAAATGTGTGTGCTCTCTTTGGACTGGTGCAAAACCTATGATTCTCTATGTGAAAAGCTTTACTTAAATTTGTTCCAAATGAGTGACTCAACAACTTAGTGTCAGTTTTTATCTAACAGACAGTGCAGGCTAACACAGAGAGCCATTAACCGGCCTGGGGGCTTATAATATGACTCAGTCTAGCATGGCAGTCTGGTAGAAGTCGTGTTTTTAAACACAGGCAGCACAGCTCCATAATGCGCTCTTGCTCTTAATACTCCACAGTAATGTGAGGTCATGGACAGCAGCTAGAATCCAATCACTGCCTCAAAGGAAAGAATTAATTAGCCTTGATTGAATAAAATGAATAAAGTCCAGCACATGGCTTCATGTTAAGCATGCAGCGTCGTCAAGGTCACACAAACAGGTCGTAACATGAATGCACATGCTTATAGTCGCAGTTCATCCACATATGAAAATGGGGTTGCTAGTGGCAACACAGACCCTACAGCATCCTCACGCTCACTGTTTGCCAAGCAGCCAAATATCCAGCACCATTAACCTCATCATTGCAACATAATCAGGCGCGGATGAAGCCGCCACTAAATCGAGGCAGCCTTCGAGGCACAATTAGAAATGTTAATTAAATGTTGCTCCGTGTTGCGTTGGCTTGACACAAAATGCAAAACCATCATTTGGGGCTGTGCGAGATGAGCTTTCCCTCCATCTAGTCATTGAGGATATGTAGCACACCATAGATCAAGGATAGGCATCCGTTTAAGAGTGTGCCACATGATCTCACTCAGCTGTGTAATTAGCAGAGATAAGCAAGTGTCGAGTTGGGGTGGACTGAAAAGTGCCTACTTTATTGCTCTCCATGGCATTGTAGTCCAGCTCTGCGGTCAAATATGTTGGTTTTTGACCATCTCTGCTAAGTAGGTTATGTTTTTGGGAGAGTTTGTCTGTGAACAACATACCTCAAGAAGTAACAAATGGATCTTGATGAAATTTTCAGGAAATGTTAAATATGGGATAAGGAAGAAGTAATTAAATTTTGGTGTTGATCTGGATTGGCGTCTGGATCCAGGAGTTTTTTAAAGGATTCTTTATCATTATGAGTTAGGGCCTTCTTCACCATATGTGTATATAACTCCAGGATAAATAGTTGGTTTGCTTTGCAAAACAATACAAGACAAGGTCACCATAATTTCTGACAGATGTAAAAGTACGATCCAGATCCTGGCAACATGAAATATGAACTGGGTCATCATAATGTTTAACACTGTCAGGAAACAAATTATCATACAAACATGCGACTAACAGCAAATTGTAGCAGACAGTCGCTGAAAGGGAGTATAACATTAAAGTAGGACTAAAGTCTTGGTGACAATCACAATAAGCTTGGTGGATGTCTGCGCTCTCTCAGTGCTTTTCTAGAGCGATTCTAAATCAGGGACGATCATATGGTTAAAACAAATGGGAAAAATAAGATCTTAGTATTTCCTACCGTTATGTGATGGATTCAGATTGTCTCAACCCCACACAAAAACAACGCAGGGCATGACATCACAACAATGACACTATTGGTGGAATGCGGTAAAAAAAAAACCTAATCGGGACATCCCTAAGTATAACATTAAAGTAGGACTTAAGTGTTGCGTAACAATCACAATATGCTTGGCAGAGGTCTGCGCTCTCTGTGTCTGACTGCTTTTCTAGTTTGAAATGTGACCGTATTCATTGCTAGTGTTAACCCTTGAGTTGTTAATAGATCAATTTTGTTTTTTGGATTTTCCCAGCCTTGTTTATCCTTTTTTATTGCTCTGTGGCTGAAGACTGAATTACTGTTTTGTCTGTGTACATGTGCACTTGTTGTCTCTTCGTGTCAGGGTTTCTGCCTGCAGATTTAAGTGCCCCCTAAGAGCACCCATCATTCACCCGAGCACTGAAAGCTCTGAGGTCTCTGAATGTGAGGTGGCCTTTTTGGAGTGCGAATACAAGCTCCTAATGGCTGATGGAAATAGCAGCCACTCCGACCAAACCCTGGAATAAATGTGTTTGTGCGTACTCTGCGGCTGATAAGGGGATGGGAAACAGATCCCAGGAAGACAAAAAAAAAAAAAAAGTCTAGTGTGGTCTGAAAATGAATGCAAATATCAGACTGTGCATTGAGGAAAAACGCAGAGACATCAGAGCTAAATGTCTCGGACAGATTGGACCGCCTAATACTGCTTTATTAGATGCTGCCAATCTTTGCCCATCATCTGTGAAACACTGCTGCCTTTGCTGTTTCAGTCCCACAAAGGCTCAGCTCAACTGAGACTACAGATTGAGTATTTGTGTGTGTGTTTGTTTGCGTGTGTGTTTGTATTTGGCATTGTTTTGGACGTGCCAACAGATGAAGGAAGCCTGAGAACAACAAGGGAAAGTGAAAGGATTAAAAGCTATCTCCATTTAAACTCGTACTAAGACCGACTGGTCTGCTCTAACAGGTGTGTTTGTTCTGCTCCAGAGTTACTAAAAAGACTCTGCTCTGATGGAGAGTGTGTGTGTGTGAGAAGGAGAGATAGAGGGAGGAAATAAGTGAGAAAGAGCAAAAAGACAAAGGATGTGTCTGTGTGCAGTGCATGTGTGTATGTGTGTGTCAGTGTGTATTGAGTGTCTTTGGAAAAGTCGAGCTAATTTAAAGAGGATTAGAGGCAGCACTGACGGACTGTTCACAGTAAATTATACTGTGCTGTAAAGCACTGCACCACCCACACACATCCCACACCTACATGGAAGTCCCAAAGTGGTTTGCATACACTCCACACACTTAAACACACACTCTTACATGCGTGTGCACACAGAAAACTGTTGAAGGGCGGGTGAGCTGACGAGAGGGGATACATTACCGGGGTGCGAGGAGGCTTGTGTGAATACTTTTCCAGCTCTAATCCGCCCATTCCTGTTGGCATGAAAGACAGAGATTAACAGACGAAAGGTGAACATGAAGAAAAGGAAGGGCCAGAGAAAGAACATAGAGAGAGGGAGATAGTGCTCCGGAAACCTCTGCAGGATTCTCCTGCAGCTGCCTGGGTGAATGCAGATGAGCAGTCTATTGTATGAAGCTAAATCCTCTTATTGATCAGCAGATTAGATGCTGTCCTTTTACCTTATTTAACTTCTGAAAGTTTGGAGAGACTACAGCCTGCTCGGGATTTGGATGGCTACAGAGGAAGTCAAAATACTGTCAGGAAATATAAAAGAGATGAAGTGAAGGTATTCATCCAGAGTCAATAAGTATCAATCATACGTCAAACTCGTGCAAGCTGAAGTCAGTCAGTTTAACACATGATGAGATGTAGGCCTAGGCTGATAACAAGGTTTTCTGGATGATATATTGTCCCACAATTATTGACAATAAACAATATTGTTGACAGTATTACTTTGAGACCAATTCACCACTGGTATAAAAATAATACATCATAATAATGCAATCCACCCTTTCAAATGCAATCAACTTTTATTTCTCATGGGTATTTTTTTACTATAGTATTTGGAATATCATTAACTTTGAAATATCTTTAAAAAGAAAACAAAAACAAAAAAATGAAATAGGCTGTCAATCAAATTTGCACTTAAATAAATGAAAAAAAAAGAAACATATTGAGTTCTTTGACAATGTTGCAAACTCCATTTTCTGTGTCCATGTTAATTCTCATCATCCAGGTCAGAGTTAATCTGAACGCTCCAAACTGAGGAAACTGGACTGTTCAGAGTTTGTGAAGATGTTTCCCCTCTCATCCATGAGTCTTCATCATCCTCATCAGATTCATCCCAAACTATAAACAAGACGTGCACCGATTGGTGGTTGGCCCATCCTCACTATTGAAACTGATCTCCGAGAAGGTCTGACAGCCAGCTTTTGTTGCTTTTTGCTCTGAGACCTAAAACTCAGGACACTTATTGGTTGTTTAAGTTAAAACATAAAGATTATGTTGTTTCACAGGTATTGTTCAATGATTTTCAATAAAATAAGATTGGAATAATGAAGGTATATGCTGTCAGTTATAAAAAATAAAAATCAGTATCGGCCCAGATTGGTTTTGGTAGGTCAGGTTTTTCAAAGACTGGTGATTGGTGATCAGCCAGAAAATTGTGATCGGTGCACCCCTACTATAAACAGTCAAGTTGCCTCGGTTTGAAGCGTTCAGAATACACTTTCTGTGAGCTCTAGAGCTGAGACAATATGCTGTTCTCACAATTCAATATTTACGATTTTTGCGAATTATAGTTTGCTTTTTTAACACCAGACCATGGGAAAAGTTAAATGGTGATGATAATGTCTACAGACTATATCAGGAGCCATATTTTCCCGTAGAATGCACATCACGTGAGTCAGAGAGAAACATTTCACCCTCTGCTGGAGAAAAGTGGTAACTTTTTTCCAGTCCAGTTTATAAAAAAAGAATGAAATGAAGTCTTTGAAGTGAGCACACACCATTTTGTGCTGTTCTGTTTGTATTTCCTTTGTCGATCAAACGCCTCAGTGAGTTTTGAGTGTTAGGACAAAGTCTCTGCATCTGCAAGTGCAGTTTCTTCTCCAGTTGGGAAAACTGGGTTGGGTGGTTGTGTTTTAGGTGGGCGTGTGAGTTTGTTATGTTGCCTTTTTTTGTTCCTGCACACCAGCTCGTCCATGCTGATGGGCTCACCTTGCTCATTCAGTTTAAAGCTGATATATTTCTACATGGTGGCTGTGGCGTTTTGCTTTGACATCAGCTTTTTTTTCTCCTAATTTCTACTATGTTAACCCGATGAGCTCACAAGGCTCACCACTTGCTGCCCTCTGTGTGTTTACCATAGACTGTGTAAAACATGGACGTAGTCTCGCCGACGTCACCCGTCTGTTTCTGAAACGGAAAATGAAGCACATTGGCTATAGCGGCCATATTGGTAGTGGCAAGGGCTTCGCCTACAGCCATAGGGCGCCTGCTGTCACGTGACCCTCAACTGTGCCTCTTATTGGGGGAGCTCGTGATCTTAATATCCTCTGAACGGCCGTGTTAGAAAAAAATTCACCCCCCGTACAGAGGGGTAGTAAAATTAACGACTCAGACAGGAGACGTTTTTTGAACCAGGCTGTAAATAGGTTAATTTCTGCTTTGAAAACTGCTTTTTTTGGCTTGGTGTGTTTGTGACTTCCGCTACTTCCGGAGCCAGCCTCAAGCAAACACTCGAGAAACAGCAGATTTTAGCTTTTAGATTTTATTTAGATTGCTGCTTGATGTTTACACTAGCCTGATGCTAGTGGCCCTGCCTCCTCCGGAGACAAAGATTTTGGATGACTGTTCACTCTGTTCATTCCACTGCGGAACAAACTAGCCCAGGTGCTGAGGCTGAAGCACAGACTGAACCCTCTTGACATCCAGCCTGTTTGGAGGTTTGAGACAAGGAAAACAAACACGCATGCACATGGGGATATATTGAGGCCGACAAAATGATCAAGTTCATTTCATTTATCCTACGATTAATTGATTTATTGACTATCATCCCAGGCCTAATGAGATGTACAAGCAATCAACGTCCTCTTTCAGTGTAACCAGCAAAGAGAATTTCCACTTTCCGTCCACAGGAGAGGATCCTGCTCATAGCGAGATAATAGCATTGTTGTGCGTCACAAGTGGAGGGTATTATTAAGGTAATCACACCAACAGGAGATGTTGTTTGCTTCCCTGTTGCTGCTGTGCATTGCAGATCTATCAGTCTATCTGTGCAGACATATAAGATTGGACCCCCATGAATTAGTTTGTCTTAAAAAGAAACATGATGTACAACACACTGACTCTTTCGTCAAGCAGAAAAAAGTGGGACAATATGTCAGAAACTTCAAGGAAGTCTGTAAATGATGGATGACGCACCAAACAAAGGCTTGATGTATAAACATCACAGATTGCACTTTTTGCATGTTATTCATTTTCACTCTTTCCTGGAAATCTCTCATAAGCTTTTGAAAAGACGACGTTAAACCACATGAAGAAATGTCGCTGTCACTGTCAGCTATATTTGGAGCGCTGGCTACTCCTCCGTGACAAATATATGCACAACTCAAGGTTTTCAAGGAGCTACTTGTCTCTGTCTCACTTGGCATCAAACTGTCTGGTGTGGCATTGTTTTCACAGATGGCCTCTCCGTCTCGGCAGGTGTGCCAAAAAAAAAAAAGAAAAAAGAAAGAAAGAAAGGAAAGATTTTGCAGAATGAATCAGTACATGAATACTTCTAGCTAGTTATCTGAGCAGCTATTGTGTGTGGAAAATCGAGGGGCGGATGCTTTTTAGCCTGCTTTGTGTCCAAGGCCTCATCTGTCTGTCGGCTGACTGAAGTACAGCATACACCAAAATAACAAAGAAGAAAAACGTGTTAACAAAGGAGTGAGAAGACCACCATCTGGTACACTGGGGAGGCAGAGACAACAATAGTGGGATGCTTTTAACACGGTTGGTTAATTATTAATTTGTTTAATAAGTGGCCTCTGGTCAGCAGCTATATATATGCTGCTAATTTAAGCTTTCCAGCAATGTATATTAAAATGCTCTCTAGTGAAGGTGTGTTTGTGTTGTGTGTGTAAGTGAGGGTGCATGCATGTGTGTTAGTGTCTGGGAAGGAAAGCTTCTGCTTGTGTGCGTGTGTGTGTGTGTGTGTGTGTGTGTGTGTGTGTGTGTGTGTGTGTGTGTGTGTGTGTGTGTGTGTGTGTGTGTGTGTGTTCTTACACGCATGAGTGTCTAAATGGTTTCCTTTCCACAACAAAACAAAGTTAATTGCTTCAATTACCGATAATATTTGCAAATTACCCACCATTGGTTGTCTGTGACTCTCAATTTGGAGTCCTATTAGTTCATATCTCCACTTTGCGCTCTATTTTGTTGTTGTATGTTAATAGGGTTTATTCTCTATAACCTTTGGAATGCTGATGGAGTCTGCCATCCATCTCCTTGGACAACACTCTGCCCTGTATGTGTTGCACTTAGGGGTGGGCAGTGTACGGGTTTCATCACCGGTATCATAAGTTGCCACAAAATGAATTTTGCTATACCGTAATTACAGCCGTAAAGCACCGTTACACAAATAATTAAGTCCAAGTAGTGATTAATCTATGCAGGAGATTTATTTCTCCCAATGTAAGAAGACACTTTTTCTGCCACAGCCGTTCTGAAAATACACCTTTAAGGCCAGTAGCACCGGGTCAGTGACGTGACAAAGCGAAAAAGCTGATGTGCATGAAGACAGCTACCCTGGTTTGGACACAGGCTGTACATCGCTATAGGTAAGTGTCTATGGTCAAACCTCAAAACCTAAAATGTGATGCAACCATTTTTTAACAAAAGTAGAGGCATCAAAATAAACATTTTGAACCAAACTGAAACCGTAGTTTGCAGACTGTGAGCTGCTACATTTTTCACAAGCTTTGAACCCTGCGGCTTAAACAGTGGTGCGACTAAATTATGGATTTTACAGTCTAACAAGCCTCATACCCCGTAGAATCAACGAAAAATAAGAGTTTTGTGAGCTTTGATGGAGTTGAGGAATAAATAGCCAGCCTGCTCTGGTGTGTCCGGATGCAGTGGCAGTTGTCATGTCAGCAGGTGTTTTTGCTGGTGGGAAGGGATAACACACATTGTGCTAGTTTGCTATAAGTTTGTTTTCACTTTTTTGTCCATAAACATGTAGCTACAAAATGCCTCTGACAGACTCTTGTTCTGAGGATGAAGCCTGAGCGCTGTCCAGTGAGTCATCATGTCATTCTGTCTGGACAGGTTATTCCTTTAACTCCTTGTGAGTGATGATGATAAATATCTTAAAACAGCATTAAATGATTCAGGAAACTTACCTTAGATTGATAAAGCTGTAGACCAAGCAACTGCCTCAAAAGTTTTTGTTTTTTTGGCCGTGGTTCAGGCTCAGAGTCCGATCTCTGGCCCTCTGTTCTTCAGTCAAAGTCACGGATGTGTCTGTATCTCTGTGTATGTCTGTTGTCCAGAAAAACACGATGGCTGTGGAAAAAAACATGTCGGTGAAATGTTCTGTTTCATGCCACAGCCGTCTGTATTTCAGCAGCAGTGTTTAGAGCAGGGATCTCAAACTGGTGCCATGGAGGGCCAAGAGGCTACAGGTTTTCTTTCCAACCAAAAACTCCACCAGCTGATTTCACCAATTACCTCACCTTCAAGCAGAGAGCAGGGACTAATCAGTGAAATCAGCTGGCAAAGTTTTTGGTTGGAAAGAAAACCTGCAGCCTCTTGGCCCTCCATGGCACCAGTTTGAGATCCCTGGTTTAGAGGAAAAAAAGCTCAGAAATCTTAAGTGCTTCATTAGACAACCTTACAGGCTTCAGAAAACAGACAGAACATAAATATAGGAAAGCTCACGGAAAAAAAAAAGAAAAAAAAAAAAAACTAGTAATGTTAATTTCCACAAATTTTTGGTATCCAAAATGTTAATAGTCACTTGTGCACCCTTTTTAGATAACATGCAAAAAGTTGTTTTTTTCTGAAAGTATTTTTCACTCCTCAGACCCAGTTTGCTCTCCAGTATAGTTCACTCTCAGCTTAAAATGGGACAAGCTTCTCTTCCAAAAGCAGATTGTGGGCAAAAGCTTTTTTTTTTTTAAGTATTAGACAATTTCCACATGCTAGGTAGGATGTGTGCACAGGACAGAGTCAGAATCATGTTTTGAAAATACTTTTTTTACATGTTGGAAAACCATGACATATACCGTTATCGCAATATGAAGGAAAAATACCGTGATAGAAATTTTGGGCCATATCGCCAACCCCTAGTTGCACTGGGTTTAAATTGACATTAAAGAGTTTGAATATTTGCCACGCTCTTTTTTTTTTTTTTTTTCCGCCTGTGTCACTTCACCAGACAAAGCAAAAGACAAATGCTGTGCTGATGGAAGAAACAGAAAAAAAAACAGATAGCAGAAGCTAACACATATTGTGAAGTTAAAGATATAAACTGAACACAACTTGGCCATTGTCTCTGAGGCTAGGAGCTGTTTTTCCTTGTCAGCCATCTTCAGTAGGTATGTGGGCTGATTACTGAGTCAGTCTCATATGAATTTGTTTGCCTTTTGGGTCATCTTTGCTGTGATGTAGGTGTAATGTCTGACAGGTTGTTTTTTAGCCCACCAGGAGTTCTGATACCAAGGCCAAGCTGGAAGAAAAAACAGCGAGGGGATATATTTCATTTTTATTGTTCATAAGCCGAACAGATGGACAGCATAATTTCTACACAAATTCAAGCTTCAAATCTCCCCATATTTCTAAATGGTATGTTTAAGGTAAGTGCTTCTTGTAATGTAGAAAGATACCAGGCACATTTACTGTGGGGTAACATTTCCACGATGGAAAATGCACCATAACATCTCGCTAATCACCTGTAATGAGCAGATGCAAGGCAGATGTGCAGTGCTTCTGGCACAGGTGCAGCACAGAAAAAGGTGCCCAAGGTTTGTCTCTGGAATACCTGATAGCCTTGGTGCGGTCTTCTTTCCTTCTGCTCCATCTTGTCTTCAGAGACGGGTTTGCGTTTCTGTCAATGAGGCTAAAAAAGAAAGGAGAAACAGTTGGAGGAAAAGGAGAGTGCAGAGTGCAGCCGAAGGACTTTAATTACTGTGGTATAAGTATTCATGAGCCTGTCCTCAGCGTTTTTTTTCCTCCCCTGCTAGCTCTTTTCTGAACCTAGCATGACTCTCAGCACTGGCTTGAGGCCATGGTGAAGCACAGTGGAGAGGTTTTCAGCCCAAACAGCTGAGATGCGTTGCAGGGTTTTAGAACCATCGCAGGTGGACTTCCCAGAAGCACTGCTGCCTGGCTGGAAGTGTGGCCGCAGGGGATCTACAGAAAGGAGACATATGGTAGCTTATGATTAGAAGTGGAAAGTTTTATGCAAGTCAATTTATGAGTGTGTGTGTGTGTGCTCATACATATGCACCATCCCCAGTAAAGGAAGTGATACCATAACTCGTCCAGCCATGAAGAATGAAAAAGCAGTGCAGCTATTCACACTCATTAGTCAACTTCACTGACATTTTAAAGCAAATACATTTACCCACAGTTATCAGGGAGTGTCAGAGCATCATTTAATGTTCTGTAATTTGAATAAAAATGAAACTTGTAGTTTAGGATGAATGTAAAAGCTGTATTTTGATTTTCTAAAAGTGTGGCAGTTCACTGGGTGCAGGTTTTCTATCACCCTCTCTCTATTTTTATCACTCTCATCATGAAACATCCACTCCGGGTTTGTTGCAGCTCTTCAGTATTATTCTGTTTCTTTTAACCAATTCAGCTCGAGTGGCAAACTTGTTTGCTTGCTTCCAATCTTTAGTGGATACCCACTCATGTATGAGTACTACATGTTGCATAACAGAACAACAACACTCTCCATGGCTTCTGCTTGGCTGTTTTTCATCCACTCTTTTGTCATTTTTCCTTAAAGGGGCTGTTAGGAGTTTCTAAGTGATCTTGAAAAAGTCTCCTTCTAGATATATGTCTGATTGTTATCTACACTTAAATTTGAGATTACCAGCCAAAATATTACAGGTCACAGGTTATATCTAAGTGCTACTTCATAGCTTCCCAATTGGGTCCAAAGTCTCTATGACAACACCACGATGGCTGGCGAAGTTTAGAAGTGAAAAGAGGGCTCTTGTTTTTCTCTGCTGAAAACCATTTCTGTGATTAATTTTGTAGTGATGGCGGACACTGGAGCCTAACTGTCAGACAGAAAAAGAACAGAAGAGCAGAAGAAAGATAAATAGGAGAGTGATACAGCCCGAGCTAAAGGCTAACACAGGAGCTAAACTGTTTGTGCTAATGTTCATTCCAACCCCCAGTCAGCAGTTATTCTGCAGTGGTCTGTTCAAATTTGAGAGTAGGGCTGCAGCTATTGAATATTTTAGTATTTGAGTATTCTACTGAAAATTCCATCGATTAATCGAGTAATCGGATAAAATACATTTTTGTTTAGTTAAAGAGCAGTTGTTTTTTAAATGATTTTTTTTCTCGTTACGATATAGAATTGTCTGATACAGCACGTCAATAAGAGCACTTGCTTTGGTAGCTCCAAAATTTGTAAACACACTTTGACACATTTTTTGTGCCTTGTACATCTCGTCAAATGTTGTGGACCCAAATGGCACCTGTTTCGTAGAATGACCCATTAGTCTCTAAACTCCAGAAAAGAAGCTAGATTTGTTGCTAGTTGCTATTCTGTATAAGAGGTAGCTTGAAGGGTCTGAAAACTCTCTTAATATGGCCTCAGCTCTATTTGAAATACCACTCTTTGATCTTTTTTAAAATGAAACGATTCCTCGAGGCGGAGAAAATTACTCGAGTATTTTTTGTAATCGAGTACCTCAAATCATTCAAGGAATCGTTTCAGCTCTTCTTGAGAGTCTGTCAATTAAATGAAGAGTGAGGTTACGTTAGCTCTGCTTGGTAGATGACTGGCAGGACGTAACCAGGATTCATTAGCATTACACATTACGGACATGTCTCAGAGCACTGGGCTAGCTGCACTACATATGGACAGCTACTAACTTACGTACAACCTGACAGTGTTTACTTGTTGTCATGTTAGCTTACAGATATGTTTGAGCATCGGGCTACCGATAGCACTACATATAGCTAGTACAACATTTGCTTGATGTCACATTTCAAACCGTAGGGCTATGTAACTGTCCTGATAAATACCTTACCTTGGTGTGTTGTATCCAGTACAAAGTTGTCTTTAACAAAGAAATTTGTTTCCGTTTAATTCCAAAACAAACACATACCTCGTTAAAGGAAATTTGCAACAGTGAGCTCCAGGCCACTCATAGCATCTTTAAACAGTTCACGCAAATGCTTTAGCCTCTTCTGGATTTTGTTTTTTTTTAAAGCCTTGAGAGCTACTAAGAGCTTTTTGAGCCATTTGCTGTAGAAATCGGTTGAATAAGGCTCCCTGGTTACCTGTATTGTGTACAATGAGCTGCTGACAGCCAGGGGTTAATCTGTATGGAATGAAGCTGATACCGACGGGGGCACTGAGGCAGATGAGCATGGTTCGGCCTTACAAGTGGCAGCGTTATGATGGTAGACAGTGGAGCAGTTTCATTAAAGTAATGGGCGATAATACAGGATGTCTGTCAACAGCAGGGCAACTCAGTTCTTCTGTCACATTTACTTCAGGTCTATAGCAAAAACTGGAAGAGAGTGAGTGTATTTCTATGCTTTTCTCATTTACAGTCGCTTATTCAGGCTGTGATTTTACAAGTTTTACAAAGAATATCTGATGAGTAGACAAGCCAGTGACAAATGTAATCCTGTCGTCTTTATCTTGATGTTCAAATTTGCCACATCATCTCACAAAACTTAACTTCAGATATGCAGATATAAAATGTGCAATGTTTTTTTTTGTCACATTCTCAAAAGCCTTTCCTCTACAGCATCATATTTACAGTCTATACAGCAGCTCTCAGCCAAAATGGAAAATACATCATCTGTGGCTGTATAAGACTAAGAGCAATATTGTGACACTTTTATTGGAAGGATTGTGAAAGATGCCATAACTCACCAAGCGTTATAAACATAATGTGCTTTGATTTTTCTGTATTCTCTGTAATGGGGAGCAGGCCTGAGGGCTGCCTTTAACTTGGCCCAGGCTTTTATATGATCCTGTCCAGTGGGTGTGACATATCAATCTGAAAGTTTAACGTCCTTTTTGACTGCATGACTGGGTTTTATACGCACATACAATATACAATTCCACACATGCTCGCACTTATCTGCTCATACCCACACTGAGGATAGCGCTAATACAAAAAGCACATCTTGAAACCTGCTTTTGCTGTTTAACATATCAGATTTTAGACAATATGTGTCATTTCTAGTCCTTTGCGAAGAAGTGTGAGGGTACTTTGGCCCCGCCGTGAACCAGCAGTGTGCAGCTCTTAGCCCTGCCAGGCGTGTGTCTCCGCCTGGGCTTTGAGTTATTGCTGCCGGGGACTTAGACCCATTCATCAGTGCTTCATTAAAACCCAAATCGCTTTTTCTCCCCAAGCCTTCCTTCTCTCTTCTCTCCCAGCCTGACAAGCCCACACATCCCGCCTGCTCCATCTTTCAGGGCCAGGTCTGTTGTTGCAAGCGGCTCAGTTCTACGACTGTGCAGCAGCCCTCACCCCCTGCTCTCAGTTCAGAATCCAGCGCTGTAACGCGTACATCACCCACCTGGGAACCTTGTTGGCAGGAATAGCTTTTCACGTGGTGAACAGCCGAGCGAGGAACACTCACCTGGCTGACTTGGGGAGGTGGAGGTGGGGAGGAGTAGAAGAAAGATACAGCGCCGTTGAATGGAACTCTCCATTGGCCTTTTCCTGTTCCGCTTTTGTTTGCCGCTATCTCGCCTGTACCGTGTTATTCAAACCTCACAATGAGGTACAAAGCTGCCGGCGGCTGCTCCTGCTCCTTGTCTGCCCCCCCTTCCTCTTCGTCCTCCTCTTCCTCCACCCTCGGCTGTATTATAAGTCATTTAAAGCGGATTTTGGCGGAGTGGAGCTGAAGCAGGTTGAACTGCAATGTTCACAGGCCCCTGACCATTCTTTGCTTGCAGGAAATTAGTTGTCCATTGTGCCTTTTGCTGTGGCTGCTTGGTTGAACTCAACGCCACAAAGAGGGTAACGTCTTATCGGAATTGCCGCAGAGCAGTTCAGCAGCTCTGTCAAGTTGTCTCTTTATCACTGTTTCATCTGCTCATTGTCTCTAACCCTCTGCAAGTGCTCTCATCTATTGACTTGGAAGCTGTAAGAGTACAAGCCCTTTATTTCTCCAATTTGACACAACCCTAGACTTTAATAAGAGCTTTAAGTGAGAAAGGACACCAGCCAGTTGGTATTGTATTTCATTGATAACTATTAAAAGCATTTAGCATTGATTTTTACTGTCAAGCAGATGCTTCAAAGCCAATTGATCCTTTATGGTTTTACTCACTGGATAGTTTTGCTGCCCTACATGTGGTTCAATCCATTGGGTGAACCACTGATCCCGGCTGAGGCTTGTGTGAAAACCTTTGCTTTTGCTTGTAATGCTGCTGAAGTGTGTGTACACACCCACTAGCATCTACAAAGAATAAAAGTGGATCAACACAAAGCCAAGTTGAGTGGTGTTACCAGGGGCGGTCCTGGCTACTTTTGCGCCCTGGGCAAACCATCCCTTGCCCCCCTGAACCCACACTTTAAAAACCCGTCTGTTAAGCTGACTAATGTTAATATATTACACTATATATTCTTACATACAAAAAAGTAACATGAATAGAGAAAAATCCTCCATCACACAAAAAATAATGCTTATAAATTAGCCCATGTAAACACTAATTTAAATTGTACAAAAACTTCACACAAACATAAATGAATGAAATCAAATAAATAAAATCAAATAAACTAGAAAAGCACTCAGAGAGCGCAGACCTCCACCAAGCATATTGTGATTGTCACCCACACTTACATCCTACTTTAATGTTATACTCCCTTCAGCAGACTGTCTGCTACAATTTGGTGTTAGTTACAGGATTGTACGATAATTTGTTACCTGACAGTGTTGAAAATTATGATGACCCAGTACATATTTCATATTCCAGATCTTAGTATCCAGAATATTGCCAGGATCTGGATCATACTTTTACATCTGTCAGAAATTATGGTGACCTTGTCTTGTGTTGTTTTGCAAAGCAATCTGACCATTTATGGTGGAGTTATATACACATACGGTGAAAACGGCCTCATCTCACAATGATAAAAAATCCTTTAAAACAGTCCTGGATCCAGACAGTGATCCAGATCACCTCCAAAATTTAAACACTTCTTCCGTATCCCATTTTTAACATTTCCTGAAAGTTTCATCAAGATCTGTTTGTTAGTTTTTGACTTATGTTGTTCACAGTCAAACAAAAAGACAGACTCCCCCAAAACAAAACCTCCTTGGCCGAGGTAGTAACAAATGCTATTTTACACATGGATAAGCTTGGATAATTTGAATAATTACATCCAAGGCCATACCTGTGCTTCAAAAATTCCCCAAGAAGGTGAAGGTAGCTATGAGGTTGTGCTAGGCTATATAAAAGTAAAGGTGTAAATTTTAATCTAAAACCTGACTTTCCCAGCCTTCTTTGATGCAAATCATCAATTACATCATCATACGAAGTTTGTTGTACAACTGTGGGATTAATGCTGATGATGGCAAGTTCAGAGACGCTCCTGTGACAGAGTTTTTCTGAGCTTAGAAAAACTCTGTCTTGTCTTTTTTCCCTGACAGTGTCAGTGACACATACACACATCCACACAACCTGTATGCATGACACTCAGGCTCAGCAACAAGTAGTAGTTTCCACCCCACATGGAAATGAGTGTTAGTGAAGAAAACACTGTTTCCTTACCTTTGTATAGGGGGCGCGGCCTGACCCTCTCTAAATCAAGTCAGTTTTATTTTCCATATTTTTTAATTTAATAGACTAAATAGTCTTACATTATTTATCTATTTATCTGACTTACATGATGGGATGTCATTTGTAAATCATTCATATAGTGGACAGAGAGCTGGGAAAACCACCACAAGAAACATTTCCCACCCTCCCAGTGCCTTCTCTGTGAAGATGCACCCCCCAAGGCTGTTAACAAAAATCCCTAAAAAATTATTTTTGTTTTGTTTTGTTTTGTTTTGTTTTTTTTGTTTTTTTTTTTTTCTCTTGCGAGCACTCATGCACCTTTACCTAGATATTGCCCTGGGTGGCCACATTGCCCAAAGCAAAAACTGTCCCTGGGTGTTACCTTCTTTTCTACAGGAGTCAGAGTTATGGCTGGGGTTAGACCCACCAGCATCTACAAAGGCTGAATAATGTTGCACAAAAAGCCAAGTTTAGAGGTTTTTACTTGCTTTCTCACCCATAAGGCCTGTTTTGCCAGTGCAGCTTGAGTGCCACCGGCTGTATTTCTCCAAACACACTCATTACATTTACTGTGACATGTGACCTTTTTCCTCTGGTAAATGTAACACAGACCGCAGGAAGGAGTAGTGGGTAACAGGATCACACACTGCGCAGCAGTGAGAAACCGAGAGAAACAAGAGAGAAAAAAGTGCCAGTGTTGTTTTTGTTTCTGTAGCATTGGGATTTATCTGCCGCCAAAATATGCACTTGCCAGATCAGAGAGAAAACATTTCAGCCTCTCAGCGTGGACGTACACACGGCGACACACACTCCCACTCTTCCTCCCTTTCCCCACATCCTGAGGGGAAAGGTCAGGTGAAGTGCTGTGTGGGGCAGTGGGCCTGTTTTTCCTCATGGCTGGCACCCGGCCCACGTCAACACCCTCTCTCCCCGTCTCCCTTCAGAAGCCACAAACGCCAGGCTCCGGCGCTGACAGTGCACTGACAATGAGTTACTATCTGCCAGCCACGGCCCCTGTCCGACTGCCGGTCCCTCTGAAAAACAGATCTGTGGAGAGAGCAAAGGTTAATCTAGCAGTGAGGCTCCACTGTTGACTGCCTCCACGGCCATGTGTGACTGAGAATAGCCTGGGAGGAATTAACACTACTGCCTGAGGGAGTGTTGACAGAGGTGTGTGTGTCTGTCTGCGGTGTTTGCGCTTCTGTGTGTCTGTTGATGATGGGGAGAGAGGAAGGGGCAGACGACGAGGTTTGTCGAGGAGGTTTTTTTTCTTTTTTTTGTGCCCACACAATCCATTATCTTGAGGGAGGAATCACGCTGGATAAAGGTTGCCTCATGCCATTTCAAAGATGTAAGACAAATACCAACCAAGCGTGTAAACATTGCAGCTGGTGTGCGTGCAGTCTGCTTTCTATCGCCTGTATCAATCGCTCTGTCATCCTGTCGCACTCTTGTTTTTTTAACCTGCCTCCAACTTCTTTAACATCTCTTTCCTGCAAAATACAAGAAGGCTCCTGCAGCCTTTAGATTTCTTCGGAAAAACCTTGCTAGTACATACATTTGTATAAGCATGTCGATGTCGAGCTGCATCAGTGAAGGTCAACTAGGTTCATAGCCTCCTGAGGAGAGAGCTTTTATACAGGCCTCCCTACCACTGTGCCAGCTGTCTGTTTCTAGTCCAAACAGCTCTGTTGGCTAAGCCCCTGTTGCCACATCACGGCCCCCTGCCTTTTGGCAACATGCTTACTGTTAAGAGCTTACCATTGTAGCATGTGCTCTCTCCCAAGAGTATCACTCGTGCCTTAACTGCCGTTGTTTTTCCCCTTAAACGCTCTTGAAAGAGGGAGTTGACATTTCCTTCTCCTTCCATCACCGCAGGTGTCAAATGGAGTACGTTGCCGTGAAGCGTTGGTTATATCAAGGCAGATAATAAATCCAATTCCTCACCTTGGATTTGCGAGATTAGCATATTTGTTGCAGTAATAAGCCATGCATCAGCAGCTGGGGATATTTCCAGGGATTTGCGCCTTATAAATCACACTGAAGAAACACCCAATTTTGTGGATTTCCAGATTAATCTTTGCGCAGATAAAGTGGAAATTGAGGGATAAATAAATGAGAAAAGAAAAAAAAAGAGAAAGCGTGAAGGCATGCTGGTGCTGGCTCATCACAGTCAATTAGCAATGTGAGGCATCTCCTGGATATTTCTCTTCAGATAATGCCTATGCTGTCATCAGCCTGTGCGTGTGTGAGGTATTCTGTTGCGTGTGGGTTTTTATGCGTGTGTGGGTTGCTTGTGCACACACCTGCCAGAATGCTTTCATATAGCCCTCCTCGTGAGACGGGGCGGCTTGGATTGCCTGTGTTCCCACTCGCGGTGGGTGTGCATTTCTTTATCTTCTTCCCCTGTCGTGTTGACTGATGGGTAATATGCTAAATGGGGCCCGTGTTTACCTCACCTGTGCCACTGGCGGGCCTCTGTGTGTGCTGGGCTGTGACAGGGAGCACTAATAATGCTTTAAGTGCTCTGTCAAGCTTCAATCACACTGACACCAGCTGTGGTGAAGCACACTGTCCTGTTGGTGGAGGGGCTGTCACTGGACAGATGTAAGTGAATTGTGTAGCTGTGGTAACACGGCAAGCCGCACGCTGGAGGTCAGGTAGACAGGCGGTGTAGCATCAACACTGGCACATATTAGCTTTTCTTTCAGTGTGTTTAAATCATGTGTCTGTGTATGCAAATCCTCAATATGTGTTTGCATATGTGTCCGATCGTGCAGCCTCTTCCCCGTTTCTGTGCCTGTATCTATCCCAGGGTTAGTGGAGCAGTGAGGCCTTGCAGTGAGACTCTCTCCAGGAGTGCGTGATTTACGAGCCTGGTGTGAGCACTTCTCCCATCCTCCTGCATAATGTCCCCATTAGAGACAGCAGACACTGTGGCTCTGTTCATCATTTAGCCCCAGCCACCAGCACACCTGGGGAGAGAGCACAAGAAGGAGAGATGGAGGGCCAGAGACATGGAGCAAGAGATAGAGAAGAGGAATAAAGGAAGTGGAGATAGCACAGTGCATTATCTCACCATCAGTTATCCCTCTCTGCCTGTACAGAGGCTACGAGCAGCTGGAGCTGTGTACTGCAGAGCAGAAAAAGAGCAGGGGGGAAATTGGGATGGAAATGCAAAAAGCAGAAAAAATATGATAAGACCAGCAAAACACACTCCAGCAGTTGCCACAAGCTTTGCCAAATACAGCGAATCGCTCCCCTTGTTCCTTCAACTCCTCTGTTTCTTGTTCGTCTACCTGTGTTCTGTGCCTGTGTTTGTTTTGGTCTGTCAGCTGCTTTATGCGCAGCATGCCGACAGGGGACACACAGGCTAACAACTCCCCTGGGAGGGAAAAAGAAACAGTGGTAGTAGTGCGTAAAAACTCTGGGAGTCCTTCCAGCTCCGCATTTACATTAATAACTTCACAACAGCAGATGACAAACAGCGTATGAGAAGGTAGCCACGTTTGCTTGGCAAACACTTCAGCCTGAGCCAAAGTGTTTCATTAAATGTGCTTTGTACAATAGCAAAAATTGGAAAAATTGGTCCTTTAAAGATGCATTCCCTGTTCCTGTCACCTGTGCACACAAGGTGTTTGTGCTTTATCTCATTCATCAAAGTGCTCTAATCAGCTTACGCATAAAGGTGTGTGACTTTTCTGTTTATTAATGAATGTTTTGGCAATCTTATGCTGCAGACATAAAGAGCTTCCATAATGGCTCTAAAACCTGCCTGATCTCACATGTTCACATGTTCACATTAGCGTTTTACACTGAATTAAAAACCTTGACCTTATCTCAATAGAGAACACTGCAGCTTTTTATGGTGCATTTACCACGATTGTGTAACTCTCGAACTTGAAGTTTTCAAACTGTATTTTTTAAAGACTGACATACACAGTGCATTCATTTAGCTTCCCAGCCTCAGTTTAAAAAAGCACCCAAACTTCAAAGCACTAATTTTATGGATATCAGACATTTATTTCCACTGCTTGAACAGATTCTGGCTGTAAGCAAAAGGGTGGTTAAAAAAATGATTTGCCAAATAATCACAACAGTTATTTGATGGGATTGGTGCTCTTTGCAGAAATCTTTTCTCCTGTAATTGTTCGTCAGGGATAAGACAGAGCCTTTCTGCTCCGATTAACATCTGGAGTGAAACTTCTTTGAGTCTTTTGCTGTTTGTCTCAGCCTCATTTCTTTTCAACAAAATTCAGGCCGTCATGTGTCACTGTTTTCCTCAAAAACATCATAGTGTTAAAACTCATGTGAGGAGTTTCATCCGGATTTGAATCTGACTGATATTAATACCAAAGCCTTTTTATGACCTAAAGAGGAAAATACAACCATCAGCTTGAAGAGAGATCATCACTGCAGCTGTTTTTATCGACTGAAATTACAGTCACAGGGCAGGTGTGACTGCAACTAAAACAAGCTCTGTCTACAGTTTGTACAGCACGCGCACAAAGTGAATGATACATTTGACTGTTAAAAGAAAGCAGGATGAGATTATTCGTTAAACACAAACAAACTAAATCAGTTGAGAGATGGAAGGTGCCACTTTTTCTACAGGTTGCTCAAAAATAAACTCAGAAAAAGATTCCTTAAAGGAGCTTTAAGTTACATTTAATGTTATGAAATTTAAAGATGATACATATTTTTTTAATCTTGTTTGATATATTCTTAATCCACATCTATAGAGGGTATGCGTTTACACCACTACCCTACCGAGTCACCAAACCTCACTTAACATCGAGGAGTGTGACAGTAAACACAGCAAGACTGGGGAAATGTGGAATATGGCATGCAATTAGTTGGGGTGGGAGAAAAAAATCGATGTAATGTAGTATCAGAATTTTTCGTTTATTGGTTTTAAATTGTGATTTTTATTTGAACATTTTTTTTGTTTCGTTTTTTTTTTTTTTTTTTTCAAATTTAAGTCTCAGGATTTTTCGTTTATTGGTTTTAAATCATGATTTTTGTTTGAACATTTGTTTTGTTTCGTTTTGTTTTCAAATTTAAGTCCTTCATTTCAGTCTTTGTTTTTAAGCTGGGCTGGGAAAAAGTTGCGATGTGAGATCCCCTGAATGAATCCTAAAAACTGACTCACATGTGACATGCCTTTTTTTTTTGACTCCTGATAAAGTCTGTAGATATTATCGTCATCCAACGTTTTCACATGGTCTGGTGTTTAAAAAGCTAACTGAAAAACACAAACAATCTGAAATATCAAAGAATTGCAATTGAAATTGAACCGGCATCCTAAAAAACGTATAAGAATTGAATTGGGAGAAAAACATATTGTCACAGCCCAAGAAAGTAAGGACAGATGGACTCGACATTGATCTGTAAAACCCACCAAAGAACAAGAGGTCCACAAACATTGAGATGAGGCCAGAAATCTTATCCTGACATTTATATAAACCTGAAGTCAACACCAGGAAAAAAATGCAAAGCCTGGGAGCATATCAATTTAAATTATACTGTGTATTGACCCAAGTGAATATTTGTATTATCTATTTGTACTTTTGGTATTACAGTATATTTAATACCAAATACTTTATAAAACACAGCTTCAGCTGCTTGTGCTAGAGTTCCCCCTTGTTTGGAAAACTGGGTTAGCCTCAGTTTAAGCTAGTTTACAAATCATGTCAAGCACAATGTTCATAATCACACCAATGAGTACAAAAACATTGCAGTTATGGAGAATATAGCATTTAGAGATTTCATAATTTAAGATATGATTTAACCCAAAACACAGCATAAATTAACATTAACTGACACAAAAAGGGGAACCACAAATCCAGCCTGGATTGTTTCTGTAAATTGCAGCGATCCATCTGCTTCTCTTTTTGTTGTCTTGCACTAGCCTGTCAAAAGACGGCTCTGACTTGTTTGTTCAATCAATTGGGCAGCAGCTCTTCCCTGTTTTTGTGAAATTACTTTTAATTTTAGACTGTTTTCAAGCCAACGCTGCCACTCATCTCCCTCTTTCTGCCACTCAGTGGGCGTAGCTATGGTGACTTCCTCTTGTTGTGACGTCACGTGCATTCCCTCCATGATAGTGAGGAAATATTGGCCTCTTTTTTTCCCTTACTTCAGAATTAAACTCTCAGAAACAACCTTGTAGTTAGTTGAATGATCAATAAAGGAACCATACAGATGAATCATTGGTTGATCATAAAAATTTTATGCGTAGCTTTCCAAGAAAAGCCAAGAAATGACATCACTAGGAAAAAAATCAGTGAATTCTTTTAAAAAGCTCATTTTTATTTTAGTGATCAAAGTGAAGTCAGAGGGATATGACCTCACAGGAATCCACTGCTTCACAACACTGCAGTTGTTTTTATGTAAGTACTGTAGTTGAAACACTTTGACACAGAGAGCTACAGTAAATTCTAGCCCTACCCTCCAGGCAGCTTCAAACAAATGTTAAGTATTATATCCACTTTCTCCTGTACACACAACACACCCAGAGGTGCAGTTATTGCCTCCAACCACAAACACTGCTGCCATTTCATCTAAAGTACAGTGGGTCCTGACGGGACGCTGTTACCTCCCAACACCTGCAAACCACTTGTGTCTGCCATCGAGGCTGTTCACACCAGCAGCAGACACTCACACCCACACTGGACAGACACCTGCATCTCTTTTAACCCAGTGACATACAACTGGTGGAATAATTTAACAGCTCGCAGCGGCTTTTACAGCTGTGTAAGCTGCTTCTGTTTCCTGCATGTGTGGCTGTGTGCAAAGTGAGCTGTGAGTGTTTGCTGCCATTGCTTCTTAAGTGTGAAGTAAGGGATCGGCTTGAAGTGGGTCGGCGGCGCTACATATTTAACAAGGCGCCTTGGCTCTTTAGCTGCCGATGCGGCATGTGTCACACTTTGACTTCAGGAGCAGACTTCACGCCGCACAAGGAAACGGCCTCGCCGGGTTAGCGCAGTCCGCTTTCATCCAGGTAGGCGCTTCTTTGACTCAGGTCACCACAGACTGCCTGTACATCCTAAACCACCCTCTCTGGTCACCCTGCAACAAACAGACAGCTCAAAAAGATCCAAAGTGGCAGTCTGAAAAAAGATGTGGTGATGGTGGTAGACTTTTCCAAAAAAATGACAGCTCGTACTGGCAAAGCTACTGTTGAGAGAGCATGGGAGCGCCAGAGGGAAAGATGATGTTTGTGCTCTCCGCTACTGTCACCGGACAGCTGTGACATTTGGGGCTGCGCTCTGGGCCAGAGCTCAAGCACCAGGGTGTCCTGGATGCCAAATCAGATGAGGTCACACTAAGTGTGTGTGCGTTTATAAGTGTGGGTGGGTGGCACCAGATCAAAATTATCCTCCCTGTGGCAAAACAGACTGAATGTAATGTGTGTGAAATGGCATTTGCTCTCCCAGAAGAGTTCAGAGTTTCACCAAGCTGTGGCTTTGCATTCAGAGCGGATCGGAGAAAAGCTGCAGCAGATAAAATCGAGAAAACAGAGGCCTGGAAATAAAAACTGCGGCATCAAATGCAACAACATCAAACACTAAATCCCTAAAAGAATCAGCGCATTTCTCCTTTTACAGTCTCTAACCTTAAAGAAGTCCTGAAAAGCATCAAGGGTGTGTGTGTGTGCTGTTTTTCTCAGCAGACCTCCAGACAAAAACACTCAAAAAGGCCTGTCTCACTCCTACCCCCCAGAGGTAAAAATCATCCCTCTTTTCCTCCTTTTTTCCCTTGTTACAGACTCTCATTGGAGAATCTCTGCTGCCTCTGTCAGCCTCATGCTCTGGGGTCAAAATCCTCTGCTGAAAGTTTTTTCTTATTTGGCCTCAGGACTATTTTCTATCTCTTATTCCTCGACTGCTGACTGCAGACTTCAGCAGAGTTCCCTGAGGGAAAAACACAGCCCATCTCCAAAAAAATATATAGACTTCCCCAGGCATGTGAGCACACTCTGCAAGATGGCAAGATTTAGTGTTTGCTTTTAATGGAAAGCTTTGTGTTTGCTGGGAGGCACTGGAGAAGGCTGTTGGCGTTTTTATGGAGATGAAAAAGTAAAGGAATGAAGAGGAGGAGGAGGAGAGGTGATCTCAACCTGAGGACGTCTGTGGTCGCCTGTAGTTTAGCTGACTCTTGGGATGCATGCTCTGCTTATGTAAGTGTATTGTTGATAACGTGCGTGTGTGTGTGCGCAGTGGAGCTGCACTAACAAGATCCCTGAAGAACACCTCACTCACAGTTTTAGGGGGTGAGATTACACCGTGCGTTTCTGCTCATTCACACCGTCTCAGCCAGCGTGGTCTCAAGTGGTGGAGAGCAGACGGCAGGGGAATACCAAACTGAGGCATCAATTACCTGCATCTCACTACATCGGTCAAGGGAGAACACCGCTAAATTGAATAACACTTCCCCAATCGCATGTTGGTGTACAGCATGTGTGCAAAAAAACCCAGCGATCCATCCCAGCTGCACCCTCTCCCAACAGGGTACAGTAACCGCCGCGTTTCCGCCGAGACTCCTCCCGGCGAGGAATCAGCGTGTTATGTGATTGACTCACTCACACCTCTGTATGACTGTTAAATCGTCTTCTATGCGCAGTCAATCCCAGCTTAGTGCCTTTTCCCAAGCCCCATAGGCGCGGGCGATAATTTGACTTTTATTGAAATTCAGCTCCAGCAGGTTCAAGGTGGTTGAAGGTCCTTCTTTTTACTGCCACAGATGAGATGGCGGGAGAGCGCGGCATCAAATCCTCAAGGCCCCATCTCTCCTCTCTCTGATTCTCTTAAACACCGGTCTCTCTGCCAGTGCGGGAAGTTTTGTGGTGCATCCAAACATGGTTAACAACTGTGTTTAATGGATGATTGGATATAGCTGATGTTTTCCTCTCCCCTTTGAACAGTCTTTTTATTGCTCTTCAGAAGTACACTGGCTCACTCTCTTGACAGTGCACTCCAAAAATCTGAGCTCTTATCAAGTGTTTTTGTCTTATTTTCAGGAGAAAATGTCTTTTTTGGCCTAAAATGGGCCACATTCACCTGACCAGTCCAGAAAATGACTTTTTTTCAAGTTATCTGAAGAAAAATAGTAAGAAAACTTGCCTTAAAATTTTGCTTAAAACTTGAATAATTACTTAATACAAATTACTTTTTTATTATTCTATTGGCCAATTTTTTTAAACTGTTCCAAGCAATTCACAACTTATGTTTGTCTTTAAATATTTAAAAATGTTGTCATGTGTTTAGTCTACAAAATCAAAGAAAGGTTCCCACATACAGCATTACTATTAGTGCCCGACCGATTAATCGGTCAGGCTGATAAATCAGGTCGATTCTGCCTGTCACCGATTAATCAACATCGGTCAAAATGTAGCCGATCATAAAACTTTTTGCTCCGCTGAGATTCTGTTGCTCCTGCTCCTGTGTGTCTGTGTGTTGGGCTACTGCCCGAGTGCCCGCCCCCTCCGTCCACCATTATCTAATGTAAGACTATGGAACAACGTTTTAACGTCGCGACAGATGCTTTTTTGTGAGAAAAACAGAAATAAATGCTACTGTTTATTCACACGTCCACTGTTATCTAATATGCGACTATAATACAGCGTTTTAACTTTGTGTAAGTTGCTCATCCTGTGTTCACAGTTTGACTTTTTTTATATCCTCCGATATATCAGATATCTGCTTTTTTTTGCCCCCAGTATCGGTATCGGGATCAGCCCCAAAAATCCCATATCTGTCAGGCTCTAATTACTATCAATTGTTTTTTATTCATGTAACGTTTCAGTTGGTGTGATCTTCATCAGACATATCATGCAGTCTCTCTGCCCTACACATAAACATTCCCCGTAGGAGCAGCTGACCAATCCTAGGACGATGGGGGCTCAGCCTTTTTGAAGAGTCTCACCCGTCAGAGGGCGAGAACATTTGATTAACAGGAACATCACACATTTTTATAGACATAATGCTTTAATCTCTTGAGATGAAAATATTTTTTTTAATAGGGGCGACCTTGCCAACAATTAGAAAAATATATATTTTTTTTAGAGTCACAAAAAACAAGAAACAACAGTAAAAAAAATCAACATCTTTTCACCAAACATCTTTTCTTTCTCCCTCATTTGATAAAAAGATGTTGATTGGGTGGCTGTGGCTCAGAGATAGAGTAATCACCTCTTAGTCGGAAGGTCAGGGGTTGGATTCCAGCTCCTGCAGTCACATGCCGAAGTGTCCTTGAGCATGACACTGAACCCCAAATTGCTCCCACTGTTAGTCAGTGGTGTGTGGATGTATGTGTGTGTGAATGTATTAGATAAATCTGATGGTTTCCAATAGGAAATCCTCTACTATCAGTGTGTGAATGTGGTGTGTATGGGTGAATGTGCAGCATAAAGCGCTTTAAGTGGTCTGAGAGACTAGAAAAGCGCTAAATAAGTACTGGTCCATTTTTTTTACTATTATTTCCTGTTGTTTGTGAATCTAAAAAAATCTTAAAATTGTTTTTTTAATTAATTGGCACGATTGCTCTTATTTCAAAAATATTTTCATCCTGAGAGATTAGAGAATTTTGTCTTTTTAAAAATACTTTTGAAAAAAAAATGTTGGAAGATCATGTTAAACTGCGAGGCACCTGTTAATTGAATGTTATCGGCCCCTGACAGGTGAGACTCATCAAAAAGGCTGAGCCCCCCCACTCCTGGGAGTGGTCAGCTGTGTGGGGCAAAGAGCTTGCATGATATGTCTAATGAAGTACGCGGGAAACTTTCTTTGATTTTGTGGGCACATTTTGGGTTACGCCCTCTTCCTACACACCTGTGCCTTCAGGTGTGCTGAGATTTTGCACTCGCCATTAAAAAACTTGAAATAAGACATTTTTCTTGTATGGCCAGGTCACTGTGGCTCATATTAAGCCAAAAAAGACATTTTCAACTAAAAATGAGACAAAAACACTTGTTAAGATTTCAGATTCTTGCAGTGAAAGGTTGGGAAGTATTATGTTTTTCTTTCGGAGAACTGTGTTCTTTAAGGATTGATTTTCTCGTTAGAGTTATTTATAAAATTATAAATGACCTTATAATTTCACGTTTTTTGATATTTCTCTCACTTTCTGTTCAAACCAGAGCTTCAAGGTCGTCTTCTTACTTCTCTTGAATGTTTTGAATGTTTTCAGCAAACGTTGATGTGTTAGATCCCTCTTTGTTTAATTTCTTTTTAACTGTGGAGCTCAATACGCCTGGATGGGCCCTCTCTTCCAGATCAATCCTCTTGATTTTAAATTTAGTGTTACTTTATTACCTGAACGTTATCATCAGTAGCTTTTGTCTCTGTGTGTTTCTCTGTATTATCCGTGGATTTCTAACATTTAACGGTTTGGCTTCTCTTATTCCCTTGCAAAATAATTCTCTCGTGTGAAGCACTTTGAGTACTTTTGCACCAAAGGTCTAAGAAAAGGGAAATTAAGTTCAGGAGGTGAGAAGTGTGTGAGTATGCATATATATTGCATCTTGCAGCTCTCTTATATCCCTCTTTTGCATGATTTTGCATTGCATTAGCCCTGCGTTTATACCCGTGCAAAAAGGAGAGGAGAGCTTTGTTCTTGTGTTTTCCTCTTCGACGTCATAAATATTGCAGGCGGCAGACAGAAGCAGAACATGCATATGTCCTTGTGTGTTCAGGCATCAGGACAGGAATGAGGTCAGGTGGTTTCCAAGAAATGATGTTGAGCTGGGGTGAGATCCATTTGTGGATAAGATAACACAGGGCGCTGCCACATGATGCCCTCCTCATGGCGGCATCTCTCCGATTACTCGTTCCGTATCTTATTGAGTGTGTCTTCACATGAACTGCACCCTTCTCCTGGTCTTCCTCTCTCTGTATCTCGGTTCCATCTCTCCGCCTACTTGCTCTCGTGATGTCCTTCTGCCTGCACACTGGTTCCACATATCACTCGATGGTTATCTTGGTTCAAGTGTGTGACAGAAAAGGACAGCCAGTTCCATCCTTTTTGTTTTGGCCTCTTAACCCCAGATGCTGGGAAATTCAGCCAGGCGTGCCACTGAGATGCCACCAGAGACACTGTGCTCATATTTGACACTCACAGTATTGATTCCAGTATTTTTTGCCCTTTATTTTTGGACTGAAAAACCCTACCGACAGTCGCAGGACTGTTCTAATGATGATCCCGGCAGCAACAGAAGGATGTTATTTAGCAAAATCCTTCTTTACACCCTGTTTTCCTTTGGTTTGCTTAAAAAAAGGAGAAAGCTCAAACCCACCCCAGATAGCCCATTAGCTATGGCCAATACCACTAAATGTCAAGCTAGCTCCCTCCCACTGAGACCTGGACATGCTTCTTCTCCGTCTGTCTGCCTGTGTCTGTTACGAGGAGAAGTGATTTCAAGGCCAAGCAGGGGCTAAATTCTAGCTTTTTTCATTTAAAGTTTAGAAATGTCAAATTCATGGCGGATATGCTTTCATTGTAAAGCCATTCTCCTTATGGGAAAAGGTTGAATTACATCGCTTCACGCTTGCTCTCCAACATAAACACAGAGTTTAGTACTCAGAGGGTCATTTTCCTCCTTTCTGGCAGGAGAGCAGCGGTTCTTGTTGCAGTTGTTGCTCTGTAAAGCGATAGTCCTCAAGCCCTCTTGGTACACGTCAGCCACTCCACACTTTTAATTCGGGGCATCGATTGAGGAATTTGTTTAGCGGCGTCATTAAAGCGATCAAATTTCTGCTCTCGTTGTTTTTATTGGAAAAGAAAGCAAAGCGGGAGTGAGAAGGAGGTGTGATGAGAGTATATGACAGTGTGTGGGTGTGGCTGAGTGATTGGGAAGCCAGCCAAAGTCTTGTACCACAGCCAGTGAACCATCGGGGAGTAGTCTCCCCTCTCTCTAAATGCTGTTTTGTGAGGTGAGCAGCCTGATAAGAGTTGTAATTACCTCATTTTAGTGCAGCAAATTGCCAGGTTTCTTAAAAGCAGACAGGCTGGCTGAGGTAATATCAGCGGTAATGAGTATTGTGACGGTTGTAGGAGGCGAGCGCTGGATTATTGCATGGTCACTGCTGCTGCTTTGCTGTTACAGCAGACCTTCGCACATACTGCGCTCATTATAGAGTGGTTGAAATGGTTTAATAAGGAATTATTTTACTCTTTGTGCTCTGAAGCACCATGTGCATGTGTAGAATTACCAGCCCTGCTTTTAGTGTACACATTCTGTGTGTGAAAAATACATGTTTTAAAATGTTACATTAATTTCTAGGGATGGGCGAATAGCGATACCAGTTATCAGTATTAGACTGATACCAGCCTTTTTTCAAGGTATCGATACTGGTGAAGGCTGTCGATACCAGCAGCCGATACTCAAGGCAAAAAATCTTATGTCAAGTCTGTCCTTCTCACCAGTAGTTGGCGCTACATTGCTGCGGTTGAACAACACGGCAAATATGGGTCAGGTCCTGTTCAGACAACATGAATGAACTAGGGAGACTTAAGGGTAAAACTGTTTTATTTTACAATTAAGTATTATTTTTTTTAATTTTTAAACTCTTATTGTTGTTCATCATGCACTTTCATATTATTTTTAATATTTTTTTTTAAGTCATAGTGACTGTGCTGTCTTTGATCAAAATGATCTGTCACTGTTAGATTAAATTTTATGTATCAAAAGTACAAGCAGTATTAGTACTCAGTATCAAGGGAGTACTCCTGCTGGTATCACTCTGGAAAAAAAGTGGTATCAAACATCCCTATTGATTTGTATAAAAATTAGTTTTTATATCATGAAATGTGTACCCTGAAAATGTTAAAGCTTTGGTTCCATAAATAGCACTGCGAAGGGATACAGGGATCCAACTTTTCTGGTTCTGATTCCAATACCAATCAGATACCAGTGTGAAAAAATAACCTGCATGTCCTATATTTTGGATAAAAGGCAAAAAATGAGTAAATGAAATTACTTAAGTTAACATGTGTTGAAACTATAATTATTTAAATGTTTACCAGCAAAACAAAGCTATAGAAATTATATTTGATTGTAATTTTTCATAGTGTGGTAATGCACCAATAAAGAGCATCAGAGGTAACTTTTCAAATCAGGCAGCCAAGAGCGCCAGTGGAAAAAAGGTATAGAACTGGTTGACTGGGTGGGCACCATGCATCTGCCCTTTCCCACGGATACTAATCCAACTTTGGGTATCAGTGCACCCCTAGCAATGAGGTAAAAATCTGCCCAGGTGTTGCATGCCACTGCCTGGACTCTTCACTTGTTTGTGCATAAGCTGTATTTACATGTCCACAAACCCCCAAAAACTTCCCTGAGATTTACTGGATGGCCTCCAAGAGTAAAACCAGCCAAATAATAAATAAAAATTAATATTTAAGGCTGATGGTTACTTAAATGTTTTGTGAGTCAAATTTTAAAACAGTGGGTATGAGCAAGACTCCATGTCTTTTGTGTGGGACATAGAGTTATGCTCAGTTATTTAACCATGTCATCTGTAATATTTAGTCTCACAACTCAGAAAAAAAGTCCAAACAAGGACATAAAGGTGACGTTTTCCATCAGGTGATTGGCTCCACTTTCCCTCCACTAGAGCACCGTTGTGATTACTCCAAACCCAGAGGAGAGAGGGATCTGTAACAGATTGAATAAAAACATCTGATGTTGAATAAGGAGATTTATTTTAAAGATGTGAGCAGTGTAAATGTGTCTGCCTCTGGCTGTCTTTCTGTTGTACTGAAATAGATGAAAAAACTGTCATCCTAGTGTAGGTCTTGCTTTCTGTGTCCCCCATTATGTTGTAAACATCACACTGTAGCTTTCACTACCTGTCATGTCCTTCCCCCTGAGACTCATCCGTGCCCAACTCTCCCCTCATCCAACAGGAAAAGCTCTAAAGCTGCCAGTCTGCAGAATTCTGGGGCCAGGGCTCCTGAAAAATTCTTAAAAATTTAGCAGCCGGCATCATGTAATGTGTATTTCATACAAAGGCATCATTTTTACAACAAAGTAGTGGAAAATAGAACATCAAGACAGCCTTTTTCTCATTGGTTCATTTAAGATTCCATGAAATGATGAATTCTGTAAGCATCAGCAGCTCCTTGGTACATTTTTTCAAAAACTCAACCAAAGGAGCTGCAATGAAGTCAAGAAATATCAGACGTGTTTATGTATGGTGGATCACAACAAAGCTTAACAGATTCACTTACCAAAATCCTCATACACAACAAAGTGGATCAAATACCACAGGAATACTTACCGAGCTGCTTTGATTTCCCCCAAAGAAAACACTGCAAAAAAACCTGACATCTTGTCGTGTTTTTTTTTTTTTTTTTTTAATCGTATTTTAAGTTAAAATTGTATGAATTTACTTGATATGAGCCACATTGAACTCATCAGTCTAGAAAAATGTCTTGTTTCAAGTTGTTTAAAAGCAAAAATTAGGTCTGAATTGCTTGTAACAAGCAAAAAAAAATCTGCCAATAAAAAAAAAAAAAAAAAAAAAAAAAAAATAAGGCCTGTAAATTTGTTTGTTTGTTTAAAACTAGAATAATGTCTTACTTCAAGTATCTCTTCTCTCGTTCCACTGGCAGATTTATTTATTTTTTACTTGTTACAATTAACTCAAACATTATTTTCTATTAAAACAACTTAGGATAACTTGAATGTGTCTCATATCAAGTAAAATTAGACCATTTTTACTTAACACAAGACAAAAACGCTTGATAAGATTCCAGTTTTGTTCATTGAACGGGAAAAGTTTGAGCCACCCCAAACCCCTGACTGCCACTCAAAGATGAACTAAAGCCTCAAATAGACGTCTTCGATGGCTTCTTGAGCGCGAAACGTCAGCCGACCCAAAATACCACCTCTGGCACTAGTGCAGCTGACTGTAGTACTTTGAGCTTAAAGCGTTCCCTTCTCAGGATCTGCCAACAAAAAAAAAATAATTAATTAATTTAAAAAATGACAAAGTGACAATTCCTGCTTGTCTGCTGGTTGAACTAATCAGGGTACTCAAAAAGAATAAGTTTACTTAAAAACAAAGCAGCTATGGCAAATATAACTTAAACTGATTTTTTCTCACATGTAAAGTAAATGAACCTTTTAAACAATCGTACATCTCTGTGCAGCGTAGAGATGGGTACCAAATAAGGTACTTTTATAGGTACCAACTGATTCAGTCAAAAGTACTGGGTACCAATTCACGTAAAATCAAAAGGTACCACTTTAGGTACCTAATTGCATCCTTGTGACTGTGAGGGAGTGAACGAGTAGGTGGTTTTCCATACTGGACATATTGAAAAAAAATATGTTAAATTGAAAAAAATGAGGTTTTATCATCGAACAAATTCTTTATTTTTTTTATTTTTTTTTTACACATTACACATTTTAACACAAAATAAGCACCAAAAATTGGTACCGTTGGGTACCGGTACCGATTGCGAGGTACTGGGTATCGGTACTGTATTATTTAAAATGTGAAAGGTACCCATCCCTATTGCAGTGTGCCAAACATTTCAAACAAAGCTCATGTTGTTTGCTGGGTTCCCACACCTCTCGATAGTAACATGGTGATGTCACTCCATTCAAAACCTTCTGGGCTCACTCACAAACTAAATGAATGAATGACTTGCCCACGTGTAAAGGTGAAACGTAGATAGACGAGCCCCTTTGTTGTCATGAACCAGGTCTTGGCCATGATAAACAAGAGGAGACACACTGTCGGAAATCAATAAAGGAATAAGTTTAATAAGAAAATGTAACGTCAAAAGGATTCAAAACCCAAAGGCCACTGAATTAACAACGGAAATAAACAAAAAAAAAAGCGTGCAACCGAGGAACAATGCAGCGCCAGGCCAGGCCATGCCAACGACCTGAGCCGTATCATCACTGCAAGACTCTCCTAAAAAATCTACATGAGGTGGAGAGACTCTTATTTCTGCTGTGTGCGTCAGAAGCAGGGTGAAAATAGGACATGTGAAATGGCATATCCTTTGTAAGAATGCTGAGTGCTGCGTTCCACCAGATTATGTTGACAGAGTTTAACCTTTTCATTGAAACATTCATGTTGCGACTGTTTGCCCTGAAACTGATACACAGGTTATGAGATACGCTCAGGATTTGATGAGATCACATTGATTTTTACTCTGTCACCTTCACCCATGTTTTCTTACTCACTGTCTTCACATTTTTTCCAAAAAACAGAAAATTTTTGTTCTCACTCTTCCTCTAGCTGAGTCACGGGATGAGAATAGTTCCTGGTTATGTTCCTTTTCTCGTAATAGCTTGAATGTAGGAGGGCACTGGTTTTCTGCCATTACATCTAGGCAAAGCTTGTTTAATGTGTCAGAATAAATGCGCACATTTGCAGGTCTGCAGCGCTCTTTGTCTTTAGAGAAGATCAAAGCTGCACATTACTGATACATGCCCTCGGAATATGAATCTGATGCATAAATGTGTGAATTCAAACGTCTGTTTCTGTGCGAGATGTAACTCTTAGCGTGGTGGAGCTGGAAAATTAGATTCCATTTGCAAGCTAAAGAAGAAGAGATAAGAGGAAAATATGTGTGCAGCTTAGATGAAAGGCTGTGTGTGTGTATGTGTGTGTGTATGTGTGTGTGTGTGTGTATGTGCAGCCAGGATGAGTCATTTGATTGGATTTCTTTTGTAATAAGCAGAGGTCAAAGGGTAAAGCTGGAGAGCCTTGTGTAAAGCCCAGAGATCTTCAGCTCAGTCTCTCCTCTCAGACGGATGCTTAGAAGGTGTTTGTGGTGCAGCCTCATGGCTGACGTGTGTGTTTTCTTTGGGTGTGTCCCTTCTCCTTGCTACCCTGCATTGAGCTGATGCAGAAAAGAAAAAAAAAGAACAACCTCCTCTGTAGCCTGTCATTAACAAAAGGCAGCAGGAATGAGCGTTAAAAGGAAGGAAGGGAAAGAAAGTGAAAGAAGATGAAAGATCAGGAGTGAAGAAACACACAGGAGGAGGAGGAGGAAGGATGGGCTGGGTGGTGGGCTGGGGTTATGATGAATTAAAGATGACACTCACCGGCAGCCTGGTTTCTAAAGATCACTCTGTCTGCTAATGTAATGTTAATGAATGCAAATGATGTGCCTAACCTCTCCCCTCTGACCAGGAGAGAAGGAGGAGAGGAGATGGAGAAGGAGAGAGGAGGTGTGAGTTCTGGCTGTTTGGGCAAATCTTGACCATGATATGATTACACGCACACGTCTGCTGTCACTGGCCCCTGAGTGTTCATTGACTGTGTATCCTGCTCTGTTTGCAAACCTCACCTCGGGGTGTTGTGTTTCCTGCTTCCCTTCCACAGTAACTGCATTACAAACCGGTTATAGTGGGGTAGTGGTGGTGGAGGGGAGTGTAAGCGCTGCAAGGTTGAATCTTAAGTTTTATGCGACGTGGCAAGCCAGATGTGCAAGGCCAGGAGAGTGTCACCTTGCTGTGATGGTGGGGTAATTTCATCAGGTTCTGCAGATAGAGCATGTAGATTAATTTTCCTCTCTTGCATGTGTTCTTTCTAACATCTGCTGCTCATCTCACTTTGGCTCCTGAAGCTCCTCTCCTCTCATATCTCTTGGCTTCCTTTCTCGTCTCTGACCTGGCTTTCTTTCATGCCGAAAATTTTATTTCCACTCAGCCAGAGCGAGTGACTGCAAGCCCAGAACACTGTTAATACATCTGAGTGTGTGTTTGCGAGCTGTGAGCCTGTTCGTTTAATTCTGTCTGTGGCTCAGCGACAGGGGACTCGTGTATCCCGTCACTCGGTGCCAGTGTCTCAGAGGATGGCAGATAATTTTCTGTTCAATTTTCAAATCAGCCACATTGTCATTTCTGTCTTCGGGGAGCCATAGAAGCAACATATTTCTTTTGATGTATTTCTTTTGACGCGCCTGTAATGTCTATTTAAAGCGAAACCCTTCAGTGTGACTGACACAGCTTTAGTGTGGCGCAGATTAGTGAAGTCTCACATCTGTGTTTGCGAGGATTGTCTTCCCTGTCGAACACGGTGACTCAATCAAAGATATCACCTCTTTCATATTCGGTTTTACCCTGAAGCGCTGCTGTCTGCGCTGTAAATCCAGTCACAGTTTTTAAATCAGCTCAGTGCTCTCAACCATGCTGGACTTGAGCTGGTCCTACCTTCCAGTCCAGTAAACAATCTTTTTTGTGTGTGATTTCCCAGGGTGCAGCGAGTGAACAGTGTCCGTCTGTGCGACAAACTTCCACTTCCACATGATTTGTTCACAAAAAAACCTTCACTCTGTCAAAAAATGTGCCTTTTTTGTATTCATAAATCCCCCCCAGTGGACGGCTGATTAGTTTGGGAGACGCTGCGGCTTTTGCTCTGGTTTGTTTGTCACTTTGTTTTCAGCCTCGTACTAAGATGCCAGACTCAGCAGGCTACCACGGGGCTTCATCATTGTTAAGTGCTCATTTCAATCCCACTGATTCCTCCTCTTCGTTCTCCATCTCTGCCTGTCTTCCCCCCTTCCATCCTTCTTTCCCTCATTTCTCTCATCTTGATTCCATTTCTGAGAAAAGATATCACCCCTCCTTTAAACAATGTCACTCAAGGCCTCTTGGATCTCATTCCAGTTTGTTGCTACAATCACAAAGAGAAGCCCCTCTTGGCCCTGCATCCAGCATCTGGACATGATTGTCTCATTGAATTACAAAGTATACCAGCATCCTTGAACAGGAGGGCATATTGGAAAGGGGTGGTGGTTAAAGGATGGCTGAATGGAAAAGATGTGTTATGGGATGGGAAGGAAAATCCACAGAGAATAGTCTGCCATATTGACTGAGGAGCTGAGGGGCTCTGGAGAGGCACTTCAGCACGTGTTCGATCGACCGGCAGCCATACAATCATACAACACTCACCACAAAGACGGGGAATTACGCAGGCATGTTGCCATTCTGACTTGCAGACGGGAGAATTAAGGCTGTGCATACACGCTCAAAGAGGGCGGAGAGATTGGACGATCCATACCTGCTGCTCTGTCGGCTCCCATCCGCCTTTCTCTAAACGTCCTTTTGCCCAAGAGCTCGCAATACGTAATCATGCATGTCTATGTGATGTATCATGCGACTGCTTGCTGACGTGTAATTGTGTGAAGAAGGCTGCCTTATCGACCCAAACGCAGGGCCCCATCAATGTTTAATGCAGTCTCCTTCGCCCTCCTTGCCTCTCTCTATCCCCCCCTCTCTATCTGGGGAAACAGCCTACCATTTGGTATCGATCCCCCACTTGCTACTAATGAGAAGGCGCTGTGCTTGCTTGCAGGGATTGCAAGCTGTAGGCCCTTCAGTTTCGCCTTGCCTGTTGGCTCGCACTTGCGCCTTTCTTGGTTTTGACGAGCACTCTGGCAGAGCCTCAGCTTGACTGAGCCATACACAATGAGCCAGCCCACATCCCCCTGTATGTTTCAGAGTAACTAATAATCTCTGATGTAGTCACAATACATCCCCCTGCCTTGTGGCTCTTTGAATCCATTTAAAGCCGGCTTCCCTGACACCTACAAGCTATTGTTTTCCTGTAGATTTATGGGCCATGGTGACATAGTCAACATTAAGCTCTCTATGTTAATAATTTTCCCACACACTGAACTGCTAGTGAACCTGGCGTCTTTTCATTTATTAGAGCTCGCAGGTAGAGCTGACATAGCAGAATGTGAAAACACTCTGGGCTACCCTCCAAACATGAGGGACTGCAGCTAGGTGTTGTCTTTTCTCTCCTTCCAAATAACTTGATGAAAATTAAAAAAGAGCAAAAGCAAAAAGAGCCATGTACTAAAATGAAGGGATTACGGTTTTGGCTCCCCTCCTGAAATCTAGTGAGTAAGCTAGAGCCCACCTCACTCTGGTTAACTCTGATTGGCCATCTGCCAGGTCAGAGGTGGGACTCGTGTTCACACCAACTTATTTGGCTGTGCTGCAACAGGCAGCTTTTAGCAACCATATTTCTTTTGTAGTAAGTTTATAGAGAAGTCTTTTTGAGTCCTTGAAGATTGAAACATGGGGTTATGAGCCACCACCTTTAAGAATAAAAGTGAGATCTTTCTCTACATTTTTGCTCTTCAATCTTTAAAATGAAGAAATTCTACTGAAGGAGGTCAAGTGTCTCAGGTCTGGAGATTTTACAGATGAATTGATGCAGCTTCATAGCTATGCTGGTGTTGCACAGGAGGGTTTTTGTACAGAGGGAACTGAGCCTAAAGATGAAGCTTCACATTTGTGAGTCCATCGATATTTTAACCCTCACTTATGGTTATGTTCTTTAGGTAGTGATTGTAAGAGGGAGAATGTGATACCAGCAGCTGGTGTACGATTCCTTCAAACTGTGTTTTGAGAGCAGACTTATAGAGTGAAGAGCTTGAACATCTAGAATAAGACCACAGCCTTCTCTTATTGAAAGAAGCCAGCCTGGTGGTCTGCAGACCCAGAATTAGCTGGAGGGATTGTGTACCAACCAGGTTTGGGAATATGCCTGAATCTCCCAGTAGGTAGAGAGCAGTGCTAGGCTAGCTTGCTAACCCTGCTGCACTGATAAGCAAACAGAAACAGCTCTAATAAAGGTGAATTGTTAAAATGTGTTGAGTCTGGTAGCGGAAGTCTGACTAACTGCAGTTTTGCTTTATCTGCAGGACTTAGTAAGGTAAACAAGGTGTTAGGATAATCTAGATGTTTTGAAATAAAAGTATGAATAACTAGGTTTATAGCTGAATTCATTTATTTGGGCAAAGCCCTCTGTTGGTGATAACATGGTTGTACAATTGTTTTAAAGTTTTGTCTATATAACGAAAAGTCAAATGGAAAATAGCTTGCACGAAGGCCTGGGCATTATTTTGATTTTATCAATTAATTTGAGTTTTTTTTATGGGATGGGAGAAAAAAAAATTGATGTATTGTAGTATCGCAATTTTTATGCTCCAATTTTAGATTTTTAAATTCTTATTTATTTATTTTGTTAATAGAAAAAATAAATATATTTTTTTCTTTCTTTTTTTCCTCTTTTTCTTTTTTTTATTTCAGTCCTTCATTTTAGTCTTTGTCTAAACTGAGTTGAAAAACAAATTGAGATGTCAGATCCCCTGAATAAATCTTAAAAAGTGACTCACATGTGATGTTAATTTTTGGGGAAAATATGACTCCTGATTATAGTCTGTAGACATCATCATTCAGCTTTTCTCACTTGGTCTGGTGTTGAAAAAATTAACTAGAATTTGCAATCACGGGGATATCACAGAATCGCAATTTTAATTGAATCGGCACCCTGAAAATTGCTAATGAATCAAAAAGTATAAAGTCCTAGCCCTAGTTTTTTTTTTTTTTTTGTTGACAAAGAAAGAAAGAATTTTTTTCCTTCCCTTTTATTGCTCACCTTTGGTGCTGTAGTAGGCTTCAGTAACCACCCTGTTTCCTTCACAGAGATGCACTCACAGTAGCAGCATGCACAGCACTAACAATAGCAAGAAGTTTGGTTGCTTTGCACATTGCCCAAGATATGGTACCCATATTTACAGAGAAAAAAACTGGGTTAATCCACATGCTTTTTTCTTTCTGCAATGGCAGACGTCATCCAGTTGTACCATGGAGCTAGAGACAATGAAAATGTCATTGTTGTGTAATTTTTCTTCAGATTCAGTCATGAGAGACTTCCTTGTTCTTTGTTTTGGAAATGGTGCTGCTTTCAGTCTGAACATAAACAATCCTGTCTCCTTCAAAACTACTAAGTGTAGTTTTTAAAACAAAGGAACAGCTGAAATTTCAGATCCTGGAAACATCTGATTTTTAGTCTTATTTTAAGGCCATTTCACCCAGTCCTGCTTACACCTTTCTCTTAAGGTTTCAAGCTGGGCTTGGTTTTGTTGTTGCTTAGGGTTGATGATACGATCTCTGCTTAAGTTTTCAGCGAGATGCTGAGGTTCACAGACATATACAGCAGAAGTAATACAGCTGATAGTGTGATGGACAGATAGAGCTGTGCATCGTCAGCATAACGTTGAATATGATGCTGATTCTAAGGTTTGTGGTTTAGAAAGATTTGACACAGAAATTAATTCTATCCTGACTTATTACCTAACCCACACATGTTCCTAATGCCATCCCTGTCTTATTTTGTGGGTAGATCAGTGTGAAATTACTAGACCCTGTAGTGAGGGAAGATGAAGCAGAAAGGGTGTCTCTGCTCTCTGCTGTAACTTTTCATCAAAGTGAACACTGTTCTGGTGACACGTTTGACCCAAAAATGTAAACCTCTTGCCTTGTATCCTCCTCTCAAAGATGTTTTCCAATTGAATACACCAGCAGCTCCTTATTTAATTTTCTACAAATGATCACTTCCTCTGAAGTTGTTTTGCAGGCTCAGGTCAGAAAAGATGACTTATAATAACAGCAATAAAGCAAAAAGTACCTCTTGTAATTCTAAAAGAGGCTTCTCAAATTAATGTGGGAAGCTCATTTGAGAACAAACTCTTGTCTCCTCTTGCAGTTTAAAGGATGAATGGGCCACACAGCAGCTCATTTATAACTCAACCACACATTCAAGTACACAAGGGACATTTTCCAAGTCCCTGGTGCCAGCGCACAGGTGTGTGAGCTGTGGCGTGACGGCTTTGTAGGCCCCACTCGTTGCTAATAATCACTTAGCATACTCCATTTACTCTTTCTCTGCTCTGGTTTTCTTCTAATGGGAGACATTAGATCACATGACACAGTTCAGCCACCCCACCATTGGGCCTTTGACCCTTTTTTTTGTCTCCTACCGCCACCATCTTGCGCCTCCTTCCTACCCTGTCCGTTGCTTTTAAAAGGAAATGGAAAACGGCCGACCGAGTGCCTGTGTGATTTGACTAAAGCTTCTGTGATTTCCCCTGAGAAAGGCTTGGCAGTCCCCACAGTGCTGGCTGGTGCTGAGGGCTGTTTTGTGCTTCTATCTCCCCAGCTGACAGCGTCTCGAGCAGGCAGGCGGGCAGGCTGGGGCTGGCTGCTTTGCTGGCTGTGGAAACCAGACAAGGCAAGGCTGATCTTAGGGAAATTGAAATACTCTGATGGAAGCCGGGTGTGAACAAGCCTGTCACTGTAAGGTGAACACAGGAAACTATGCAAGTGTGTGTGCTGCATGTGTGTGTCTCAACGCCTGCCTGTGTGAGCTCTTGTGTGTTGCAGCTGAATTACCTCGGCTAATTGGTTTCATGTCTGAGGACAGTTTCTCCCTATAAGAGGAGATTGAGAATGAAAGGTTGCCTTCCGTCTTACTGGTGGCTTGTCACTCATCTTCAGTGTGCTTGTTTTTTTTTACCCAAGACCACTTGAACCGCACATGACATGCTTGAAGTGTGCCATCATTTGGAATGATTTCTAAAATCACCGCGAGTTCAATGAGATTTTCCAACGAAGCAGCAGCTGCGGGTGTGTGCTTTGAAGGATGAGGGTTCTGAGGGCTGGGACCTTCTTCTTGATCAAGCCCGGTGTCTGCTGGTTGTGTCTTAGCATGTGGCCTGAGATTCCTCCTGCATCAACAACATGTGTGGGCCTCGCTAGCCAACCGTTTGCACAGTGGACGATGTCCAAAAGCACAACAGAGCAACTGCAGCTCACTCTTATCTACGGATTATCAGCCTGACATACCATTTTTTTCCTCCTATCTCCAAATATTTTATCTGTTTGGCAACAGCAGACTCAAGTTGAGGCATGTTGTGGCATCAAAAAAAGGTGAAGTATGTCCTGCTTCAAAGATTAGGACGGAGACTAAACTGTCAGTTGCTGGAAAAGTTATGAATTTGTTATTACTCTGCGAAGGCCAGCACATCCCCCAGTCCATCACTCTGTAAGTCTCTGAGAAAAGGTGAAAAACAGGAGAAACCAGCAGTTTGTGATAACTGCCAAACTTCTCCCTTCCTTCCTGGAGCTGAATCAAGTTCCCAGATATCAGCGTGCGAACAAGAAAGATTTTAATCAGAACAGGCGTGACAAACTTCTCAGGAGAGCCGCCAGACTTGTTTGTCTGTGATGTGTCACTGAGGATGAGTGGAGGGGTGGGATGAGTGGGACATTTTTAAGTTCTCATATTTCCCAGATATAGGCCCAGGTGTGAGTCGTCCAAAGAAAAAAAGATGCATTCAAGTTGTCTTCCCTCTTGTGACAGATTTGTTTCCACCAGTCATAACTTCTTACGTTCTTGACTGGATGTTCAGACAAATGCTCAAAAAAAGTAAGAAACACAAGATGCATTCCTCCTTTGGATTAAAGCGCTCAGTCATGCTTTATTTCAGGAAATGTCCCAGAAAGGAACGAAAGCCCTGCCTTGTTTTTGGATCCCTGTGTCTACATTTGCGATGCTTTCTTTGGGTGAAGGGTGTGACAAAGTTCAGCGCTTCTAATGTGCACCAAAACACGCACAAAAGCTAAATATCTCTGATTTTCCCATGAGTGATGACATGCCTCACAAAAACAAACACACGCATGCAAACAAAAGCCTGGTGTACAAACTGCAGTTTCATGCTCGCACAGACAGAACACGATACAAAGCTCAGCATTTACCAGCATGACAGAGACTCTCAGACATTCCCTCCAGCGCAGCGCCGAGGCTTTGTTTCTGCGCCTCTTGTCTTAGCAGAAGTCTAGCAGAGATGGATGAAACGCTGTGAAGGATTCGTCTCCTCTCTGTTCACCGATGATAGTGTCAAGTGATCACTGGGGCTTGAATGTGGTTCAGCTCTGTGGAATGATACTCAGAATAGCTCTTTTCGAGGCTAACCGCTTTCTTTCTTTCTTTCTCTGTTCTTTCTTTGCTGCAGAGACCGTGATGGACACTCGGGTGGCCACAGCTGAACTGGGCTGGACAGCGTATCCAAATTCAGGGGTGAGTAAAACACACTCAGGGTTAAAAAAAAAAAAAAAAAACGTGTCCTAAGTTTTGTTTTCAACCTTTCTCAGCTTGATATTTTCATGCGTAATATGACACACAATGCACGCACAGATCAGCCAGACAGACAAATAGGCAGGAAGGCAGGCAGGATGGGAGTATAGACTTAAGTAGTGCCCAATGTGGCCTCTATTATAGGTATTATTTTCTCTCTGTCCCAGCTCATAATGACTTAATGACATAATGGGTTCACGTAAGCCCCAGAACACAGTACCTAAGTCTCTGTAAATGGAAGCTGGGGGGATACCATAGACATAATGATACTGTAATGATACATTTATTCAGGGAAGTGGAGGTATTAGGATGAAACAGGGAAGGAGGGGCTAAGAGGGTGGAAATGCTTTGGGCTTTTTTCAGATTTCAGGGGGAACTATTTTCAACTTGCAGGTAGTTTCACGTCTATAAAAAGGAGTAGCCGCCATGGAAGAAAGTGCCAAGTCATCAGAAAAGGGAGCAGTTTTTTTTTTCCCCTTAAAGAATCAGAGTATTAGAAGTATGATTGCCCAATTACACAAATGGACCTTAAGAGAATTTAAAGGTCCTGTTCTCTGCGCTGTAATTTAATAACTCAATGAAAAGCTCCTTAGACCCACTCTGACGGCATGGATCTTGCAGGAGCGATCCAGGACAGACAAAGCCTGTTTCTTACATTTTCAGGGTCTTTGGGTCTTTTATGAGGCATTTTACACACGTGTAAAAAGAGCCTTTATTGCTTTTGAACAGAGCTTTGGCACTGTTGGAGCATTGGAAAGTGTTGCAGACCTTTTTGTTTTGGCCTCTCAAAGGAGTAGTAACTGGAACAACCTAGACTCTGGTTTGAATTTATAGGTTTATTTAGTGTACACAGGTTTATATATGCGAGTGTTTTTTTTTTTTTTTTTTGAAGGCATCTGTTTGGGCTGCCATAATCCTCTTAACTTGAGCACGGAGCCAAATCCATGCATATATTTAGTTGTGTAACAGAATTTTATATGATTTTTATTAATTATTTATTCTCTCTTGAATGCTTGATGTTTAAGAAAGGATTTCCACATTTCTTTGAAAACTTTAAATGAGCCAGCAGTGATGTATAACTTTTTTTTTTCTTTTACCTTGGTTACTGCTAAGTTGCCTGTAAGCTTGTATTTAGCTTTAGAGAAAAATAGTTAATTTCTATAGTGTTTCCAGATTTTGCCCCCCTTTGTTTTTTCCTCAGCTGTTTATATTTGACAGTAAATCCCAGATCCTGAGATCTCCTTAAGGTGTGACTTGTTTTCTGTAGGGATGCACTGATACCAATACTGGTATCGGCTATAGGTGTCCCTCAAAACTGGTTCAGTATTGTTGGGAAGGGGCTGATCCATGGTGCCAATCTAGGCAAACAGCTTTATGCCTTTTTTTTTTTTTTTTTTTTTACCTGCGTTTTTGGCTACTTGATTTGAAATATTACCTCTGATGCACTTTCTTTGATTTTTTTTTTGCTGCATGACCAGTCCACAGGGTATAAAAAGTTTGCTATTGACTTGAATTTCTGTACATACTGTAGCTAAAAATAAGATTAAAACTCAGATTTGTTTCCAGGAACTGAAGTTTCAGCTAGTCTTTTGTTGTAAAAACTAAACTTAGTTTTGAAGGAGACAGACTTGTTTACATTCACATCGGAAGCTGCATCATTTACAAAACAAAGAGCAAGGAAGTCTCTTGTAACTGAGTTTAGATTTTATAGCTCAACTAAACATTAACTTCAATAATTCCAATTACTCATTTTTTACCTTTTACCCAAAACATTACTGGTCTTATCCCACAGAAGGGCATGCAGGTTATTATTATATTATTATTATTTCTGTATCAGTCGATACTTGGGGGATCAGTGATTGGCCCATCCTTACAGATGAAACTGATCTTACATACCTCTGGGAAGGTCTGACAGTCAGCCATTGTTGCTTCTTGCCCTAAAACCCAAAACTCAGGACACTTTATTGGTTGTTTAAGTTAAAACAGAAAGTTTTATTGTTTCACAGGTATTGTTCAATGATTTTCAATAAAATAAGATTGAAACATTGAAGGTATATGCTATCAGTTATAAAAAAAATAAATAAAAATCGGTATCAGCCAAAATTGGTTTCGACAGGTCAGGCTTTTTAAAGATCAGCGATTGGCCAGAAAATTGTGATCAGTGCACCCCCAGTCAATACCCAAAGCCCAGGTATTGGTATCAGAATCAGCAAAGTTGATCGGTGCATTCTTAGTTTTCTGTCACATAATGCACTTGACCTGGTTCAGCTGCTGTGAACTTCTGCTACTAATCCAGAGACTATGCTTAGTTTAACTTCCCCCCAAAAAAAGAAAAAGAAAAATAATATGATAACAATTCCAAACTGTTTTGTCTGTTTTTTTTTTTTTATTAGAATTGGAAAGAATGGAATGATGATGTATTTATCTCTGGTGACTCAGTCTTTCCCTGTTTCAACACAAATACACATTTTCAACACAAAGCTGTAAGGAAAAATAAAACAAAAACAACGATCAGCCATCATTGGTATCAGTGCTGAAAAGCACATAAATAAACTCAGGGCTTGTGTCAATACCTAAGGTTTCTTGACCCCTGCATTACATACTTCAGACCTGACTTGATTTATTTATCGATCAGCTGTACATCGTCCCTCTTTCTCCAGTCAGACAGCCAGTGAGATCCACTGTCTACGGACGTTTAGAGAGCTGTTTCCATCCAAGGCTGCTCAGTTCAGTGAGCCTCCAGGCACACAGAGCCCCTCGACTGTGTTCAGCATCGTTTTTAAGCTGCTCCTGGTGTAAAAGTTCAGACAGGCAGAAACCCGCTTTAGGGAGAATACACTCACTTTAAGAACTTACCTCACTCGCAGCTTACTTGACCTTGCTGGTAGCGTGTGAGCAATGCGGTACGATTGTGCTGAAGCCTCACTCCCTCTCTACCAGTCTGTCTAACGAGTAAATAACAACAAATCCCCAAATTAACAGAGTTTACAAGAGTTCTGTTGTGTGCGAACGAATCATGTAATTACAGCAAATTGTGTTGATTTTGGATTATTTTCAAATGCACAACGCTCATCTCAGCGGGCTCCAAGTGCACCTGTTTGTTCCTGTACTATACAATTTATTTTTAAACCCAGTGTTTAATGATGCATTTGACGTTTCTGCTCTATCAGACTAATCAAAAGTGATTGTAAGAGCTCTGGTAAACCTGACTGTAGCCTGCAGGGGGTGGATGACTGTAAGGAACAGAATATATAACACACAACGCATATTTGTTTGCATCGCCACTGGCTATCTGATCAATTTCCTTCTCTGCATAACTTCCCTTCTATCACACACAACAGGAAAAAAGGCCCAGACACTCACACACACACACTCTAACACACACACATTGGTGTTGTCCCTGAGCCTTTGGACACATCTCATCAACTTCCTTCAGTGGCTTCTCCTTCAGGAGTTCATAAGAAGTGCAGAAGTGTGTCTGTTTGTGCTTGGCTGACCTGAAGGGTTAATTTTGAAGGATTACAGAAGCAGTGTCATTAGTTCCAGCGGTGTAAACACAAGGACAAATCAGCACCGGCCGTGGGAATGTAAAATTGAGCGTCAGTATGCATACGCACACACTCCTGTATTATCATCAGCTCAAGAGGGGAGTTCAAAGTAAAAAAAAAAAAAAAAAAAAGAAAGAAGCAGAGATGAAAATATTCCATTAAACCTTTATAATTTACATTTTGAGTCAACATTTTCTATCCTTTCATTTCAGTCGGATACGTTCCTTCAGTCTCTCTCTGAACTCCCACTCTCACACATTTATTTCTCAGCATCTTTGCTCACCTCCATCATTTTGAGCCAGTTTTTTTTTTTTTTCTTGCGCTGTCTCTTTGTCTTCATCTGAGGCACAGTTAGTTTGGCAAATGCCCCCTGACCTTTCCATGCAGCAATGTGAAAGTGCAGTTATAAAAAACAGTGACTCACACATGCACACAAACACACACATGCATACAGTGCACATATTTTCCCTCGTGAACATTTAAAATGCACTTTAGTTAACACAATCATTCTAAGCTTTCAGTAGTGACCCAGGCCCTGTAATTAAATCTTCCAGGCAAAGTGACTTAAAGAAAATCGGTTAACATGACCTTCTTTAATTGGAGAGAGAAACTGTTTGTGGTTGTGTAGACGTCTAAGTGGGTTTCTGAAGGTTTATGTACGCAAGAGAATCAGAAAGACTTCATTTAAAGAAAGATTTAAGATGAGCTTTAAGATAAGAAAAGAAAGCTCTATTAATTCCCAATGGGGAAACTCATATGCCACCGGTCACACAGTCCACCCATACAATACACATGGAGACATTTACTATAAATACAAAAAAACAAATACCAAATGCCAAGGTCATGAAAAGCAGAAATGCTGCTGGAATGAAATACCTTCTGAGTCATTCAGTGGAACTCTGAGGCATCAACAGACAGTCATTAAATAAAAGCTTTTCAATCAAGTATAAAATTAATGGTTCAAATTAAAGCTCCTCTGATGAACTTTAAAGTTGTCTGTTCTTGTGCTTGTACAAGCTGTGTTTTCCAGCAAAAAAAAAAAAAACATTACTGTGCTTTATTTAACTGAAAAAGTATTGATTATTAGAAATCTTTGCCTTGAACTCCTTGGATGAGCTGAACTAACACCTACCCCCAACCCGCCCCCTGCCAGCAGTTTCAGAGATCATAAATAACTTTACAGAAATCAGCATAGTTGCTGATAGCTTTATTTGCTTTTGTAGGATATAAAGTTAAAAAATAAAATGTAAACTTTTACAGGAATAATCCTGCTCAATTGTTACTTATGGGCCTTTATACATGTGTGTCAGTGTCTGCGTCTGCCTAAAACCCTCTCCTCAGCCTCTATGTTGATTTTTTGGTCGTATCGCGATGTTTCTGGGCGCAGAGTAAGCATGGTTACCTCAACCAATCAGAGCAAGCCCAGTGCGCAAGTGGAGGAAGCTAATCAGAGCAGCTGGACGTAGCACAGAGAAAGAACAACACAACCAAAGGGATATAAAAAGCAGAACAAATAAAGCTTTTCATAAATGAGGGTGAAGCTTGGTTTGACTATCACTTGCTTTAGGGCATTTGGAGAGCAAGACAGGACGAAGAGCGACTCAGGTCTGCTTCTTGCTAACCAAGTATGTGTCAAATACCTGTGATTAGCTTGTGCTAACATGCTAAGTCAGGTGCACGGCTCTAAAGTCTCTCCCATGTAGAAACCTGATGTTACAGGTGGTTGCTCGACTAGTGAGTGTGTTCGGGTAGTCACAGTTGGAGGCAGTGGGTGTGTGCTGCTGCTGGCACTGAACCAAAAAGGAGTAGCCCAATTTGAATGTTGTGTTTATTAACAAGTAACAAAAATTCCTGCAGACCCTACCTTTAAGTTACATTTGAAAGATAAAGCTTCCAACTGCTGACTCCTATCATCGCCTTTTTCAAGTATAGACTTTGTAAATCAGGGGAAGGCCGTTTCTATAATCTTGTTTTGTTAAATCTAGCCTACAAAAAAAAAAATCCTGCAACATGAAAGTCATGCAGAGCCACTCCTCTCCCTGCAGATGTATGTTTTGTGCAAATAAATCTTCAAAACAGTTCATTAAAAGTTGTTTAAATGGAATTAAAAGTTATTTGTTGTTTCTTAAAGTTAACTTCTAACACAGAAGTATACAAACAGAGCAATAGTTGCTCCAGGGCCGTGCTTATTACTCTTGGGGAACATTAATCCCAGAACTGTTGAATTATATTTACCAGGACAGGCATAAATTGGATTTCACACCAATTCAACGTAAGCCGTGTTTAAGAAGTCTCCCACTTTTGTTGTATTATCTGATTTCCTGCCTGATCTTTCAGAGTAATCTGGTTTTCCTTGTGTATGTGTTACAATAGACTTTGTGTAGAGAAGGAGATAAGGAATGTAACGTGTTGAAAGGCTGGAGAACAAACATCTCAGAGGGATTTTTTTCTGAGATAAAGGATTGGAAATGAAATGGGAGAAGTGAGAGATAGCAGAGGAGAGCAAGGTGTTTTTTAAAAGCAGGATGCTGCAGGGGCTGCTTAGGTATGCTTAGAGATACTGCAGAGGCTCGTAATGTTAACTAGTGTGTAGCACTATGCCACCGCAGGGAAATATATAAAAGCCAAGCCTGCATGCTCTTGTATAATATTATTTATTTGTTGTTCATGTCCAAGAACTTCTTCATAACTTTTCCTTTAAAGAGAAACGTATGTCAGACTTGCGGTGCCAGAAAAAAAGAAGGGAGGCATTAAACCAGAATTTAGTTCTTTTTTTGTGTTTCCAGAAAAATCTGAGAATGATTTAAGTGAAAGGACGATGCTTACATTCAGGGGGAGCAAATGGGATTAGGTGGGTTAGAAGGGAGGGGGAGAGCAGGAGTGATATACAGGGGGCTGAAAAGGGTTGCAGGATCAGGAAAAGGGGGGTCAGAGGAGGAGGAGGAGGAGGATTAGGAGCAGGCGGAGTGAAAGAGGGCAAGAGATCAATTGTGGGAGAGGGGGGAAAAAAGCAAACCAGCAACAACTGTGACATTCAGCTGCCGCTGTGCGTGTGGAGGAGAGCCTGGGTTAACTCATGTGACTGGCGGAGGTCACAGACAGGGTCTGGGCTTGGAGGTGAGATCCTTATCTGGGAAGGGGGTTATAGGGTCAGTGAGGTGAAAGCAGGCGCTGTTGAGCAGGTTGTCAGGGGCTATAGGGGAGGAAGGGGATAAGGAGTTTGCTGAGTGGAGGAGTTAGGGATGTGGAAGATAAACACTGAGGGACGAAAAAGGTGTGGAGTATGTGACGGATGTGGAACGATAAGGAAGAGATTTGTAGAAATCCCTCCATCCTCTGGTTGTAGCAGATGCACGGTAAAGAATGGAGACAGCACGGATTACGCCCCGTTTGTTTGTTTTTATTTACATTCCCTTTTCCTTTCTCTGCTGTAGGTCTTGTGTGTGCACAGGCATATTTTACAGAGCCGAAGTGTGCCTTTGCATTTGTGCACCTGCATATGTGAGTGCGTGAGTGTAAGCGCTGCAAGATAAGACCAGGTCTAGCTTCCCCCGCTGCGCTCCAGGCTTCAGCAGAGCTCCTCTGGGCCTTCACTGGACAGGTGTCCGCATACACTCAGTGATTCCTAAAGAGCACAGATAGATCCATAACAGCCATCCCACCATCTGCTGACCAGTCTCAATACACCTCAATTATTCATTCCCTGACAGACAGTCAGACAGACAGACAGTGGCTCCAGCAACAGAAGGGAGCACAGAATGGAAAAGTAAAGTAATGAAAGTAAAGAGGAGAGAAAGCAGAGAGGAAGGGGTTTTTCTCTGGAACAAGAGTGTGAGAAAGATAAAGAGTAAAAAGAGTCGTAGGAAAAAGAGAGATGCAAAGACAGCCAGAAGAGGAAAAGATGAAAGTGAACTCTGAACCTGCAGCCTAAGCTGAAATAGAATAAGCGGAGGAAAACAGCAGTGACTCATGCTTGCTGGGCTTCAGCGGCCAGTCGAGTGTCTTCATTGCATGCATGCACACGTACGAAAACATACTGATTTAAAACTGCACACATCTTCACACTCTGAAGGTTGATTCTGTCACTCTCCTCATGCGTTCGTGTCTACAGAAGAAGACAATGCAGCTCAACAGACTGAGTTTCTGAGTGTGTATCTGTGAAAGTGCATACACCTATACAGAGCTGTGTCATTATGCCTCTGCGGTGAGTGTGATTTTGGCGTGTCGGCAGACAGCTGAACTTGCTCTACGCTCAGAGATGGACGAAAAAATGCAGCATAAAAACCAGAATTGCAGAAAATGAATCACTTGAAACACAATGCACAACAATACATCTGTCTGTGTTTGCTGCTTTGTATTCGGGCCTTTGTTGGTGTTTTCTTTGTATTCTGTTCGAAAAGTTTGTGCTTTCTCTAGAACCCTTTTAAAATTTCATTTAGCTGTAAACATGAGCTTTTTTTATTTTCTTTACTGGTTAGCTAACTTTCTGAAACTTGTTTGGATGGAGACCTGTGTTATTACCAAGCCATGCTGAATACTTGAGTCTACCTTATCACACACGTCATATCAAACCTGGTGTGTTTCACCTTAGCCTGTTGACACTGTGGCAGAAATGTTAATCATTAGCGTTTGAAATCACAAGGCTTAACATGAAGGGATGTTTCTGAAATCAGATCCTAACGTGAAATACAGGTAACAGTAGCAGAGCAGGTGAGGGCTTCTTCTAGATGTAGATCCCAATGAGTAGGCCTGGCCAATAAAACGATAAAGATATACACCACAAAATAATGTTTCCTCAATAGAAATATGAGACATGGTCGATAGAATTTCAATAGAATTAATTCATTCGTGTTTTGACAGACGGTCACTGTTTTTGCGTCTATATTTAGCACATTATAAAGGCAGTTGCAAACTGGCACAGTGTTGTACGCAACGAAAAACGCGGGTGAGACTCTTCCGTGTGCGTATCACCACAGTTGGATTGTCAGAAATAAATACAGGGGGAACATATTGTCTATCCAACAATGTCATTTCTGAGCTTTGATTTTTTTTTTTTTAACTGGGACTTTGTGTTTTTGCCGGCTGCGCTGGGTTACACCTGTGCATGATGAACGTTCTTGAATCTCCTTTTTAATTCGCCGACAACTCAGTAGAAGGACCACTGCCACTGAGTGACCTCTGGACTGTTGCTAGGGCATTCACGATAAATGTTAGGTGCTTCTTGTGTGCAGCCATGGCCCAAGTGTAATATACAGGCTGTATATAGAGTGGACAGTGTGGCTCCACCATTTATCATTGTACAGATTTGAAGCTGAAATACCCCCTGTCACAGGTGCTGCCATTGGTAGCTGTTGTGTAGCCAGAGTCTGCGCAATAGAGACTATGAGAGAATCTGCGTGGAGCCAGGTGACAAAAATGATATATATATATTTTTTTCGTGAATCACTTCTTGACTGTACCTCTTGACATATTTTACAATCCTCCTAAAAAATGCCTTGGAACGGCAGCTGTCAATCATCATTAAACGTGACGTAAAACCTCATTTTTAACCTCTTATAACTAATGAAAACAGTACTTTGCTGAAAAAAGAAGGTTCTGAATACAAGGCAGCCCAATAATCTTTAAATCACAACAGCAATTGGACGTCAGAAACATTTCTTTGCGGTGCATTTATTTTTTAAAGTTTGACCACAGCCCATCTAGAATGGCTGGGGAGATAGATTTTTTGACCAGTAATGCAGCCAGCCACCAGAGGAAGCAGTTTTTGTGGTGACCTCACTTCAATCCTAGCAAGACGACGTCCATTTTTATTTTACGGTCTATGGTCAAGGTGGAGGGTGTGCACCACATTGGACACAGCTCTCACCTCCTGTTCAGCAGCCTGTGACCCATACATCTGATTTCTCCACCTCTGTGGCTTTAAACTTCATTTTTTGTTTACAGCTACTCTGATCTCCCAAACTCTCCATGCTGACTATTCTCATTTAATTCTCATTTAAAGAGGGCACAGTTTTTGTCTGTTATCACTTACGCATGCCGTCTTAGTAAATCACCTGCAACACACCCACAAATAATAAAGTAAAGTAGATGTTCCTGATTTATTTCTCTTATTTCTCTTAAGTAGTTGTGTAATGTCCCTCAGTACATCTGTCATCTTCAACCTCTGACAGAAAAATAAACCAAGTCAAAAAGAACCTTCTAACATCTTCACAACTCACTTATGAGTAACAGAGCATTTAAGCTTGACAAAATAGTTACTTGATTTATATCGTGATAAATATCTATATCGACTGATATGAAAAAAAGATGATCATGATAGGATTTTTTTTCATATTGCCTAGCCCTAACTACAAGATAAGGGGTCATAACCTGTAGTGATTATAGCAACAGTGTCAAAAGTTTTGACATGTTTCATTTATGCTTAAAGGTGAGTCTACAAAAAAGAAGCTGGAGGACAGAAATGAAACAATCCAACAGAGACCCTTTCAACATGTCTGATGTTGCTTTTGATGGAAATATTCAGTGTAACAGGCTTACGGTTTCACATTGATGTAAACTCATCCTGCAAGGAGGTGGATGAGACTCCAATGCCATGAAAGTGAGGAAAGAGGAAATCTGAGGGACTTTTTTTTAAGCTTTATGAATAAATCAACAAAATCGTCCTCAGATATATATTCCATATCATCCTTTTTTTTGCTGTAGTTGGTAGCTAGGAAGGACGTGTAGTTAATACATTGAAAACAACTAATAAAAAAGAAATGATGAAAAAAAGTCATCTGGTTTACTATTTAAAACTTGTGCCACTCTTTCACAAATATTTTCTTATTTTCCTCCCCCCTTTTATTTCTCCACAAGGCCTTTACCTCTTTCAAACGAAATAGCTTGTGGATAACTCAATTATTGATTCCCCTTCCCCAAAGACGGCCCCTCCCTCCACATTTTAAAATGTAAGAATTCTTTTTGGAACCAAGGACATTTTTTTTTTGTTGAAGAATGAATAAAAGAACAAAGTGAAAGAATTGGGGCCAAAAAAGAGAAGAAAGAGTATATCCCTGATTTGGCACAAATTTGGAGGAGTGGAAAGACTTGGTTTGAAGATGAATGTAAATTAAATGTGTGGGAGTCCCTCTACCTGCTCGTGTCAGACAAATATAGCATCGTCTTTGTCTGTTTCACTCATGCTGCTGCCATTTCTTTCTCCTCACTTTGTCTTATTGACATGTGTATGTCAGACTCAGACTTCTTTTTGTTCCATCTTCACCTCCTCTTCTTTTTTCTGGGGGGTAAATCTATCAAATGTCATTTTTGAACATACGTGTAGACAAGCAGAGGCCCCTTCGCCCTCACAAGCATCAATACCTTGCCATTCTCCCGTCGCCCTGCTGACATGCTGTTTGTATATTGTCCATGAACAGCCCTCCTTTTTCTAACATCTAAAATCTCAGCATTGTGTTTTTTCCCTCTCATGCACTCTAAATGATTCAAGCTCTCATGCTTTACATTCTGCATGCTCTTTGTGGAGATTTCTCCTCCTCTCTAACCTTTTTTTATTAACAGACCTGCCGGTGCGACGGGGCACTTCTCCAATATGCACAGTGCTAGTGAATCATTTAGTCTTATCTTCTTTATCTTCCTATAAGGTTAGAGAGGCTGTCAGATTACAATTCAACACACAGCACAAGCCTTTCACACTAGTTGACTTCAGGTAATGTTGCTACTGGAAACTAAAAGCCTGGCTAAGACGAGGAGTGTATGGTTTCTTATAAGGTAGCAGAGTGGGTGTTACCAGGGGAATCAAGACGGAAGTGCACTAGACAAAAATATTTTTTAGTCAATTTTTTTCCCAAGTACAAACAGGAAATACAAAAAGTGCAGTGCTGATCGGTCACTGACAGAAAACACTGTTATGATCGTACACCGTTTAAAACATGGAGGTAGTCTTCCTGACGCCACCCATTTGTTTCTGAAACGGAAAATGAAGCGCATTGGCTATAGCGGCCATATTGGTAGTGGCAAGGGCTTCGCGTACAGCTTTAGGGCGCCGGTCGTCACGTGACCCAAGTTGTGCCTCTGATTGGGTGAGCTCACCATCTTAATATCCTCTGAACCCCCAAATTCGAAAACTGGTGACTTCTGAACCAGCAGAATTTTCCGCATTGTTTAATATTAGTAGACCAGAGGTTGCTGCTTGGTTGTGAATAAACATCAAATGCAGTCAGCACTTAAAGCTACATGGAAAAGGTGAGACGTGTACACATGTAAGAAAAAAAGCTGCACATAGTAAATAAGTGAGGCATGGACCTACAACAAACAGATTTCACTTCCATTTTGCTTTTAAGGTAAATGAAGGAAACAAAGTGAACAAAACTAACTAAAAGAAAAAAAAAAAGAAAAGAAAAAATATCCATTATAAAACAATCCCTACTCTCCCTGTCACTACCAATGCAAGTGATGATGTGAGTTCAAAAAGTCCCCAAATTTCTGTAAACTGTGCAGTTGAATGTTGAAAGGAGAATCTTGTTTTCTGTACCTTTAAGCAAGCCATAACTTCTGCCAGATATTGTGTATGTGTAGGAGGGGTAGCATCTCTCCATCTGAGCAGCACTGCACGCCTGGCTAGAAGGGAAGCAAAGGCCAGGGTCGGCTGTTTTTGTGCTGATACCTGTATCGCTCCTTCAGTGACCCCAAATATTGCAATGATAGGATTGGGTTTCAGTTTAACGCTTATCTTGGATATGGTGTGAAATACCTCTGTCCAATATCTACAAAGACTGGGGCATTGCCAGTAGCTACATATGTACAAGTGATGCTTCAGCACTCTTACATTTGTCACATGGGTTGATGTCGGGATAGAAGTGAAACAGTTTAACTTTAGAAATGTGAGCTCTATGAACCACTAGGTATACTTGAGTATAGAGCCTCAAGTGTCTTCAGATGTAGACAAGCCCAAGTCTTCCTCCCATCATCTTTTAAGTGTGTCTGCAATGTCCTGCTTTAGGTCTGCCTGCATGCTATACAGCATGGAGATAAGTCTTTTTCAAAATTGCTTCAGGGAGAGGATCAAGTCAACAGTGGTTGTTTCTGCAAAAAAGTTTGTTTTGACACAATTACTTGGAATTAATGTTGACACTAGTTTTGCAAAATGTGGCTAACATTTACAGGTTCACATTAAGGCTGCAGGATATTGGGAAAAAATGATATTGTGATATTGTATTTTCCTGCAATATATATTGTGATGTTTTCTAAAATTTACTGCTTCACTCTGTTCAGCTGAATTCTCTCACCTTATTGCCTCTGTCTCATTATTTACGTTAGCAATGCATTTTTATTAAGTTGATATCCTTAAATTATTAATATTGAGATATATTACCTGCAACTGACTATCCTCACTTCAGGTCAGACTTTTTCATAACTCGCTCCTTCATAGAGGTCCCATCTTTTCAGTTTCCCTCTGTGATCAAATAATATAACAGAAAAATTAATTACAATGAGCAGACACATAGTGACTCACACATTTGTCCTCTTCCCATATTTTGCCTTTTTTGTAGGCTTGAATATTTTGCTAGAGATATAAATCAAAGAAAATTAATTTTTAGAGAAAAAAAAAAATTCAGAACAAGCAAAAAATATTGCATATGCCACACAACCTTGCAGTATGAATATTGTGCAGGCATGTATGGGGATGATGATACTGAACCAACATACTGTGCAGCCTAATTTCAACTACCTGTGCTGGTTACTCATTGCTCCAGTTCAGTGGTTTTATGCCAGTTCACCCAGACCCAGCCTGCATATAAACATCTCTATTGGAGATGGAAACCTGGGTGATGTAAGGTGATGTCATGTCACCTGTTCTTGCCAACATCCAGTAGGGCTGAACGCTTAATCAAATTGAAACCGACATGGCAAAATAGTAGAATGCACTTCTCAAATTGCAAAGGCTGCAATCATTAAAAAAGAAAAAAAGTTTCATGTACACAGACCTGGATGGAAAACAGTAACTTTTACTCATTTTCCTCAGTATAAAGGGTTTTCTGATAGAGAAAACAAACAAAAACGTGAGCGACAGAGATCCATACAGCAGAATGATCGTAGCTGGAAGAGCCATACCTCGTTTTCCCTTTATTCTGTATGGTTTGTTACTGTCACTGACAACTGGAGGTTAGTAAAATTTCACAGTGTTCCTTTTTCTTTTTCGATTAAAAAGTGCAAGAAAGAATTGTTTATATGTTGAGAGTATCTTTCGTCATGTTGGTCATACTATAGAATGATTTATTGCTTGTGTTTAGGGAATGATGCAGAGGAACACCCCCCCCCCCCAAAAAAAAAATAAAAAATAAAAAATAATAATAATAATAATAATAATAATAATAATAATAATAATAATAATAATAATAATAATAATAATAATAATAATAATTATTATTATTATTATTATTATTATTATTATTATTATTATTATTATTATAAAAATAAATAAATAAATAAATAAATAAATAGATAAATAAACAATCACGTGCTAAATCAAAATCACAAAATTGGTCTAAAAAAAAAATCACAATTGGATTATTTTCCAAAATCAATCAGCCCTAACATCCAGGTACAGGAGCATTTTATTGTCATGGCAGAAGCCACAAACCTGAGCTACAGACCCAGTTACGATGGAAGGTGAAAAAAAACAGCTTTGATCCACTGTATGACCAAAAATGTGAGCCTTCAATAAACTTTTAAACAAAAGTTTGTCTTGTGCTGAATAGTGCAGGTGAGAATAATTTTTTAGATGACTCAATTTGCACGACCAAAAACATTTTTTTTTTTGTGCCCAGAGTGCCTATAAAACCAATTTCACAGCACTTTTAACACGCTGCCAGGTAAGGAGAGTCATCTCACAACACTTCCACCACCTTGGTAGGGAGTGTTGTTTCTGTTAAATTGCTCTTTGTCCCTAATATTTGCTTTAACTGAAGACTATTTTACCATTTCACAAAAATCAACTGGAAGGAATTGGCTTCAGCATCATTAGCAGCTCTAGATAGAAAATTGTAGCTTCAGAAGAAATGTGCCTGGGTGGTTTCTCCTCTGCCATAGTCACACACCAAGTTCGTGTCAGAATTCCTGACATGGTGGAAAATAACTTTTTCATTTTTATTTCTAAAAAGTCAAAATGTGGTACTACCAGCATTTTGTTACTTTTGAAGTTAAAAATGTTATTAGTTCATACCAAAGGGTTTAGAATGTGAAGTTAAAGAAAAATATTTTCAGAACCATTTGGATAACATTCCTTTTTTAAGTGTCTGTCTTTAAGCTTTAACTGAAACAGTCTTTTTAAAACATCTGATCTTTGGTGAAAAATATTATTCAAGTTGTTGAGCAGAAGTTTTCCAGTTCTCATTTTATTTCTATTTAGTGTCGTCTGTATTTATCAGTAATTCTGTGTGTTCTGTTTTCCACCTACGTCAAGCAACCTTGTAAAAGCTTCACCACCCACCCATCTCTTTGAATTATGTTTGTACTAATAGTTGGAGTTTTTCAGTTTTCTGTCGAAGAAACCAAACAGCCTACAGTTAACACATTTCATTCTTCTGGAGTGAAAAGAAAACATTAGTGTTCATTTGCAGCCTACTGTTCTCAGTGTAAACAGTCGAAGCTGCGTTCAGCAACTCCCACAGTATCTTGGAGAGATGTGTGTACCAGCAGATCAATCTAGAAATGTCTTTAGCAGAGCAGATCAACTGTGACTTCAAAGTAAGCAGGATGTAATTGAAAATGGGGATGTTAATAACGATATTACAAAAGTAAGATGGAATAAAGTGAGAGATTGAGGCGTGAAGCGATCACTTGAGTGGCGCAGCATGATGCCACATTATGTGCATCTCTTTCAGGATCTAAGGGAAAGGGCATATCAAAGAGATTTGGGAGCATAATGAGACCAAATTGCAAAAATTGTGCACATACAGCACATTTCTCACAGGGGGAAAGAGCATCTTCTTGTTAATTTTAGCATAAATCCACCAGAGCAGATGACAAAGCTCAGTTAGTTATACTCAGCAACATTAATTCGAACCTCCTCACCTCTGCTCAGCAAAAGTATCGATCTGGGGCGTGGGCGTGGTCCGGGAGCAAAACCTCAATGACTCTCAATCTGATGCATATAGAACGACAAACACAGTTCTATTTTGGCTCCGTCAGACTGTGTGACTATAATTATGGAGTGGCTGGGATCTGGCAGGACTGGGAGTGTTTCAGACATCACCATTTCCTCCCCATCCATCACATTCAGCCAGGCGGAACTAGGCCACAGATGCCCCGCAAAATAATCATTCCCATGCAACTGGCCCAACAGCGTACCCTCATTCAATAACACAGCTGATCAGAAATGATAATAGCAATCATGCCGCTGCATATTTTAAGGGCTGAGCGCTGGTTATGTGTGTGTGTGTTTGTGTGTGAGGTAGGAGATGAGGCGTAGCGATCAGAATATGTGAATTTACAAGAGACGATGAGCATGTGTCCCCAAAAGTAAATGCAGGGCAGTTATTGTTGGAAAAGCAAACCAGCTGTTGCTTTTTTTGACGTGTCCATTCTGTCGACTTCAAGGAACAGACCCCAAAGGTTGAAATGCAAATGTTCTCATTAAGTCAGAGGGATTGCAGACAGCCTTTGGAGAGGAAAGAGAAAGCTATCGGGCTTGTGATTACTGTTGGCGGTGAGCTTTGCAAAATGAGAAGAGCATCTTTCAGCAGGGGCACAAGGAGTTCAATCCCTATATCAGCTTTTCATGTCCAGGTATAATCCACTGTCCTTCTGAGACCTTGGCCTTTACAGATCAGTCGATGTGGATTTCACCTGCGTGCGATGACATTGCTTTCTCTTTTTTTTCCTCTCATCCCTTTTTAACAAAAGAGAAAAGCCAGGCCGTTAAATCCTGATTTATTCATGCCTTAATTCTTAAAAAAATTGATTCTACGAAAGTATACCCCCCACCTCCACCCCCCTGCTTCAGTACAATGTTGTGTTGTCATGAATAACAAATAGGGACATTATTGAAATGTCCATCCTTAGCCTTTAGTATGAAAAGCAATCTCCTGCTTGCCTCCACCCACATGTTTTAGTCCTGCAGTGATAGATGAACGGGCAACTCTTGGGTAGAGACTGCTGGAAAATGTGCCAGCCAATCCTCTTGGGGTTACAGATATAAACACAGCACCCTAGAAATAGTGTTGGTGAGGAAATATGTAAACACAAACCAGACCTTGGGGAACTCAAGAAACGAAGAAGCTCTCCTACTGACTTATTTTTTGAATGGTAAGCTCATGCTTGAATACTTTAACTGAAAAACCCAGAATGAGAGCGTAGTCAAGGACAAATTGTGGGAAACATGATAGTAATGGAATGGCTCCATTTGGCCATTGCAGTCTACTATTTTATACAACTCTTGACTCGGATCCTGCCATAAAAGCTCATCGTCAAACTGACTAATGGGAGTTTTGACAGGCGTTCAAGAAACAGTTGCCAAACGCCCATCTATCCTTTGCATTTTGTAGACCTTTTTACGCTGATGGACTTCAAATGTGAAAATGCTCTGCTCTGCTCATCATCCATCTGCGTTCAGTATGCCTGAGCATGTATCCGTATTAAGTGATGCTGATGGATCCGAAAAGCAGTTTATGAGTGTGACTCCACAGAGGATCAGACGGCAGACTGGAGGTTAAAGATCAGCCCAATAGATGCTGCTCTATTCCCCAATCTGGTGAGAATTGACTGATGTTGAATAATGAACTGAAAGTAGTCATGACCTGTCTTTGTGTGTAGTGAAGCCCCAGCCTCAGCCAGACCCACTCCTGCCAAGCGATTTGGCTGGTTTTGTGTGATTGAGGGTATGAGGGTAGGGTTACGGTGGAACAAGACAGGAGTTGTATTGCTCATACTTTGTGGCTGAAGTTCATTTAATGGCAACCATTTCTCCCCCTTTCCTGCTAAAGAGCCCCTGAAGGTTTAAACCCAGAAACTAAATCAAGAAATAAATGTCTTATTTGGCTTGCTTGTGTTTCTGCTCTTACAGCTTTTAAACAAACCTAAAAGCAATCCTAGAAGAGGCATTCCTTCAACTTATTTCGGCAAACAAGACATCAACATTGTTTTTGTCTTGGATATAGAAAGCCCTGTTTCCACTAAGCAGTCCGGTTTGGATCAATACAGTTTGGTTCGGTATGGATTAGTAAAGCCTGATCCTGGTTTCGTTTCCACAGCCGACTGTGCCCCGTCTTTGTAGGTGCCGTCAGTTGTGTATTTGCATAATGCCACAGTGTAACCTGTTAATAAGGAGCTGTTTACACAATAACAATTTTATGATGAAACGCACAAGTATTGTTGTGTTTCAGCTGATTAAAACAACGATTAAGCCAACCTAAAATGCAAACTTTTGCAAATGGCCTCCAGAGTAAAATTTTTCTGAAACGCTGAAGCCACCATTTCCATGTAAACAGCAAGTTGGCGTTTTTAGTAGAGATGCTGACGTCACACTCCGCTTTGCACATGTCCATACAACAGTCCAACAGAACTGGTGTTACAATCATCATAGACTACTGTGTTGTGCTTGTGCTGCTGAATCTGCTGACTGTTTTACAACAAAATATACATATCTAGCACCACTTCTGCGCTTAGCATTCGCTAATACTCCAGATAATAATCCTAACTCTTCTTCGGTGGAGATCTACCAAAAGCCGCTTCTGGCTTCAGACAGTTATAGTGCCAACTGCAGGCCTAATATGCTTGCTACAGTATTTTCAGTCCCTCAGCATTTCCGTGGAAACACCCTGCATTTTTGCATTTTGGAGTGAAACGTCATGTAATCAGGGCCTAAATCCAATGAAGAAGAAAAAGTGACACAACAAACAGTGGAAAAGATGAAAGACATCCAGCAATTTGTCTTCTTTGTGCTTGATGTGTGGCTCTTTCTCACAAAGCGCAATCGACCTTTGTTTCAGAAAAGGCTATGTGCCACAAGAAGAAACACAGCAGCCACTGTCGCATAGAAATTCTTTCAACCAATGACCAGACTACATTGTTGTAGCTTCAACTTCTGGGATCAAGTCTGGCACCCCAACAGAAGAGTCTCAAAAAGTGGGGCAGTTTGTCTCAGTTATTTGGGGATCTGTCCTGGGATTAGCCAGTGGAAATGCCACAAAATGTGTGGCGTACCGAGACAAACTGAACTGAACTACTTGGTGGAAACAAGGTTTAAAACTATGTACTTAAAAAGGACTATTAAACCAGGCCCCAACTAGGAACAGGGATGGGGAGTGAAACCTGTCATTAGTCTAGTGCAGTTAAGTTAGTCCTATGCCCGGTACCAATGCCCGGTACCTGGCAATCGGTACGGGTACTCACCGGTAGCAAATTTGGTAGTTTTTTGTGTTTATGTGGTAGAAAATACCAATTTGTTTAATAAAAAAATCATATATTTTTCTTATTGAACATATTTATTCTTCAATATATAACCTTGCAATGCTGTGTTCATGTCCAGCATGGAAAATTGCCTACTCTTCCACTCCCTCACAGTCACAAGGATGCATTTAGGTACCTAAACATGGTACCTTTTGATTTTACATGAATCAGTACCAGGTACTTTTGACGGAATTTGGTCTATACCTTAAAAGTACCTCATTTGGTACCCATCCCTAATTTTATTTCAAACTGAGTCATTGCATTTAAATCAAGTCACTGGTGCAAGATTACACAACTCTTTCGACTCCAGCAGCAAGACAGATATTTTGATAGTAGCTGCACCCAAATACTGTAGAAAGTGTAATAGTTTTAAAAACGACAATTGGAAGTGGAAATCTTTATTGGAATGAAAACAGTGCAGAGCAAATATACTTGAAGCAACCCATAAAATTAATCATAATCTCAAACGTGTCCACTTGTACACTTTGAATTATTTGGCCCATGAAACGATTGTTCAAGAGTTTGGCTCAAATAATTTGGGGATATCAGTTCTCACAAACTGCATATCAACTTCATCAAAAGCTCAATTAGCTCTAGAGAATTAGCCTCAAAAAGAAGAGTTCCACTGGAAAGGACTTTATGATCTATGATATTATTATTTAAGCTCTACCAGTAGTTTTTGCTTGATGGGAATCTTCCAGCATGAGTTTGGTAGCTGCTGTCCTGTCCCCCTCATGCCTGCTCTAAATTACTCATTAGTTCAGTCCATTGCTCCCCTTATTTTCCACAGGTGTTGCATCCATGTTCTGACAGGTTACTCTGCAATTGGGGCTCTGCTTGTCCCCCCATCACGGCTGGATGCTAAAGTCCTCCAGAGCAACACTGTGGCCATCTGAGTCGCTCTGTGTTATTTTAGCCTTTGAAGGTAATGGCAGGAGATCAATGTGATGAATGGCCTTTATGAGGGCAGAGTATTGATGGCTTGATGGCGGCGAGCTGAGGCGGTGGGATGGGGAACATCAGCCTGAATATATTACCTCCCCCCACCTCCTCTTCTCCTTGATTCCTCTTCACTGTATTTTTCCTTTATCCATCACTCTTTCTCTTTCTTTCTGTAGCCCACCCTCTCTCCTCCGGCTCAGCTAGCTGTGACTGGTCATTAACACAAACATTAAGCTCTGTGAATCCATAGCTCTTCCATCTCCTCGCTACTGGCCATAAAACAGAGCAGCCATAATGACACACACAATGGGCACACTTGACAATCAGGGGCAGAGAAAGAGTGTCTCCTGTATTAGTGGCAAAAGCAAAGCTATTACAGTGGAGCCAATGGGTGCATTCAGTTGACGTTCAAAATGAGTGTTGTGTAAAGAGGCTCTCAGTATTTATCTGATGTTTCATCAGCAACAAACTTTATGTTCAGTGAGATTCGTAATAATAAAACGGATATAATGGTGCAGAAATGTGTACATTAAAACTAATTGAGGGAGCTTCCTTTGTGGAGTCACATAAAGACTCTCAAAAGTGTTGGTCATAAAAACGTTTCGATTTTATTTATTTTCTCTTTATTGTTACTTTAGAGGCTGGTAGTGTTATAAAGACCAATACAGGCACTGGTATAGGTTTCTGGTACCAATAGTGACATTGATGGTGGTACTAGCTCCAGTTCCAGCTGGTGTTAGTATCTGGCAACAACACAAGTATCATTACTGACACTGGTATCGACAAGTTAAACTGCTGTACAGGCTCTGAGTGATAACAATACATGTTTTCAATGCAGGTACTGGTATTGATGTTGTTTACTGCCACTGTAATTGATTACAATACGTGTGAAAAAATATTAATACAGCAATATATGGCTATGTTTTGACCTGTGATAAAATATTGATATTTCAACTCTTGATACTGATAGTTTTGTTTAATTAAAAATTCATATTTTAGGTCAGTTGGAAGTACAATATGTCTTCTGTACCTCCACTGCAGTAGATGGCGCCGAAGAGTTACTCTGCTGTATGTTGCCCACAAACTGGAGCATCAACGTGTGTAGCTAGTTTGTGTTATAGCATTTATCTGGCTAACAGTATGCGCTATATGATCCACATATGTAGTTTTTTCAAGAGTCCTGACTGCATTAAGGCACTTTGATAAGGCACTGTTTTTTCCTTACTGCTCCTGCACGTGAGCCCACGACTCATTTTCCTCAGTTCTTCAGGCTTCTCTACTTCTTCTTCTGCCGTTGTTGAGTCTTCTACTCATTCTTCTTCTACTGTTTTGACTGTGCAGTTGTCAACCTGGCTCATACCTGCCCCCATCACTACAGTGTGAGCCACTGTTATAGGTTAGTTGTGCTGGTTGCTGGGGCGTTTGTGTTTGCACTGCACAGGAACCGCTACAGGGCTCGAATGAAAGCAAGCTGAGACCCCCTATTTTTGACGATCTCGACCCGCTTGTTTCATCTCACATCCAAATGCGATTGCTGTGTTCACATATGCTCAAACGAACCGGACTTTCTGGGGGCTGCCCACTGTTTCAGAACAACTGTCCTAAATGATTCATGCGAATACACCCAAATTTTTACAGTGTCGTAGAGTGCTAAAACAATAAATGTAGTCATGTTTTGCCCAGTATTAGATTTTTTGAGTAACATTGGTTACACCAAGTGACATTTATCAGTTTCACCAACTGACCACATCTTTTACCCAATAATGTCTTCGCAACATTATTGTAATGTCACAGTAGTTTAATTGACAAACTTGACACATTTTATGTTTTCAAGTTAAGTGTATGTTTGAAACACTGCATCTGACTTTCATTATTTTAAACACAGTAAATAGAAAAGCTGTTTTCAATTATATAATTAACTGTGTAGAATGTCACAGTATTGTAATATTGTAATATTGTGCCAATACTCACCCCAAATACAGGTGGAATAAGGATGTTGGAATATCTGATAACAATACAGGCACTGATACTGAAATACTAGTACAGGCATTGATGTGTGTTCCATTTTTAAGTTATATATTCCAGCTTTTGATGCCTTAAATTAGAGAGGACAGGATGGTTGGAAACAGGGTAAGAGTGGGAGAGACATGCAGTAAGGAGGCTGCTGCTTCAGGGCCAAGCTCATGGGGCGTGCCATCTTAACACTAGGCCACACTGGCGCCTCTGATATTGATATCTATACTGATACTGAAATGCAGGCACTGATATCATATATGATATTGTGACTGGTTCTAGTGTAAAAGTATCCGTTTTGGATCTTGCCATAGTTTGTTAGCCGAATGCAGATTTTAGATAAAAGCCTCTGTGCAACTTTATGTTGTATGATTGCTTCACTTTCTCCTCTCTGTAACCCACATTATATGCTTCTCCAGGTGTTTTCATTTTCTTTCTTCATTTTCTTTTTCATACCGCCATAGAAAGAGAATTTGTTTTGTTTTTATCACTTACTCTGTGAATGTGCTCTACAGCAGAGAAAACATGATTGTAACTTGGATGAAAGGAGAGACACTCTCAGAAACATAGAGATAATGACTCTTCAGTCCTGCATCCTGTTCACCTTGAGCAGATATGAATGATACATGCCTGGAACACACATCTGCGCTTAGCTCCAAAATGCATGGTCTAAATATAAACACCGCAAGACATACTGTTTTTTTTTATACACAAATCCTTGAGGGGGAAATGGATCCAAAGACCAGGGAATTCCATTATCAGTTAGGTGACAGGTGATGATGCCTCCTCTTTTCTCTCTTCTCCAGCAAGGTCAAAGAGATGTCACAGAGAAGTGCAGGAGATAGATTTGATTTAAATGATGCAAAAGGTCTGCAGAAAGAAATGTGAAATGTATGCAGTGTATTGATGTAACTACAGGCCATGTGCTCGTAGAGCAGATAGTGTCCTTGCCTCCTCAAAGCATGTGTCACCTGCATTTCAATACTGCTGGAAAGGAGCAGATGATAAAGATGCTTATGAATGGATTCCGATGTTAATACTTGGAGTAATCAAATGTTTTGGACCCACAGAAGCAGAAATGTGGCATGTAGCCTCCAGCTCTTCGGCAGCAAAACAACAGCCAGCAAATCAATATGTGGTTGGTAAAGCATCAAATTATAAACTGCACATTCTCTGAGAACACACACACAGTAACACACACAGATATGAGCAGCGGATGAATGCAAAGTGCTGAAAAGATATGAGGAAATTGTGTCGCGCTGTTTCTGCAAAGCAACAGATTCAACTTGTAATAGTTTTGTTTGTCCCTGACACAATGGTGACACCAAAAATCTACAGAGGAGGAAATTGTGCTTCATTATTGCATGAGCCAATGAATTCCTGGACAGATTTCAGACGGGCATTATCAGAGATGCCTCAGGCCTCTTCCTGGCGTGAAAGATGGTGGTCATTTGGCTAGACGAGGGGCAGTGAAGACCCCCTCCTAGACCTGAGCAGACGGGTGCAGAGGAGCCTAGGGCTGGCTGTATTAATGAACAGGCAGTGCTGAAAGGGACAGGTTCCTGTAATGCTGATGAATGGTCATTACAGAGCAGAGACGAGAGTGGGGAGCAGACAGGGAAGAGGGAGGAGAGGGTGTGTGTGGAGGGGGGTGTATGGCAGAGTGGGCGCCCTGGGATCGGTGGTGAAAAAAAAGGTTTAATTTGCACCTCAGATTTTTGTAAACTCGTTTATCATGTCAGGCGTGTCACTGTTGTTCTTCTGTCTTCTCCCCCTCCTTCGTCTTCTTGCCCAAACCTGACCCAAAAATGTTTCCCCCACAGACGCTACCACATATTCTTTGACCAGACAAGTTCTATCTCCTTTTTCTGTTTTCTCTTTTTTGTACATTTCTATCTCCACTAACCGCACAAAGCTATCTCAAAAGATTTCAGAGTCTTTTCCATCATTTGCTGGTGTCAGGGCTGTGTGGGGAAAGTTGACGTCTTCTCTTCTCCATTAGGCCAGATTGAGCAGCTGGGGCTTTAAAGGTCAGGAGAAGGAGGAAGCACCAGGAGATATATGCACACAAGAAACATGAACTGACTAGAGGCCCACTCACTCTGCTGTAGACCTCATTAACTCCTCCTCGCCTACAGCGGTTTGGATCATTGGTAGTGGGGGGGTCTTTGGAGAGATAAATCTGTGAGCCAAGCTGTTGCTTCACACTAGAGTTGAAAGATTATTATTATTATTATCTAAAAGACAGTGGAAGAACTCTCTTATTTGTTTATGGTCCGTAGTACTATGAGTGTTTTTTTGTTGTGGTTTTCTTATTTAATTTAATTTAATTTAATTTAATTTAATTTAATTTAATTTAATTTAATTTAATTTAGTTTTATTTAATTTAGTTTTATTTAATTCAATTTAATTTTATTTTATTTATTTGTTTGTTTGTTTATTTATTTATTTGTTTATTTTTTAACCTTGTATTTATTTTTTTAACTTTTTGTTTATTTTTCCCCACCAAAATTATACTTAAATTCATCAGTTTTCAGTATACTTGATGATAACCACAAACTTGCACATATGTCTACACAGAAACATAAAGAAATAAGAAATTGTGGCCATGTAGTTGAAAAGATTTTTCATTTTGTGTCGGTAAGGGCAAAGACATGCATGTAGCTAAATGTAAATGCAAAGTTCTTATTGTGTTACTACCCCCTGACATTTACTTTTTTGATACAAAAGTTGTTTTTTTATTTATTTATTTATTCTATTTTATTTTTATTTGCTTTCAAAAAGTTTATTTATTTATTTTTATAATATGTATTGTTATAACAATAGTCAGACAACTCATTATACTTGTCTTACTGTTTTTTCTTATTTCTGAAAAATGAATGTAACTTTGTCTAGCTGCAACACGTTTTAATTTTCCACTGAATAAAATCTTAAATAATAATAAAAAAGACAGCGGAAGCTTTATATGAGGAACAATTTCAACAATCTTAAGTAAAACAACTCCTCTCTAAACTTCTAAAAAATATTGATTTAAAATCAGTCTTTAATAACCATCACAATGCAGTCGCTCAACAAATTGACTGGTTTTATTTGAAAGCACATTTCTACAGGCTTATTTTCTAATCCTCGGTGACGCCAGCCAAATTTTAATAGCACATTTTCCTTATGATTTGGTGCTCTAAGCTAATAACCCAGGGGGAGGTTTCAGTTGCTCATCTAACATACTTTCTGGGTCACACCTGCAGGAAATGGCCTGCAGTGTAATTCCAGTGCAGTTTGCAAGCAAATGCCTCTCCATCAGATCGGCTCTTGGCTGCCATGTAGCAGCCCCCCGTCTGTCTAATTGTAATTCAATAGTGCATAATCTCGAATTTGTTACACGCCGTATTTTATAATGCGTCAATCCAGTGCCCAGCCACGCTTGGGATAGACTGCAAATAGCCAGGCATCTAAAGTAATTACTGGGTTTGTGCTTGTATAGCTGCTGTACACATATTACAGCTGTTGAGTGTTTTTTGAGAACAAGATGGCAAAGTGGTATGTTTGCTGCTGCCGCCGCTGCTCTTGAGGAATTGTTTGTTATTCAGAAAAAGAAGGAAATTTGTGTAGTCTCAGTGGACGAATAAGCCTCACAGCGCGACGGCTGATTCCTTTCTGTTAATCCAGGAAGAAGACTCAAATTTGGTGCCTTGGGGAGATTACTGAGATGTGTACAAATTTTCTTTGGCTCAGCTAATATTAGCATTCTGTCTTAAAAAAAAGGGAAAATAAGGAAGCAGCACAGATTTGTCACAGATGATTACTAATCAACCATGTGCATTCTTTTTCTCTCTTCTTCTTTTTTCCTGTAGTGGGAGGAGGTGAGCGGCTATGATGAAAACCTCAACACCATCAGGACATACCAGGTGTGTAATGTCTTCGAGCCCAGTCAAAACAACTGGCTCCTCACCACCTTTATTGATCGGCGTGGAGCGCAGCGCATCTACGTGGAGATTCGATTCACCGTGCGCGACTGCAGCTCCATCCCCAACGTCCCTGGCTCATGCAAGGAGACGTTTAACCTCTACTACTATGAGACTGATGCAGTCATTGCCACGAAAGGCACCGCTTTCTGGATGGAGGCCCCCTACCTCAAGGTGGACACTATTGCTGCAGATGAAAGCTTCTCACAGGTGGACTTTGGTGGACGCCTGATGAAAGTAAATACGGAAGTTCGGAGCTTTGGTCCTCTGTCTAAGAACGGCTTCTACTTGGCCTTTCAGGACTATGGTGCCTGCATGTCTTTGCTGTCAGTCAGGGTCTTTTATAAAAAGTGCCCAAGTGTGGTGCAGAACTTTGCCATCTTTCCAGAAACCATGACCGGGGCTGAAAGCACCTCTCTGGTTATTGCCAGAGGAATCTGCATCCCCAACTCAGAGGAAGTAGATGTTCCGATAAAGCTGTATTGCAATGGAGACGGAGAGTGGATGGTGCCTATAGGGAGCTGCACATGCAAGGCGGGGTTTGAACCTGACAATGGGAACGTCTGTCGAGGTGAGTAGATACCTTTGACGCTGTTATGAACACCCTCTTGTTTCTCTTTAGCCCCGTTTCCACCAAGTGATTGGTCTCGGCACGGTACACATTTTACAGCGTTTCCACTGACTAATCTGGGGACAGATCCCCAAATAACTGAGATTAGCCATCCCACTTTTTGGGACCCTTACGTAGGGGTGCCAGACTAAACCGATCAGATCCTGGAAGGTAGAGCTACAGCACTGCCCTGTTTACTGGTTGGAAGACTTGTCCCTTACTGTGCGTCAGCTGCTGTTATATCTACTCGCGGCACACAGCCTTCTCTGAAACAAAGCTTGATGGTGGTCTGTAAAAAGGAGCCACATGCCAGTCACAAAGAAGACCAATTGCTGGATGTCTTTCATCGTTGCTGTTTGTTTACTGGATCATATTTTTCTTCTTCATTAGAGTATCACTTTAAGGCTGATTTATGTTTGATGTGTTCACACAGCTTCATGCAGATGAATGACATCATTTCCACACCTACGCCCCATTGTGCGGCATCTGTATGACTCTTTACACAGAGATCATTGTGATAACCGAGTGGTAAATAATTTATGGCGTGAAATTGTGGCCACTCTTGGCAGAAAAAGGGAATCTGTTTAAAGAACCTGGAAAAATCCCACATATGACACATATGTCATGTTGTAAACAAAGGCAAACTTCTTTGACTCTCGTTTAGTACTCTGGTAGGCGTACGTTTGTGACATACCGCCCCCTGCAGTTTGGGAATGGAGACAAACGGACGCCACGCAGGATGTTAAAAAGCATTAAAGCATTGTGCGTTCTCTCACTCAGATCTTGTGTGTCTCATTTTTGCGCATCACGAATGTGCAGAAAGCATAACACAGGCTTTACACACCGCCTACCATAAGGGGCCACAGTTGGCTGTTGAAATGCAATCAGGACTAGGCCTAACCAGGCCAACCCGTACTAAACTGTACCGATCTAAACCAGACAGCTTGGTGGAAACAGAGCTCTCGAGACTTCTGCTTGTGGAGCAAATTGTTGTTTCATTGTTGACTCTTTTGAAAGTAAAGAATAATTAAGACAGTTGACATGAGTTTTTTTTCTATTTCAACCTTGTATAAAAGACAGTTCCAATGCACCTTGGATCAAACATTCCTGTTCTGATTGGAACATCTGAACTGATTGTGTTTCATACTTTTTGCCGAGCACGATGAGCCGTGCTTCTTCCTTGATCACATCCACCTCAGGTGTACCAGAACGACACATTTGCATTGATTCTTATTCTGATGCGAATGCCAGCCTTCTGTGCGGCCTGCTTTACAGATGGCGAGTGGTTTGAGTCTGCCACAGTATGATGTGTGGAAACTAAGTTCTGAGGAATGGATAATAACACGTACATAAAGACGACGGTTTCGGTTCAAGCTGTCACTCTCCGTCTCTTCCCGCCTGTCCTCTAATGCACCTTTATGCTCTGCACGCTGTTATCCTGGCTCAGTCACGCGCACACATACAAAGGGAAAATTTGCTCAAGGTGTCTGAAGATAATACGAGCGGCTTGGGGCCCTCAGTGTGGCGCAGTATTAGTTGGCCCGCCTCTGGAGGTGAGCTGGTGAGTGTGTGGAGCCCAGATAAGATTGATTGACGCTCTGATCAATAAACAGATATGAGAGTGCCACATCTCTTCAAAGCACAGTGTGTGACTGTGAGTACTGTATCCTTCTCGCATTGCTTCATGTGCTAAGTAAAACACACCCACACACTAACATACACAACAACACACATGAGGCCACAGTCTTCATCTGAGGTGGAAGGACTTCAAATGAGACTGCCGAGGTGAGGGGTGGCTGCATTTACTCATTCATGGCAGGAAATTTCATAGTTTCATCTCCTCACAGCTGTTTTACATCATTCACAGTTCATTTGTTTGGAATCATTTTTTCCTGTAATATTCTTTTAGTGCGAGGTGCACTTAATTTACATATTTTAAAAGAAACCTTGTTTTCTAACCTGAACAGAAAACATATTTCGGTACATTATTCTCAGACTAATAATTTACACCGTGCTGACTTCAGTCTGCCAACTCTGAATCTTAATTTGAACTTGTTTATTGAGGAAACAAGAGTTGTATGATATTCATAACAACCTCTGCATTATTCTGCTTTATAGAAAGCTTCAAAAGGAAACAGGAAGGCGAAATCAGAAAAGACTAATAGAGGAGATGTTGTGCATTGATGTTATTGTATATACACTTCTGCATTATGTAAGAGCTTGTGATATATCTTACTACTGCTTTTTTTCATTTTTTCACCTTTGTTTTCAGAAAAAGGTTTGTTTTAATCCTAGTTTCTACTGTTTTTAAGGTTTTTACTTCTATTCAATCTTAGGGGAATAATTATTGTGAGAGAATACATAATATAGAGTATGGATAGAATGGTTTACAAAAAAACATGGTTCGGTTCTTATCACCGTTTTGTGGTCGCGGTCGGTTCAGTTTGGTGTACATTGTTGGTGTTTTTAACACCCCCAGATTACCATTTACCCTAATAATCCACTATTGACAGATTATTTTTAATCAATTTTGTCATGCATAGTCATGAAAAACCTGAAAGAATGAGGCTGTTTCCCATTTGAAACATCATTAAAGCTGAGTGAAACATCCCTAGTTTCATCATGCCAACTCCTCAGTAAAGAAAGCCACTATTAGCTATCCAAGAAGTCACTAAAAGTCACTTAATGACGCTGGTGTCTAATTTGCAGAATAATACATTTACATGTATTTGTTCTGGACTCTGTAGGAGAGACAGAAAGCAGGTAAAACACAACATCATAAATATGTTTAGAACTACAAATTAACTTTCTTCTGTCCATTCTTCATTTTTTTAAGTCTAAACTTCAACCCTCCTCCTTTATCTGGGCTGGGAACTGACAGGGGTGACCATAATGAGACACACACTTGTGTGATTCATGTGATGTGAATGAGGTTGTCTGCTCTGGAGCAGCAGGAGAAGACTGCTGTGAGTGAGGAGGACTGTCTGTCTGTGATTTAGATAGGGGAGGGGCTTACACTCGCTGACCTTTGAGGAGATCAAAACACACTTTAATGTCAGATTCTCCAAACTCCAGAAAAGCCATAAGAATTGTCGTCCTTAAAAAAACTCACCAGAGGGGTCTGAAAAGTTATTAAATGTAGCAACAAAGTCTCTAAGTTGGAAACAGTCACAGTTTTATCCTCCACTTTCTTACTGCCGTCATCAGAGCCCACACTGAATCTAAAGTGCCCCCAGACAGCAGAACAACACAACGGCACAGGTACACCCTCCAACTCTGTCTTCTCCACTCGTCATGTACACAACATTAGACCATATAAAACATAGACAAAGCATCTGCGATGTCATCCGTCTGTTCCTAAAACCTTGAAATGAAGCCAATCTGCTGACGCAGCCATATTTGCTATGACACCAGCTGTTAGTTTTTCTTCGAGCAGCTACAGGGTGTGGTGGTCACGTGATCTGAGCTGTGTCTCTGATTGGAAAAGCAAACGATCGCAATAACTTCCAAACCGCAGAGACAGAAAAAAACTCACTCACCATCCACAGTGTGATGATGGTGAAATCAGCATTTAAGACCCAAACGTTTTTTTGAACCAGGCTGTAAATATACTTTTTAATGAAATAAAAGTCAGCTTTTGCGACTGGGTGTGTACGTGACGTTCAGTCTTTCTGCAGCCGGCTCAAGCAGATTCTAGATGAACAGCGACTTTTAGCACTTCCGCATAGGCTTCATTTTCACTGACTGGATGTTGCCTCTTGCAACACATACGCTTCCCCACAAAGTTTCCTGCTGTATCCTTCGCCTCAAATTGTGCATACGTATGATCGGAACTACAAACTTGCTTCAAACTGAGCAGCAAAATAAAGAAAAAAGAATAATACGAACTTAACGAAGCACGTGCCCCAATCCAAGTGAGGAAAACCAAACGGTTCAGATTTCTTTCATAGTCTGTACCATCCCTAATTTGTACTCAAATACAAATATGGAAGGATGGTGAGATGCAGTAAAAATATCACAATTCCTACAAATAGAGAAGAAACATAAGAAGGCTGTGGAAGAGAGGGTAGAAAAAGGAAAGATGAGTAAAAAAAAACTGTTAACCATACCTCCTTATGTTCATTTAAATGGACCATAAAATAAAAGCTAAGGTTTCATAATGAAGCTATTTCGTGAGAACCAATATACGTTTGGTGCTTCTTCTCTTTCATTCAGGAGGTAATGTGTTTATTGGTTCGTGCAAAAGCTACATTCACTGTAGTTATTACTAGGCTTTTTTATCTCAATATATTCAAAAATAAATTTCAATGCACGCTATTTTTTTAAGACATCTTCATTGATAAAATTGTGTGATATTGAAAATGTTTGAACTGGCATGTATTATTACCTTCAATTGCTCTAACTTGCTTTTTTCCTCCCTTACATATTGTCATTGTGGCATGTGAAGAGCTCATTACAGTGTTATAGCATGAAAATCTGGACAGCAAACAGACCTCCATGCTTCAATGTATGATTTTTTTATGTACACAAACTCGCTTGATGTTGCTCCATGTCTGTTTTTTTTTTTTTTTCCAGCACAGCGTTTCCCTTTGTTACCAGTTATTTACCTCCACCTTATACATACTCACTGAACGGTAATTGGAGCCTCAGGTATCCCTGAGTGTTTGTAGGAGGCTGATGCTAGTGGGGGGTATTGGCACCGCTATAAACACCACAATCACGCGTACACAGGGACATGCACACACACAGTCCCCCCAAGTAGGCACTGCACTACAAAGCCTCTTTGAACAGAGGAGACGTATATTTCCACTAATTCTCACAATCCCCCCTGACTTCCTTCCCTAAGTACCCACAGCAAGTAGACTTCCTGCTGTGGTAAGTTCGACTCCTTTCTCCTCACATGGTAATATAGTGTTATGGGGCGGTGTGAAAAACAGCTTATGGAGGGAGGTAATTGTTAGTGCGTAGCTTTACAAAGAAGTATAAACCTGTGGGTTCAACTTAAGTCTAAGGACACACATACAACTGTGTGCAGAGCATGCATGTGCAAGAAGAGTTGGACAGACACAAAAGAAGCGAAGCTGCGATTCCTGAGTCTCATATCCAGCTCAGTCCCTGGAGTCTCATATGGACTCGGTTCCACTCTCATCTCAGCTGAATACGCCCCCCAATAAGAGCAGTCTCAACCTTTTATTTTCCACACAGTCTTATTTCAAAGGCTTGCAATCCATTATTTAAACAAGGAAATCTAACCTTAAAGTGCTGGAGGAAGCTGAGTACTGTGGGCAGCCAATCAATTGGGGGTTGGTGCAATAACATGGCCTTGGCATCGGGTCGGAAGTAATTGCCCATTAGAGATGAAGTAACAGGAACAGGAACAAAAAGAGAATGAGAGCATGTAGATCAACGATGAAATAATCCCCATTGTTGAGAGAAGCGTGAAAAGGGGAGGGTGTTACATCATTGTGCAGCTCAAAAGCACAGTTTGAAACCAAAGGTAGAAAAGAAACTGTTTTTGTTTTAAAATGCCAGACAGTCTGATTTGTTACTCAGTACTGTCGAGATTTATTCAAGGTAAAGAGGGTTTTGACAGAAATGTTTGCCTACTCATTAATCACACTTTCAATCATATGCAGATTATTTTACTTTTCATAACAGTCTTTGGTTTCATCCCAACGACTTAAAGCATTTCTTGTCAGTTTAAGCAATTTCTTTTCTCACAAACGTCTGATGATCTGTGGTTAAAACAAAAGTATTTGCTCTGTTTTTAGGAGTTCAGTTTGGTTGGCTTCTCTCTTTTCATTCATGCCTCTATCCATGAAAGTACTGTTCCCTGCAATGTTAAATAAAACCTGTGGCTGTCCGTTAGAGCTGACTCTTTCACACTGTCCACTAGCCTGCAGTCAGTTACCACCCATTTAGCAAACGCTTCTGTTCACGTCTTTGATTCACTTCTGTGGTGATTCACACACTCCACGTCAAACCCTGTCAGCCTTTCTGATGCGGCTGCCCGCTGGTTGAGTTTGAGCGGCCACCTACGAGCTAAGCATACAGGTGCAGGAAATCAAAGTGATGAGATGATATTTTAATTACGTTCAACACAGAGTTTATCTTACTGACTTGCCACCTCATAGCCTGGGAGTTTATTTTGTATCATTTTTGAAAGTGGATGTGTCATTCAAAAGCACAGTGGTGTCATTATTTTCCATCAGAGGCAGCAGGAAGCAGGAGGACACTGTGGCAGATTACCTACGGTGTGCTGAAAGGGAAAAAAATAATGCATCATTTTTGACATAAATGGAAAAGGGCTGACAACTCTAAAGTTCACTCAGATAGAAATGGTCTAATGATGGAAAAATCAGCCACAACAAACACTTCATGAAGGCTTACCATTCTAAAAAGCATAAGAAATACACACTCACCGGCCACTTTATTAGGTACACCTTGCTAGTACCAGGTTGGACCCCCTTTGCCTTCAGAACTGCCTTAATCCTTTGTGCCATAGATCCAACAAGGTACTGGAAACATTCCTCAGAGAGTTTGGTCCATATTGACATGATAGCATCACACAGTTGCTGCAGATTTGTCGGCTGAACATCCATGATGAGAATCTCCTGTTCCACCACATCCCAAAGGTGCTCTATTGGATTGAGATCTGGGGACTGTGGAGGACATTTGAGTACAGGGAACTCATTGTCATGTTGAAGAAACCAGTCTGAGATGATTCCAGCTTTATGACATGGAGCGTTATCCTGCTGGAAGTAGCCATCAGAAGATGGGTACACTGTGCTCATAAAGGGATGGACATGGTCAGCAACAATACTCAGGTAGGCTGTGGAATTTAAACCATGCTCAGTTGGTACTAAGGGGCCCAAAGTGGGCCAAGAAAATATCCCCCACACCATTACACCAGCAGCAGCAGCCTGAACCGTTGATACAAGGCAGGATGGATCCATGCTTTCATGTTGTTGACGCCAAATTCTGACCCTACCATCTGAATGTGGAACAGAAATCCAGACCAGGCAACATTTTTCCCAATCTTCGATTGTCCAGTTTTGGTGTTGCTGTGTGAATTGTAGCCTCAGTTTCCTGTTCTTAGCTGACAGGAGGGTCACCCAGTGTGGTCTTCTGCTGCTGTAGCCCATCTGCCTCAAGGTTGGACGTGTTGTGTGTTCAGAGATGCTCTTCTGCAGACCTCGGTTGTAACCAGTGGTTATTTGAGTTACTGTTGCCTTTCTATCAGCTCCAACCAGTCTGTCCATTCTCCTCTGACCTCTGGCATCAACAAGGCATTTTGTCCCACAGAACTGCTGCTCACTGGATATTTTCTCTTTTTGGGACCATTCTCTGTAAACCCTAGAGATGGTTGTGGGTTAAAATCCCAATGAAATACTCACCAACAACCATGCCACGTTCAAAGACCCTTAAAACACCTTTCTTCCTCATTCTGATGCTCGATTTGAACTGCAGCAGATCGTCTTGACCATGTCCACATGCCTAAATGCACTAAGCTGCTGCCATGTGATTGGCTGATTAGAAATTTGCATTAAGGAGCAGTTGGAAGGTGTAATAAAGTGGCTGGTGAGTGTACACGCAGTGAACATAGTAACTTTACAGTCTTTTACTGCTTTAAATACACAGATCATTAGACAGCAACCCCATCTGCTACCATGTTTACTTATGTGTGTGTTTGAGAGCCTAACACCACCTTCACTAATCTATATGTTTCAATTAGTGACAGGTAGTGTGTGTTTTGTGTGGGTGTGTGTTTGTGAATGCGGCCCTGCTGTCAGCTGGGCACAGAGACCATGTAGAGTTGTTGTGCTCCGAAACGATGATGCCAGCATGCCATCCTCATTACCAGCTCCCCAGCTCCCACACAAGCCATTTGGGTATCCTCCCCCCTTTCTCCCTCCCTCACCTCCCCCTCCCCCTCCCCCGACCCCCCCTCGGCTATGTAAGCAATCTGCTAAATATTTTATCACCTCGCTGGTAAATCGAGCAGAGACACTCCAAATAGCACCCCGCTACCTCCACCAAAGCAAAGCCTGTCTTGTGCGTGAGTATGTGTGTGCATTAGCTGCTCAGGTGTCTTTTAAGACTGATTTGATGCTTTGACTGAATCCTCTCGTGGTCCATGTTGTGGTCTCCGTGCTGCTTGATTGATAGAATCACCTTGATTAGCTTCCCTTCACATCCATCTCTCTGCTTTCTTTTTTAATAATGTGGTGTAATCATTGTTCATTTTAATGTTCCTTGTACTCTCCTGTATGAAGTGATTAAAACTCCCTGGTAAGCTAATTATTCTGGCGTTGAAACTTCTAAAAGTGAATGATGTGGCATAAATTGTTTCACAGTAAACACTCCTGCATGACATACTGGAGTACGATTCAGCTCTCTTTCATTTTGCTGTTTTTTTTTCTTTCACAAGCAAATTTGTCTTTGAGCTGATAAAAGCTCTTAAGGAGTCTTTAAAGCTTGAAGTCCTAATGTATGAGGCCTTCTTCTTTGTCTTCTTTTATCATTTTTAACTATGCTTAACGGGCGTATTGCTTGTTTTTTTTTTGTTTTGTTTTTTGTTTTTTTTATAGATTTACACTTAACATCGTCTGATGATGGCTGTAGAATAAGTCAATCATTGGTTTTATATGTTATTCAACAAATAAAGGCACACGAGGAAGAAGTGGCTGTTTTTGGTATAGCTGTTTTTCAGCATTGCGTCATTTGACGTAACAAAAGGGACTCGCATTCCTTTAACCTGCTTTGAGCCAATGTGAATAACAGGTTTTCATGAGTGAGAATTGGCATTTTAGGTTGTGTTTATTGTGTTTCTTCCAAAATATTATTTAGTTTGCCCATTCATAAAGATGATTAAAATGTGTTTGGATGGTTGGATGCAGAAATGCTAGCTTGACAGCACATCGAGTTCAATAGCTTTGGTTAGCTTTGGTGCTGGGAGTTGTTTTATGAAGCTGACAAGACGGGACTTTATTTTAGCATCGATCAAAAAAAAAAACCTATGTCGTCCATGGTGCCCATTTCTCGGCAGGAAGATTGATTTGATGGAGTCTGTTTTATAAAGTCTATGGATGTAGTTTAAGATGGGATCCCGGGTCAGGGTGAGACTGACATAGCTGCTGTTCCATCCCTAGTTAGCTCTTTGCCCGGCTCCTGGCGACAGATGGAAACAAGGATTTGTCAGAGATTCAACCGAGATTCAACCCGATGGAAACGTGAGCTGAGTACGGTAGCTAAGTCTTGGTTTTCTGACTCTAGATCAGTGTATAGACGTCTGATAGACCTCTCTGTCTTTCTCTCTATGGGCTTTATCATGACGGCTCAAAGCACGTTGATGTACGATCAGCTCTTACATGTACTGCTTATTTTTGAGGTCAGTGAATCTGATTTCAAACTTTAAATACGCTGATGTGAACACAACATTAGGCTACATATCACTAGCTAAAAGCGCTCACTCACCTGGACACTGGGACACCTGCACTCTTCTCTTCCAGTTGTCCTTACACCACAACTCCACTGCTCTCCTACGGCCGATATTCCTCCTCATCCTCCTCTGTTCCCACTCTCTATCTTTCCTAATGTCATATACCTTCCAGTGTTTCCCACAGGATTTTAGGAGACTGTGGTGGGGGAGTCTCTGACCCTCGGCGGTTTTAATGTGTGTGTACGTTTTTAAGCGCGATGTATCGCCCTTACAGTAAGCGCAGTTTGGGACCATGGACATGAATATACGCTGATAAATAAGAACTTACAAAGGCATATCAGAAATATTTTCAATATGATTCAGAAACAAAACCAAAAACTCACTCTCTCACAATATTTTGAACAATTTACTGAACAACATTTCAACAACAGGTTATTTACACTATTTCCCGTGATCTGTGATCTGTCATCAGGCTACTGAGACTGTAGCCTACCCTTATTCTCTCACCTGAGTTAACGAGGTGTGTGTTTGAAGCTGATGAAGAAAAGAGAGCACCAGGATGTGAGTAGGTGAAAGGGAAGCAAAGTGGAAACCCTTTATATTGTTTTAACATCTTAAAAAAATATTTTTTGGGATAAAGGGTCTGATTACGATTCTTCTTCTCTCTGCTCCCTTATCTGGATTTGGGAGTGTAGTGTTTTCATTCTGTTTTTTTTCTACAGTGACTGCAGAAAATAGTCTAAATAAATAAAGATGCCTAAATTTGCTGAGGCCCACTTCATCACAAAATGTATCCTAAATCAATGCAAGATTTTCTGACTGATATTTCCTGATATTGCTGTGTATCTGACTTCGAGAGAAATTCATCTTCCTCCATGCTCTCTCCGTCTGTTGTGTTCACCGTCTTACGCTGACGTCAGTACAAAAATCGCAGTAGCACATGGCTACTTAATATGCACGTACTGATTTGCATTGACCATATATGGTTACGTTCGGGCACGCTGAAGGAGGGAAAGGAGGCGTGCTCACCACATTCAAGCTTTTCTCGTCGCGGTGTGATTTATCACGGGGAATAGCGTGCAGCCATGTGTATGCAGAGTTTGATAGATCTGAAAAGAATGTTGGTCGTATCCACGTTTTGCCTTTTCGTCGTAAGTGAAACTTAAGAGGACTTCGCTGTAATAAATGTAGGCCCCAGGAGAGAAGACTATGAAATAATTACCCGCGTCAGCTCGTTGGTATCGTACAGGTAATTGTACTGTGTGCCTGACACTGACTCTGAATGCGCTGTGATAATGAAACTCTGGAACCGAGACGTGCGCGGTGCAGCCATTCCTCTTCCCAAGAAGGGAGGCAGACAGCGCAGTGAGATACTGTGTCCACGGCCGCAGTTAGCATGGCCGCTAATGCCCAAAAAAGAAGTTACACGTACCTCAGAGTCAGACGCCCCGCTCTAACTTCGCTGGAATCTGGTTCTCGCCAAACGTAACAGGTAAAGAGCGACGTCTACGAGTGTGACCAGTGCGCGCGCACTCTTGTTCTCTTGTTTACGTGCGGTAGGAAAGTACAGCTGTGTAATGGTCTGACAGAGTGACGGATCGTATTTTTGTCTCCATATGAGACTGTGGCGGGGCCAAATGAGACTGTGGCGGTCCGCCACAGTCTCATTAATTAGTGGGAAACACTGCCTTCAGAATAATTGACGTAGCTCAGCATTTATCTAGTCTTATGTTCTTGTACAATTCCAGGGTTGATGTATGTCTAGATGTATGTATGACTTTCACCCAGTCTTCTGGCTCTGATTCAACACACACACTTGAATAGCACATCTCTCTGAAAACTGACACCAGCTGTGGGTTGAGACAGTGGTGGCAGTCAGGTTTCTTTTTGCTAATAACTCTCGGGTGTTTAGTTTAACTCAACCTCTTGATAAGCGTAGCAATGATTGTTATAAAATTGTATTGCTCCTGGATATCCAGGCTCATTCTTTTGGGACCAGTGCTGTAAACCTTACCTATGACCAGAATAAATGCTGAACTGAGAAATGTATCCTCTTTTTGTGATCTTTGGGAGTTGTTGAACTAAAGAACATGGTAGATTTTATTACACTTACAGGCTCATAATTATAACCTGAGGACCATCATATTGATAGGAATTGAGTTTTTCTTCCTCTTTGTTGACAGGAGTGACAGTCTGATCTATGTTTATTGATGTTAAACAGAGGCAGAAGCAGCAGGACTCCCTTTTCGGATGTCACGTTAAAATGCCAGTTTTTAATGTGGAAGTACAAAAAAAGTACTAAAATGTTTCCAGGAGACCCTGTGGTGTATTAATTTAGGAATTTATTTCAGGATAATGTTTTTTGAGTTATTTTCCTATCAATTTCTTAACAGTTGTCTTTAACCTGTAATACTCCCTTTAATACTTAATGCTTTTCTTTTCATGCAGAGCACACAGTTGCTTAGAGTTTCCTCACCTGCTCAGACTTACTGAACGGGCAGATGACAGAGTACAAGAAGTATTAAAACGTAAGGTGAATTGTTTCTTGCAGGCATGAAGTTGATACTAGTGAAATATATCCACTATAAACAAAATGACTGGTATTAGTTATCCATAATGTTCTTTGTTTATTTATTCATAGGTCTCATTTTACCTCATCCATCCTTATAATCTAATGCACCATCCATGATTACGAATTTATTTAGTCGGGTATTTAAGTTCATCCCTCACAGCAGCAGCTCTATAGGCCGACACAGCGGCATGAATCCTCCCGTATTTTCTCTCACCGTTAGGCTCCAGTGGGCTTTTGACACGCTGGCACATTAATATTACAAATATTCAAATAACTTTATTTAACATTCCGCAGGCTGACAGAGGCAGCGGGAGATTCACAGCCCATTGAGCAAGTGCGCTTCCCTGGGCTAAGTGCCGATTCATCATGGCTGCCTTACTCCTGTCTAATGGCTGCCATGATGGGGCGCAGGCACACACGCGCACCCACACACACTCAGACACACATCTCGGGCATACGCTCAGGAACAGTATTAGTTCTTCCATGTGTGCATTTTTAAAACATAGGATGTAGAGCTGGAGGCACATTCGTCACATTATTAACCCCAGCTTCAATGTAAACCCTATAAAGTCAGCTGTCATGGACGCCAACCAGCTGGCACATTAGGAGCATATTTTTCTGTTTTGGAGAGACAAGAGCATCTAACTGAAATAAGAAGTTAATTCCTTCAAATCCCACTCAGAGCATGTATAACCGCTGATTCCCTGCAGACATTCTTGTTTCCTCTAAGCTTTGAAGTTTGGATTTGTTGAATGCTGAACTGTAAACTTTTTGTTTTCCGCTTCACTGATGCTTTGATTTCTCCTTCGTATTTCCTGTCCGAGAGTAAAAAATGTGGCAGTTAGGTCCAACAAAGGTCTGCAAAGCCATTAGAGCCAATTCCATCCCAATTGGCCTTGTCTACCTGCGTTCCACAGAGTTTACTTCATTTGCAGAAAAGCATCCATGTGTAGCCACCAGCGCACACTCATACCCACTAAACACACCAAGACCCACTAAGTCACCTTGAAGCCCAATTAAGTAAGCGTCTGACTCGTCCTGTTCTTATTAGTCCCATGGCAGCGAGGACCAGTGTGATGAAGACAAAGATGGAGTGGTGGGAGGATGAGACAGAGAAAAGCTGTAAGAAAGAGCAGAGATTGAAAGACTTCTTGTTTCCATGGCTCTCAATGGGCTGAATAGAGGAGATGGCAGAGAGCAGTAGTGAAAGAGTGTGACCCAAACAAAGACTCTTTGAATTTAAGGCCCAAACAGAGTGTTTGTAATGACCCCAAACACAGATGCGCTGCTCTCACTGCAACCGCAGAGTCAGTCTCTAATAACGCGAGGGGGAATTTGGAGATTTTGTTCGCACATAATGGAAATACCCACCACACACAGAGCTGTTCTTATCCCCTATGGAGGGGCACATACTCCTAGTCCTATTATTTTTCACTCTCTCTGTCTTTTTCTTTTCTTCTCTGGCTTCTTTTTTGTCTGACTCTCTAACACCCAGTTCCTTTTTAGACCATATATGTGGTCACTGGACCTTTTTTTCATATTATTTCTAAGCGTTTCATTGTTATTTCACACTCGATCCTTCTGTCTCTTGCAGCACAGGAACTTTTTCAACAAGTCTCCGCTTTGGCTCAACATCTCTTCCTATTTCACTCACCAAATGTTTTATTTTTTTTCTGCTTCATACTTCACATTTCTCCTCCTCTCCCTGCCCTGTGATGGACACTGGGGCCACAGAGGGACGTGGGGAGACACACAAAGGACCCCTAACATTCAGCAGATGGCTGAGGCTCTGCTTAATTTGCCCATGTCACCCTCGCTGGCAAAACACAAAAGCCCAGAGCAACAAGGGGCACCACTTCACCCCCTCACCCCAACTGTGACCCCAATCAATCAATCCAGCATCTTTTGCTTTTAACTTATTTTTCACATTAAAAAAACACAACAAAGAAATTATTAATAATGCTTCAGGAAAGTGCCTGTCTGTAGTTTTTAAAGTGAAATGTCCAAATGAAGAAGTCTCCTCTATCCTCTTTCTGCCCTCACAACTCACCCCATCTTCTCTCCTCCCCTCTTCCCTCAGTTGGAGTTGGCTCCAGCAGGCGGTAATAAGGAGACGTGGGGAGCCTCTCCACAGTCGTCCCCCTCCCTTTGGTTTAGAAATTCCAAACAGTCAGTCCTCATTTGTTGCTTCTCATCTCCTTCATCACCGTCCATCAGTATTCACAATTCCACTAATAACACAGCAAGCTCTGTTTGATTTGACAGCAGTGGGACACATTTCAATTCAAAGAAATTGCCTCATCCCTTCATGGAGGTTATCAGCAGCAGGATGACAGATGCAGATTCATCATGGTTATGTTGTGTAACTTGTTGACTGATGTTTTCATTAAAATTGACTTGTAGGGATAACGGGATTACCAACACCAGCAACAAATACGTTTTCTCAATTTTGGCTCTGCTCCATCAAGGTTTGAAAAACAGAAATCTTGAGTATCAGCTCCCCGGGGATTTGACCTGCTGAATCTGAAACTGAGCTAAAGCACATCAGATTGAATTTCTTGAAAAGTCTTAAAATACCAAACAAGAAATTTCAGCCTGTTGAGCTGAGTGCAGTCAAACTGAAATCTGGTGATGGCTGAGACAAAACTGGAGGAACAAAAGACAAAGATTTTTTGAGAGGAGATTTTGGCAGCTGATTTATTTGAATGTCACTATTCATGATGTCAGCGCCACCACTAAACCATTTGATATATTGTTATCTGTGTCTTGGGACAGCAGCAGAACTTTAGCAATGTTACAGAACAGGCAAATGAAACCAAAACTGTCTGTCAAACAGTAAATGACAAGGATGCATCAAAAGAAATTATATATATATATATATATATATATATATATATATATATATATATATATATATATATATATATATATATATATATATATATATATATATATATATATGCCGGCAATACTTTTAAGTGTTGTAAAGTGAGAAAGAATTGTAGTTTGTTAAGAGTGTTCAACAAAATCTAGATCGAGTTCCTGTGCAAAGAAACTGCAAGGGCGATTCTCGCGATTCAATCCAATTATGATTTCTAGGGTGCTGATTCGATTTAACTTGTGATATTTATGATTTTTGCAATTTTTAGTTTGCTATGTAACACCATACCATGTGGAAAAGTTAAATGATGATGACATTGTCTACAAACTACATCAGGAGCCATATTTTCCCATAATATACACATCACGTGAGTCAGAGAGAAACATTTCACCCTGTGCTGGAGAAAAGTGGTGACTTTTTTCTAATCCAGTTTATAAACAAAGACTATAAAGAAGAATTTGAATTAGAAAAAAAAATGATTTTGTCAAACAAAAAACCCTGATATATTGATTTTAGAGTTTTTTTCTCCTGCCTCTATCTACTGCTTTAATTTGCTGTTTAAAAGCCAAACACCCTGAACAGCAAGCTGAGGGGGCGATTACATGACAACAGTTTTAGGGTGAAACGCAAAAACTTTTGTTGCCTCCAGAGTGGGATTTTTCTGAAACGCTGACGTCACACTCCGCTTTGTGCAAACACATACAACAGTACAACCGTATAACAGTACCGTAGTTACGACTGTCATGAACTACCTTGTTATGCTTGTGCTGCTCAATCTGCTGAGTCTGCGGACTGTCTTTATAGAAAATGTGCATCTGTTACTCCACTTTTGCACTTAGTATTCCCCAATACACCAGATGATCGGCTCAACTCTACTTTGGTGGAGATCTCCCTTATGTGGCTTCTTGACAATACAGTTATAGCACCGACTACAGGCCTAGCATGCTTATTACAGTGTTTTCAGTCCCTCAGCGTTTCCGTGTAAACATAGATTTTTTTCACTGCGTTTCAACGTTTTCAGATGAAATGTTGTTGTGTAAACAGGGCCTGAGAACCAGAGAAAGCTGGCTGCAGCAGCTAAAAGGAAAGCGTCATGTCTCAGCATGCCTACACCGTCTATGGTCGAGATCTTTGAAAAGACGAAAAAAGTTTGCATAGGGGAGTGCCAAAGCAAAAAGAATCACAAAGGTTATGGACTTCATGGCTTTGGATGATCAACCATTTAGCAATGTGGAAGACAATGGCTTTCGGGGGCTTGTTGAGCACATTGAGCCACGTTACACTACACCAAGCAGACGGTTTGGATCAGATTAGTGCTCACCGGAGATGTACAACAGTGATGCAACACGCGTCCATGAGCTCTTGGTTAAAGATAATGATGCTGTCCTCAGCTCTGCAACAAACGTGAGTTGTTTGAAGGCCTAATGCAAATGAAAAAATAACTTGTGCTTTTTTTTTTTTTTTTTTTGAAAAGCAAAGGCTACTGCAATATTCAAAAAATGTCAGAATATCAATAAAAATTTACTTTCTTAAAAAAAAAAAATGTCAGAAAATTTATTCTAAGCTACTTTTGCACTATCAAAAAAAAGTGAAAAACTTAGAATCCACATTGGATATTTGGTATCCGGCCGAGTAATACTTTATTTAGCTGTGGCTTCAGCTTTCATTTTCAAAAATGAAATTTGTGGCTGAACGCAAAAAGGAAGTGGTGTTCAAAGTATAAATTCACAACTTTCCAAGACTGGAAATATGTGTTGTGTTGTGTTGCAGTCTGCTCTTCAAGGTTGAAGTCTGTGCTTTAAGTGGTCCTCGAAGGAGCTGGGATTACTGCTCTTGTATTGGATTCACTGTTTGGACCTGCTCAGCTTACAGTTAGCATAGTTGGAAATGCTCTCTGTTGATTCTGTCGATCCTCATGGCTGCATGAAATCAATTCAGAGCTGCAAAGCTCCGGACTTTAGGTCAAGGCTTATAAAATGTTTGCTCTGTGTTGGAGGATTCTGCACAAAAATGGACAAAGCCTCGCACATTTACAGAGTTTCCATCACCTCAAGCTGAACTTTGCATGTCCAATTTTATGACCTGATCTCTTTAGCGGTTGCCTGAACACACTTCATGCAAACAGCATTACACTTGAAGTGTTCTGTACGTTTCACTGTTTAATCTCAAGAGGAGAATTACACCTGAGTTACCTTAAGTTATGACACTATGAATTATCCTTAACTAGCATGGCTCCATATAACTTGGCATGTCAAACACAACCGCTAACCCGTCACAATATGCAATTACCCACCAATTAGACAGCTCCCATAATCTGCATCGCAGCGTGTCATTGTGCATGTGAAATTGCATGTTTATGTTGACAGTAAACACAGTGTGTACTTTTCAGGGTCAAGGCACACGGTTCTGCAGAAAAACCAAAGGAAACATCTCTTTTTTCCGACTGAAGGACAGGAAGAGCCTCAGAAGCTCAATCTGGTGACACATCTCCGTGACAAATTATTGATCCTGGCTTTGTTGTCACTCCTCATGCCACGGGCTCTCTGCTACGGCTGCCTTCAAAAAAATAAAAAAATCCCAAAAGAGGAGACATTGTGTGAATGCTGAATCAAGATAGAGCAGCGGAGGTGTGTGTCTTCCTATATATATGCGTGTGTGTGTGTGTCAGGGAGGCAACGTGGAGAAAGGAGAAGGAGAAAAAAGAGAGTGACTTGGTAATCCTCTCTTTGAGCACTTTGTGCTTTGTGCTCCATTTGTTTACCGAGTTCCCACACTGACTGGGGGGGCTGCAGCTTTTCTCCCAGACCGGAATTAGCATAGCCAGACTTGTAGGCTGATCTGTGTGGCGCTTATGCACACGCATCTGTTTTCCCTGTTTATTTCTGTGAGTGTTCATGTGTGCAGTTTAGAGAGCGTAGAGTTTCCTCATCAGCTTCCTCTGCTTTAATGAAAACTTGGAAATGTGTGGTTTTATATAGCTCAATCCGGCCTGCTCAAAAAGCTCTCTGTCTGTTTTTGGCTGCATTGTGTAATGAAAAACCGTCACGCACCCATCATGCTTTCACTGGGAGCTGAGTGGGAACAGAGTCTGTGTCAACAGGTTGAGTGCTGCCTACGTGGTGTAGTAGATGGAATCTCTTGTTTGAAGGTGGGATTGATTTATGGATTTATTTTTCACCAAAGTTCACACAACTTCAGGAAGATGTTTGTAAGAGTAGAATGAGGCAGATGAAGCAAATAGTCAGCTACTTTGATATGATTTTCTTGCTGCCCTTACAAGTAAGTGTTCTATTAAGAAGGATAAAAAAGACCGGGTCCTTTTTTTTTTTGCTTTTCACGAGGGTAATCTCAGGAAATGGTGCTGAAGCATAAGTGTTTTGAAATGTAAAAACTATGTGAGATGAGACAACTGGAGAAACCATCACGCTTCCAATTAAAGTTAATATCCCTTAGCTTTTTCTTTGTTGCAAAGAATCAGAAACATGAAGCACAAAGAAATAAGGGAACTCAGCGACTCACACAGTGCGATTAACTGATGCAGAATCCTAAAGGTTAACTACAGGTGTGTTACCACCACTAAGTGTTTTCTGCCTATGTCTCCCTTGTATTTTACAGGTTATCTCCATGTGTTGCAGACTGTTTACCATTTTTAGAAAGTACTCCTGGTGCTTCTGCATAAGGAGAAAGAAAAGTTGCAGAAACCTTTAGCAACTCCTGAGAGAGCCTGCATGAAAACTGATATTTTTTTGTGGTTGTGGGGGCTGTAGACTGAAAGCTTGAAATGAAAAATAAAAAAAAGGAAAATGTGTGGAGTTTTGAGTAAGTTTTTCATCCCTGTGAAGTCTTTTCTTCATATCTGCCCGGAGCTGCAGAAACCCAAGGCTACATTAGCTACAATTAGCATAGCACATCCAGATCTCAGATCCTCGACACAACCGTCTCATTGGTTTAGGGTAACGCCTAATTCACACATAGAGCGTTAGCCACGCAGCACAGGGCAGCGCCCATAGCAGCTGGATACCTGAGATCACAGGAGAACCACATGTTCCTACAGGAATCCCACCCTTGAAAACGTACTTGCATGGTGATTAATTAGTATGTTAAACTCACCTGGCCCTCCAAAAACTTCAGCACCTTTAGTCCATGCCTTCATTCTCAACAAGGATGAGGTTTACAATCGGGAGCCAGAACATGGAGCTTCGTTTTGAAATGAAACCGTATACTCTGATCACTTCGTGTCTGATTTCCTGTTCTGTACGATCTGCTCTGCAAAGAGATTGATGCGTGTCTGCAGCGCACTCCGGTAAAAATAGACTTGCTGCGTAATGGCTGCGCACAGCCCTTGGTGATCCCGGCGTTGGCAGATCGCAGCATGTGCTGTGTGAATGCAGTGACTGACTAGAGTGGCTTTGAAGTATGTCATAGTGGGTGGCGCGGTGCTGTGCTGCATGGCGCTGTTCTGTGCTGCATGGCGCTGTGCGTTGCTGCTCACGTTATGTGTGAATTAGAGGTTATTGACACCAGAATATGGAAGAGTATATATATATATATATATATATATATATATATATATATATATATATATATATATATATATATATATATATATATATATATTTTAATAGGAATAAACAATTCTGTTCTTTAAACTTGATCTTTCTCTAGAAAAGTCTAGATACATTTGGCCACTGTGCAATATCCTTTCTACACAAGTGCATATCATTCATCCATTCATTTTATCATGAGGTTAATTTAGTGTGTTTTCTGAATGACACCGGCAGCAATAATCTGCACATAACTTTGAAAATGGCAAAACGAGGAGGAGTGCTCAGAGTGGTTGGCATGATACTGGGATAGTATGCCCAAGTATCTTTTGTGAGGGGAAAAAAAAAGCTTGTGATGTCTGGATAATGCTTGGATAAACTAACAGATTTTGAAAACAGGAGGTTTTCAAGTCACCCACCTCACCTTTCTTTTATTTTTCTAATCGATGAATAGTTGAAAGGTGAGGCGCTTTATGGATGGAATAAACTTGTTATCAGGAAGACTTATGTTTGGAGTATTGGGGAGAAATGGTTTTAGCTTACCCTGTAACACTGTTGTAAGATGTCTTTACACAGCACTCGTAAATCCAGAAAGTCCCTCTCTACAAGAGGAAGAAGATGTTATCTCAGTGCTGGGCCTGTGTTACTGTAGTGCAAGGTCGAGCCGCACAGTGGTATGATTTTCATTCTCAAAGAGAATGCTATCTGGTTCGTCTTAGTCCAAATAGAGGCAGAAGCTGACAAACAAATGGATTTGCTGTGTCTAGAATGTTCTCTGGGGGAGCTGGATGGGCTGAGATACAGAAACGCTGCCTTTGTGTTGGAGCCAGCACGAAGCATAATAAGACCCTTTGGGGAATGAACGAAACACAGAGTGATAGGGACACAAAGGCACACATGCTCATGCACTCAGTCAATTTCACCATCTCGCTGCCTTTCTCTGCCTCTCCCCACCTATCTACCTCTCTTCCTTTACTAAGCTGACCTTTATATCTCTAGCTTGCGTGGTTAGCCTTTTATTTTGTGTTTCAGGTTTGCAGGATGAGTTTTGTGGCTCTTGCCAAGTTTACTGTGTCAGCCAAGTGGCAGGTCAGACTCCAAGGAACAACAGCACTTCTTTAAAGCTGGTCTTTGCCCTGTGCCTTTATTTGATGGGATAGAGTAGAGTGACAGGGTAGAAGAGGGGGAGAGAGTGGGGTAGCCTGTAGAGGCTGATGTTTTTTCGTGGATTCCCGCGGGGTGGGAGTCAATTTTACTATCAATCACGGGATTGGGACGATATAGGACAAAAAGTTAAGCCTACGCACATGAAAAGAACTACACTTCCCAGAAGCCAACAGTACTCCAAAAACAATGGGGAGAAAATCAAATCAAATAGGCCTTATGCACAGGCGAGCATGACATATATCTGGTTAAAACTCTAAATGGCATGTAAACTTCCAGTTACCAAAGAGCGCCGTGCTACTGAATGATAATATTACACATTTGTGGTCAAATCATCCAAAATGTTGCATTATCATCACTGCTGTATGGCTAATATAAATATTTATGTTCATGTTTTCAATTGTGGCCTGATTTTTTACACGCTTAAGGAGATTATGTGTGATCGTCCATGGGTGTCCTTTTCAAGACGGGATGACAGCTCTTCAGCTATCTCCAAACCAATGCTGTGTGGTGTAGGAGAGATATAACATGTTGAATGGACTGAAAATGAATCTCTTGTGAGGAAGCTGTATAGGTTTACATTTCTGTGTGTGTTCAGCATAGACTGTATATAGAGTGGACAGCGTGGCTCCACCATATATCATTGAACGATTAATACCCCTATCACAGGCACAGCCAGAGTGGAGCCTAGTGACAAAATAATAACTATCTTTTTTTTCTTTTGCGAGTCTAATCACTCCTTGACTCTGCCACCTGACATATTTTACAATCCGCAAAAAAAATACACAAGAATGGCAGTTGTCAGTCATCATTAAGCGTAACCCCTTTTAACTAAGAAAAACAAAACTTTTCAAAAAAAAAACAGAACGTAAATACAAGGCAGCCAAATGACATCTTCAAATCAACACAACAACTGGACATAAGAAACATTTCTATGAGGTGTATTATATTTTTAAAGTTTGACCACAGCCCATCTGGAATGACTGGAGAGCCGGATTTTTTGACCTGCACTGCAGCCAGCCACCAGGGGGAGCAGCTTTTGTGGAGATCTCATTTTGAGCCAAGCAAGTGGAAGTCCATTTTTTTTCATACAGTCTATGGTGTTCGGTGATGAAAGTTGGTATTCTGCTGTACAAAAATTTATCGATGTATGCTAACCCCTAGCATATAAATGGAATTTCCAATGTATGTTAGCGTTAAACCAGCGCCAAGTGCTCTATAACATTTTTGGTAGATTAAGAGCTATATAAACCGTTGAATGGACGCTCTTGTGCAAGATATATAACACTTGTTTTGTGTTCATTGATGAAAGATGCAATTTTGCAGGAAAAACAAAGTTTTATTGATGAATGCTACCTGCCAGCATATATCTTGTCAGAGAGTCATGTATCGGTGAGTTTTCAGGGAGATATATTGTAGCCCCATTTTTACCTTATGCTTTTATAAAAGTACAAACACATGAAGTTAGAGGTATATACACATGTTTAAACTTACTTCAAAGTATGATTGACCTGAAGCTCTCAACTTTTAACATGAAAGTAAGTCTTCTAGCTTAGGCCGATTCTCTGTGTATCACTGACAGACACTTTTGGAAACTTCAGCAAACAACTTTTTTTATTTAATATTTACCATCATAACACCGTCTACTGTCACTTTCTACTGCTTCTTTTGGTAACTGGAAATGCCGAAGTCACCTCATGCCAATGTGGAAGTGATCTGTGCATAGAGCCCATTCAATGTATTGCCTAGAAATTAAGAGAAGGAGGAAAAATGGGAGAGGAATGGAAGTCATTTTACCAGGAGTGGGACAGGAGAGGATTTTTTATTTTTTTGCTCTGTTCTGGGATTGGGACGAGACAGGATCTTTTTCTGTGGGAGTGGGATGGGACAGGAGTGAAAATCCACTCCCTTGTCACTCTCTAGAAGCCTGCTCCAGAGAGCCAAGAGTCAAAGTGACAACCAGGGCCGAAGGAGCCAAGACTTTGCCTTTGGATATGGGGCAGCTGCTCCGACCACTGAGCTAAACCAGCGCACCAACAAAATATTGTTTGATCATTTGTTCAAGCATGTGTTCGCACAGACATGTGTTTATGCCTCACACTCATACTGGCTTGAATGGGCCAGCAAATCCTCTCCCCTCCCTCCTTTATTTCCCCTCTCTATCTCATCTTTTCTGCCTCTTTAAGTCCCTCTCTACCACTGTCCTCCTGCTCTCGTGTTCCACTAGGCGAGCAGTCATATAGAGGGAGTGTGACAATAGAGGTATTAACCAAATGTATATTGAGCCAGCCTGACTCGCGCAGTCAATGTGCCGCTTTTACATCCCTAATGCTGTGTGAATGGTGCTGCCGCTCCCTGAGAACCGCCTCCCTGAGCCACTCAGAATGAGGGGCCCTTTTACTGGCTCTCGTGACCCTGGTCCACGTCGCCTAGGCTGGGCCCCGTCTCAGAGCACACAGTTCTTCATTTTCATAAGCGCTTAATCTGGACTGGAAGCTCCTCCATTGTGTGGATGATTTGAGAGGGGGGGAGATCTCGGCCAGACAAAAGGACTTATGTCTTGAGCTGAGGCCTGGGCCTCCTTAGCCTTGTCCCTCCCTTCCTATTCTTCCTTACAGAGCTCCTGGCTGGAGCTCCTAATTGTAGTGTGGAGAGGAAGAGTGATGGGGTGTGGAGTGGATGTCCTGCTTAATGCTGCCCCCAGTGGAGTCTGACAAACATGAAGATGAATGCAGCCTTGAGAGACAGATACAAGAGAGGAGCTACATCGTTAAAATAAAAGATTTATCCATTTTTCTCACTTAATCTATCATTTGATCCAGGCCAGGAGAGATCCTGTGATGCTGACTGATAGTAGAAGTTTGGTTTGATTCCTCCAGGTTACTGCACATAAGACTTTGGAGCTGGAATGTGTAACAAACTCAGAGTGAAGCTTTGAAGTGTAATGCTGTTGCCCTGGGCTACTTAGCTCCAGGGTCAAACGAGCTTACACCCTTGATCTGCGTTAGTGCCTTCTGATCTGAAGGATTGCAATGTTGAGGTGTGTGTATGGAGGGGTGCAGGTGTGTGTGTGTGCTAACATATGTGGTGGAGTCTGTTTATCTTTGTTACAAAAGAGTTTGCATGTGTAAATCAGTTGAAATATTTCTGCAAAGCTGGTGCTTGAGCGGATCAAACGCGTGTGCGATGCTGCAGCTGTCTCGATGCATTTTATGCATGTGAGAGAAAGTCATGTGCTGGAGTGCTGACAGGTTCTCTTCCTCGTGGAAAGTGGTTGTTAACTAATTAGTGCTGTTGTAGGCCTGATCTGAGAGCATTGTTGGTGTGTCTCTCCACCTGCAAATCCCATTTTCACTGTACGTCTCTGACTCTACCTCCGTCTTCCTCCTTGGTTCCTCTCCCCGTGCTCACTGCTCCGGAACACCTTAATCCAGTGTGAAAGCAATTGGCTCTCTCAGATCTAATCAATAGAGGGCCAGGGCATTGAGCCAGGGGAACATCTCTGGCCCCTGCTCAGCTACAATCAATTTAGAGCCATCGATTCAGTGATTGAAATACAAAGAGCAGACGCGCTGGACCGTACAGGTGCTTTAGTGTTTGGGTGTGCCAACATGTTATATATCTCCTTGAGCGGGTGTTTCTCTGGAATCTATGTTTGCTTCTGTGTGTGTGTGTGCAAATTTCCTCATGTGTGTATATGTGGATAGCATGATTTATTTCCCAGCCATCTGTAGTAAAGTGGGAATGGCATTTAATCTAGCACCTCTGAGACAGAGCCAAGAAAAAAATCACTCCTAATCCAATATGTCCTGCCTAAGGAGGGTATTCTGTGTATGTTCTGTGTGTGTGCATGCATTGTGTGTGTGTTTTGTTAGGTTATGCTTGTCTATGCACCCCCAGGGCTTCCCGATCACCGTGTGTCAGGTTATGTTGATACATATTTGGATGCTGCAGAGTTAAGAATGGTCTTTGCATAACATTTGCATGTGAAATGTATGTTAACATTGTGACAACAGGGATGCGTGCTTGACTATTGACGTGTGAGAACACACATGACATCTACAGAGATGGGTTGTGCTGTTTTTTGCTTCCCTGCATGTGTGCATTCGTGCATACACAATGTCATTGCATATCATATTTATTTGACCCTTTTATGCACTGTCGTGTGCAGACATCTTTGTGTGCACTGCTTTGAATTTGTACAGCTCTGGTACAAGCAGCGTATGACTCGCAGCGTATGACTCGCAGCATGTTTGTGTGTTTAATGTCAGCTGCAGTTTTGCCAAATGTGCACATGCAAAACCATTAAGTGTTCTGGGTCATCACTTGCAGTTGCACTGTACTGGTAATTTAAGCATCCAGTATTTGTCTTCAAACTGCAGCCATCAGCATGTATGAAAATGATTGGAAAAAGCCTAGTTAAAGAAGAAATATGAGTCATTTAAATCACAAGATTGGAATAAGGAAGCAATCAGAGGTGAGGATATAAGTTGTGAGTAAAAACTATACCTACAAACTTTAAAATCCTGTCCTACACACAAGCATTCACACACACATGGATACCTTGTTAGACCTCAGCGTATCCTCATGGTAAATGGCTTTCTGCCATTTATACAGCTAATCCAGTTTCCCAGTTGGCTGTGATGTGTTCCCCCCCTTAATTCTCTCCTGGACAAGGTGTTGATGTCTTTCACAAAGTCCACAATGTCACACAGTCCTAATGAGGATGAGGCACACACACTTTTAAGCCATAAACGCACACACAGGATTTTTATTGTACACTATAACTTTATAACAGTGTTAAATGATGGATGCATCATTTCTGCCTCTATGACGCCAAAGTGAAAAGCCTTCATTGACAGATCTGCCAATATTCTTTGACTTTAAGTGGAATTTCCTCATGAAATAGCCTTCAGATTGAATGAAAACTGAATCTAAGTACTAAGTAGGCCTTATTTTGTATAACACTTTTCAAAGTGAATCAAAATGCTTTACATCAACAAGAAAAAAAAAACAGACTGACAGAATAAAATTATAAAGAGTCTCAAAGATCTATTCAATAAAAGTCAGGCATAATGCAATAACAGGATACAATAAAAAGCTTAACAGAAACACTAAGCGATTATGTTAAAAGACGAGATGAGCATGATTACTCATAAAACTGGTAAAAAAAATGCTTTTATCAGTTTTTTTTTTCTCTTTCCCTTTTCTTTGTGAAAGCCTTCTCAGAGTTAGGAGACAAATTACAGTTTGTAAAGAGCACAGAGGTTTGGGTCTAACATGTTGTTCAGAGCAAATCTTAAAAAATTAGGGGTGAGTTTTGGCAAGAACCTCTCGATGCAATACCGATTACAATACAAAAGTATCACAATGTAACACAATATCATAATATTATGATATATTGGGATATTCTCCACAGTTAACTGAGAAAAAAAAAAGTATGCATGATGTATATGTAAATCAAATATTTCTCTAAATTAAAAAGACCAAGGAAAACATTGATGTCTATGGTAGACTGACTTGCAGTACAACAAAAACCACATTATCAAGTTTAGAAATTACATATTTTAAATAAACTTTAAAATAGGGATGGGTACCGGATTAGGTACGACTGAATCCTGTCAAAAGAAACAGGTAATGATTCACACAAAATCAAAAGGTACCAAATTTAGGTACCCAAATGCATCCCGGTGACTGTAAGGGAAGGAACAGTAGGAGATTTTCCATACTGGACATGAACACAGCATTTCAAGGTTAAATATGGAAGAATAAATATGTTTAATTGAAAAAAAAATATTTTTTATTATTGAACAATATGATCTTTTTTACCACATAAACACAGACAAGTACTGAAAATTGGTACAGTTGAGTATTGGAACCGATTGCCAGGTACCAGATATTGGTACCGTATTGTTTCAAATATGTAAGGTACCCAACCCTGCTTTGGGATGATATTCATTATAGAATCTATTGGCAACATAAAGGGTGGTAGGTCTTTGGTGCCATCTACCTCAGTGAAAGTGTGGGATTCATGTTTTATTTACAACCCAGCTAAAATATTCATTTTAATTTTTACAAAATATCCATATTAAGAGTTGAAATATTGATATTATATCAGATGTATTGTTGTATGGACATTTTTTTACACCTCTATAAACCATGTCGGTAAAATGATAAAGAAGGATTTGTTTGTGTTTAATATCAACATGTGTTCACCAAGCCCCAACTTTGAAAATATTTTAATATTTGTACAATACTTAATGAGTCCTTTAATGAACTTTCTCAGTGTCTTTGTGAAACTTTAATTTGTGTGAAACTGGCTTTGCAAATTCCTGGAATGCTTAAAAAGACTTGACTTCACTTCACAGCGGCTGTTCTTTCCTAATTCACTTTAGTTTGATCTTGTTTCTTTTCATATAATCCTACAATCTTGATAAACACGATTAAAAAGATTTAAGAGTCAGTGCAAAGCAATAAAACCTTCATAGATTCATCAAAGGTACATAGTTAGTGTTTCTTCCTTCCTCTTTTTCCATCATTAGCTCTTTCAACCCAATGAGTGACACCTGGTCTTCATCAGTCAACCACGTTTGAGGCTGCTAATGATGCACAACAGCGTCCCGCAAAGCTGCACCCTCTTTCGCAACACACACCTGACACATACAGTACGTGTGCCAGTTGCATAGCTCAGGGCATATTGACTGAGGCAGCCTGATAAAGGTCAGCGCTGTCCAGGTTTGGACAGGTGGGCTTTGGAGGGGCTGCAGTTCACACATAGCGTTTCTGTGCGATAGCGCGTGTCTGTTTGTCTGGAAGGGAATACAGCTTTCTGATAAGGTTGCATGGAGGTCATGCAGATGTAAATATGACATGAATATTGATGTGCTGTGGGCCCGGTTACCTTCAGAGGATTTTATGGCTGCAGGTGTGTCACGTGCCACAGAATCAAGTTCAACCTTTCTCTCATTCACGCTATGCAGCAGGACACATCTGCTGGGCTTTGAAAGCAAAACATGAATCCATTTAGTGTGTAAAATATGTATTGAATGCGTCAAAATTTTTCTCATCACATTTATTTCCAAAGATGCAATTCAAACAAAATTTCTACCAGACATTGGTATAAACTCAAATAATCCACACATAAAAAATATCACAACGTTCAGGTCCATAGCTAATGATTATGTGGAATTAAGTACAATAACACAGGAAAAAAGTATTGAACACGCTGACTGAGACTCATCTAATACTTAGTGAAGAAGCCTTTGTTTGCAATGACAGCTTCCAGGCGCTTCTTGTATGTTTGAACTAATGGCCCACACTGCTCAGGTGTGATTTTGGCCCATCCCTCTGCACAGATCGTCTTTAAATCTGGAATATTCTTGGGTTCCCTCTGGTGAACCCTTTTCTTTAGTTCTTTCCACAAATGTTCAATTGGATTTAAGTCAGGTGATTGACTAGGCCATTTTAACAGATTGATTTTCTTTTTTTGAAATCAATTGAGAGTCAACTTTGCTGTGTGCTTTGGATCGTTGTCCTGCTGGAAGGTCCAGCCACGTCTCATCTTCATCATCCTGGTGGATGGCAGCAGATTCAGATCAAGAATTTCCCAATACATGGCTCCATTCATTGCTCCGTCAATTATATGAAGTTCGCCAATACCATGAGATGAGAAACAACCCCATGTCATGATGCTTCCACCTCCAAACTTCACTGTTGGTTTAGTGTTTTTTGGGTGATGTGCAGTGCCATTTCTCCTCCAAACATGGTATGTAGTATGACAGCTGAAAAGTTCAGTTTTGGTCTCAACTGAGCAGACAACATTCTCCCAGTATTCTACAGGCTTGTCAAGATGCTGTTTAGCAAACTTTAAAGGAGCTTCAACATGCCTTTTCTTGAGGAATGGAGTCTTGCAGGCTGAGCGTCCATAGGGGCCATGGTGGTGGAGTGCATTGCCTATTGTTTTCTCTGTAACAATTGTACCTGCTGCCTCCAAGTCTTTCTGGAGCACTTTCTGGGTGGTCCTTGGCTCGTTGAGTACTCTTCTGACTATCTTTCTGACTCCCTGGTCAGAAATCTTGCAAGGAGCTCCTGTGCGTGGCCTGTTGATGGTAAGGTGGTGCTTCTTCCACTTGCGAACAATGGCCCAACGGTGCTGACTGGAATATTCAGGTGCTTTGATTTAAGTCTGTAACCAGTTCCATTCTGATGCTGAGCAACAATCAGGTTGTGAATGTCTTCAGAGAGCTCTTTGCCTTTACCCATCATGAGGTGTGTCATATTTAACTGCTTGGTGAAAAAACAACTTTTTTATAGGACCATCAATTTGCTCTAGCCCAGCTGATGTTAGTTTGTACTAATTGGAAGTTCAAGTATTAATTACTGACAGATTTCAGGTGGTATGGTGCATTTCCTTGCCAAAGCATACAGCCTTTTCATGGTGTGTTCACTACTTTTTTCCTGTGTTATCGTACCTAATTCCACAAAATCATTATTTATGGACTTGAACATCGTGATTTCTTTTCATGTGTGGATTATTTGAGTTAATACCAATGTCTATTAAAAATTTTATTTGAGTTGCAGCTTTGGAAACAAATTTAATGAGGAAAAAGTTGACGCATTCAATAATTATTTACTCACTGTAAGTCATTGAAGTTTGGAGGTTTTCTGGTCATGTCTGGGCCTGAAGTCAACAGAATCATTGTTTTTGTTAGTTATAAAGCAGCACACCCATCCTGAATCATGAATAGAGCTGTCGATGTCATACACCTTCTCTCAACCACAGTGATCATCCAGCCTTTCTCTGGACACTCCTTTCCGCCTTGTGTTGGCTTTAAAAGTCATCGCTTGCATGTCACTTGGTATGCAACGAAAAGTGGCTGCTTTTTTTTTTTTTTTTTCACGTGTTGGACTCTGCCACCAATAATCTGAGTGACAAGATGCAGCTCCTGAGTGCTTTCTCACATTGTTTTGCTCTCACTTTCCCGCTTCTCCCGTATCTCACACTCTTTTTTTTCCCTGATCCCAGTCACTTTTCCTCTTCCCACGCTTCACACATAATTTGTGCCTTCTCTTTTGATGCAGCGCATTTTATCATTATTTCCCATTAGGCGTAATGGCAGCAGGGGCGATGAACAGCGGATATGCTTGTGCAGCTGGAGGATGAATGCATAATTGTAGTGATATAAGTGTTTTAGGCAGAGCTGATGTCATCACCGTTGTTTCAGGTTGCTGGTCCCGATGACCTCTCCATTGTGGCGTTTCTCCCACCAAGCAACCCCTCCTCACGTATTCTCCATTCTCACCTCTCCACCTCTTGTCCTGCCATGAATGATGCGATCTCTATCCCTTATCTGAGCTCACCGCTGGATTTCAAAGAGCAAGACTCGTGTTTTTCCCCCGTGTCCTTTCTTTTCACCCACCTCTAAATCCACTTCAGCAGCAACCTCTGGCCTTCTGCGCCGTCTGTCACCCTCTTTGCCACGTGTGAAAATGTCCATTTCAGCTCAGAGGGTGCAGACACATACTAGTGGGTGAAAAAGTAATGTAACAGCACTTCTGTGTGTTGCTGGGATGAAAGGGCCCCTGGTGATTTCAGCATCTGAGATTATCCAAGAGCAGACCGCGCTCAGCTGTGTGATTCTGCCATGGGTGCTCGTCTTTGCCAGATTATTTTGGTGTAAACATTGTGTTATGTACGCTCAATTAGGAATCAAATTAGGGGATGGTAAACAGTGAAGGGACCTTGCTTTTCCAGTTGTTTTATCATTCTGCTCCTCTGGTACCTTCAAATGTGCATAATTACTCATCCTCCACTCACAGGCCCCTACACTCATTAACAGGCCTTAACCCTGAGCCGGGGGGGCCGTGTAATTTAGGATACATGAGTGTTTGAAACCACAGTTAAACAGGCCTCTAAACGTTTAAACTTTAGATAGGACAGTAAAGAGATGCTTTATGTTTTAAAGTTCGAGGTAGGAGCCAGAGTATCCGCCTCAGATTGAAGCTTTTTGGGAGAATTTAAACCATTCCTCTTTTTTCTTTCCCCTTTTCTTTTCTTTTTTTTTTGCACACACTACAGATGGCAACTTTTCTCCATATTTAGCTGTACAACATCACTTTAAATGCAGATGTAGAAAAAAATATTCATGAAATTTATTTGCCAAATATTGTATATATATTTTAAATGTTTTACCTAAATGTAAAATGTTCACACCCGCCCGCCAGCAGCACCAAACCAAAAGTTCAGGAAAGTGACCCCGACAAGTGGGACTTTGAGAATGTCAAACACAGTCAGCTAAATTATCTGTTAAAAAAGAAACTAACCAAGTGCTGCTGAAGATTCTGTGGCCAACAGTGAAAAAGTAGAGGTTGACATTCTCAAAATCCCACTTGGCTGGATCGCTTCCTTCAACTTTTGTTTTGGTGCTTCCTGCGGGAAGGAGTGTGAACTTGTATATAAACTAAATATTTAGAAAATGTACCTCAAGAATCAGAAATTTTGACTTCTTATTTAGAAACCTCAGCAAATACTCAGAAATCTTTTCTCAAGATTTAGAAATCTTAACTTAATATTATAAATTTTAACAAATATTTAGAAATCTTTTCTTAAGATTTTCACATCTTTGCAAATATTAAGAAATCTTAGCAAATATGTGGAATTCTTTGCTTAAGATTTTAAAATCTTGACTAAATATTCAAAAACCATTTTAAAAATCATTGTTTAAGATTTGGAAGCCTTAGATAAGTATTTAGAATTTGTTTTTTCTGGAATTTTTAGAATGTAAACTAGATATTTAGAAACATAGTCAAACATTGAAAATCAGGACATCTGTTTATAACATTTATATATAATATTTAGATAAAACATTCAACATTTAAACATAATATTTAAGTTTTATATCTTACAAATATTTCTCAAATCTGCATAAAAAGTGATGTTTTAGAACTTAATGTGGAGAAATGTTATTTGTAGTATGTGCAACTTTACAGTCAGCATCCCATATGTGTGTGTACCCCCCCCCCTCAAAAAAAAAAAAAAAAAAAAAAAAAAAGCATGGTAAGCAAGGTAATATTTGTTCGGGATGCACGATTTTATCGGCACAATATCGGTATCGGCTGATAAAAGCTTAAAAACACATTTATCAGTATCGGCAGATATGAAAATTTCTGCCGATATGCACAGCCGATAAGGTGCTATTCATTATTATTATTTTCCATCTGAAAAATAAGCTTAAATAAAATGTAGCACTTCATTTATTTGCACTGCAGAGCTCTGTGTCTGTCACCAGGTTGTTACAGTAGCTCTAAAATAATCAAATGCAACTTGGTTATGTTTAAAAATGCATTGTACATTTAAAGTTCATGTGATCTAAAGACTTTATTTTTCTGTATTTCAAGACTGAATGTCTTGAGTTAGAAAAAATAATACATTTCTTATTTATGGTAAAATCAAATGTTTTTTTTTGTCTTGTTTTATGTGTGTTTCTTAAACAAATAAGACCGTCACAATAAGAGTAACATATAAATTCCAGTACAGGATAGACTTAGCTTTCTTTACAGTGAAAAGAAAACAAACAAACTTGTGATTATCGGTATCGGTATCGGCCAAAAGGGGATATCGGCAAAAATCCAATATCCTGCATCCCTAATATTCGTCAAAGCTTTTTTTTTTCTTTAAAATTAGCACATAACTTAAAAAATAATGTTCAAATTTATTGTCATAAGTCACAATTGGAAGGTTACTGTTTTTTCTCGTTTCTTTGAAATTTACTCCAAATTGCAAGGTAAGAAGGTGACAATGAGCAACAAACCACCACAAAATGTTTTTAGAAGTATCTGGATGTTTCTGCTATTTCCAGAGATGCAGGTGATAAACAGCTGCTTAGTTCTTGAAAACAGAAGTTAGGTTCATTGTTACCTCTGATAATAACCTTTGAAATGTTCAGTGAATAATTCAATTTCTCAATAAGCAGTTGATAGTTAGCTATTTGTTATTTAATTTCACCAAGTTCTTTAGTACCCATTGTGTTGATATGCATTATTGAGATCACATGTAAAATGATAAACCTTTATGATTAGGCCTATAATGTTTGACATGATACAACTGAAGGCTTCAGATGTGATATTCACCAAGAGTGGGGTTGTAAATTAACCCTACCTGATTGTGATAGACACTGTGAGTACAGGCGCACTGCAAAACAGAATCTGGACAGAAGTTATGTGCTCATTTTCACCAAATTCTCATGAAAAAACTTTGTCTAATTATTACCTTAGTGCAATGAAATAAGCGGACCTTTAAAGTTAAGTGTTACAAAAATTGAAAACAAAAACAGGAATGGTTTAAATTGTCCCAAAAAGCTGGTATTTCTTCCTACAGTTTAATCCAGTACAGTGGTACATGGTTGTGTATAAAACAAATAACAACCTCATTTTTAACAAGATAAATTTTATTGCATTAAAGCTGAGGGAATGAATCATAAAACCTCTTGATGATCTCACAGCTGTTTCAAGGCTGTGCTTTGGCTGATTATGAATAAATAGATCGTCCCACTTACCGTGATTTATTGGGGATTCACAGATTGCAATGAGAGGTTTTTGGTTTATTGTCTTAAGTCATGAAACGGTTTCAACATTTGGCCTCAGTGTATAGTGTCCAAGTGGTGTCAGGTCGTCTTCTATCACAGAAATAGTCTCACTGCAGCCTTGTTGTGAAAGAAGCACACAGGCTTCTGTTGACTTTCTGTTTTGGTGACAGATTTGTAGATACCAGCAGGCAGCTTGTTTTGTTGAACACAATTGCTGTGCTGCAATCACTTGAACCTTTCAGTTCACTGTTTTTGGATACAAAAAGGACAACCACAGTGAGTGTGATTGTTCCAGGAATACACTGAAGGCATGAAGTTTACATTGGGATGAATTATTACTGAATATGTTGAATACTAAATTCTGTGATTAACTCAACAAAGGTGTTTCAACTGCAAAAGCTCTGGAAGGAAGGTGAATCAGTTCAGGATTGAAACCCCTTTCACCTCCTCTAACTTTACCTCCATTTGAAATACACAGCTCTATGTCAGTCTCTGCGTCAAAGCTGCTTAGAGTCTGTTGTTTCAAGGAGTGTAGGATTTTAGGAACTGTTTTCTTAGCTTTAGAAAGAATACTTTTAGGTCAGTTAAATAATATTTAATCACTTCTTTGTGAGAACTAAAACCTCAAAGGGAAACCAAAGACAGTTATGCAAAAAGGACAGGTCTTGCGCCAAATCAAGGTCTTGCTCACCAAGTTGGGATTCAAAAGCGCCTCATCACGGCACCAAGTGCTCACAAGTAGGCTTAAAAAATAGATAATTGTGAAGATGTTTCTCCTTTTAATTTAATTAAAAAAGCTTAACATTTATTCAAACATGATTGGAGTACAAAATTGTTTAACTTGTAAACAGTAAGTTAATTTAAACACTCTGGGTTGGGTCTCCATTTTTGCGTCCTCTTGTGTTTTAAGGTGAGTGTTTCTCATCTACTCTGGACTCAAACCTCTCAGGTTTTCTGCAGAGTCCTGGTCCAGTGACTCCACTGATCAATCAACCACATAGAAGCAACGGTCACCAAACTGTTTTGGCACTGTGACCCGGTGCTAACTCCTACTAGAAAAGAAAATTGCCATATTCATAAAGCTTGACAGCAGAAGCATAAAGTGCTGTAAATTTTCTGAGTAGATGGCTGGATTGACTTTGGGCCTAGACACCTTTGGTTTCGTGCTTCTCCAGACTTAAAGAAATTTTAGGACCTTAATTTCTGAATATAATGCAAATTTTGCATTGCACAAACAGTCCAGCTTTTTTTTTCTCCATAGTAGGGCTGAACTATTAATCAAATTGAAACTGACATTGCAGTGTAAAAGAGTGCAATTTTCAAATCGCAAAGGCTGCAATTAAAAGAAAAAAAAAAAAAAAAAGTTAAATGTACACAGACCTGGAGGGATATATAGTAAACAGTACTGGTTCTTCCTTAAAACCAGCAAAAGTCAGTATGCTGTTTTTTTTTTCTGGCAAAAACCCTGTGAGCTACAGATCCAAACAGCAGAATGATTGTGGCTGGCAGAGCACATACCATTTGTTCACTCTATTCAGTGTGGTTTGTTACTTTTACTGACAACTGGAGACCAGTAAAATTTCACTTTTTCCTTTTTCAATTCAGAAGTGCAAGACAGACTTGTTTAAACGGCGACAGTATCCTTTGTTATGTTGGTCATACTGTAAATTGACTTTTTGGTTAAATGGAGCTGGTGTTGAGCCGGTGATGTCAAGCACCTAGCAACAAGTCACTGTAGCAATGGTTGCCAACAACAAGAATCATGGCGGACATTTACTGCACTATTTCTATGTTCTTGGCACTTTTTGCCCTCATTACAGCTCTACAGTAGAATATAATGTTATCGATGTTCATGAAGGAACAAGTCCAGCTCATTGTCCGTCTGCACAAACAACGCATTTTTTTTTTTTTTTTTTTTGCCATCTCCTTACTCAGTTGACAGCTTCTTCATCCTGTTTTTGACTGTGCATGCTCATAAACATTCTTCTTCTATGGTTTTAATGTTTTGGTAACCTGCCACTTATCGGCCAGGCATGGCATTGCAGGCTTCAGAGGCGATCGTTTTCAGTTTTGCCTCTTCGTATGGACAGAGATATTCCTGTGGTGTGGACACAGATTTTTTTTTAAACGAGAACAAAGATATCCAGTCAAAAAAATATCCATATAGTGTGGTCCAGGCTTTAGTTTCCATGCAATTATTCCAGAATATATTTAATTTCCACCTTCTTAAATAACTGATGAATTGAAATAATTAATCTTATCAGTTATATTCTACTTTTGTCTTAGCTACACCTGTTCATTACCCTTCATAAATACGTGATTTTCTCCTCTAATCATAATTCATCAGAGTAAAACCAGCTGCCAGAAAAAAAAAAAAATCAATCCACGGGACAGATCTTGTTGGCTCAGGGAGCTGATCTGTCAAAATCTATGTTATTCTAATCCTACACCTGGGAGGGACTCGTATTACATTGTTCCACCAGGACTTTTTTTATATATTCAATCAATAAAACAAGCACCTTGCTGTAATGCCAAGCAATTCTGCTGTAAGCCTGAACTCTGTGATATACATACAAATGCCATGTCATCCAGAATTGTTCAAAATCTTTTACTCTCTGTTTGTTTTTACAACACACAGCATATCTTCCAGAGAAGTGCTACATATCCCAGATTAATTATACAAATTACCTGCTGTTTGTTCCTGTAATTAATCAGAGATGAAATAAAACGGTGAAGAAAATCAGTTCTTCAAAAATAACATCAAAGCTGATCAAAGACTGATGGTTCTCTTTGATCATGAAAAGAAAGTCAAATTCTCATTTGCATGAAAATTCTTACCTGTGTCTTTTTTTTTTTCATTGTTTTTATTTTCTTCAATGACTGGCATACATTTGATACACTTCACTTTATTTTCTGTTTGTTCCAGTTAACTGTGTTGTTGTGAATTTACTGTAGAAGAAAAAAGCTGACTAACTCCTTGCTGGCATCCACTTAAGTTTCTAATCACACTCTTTGAGAAGAAAAGCAAAACAAAGCAACCTGATCTGGCACCACAGATTGTTGGTGTTACCCATCAGACAAAGCTCGGTAAAGAGTCCATATGTTGCCAAGTGACTACCTCAGCTGATAAAAGTCCGGGAACTGGGTTTGATTACTTTAGCTTTGTTATTTTCCCCACTTCCTGATTGTACACAGAAGGTGCAGAGCAGGAAAGCTTTTTAACTCCCCCTAATTCTCTCTCAGCAAGACCATTTATTGTTTACTCCAACAGTTTATCATCAGGTGCAGCCCTGCTAGTGACAGAAGTACAATTAAAAATAATACGGTTTGAAGGTCGTAAACATTATAGACAGTGTTAAGCCAGGCAACAGCAAAGGAGCAAAAAGAGCAAGAGTGGGCATCTTTGGCTAACTGCTATAGATTAATTGATCCAGCCATGAAGTTAATGAGCTAGATCCTTTTTAAAAGAGACAAGTGCTGAGACAGAGGGAGCTAATGGTCTCTCACAACTTGAAGTGGTAAGAAAGGGAAAGCTATTTATCTCGGAACATATACTTTATTCGCCGCGTGACAGAGTCGCAAGGTAATTGACAGGGCCTGTAACTGCTGATTTTATTACCCCGCTCGGATCATTCCTCAAGTCACGACAACTCCAACATCTGAAAACATGACGGCGAGATTCTGATTCGAGCTGAAAGGTCTTCTTTTCTGCCGGCGTTCACAGAGGTTTAACTTGACAACAAAGTTTAAAGCTATCACAGGAACTTGTCCGAAGTGGTTTTGTTCTGTGTTTTGTGATTCTGTTTGTCGTCCCAGTTAGAGCAGATCGGTCGTGCAATCATATCACAATCGACAGTGGTGATGAAATGCTCCTTGCTCACATAACTTTCTTTACTGATTTCACTCCTCATCAACTTGCCCTCTGTGTCTGCCTGTCTCACCTCTGCTCCCTCTTTTATCCCTCTCTCGTGGCTGGCAGTGGGCAAATATGGAGCGCTGATTGTTAAGTTGCACACACTGCAAATCACAACAACATTTCTCCACATTTAGCTCTAAAATGTCCCTTTTTCTGCAGATTTAGAGAAATATTTGTGAGATATTTGTCAAACATTATATAAATATTTTAATAATGCTAAATGGACTAGTACATATATAGCTTTTTTTTAGTCTCTCAGACCACTCAAAGCACTTTTCAATGCTAGTCTGATTCACCAATTCACACTATATCCACACACTGATGGCTGAGGTTTTCCTGTTGCTAACCATCAGTTTTTAATCTAATACATTCACACACATCCACAATATTTATATCCAAATCTTAAATGTTGAATGTTGTTCAGAAAAGTTATGAATGAATGTCCTGATGCTAGCTATTTAGCTATGTTTCTGAACATTAAGTTTTCATTATAAAATTTAGCTAAGGCTAAATATGTATCAAAGATTTATCAATTTTTTGCAAAGATTTATAAATATTTGCCAAGTTTTCTAAATATTTAGTTAAGGTTTCTAAATTTTAAGCAAACATTTATAAGTCTTTGCAAATATTTCTATTTGCAAAGATTTCTAAATATTTGGTCAAGATTTATAAATCTTTTCTGAAGATTTTGAATATGTGCTAAGATTTCTTAATATGAAGTCAAGATTTCTAAATCTTAAGGTACGATTTCTAAATATTTAGCTTCAGAATCAGAATCAGAACACTTGATTGATCCCCAAGGGGAAATTGTATTTCAGTTTCATCCCTTCTAAGACATATTAGAACACAAACTTAGACATTGGAAAACAAACAGGCGTGTAATTAACCTAGGAGCTACCAGCTGCCCAGCGCCCCTTTGCAATGGTTATATGATAGAATATAACTAACTAATATGAAATAACAACACTGGGAGAAGAGAGGGGAAAAAAATAAAGTCAATTCTCTGACTATTCCCCAGCAGGGGGCGTAGTTTGAGATCAAGAAAAAACACCTCAGTATATGAGCACATGATAACAACAGACAAAAATTCGAGCACTTGCAAAAATGTCACTGCTCAGCCACATGCAAATTCACACTCCTGCCACCGGAAGTACCAAAATAAAAGTCAGATGAAGCAATCCAGCCAAGCGGATTTTGAGAAAGTCAAACACAGTCGGCTGAATCAGCCGTTAGAAAATAAATGAACCAAGTGCTGTGAAGATCCTGTGACCGACATCAAAGAAGTAGAGCTTAACATTCTCAAAAGCGCTTCCTCCAACTTTATTTTGGTACCAGGAGTGCAAATTCGTATATTAGATAGATATTTCGAAACCGTAGCAAAATACTTAGAAACCGTAGCTAAATATGTAGAAATCTTGACTAAATATTAAGAAATCTTAGCAAATATTAAGAAGTCTTTGCTAAACATTTATAAATCTTTCCTCAAGAAAAATCTTTGAGAAATATTTTGTCTCAGCTAGGGATGGGTACCAAATTAGGTTCTTTAATAGGTATTGACTGAATTCAGTCAAAAGTACCGGGTACCAATTCATGTAAAACCAAAAGGTACTATGTTTAGGTACCTAAACACATCGTTGTGACAAAGAGGGAGTGGAAGAGTAGGCTATTTCCATGCTAGCCATGAACACAGCACTGCAAAGTTCTATACTGAAGAATAAATATGTTTTATTGAAAAATATACATTTTACTATTTAAAAAATGATATTTTCTACCACATAAACACAAAAAAGTACCAAAATTTGGTACCGTTGAGTACCGGTACCGGTTGTCAGGTACTTGGAATGGGTAATGTATCGCTTTGAATGTGAAAGGTACCCATCCCTACTCTTAGCTAAATATTTAGAATGAGGACATTCATATATAACATTTAGATATAAAATTTAATATTGAGACATAACATTCAACATTTGTATAAAACATTTAACAAATACATTTTTTAGAAATATTTCTTTAAATCTGCAGAAAAAGTTATGTCTTAGAGCTTAATGTGGAGAAATGTTGTTATTTGTGGTGTGTGCAACTTTACGATCAGCGCTCCTTAGGCAGAGAGCCCGGTCCGTCCCCTGTTAGCTTCTGAATACAGTGTAGATTGTAATTCGAGCTTACGTTACTGCCTGCTGAGCGCCGATATGTTTCGGAGGGCAGTTTTTCTCCATTACCTTGCCAGCTGAGGATGGATAGGCACAGCAGCTTTTTCCTGGAATACCAATGCCTCCTCATGTCCTCCTCTAACTCCCTCCCCTCTTTCTCCTCACTCCTGGCCACTCCTCTCTCTGACAGATATTCTTCCCGCCTTGGCACGTTGCTGCATCTTCCTGGGAATAAAATTGACCTGAGCCAGTGTGTGCCGTGTGCCGTTACAGAGCGGCCAGCTGCCAACAAAACACCCAGTTATGGCGATTATAAAGCTCTCCTGATCTGAATCTTCTTCCTGTGCACACACACACACACACACGCATGCAGACACACGACTCAGAAAGCCAGATTTCTCAGTCGGCTGGTCTGTCATTGGCCGGCTGTTCAAAGGGAAAGTGTGAGCCAAAAAAATACTGGCTGGGAGGTTACCATGGTAACAGCCTGCCCAGGGGCGTGGGCTGTCTGCTAAATTGTGCGCTGGTTTGTTAAGGCTCACAAAAACACACACACACACACACACACACCTTCATTTTTATTTAATTATTTATTTTTTTGTGAAGCCAGAATGTGTCTGCCTACATTCATTGTGGAACAGACACCTGCACTACTCATTTGCATTCGCAGTCAGACTGTTGGATTTCACATCCACATGAAAAGCAACCAGATTATTTTGGAGATATCACGTGCACACACACTCACACACTCACACACAGGCCTATTCATTATCTGGACACTCTTCTTTTAGCTATTTCTCTGCTGCACTGCCCTCTGTTGAATCCAGCCAGGCTTGCTTTCATCACAGAAATGTTGCTTAAATACTGTTATTTACTGGATGTTAAGACGTGAAATCATCTCAAAAGTGGATTCTTTTTGTAATGCAGATAAGTCTCGTTCTGCTTCTTCTCTTTCTGTAATGCATCTCCTCTCTGATACAAGACTACCCACAGCAATATAGGAGTGTGTGGAGTTTCAAAGGTAGCCTAATTGGGGGATATATCTCAGCTATCTCATGGGAGTACAACAATTGTTCACTTCTGCAGCGTCAGACATTGCTGTATTGGCTAGCTGAGAGGACAGGTATGTCAAGATGAGTGGTGCTCGGCAAGGAAGACCAAGGCAGCGAAAAGTTTCCAGGAGTGGGTCTTGTGAATTTGTGTTAGTGTGTGTGTGTGGGTGGTTGTGGTTGTGGGTGTAGGTGTGTGTTTTATCAGGGAAGAGCGGCTCTGACAGGGCCCCGAATGGACAGATGATTAATGATCAGGGGGAGTGTACTGTGGGAGGAACTCTTCAGCGACCGCTGCCCTTAACAAAAGCAGACGAGGTATGCTCCGAGGGCTGCACTCTTTCAAACATCTCTTTATTCCTGAGAAAAACCCTCTCCGGCTCGTCTTTTATTCCGCCTCACATTCCCTCTTTTCTGGGAGATTAGAAGGTGCTGACAGCGGACGGTGGAGACTTACACTGACCAGACTTGCCAAAGTGATGTCACCACCATGAACCCTGGATGCCTTTGTGAAGAGAAGAAATGACCCCTCTTGTGGATAGTTCCACACACGTTTAGTCCTGGAATTTGAATTGTTCTCCATGAGTTCCTCGTAGAGTCATAAACACTGGACTTTCCTCGAATCACTTTCTATAAATGAATAAATCATAACCCTAAAAGGCATTTTACTCTGACTTTCAATATCCTGCGGGCATTTTCTGATAACTCCGACAAGCCTTTGTTTCCTCTGCCTCTGTCTGGAATAATTGTATTGTTGTATTCAATGACCTTGTGGAGAAATAGAACACCTGGGTTGGAGAAAGCAGCTCATTACGAGGATTGCGGCTGGAAAATGAACAATGACAGACGAGTGAGACGGAATACCAATTGGCTGCCATGCTGATTGCTTTTTTTGTTTTAAGATGTTGGCTACGCTGCCATGCTTTGTGTCTTCTGTCAAAAAGAAAAAAGAAAACAAAACGTGTCACCTCTCAAGAAATGTAAGCTAATGTAACATACAAACTCATACATGGCAGATGGGATGCTGTGTAAAATGTTGATAGCAACAGAATTTGATGGTTTTCAAATAATTCAAAGCCTGTGTTTAATTTGATTTTATTAATAATGGTACCTGAAGGAGACCCTGATCTGCTGGACAGCTGAAATCCTAAAACAGGCCAGAATGGGACAACATTGAACTTTAAAAACTCCCCACAGATCCCAAACCTTCACAGGGTGTTGTTACATGAAGAGGTGATAGTGTTTGACGTCAGATTGTTAAAGCATTGTAAATATTTTCAATTTTTACATTTTATTTGTTGTTTTTTATAGGGATGGGTATCGAATCAGTTACTTTTATAGATACCGACCAAATTTGGTCCAAAGTACCAGGTACTGATTCATGTAAAATCAAAAGGTTGGTACCTTTTGATTTTGCTGAGGTACCTAAGCGCATCCTTGAGACTGTGAGGGAGTGGAATAGTAGGGGAATTTCCATGCTGAGCATGAACACAGCATTGCAAGGTTATTTATTGAGAAATAAAAATGTTAAATTGAAAAACTTTGAGATTTTATGATAAAACAAATTAATATTTATTACCACATTAACACAAAAAGGTACCAAAAATTGGTACCATCGAGTACCTATACCGATTGCCAGGTATCAAGCATTGGTACTGTATCGTTTCAAAGGTACCCATCCCTTGCCTTTTCACTTTTTTAAATTCAAAAAATCATCTTAATGGTTTGTAAATCATCTAATTATGAACACATTGCACAGCTCTGAGAACTGGGCTTGAGTAAATCCACACAGACATGCAGTGGGTGTACTTAGCCTCCCGTGGTTTTGGTGGGATCAAGCTGTCTCTCTGAGTGATTGAGCAACAAAATAGTCAAATAGGGGTCAACTGGGGTCCTGACCCGATCATAAGCCTGTCTGTGTGAGTGTTTGTGAGTGAAGGGGTGTTTGCATGGCTCCAAAGTCTGCTAAGACTGTGATCCTTCCCATGTGATGGATGAGGGCCGGGGTTAAGGGTGTATTTGGGGGCCAAGAGTTGTACTTAAGGGTCCCTGACACTAAATCACAATATGTGGCCTATATGGGTCACAAATCCTTTCTGCACAGTGTTTTAAATCTGTGACAAGAGGAGTCGGTGTTTGAGAGCTGAAAACGATAAAATGTATCATGTGAGCCACTTCGCTGTAAGGCTCCTCAGTGTTTAACCTTTTTTAAAACACTAAGCTTTGAATCATAAACTAAAATATTTAAACAAATATTTTAGGTGCCATGTTTCTGAAGTCTCAGATGACTTCCCTTTTTTACAAAGTTTTGAAACAAAAGATTTTTGTGATAAAGCAGTGATGCCAAAACTCTTGCATGCATATTTATTATTATCTGTTTCCACACAAGAAAACTGTTAACGTTGAAGTAGTATTTGTTGACAGGGTTGAATGTAGACTAAATTTCTGTTAGAATGCTCAGTTTAGAGGTCCTGTGCTGCTGTAGGGTGGTCAGTTTAATAATTTAGGTTTCAGTTCTCTGTATTTTTGATTTATTTGAGCTTTCAAACTCCAGGCTGGAGTCCTTCCTGGTGTGTTTCTTTTTTAGGATTGAATAGCACTCACAGGTCCCTTTCAGGTGCCTCAAATTTGTTCTTCTCATAGTCAGTTTAACTTGTTTTGGAAAGAATTATTTTAGTTTTTTTTTTTTTTTTTTTTAACTAAGTACATTTAGTTAAACATCACTATTTAACCACTACCAATGAAGCACTTTTTTAACTGACATGCTTAGTTTGCAAAAAGATTTAACAGAATGTTGCTAGTTGCAACAGAATTTCCACTTGGGTAAACAAATTACTGATATTTTACTATTCTAGGCCCAAAATGTTTGTCCGATGTTTTTTCAGGCTCTGGTTATTGATTATATTTCTACAGTGCTCCACAACCCTGATGCAAACAAGCACAGATGAGAGACGGTCATGCTAGCTCTGCTAATTTTAGCCAGACTCTGCTAACCAGTCAGTTTGACAAAAAAAAAAAAGTCACTTCACAGCAACCCTTAGAGTTCATGTTTTTTTTCCGTGCAGAGAAAGAGTAAGAGATGGAGGTTAACGTTAAGTTAGAAGAGATGGAGAGGAGTCAGAATTTTTGCCAAAAACTGGAAAAAAGTAACATGTTTACAGCCATGTGTGAGTGTGTGCGTGCGTATGTGTGTTTGTGTGTGTGTGTGTGTGTGTGTGTGTGTGTGTGTGTGTGTGTGTGTGTGTGTGTGTGTGTGTGTGTGTGTGTGTGTATTAGACATGAACGGAAGCAAATTCCCTAACACAAGTTTGACTTTTATGTGCTCAGCTTTGGTGCTGACAGTAAAGACAGGAGTGCTTGAGAATGTCTTTGAAAACAAATTTTAAGATAAATATCTCATATTACAGAGTTACACACTCTGCCTCAGATCTTAGATTTATCACTGAAGCTTAGATACCTTTCCACATCAAATACTGCACATCAAGTTTCCTGCATTTCTCTCAGGTCACTCCCCAAAATCTCAAACACACTTTTCAATGACATCGCAAGAAAAGCCAGGAGAGGAGTCAGTGTGCTGAAACTACAAGTCTTTCTCGTCCTGAAACTCCAAACTTTATTAGGACTGTCATTTAAAAAAAAAGTTAATTAGATTACTTAATTACACCGTGTTATAAAAACATATAATTAACACATTTGCTGCCAGTCATTTTCAGAGCATTTTGAACGATCTTTCAAGACTCAAATAATATTGTTTTCTATGACTTTGTAAACACCAAAACTACCTGAGAATAGTTGACTCTCTTCTTTTATGTCTTTCTTCCTGTTCTTGATCCAAAACCCCCCCAAAAAGGACTCTTTTTGATCACGTTCATCTGGGGCGCTCCATCCTTTGATCCTCTCCATGATCTCTGTCGTCTTTTCTCACGATCGCGCCGCTCTTTCTCTCTGAAGTACCGCGACACATCCTTAGTTAGAGCGTGAGCTGCCTGAACTTTTCTGACTTGCAGCGTCTCACTTTGCTTCTGTCATCTCACATCTTCTCCTCATATCCATGCTGAGCTCTCATCCAAAGAGCACACCGCTCTCACCCACAGTAGTTTACGAGCAGGATTTTGATTGGCAAGCTCCGCCAAACATAGTTTACTTCCAAACGGTTGCATTGGAACCGACGATTGCAACTGGGACATGTTTCGTGAAATGATTGCTCTGGTCTGCTGCAGCTATCTTAGGTTAGCTGTTAGGTAACGTCTCCCTAGAAAACTTTTTAGACGTCAATGGCAGCGAACATGGACATTTCATCATTGGCCAGTTGAAAAAAATCTTCTCTTCTTGCTGTATTCACTTGATTAATCATGCACTTCAACTTTGTAATGTCCTATATTTCAGATTCTTTATTTGGGGACCTTTAGTAGATATGAGATTAAAATGTGATTAATTAGAGCAATTAATTACAAATCCTGCAATTGATTAATTTTTTTTTTTTTTACTTGCCTGACAGCACTTAACTTTAGATTTCCTTTTTATCTCACAAACCTGATGCTTTGCTTGTTCCGCTGCCTCCATGAATCTGTGTCTGTATTTACTACCTGTGATGATGTCCTGGCCAATCAGTGCATCACTGATGTGCGGCAAAGTTTTACTCCAGTTCAACTTTGACATTTGTTGCATACCAAGGTTCACTCTTACTCAGGGTTGAGGCATCTGTCATTAAAAGTAAGAGCGCCTGCTGGGCTGCTGGAAAAATGACAGACAGTGAAGTCATCATCTCATCACTCCTGGCTGGTCATGCTCCAACATGAGGTCGTCACACTAAGACTGTGATGAGTAGTGAGTGGTGATCTTCAGCTGCCAGATCTCCATCAGCTCAGCTGTAGAGTGAGGAAAGGAGGGCAGTGAGGAGAGATGGACGGGCAACTTTAACAAGCATTCAAACCTGTCAATCACAGCTGGAGAGTTACAAGGGGAGTAAAAGGTGGGAGAACACAGAGAACAATTCATTACCAGCGGGACAGACAAAAAGAGATGTGAGGGCAGAGAAGAAGTGAGCAAGAGGAGGAGAGAACAGTGCAGAGAGAATCCTGCAGAGACCACTTGAAAGTGAGGCGTGTTTTGTGTTTTTTTGCATACAGCCAGTTCAGTTGTGGGTTATCCTCCCACTGGGGAGACTAATTGCTTGTTGATCTAATGCTCTATTCCCCTCCTGTCCCTGAAAACTAACACATCTGATGAGTGATGGGTCTGTGTGCTTTTTTTCTCCGCAAACCCCTGGCCTCATCCTATCCAAATATTCACAAATCAGAAGAAAAGACTTTGGGCTGAGTTCCAACTTCATGAAGCATAGCGCTGCTCAGCCCGCTCTTACAAGGAGACCTCTGAGGGTTGGCTAACATTGTTCACATCACTTTCCCGTTCCCTTACTCTCTGTCTTTTCGCATATCTGTTTCTTCCTCCCTCTCACACTGTGGAGCAGCTAATTAATGGGTTTAATGCTAGGATTCATGCACACATTATGTGTTAATTAGAGAAGGAGCCCCAGCTCAAACGCTGCAGCTCTAATCGAGATGGACATTCATCCTCTGCTGGGTGTGAAGTGTTTGTATGCGTGTGTTGCAGCCTGCGTGTTTTTTGCCTGCCTGTCACTTATACCCCCTCCTGCAGTGCTGATCGCAGCATCTTCAGTTGTCCAAAGAGAGGCATTAAATTATCTCAGATTGTGCAGAACATATGCTAGTCAAGTGGCGGAAAATGTGGGAGCACCGTTTCATTTAATGGGGTCAGCAGTGGCTCCACGAGTTGCCGTGTAAATCAGGGAAGATATCCTAGACGTGGCGATAGAATTGATGCTTAAATGGGAGTGTTTCTTAGGATGTAAGTGAATGTTTACATGGAACAGGAGTGTGTGTGTGTTGTGTGCATCATGACTTTCTCAGAGGGCTGACTCAGCACAGCCTCCCTGCTTCCCTCCTTCTCTTTTTGCCCATTTATGAGCGTCCATGCTAGCTACTGTCTGTCTGTAAACACACACCTCGAGGGCAGGACCCACAGCACAATATTCTGCTCACACCCCATTAAACACACACTGAACAAGTTATTGTGATCCTCTTTCATAGCCCGGGCGACAGATTTGAAGCTGCACACTGTGTGTGTGTGGTTGCCGTGTGCATGTGCCCGCATGGATGTATGAATTTTACACAGCAAAGATGATGACACATAAGTTCTCCCCACCTCTCCCGCTGAAAATGAATTTTTGATCTGTGTTTTATCACCTTGTAATCTCTGATATCTTTGGACGTTATTGCTGTATAAAATGGCTCTGCAGATGGTTTGTGCTCCCCCATATGGCCTGGGAGCGTTTTTAAGAGTCTCGATGTTCTTGTATCTGAAGGAGGTTGCTCCTCTCGCACATGAAATCTATGTTTTACAAGTCAAGGGAGGTGGCAAACCTTAACTCCTACACATGGAAATAGTGGCTCACGCTCCTCTTTAGGAAAAATTATTATCTTTATAGTACAATCCTCTGGACTTTCTTCTCTAACTTCATACATTTAACTGAAGATTCAAGGCTGCTCCCAGGAGCAACCACACAGTGTCTGTCTCAAAGGAAATCTTGTGCATTTTAGCTGCGGCGTGCTGCAGGGGCGGAGTCATGGGTGGGCCCAATGGTCCCTGGCTTAACCACTTTTGGCATGCCCAACTCTAACTTTTTTTTAAAAAAAATCTTTTTTTTTTTTTTTCTTTCTTCTTAAAAAACAACAACTTTAGAGACAAATATTACACAGTGTTGTCAGATTACACTCAACTTTGTTATTGTTAGAGGCCCTGTCTTAATAAAATGAGCCACGTTTGGCAGTTTTTAGCTTGTCGGTAAAAAAAGTTATGACTCATTCAGCCTCATGTTATATTGGTAGGACTAGAGAATGATTTTGAAAAAGACTGTAGAGCTTTGTCTTTTATTTAACTGTGGTTAATGTTGCTGCTCTTACAGCCTGTAATACATGAAAAATCGAGGTGGCACAGCCCATTGGTGAGTAGGGATGGGTACCTTTCACATTTGAAACTGGGTACTGGTACTCAGTGGTACTAATTTTTTGTACTTTTTTGTGTTAGTGTGGTAAAAAAAATATCAATTTGTTCAATAATTAAGTATAAAAAAAGGTTGAATTTAACTTATTTATTCTTCAGTATATAACCTTGCAATGCTGTGTTAATGCCCAGCACGGAAAATCCCCTACTTTTCCACCCCCTCACAGTCACAACGATGCATTTAGGTACCTAAACATAGTACCTTTTAGGTTTTTTTGAATTGGTATCCAGTACTTTTGACAGAATTCAGTCGGTAGCTATAAAAGTACCAAATTCAGTACCCATCCCTATTGGTGGGTTAGAGAAGTACTCTTTGGCTGACACCACTGATAGCCATTGTCGTTTGATGCACTGAAATTCATTCATTCCTTCATTTTCTGAACCGCTTATCCTGTGCAGGGTTGCAGGCGGGTGGAGCCTATCCCAGCTGTCATTGGGCACGAGGCGGGGTACACCCTGGACTGGTCACCAATCACAGGGCTGACACAAAGACAGACAACCATTCACGCACACACTCACACTTACGGACAACCTAGAGTGTTCAATTAACCTGATGAGCATGTTTTTAGACAGTGGGAGGAAGCCTGAGGACCCAGAAAGAACCCACACATGCACGGGTTGAACATGCAAACTCCACACAGAAAGGCCCACCGACCAAGCTGGGAATCGAACTGGTGACCTTCTTGCTGTGAGGCTGTAGCGCTAACCTGTGCAGCCCCTGCACTAAAGTTATAACAAATATAAAAGAATCAAAAAGCAACCAAATCTTCTTTGAAGCAAACATAGTAACAACACTATGTATATGTGTAGTTATGGTAATTAACTAACTCTGGTAATTTAAGGCCCACCCAGAATTGAAATCCTGGCTCCATCCCTGGCGTGCTGTAGCTCTGATTTTATAGGAAGCTTCTTCCTGTTTTGGTCTGACACTGAGTGAATGTTTTCAAGGTGGTCTAGCTGTGTGTGGACAGTGTGTGTGACCAGACATGAGGTCAATCAGTTAGCTCTGGTGTGTCTGAAAGCCCCACTAAAAGAGATAGAAGAGAAGCCGCATGATTATCCATCTTCCTCCTTTACCACCCTTCTTTCTGGCTCTTTCTTTATCTCTCTTTTCTTTACTTAAAGGTCCATCAGAGTGAGCCTTAATGGTTGGAATAGAAGACTCATAAAAACAGGAGCCTGCCCTTTTTTTTTCTTACTGTGGAATAAAGCTGACTCCAGCTACCAAACCCAGCCCATCAGTGCATTTTTTTAATGAGGCATAAAATGTTTTAATTAAAACTTAAAAGCCTGTTGATACAAAGGTCTAAAGGTTTTTTCTCACAGGCTACTGTGCTACATTTTCCACTGTTTGACCCAGCAGTGAGGGGGAATGGGACCAACTACTTGGTCATTATTGCTCTAAATTACTCTCCATTTACCAAGCTCTTCATTAGTACTGGAACAGAGGGCTCTTATTCAGATACAATGGAACCACTTTGTGAAAGGAAATTTGGTGCCGATTTAAGCTTTTTTTTTTTTTTTTACTTTTTAGCCTTTGTATCTGAAAACGTGGTAGCCACCGTGTTTAACATGATAATGTCTCTTATTTTATGGATACTTTTTATTAAAACGTATGATACATGCACTGCCTGCCATGCATTGCTTCTCATTTCTTAAACAACCATGTTGAAAGACCCATCTCGTTGTGGAAAAGATGTTAGTCTGTTTGAGAAGGGTCGTATCATTGGCAAGCATCAAGCAGGGAAAACATCCAACGCATTATTAAAAACTGGAAGGATAGTGGGGACCCATCGTCTTCCTGGAAGAAATGTGGCCGGTAAAAAATCTTGAACGATTGTGTCGATGATCACTTCAACCTTTGATGAAATCAAGTGGGAGAAAACAACACTAGATCTCAGAGCTATGTTTAATAGTGGAAGTAAGAGCATTTCCACACGGACAATGCCAAAGGGACTCAAAGGACTGGGACTGAACAGCTGTGTAAAAGGCTTCAATTTGCTAGGGAGCATAAAGATTGAACTCTGGAGCAATGGAAGAAGGCCATGTGGTCTGATGGGTCTAGACTGTCCCTGTTCCAGAGTCATGGGCCATTAGGGTAAGAAAAGAGGCAGATGAAGTGATCACCCATCATGCCTAGTGCCTACTGTCTAAGCCTGTGGGGGCAGTGCTATGATCTGGGGTTGCTGCAGTTGGTCAGGTCTAGGTTCAGCAACAGTCTGTGCTCAAAGACTGAGGTCAGCTGACTACCTGGATATACTGAATGACCAGGTTATTCCATCAGTGGATTTTTCTTCCCAGGATTAATCGGGCTCAAATTGTGAAAGAGTGGTTCAGGAAGCATGAGACATCATTTTCACACTTGGGTTGGCCACCACAGAGTCCAAACCTAGACCCCATTGAGAATCTTTGTGATGTGCTGGACAAGGCTTTGCACAGTGGTCAGACTCTACCATCATCAATTAAGATCTTGATAAAAAATTAATGCAACACTGGATGGAAATAAATCTTGTGACATTGCAGAAGCTTATCCCAACAATGCCACAGTGAATGCGTGCTGTAGTCAAATTTAAAGGTGGTCCAATGAAATATTAAAGTATGTGTGACCTTTTTTTCTTTTTGGTGGTGACTCTTCTTTTTTGGCCAGGCAGTGTATCTTGGCCACACTTGCTTTGTTCTGTGAGCATCATTCTTGCACAGCATTAATACTGCTTGAGAAAAAGAATACGACTTGTGTCTTTCCATCCCATTTTTCAGCTACAGTCACAGCTTTACAATCTTTTACTCAAGCAAATAGACCCAGCTGGAGAAACTGCAAGATGCATGTCCCATTAAATTTATAACCCCACCCCCCTCTGGAGTACAGCAGCACCACAGCTTCCCCCTCTCTCTAAAATATTAGACATTTATCATGGTTATTATAGTCAGTAAATCCTTCCACAGCAGCAGAAAGTCCACAGCTTTGTATTCTTTTGGGATATGAGGGCGAATGGATTAGGTTATTGCCTGGACTAAGGCACAGTGATATCGGTAACAATAATCTTTGTCCTCCACTGCGGCCTTTAGAATAAGGGGCTGAAATGCATCAGCTCAACCTCTTCAATTTGCCAGTGGCATCACCTCACAATGCCCCATGCACACTGTCAGGCAAGTAGTGTTGTGCTGCTGGGAATAGAAATATACTCGGCTCGTGATATTGCTGTATGAGCTGCTGCAGAAACTTGATCCTAACAGAACTTGAAAATGAATCCGGTAAAATGTTACAACTGGAGCTGTTAAATCTGACTTTGATTTTTATTTCTCCACTTTACACTTGTAGTCTTTTCTCTGCTGAGGGAGAATAAACAAGTGGAGGTCAGTGAGAGGACAGAAACAGGTGATCTCACTCTTTATCTGACACGTCACCCTGACAGAATGCTTCAGCTGCTCAATCAACACGCTGAGGGAAAGAATATGTGCTCAACAGATAAAATGCAATGACAAACGGCCACAAATTTTCACGTCTAAATGAAAATCTTACAGTGGACTTGTCCATCAGTATGAAGGACAGTAGTTAATCTTAAGCATGATTTCTTTGGCATGGGAAGCTTGATGGAAAAGCAACTGGACTTGGTCTATGGTCCTAAGTTTCAGCTCAGTTCTAAAACTGGTTAAAAACTGGATCAAGCTTTGAATTACCATGATGACTAAGAATCTCCATAGACATCATTTTCTGGCATTGCTAAACACCTCTCTTGATCAAACTACTTAAAAACTATTTTTAATGACTATTTGATCTGTTCATCATGTTCGTCAACAGAGGCACTCATGGGAGTTTTTCCCACAAAGTTTTCAAGCTGATAACTAAATAAAAATGAACAAGTACTTTCCTTAAATACCCCAAAATAATGACCAACTAAAGCTTGTGAAAAGTAAATCTGCTATGCTGTTACAGAAATCTCTGGGTTAACATTTTGGGCTGTTAAACATGGGCATGCTGTCGTCAGTCAGCTTTTAACATCTGGCAAACTTTCAGCAGGATCAACATTTTTGTTCTGTGAAATCAACATGTAAACATGCACTGGTGAAAATCTCAACCTTAGTCTTTTGGCTTTAAATCAAACAGCTGAAAGAAGCTCTTCAGCTGACACAGATGTGCAGGCACATTGAGAAAGCAACTTTCAAGCCTCAACTACTGCTAAAACAGGAAAGTGTCCCTGCAGAGCTGCATTTTTTGTTTTATTCCAGTTTTCCATCACTGAAGTGTTTAATAGTCAAATTTTGATATAATGAACCAAGATTTTTTTTTTTTTTTTTTTTGATGACAGCTACACATACTCTCATTTGGTTATAAGTCACTTGTTAAGGGGATTACCCTTTGTCCTGAAACACCAGTATAGTTTGGGAAAGCACCACACCTCTCTGCTCCAGGCCTCCCTGCATTTATGAATTGTGAGCCCACATTGATAGATTTAAATAATTTGTTTACCCAAGTAGTTGAGATTGAGAAATGAGGACTAATTTCCCTAAGTCATCCTTTTTGTCGAGCCACACCTGATTCCAACTGGATGCATCAGCTCCACTACACATTGGGAAAAAACAAACTGATTGTGTTAGGAACATTTTACATTCATTAATGCTGTTCTTTCATATTTAGTCAATGTTTTTTGGACGTTTTTGCTAACCTAGAGTAAGATAAGAGCATCACTACTACTTCTTCTTGCTAAGCAAGTTAGCCTAACTTTGCAAAAGGAAAAAGGAAACTATGTCTGTTTTCCAAACCACCTACCACACTAGCAGTGCCTATTATTTTGGCTGATATTTAGTCTGTAGTAGACAGTATGCGAAAACTTGCAAAATCTGGAGTATACGAAAAATCCCTGGCTGTCCTACTGATCCAAGAAAATGTATAAGTATGCACCGGACCAGTCTACCTGGCAAACTGTTTCCCACATTGCACGGCGCTAATGCTGTTTGTCTATGCAGTGGCAGGATTTGGTGAATTACCGCCACCTGCTGGAATTAATCAGCATTATAACTACAATACATCAACACTAACGTTAGACCGTCCATGAGATAGAAATGGAGTGATACGAAGAAACACCCATAAATCTTGTCAATTCCAGACCTAAAATAGGTGTTTACTTCTACAAGTTCATTAGCGCATATAAACCAATAATTCACTTTTTAAACCATGTGTGGATTATATAGAAGTGTTTTTTCCATCAGTTGTAAAAAATAAAATTCCTTTCAGATTTATTTCCAGTAAACGATATAACTTTTGGTGTAAGATTAGAATCAAGCATGATGATTCTGTTTGATATGATTAACAGAATAACTAAATGCCAAGATCTGCCAATTGCTTGTTTTGTATGTTTATATTAAAGGCAAAAAACCCAACATCATCTGTAGCTCCACCTTCTGAGATTGGAAACCAGAGTAGTATACTACAAAACAGACCTGACAGAACAGTCATACTACTTACTACAAGCAAAAGCAGTAGGTCGTATGCAGTGTCTACATACTACATTCACATGTAGTATGTAGTAGGCTGTTTGGAAAACAGCCTATGTCTTCACTAGCGTTTCTAAAGTTCATTCATTCAAAACAATATCTTATGAGTTTAATCATCAGAATATCACCGTCAGACTTAAAAGTTAAAACTTGTGGTTATGTGGTCGATTTTTTGTCTCTGTTCTCCTCTGCAAACTGTTCTAGTTGTACTAGACACAACCTGCCTGGCTCATGCAAGTCGCTCACTCATGGATTTTTTTCCACCATTGATTTTCTGACAATCCTTCTCTGTTTCCACAGCATGCCCGCCGGGTACCTTCAAGTCCACGCAGGGCCCAGGTCTGTGTCTACAGTGTCCCCCTAACAGCCGCTCCACTGCCGAAGCTGCCACCATCTGCGTGTGTCGCAACGGCTACTACCGCGGTGATGCTGATCAGCCAGATGAACCCTGCACAAGTGAGTTTACTCCCCGTCTCATTACATACCCTCTCTTTCTCTTCATGCTTACTGTAAGCCAATATGCTTACATTCCTGTAGAACAAGCATCTGTGACAGTACATCCATATCCATTTTCATGCTCATGTGCGTGGGCCATCAATATTGAACACACTGGTCGTGTAAATGAGCCTCTGTATTTTCAAAACAACAAAGTGGGGATTGATTTTCTATATCAATCCTTCTGTGTCTTTCCTGATGTCATAAAATCGGCGCATGAAGCAGCATTTCAATGAGCACACGCCATGTGGAGGCCTATTTGTCTCCACATACCGGACAATAGCATTCCAGGGTTACCATCATTGATGTCTCCATCACTATGGCAATGAGCTTTCTCTCTGTTTCCCCTCCGTTATCTGCTTCTCTGTCTCTTCCTTCCTGTTGTTGTCTCTCTCGGCGTCTACTACCATCCCCTGAAGTCCTAATTATTCAGGCAGATGCTGCGAATCGTCGACACTGTCCTGCCGCTATCCGCTGGAGATCCAATAAGGCCTCTCACAGCATCATAGTTATCTTAATATGATGGTAAAGCAATATGCTAAGCTGTCCTGCTGTCCCTGCTGACACACAGTTGTGCAGAAAGAAATCACCGTTGGGCCCCAAAAAGTTTGTTTACCTCTCTTCCCTGACTGCTACCGGGGGGTGCTTTAATGATTATTTTCCCAACAGCAGACTAGACATATTACAGGTAAAGTTAGGTATAAAGGTGTTTGTTTAGACCTTATTTATGCACATGAATCTATGAACGGCCTCACCTGCTCCTGAAATTCTGATGAAGCTCTTTCTATGCTACTGGTATAACACAAAGCAGCACAAATGTTCGTCTGACTGCTCGGGCACTTCCAAGGTGTAGACGTCAAAACCTTTAGGCTTTGGATGCTCTCAATGGATGACACCCCTATTTCACCTTGAGATTTCTCCACCCTCCCATGGCTTACTACCCAGCTCTCTGGTGAATTAGTGAACGCTCCATCAAGTAGAGAATCTGCCTCTACCTCGAGGCCTTGAATTTCCCTCTTGCAAATGGTTCCCCCAGTGGAACTCGAACAGATCCCTGTGGTCTCTGTGCAGTTTCCAGATGCTGCCTGAGCTGCTTTTTCTGCTTTCAATCACAACACTTCCCCCACTTATCTTCTCTTTTGGTATTGTTCTGTTTCCTTTCATTGCTGGCCAGGAGAGACTTCGGCCACCCCTGAAATCTGATTGGCCACCCAGAAATCCTCAACCATGATTGGTTATTTCCCAGCAGTTATGAAATCATCTATTTGGGTTGTGTTTCAACAGGCTGTTTGTTCTTTTTGTTGATACTTTAAATGGTGACTTTAGACACATCTTCAGATTTAAATGTAGCCTCCCTGTCAGGTTAGTTTTAAACCCTCAATGTTTATATTACCAACTCTACAAAGGCCGGTGCCCTGGTTTGATCACCCCAGCAAAAAGTCTTGCTCTGCCACTCTGAAGTACAGCTTCATTTTTTTTTTCCAATATTTTGACCTTTTTGGTAAAAAAATTTGGATTTTAGCTATAAAAATCCCAGAGAAGCCCAGTAACATTTTTCCCAAGTTAAAGGAAAAAAATGACAATAATTGCAACCATTATAATTTAATTTTGAAAAAAGAAAAAAAAACATAACAGAAACTTCCTAACTATACTATTGACATTTCTCTAGCCACAGGTGGTTGAAGAACTTCATATTCCTACTTACAATTGACCTATAGCTAAGCGACACACCCCTTCGCTCACTTGGACAGACAATTCAGTAACAGGTGCTATGGCAGGTATCACAGTAGGAGACATTTTGTAGGATGTTAAAGATGATTTCTGGAGATGGAAGTACCGCCCATCATCTAGAAGTCTCCAAAAGGGTCTAAACTACACATTGATGGGCTACATGAATCAATTTGAAGTTCCAGATTCAAGATAAAATGTAAAGGTCCTAAACATGATAAACAGTATCTGGATACCATCACCATCACAGGCAACACGATAGAGGATCAGCATTGGTCATGACAAAAAATGACATTTGTTTTACCGTCTTTACCAAGGGTGTGTCTCTGTTAGTTTGGAGCACACTATTTACACTGAATCATTAAGCATAATTTTTGCCAACCTTTGTTATCTCAGCTATTACAGATCATCTAATAAAGCCCTTTGGACAACAGCTAACAGTGATTTACGATCACCAAAGAATAAAAACTAGAACAAAACAGGCACAGCTGGGAGCTAAGGTTAGGCTAACTTAAGCTAGCATTAGAGAAAAAATCCCTAACAGCCCATGAGACTGTGGTGGCGGTTTAAGTGTTTCAGATAACTTTATATTCCTTTAAAGAAAAGTCACAATATTTGGCTTAATTACAATGTCAGCTTACCTTAGAACAGATGGAGACTATGAATGGGTACCTTTCTTATTTGAATCATTATGGTACTGATGCCTGGTACCTGGCAATCAGTGTTGGTACTTAGAGGTACCAATTTCCGGTCCTTTTGTGCGCTTCATAATAAAATCTCAAAGTTTTTCAATTCAACATATTTATTCTTCATAATGTAAACTTGCAATGCTGTTTTCATGTCCAGTATGGAAAATTCCCTATTCTTCCAGTCCCTCACAGTCACAAGGATGCATTTAGGTACCTAAACATGGTACCTTTTGATTTTATGGGAAACAGTACTCGATATTAAAGACAGAATTTGGTCGGTACCTTTTAAAGAACCCAAGTCGGATCCCATCCCTAATGGAGACATCCTTGTTTATTTTATTCACCTTGATTTGATGTCCTGGTCTACTTTGCAATGATGTTGTGGTCTACTTTACCAATAATATGTCTTGTCTGCTGTGGTGATGAGAAAAAAATCATCCATGACCATTTAAAGGAGACACTCTTCTCTGTTGAGATGTGTCATAGGGTAAAGGGTAAAAAATACACCCCGTCACCCAGCCTCTCAGGATACCTTGTGTTAGATTGGTATGTTTCTTATGAACACTGTTTGACCATATTTAAACTTAAAATCTGAGAAAAAAACTCTTGAAACCAAATGAAAACTGACTTTCTACAACGCATTTCAGTGGATGAATGGGCAGAGAATGTCTTAGTATATAGGAATAGCTATACACACACTTTGATTAGCTTGTGTTTTTGAAGGCGGGACTTAGCCATAGGACTAACGTGGAAGAAAGTGTAAAAGAGATTTTCAGTCATCCAAGATTTTGAACATTGTTTGCCTTTTAAATCTAAACTAAACCAAAACTTTAGAACACAAACATTGCTACAAGAAAAGTTAGTGTTTGCATTACATCCGTGTTTGTTAGCTGTTATTGTTCAGGCTGCTTTATGTGTTTGGCTTTTAACTGTTGAACATTTCTAAAAATATTAACAAGAATGTGAGATGACTATCTTCTAAGTTTTTGTTCCAAAGTGCTTTATAAAATGCTGGGCATTAGCAGTCACAGCAGCAGAAATGGGATAGGAATAAGAATAAGCAAAGGTTACTCAGTGCACTGTAGTAAATATTTATCAAAAGAGAGTGTATCTCAGTTTATGTAAAAATATATTTTTTTAATTTCCTACACATAGCTACATTTATGTCCAATTAAGATTTTTTTTTTCATCTGCCCCAGTTAAATTTCCCATCTTAAACTAATTTCTGTTTCTTCTCATTTATACAGACAGAATTCTTTAGCAAAGGCAGATTTAAAGCCCTCGTTGAAAAATTCTTTAGCAGCTGAAAGTACTGCTTATAGTGCCCTAGATCTCAGCAGGAGCTGGGTGGGGGCTGGGTGGCAGTGAGATCATCCCAGTAAGGATCTTTTTAATACTGAGGGTCCTGATAAGAGCTCTGCTGGAGTAGCTTAAATCAGGCCAATCTGAAGCTGCAGAGGCTGTAGCTTTAGCGCTCCACGCTGTCGTCACAGGCGTGAGTCCCTGTGTGCTCCAGATCAGTCTGATTAGCTTGCTGATGGATTGTCCAGAGCCTGGCTCTGTCAGCAGGGTGCTTCAAGCTATACCTCTCCCCTCTTCTCCCTGAGGGGTGTGCCAGGCCTGGGATGCACTTCAAACCATCCCTCCAACTCCTGCCCCTCTTTTTTTCTTCCACAATCTTCTTCTTTTGCGCTCACTCCAGCCATGCCTGAGGGGTGAACGGCGAGCGTTCTGTCTCACAGCTTGAAGGCTCCAGAGCAAAATGGTCTTAGAGACGCTGCAATGTATTGCACTGCAGCTCTTCTATGAGTGATCTCAAGGCTCCAGCCCCCATTCCCCTGTACCTGTAAATCCCCATGGACGTGCACATGTGAATGGGAACATGTAACATGTACATGTGAAAATGGAATAAGAGCGAGAGGTCATCCAGCTCCTGGGTCAGTGGGTTTCTCTCAATGAGTGAGTCAGAGGGGAAGAATGACAAGTTGAGTGGAAGCGGAGGGGTGGCACACTGTGAAAGCACTGCTGATTGGTCTATAGGGGAGAGGGGATGCAGCAAGAGAGTATCCTGGTGTGAGGAAGAAAGGAAATGAGAATCATGAGCGCAAAGGACCGATGACAAAGAAATGTAGGGGGAAAAAAAATCCATCATCACAGCAGGAGGGAGGATTTGAATCTGTAGGTTTTGGCCTGACATTGCAAGACATGATTGATAGGAAAAGCTGTATGTGGAGGTTCTACATAAATCCCAAAGTAACCCAGTACACGAGAGAGTCCCAGTGAGCCCCTGCACCATGTTATGTGAAGAAAAACATGCTGTGTATGCATGTTTATGTTTTGGAAACGACCCCTGCCAGCAACCAAGCAACTCACGGGGAAAATCTTTGGAATGTAATTGAATCAACATAAATACAGGGAAGGAGCAGGGGAAAAATGCTGCTTCTAACGGGTTTCTGCATTCCTCATCTGTACCACATTGGCCCTGAGTCTTGTGGCTCTCACTCCATTCTCATATCTGTGGCCTATCCCCTTAAGATCTCCCTGAGCCCTGTCAAACACTGTCTACGCCGCCTGGCAACACAAACAAAACCCATCTGAATTCCTGTCTGAAAGGACGGGGTTATCTGCTTCCCCATTCTCCTCATCATCCCATTTAGACTTTTTTTTGCCTTCTTTGCTCTCCTATTTACCGTCTCTCCTCCCTCCTTGTCCCCTTTTCAAAGAGAAAGAGGAGTGAGCCATCAGAGGCATAAATATTCTGCTCTTTTCTTGAAGTCTTTTCTTTTTTCTTACACCAACTTTGTGTTCAGTCCTGGAGTCAGCTGAGGCTTCTTCCCAGCGCAGTCAGCTGGCCATTTTCTCTCACAGTATTGAAGCTGCAAATGCAACTAAGCTGAGGTATTTGTCTGGCCTTCTCTAATCCCTGTGGTGTCTAGGAGGACATAATACTCCAGGCTTTTGTCGAAATGCATGCCCACATATTCAAAAGTAAAATCATCCACAGCTTTTTGGATGTGGAGTCAAGGGAATTTACCATTTAGTGTTACTGTGGAAAGTACTGTGGGTGTTTGGATTATATTTTAGTCAGTCAAAGAAGAGCTAACGTATATTTATGCTGACATACACACTACTATTCACAGTCTCTGTATGACTTCCTCAGTCTCTCAGCCAGGCACTATTAGTCCTTCTAACATGTTTTATTTCATGTCTCACCAGCCCACACAGCCCTCCTTTCTTCCTCCCATCTCCTCTGGCTGTGATCAGTATCTCAACACAGGGACCTTCTGTTGGTCCCTGAAGGCCTGTTTCACATCATGAAAAACAAACAGTTTGAAAGAGGAGAAGTGCCAGGCTCGGTCTATTCAAAGGGCGGATGAGTAAACAAAGTGCTGAAGTGTTTATTTTGGGCACTGGGACACTCTTTACATTAGCAGCTGAGGGAGAGAACTGCACCATGGTCTTATACAGCACAGGTGGCGACTGAAAGCAGAATGACTACACATACCTATCAGTCAGTAAGTCTAACTGTAGCAGTTACCACAAGGCAGATGTTCCTTTAGAGAATATCTTCATACATGTATGTGTGCACCATTCAATGAAAAATTTGGTTTGGACAGATTTTCAGACTGAGGACACGAGCTGAGCTTCACATTTCCAGCAACAAAGTTAAGCTGCTGTGGTCTTGTCCTAAGCTATGCAAGTCTACTCTGGTTGTAAGACACAGTCAAACTGAATTTTAGCTGCCCCCTCGTGAGATCCATCGGGAAACTTTGTCTGAAACGCGCCTTTTCTCCTCCCTCTCTGCCATTTGCGCAGAGGGAGGCGTGGAGGCGCAGCTCTGCGCTCCTCTGCGCCTTGACTATGCCTCTCTTGGCACTGCAGGAAACTTGCAAAGTGCGCCGGTCACGCCCTGTGCGCACGGCGAAGGCCGGCGCAGGGCAGGTGCGCCTGCGCCTGGTCTATGAAATTAGAGCCCACTGTCTTAACAGAACAAACTTTATGTAATGTAGTCACTTTTGATCAAAACTTCAGAAAGGCATCGTCAAACCACCTGTTTTAGCGTGTCAGCCCTGCTTCAACGTGATGTCTGTATCAGAATTTGAGAAAACGCTGTCAGCCATCCTTCTCATCAGCTGACACTTTGTGAGCTAAAGCTAATGTACTCGCGCTAAACTATTAGCCCCTTATGTAGAGTGCTGGTGTTTTTAATGGGTGGTTGTTTGAAGGTGTTCAGTTTAATTCTGTGGATTTGAACAGGAGATATGACTTCACTGTTTGTTTTCAGACTGATCCACTGGGAGCTGTCAGCTGCTTCATAAACACTCACAGCATTGGGAAGGGTGCATTTGATTTATCCTACCAGCCTGTGGGATAGCAATCGAGGATGGGTGTCATTTTTCATTAGGTGTCAATTTCGAAGGTAAACTGTGCAATTTATTGTGCTGTAATACAATAGATATTTAGTTAATCCCAATTTTACTCCATATTCTAAAGATAATGATGCCAGTTTTTTTTAGAGATTAAAATCAATTTTTTGAATAAGTAGTGAAAAGACAAGCATCAGGAAAAAAGCTGCTGTTTTTTTTTTTTTTATGTAAATCTTTTCAGATATTATGCACAAAAGTTATTTCATATCATGAGTTTGCTATTTTGCTACCCCTACATTTTACAAAATGTTTCCTAACAGATAACATAAATGTAAAGGGAAGTAAAATTGGCCTGGTCTGTATTTTCTGTTCTGATTAAAAATCATCTTCATACTGTCACAAATCCTATCAAATACACAACAGTATTTTCATACAGCACTCAACTTGCCAGGTCAAAAAGACAGAGTCTCAAGCGTTTGAGGTGCATACAAGATGATGTGATGTTGAATAATATTTTCTTAATTGAAGTGGGGTCCAAAAAGATTTTGCAAGGGAGATGCAGTTTTTTAGACTGTTTAAACTGGTTTAAACATGGGATCAAATGCAGCAAAGCGCTGTAGCAGAGGTGTAATTCATTTTGGTCAAACCTTGGGGGTTGGCTGTTGAAAAATGTGAAGCTTTTGCAAATCGAATGTATTCTCTCTTTGGGAATTATTTAAATAAGTGGCACCAGTAGGATTATTATTCAAAGTGTGCACAGATCATCAATCTGTGTGTACATTTCCTGTGATTTCCATACTTGCACAAACACTGTATCAGTGAGCAAAAAGCAGGAGACAGAGAAGGAGAGACCCTAATAGAATTCAAGTTCATCAATGTAAAACTCTAATCAAATGAAGTCACTTTCAAAGACCAAATTCACCCATGGAAAAGCAACAGCCCCTAAATATGGGCAGCAGTTAGCTATGGCATACAACATCAAATTAGTCCTGAACATCCCAGTGGGCAGGGATGTTAAGCAAGCAGCTAATTTAATCATTTTGTGAAACTATTTTAAACTCAACAAAACAAAAGAGATGAGAAATACAACATGGCTCAAGAAACTAAAACAAACCAGAACAACACATATTAAAAAAAAAAAAATCAGATGAGGAAAGAAGATAGAGCAGTGTTTTTGAGCAGTACAGTGCAAAGCTCAGGCATTAGAGAAATCTTCAGGATGTCAGAGTTCATGAGTCTAAAGACAACTTTCTGATTAGTGGGTCACAGATGTGCAGCCCCCTACTGCCTTCTGTTCTCTGAAGTAGTTAGCATGAGAAACCCCATACTAACAACCATTCACTTTGTAAAAAAGTCTAAAAACTCACATCTGCTTTTGCTTGCTTAATTCTAGGCTGCTTATGACCATCCAGTAGCTTAGTCTTACATTGCTAGTGTCACAATAAGTATAACTTCTTTTTGCAATTATCTTTTATTGTCAGTGACACTCAGGGCCACACTGGACATCTGTACCGTGCCTAAGCAAGTTTCAACTCTAAAGTCCAGTTGTTTTGGCCAGTGTGACTGCATGTGTACCGTGCTCTCTTCCATGGCTTTTGCACTCTTTAGCGAGGTGTTCTTTGGCATGGTACACTTCATGCACGAGCACAAGCACGAGCAGGCGTATTCAAAGAGAACATGACTTATTAATCACCCCCTTAATCATTTCAAACAAAGTTGGGGGTGTCATAGCACTGTGTCGGACCAAAAAAACTTCACAAAAAGTATGTTGTAGCCATGCTCCATTGCGCTAACTCTGATGAAACTGGGTGTGTCGTATTACAGCATGATGATGTATGTACCAGAGGCAGCCCTGCTTTAGACTGGTTCATATTGGAGAAGTGTAACCACGGGCACCGGTCAGTGGGAGAGTGGCGCTGCAGGAGGCCAATCATACCTGAGTACAGCACAGTGCAGAGGGACAGCACTTATCCATTCACACGTCTATGGCTCTTACTAGTTTTACCATCTTTATTCAATCTATTGTCTTCAGTACTTTTCTTTAGGGCTGAACAATTAATCAAATTTAAACTGACATTGCAATGTAATTGAAGGCATACATTTGATACATGTGCTCACACAATGTTTCTTTTTCATTTGATAAAAAAAGTGAATTCCACATGTAGGCATATTTCAGTGGTTGAGCCAGAGATTTGGTTTTATTCACATTCCTACTCTTTATTTAGTGTGAGATTCATAAACCAGAGGATTCGGATTTATTTCTCATATTATTGTTCAAACCAGGCCTGTTGTTCGTTGTTCTGCAGTGCTTTGTTCCTTTCTGTGATTTTATTCAAGGAAATTAATGATAACTATATCACACGTCTGCAAGGCTTGAAGTTAAATCAATCTGTCAATACTCTACTCTGATTGTAATAGTTAAATAATGATACGTTATTCATATCAACTCATGCATCAATTCATCTCATTTCATCATAACATGTAGACCTTGTCTACAGGAAAGAATTGTTTATATGTTGACAGTGTCCTTTGTTCTATTGATCAAACTATGGAATGGTTTATTGCTTGTGTTAAGTGAATAATGTAGAAGATAAACACCCCCCTCAAAAATTGCATGCCAAACCACAATCACAATATTGGTCAAAAAAAACATCGCAATTAAATTATTTTCCAAAATCATTCAGCCCTACTTTTCTCTCTCTTTAAAATTATCTGCATCATTTCACATCTTGTTCTTGTTGAGTTCTTGTGTTGTTTGGGCTCAAATGCTGTCTGTTCATTGGCTGGGACTTTTGTTATTTGATGTCTTGTTGTCAGTTGGGTTGGTAATGTTGACATTAGCTGTGTTTCCATTACACCTAGGATTGCGCAAAACATAAAAATCACAATAAAAAATGGTAATGGAATGAAGTTTTCAAAAAAACTCTCAAATTCTGATAAAAATGTTTTTATGCTCTCATGAGGTGGTTTTTCAGAAGTTTTGAAATTGAAGTTTCTCGCAAGAGTGCAATTGAAACACGTTTTTCGTGCAAACGTCACATTGCCATAACAACGCACCTTCCTCACCTCCTTGTTCGTGTCCACTGCCACACAAACAGACTCTGGCAGGACGGCTGTGAGCGGGTCAGAGAGCAGCAGGAGGGAGGGGCAGAGGTCTGTGTACGTGAGTGAGAGTATGTGAGCTGAAGATGCTGATCTTCATTCAGAGTTTTGTTCCTGCCTGTTTTGAGTTAGTGTGATCATGACTGACAGTTTGAGCAGTGAGTAAAAACACTAATGTTCATGAATTAGCATCATCATGAGTGCAGCGTCCAGACGGACATCATGTTTTACTTTAACCAAGTTGTGTGCAATTCTGGTCGTAATGGAAACACCAGCAATGCGAAATTGTTCTTAATCGAAACTTCAGAAATATTGCTTTTATTTTGCGAAAAAGTGTAATGGAAACGCAGCTAGTATCATCAGGTGCTTGAAAGACTGCTTGGAGCTGTTCAAAGAGTATGAACAAATCGTGGAGAGAAATGCTTAATGAATGCAGGTCTCGTTGTTGCACTTGTCTTCTCTGTATCTTCATCAGATTTCCCATGCTGAATCAACACAAGTATTTAAAAGCTCTGAGCATAAAACAGTGAGTCGTCCTCATTGTTATTTTGCAAATGCCCTTACACTGTGCATGGGCAGTTGTGGTTGCACCATTTAAATGAAGCTATGAATGTACAGTGATACAGCACGTCACATGGAGCACGTAAGGTTCCTGGAGATAATAATTTCCTCCTATAACTCAACTGATAGCAACATGTATCTGAGCTCAAACAAATTCGACTGCCATGGCTAAATGAACGCCAGCTGAGAGCCTGTAAGTAACATTCTCGACAAATTAAATCCTATGGCAAATTAAAACAGCCAAGGGCTGCAGTAATAGCCTGCAAATCACTGGCTAAGTGGCAGTCACATCTGATTTCTTGTGCCATCCCTGCATGTGTGGGGTTTGGGAGTAATTGGGATGAAAAGAGTGTGACGCCTCGTTCACACTGCAGCCAGGCAGTATTATTTCTCATACTGGTGGAGACAGTGCAGACATGAATACAGAAACAGATAGCAGATAGCAGGCATGTCTGTGTTTTTTTTTTTTTTTTTTCCCATGCATTTTACACATGAGCAGATGTGCATTTTTCCCCCCAGCAATGCAAGTTTGGGGGCAAGTGCATGTAAGTGATGGATGATACAGAGGATACAAGCAGTGGGAGCAACACATGGAGTGCCTATTGTGCAGTCCCCAAGGGAGGCAAGCCAAAGTGCTGCCAATTCCCTATGCAGCCTGTTCCTACCAACACTTTTTCTCCACATTTCCTCCCCACATATAATACATCTAGAAGCATCCAAGAGCCACATTACGCGCTGTTTGACCGTATATCTGGAGCATTGGCTGACCTCTACCCCAGACCATAATAATCACACTGCAGAGGTCACGCCCTTCCTGTCACTGACCTCGCTGTTGTTGAGCCGCTGAGCTGAGGTCGCAGCAGTTACAGTGCCATTCCTTCACCCTTGTGTGTTCTAGCGCTTTGTCCCGGCTCCCCGGGGCTTTTACAGCAACAATGATTAATTGTGTCTGTGTTGACTGAAGTAACTATCTGCTCTGTGATCACAGTGAAGAGAAAACCCAAGTGTTCAATCATACCATGCTCAATATTGTGTTTTCATTTGTTGTACAGCAAGAGAAAAGGACAGGAGAGAAGAAGGCACTGTGTGTTTGAGAGCTGAGTAATTCCTTGAAGGGCCTCTAGAATAAAGTGGATTTTTGGTTTCACAGTAGTCTAATGGTGGGTTGGTTAAGCTTCACTTTAACGATAAAGGTCAGGCTTTATGGAGGATGAATTGGTACCAGATCAGCTCTGCAGGGCAGCCCCACTTAACCTAAGCTTCACTGACTAAGGGCTTTGGCGAGCTTCTGCTTTATCTGCAGAGTCTGCTATCTGAGAAGAAAGAGCTGCCTCCGAGCAGCCGTGGGGACACACAATCTTAGCAAAAGAAGAAGAAAAAAAAAATCACACACTGCAATTCAAACAGATTTCAACTCTTAAAGAATTGCGCTCCAATTGCAGGAGGCTAAACAAGCCACTTTTCTGCACCCTGATATTAAGCCACCACTCAAGCAAAACAATAGTTTTCATTAATTCCTGATTTCTTTCTGAATGTCGTCTTTGAGGTTCGGTTCCAGCTGCAGGCTATGAGGGAGTGAATAGTAGCGTGAATCTCCAGAGCCACTTGGATAAGAATACTCCATGCAACACTGCATTTTGCTAAATAACCAATGTTTGATAGACACAAACGTTTCGCTGTTTGATCTCTCTGGGTGTGAATGGAATAAATTAGCATCCCAATGTGCTGAAAATGGAGAAAAAGAGGGAAAAGACAAGTTGCTCTTGGACAACAGTGTTTGTATTTATTACAGGGTTGTAAATGGACTGAACTGACCTAACAGGGAGCAGATTAATGAAACACTTTTCTTTTTTTTACAGACAAGTATTGACTTATTTAGCCTTAAGCATTGTGGCAGATTGTCTTTCTGGTTTAACATGGGTATCGCTGTTAAAGCTTGGCTCACACTACAGGATTCTCAGGCTGATTCAGCCCTCCTGACAATCGTTGGAGAAATGTGATCCAGGTACAAAGTTTGGTCCAGATTACTTTCTAGTGTGAGGAGTGACTGATCGATCTTGAGTCCCACGATTGTCTCACAGACACTCGTCGGAGCTGCCATGGTCATTTTTAAACGTGTTTGATATTTATCCTAGAGATGCACCAATATGATCATTTTGGCCAATACTGATATCCGATATTACTATTGCTGTTATAGCTGCTAACCGAAGAATTTGGAGAGAAAGAGTGGCGTGATCATGGGAAAAGATGACGAAGATCAAAGGATGGAGCGCTCAAGATGAACATGATCAAAACAGTACTTTTTGTCTGTTTTTTTAATCAAAAACAGGAAGAGAGACAAAAAAAGAGAGTCCCCTTTTTTATATATGTTGATGGATCTGATCTCAGTATTTTTGGTGTTTACGTAGTCATAGAAGATAATATTATATGGGTCTTGAAAGCTCTGATGCTGCACTGTGCTGATGCTCTGAAAATGGACGGCAGCTAATGAGTAAATATCGGCCCACTTTTACACATCAGCTGATAGGGATGGGTACCAAATTAGGTACTGTACTTTTAAAGGTACCGATTCACTTAAAACCAAAAGGTACCATGTTTAGGTACCTAAATGCATCCTTGTGACTGTGAGGGAGTGGAAGAATGGGCGGTTCTCCATGGTGCAAAATGAACACAGCATTGCAAGATTTTATAATGAAGAATAAATATGTTAAGTTGAACATTTTTTAACATTCTATCATTAAACAAATTGATATTTTTTACCACATACACACAAAAAAGTACAGAAAATTGGTACCCTTGAGTACTGGTACCGAAAATTGGTACCTAGCAATCAATTGCAAAGAAAGGTACCCATCCCTATCGGCCAATACTGATTTTGATACCAATTTATAGTGCATCCCTAATTTATCAAGATAATTATGATATTCATTCTCACTGGGAATGACCGTACCCAATCAGAGAGAGCCGCCTACGAGGGACCGGAAATGATCAGAAGTTATGAGAGTTGAAGATGGCGACTATGAAGGAGCAGACTGTCAGGGTGTGTTGGACAGCAGAGTTGGAGGACAAACTTGTTGACTTGTGGCAAGACCATGAATGTCTGTACAACGTGTCCTGCAAGGATTATCACAGCCATTTTGACCATTGTCTGGTCGGATAATCCCAATGAAATCCTGTAGTGTGTGCTGGTCATTATTTGAGAAGATTCTCCTTATGTGTGTGATACAACCCAATTTTAGAATCTTTTGAGATTTTTAAAATCTTGTCGTGTGAGCCAGGCTCAAGGTAAAAAGCTAACACTGCTTTCTAGGGGTGCACCAATCATAATTTTCTGGCTAATCACCGATTACTGATCTTTAAAAAAGCCTGACCTGCAGATACCGATTTTTATTTTTGATTCTTTATAACTGACAGCATATACCTTCAATGTTCCAATCTTATTTTATTGAAAATCATTGAACAATACCTGTGAAACAATAAAATATTTATGTTTTAAATTAAATAATCAATAAACTGTTCTGAGTATTAGGTCTCAGAGCAAAGAGTAACAATGGCTGGCTGTCAGACCTTCCAAGAGGAATATGTGATCGGTTTTATGTCTAAGGATGGGCCAATCACCCATCACCAAAAATTAAGGATCTCTATTGCTTCTTCTTACACCTTCTTTTCTTTTTCTTTGTTTCTACAGGTGTTCCATCAAGTCCCAGGAACGTGATTTCTATTGTGAATGAAACCTCTGTGATCCTGGAGTGGCATTCTCCCAGGGAAACAGGCGGCCGTGAAGATGTCGTCTACAACATAGTCTGCAAGAAGTGCAGGGCGGATCGGCGCTCCTGCTCCCACTGCGACGACAACGTGGACTTTGTGCCTCGCCAGCTGGGTCTGACTGAGACCAGGGTGTTCATCAGCAACCTGTGGGCTCACACCCTCTACAGCTTTGAGATCCAGGCTGTCAACGGAGTCAGCAACAAGAGCCCGTATCCTGCACAGCACGTGTCCATAGACATCACTACCAACCAGGCTGGTGAGTAGCTGCGGAATAATCATCATTGTGTTACTCTGTAAGCTCGTATCAATGGTCTTTTTTCAAACATCTTTTCACCTCAAGGAGTCTGGTTCCCCGGCTGCCTAAGTGATGTTCTTTTACTTTACATTTGTGAAATGGAAGATTTTACTATAACAGCATAAATGTGAATCATTTTACCTCAAAGCGCCATCATTTTGCAAAAAGTGCATTTCAGAGTCTCACTTCTTGGCAAAGCTGACTTCAGGGCTGCTAAGATTTCACATTGCTGCAGCGTGAATAATGACTTTATGGCTGGAAGAGCTGGCCGGCTGGTTCAGTGAAAGTTATACATACATGCTGTCTTTCTAAGCTCTCCATCCCTGAATCAAAGGAAAAAGCTTTCCCTTTTGAAAACACCATGGAAGAGTTCAATCCCACACCCAAGACTCAGCACGCTACGTTCTGTGGCAGGACAAGCACAATTCACTGCAGTCTACCTCTTTCCTTTGTTGTTTATTTACAAATCAAAGGCGATGATAGAAATAGCCCCTGTTTGCATTTCCCTTTGAGCATTCCAGGCATTTTTGTTTTTTAAGCTTGCGGTAAAGGTAAGCATTGCTCCAAAAACAACACATGAGACATTTATGGACCGTCTTTTTTGAGGTTGTCATCTGGCGGTTGAGGGCTGGTTGCCTCACAGACTGACACGTCTCTGGGTTGTTTTTCTTTGGTCTTTGTGTAATGAGACTTTGTTTTGATAGCAATGCCGCACAGCGAGTCGGTACTTCTCTCTTCACGGAATGTTACCCTCCAGCTCAGACCTGTCTGTGAATCTTCACTCGTACACCGCACACTGTCACCGCGCTGCTCCTTGAATTTACAAGAACAACAGAATTAATCTTACTCTTCTCTGTCCCTCAAATATGTGGCTTGTGAAGATGTTCTTTCTCTGAGGATGTTTCACTCAAGAAGAAAAATGAGGCTAGTGTTGAAATGCTGAAATCTGGAGCTTTGACACCTGACGCTGTCTCAACTGAAATAGACCTCGTGTTAGAAAGCCACGCATTACAACAAAATCGAACATGTTTCCTGTAAAATTAAAGGTACTGTGAGGAATTTTTGGTTTGTTTAAATTTCGACACCCCTGTGGACAAAGTGATGTTGAAGTCATATTTTTAGACAAAAACTTATCCTGTTGTTTTTTTTAACAGTAAAATGTTCCACTCACTGTTTTTGCCGTGTAAGAGCTAAAAAGGCTGTTTCTTAAGTGTGCTGTCAGTCATCTGGTCTGATTCATACCCCCTCAAAGCGGCTTCAGGAATTAAGATTTAAAACAGTGTTAATCACTCTTGTTGCTGATGGTTTCATTTGCTTCAGAATAGAATGAAGAGGAATCAGGATCAGTTTTGGTCTAGTTCCAAGGCCCCGTATACAAAACAATGTTTTACTCCAAAACACAAAAACGCAGTAAAAAAAAAAAAAAACTGTGTTTTACACAGAAACGCTAGGGGACTGAAAATGCTGTAATAAGCATGCCAGGCCTGTAGTTGGTGCTGCAACTGTCTTGTCCGGAAGCAGCTTTTGGTAGATCTCCACTGAAGTTGAGTTGGGACGATCATCTGGTTTATTAGCAAATGCTAAGTGCACAAGTGGAGCAACAGATGCACATTTTATTGAAAGACAGTCAGCAGATTCAGCGGATTGAGTAACACAAGCACAACAGTACAGTTGTACTGTTGTGTGCGTGCCCATAGCGGAGCGTGATGTCAGTTGATCCACTGAAAACTCCAGATTGCTGTATGCACGGCAAAGGTGGCAGTAGCATTTCAGAAAAAATCCAATCTGGAGGCTGTTATCAGAAGTTTGCAATTTAGGTCGGCTAAGATGCTGTTCTCGCGAAAATGAGTGGTCGAAACACAACAATACTTTGCTTTTATCCTAAAAACATTGTTGTGTTAGCCGCCCCTTAGATAGTTAAAACTCCTCACAGTGCCTTTGACAACCAGGTACTTAAAACCGTATTAAACTCATTCATTAATTTCATCATGACAGACAACTTCATGGGGTTAATGTTTAGCTAACTCACAGTATTGGTTAAGCTGAGCTAGGTGTGAATTAACTTACCTGCTTATCGAGTTTGTGCTGTTCTGGGACATTAAATGCAAACATTGGACTTGTATTGACTTGATGTGCAGTATTTAGCGGCAGGAATCTTGGTAGAAAAAGATTATAGTTTTTATAAATGTTTTTTTTTTAAGTTAGTGTAAAATCACCTTATTTGGAAAACAAATAGATAAATAAATAAATAATGTGTGGGCTGTCTTTCATGAGGTGCGTCTCAAAGCTCCAAAGTTCCATCCTTCCTTCCTCCACATGCGTTGTTCACTTGCGTCTTAGTCCCTCCCACCAGAGATGCATGGGAGAGACGAGAGGAGAGAGGATGGAGGAGATTTGTTTTTAGAGCAATGGGACATCCTCTCCTTCGGAGCATCACATGAAGGGACGTGTTTCAGTGATGACGGCATCAGCTGATCACCTCTGGATCATCTGTCAGTCAGCTCTAACAGCTGTTTGTGCGTCTGCACATGTGTGCTGTAATAACTCTGATAAAACAGAAACAGTAACAGAGATTTTTCTGTTCCTTTAACCTGTTTAACAAAAATGTTACCATGAAGAAAATCTGCTCTCTGTTTATTCTGTGTGCTGTTTAGAAGCTCATGGATCACTTTTCTGGTAAAATGCGTGAGATAATTTATGAATTATTTAGCCTTTATCTAGAGCCCATCTGATCGTGACCTCTGAAGCTTATTAATATAACCCACCTTATTGTGTCTCAGGAAGATATTATTTATCAGTCAGTTTTCTGTATTTAACCTCTGTTATATTGATTTGATGATGGTTATTTTCAGTGTTTTGTGCTTTAAACTCACAGCAAACACTTAATTACCAGATTTATGATCAGTTTCTGAACGATCCTCCGTGCCTGTTTTCAGCTCGTCTTTTCTTTCATTAAACTCTGTTGTGTTTTTGTGAAGTTTCATGTAAAGTCTGAGCCGCTGCAGCGTCCAATCAGAGAGTGATATTCCATATGGGGGCGTGTCAGTGAAAAGACTTCCGTAAAGCCGGCTCTTGTGTCTCCTTGATCATCACTACTCCGATCAGTCTCCTCCATCCTCTCTCCTCTGAGCACAATTATCGCTTTGGGACAGTCTTCAAAATGGGGACTGGGAAAGTACTTCCAGTGTCGTGGAGGAGATAGGACGGAGGAAGCATGAAGTTAACGCATTGAGACGCACCCACGGTGTCTGCCATCTTGCACCTGGATGTATCTGCAGCGGCACAGAACAGGCAACCTAGTATAGGGCCAATGATGTTTGGTAGATATGATTCGTTGTGCAAAATGCATCATTTTAAAGACAAAAAGAAAAGTATGAGCTGGTTGCTGTGTAAAAATAGTTTGTGTACTTAAAGAACCTTTTGATGTTATAACCTTGTCAAATAGAGGATCACAGCTACCAGGTATCACTTTAACTATTTGTCTTTTACAGCAACTGTTGCTTCAGGAGAGATGAGCAAGTAATTGTCTCATGACATATTCCTGCCTCTACAAATTTTAAATCAAACTTCATTTATATAATGATCCTTAAAGGGATCATCAGTTATTTTTTAAAGCAGAGTTGTATGAGTTACATTATATTTGTAATTTACCAGCTACAATAGATGCAGGTCAGCTCGTCCTCACCAGTGAGAAACACCATGAACACATCACCCAAGCTAGTGTACAAAAAGTATACAAACTATTCCTCAAATATGGGGCCAGGCCTGTATTTCATTGAAGTACATTGAAACATATGGAATCATCTTGTATTTAAGGTCTAATCTTTTAAAGGCCAGTATTTGTTATCAAAACTGTAGATGCTATCAGTTTTTTGTAAAGCTAGTGTACTCCTTAAGACTGAGTCTAACCATCAGTCAGTGCTGCTGTGCCGGGGGCTAAGACAGATGGAGAGATGTATCACTGAACATCCAGAGCTGAGAGTGACTCAAAAGTAGGCCAAGTTAATCAACAACCGAGCTAATGAATTAGCTTTGGCTGTCATTTGTACTGTGTAAGGTTGACTTACAAGTTTCAACATTAGTTTTTGTGATGGAGTTATTAAGATTCAAGCTAGCACGCTGTTCAATCAATTCTTGATCGTTACACTGGAGAAAGAAAGATTCATAAACAGCTGCCGAGGACATGTTAGAAGATTATTTCATTTTGTGTGCTCCCTTTTACTCTCTGACTCTCTTTTTTTCACACACACTCTCAAACACTGATTGTGCCTGTCTGTCTTCAGAGGTGTGTTTATGGGTATGTGTGCACTCTCTGACTTTGCCGTTGATGGATCTGATCTCAGCTAATGACCTTCATTCTGTTATTGTTCTTGTTCTCTGCGTGTGCGGCTGTGTGCTCATCCTCTAACTGTGCCTGTGATGGGACCTGAGCCCAGCCAGTGGAAATGACAGGTCGAGGATATTGTCTTTTGCTGGTTGTTCCCTTTTTTCCCCCAGTATTTTTCATGCTCCTGAAGATCTTTGACTTGTACGTAGAAGCAGCTATCGAGGGACAAGTATTGACTGAGAGGGAAAATTTAAATGAGCCTCTCTTCATATGTTTTTTTCTTTGGATGAGGCGGAGCGTGAAAAACACAGCGTGAGCTTGTGGGACCTAATAACAGACATGAAGTGTAGTCACTGTGGTGAAGGCGGGAGATTGTTGGTTGAGTTCACACTGGCAAGGTTTATCATAAGGGAACAGTTTGTCAGATGCGTCTTTGGACCTTTTGTTGGAAATGCAGTGTTTTTCTGTGTTTTGCTGTCATGTACAGTTGAATGCCTACACCAGGAAAACATACATCCATTGACATATTTGCCAGTATCCCAGATGTTGATACCAATTTTACAAAAAAGAATCTCTTTAAAAGATACAAAGATCTAAATGAGAGATACATTATAAAGAGGTGTGAAAAATATTGATACGGTCATATATCACAATACTTCGGTCTGTCATAAAATATTGATACTTCAACTCTTGATATTTTTGTTAAAATATAAATTGATACTTTAGGTCAGTTGGAAGTACAATACATCTTCTGCACCTCCACTTCAGTAGATGGTACTAAAAAGCTACTCTGCTTTGTGTTGCCCATAAACTGTATAATGAATATAATCTGAAACTATATTCAAAATATTTTATTTCTAAACCTGATGATGAGGGATTTAATGCTGTAAACACCAATGTTTTCTTTATATTCTTAGGTCAGTAAGTTAAAAAAAAAAAAAAAAGTAATATTTTTTACAGTGTAGTAGACTGATAAAAAAATAACTATAGTCATGTTTCGTACAATATTCTTTTTTTTATTTTGAGTAATTTTGGTGACACCAAGTGATGTTTATTAGTTTCACTAAAGCCGGGCATGCACTGTGCGATTGTCAGCTGGTTTTGAACCGATTTGCCACCTGTGTGTCTCTTTTTTTTTTTGGATCGGGCCGAATTTCAGCTCGATTGTGTGCCTTGTGTAGTATATGCGGGGTAACAAGGAGAGATTAACACCTCACAACGTGCTCCCAATTACAAATCCGCTGATAGCAAGAAAATTAAACGTGTTTGAAATCCTGATCGTGCCTTGTGAAGGTATCGCACACTAGAAGCAGAGCCATGAGCCGACAGAGCATGCGCAATCTCTGAAGTTGGTCTAAAATTGGATGAAGTTAGTGTAAAGTTCAATTTAGCTGTCACTGCATAACTCCTGATCTCACTGAAAAATTGAGAGACTGTATTGCCGACGTCTGCCCAGCCTGTTCCTTGTTTAAACACGTCTTCTTCTTTTTCTTCTTCTTCTTCTCTTTTACTGTTGTCTCTACCCACAGAATGGCACAAATTGCCAAGGCAGTGCTTTTTTTTTGTTGAGCATCTTTTTCTTCTCCTCCTTTTGACGTTGCAGAGCTGGATACAATAGTCAAGCTCCCGAACACCATAGAAGAAGAAGGATACAGAGTCTGACGCGTGTATGTATAGTGTGAGCATTGAAGTTGCATCTGAGCATCGCGTTGTATAGTTTGAGAACATGTTTCGTGGGCTGCAAACTTTTGAACTCAGTGATCACGTCATGCAGTTTGAGGTGGAGCTGAGTCAAACGATTTCAAATACCGCACAGTGTACCCCCGGCTTAACTGACCATGTCTTGTACCCAATATTTTTTTTGTAACATCAGTTTACTGTCACAGTAGTTTAAGTGACAAACTTGATGCACTTTATGTTTTCAAGTCAAGTGTTTGTATGAAACAGTGCATCTGACTTTATTTTAGCCACAATAAAATAGAAAAGCTGTTTTCAGTCAAATAGTTAACTGGGTAGAATATCGCAGTATATCACAACATTGTGGCCTGAGTACCGCAATGTGTATCGTATTGTGTGGTTCTTACCAATGCTCACCCCTAACATTGACCAAGTTTAAGACGATGGACCCTGAAGAAACTAAAAGAGAAAGTTGTGTGGGCTGTGGCTGTGTTAAAGGACTGGTTGAGTGAAAGGAAAATGTTCAGACTTTAAAAGTTCAACGGCAAAAGACCTTAATAAGAAGCTACAGTCATTTAATGCGTTTAATAGAAAAGAAAAAAAAAAGGATTCGTAGATCTCGATCTAATATAAAATGAATTCAGAATAACTACTGTATCGTGTATTTCCACTTTAATTGAAGAATGAACTTGTTTCATATATCACAAAAGACCAGTCAAATAGAAATTGCTCAATCCAGGTCCCCTTTGTACGGGACGTACAGTCTGAAATTAAATTTGGCTCAGTTGTTGAAGAGCTTTCCGTATTTGATTACAACTCACAGAAGAATGTAATGACCGACTGAACTTGTCTTTGTCTGAAAATGAGTCCAGGGAGGGAGTGGGAGGGAAGAAGGGGCAGAGTGGAGAAAGGCAGTCTTTTTCTTTTTTCCCCCTTCCTCCTTTTTTTGACCAGTCTGAGGCTGTGACAGTGAGGGAAAGGAAAATGAGGGAGTAAATAGGTCTGATTATCAGGGTGGCCCTAATGGTGCTGACTGTCCCCATTTGACAGGCTAATAGCACACTTGACAGATAGATGTAGAAGAAGCAATGCCCAGGCCTATTGTTGAAGTCTGCAGCAGTAATGAGGTGTCTGCCAGTAATCTGCCAGGCCTGTGTCCAGCCCTATGTGGCCCTTTGTTGCCAGGTAATTGCACTGTTCCTAGCTCCGACAGAAGGTCTCATTGGCAGGGCCACTGAAAAGGCAGAAGTATCCGGAAGGGATTAATGTTGATAATGCACTTCAAAAACTAAAAGCAGAGGCAGCCTTTATAGTGCGGGGCTCTGGTTTCACGGGTTAATGAAGAAAGATGCATCAGGAAATACGTTTGCCATTTAGGGAACCTTGACATTTGCTTGTCCGCTCATTTGGTATTTATGTGCACTGCGCCCTCACATGATGCAAGGCGGGGAGAGGTGGCGTAACAAAATGCAAGCTCCATGTAAATGAGGAGGTAATCGGAGAAGTGTTGGTATTAAATAAAAACTGAGGATGGAGAAACAGAAAACTTGGTTTGTAAAATTCAGTGTACACTGAATGCATTCACTGCATTAATCAAACCATTTATAATGTAATTGTTACCGTAGTATGAATCTAAAAACAACAACAAAAACTTTTCCTTCATCTCAGTGTTGAGAAATGACTCACAGTGAAAACACTGTCGAGTTTTCTCGATAGCTGCACCATAAGAATCAACTTCATCACTTCCCTGTGAAACAAAAGCACAGGATGGCACTGTTTGGATCAGACAGATGAACAATTCACAACACTAATTTCACGTGATGTCCCGTCTCTGCCAGAGCGGAGGCTGCCACTAGAAGAGACAGACTTCTTTGTTTATGTGACACGGCTGTGTTTATGCTCATGAGAGAACGCACAGGTGCACGGATATCCAGGATGTGAAATCTGAAATTTAATACTTTCATTCCAGTTCTATTTTTACATTTCCATGAGTTCTCCAAGAAAAGTGACTCAGGAGAGCTTCTGATGTAGACTTCTTTGTATTGGAAAAGACATGAAATAGATGTGCTCATAAAAGCATACACATTTCTACATCATAAAACGTCATTTAACTGTTACTTTTTTCTTCAGTTTCAGAAGTGGAGTTCATTATTTCAATCATAATGTGGCACAGATTAAGGCAAAAGGTGCACAGCTCTCATTGTACTCCAAATCTTTTCTGACTCATCCTTTCAAGGTGAACCATTTTTTTTCATGAGCTGTTGTGCTGTGCACGGGCACAGCAGTAAAAAAACTGATGATGGAGGAGATCAGGAATATAATTGCTCGGCAGGTAATAATTAATCCACATACCCTCTGAGTTATTCTCCATCTCACCCATCCTTTTTGCAAATAACATGCTTGGCTGTGTCTGTGCGTAATGTGTCTGTAAATTGCAGATGTGTTTCTAATGTGTAACTATTTAATGTGAAAGATAAAGAGGACATCGCTGTGACGACAGAGAAAAGTTTGTGTGACCCCAGTTGTTTCAAAGTCAACTTTATGTATTTACAAGGAACTTTGTGGGTTGATTTTGGCGTCTCCTGTGGGAAATACAGCTCCCTTTTTTATTTGTTAATCTTATCCTGTACATTAAATAAATTAAATTTAATCTTTATCTCCTTTTATAAAATTAAACTTTGTCAAGATTTAAGATTTATCTTACACCAACCCTCAATAGCAGAACTAAGGACTGAGAATTGCCTTAATTAAAATTATCAAAAGTTACGCCAAGATTCACTTCCACACAAATATAGATTGCAGTGCGCCTTGAAACCAAAAAAATCATCTCTCAGACTCTCGTACTGCTATTTATTACCTAGCTTGTATTCTTATGACTCCACTACAGTAAAACTGCTCTCTGATTGGTCAAAACCCCACAATAGCATGAGAGATGCCAGAAACAACCAGACGCACATCAACCCGCAGAAAGCAGTCCCACACATTTGTGTGGCAAAAACTAGTTAACTAGTCTTCACTAGCTAGTTAAGATAGCATGGGTAAACAACATGGAGTATATTTTTACTGTTACTCTAAATTTATTTGAAGAGCTCAAAACTCAGGATTCACAGTTAACGGCTGAGCAGTCACCTACAGAGAAGATAAGTAGAGAGGAGGAAAAACTTGCAGAATATGAGCAAGGAATGTTACAACATGAGGAGCTGAGTGAAAAAGAAGTTGAGTTGAAGACATGAAGGGACCTAGAACTGTAACACTGTTTAGAAGAAAATACAGACGTTTAAAGTTGTGGTGAAGACGACTAATTACAGGAACTCCTGTTATTGTCTGCACCCATTAAGACTACTAACGGGAAAAAATGTAAAGTTTGAACTGAATTCTTTTATATAAAATATGAAGTTTGGTGTGATGTATAATAGTTAAGTAGGCTAATGTCAAAACTCCAATATGAATGTTTGATTTGAACTCAACCTAAAGTAGGCTGGTAAGTTTATATAAATATACTGTTGTTAAAGTGGTATTAACAACTGTCAAATCTGAGCTACTATTTGACCTAAAACCATTTAAACTATTGGTTAATTATTGTCAATCATTTTAAACAGTAGTGGGGTGTTAGAGGGCTGTGTTGGACCAAAACAATTTACCACAAGTCTAAAAGTCTCTGAAGTTGTTGCAGTGCTCTCTGTGTCTCGTTGTGATGACTCTGATGAGATCGCACTTCATGTAAACAGATGTTTCACGACACAGACGCCATGCGTGTGTTTGATTCAAAGCTGAAGTCTGGTACACATTGGAGTAGTGTGACCGCTGGCTGTACTCTCCAGCAGGGGAACGGCACTGCGGGGAAGCAATCGTGGTTGAATACAGGACAGTTCAGATGGACAGTGTGACTGTGCCCTTGATTGTATCCAAGTATAGGAATGGGTACCTTTTACAGTTAAAATGGTACGGTACTAAAGCCTGGTACCTGGCAATTGGTATCAATACTTAATGGCACCAATTATTGGTACTTTTTAATAAATCTGTTTAATAATGAAATTTGTTTTTAGACTCTAGAAACAGTCTTTTCCTTTTCAACTTGGCATGGTCATAGCGAGATCAAAGAAACAGGAAGACCATCTCAAAAACAGTAATGCAGCTGTTGTTCAAGGGGTCAACGTGTGTAAACCAACCATAAGAAGACACAAAGGTGAGAGGAGGTAAGGTGTGTATGAGGAGGGGGTGGGGTGGGGAGGGAATAATGGGGGCGAGTGGGGAGTTGAAGGGATTTTGTGTGAATCACCGAAGAGGCCATTTAACTGCCCTCGATCCCAGCGTGTGTCTGGAAGGGAAGGACTGATCAATAGTGTGATTTAAAAGTTCATTCACGGCCTGTGCTCTCCAGGAGATACACACACACTTAAGAGCTACAGACACACAAAGGTTATATACTGCCTCCTCTTACACTATCATTCACGCCTGGCCAGAATTCAGTCATATTTATCTGTGTTAGCTGCTGAAAAATTGCCTTTTAATGTCTTTTTGTGAGTTACTGTGCGTTAATGTTTGAAGGGGCTTGGAAATACTCTCTGCTTCTCGTGAATTGATTAAATAGATTTTTTAAAAAGATATATGTACTTGTATCTTCCATCCTAGGTGCTTAACAAACATCTAGCTGCTTCAGGTAAAGAGGCTGTTTCTCATCTTTTACATATTTTACTTCTGTCTTCTGAATGATTATGCAGGGGAGGATAGGTGAATAACGCATGAGCTCAAAAACTCCCATAAATCCTATCACCGGCGCTATCTTTTCTAAACGTCCTGGTGTTCAGCACTTTCTCAGATCGCCTTGGCACGGCCTTCTTGACCTAGATTGTGTGCCAGCAATCCCTCAGACCACAGAATGCCAAGTATATCTACAAACAGTTCTCCTCCCCTTGCTGCTGTGTTTTGAGAGTAATTCCCACAGAAATGCAAACAGCCCTATCCTCAGCCTTCTACGGGCATGACGGGTCAAGCTGGTTGCGTTGGAAAAGAAAAAAAATGAAGACGCAACATGCTAGCCTGAAATCCAAACAACCAGATGAATTAAAGAGATCTGCGCTCAGGCAGGGCTCTAAATCAGACAAGATGTCTGTGGAGAGTATGCAAGACACCACTCATTATGTCTGTTCAGTTTAGGCTGGAGTCTCTCCATTTGTTTCTGAGGAGGGGGCGGTCTTTATTCCTTGTTTCTTCTCTTTTTACTGCCGCTGCTGCGTTGCAGAGACAGGGTGTCCAAGGGTTTCATCATCTTAGACAGTTCTTCAGGCTCTCTCTGGGTGCCATTTTTATTTCATTTGATGCCTGTTCTCATAAATGTTGGATCCTGTCCCTGAACCAGAAAGTGCGGTATTAGCTGCAGGCTAAAATGAGAGTGCCGGCTTGAATGCTACTTAGCCCCGTCGTCAACGCTGATTTCTTAATATAGTGTTTTAAGTGACCAGAGGAAGCGTTTGTGTGGATTTCTAAGTGTGCTCGTGCTGTGTGTGTACAGGATTTTACATGCGGAGCGTAAAGCTGTGTTCACAATCTTCCATCTCCCACTTTCAAATAATTTCCACCATGATTCCTTGACAGAAATCCACGGTGCTGAACTGATCCCTCTTTATGATGTTTGAGAGAAGCCCATTACCATACAGTCATGGCTGGCTTGGCCCTCTGAGCTCCTGCTAATAGGTTGGGGAGTAGTTAAACCAGTGCCTTTGACAGAGGCATAGCACATGACTATAGGCTGCTCTCATCTGAGACACTGAGTCCCCATTAGGAGGCTGCATGGCTCTATTGTGTGCCAGCACAAACCCCAAGAGCTTAACAGAGGAAGAACAACTTGGAACATATATGTGACTGTGTGTAAACCCATCTCTAGGAGCACTTGTGTGGTTTTCTCTGAACAGAGAATTGGATGAGGCTTTAGTACAAGTACATCGAACCAATTACAGTAAAACTTTCTGGAGTATCCTTCACTGAGAAGAACCAGGGCCGAACAAAAATATAAAAGATGTGATGCATGAGAAACACTGGAGACCATCTGTATTCAGCCTATCCCAAGAATAAGAGAGGGAAAATGGGGAAAAAGAGAGTTCCAGTTAAAATATTTATGCTCATTTTGTGGTGAGAGAGGTACAGAAGACAGAATTTACCACCAATTTAAAAGGGAAACACATTAAGTCCATTTTTTAGTCATGGGGAGCACTTCTCGGGCTGTGAAAATGGTTTTATAATGTGTTCAGCTCTGGAGGGAGTTATCTTAAGTCAGAGGAAAGGACTATGCTGATGTCATCATGGTACATTTGGTCTGTAGAGTGCTAGTTTCTTAGAGAAAGTCTGCATTTCTAACTTGTGGAGTTTGAAAAGTTGGTGTGTTTAGGCTGGCAAGGAGTACCTAAAATGACAATGCATCATGGGAAATCAATTCTTAATTTGGAGTCTTTGCTCTTTCAAGAGACTGCTTGGGTGGTTGTACATTCAGAGGAATGAATTGTGCTTGCAAAAAAGCAGCAATAATCGTGCATCATTTGCCACTGCTATCTGCTCCAATACACAAGGCACAAATACGTCCACAAGGTCTCTGAGCTCTACACACTTTGTTCTTGCTCAGCATTTGATTGTAGGAATAAGCTGTACACATTCCTCTGTCTTTGCCCAGCATAACTTTGCTGAAGACTCTCATCCTTACAAGGCATAAATCTGTCCACCAGTGTTGGGAATAACAGCGTTAAACTAAGGGGTAATCTAATTAGATACTACTCAAACGTTATACCATTGTTACAGTTAACGACAGTGAAATAAGGCACTTAACTATTTATTCCACCTGGCTCACTCAGCCAGGAACATGAGAGGAGCTGCAAATCAAGTGTGAGAAAGGACAGACACACAAGTAATGATAAGAACAATCATGTTTACATGTCTTGTAACAAAGAGCTGATGCCAAAGTAAACTTAACAGTGATAAAACATCACAGTTACCTGTGTGTGTCTGTGTAACCTGCAGTCAGAGTGGATCTCCTGCAGCGTCTTTGGATCAAACCAACTAGAGGGAGAGGCGTGGATGCTTTTCGAAGTTTAGAATAGAACAGAATAGAAAAGAAAATACTTTATTTATCCCTAAGGGAAAATTCAGGAGGAGTCACAGCCGCCATCAAGAAAACAAAAGTAAGAAAGTGTATAGAAAGTGCAAAAGCTCCATAAGAAACTAGATGCTGACAGCTTGTCCATCATTGTCCAGTTCAGCCAGTCTCCACCTCCACAGGGTCCAGGACTGAGCTTCTTCAGCAGTCTGTTCAGTCTCTGTCTCCTGGATCCTGTCTGCTCACAGCACGTGAAGTTCTTCCAATGTGGCGTTGGTGTCTGATGTTAGCTCCGTTAGCCATGTCTGTGAATAGCATGATGCTACTCTGCCTTCTGGTATTCCCTCTGTTTCCCGGTTAGCACGGCGAGCTCGTCCATCTTATTGGAGGTAGAGCTTGCATTCCCAATAACGATGGATGGAAGGACAAGTCTATGTCGTCACTTCTTAGCTCACACCTGAGAACCAGCACGTCGTCATCATCGCTTTCTCCTCACCTTGTGGGGAAACATCAGGCCTTACACTAGTTAGCACTGACATGCTACAGGCTGCTAACAGCTGATATCACACGTAAACAATGCAGCCATGGTTACATGTAGGATCTCCAGACAAATACAAGAGCAAAAATAGTAAAAATATCGCCGAAGACAAAATCAGTATGGTGTCCATGACCAACAAATGAGCCATACACAGTAATGACCCACACCAAATACAATGATGATGGAAAAGAAATGAAAAAATTACAAGAAACGGGCAAAGAAGATGGAGCTGCTGCAACAGGTAGCCATAACTAATAGGGCGGCGCCAATTTCAAGTCTTGGGGGGGTGGGGGGTGGGTGGGGGGTGTCTGGTCTAAAAAGCGGGAGAATCCCTCCTAAATCAGGAGTGTTGGCAGGTCTATCCATAGGAGGTACAAGCCCTTCTTCAATGTCATAGATGTAAAAAGGCAAGAACATACATGTGAACATTATGTCCTAGAGAAAACCCTGCTCAAAAACTGACTTCTTTTGCAAAATTCAAGGTTTCTTAAAAAAATAACACAATAATTACTTTCCCTGGTAACTACTTACATTTATGATGAAGTGATTCTGTTACTAGTTTAATTACTTTTTTGCGAAAGTAACACGTAACTTATCACTTTTTTAAAGTAGTTTGCTCAACACTGCTGTCCACATACAAGCTGAATGGAATGTGACACCTCTCAAGCTGGGAAACGGATCCCCAACAGATGAGTTACAGATTTTAAAGCTAGCGTCCAGCTAACTCCCTGCAGCTTGTACCGATCTGTGAAGAAAAAAATAAACCAAGTTTTTGTTTGTGATGGTTTGACAGTGGTATAATGATTTGGTCGCTTTATCATCAGGAGTACGGCCATGTAGGGTTTGACCATTCCTAAGAGATTGTCCCCTGACTTTGTGAAGCACAGTAGTAAATCAGCAGAGGACCCTCTACTCATGTAGACATGCATGTTTGTTGTGCTGACCTCCATCATATCATATCACATATAGACTGCATACTGAACAATTGCTAAAAACACTCCGAGCGATGCCAGACATGTGAAATGATGCTCCAGCCCATCTGTATTAGAAAGTAGATTAATCACACAGAGACTGAGGCTTTCCATTCTTTCATCACTTTCTTTCAAACTCTCACTCTTTTCTCTTTTTCCCTCTGCCTCTCTTTTCTCCTCCTTTCTCTCTGTCTCAGCTAGACACTGGGAGGCTCTGACTTTGATTAATGGTGAGCCAAGCTCTGCATTAAAAGCCAGGGGCAGCGAGTGGGGCCAGATAAAAGTGGAGCACAGGAGCAAGGGATGGGAGGGATGGGGGAGGGGAGGGGAGTGCAGGACACAGTCACCAATCACTGTCAGCATCATCGTCCCTGGGTGACAGTGGGGGGACACAGTCAGAAGGGGACAGCGGTGCTTCATTGGGTTGAACCTCAGCCTCATACTGGCACAACACATTGTCTCTGACAGGCTCTTCTCACATAGGATACTTGAAAACACACACATACACGTACACTTCATCCCTCTCACTTCTGCTTTCCCTCCTGAAAACACGGTCACTCTCTGCCCTGTGGGACATGGTGGTGAGAAAAGTTTTTCCTTCAGGGAATGTGGTGAGAAATTGTGCTGTAAAGAAGTTTGTAACCAGATATTTTCAGCTGCTGTTTACCAGCTGCAAAGTTTCACCCATCATCCAGTTTTTCTATGTGTATTTTCATAAATGCCTATAAACTCACGCCTGTTTCTTAAAGACATAAAGTTTCTCTTGAGCAGGTAACTTGTACATGACAGATTTTTTTAAAATGCTGTATGTAAAAGGCTTTGGAAAAAAACAGCGAACAGTGAAGTAATTATCATAAATCGGAAGCTGTTTTCCTTTTGATTAAGCCTCAAACCTACACACTGCCTTAAATAAATTGCTATCCTGTTACCCATCCAATCACAGTGTACATGAAGTTGCGTTATACAGCACCACTCTGTTAGCATAATTATCACATTACACATCATTAAACTCAAATCACACCCTCTAGTGGACTAGACAAACATTCATACTCTCCACAAAATGAAGATGAATGAGGTACTTACATTACAGTAGTTCATGAAACATATCTGCATTTCAGCTGCTGTGATTGCCCATGTCCGCTAGAGTGCTAACTGCTAAAGCTATCTGCTGACATGCTACTCAAACTTTGACAGTTTATGGGAACAAAAACGCCACAATACTACATGTACTACGGATGCGTAATCCGATACTCAAATGCTGGAATACTGGCTGTTAACCACATTATTCAAGTAACGCTGCTTTTGGCGGCGTAGTTTCAACACACATAGAGCTAGCATGTGTGGCCCAGCTTTTTGTTTTTTCGCCCAATTGAAGATACTAGGGGGCCGTTTACACTACAACTGTTTTAGGGTGAAACGCAAAGGTTCTGTTGCGTTTCAGCCTCCCGTTTACATGTAAACGGCGTTTCAGCCGACCTAAAACGCAAACTTTTGAAAACAGCCTTTAGAGTGGGCTGCAGTATAAACAGTAAGCCAGCGTTTTCAGTGGCAACGCTGACGTCACACTCCGCTTTGTGTGAGCGCATACAACAGCATAACCGTACCGTTGTTATGATTGTCGCAGACAACCGTGTTGAGCTTGTGTTGCTCAATCAGCTGAATCTGCTGAGTGTCTTCATACAAAATGTGCATCTGTTGCTCCCCTTTTCACTTAGTATTCCCAAATACACCAGATTATCAGCTCAACTGTACTTTGGTGGAGATCTCCCAAAAGCTGCTTCAGGACATAACAGTTATAGCACCACCTACAGGCCTGGCATGCTTACTACAGCATTTTCAGTCCCTCAACGTTTCCATGTAAATGCAGATTTTATTTCCACTGTGTTTTAGTGTTTTCAGATGAAACGTTGTCGAGTAAACTGGGCCTCTGTAGGAAAATAATTAATGGGATACAAACTTATGACTTCTACGGCTACGGCTTCAACAAACTGAGACAGAATTTCAGCAAAAACAACTGTTTTACATCTTACATCTTATTAGACTGTATTTGTTTTACTTTTTGAAAACAAGAGTATAACAAATACAGAACAGTCTGCTACACCCGCAACATGTCAATAAAGAAAAGTGATGTCTGGAGGTACCTTGAGAAAAACAATGAAGTTAATATGCAGTGCAAGATATATAGAGTTAAACCTGAATGCCATAGAAATACTGGTTTGAAGCTTAACTACATGAGCTCAAAGCACAAGGGGAAAACAGCGGAGGCAGAAAACAGGCCATCTCACATCACATCAGTTGCTAGCCCTGTTAGCACATGTTCTTGTGACAAAACCAGATTAGCCCGCCAATAACCAAAATGGTAACTATAAATATGCTCCCATTAAGCTTTGTAGAAGGTGAAGGCTTCATAGAGCTGATGGTGTTTGTCATGCCAATGTACAAGCCACCGACATCAAGAGCAACATCTGTGAAAGTGGAAAAGATGTATGTAAAATTCCCATCCCTCATGTGTAGGCTACATAGTTATAACTGAAAAACTCTTAATTCTGTACTCAACACATAACTGGATAGCTGAATAACAACTTACTCTTAACACAATTTATCACAACCAAAGACTGCTCTGGATGTACTGTGATGACTTGCACTCAATAACAAGAATGTGTGGTGACTTCATAACACAGAAAGCTTTCTAAACACCAATATTAAGTGTCTTTCAAGTGACTACTCATCCATCTTTTTGAGAGGAATACTTTTAGTCGTCCACTTAGCCATCCCACGTTATCCTGGCTTGTATCTATTAGCTCATCATTTGCTGTGTTTAACATTTTGTGATGTGTAGATATGTGCTTATTTTGTGTACATAATGTATTACACACAGACAGTTCAGTGTTACTTTTATTTATCAAAGAAATTTAAGAAATGTAATCATTTAAATCAAGTCAAGTTATCCTTGTTAACAGGAGAATCTCTAAACTTTGTCTCTTTTCCTGCCAACATAAAACATGATATAAAAACACAATTATCATCACAACAACAGCTGCTTGATAAGAATAGGAATGATAAAAGGGGAAAAATGTAAAAATAAAAAGGCCAAAAAACAATTAAGTGTTGAAAGTGGCTGGTTTAGCAGTGCATTTAGATTGTTTCGTACAGATGTAAAATGCAAAATAAACAGCAGCAGAATCAGGCAGCGTCCATTAAGCAGCCTTACAGCCTGTGGAGGAAAGATGTTAAACAGTCTTGTGGCCCCGGTTTGACTGCTGCGGTATCTGTTGCCTGATGGCTAAAGCTTAGAGAGTGCATAGAAGGGAGGTAATGGATACCTTACAGTGTTCTGTGCTTTTTACAGGCAGTGGCTCTGGAGCAGTTATTGGATAGAGGGTTGGGAGATGACAATAATCTCCTCTGCTCCCATCATTTCTCTGCAAGGCCTTCTTGTCCGTGCTATTCCTGTTGGAATACCAGTGGTGATGCAATACATGAGCACTGACTCATCTAGTGCCCCTATAGAAGATGCTGAGTATGTTGGTGGGGAGTGGCTCTTCTTGAAGTTTACTCAGAAAGTGGAGTGTCTAATCAGCCTATTTAATGTCTAATCGACCTCTTTAATAATTATCCCAGTGATGTTCTTGCTATAAAAGTCCAAGATCTGCACCCAAAGGAACATGTTATTTCCCTCCTCACTGTGGAGCTGCTGATGTTGAGGGATGAGTGTTCTGTGACAGTCTCCTCAGTTTTGTTAATGTTGGATTCATCTAAGCACTGGGTTTATTTACTTAGCTTTTTATAGCAAGGTAACTGAAAACACTCATCGCAGCTGAATGTTTTTGAAATATTTGTATACCTCAGCAGTTTTATTGGAAAATTAACTTAAAAAAAGGCAGATTGCATTTAGGGATGGGTACCGAATTAGGTACATTTGTAGGTCGACCTTCAAAAGGTTAGGTACCTAAATGCATCCTTATGACTGTGAAGGAGTGGAAGAGTAGCTGTTTTTTCATGCTGGACCTGAACACATCACTGCAAGGTTATACATTGAAGAATAAATATGTGAAATTTAAAAGAATTTACATTTTATTATTAAACAAATTCATATTATTTTACCACATAAACTCACAAAAGTACCAAAAACTTGTACCGTTGAGTACCAATACTGATTGCCAGGTACCAGAAATTGGAACCGTATCATTTCAAATGTGAAAGGTACCCATCCCTACTTACATTGAAGACTGGAAAAACTGAAATCTTAAAAAGTGTTTTTGTCTTATTTTCTTTAAAAAATGTCTTTTTAGACTTAATATGAGCCACATTAACCCAACCACTCCATAAAAATGTCTTATTTCAAGTCATTTAATGACAAAAACGAGGTCTGAGTTGCTTGTAAAATGCTACAGAAAATTGGCCAATGGAACAAGATAAAAGTTACTTGTATTGAGACATTTTTCTAGTTTTCAGCAAATTTTCGAGCAAGTTTTTCTTGTTCCATTGGCTGTTTTAATAAGTAATTCAGACCTCATTTTTTGTTGTTGCGTAACTTAAAACAAGACATTTTTTTCTGGACTGACCAGTTGAATGTGGCTCATATAAAGTATAACAAGACAATTTTTACTTAAAATGAGACAAAAACGCTTGATAACATTTTAGTTTTTTACAGTGTGATAAGAGAAAAATATATATAATGGAAAGCAAAATCAGGCCTTTTAGGGAACTTTGTAAGAAGTATACCAAATCCTGGACAGGCTGCTATACACAGCATATTTGGACAGTGGACACTTGAAAGCATGCTCTAAAAATGATCCGTGCTAAAGAACCCTCTCCCCTCTGTGTGCCTGAATGCATGAGTAGAGTCAGGATCAAGACTTGGAGCCGGAGCTTAGAGAAAAAAACACCTCTTCTCCTCAGTCCCCTTTTTTCACTGCAGGAATTTCTGTGTGGAGTGCCCCTCCCTCGGGTCTGTCAGGAACAGTGTGTGCCTGTGGCCGGTAATTGATAATGCGGCCCAGGCAGCCCTAGCCCTGGTCAGTGGAGCGTGAACCAGCCTGAGAGGCAGAGAGGCTGAAGTGCACCGAGGTGAAGCTTAGCCCTCACACTCTCTGTCCAGGGTTTGGGGAGGAGGGAGGAGAAGGGGGGTCGGGGGACACAAGGTGAGAGCCAAGGGAGGCAGACGAAACAGAGCCCATTTGCACTGAAATGATAAACACAGCTCAGGCATTGGTTTGCATTTACATTTTATGTTGTTATTTGATGCTCGAATTGTATGGACACAGTTTAAGAGCAAAAAGTGGAAAGGTCAGGGGCTCTACTTCTTGCAAAACTTTTGTAACAATAGACGGATTATGCAATAAAAGAGTCTGAAAAGAAGTAAAAGGAATAGAATAACCATTAAGGAGTCTGATAAAAAGCATCATTTAGCTAAAAGAGGGTGCCATTTACTGCCTTTGGAATAGAGGAGTTATTCAGAGTGCTCGTGAGTGGAGGCCAGGTGGAGCGATGACTCTGCCTCAGCAGCGAGCCGGCGGAGAGCCAAGAGGCTGATGGGCACAAAATGCTTGTGTGGGGCTGTATTTATGCCTGCAGACATGGGGGTGGAGATTCATTCCCAACACTGTATACAAACACAGAGGCTTTGAACTAAACATGAGCAGCGGCAGGATTGGTTTTTAATCAGAGATGCTTGTGTGTTCACAAACTGGGTTGATGAGTCAGTTGGTTTGGATTCATCTTGGAGCTCCCACCCTACCACCTTGGATGAGTGTGGGATCTCATAGATGTGGGGTTGTATTCATATGCTATTAAAGCCATTGATTTGAACATAAAAGCTATGAAATGTGTATGTTATTTTAACTTTTTATCTACAACTTTCATAGATTGGTGTATTCAAGCTCTGATAAAAATGGATCATTCTTAGCTGGTATTTATCTAATACTCAGAAACTCAGCTGTTTGATCCACTCTGATCTGACACTGTTTGAGTAATGAGCAAAAAATCCCATGGCTGTCATCAACTTCTGATTCATTCTTGGCTCCACTCTGATTGGTGCATGAAAGTATGACAGCACTCATTTTCAACCAAGCACTCTGTCCGCTTCAAGCCAAAAAAAGAAAAACAGAGCAAATCAAAAAGCTGAAATCTCTGAAAAGCAATAACTTAAACTGTTTTGACTTTGGCTGAACGCATTGTGTTTATACAGGACCACACAGTTTACAGGAAGAAGCTGATGAGAAAATATGCTTTCAGGATCTTTCAAACTAACTTCCTGAAGAGTTTTCACAAATGCTGAATCTCTTTGTTAGGCCTGCTTGAAAAGTATAGCTCAAGAGAACTGGTGTAATATTTCAGGCTTTACCCCTGGAGGAAACAACGGTCAGTCCAGAATAAATAAAGGGAAAGAGGAGCACACGGTGGTTTACATGATTCAGGAAAAACAAAATACCTCACGACCCTTTGGCTTGATTGAAACTGGAATATCAGCTTCTGCTTCTTGTCTGATGTATTTTAGTCTTTTACCGCGCTGTCAACAGTGACAAGATGTCCACACGATCGTTAAATGTCAACAGTGAGATAATCTGTCAAGGTATGACAGCAAAAAGATGGGGTGGGGGTGCTCTCTGCAACAGTTAGCTACTCCACCTGTTCTTCTAGGACAGGGGTTTTCAAAGTGTAAGACAGTGAGCCTCCCTTCAGAGAACATGAAGTCATTGGGGCCTCCCCTACTTTAAAAAAACAAATAATACTTCTAATCATTACTTGGATCATTACTCTATACGGCTCATTTGTTGGTCAAGGACACCAAACTTTTTGTGTCTTCAGTGATATTTTTATTACTTTTTCTCCTGTGTTTGTCTGGAGATCCTACATGTAACCATGGCTGCATTGTTTACATGTGAACTCAGCTGTTAGTAGCCTGTAGGATGTCAATGCTAACTGGTGTAAGGCCTGATGTCTTCCCACAAGATGAGGAGAAGAAGGTGAGGATGACGTGCTGGTTCTCAGATGTGTGCTAAGAAGTGATGACATGGACCTGTCCTTCCATCCATCGTTTATGGGAACGTAAGATCTATCTCCAATAAGATGGACGAGCTAGCTGTGCTAACCCAGCAACAGAGGGAATACCAGAGGGCAGAGTACCATCATGCTATTCACAGACATGGCTAACAGAGCTAGCATCAGACACCAACGCCACATTGGAAGAGCTTCACCTGCTGTGAGCAGACAGGATCCAGGAGACAGAGACTGAACAGACTGCTGAAGAAGCTCAGTCCTGGACCCTGTGGAGGTGGAGGCTGGCTGAACTGGACAATGATGGACAAGCTGTCAGCATCTATTTTTTATGGACCTTTTTGCATTTTCCATACATCTTCTTACTTTTGTTTTCTTGATTGCTGCTGTGACTTCAATTTTGTGAATGATTAATGAATAATCCACCATGGTTTTAACCACAAAACATATGAATGTCTACTTTAAACATTCTTACCTTTACAGTCTCCAAAACTTTTGTTGAAAGAAGAAAAGTAAGAAATAGATGAATTTAGGTCGATACCTATTTGTTCATTTATTTTGATAACTACATGAACTTCAAACACCGAAATTGAATTAGATGAAAGCTCTTGAGCCAAGAGAGAAAGCATGGCCACTATGGCAACAAAGAATAAAAGATCAATCAAAATGCAGTAATTAAAACATTGTTCAATTACAGATCAATCAAACACAGAGCTGCTCTTAGCATCTGCAAAACTCTTGTTTAAGAAGACTGTTTAGAGCAGCTTTTCAAGCGCAAATGGATTACAAATTCATAATAAACAAGGTACACGCTGTGGCCTTGGGGAGTCCGCTCTAAGAAAAACCCAACTTTAAATATCTGTCATTATCACTGTGCAAAATACGTGGGGTCTAGTGGGGTCTGAGACCCCTAAATTGATATATGGGACCAGCTAAAAGGCTCAATGGCAACGTTTCCAGAGGTCTCTTGAGAAGTGTATTCCGCCATACATCGTTTAGCTGAGTTCATATGTTCACATATGTGTGTAATTTGGGGGAATCCATGAGTGTCCTGTTTGGTTGCAGAGCAGAGCAGTTGTTGTGTTGTCCTGTAGCTGTACGCATGGTCACGTGTTTACAACTATCCCCTGCTACATAGCGCATGGCAAAGTTCCGCCCTGATGCTCACACAGACACACAGTATCAGTGTATCATTCGTTCATCCCATATCCGTTTTAGAATCCAAAATCGGAAAACGGATAACGACTTGTTATTTCATTTCTTGTTTTCAAATCAAAAAACAGAAAACAAATAACGGCCTATTTTTTGCTGTTTTGATTTTGTTTTGAAAGTAAAATTAAAATATGAGAGAATGGAATTATCATGGGATTTTTTGTTCTATTTGTTATTGATTTGGCCACATCCCTCTCCAGTTCTGCATCAGTAACATGACGTTTCCGCCTGAGGTTGTGTTGGATGCAGAAACGTCTGGCACTCATTGCAGAGCTTCTCTGGACACCCATCTCCTGCAACGTCTCCGCACTGTCTGGTTAAAGACTGGTCTCCCTGAGAAAAAAGTTAACAACTTCTGGGTCACAAAACATTGAAAATGATACAAAACCAAAAACGAGTAGAACACAAAATCCCATGATAATTCCGTTCTCTTGTATTCTATTTTTAATTTCAAAACAAATTAAAAACAGCAAAATAGGCCATTATTTGTTTTCTGATTTTTGATTTGAAAACAAGAAATGAGATAACAAGTCGATACCCATTTTCTGATTTTGGATTTAAAAAACGGATGTGGAATGAATGAATGATGCACTGATAACACAAACATGTGTGCGCGCATACACAAAGACAAGCACTGTGTAAAGCGGACAGCATTGGGAAATATAGTGATGAAACCATGACGCGCTTATATCCATATTATTTTGTGCTTTGTTTTTTGTTCCTCTTCTCGCACCTCCCCTGGAACTCTTTGGTGCCCTCACATTTTAAAAACCACTGTTCTAGGAAAAGAAATAAGACAAAACTCTTATTTCAAATAGATGGGAAAAAAACAAACTCCCCAATTTGATCAAATGCTCAAGTCTTTTTCGTTAAAAAAAGTATTAAGTATTAAAACAGCCATGTCAAATTTAGAAAGCAATCACACAGAGAGATTTTTGAAGGATTTTTTGCTTCCTCCAATTACTCAACCTCTGTGTGGCATGTGAATAGCAACATGGAACAGGGTTAATTCTGGGTTAATTGTCAAACCGTGTGTGGGTGTTCAGGTGGACTGGAGCTGAAGAAAGAAATAAACCATGCAGTGGGCCTGAAACAATCACAACACTATAAAAATTCAATTCCAACAGGGTAATAGTATCATTTTAATGAGCTCATGTAAGGATGAGTCATTGCGTGTTTTCTATTGACTGGAGACTGCTCTTTTAGTCATTATACATGTTGTTATATGTAGTTGATTTATAAGCAACCAAGAACCCTTTCATTGCTAGTGCAGTGGAGAGGCACTGTTATTTATCATCAGCGTGTATTTTCTCTTTCCTGCACTGTTTACCCATTTCATGGCTCAGCATGACATCATTTGCAGTGAAATCATAAACGCAACAAGGGGGAAGAAAATAGTGAAAAATGGTTTCTGTTTCTGATAAGAGGAAATTTTAAAGCACAATCAATTGTGTATCATTTGTGTCTGGTTTCTCTTGAAGAGGCAGCATGCATGTTTCACTAAGTGGCTCTTCACTGCAAGCATCATTTTAAGTTAGGTCACACAGATGTTTTGTAACATTTAGACAGGATTTCCTCTATCTGTAACTCTGAAGTTATTCTGGCCATATGCAGATTTTTAATACAAATGTCTGGAAAGAGTTGTTTGCCCAATTTTAGATTTCGAAAAGCATTTGAAACTGTGTAGATGAGTTTGTCCAAAGCACCCTGTGGTGTCACTCTCAGAGCTCTTATACTCTACCCAGGTAGCCTAAACTACTCCGTCCAACAACAGACTAAATCCAAAATTACCAATTGCCAGATTTGTGCCAGACTGGTATCCATAACCAACCGTTCTTCAAAGGTATCCTGAGTCCTGCTTACTGAAGATGAAATGCAGAAATCCACACCCTCCAATCTTTGCCAAATTAGTGGCCTCATTTTGGCCAAAGTGGGCACATATCTGGTCCCGCAGTGCCAAAATATGCCTGAGTGCAGCTCTAATCGGCCTGACTCAGCGGGCTACCTGGTTACCGATGAAAAAGGCGGACACATTTAGTGATGGCAGAAGAATACAAGCAGCCTGTACTAGACTGGAAGTGCAGATACTTGTGTGAAAAGGAGTTTGTTAAAAGTTGATTATAACTGGTTAAACGTCATTCTTTAAGAAAAAAAGTGTAAAAGCACAGTCTTGCATGTATTTGCTGAGAGAAGAAGGCGTCTTCTTAAGTTGATCTTAACCAACCAACGAAAATCTGTCAGACCCCCATGACTGCCTTGATCCATTTATGCCTAAATTGTTTTTCAGAGTTCTAAGGCATAAAGTTTTATCTGTTGAATCCCTCTGAATCATGTTATGTTTTTCCATTTTGTACTTTCTTTTGAGGAAAACAGGATTTTTATGACTGGCAACAATTGTTGCTGGTGGTCACTTAGCTTGCCACTAGGTCACCTAATTATTATATATGAATAAAAATAATCATAATAATAAAGTTATAACAAAAATAAGAATATTGTCATGATACATTTAAAAAAAAAAAGGTGGTGTGTGTGTGGGTTGGGTAGTGGTAGGTGTGGGCATTGGCTATGGTAAGTACTTCTGTGTCAGGAAAATTACACCTTACAAGTAATTTATGAGCAATCCGGCAGGAAGTGTTTTCCTGTAGTTAGCGACTAGCTATGTGCTCACCTGCAACATTTGTTGCCACTTACAGGAATAAGCCCATGATAAAAAATATATATTCCAGGTACAATTTTTTGGTCTAGAGTTACTCTGGAGACTTGAATGATTAAATAACTATGCATATGTTTGAGGGGAAGATCATAAGAAATTTATGAAAATTGGATTTTTGCAGAACGATTTGCTTCCACCATGTTTTCCACTGGAAGGAGCAGGAAGCAGATGATGTCATAGGAAAGGAACCACTTGGAAACTTTTTTTTTAAAAGAAACAATCTTTGTTTAAATTGTCTACTAGCTTGTAAGTGGAAAAAGTTGAACGCTGAGACATTGCGAATACAAAGAGTGACAGTGATATACTTCGGCAACAGTTGTTACCAGGGGCGCAAAATGGGATTATAAATTCCAAAGTTTTATAAAACAAACCAAAATAAGCACTAACTCTGCTTGAATGTTAAAATCACTTTAAGAGGGCGTCTCTGATGAAACTTCTACAAATGTAGGCTTACTCAGCTTGTGGTTCTTAAACCTTGACAACACCATAGTACAATTATCTGACCGCTATTTATGCCATAAAAATACTGTTTATTTGATGATCTGCACTGCTTTTGTGTACCTTCTTAAAAAATAAACAACAAGAAATATCAGCAGTCTTGTTTTTTTTAGACTATCTATGCAGAGGCTGATCTGCTTCAAATCTCAAGGAAAACATCGGTATGAGAACAAAAGGCTGCAGCTCTGCGTGCGTGGTGATGTTCAAAGTGTCTGTTAGGAACTTTTGGTTTGTGTTGATTTGGTGCCCTCTGTGGACAAAACAGTCTGTATACGCAGTATGCTGAAAACTCTTCTTCAACTGCACCCCACAGCAGCATCTTTTATTTCTTTGCTGATTCTCTTTGTGTAAAAATTGTGTTTTTCTTCTCTTTCTTCTTTCATAAAGATTTCACCCTTGCTTTCCTTCAACAGTCAAATGTATCGCTTATTGAAAGTCTTTACCATGAAAAATGGAGGGAAAGGCTGTTAATTACTTACCCTGCAGCAGCAGCTTCAGCCGTTAAAAATTAACTGTCGAAAAAGTCAATCTTTATACTGATGGTCTTGTTTGTTTTGCAGCCCATAAAGAGGCACCAGTGTGTTTCATAACCAGCTTAGAACTCCTCACAGAAGCTGGGTTCAATTCATTGACGGGTGGGCTGTGTTGCTCATATTATACACACTTTCTCCTAGTGACTGAGAGAATATTAGATGATCTGTAGGGACTTCCTGGACAAGTGTGTTCACCTCCCTTTATTAGGTAGACAGTAATCGCAAAAGAGACTCCCATCACAATTAAGCTTCCTCTGGTCAAATGGAGCCTCAGTATCCTCTTATAGCATTAGATCAGTAATGTGTTATAAGCTCTGACTCTCTGTTACTCTTTCTCTGCCCCACAGCCCCCTCCATAGTTCCCATCATGCACCAGATCAGCTCTACTATGAACAGCTTTACACTTTCATGGCCACAGCCGGAGCAGCCAAACGGCATCATCCTGGACTACGAGCTGCGCTACTACGAGAAGGTAAGAAAAGTGTCAGTGCACGTGTTAAAATCTATCTGCAGTGGTGATGGCTCATGGGGATATAAAGTGCCATCTCTACTCTGCAAACGAAGGCACAGGCCCTAAAATATCGGCGCTCGCCCCTGGTTATCTGTGAACAGAATCCCCCGGGTTGATAATATGTTCTTTCACTGTGCTCACTCCCCCTCTCCCACTGTTCTTTGGTTTCTGCTGCTGATGAAGTGAATAGGTTGACCTCTGCTCCAGGCCCACTCTGCACAGTGCAGCAACCTGTCCCGCTGTGAAAATGCATTGCATCTGGGGAGGGAGGGGTGGGGGTGGATCACATCGACCCGTCTGCTCACACACAAAACGTCTGCTTTATTAAGTCTCCGTCCCTACCCCACAGTGCCTATGCTGCTCCAGTATTGACCTGTAGGCTTCTCCCAAGGCCTCCAACATAATGATACCCAGAGATCGGAGACTCTAGCTTTTTGTTTGGTCCCTTGTTTGTCCTCCTAAAGCGGATCGATTGCTGTAGCAAGGTTGGTCATGCGTGTTTTTTTTCCCCCCAAGCTTTTGTCATCTTAAGCTGAGACTTTCCTGTGACTTGGTGCACCAAACCCCATGTTCTACTTTCCAAATAAAAGATAAAAATCAATAGAGTTTTATAAATGTTTTTTTCTTTTTCTGTTGAGTTATTTATTTTACACAAACTCATTTTGGCTGAGGTTGGCGGATCAATAGTCACAACTCCACCTTTCGAATGGTGTTTGTCACATTTAGCATTTTCTATCAGAGGCACAACAATCATGTTTTTAAATGATGTTTGCAATTGGAAACTCAGTTATCCGATAATGGCTGCTTTGCTCTCTGTTTCCCCCTCTGGCATCGCACAGGTCATAAAACTGAATCTGATTGCCATTGCCCTGAGAAGCCTTATCTGCCAGACAGCTTAGCGTCGTGTAAATAACACTTATGCAGCCTCCCATTAGCTCATGAATATCATTGAAACCTAATCCTTTTGATGTTTATGTAGCGTGTCCTCACACAAATAGATGAGCACGGCGTAATCGCAAATTAATGAATTAAGGAGAACAAGATTGCTAATTGCGCGGAGATGATTCAGGTGACAAAGAGGTTGCACTCTGCATTGCCTACATCTGTTCATCTTTTATTTAATGTACTTTTATACAGTCAACAAGACACATGGAGTGAGTAAGAGTGACGTTTCCATGACACTCTGGGCTAGTTAGAAGAACTGTCTTATGACACACAGCTTCAGACCAAATAAACTTTTTTGGACCACTGTTTGTTACTAATCTGAAAAGGCTTTTTTGCAGATTCTCTAGAAAGTTACGAGATAATCCTTTTGTTTTTGATTACAAATAAGCTTCACACTGTAACAAAAAATGGCAATTATGGCAAAAGAAAGAGATTAAATCCACCCAAGCATAAGCTATGAGTGTGATATCCTGCACAAATTTTTTTTTTTTTTTTTATTTTTTTCAGTGTCCAGATAGTAGGCATATGTGTAGAACAAGGTTAAAACTTAGGGACAAGACTAGGGATGCACAATATATTCGTATAAATATCGGTGGCCGATGTTGGTCATTTTTTTTAACAAATCAGTATTGGCCGATATTTACTTGTTAGCTGTCTGCATTTCATAGCATATTGAACAATCTTTCAAGATCCAAATAATATTGTTTTCTATAACTTTATAAACACCAAAACTACCTTAGAAGAGTGGAACCTCTTCTTTCATGTCTCTCTTCCTGGTTTGGATCCAAAAAACAGACAAAACATACTTTTTTGATCACGCCCATGGTCGTCTTTACTTAAGACTGTGCCTCTCTTTTTTTCCTGAACTTCCTCGACACATCATCCCAGATTTTTTTTTCTTTAACCAATATTGATATCAGTAAATATAGTTAATTGGCCATAACAACAGTATAAGTTGGATATCAGTATTGGCAAAAAATTTCATATCTGTGAATCCCTAGAAAAGCCCTTGCAGCAGTTAGCAAGAAGTACTCAACACCTCAGGAGTCATAACAAGTTGTAGTAGGTGACCAAATTGTTATTGAAACATACCAAACCACAACAAACATCAACATGATAGGATTCATAATCATGAACTTAAAGAAAAAACAAGTTTGCTTTCATTTTTATTTGTTGGTGAAACTTAGTTTTGTGCGAATGTATTTCTAAGCTGTTTTATGGACAGAAAATCAAGAAGAAACCCCTGCACTGCAAAAAAACAGAAATCTTATCAAATGTTTTTGTTTTATTTTAAGTAGAAAATGTCTCATTACATGACATTACATGTCTCATCAATTTTGGGGGCTCAGTGATCGGTGATCAGCCCATCCTTACAAATGAAACTGATCTTCTATACCTCCAGGAAGGTCCGGCAGCCAGCCATTGTTTCTTTTTGGTCTGAGACCTAAAATTCAGGACACTTTATTGGTTGTTTAAGTTAAAACATACAATTTTATTGATTCAAAGGTATTGATCAATGATTTTCAATAAAACTAAAATGGAAATTTGAAGGTATATGCTGTCAGTTATTAAAAAAAAAAAAGTAAAAATCTATTGGTATTGGCAGGTCAGGCTTTTTAAAGGATGGTGATCCGTGATTGAAAATTGTGATTGGTGCACCCTAAGTCTGATTTGCTTCTTACAAGTAAAAAAAAACTGCCAATGGAAAAAGAAAAAAATGGTAAAAAAAAAAAAAAATGCTTGAAACTAGAATAATGTCTTAGTGCAAGTAACTTTTCTCTTGTTACATTGGCAGATTTTTTAAAAAAACTTGTTACAAGCAATCCAGACCTCATTTTTGACTTTAAATAACTTGAAATAAGACATTTTCTGAACTGGTCAGGTGAATGTGGCTTAAATTAAGTCAAAAAATACATTTTTTTTACTGAGCATGAGACAAAATTACTAAATAAGCTCACACTGTATGGAAGGGAGTTCCCTTAAAACCAATTGTGTTTGATTATTTTAACCAGAAACCAATGGCTGAGGTCAGAGAGTCACCAGTCATGTTTTTCCATGGTCTATGAGATGAATTAGGGCAGATTTTGAGCAAATACTAAAACAAAATGCTTTCTTCTGGGATCTGTTTTCTTCCTGTATTGGACCTTACAGCTTAAGATCTTAAGAGTTGAAAAATTGTGGTAATGTGGTAATGGCCTCTCAGTCATAAAAGGCCATTACCACAAGATGTCTCTCACTACGTCGATCACACACTCCCCTGCACACTCCCAGCACCATTGGTACCTTATAGGCTGGATAATACAATCATAAAAAATGAGACTTTTCATTTAAGAATGGCCTTGCTATACTCACCTTCCTTTTTATGCATCTCAGCGCTGCCTGCATTAATCTGAGGGTAGTCACGCTGTTATGGTTGTAGAGTTGATTGTCTCAGCGTGCCTGGCACAGCCGGCTAGTCCTTAACGCAGCAGAGCACTGTCCCTGTGCACTTCATCTCACAGGAAGTGCCCCACTCCCATTTCCAAAAGCAACCTCTGCAGCAGCAGGGTATTACCTGAAGGTGTGAATAAAAAGATATCTCACTTTTTTCTCTGCAACTTCTTTTTAACGTTGTAGTTTAAGCTGTGAATACACAGTGACACTTTTTCATGACGCAGCTGTCTTTTTGGTTTCCCAAAAAGATTATTTCAGTATTTCTGGTACCATGCTTGACTTGATTTGACATATCACAGTGCAAGAGTCAAATAATAAATATGGACACAGAGTGTGGGTTGCATTTGGACAAAGATCCCTTCAGGGGTTTTGAACTGTTGACATATAATTTGGATGCTCACTCCAATCCAATAAGTTAAGCTGGACACCTTATCCTGAAATGGCACAAATATATTTCACTGATACATTTCTGTAAGACACTGCAGTCTTAATGCAAACTAATGCACTGCACTTTTGACTGTTGGATGAGCTCATATGTAGAAATATGAATCCTTTTGGGTTACTGCTGTCAGAGAAGTTTATTTGACCAGAGTGCATTACAGGATTTTCAATTCCAGCCAGGTGCCCTAGCCTAATGTTATTTCACTACTCCGCATTACACTTTATTTTAAGCATGCACTTTGGAGACTGTCGCCTGAATCAAAACAAGGGCCATTCAGGAAGGAAGAAGTAAGCACAGCAAATGGCAGCAATGGTATACACAACTCACTAAAAATGGAGGAGCAAGTTGTTGGCTGAAGTGTTTTGAGGATTTGCAGTTGTACAAGTTTGGACTCTGGTTGTTGGTGAATGGAATGTGGCTATCTCACATTTTCAACTTATGTAAAAGAAATTGTGTACACCAGCAATGTAGCATTGGAATATAAGCAGGTTTAGTACCACGATATACACTCATTGGCCTCTTAATTAGGCACACCTGTCCAACTGCTTGTTAACACAAATTTCTAACTAGCCAATCACATGGCAGCTACTCAATGCATTTAGGCATGTAGACATGGTCAAGACGATCTGCTGCAGTTAAAACAAAGCATCAGAATGGGGAAGAAAGGTGATTTAAGAGACTTTGAACGTGTCATGGTTGTTGGTGCCAGACGGGCTGGTCTGAGTATTTCAGAAACTGCTGATCTACTGGGATTTTAACCCACAACCATCTCTAGGGTTTACAGAGAATGGTCCCAAAAAGAGAAAATAGAGTTCTGTGGGACAAAATGCCTTGTTGATGCCAGAGGTCAGAGGAGAATGGACAGACTGGTTGGAGCTGATAGAAAGGCAACAGTATCTCAAATAACCACTGGTTACAACCGAGGTCTGCAGAAGATCATCTCTGAACACACAACACGTCCAACCTTGAGGCAGATGGGCTACAGCAGCAGAAGACCACACCAGGTGACCCTCCTGTCAGCTAAGAACAGGAAACTGAGGCTACAATTCACACAGCAACACCAAAACTGGACAATAGAAGATTGGAAAAACGTTGCCTGGTCTGATGAGTCTGGATTTCTGCTCCACATTCAGATGGTAGGGTCAGAATTTGGCGTCAACAACATGAAAGCATGGATCCATCCTGCCTTGTATCAACGGTTCAGGCTGCTGCTGGTGGTGTAATGGTGTGGGGGATATTTTCTTGGCTCACTTTGGGCCCCTTAGTACCAACTGAGCATGGTTTAAAGCCACAGCCTACCTGAGTATTGTTGCTGACCATGTCCATCCCTTTATGAGCACAGTGTACCCATCTTCTGATGGCTACTTCCAGCAGGGTAACGCTCCATGTCATAAAGCTGGAATCATCTCAGACTGGTTTCTTCAACATGACAATGAGTTCCCTGTACTCAAATGTCCTCCACAGTCCCCAGATCTCAATCCAATAGAGCACCTTTGGGATGTGGTGGAATGGGAGATTCTCATCATGGATGTTCAGCCGACAAATCTGCAGCAACCGTGTGATGCTATCATGTCAATATGGACCAAACTCTCTGAGGAATGTTTCCAGTACCTTGTTGAATCTATGCCACCAAGGATTAAGGCAGTTCTGAAGGCAAAAGGGGGTCCAACCCGGTATTGGCAAGGTGTACAAAATAAAGTGGCCAGGGAGTGTACAACTCTTTGGGTTACAATGGCCTTTACCAGTCGTTGAATTTCCTTATCATTCAATTGTTTGAAAAGTTCAGAGAAAGTAGTACCAAGAGTTAAAACCTTCTGGATCCTTGTTTGTTGTTGCACGTGAGGTGTATGAAATTACTATATTACGACCATTGAGTCCAAAAATGTCACGCGATGTTCACCTTCTGTTGAAAAAAAAAAGGTTATATAATAAAAAGAAATCACACTTCATTATCATATCCTTCTTCATCTAAAGCAATATTTTACATTTTTAACTTGTTCATTCAGTTATTGTTTGTTTTTACTTTATCAATCCCATTGTGCAGGGCTCTCAAGGCAATAAAATAAAATGCAACTTAAAGATTGAAAAAATAAGTAATTATCATTTAACACACTAATAAGACAAAATGCAATTTTACAGTGAAATTTCAATTGACCAGTATTGTATTATCACTGTTGTACTCCAGTTAAAACAAAACAACTTGACCGTGTCTTTGAAACCTTTATACCATGTCTCACAGCTTAAGATGTGAATGTCTTAAGACAAATGAAACATGTCTTAAGATGTCTTTAAGACACTTTAAGTCTTCAAGACACAAAAATCTGTCTGGGTGCATCCCATGTCATGTCTTAAGACACGAGTGGCATCTTCAAATTTCTGTCTTAAGATTTCCTAAGACGTCTTGATGTACACATATGTCTTGAGACGTATTGATTTGGGTTATTGAGACATCTTGAGACACTTTGACGGCTGGGTATGAAGATGTCATTTCACTTCCTTTACTTTCTGATGGTGCTGCTGTCACAGCAAGCAGCACACTCCCCCCACCCCCCCCACCCAGAAAACTGTCCCGTGCAGGCGTTTTTTTTGTCCTAGGGGAGGAGGGAAAAAAGTTGCATGCATATCTTGTCGGTCATAGGTTTGGGATTTGCAAATGCAAATTTTGAAAAATCCAATCAAAGGGTCTGCTTGAATCATCATACTGGTGTCGTTTTAGGGATCGAATGGTTCAATTTAAACCACTATATTTTCAAGGGCAGAAATCAGAATATCAAGATTTATATTGTGTATTGCAATTTTGCTTAAAAATATTGAAATATTGGTTTTAGGCTGTATTGTACTGCCCAAGAAGGTATCCTCTAGAAGATGTCATGGTTCTTCCCTTAGTGACATAAATAGAGCCTGTTTTTCATCTACTGAGAGGGGTTGAGTCACATCTTAGCAGCATGATGAGAGGATGGTAGTGAGTCAAAAAGAGTGCATTTTAACTTTTTTACTGAAAGGCAGCAGTGAGTGCTGATGGCTGTTCCCTCAGCAGGCAACCCTCCCTCCTGCAGCCCACCTTCTCATTACAGGCAGACTTGTCCCGGGACCTTGCAAATTGGGAAGCCAGATGAAATGAATTAAAGTTGTGCAGTGAAAAAGTAGAATCTCATGCTCCCTGTCTCTCAATGTTCCTCAGACCCTTTTTCCTCTGGTTGCCTGAAAATTTTGGGGCGGGTGGAAATAACTCAGCATAGTGGAGGTCAGGCCTTCCATTAAGGCTGGAGCAGAGCAGCCACCGGCTCTGGTTACTGATGGCTCTATGTGTGTTGGTGTCACACAGAGGGTGTGTGTACGAGAGTGTGTGTGAGAGCGAGTTTGAATCGGTGTTTGTGTGTGGGTGTCATCAGTAGTTCAGGTGTATCCATTCAGCGTGACAGCAGCACTGCCACACTGCAGAGCGAGAAATTCAAGAGAAAACACAAGTTTACAGAATGTCACCAGGATGTGCAGCACACTGACCGGGACAGCGTCTGCGTTTTGGCTGTCTGAAGTCCCTGTAGTACTTTACATACAATTAGAGATTCCTCAGATGAGAAGCCAGGAGGAAGTATTTATTATTCCTTTCTTCTCCCTGCCACTAGCCCTCAACAACAGTTTTGTTGAGGCACACAGATGTTCTTCAGACAAGTTTAGATTTTTAATGGAACCAATGGAAAGCAGGACTTTTCAGCTCTCCCTCAGTCCCCCAGCGTGGGTATTCACATTTCCTCCCTCAGACTCTCCTCCTCTTCTTCTCCTTTTCTTCATCTCCCTGCCTTTATTGTGAGCCTCCCTCCCTGCTCACTCAGACCTCCTTGTTAGTCTCCAGGTGAGGGGAATGCATACAAAGAGTCATCTCAAGACAAACAAATGAAAGGCACTGAAGCAAACACAATTCCCTTCAAATTCACTTCAGATAAGATGATTCTTCTCACCTCTCGCTTACAAGGCTCACTTGTGTTTAGCGAGGGGCTTTGCTGAATTACAATTAGAAGGAAATCCGTTTTCCTCCTTATTTTTTGTAAGGAGATGTAATCAGTAATCTACATTACTTTAGCTTCTTTATTCCCAAGAATGATTAAGAAGCTTTAATGCTCTTTAATATTAGATTGTATCACCATTTTATTTCCATATGAAATAATTACCACTTTTTATAAGATTAAAATTCATGAGGTAATGGTAATTATTTGCATTTTGTAATTAAGCCAAACTTGGCCCTCTTTTTCCCTTTTCGCCTCAGGCAATACATTTTATCATAACATTAATGAAAGAGTTTTTTCCCTTTTATTTGCACTTAACAAAAACAATACTCAAATATTCCACCTTATAGCCTGACTTTTCCTTTGTCTTTGAGTATGTGTCTGTGTGTGTGTGTGTGTGTGAATATTAACATGTGTGCATGAGTGTGAGCCTGTTACGATGACACATGGTATTCTGCCACGTGGCTTTGGTGATGCCAGGAAGCCATGCTGTCCATTTAGGAGATTGACTTTTTTTTTTTTTTTAAAGCAAAGGCACACAAACAGTTGGTACATGCACACATGCACACACGCACACACACACACACACACACACACACACACACACACACACACACACACACACACACACACACACACACACACACACACACACACACACAAGTGCAAATATCAGGTCAAAAACAAAGTGACCCACACAGTTTGTCACAGCCTAAATCATATTTGACAGACTTTTCCTCGGTGGGTAGATTGTGTGATATATGAAGGTAGTCTGTGTGACGTCACCCATCTGCCGTCTGTTCCTCATACAGAGTGATGAAGTCAATCAATGGTGGGGGCCATATTTGAAATGAGGCAGGTTTTGAGCCTCCACACTAACAGCTATAGGGTGAAAGTCGTGATTGATATCTGATTGGACAAACTTGCAATCTGAATACCTGAGAAAATGTTGAGTTAGTTAAAAAAGTAATTCCCAGAAGGGTGTGTGCCAGTGGTGACATTAGCAAATCAGACCCTAGCCTTTTTTTGAACCAGGTTGCAAATGTGTTATTTTTTATGCTGTAAAAGTCTGTTTGTTTGTTTTTTTGCCTTGATATGAATGCATTTTCTAGGCTTTCTTCAGCCAGCCTCAAAAAGGAATGGGTACCTTTCACATTTAAAACAATATGGTACCAATGCCCAGTACCTGGCAATCGGTATCGGTGCTCAATGGTAACAATTTTCAGTACTTTTGAGTGTTTTAATGTGGTAATAAATATTAATTTGTTTTATAAAAAAAACCTCAAAGTTTTTCAATTTAACATATTTATTTCTCCTGCTATAAACTTGCAATTATGTGTTTATGTCCAGCATGAAAACTCACCTACTCCTCCACCCCCTCACAGACATAAGGATGCGTTTAGGTATCAAAACATGGTTCCATTTTACTTTATGTGATATGGAACTCAGTACTGAACTACAGACTGGATTTGGTACAATACCTAGCCCTAGCCTCAAGCGAAACTGGAAGAACTGCAATTTTTAGCACTTCATGTTTTTTTTAAAGCTCAATTTTGCCCCATGCTTGGGTGATTCTTTTTTTTATGAAGGCCACACCCATAGATCATTTTTGCAAAGCAATACACTGGTGATGGCAGGTCAAAAATGCAGAATCTCTCTGGGTAGATAAAAGTCAGATATCTGCGCTTTTAGTTGACTTGAAAATATCAAGTCCTCACTCTCACTAGGGACTTACCAAAATTAGTCAGAAGTTTGAACCTTCTGGTTCATCATTGTGTCATTTGTGTCTTTATACACCAAGCCTGTATTGGATCATGGAATCACAGATGGCATTTTGTAACACAGCACAACATGTATTAAAGGGCATCAACATGTATGCAGCCTGTTCTGGGAAAAAATGTAATATAACCACTAACTGGAGCAATGTGTATCCGGAAGAGCTATGGGGATGTTAACTTTTAAGGAGGAGTGAGGGCTGGTGATGCTAGCTCAGCCAGTGTTAGTCACACTCAGCAAATCACCTGATTCTACATAATTTAGGTTTCCTTTCTGTAAACAGCTGTGATTTTCTGTCATAGTATCTCAAGTCTCCTGTTGGAGTTTAGATTTTCTTTAAAACCAGGAAATGTGTCACTTAAAAACATTGACATCTCAAAAAAAGTATCTCAAAATATTTCACCAAAATGTTTTATTGCCACTTACCACAGACTGTGTAATTAATGTACTCAGTTTCTCTGACATCAAATTTCTGTTTCTGAAACAGACTTTTGAAGCAAATCAGCTGCCATGGCCATAGTGGGAGTAACAGGGGCGTACAGCTATAGGGCACCCGTCAGGCATGGGAGCTGAGCTGCGCCTCTTATTGGGCTAGCTGGCGCCCAATATCCTCTAAACTACTGAGTTAGAAAAAACATCACCCTCAGTACAGTGTGACCCGCTTAATTTCTAAGGTGAAAACAGCTTTTCTAGCTTGGTGTGACTTGTGTGTATGTGACTTCCCGTACTTCCGGAGCCAGCCTTAAGTGGACACTTGAGAATCAGCAAATTTTAGCACTTCGGCATCATCTCATATTCTTAGACCAGAGGTTTCTGCTTTGGAATAACACATTAAAATGTTAGCTTTGGTAGTGAAATAGCAACTGGTAGGAAACTGCATTATAAAAAGTGATTAAAAATTTCACAGGTAAAAAGAAAAACTGGATTTCTGCAACCCAATCATAGGACTGCAATAGGTTCAGATTCAGAGCTAATCCAGTTAACACAGTCAGCCCTGTCAAATTATGATTGACCAGACTCCCTCCAGCGCTTCCTGTCTGTCACCCCTGGCAGTGATTCTGATTGGCTGCTCTGCCATCTGCCTTCCCACCTGCAACTCCATCTTTATTTAGCAAGTTAGGGTGTGTCTCTCTAATCCCTATTTGACTGGCAACAGGACGGGACCTCTCATGGCTGGAAGTCCCTCCTGGCATGGCCTTTTATTGGCTATTCCCTCACCTGCTGCAGTGCCAAATGCCAGATCAGTTTTAAGTGGCAGATGTGGTTTTGCTGTGTATGTGTGTGAGTCACATAATCCCCATTTGACTGGCAGCATGAAAGGGCCATTCCTTGCCTGGTGCTCCCTCAAGGGATGCCCCCCCCTGCTGGCTATTTTCCATCTGTCTGTTCACCTGTCCTCCACTCGAACTAAACAGATGGGGGTGTGGTCCTGATAAATTCACGAGGACTCAAAGCTCGAGCAGGCAAGTGCTCCATGTGCACCCAAGCATGTCTTATACCAGATGAATAGGTGACTTGGGCCCTGGTCTCTCTCATGGGGCTTCGTGGCTTTTGCAGCTCCTTGTAATGCACAAGCTGCCACTTCAAGTTTCAGAATTTTAAAATAAAAGTAAACAGAGAAGTGGAGACTTGACAGATTGTGTGATCTAATGGACTCAAAAAGGTCTGAGCAATGATTAAACTCTCTAAACCAGTTACATCCAGCATCCCATTTATAAACATCCTTTTGCTTTTCCTCTCAGAGATCGAATGAAAGCCTGTTGGTGCGATGCTCTCCCATCCCCAAGCCCAAACATTTGTCTTCATCAAGCCCAGAGTGTCCAATAAGAGCTAATGTGATTGCACACATCATTATGGGAGGGGATGGGGGGGCTAGATTTCATAGCTGTGTTTACCTCGTCTGCTCAATGACGGAGCAAACCGGAATGATTCAATTACACCAATCAGATTGGATAATGATTTCGATGTGGGTTGCTTCTGCCTCCAGTTTCTTATCGCTTCCTGACATCGTCTTCACCCCCTCTTTCTCCTCCCTCCCTGTTCTTCCTCCTTGCTTTTCCACTCTTTCCACTCCGCACTCTTGTCAACCCAGATTAAGATTTCACATTTTCTCAGAGCAGTGTAACATGTATGATAACATGTGGTCCAGCATTTAACAAAAGTGTGTTTATGCAGCTTAGAAGCACCACATGCCTCTCTTTACAGTGTTTCACTGACACAGGGAATTCACTTTCAGCCTCCCCCCTCTACAGTATGTCTGCTCCCAGCTATCAGCAGCCTGCAGTGGTGGGTGTAGTGTAGGTGCAGGCCTATTTTCTGGCTGTCATATTCACTCTGGGTTACGGGAAGGTGACAGGCCTAAGTAATTACTGATTCCCCACAGCAGATACCTTCAGCAAGCCCCAAACTACACTGCAGCACACTGCCTCACTAAGTCTCTCGACTTGAGCCTGGAAAGAGAAAGACATACAGAATCCAGAGGGCAGGCCACATGGTCAGAAACATACAGTGCATTAACATAATAAGAATCCATATATATGTATACTGGCGCCCATACAGGCACGGACAAATGCATGTATAAATAATGCAAGTCTACTTAAACAAATGCACTTGCACGAAAAGGTCATTAAACTCCAAACAGATTGTTTGATCAAGCATTGAGCATAAGACAGAGCAAATGTCTTAATGTGGGGAAAGCACGTAGTGTCACGGTTGGTGGAGTCACGGCGCTTACATCCACCTAATGACAGAAAGCACGTAGCACTGAAAGCACTCAAAGTGCAGCGTCAGCATTCGGCACAAATGCTGCTGAAAGACAAAGAAAGACGTCTGAAACAAGATTTAAGGGTGTACAACAAAGCAAGATCAAAGCCACAAAAAAAAAAAAAAAAAAAAAAAAAACTGTGAGTTGGTTCCAGAGTTTTCAAAGTCACAAAGCTGACTCACTTAAGGACACAGGATTTTGTTTTTTAAAGGTTTTGTCCTGATATCCAGTATACCCTTTTTAAGACTAGATTTGTTGTGGACAAAAAAGAAAAAAATAGATATACAGTGTATCACAGGCAACAACAAATCAATGATTTTTAAAATATTAAAGATCTGTCTGTTTGTTTCATAAAGTACCTATTCTGCTGCAATCATGTGTATCATTGTTAAAGTTTTAGAGTTTAATGTTTATGGTTGCCGGAAACAAGCTGGAGACAACAGTAATAAAACAGATGGAGAAATCAATACATATATTTTTGAGATAACACATTTACTTCCTGGATTGTGCGTAAGAATCACATACTGTCAAAAATCTGAGGCCATGTCCGCACAGAGCTGGGTATGTGGAAAATTACATATTTTTGTACATTTATGCCTGTGGTCCACATGAAACCGCTGGTTTACATCACATAAAACTATGTTTTCTGAAAACTCAATAGTAAAGATTTTGAAAATCTCTGGTTTCATGGTTTTATGTAGATCAGTGGCATTTTTTTCCAGCCTGCATCATAAATTTGTTTATTTATTAAAACGTGGATTCTACCATTCGTTCCTTTTCAAGAAAATGATCTGTGACCCTGTCGTACTAACCAGGTGTTTTTTTCCAGGGATTTAACCAGTCTTCTCTCAATGGCCAGCAGATCTGGACTGCTTTTTCCTGAATTTCCCCTCGGGGATAAATAAAGTATTTATATTTATATTTATATTTCTGTTTCTATTTCTTTTTCTAAATGGCCTTGGACCATTGTGTTGGGGGTGTAAGACTTGAGCCGCCTTAAACAGGAGAAGCTCCTCTCTACAGAAGATGCTCAAGTGGAGGGTTATACTTCAAGATCGCTGACTGGCTCATTACACTGTCAATCAAATAGGGATTCTGCCTCAGACAGATCATCCAATCATCATGCAGAAGCCGAGTGTCCAAGCCAGCCCACTGCCTCATAGACCCCCAGAGACGCTGAGTGTCCAATGGGCGGGACAAAGCCCAGCGTTTATCCAATGACCGTCCAGTTTCCACAGTGGAACAACCCACTCTACGCTTCCCCGCTAAAGACACTCAGTGTGTTAAAGCACTGAGACGCTGCGGGGATGAATGAGAAGGAGGTTGATCCAGTTACCTGTGATAGGTAGCTGATTCTGAACAAAAGATGAAGGAATTCTAGCGCATATTTTGTCAATGAAATGTCCACACAGCAGAACATATCACCACTTTTTTGGGGACATTTTAGGGGAAGCTGAGCTTCCCTTGCAGTCTTAGAGCAATCGCCACTGGTGTCGATACCAGGAAACTGAGTTTTTTGACTCTCGAACTTCACTGCTGAATGACAGGGGCTCATTCTGATTGGCTGATGGTTTGGTCTGAAAATCACTGCCAAATATGGGTTTGAAATGCCTCAAGCTACACTTTTCGGTAGATTCACCCACTGTGTGTGGATTCGTTTTTGAAATACCCAGCAACGAGTGAACAAGGCCTGTTTCTGTCCACATGAGTGTGTCGTTTTCTGTGTATTGGGTAAACTCTCACATTACTTTAATCGAAGAAGACATTCATGCATACCCTCTTGAACAAGGTCTCCCTTTACTGATTTGTTGTATGAGAAAATAACATCCACTGTATTTATAGAATAGTGTGAACATGATATTATGCTCTAACATCTTGAAATATAAAACAGTTTAGTAGCTTAATCAAAGTTCAGAAGCAGCTATTGCTCTTTGTAAAGTGCGAGAACTGATTGCCCTTAATTACCATACTGTATGTATGTTACTGCGATTGCAACAGAAAGGGCATTTGTTCATGTGCTCTGATGTAAAAAATGTTTGCTGTGTTGTTGGTTTTTGAAGTTCAATGTACCAAAGTCTCATTAAAAACTAGAAAAGATAAAATACATTTCCTCTCGCCTTTAACGTATCGCTTGTAGGGAGCTCTGATCTTCTCTTCTATCCACTGTTTCATCTTTTAATATTTTTTATCAGAAGGACACTTCTGTATCTCTGGTTTACAAAAAGACTGCAATATGAAGTCTAAACTGATTTCGCCCCCAAAACTAGTTCTCTCCAAAAATCCAGCACTTCCTGAATGCTTAAGAAGCCTGTTTTTCCTCCGACTGTCAAACTCTTTCCACATCCATTAGATCTTGTTTTGCCAGATTTTTTTTTTCTCAGTGTGCTTTTACACTTTCAAGCAGCCATCTTCTCTGTGCGTCATCTCTAACCTGTTTCCTGTGTTCGCTGCTCCTTTTCAGGACCATGCTGAGATTAACTCCACCATCCTGCGGAGCCAAACTAACACTGCCCGTGTGGAGGGCCTCAGGGCGGGGACGGTCTATGTGGTACAGGTGCGGGCACGGACTGTGGCCGGCTTTGGCAAATACAGCAGCAAGATGTGCTTCCAAACCCTCACAGATGGTAAGCATGGCTGTGCCAGGAGAAACAGCTCTCCGTCTCTTTCTCTCCTTCTCTTTCTGTCTCTCACACAAACACCCTTCTTCTTTTTTTCCCACTCTTGTCGCTCTGTGTGTTTGTTGTTGCATTATTACTCGTCGGAGATTATAGAGAGGAACTGTAATGTTTGATTGCACTTCTATTTCTACAGCTAAATTAATTTCCTCCATGCTCAGGTTTGAGTTTGTGTGTGTGTGGGTGCTTTGAATATGTACAACGCCAAGTGTCTTTTGTTTGTGCAACTAACTGTGCTTGATCCAAAACGCTTTGCTAATTGGTTTTTCACCTCGGCCCCTTCTGTTGCTGGAGAACCATCCCAGAATGCATAGCTGTGATTAGTAGTTGATGAGATTATTATTTTTTTCACTGAAGGAGGGGTAGGATTGTAGGAGAAGGGAGGGGGGAAGCAACACCTGCTTCTCTGGCAAGGTTGCAGGAGTCTGTTTATCAGAGTAAGTGCAAAGAGAAGCGTGTTTGCACATCACTTATTCATGTAGTTCTTGCTCATAGTCTTGCCAGGCAGTGAAATCTGGTGCTAAAATTACAACAGCATGATTCACTCGAGATGGATTTAGCATTGACTTCATGTACAACAACTACAAGATTTGCCAAACGCTCCTCATTGTTCTTTTTGGACCGACTGTGGCCACAGTTCATAATGTGTCAAACACAGGGTGACATTTCCATAATGCATTGTGCTAATGACGGTGATAAAGATGAAGGAGATGGTGATGATCTTGAGGGAGGGCAAGACGAGAAGGATAATAATGATGATGAAGGTGATCAGTGCGGCTATTTACCTGTGCGGAGCAGATGTAGCGACTGAGTCATGGCCCCCTCGCTCCCCCTCACGGTCACAAATGATCTTCCTCTCCAACACATCGGCGACACGCTCACACCTGCACTCGCTCATGCAAACATCAACATCGAGAGCCTCATCCGTTGGCACGCCGCCACAGCACGTCATTCGTCAGGGCAATTAGCAGCAGATGCAGGAGAACCGCTGACAATCACACCCACAGCTCCACCTCTGACGGCCTCCTCTCGCCCTGTCAACCTGCGCTGCGGTCGTGTGAAGACGTCACCTCCCCTCTTTGTCATTTTTCTCCCTTGTCTTTTTGCTCCTCTCTGGACATTTTCTCACAACTCCCAAGTGGTGTCCTTGTTGCACACAAACACACTCAAGCAGTGCAACCTTGATTGACAGGTGTACAGGAAAAAAAGGGTGATTGGTCCGTCATTAGGGTGACCGATGCCAAAGTCCGTTTAAAGGCTGAGACCATGAGAGCTAACTGATTGTAATAGGAGCCTATTTACCACTGGAACACGTAACTGTGTGATTCCTGGCCGTCAGGGAAAAATCACCATCCTCATATGGCTGAAAGGGGAGATTTATCTGGACCTCTCGCTCCTAATATGCATCAGAAAAAGAACAGGACAGCCTGGGAGTCTGGAACATCATTCATGCTGTTTGCTCGAAATGTACTTGATAAATGTGCAAGTTAAAAGACCTAGCAATTCCTGTCGCATTGAGTTTCCTCATATATCTCAGCTCTTGCACACAGCTCCAAAGATGCATTAGTTCTTCCTTTATCACTTTAATCCAATAGGCCCATTCTACACGGGGGATTGGGTTTTAGAAGCAGCTGATTTGCCTGCAGCATGCTAAATTGTGCATTGCTTTAACTACAGTGTTTGCTGGTGCTTTAGTCGGAGGAAGACAGGCGCACAAAAAGATAACCGAGGATTCTGCTGTGTAGAGTTTTTAGCAGGTCTTCTGAACCACCAGCCTGCTCCAGCTATGTACATAAAACATGTTAGGGCTCCACGTGATTGGCAGTGTATGACTTCCTTTTCAACAACAGTCCAAGGTGCACTTTCATGTCTGCTCCTCTGACAGGTTTGGAAAAAGTAAAAGCTGAGAGGCCCCTTTTTCTTTCTCCCCATCAGCTTTAAGTTCCCCTCTCCTTCCCTGTCTCTGTCTGTCTCCAGCTTTATCAAACACTACCTGTCAGTCAGTGCTGCTTAAGCTCTCTGGATTTCAGTCTGCAGTGCTCAACAGACAGATCTATATGTTTTCTTTATCCATCAGTACACTGGGTCTGCTCGGCCTCTTCCTCTCCCTATCACTCCTTTTACCTTCTAAACTCACACTCAAACAAACACCTGGAGATAAACGCAGTCACGCTACTTAAGCCCCACCTAAGCCGTTCACACTATCTGTCCGTCTGTCTTTGTCTTTTTCTTACACAGATGACTTCAAGTCGGAGCTGAGGGAGCAGCTTCCTCTGATTGCCGGGTCAGCGGCTGCAGGAGTGGTCTTTATTGTCTCCCTTGTTGCCATTTCCATTGTGTGCAGCAGGTAACCAACTTTTTTTTTCTTTTTCAGTCACAACTTTGTGGCTGCTAGATGAACTTAGTGACTTCTCAGGTTCTAATTTTAGGAAAGTTATAAAAAATTGTGGACAATTGTGAATACAGACTAAAGCTTCTAGGGCTAGTAAATACCATAGACTGTAAAAAAAAAAAGAAAGAAAGTAATCTTGCTCGCTTCGAAGTGAGCCGGCGACAAAAACTGCTCCTCCTGGTGGCTGGCTGCAGTATAGGTCAAAAAAATCTGTGTGTCCAGTCATTTCAGATGAGCTGTGGTCAAACTTTAAAAAATGAATACACCTCATAGCACTGTTTCTCACATCCGATTGTTGTGGTGACTTGAAGATATTGTTTGGCTTTCTTTCATATTCAAGCCCTCTTTTTTTATGAGAAGTTTCATTTTCATTTGTTATAAGAGGTTAAAAACAAGGCTTTACATCACGTTTAACAATGATTGACAGCTGCCGTTCTTGTGAATTTTTATAGGGATTGTAAAATATCTCACGAGCAAAGACTGTATAAAACATGGACATAGTCTCCGCAACGACACCTGTCTGTTCCTGAAACTGTGAAATGAAGCCAATCCGTGGACACAGCCTCATTTGCTATGACGATGGCTGTTAGTTTTTCTTCGAGCAGCTACAGGGAGCCTGGTGGTCACATGACCTGAGCTAGGGCTGAACGATTTTAAGAAAAGATTGAATTGTGATTTTTCTGGCAGATATTGTGATTTCAATTCTATTCACGATTTTCTTCAAATCAAGCTTTGGGATATTCACATGTAGGGCTGAAGGATTTAATGAAAAGATCTAATTTTTCTGGCAGATATTGCAATTCACAATTTTTTAATCATCAATAGTGATGATAAATAATCTGTTTTCATCAACTTCTACTCCTAAACAAAGGCTTTGTGTTGTTGACCTTCTTACCAGCACTTTTAACATATAGATTGTTTACAAATTTGTAAAACAAAATGTGTATAATACTTGACACAACAGATCCTGAGTCAGTCAGGAGCGCTGCAAAAAAATTGCTGCTTTGGCGATCTCAAAATTGCATTGTCTAAAATTGCGATTTTGATCTGAAAACGATAAATTGTTCAGCCCTAACCTGAGCTGTGCCTCTGATTGGAAAAACAAACCATTCTTATAACTTTAAACCGCAGGGATAGAAAAAAATTACCGTACAGTTTGTGTCGATAGTGAAATCAGCATTTTAGACCCAAGCTGTTTTTGAACCAGGCTGCAAATACGCTTTTTAGTGCTGTTGAAGTCTTTTTTATGGCTGGGTGTGTATGTGACTTCCAGTCTTTCTGCAGCCAGCCTCAAGCGGATTCTGGACGAACAGAGACTTTAAGCACTTCCACATAGGCTTCATTTTTACTAACCGGATGTTGCCCCTTGGCCAAGACGTGATTAGACGCTCAAAAGAAAAAAAAAAAAAATATTTATGTCACCCGGCTCCCCTCAGCCCGGAACCCCTCACAGTCTCTCCTGCACAGACTGGTACTACCAACCTACCTGTGACAGGGGTATTTTGGCTTTATAACTGTTCAATGGTGAATGGTGAAGCCACGCTGTCCACTCTGTATACAGTCAATGGGAAATACAGAGAGACATATTAATAAGAACACTGTATAATCCAACACACGGGCCCTGCATGGTGACTCATTTCTTATTACCGTTTCCATCACATGGCAAACTATATCAAGATGGATTTGTGTGACATTAAGATGGATTGTACATTTTGTAATCAGAAACCAACAACTGTGACAGCTTGTAACTCTTCATTTATTTCAGGACTCTAATGGGACACAGCCACATGCTTACACCATACATTATAATGTTTTGCACAATGCAAAACTCAGAGCATGTGGTAACAGCAACCAGTTTGTTGGGGAAATAAAATAAGTTGGTATTTTTTAAAAGAAGCACTCAGTTTCACAAAGAAGTGAAGAACACCAACTTTGACCTGATAACTTACTCAATTCAAGTCAATTTAATTTGCCAGCAGTTTGTCACATTGTCACATTCCTATCTGTCCCCGCTTTGGAAATATGAAAGTGGAATTTTCTGCAGTGCTGCGTGCAACTTTGAGCAAGCAAAGTGCTCATCAAACGGGCCAGACTCTTTTGATGCCGAGGCAGAGGAGACAGATGAAAAGCAGAGAGATCCTATCGAGGTCTAATTAAAAATCATCTCATTTTCATAAACTTCATTTGCCATTGCTAGCCCTCTGCAGCTGATTCAATTTCAGCCACGTCATAGTCAGGCTATACACAGAAACATGAACAGTAATAAGACCTCGTTTACACTTTCTTTCATCTAATCATCTCCCTCTTTTCCTCTCTGTCTGCTGTCTCTCTTCTCCCTAAATATTCATTCCTCCCTCAGGAAAAGGGCATACAGCAAGGAGGCTGTTTACAGCGACAAGTTGCAACATTACAGCACAGGAAGAGGTGAGTCCATCCTGATACAGACTGTCCCTTTGAAGTAGCTGATAGAAGTGGGTGCTGTATATTTTGTATGCCTATTCTTAGGAGCTCATTTAGCAGATCTATGGGACCACGTGCTGTTTTCCTGAAGTAACTAGCTTAAAATTCCTGAGCGGTGATACTTCTTTCAACAAGCATGATGGTCAGTCCCACACACATATCTCTTTTTAAAAACAAGCATATATGCACACACATATAAAATGAGATGCATTTATTGACTTTTGATGCACAATTAGCAATGCAAATTATTTCAGCTGACAGGGTTGCATCTGCTGCCTCTTTGACATAACCTGAATAAATGAGAAAAGATAGATGGTATGCACATGATTTATCGTAGGCATTTCATGATTAATAACTAGCTGTATCCACCCTATTCATAGCCCACATGATACAGTGCAGGGACTTCTTTTGCTTTTTGTCACAGCACACAAAATGGAAAACAGTTTTTCCATAGCACCAAGGCTAAGGATGTTCTTAAGCAGGTGAAAACTCGTCCACACCTTTGTCTCGTCAAGGCTCAACCACTGCAACACACTCCTCATCCGGACTCCTAGCAAGGGCCTACATTAACTCCACTAAATCCAAAATCTAGGATCCTGATGAGGGTGCAGAAGTATAACCACACAACACCCATCCTTCACTCCCTCCACTGGCTTCTGGTCTCATTCAGGATTCAATACAAAATCTCCCTTCTATCTCATCATCACATCCAGGAAACGCCCCCCCATACCTAAGAGAACTCCTCACACCACAAACCTCATAGCGCCTCCACTCGGGTAACAACCTCCTTCTGACCCCAGGACTAAGCTTTGCACGATGGGTGATCAGGCCTTTAGCTCAGCTGCTACTCGCTTGTGGAATACCCTCCCTGAGCACCAGAGGGCTCCACAAGCAACAGACCCTTTCGAGAAGGGCCTGAAAACCTTTCTTTTTAAAAAAGCTTTCTCTGAAAGCATTTAGCCTGTTTGTAATCCTGCTTTGTTTTTAACCTTGCTTTACTGTAACACAAATATTTTTTTTAATTATATGCTAGTTGTTTACTACGGAAGAGTATTAGGGCCACCCGTGACAAAAATAAAGAAAAAAGTTGAAATGTCGAGAAAAAAAGTCGAAATGTTGAGAAAAAAGTTGACATGTTGAGAAAAAGTTGACATGTCGAGAATAAAGTCGGAATATAATGTTGAGAATAAAGTTGAAATAGGATGTCAAGAAAAAAGTCGAAATGTTGAGAAAAAAGTCAACATGTTGAGAAAAAAGTCGGAATTTAATGTCGAGAATAGTTGAAATAGGATGTCAAGAAAAAAGTTGAAATATGATGTTGAGAATAAAGTCTACATACAATGTCGAGAAAAAAAAATCAACATACAATGTCTAGAAAAAAGTCGATGTCTCCTTTGTTCCATCCCAGTTCTCAATAAATCCAGTGAGGAGAATGACAAAGATGCATGCCGTTACATTTTATGCCATTATATGCCGACTTTATTCTCGACATTTCAACTTTATTCTTGACATTTCGACTTTATTCTTGACATTTCGACTTTATTCTCCACATCCTATATCAACTTTATTCTTGCTTTTATTTTCCGACTTTCTTCTCGGCATGTCGACTTTTTTTTCAATATTTTGACTTTTTTTTTTAAATTTCAACGTTTTTCTCGAAGTGCATGATGAAAAAAAAATCTGCCCCCTCTAATTTTATTTGTCTCATGGGTGGCAAACTAGTCTAGAGGTAATAAAAAAAACCTTGAACCAAAAAAAATCAAAAATAATACTCATTGTTTCAACATTTTCAAGCATAAGATAACCTTGAGGTTTAGCAGCATCAAAGGGTTGGTTTAGTGTGGCTAATGTTAGCAGAGCTAGCGTCTCCCACAAGGTTAACGTTCACATGCCTGTGCTAGTTACACGTCGCTCCGTTGGAGTTAGCCTGAAACAGCTCACCTTCAACTCAAACTCCATTATCTAAACCAAAATGCCATCTGTCATCTCTTTGTTTAAGTCAACATCAGCTAAAGCTACATACCTAGCTTGTAGCGCGTCACTGTGCTGCAGTTCAGAAAAACATGCTCACAATTTCAGGCTTCCAGTAATAGTATTTCAAAAACACTGACAATAACCACAAACTTTCATCATATAGTTGACAAAACTATATGACATGCATGTAAAGCTCAGGTTATGACAGAATATAATAATGAAAAACATGAGTGGAAACTTAAGGTGGCAGGCATTTGTGGATATAAATTACATTTTTCTACCTTTACACCCTGACACTGACTGACAGTCTTCTCTCAAGGCTGTGCAGTAGCTGTGATTGAGTCATGTTTTGAGTATCACCCTGCTACAGACTGATGAGGGGAAGGAGCCCAGCGAGACACACATTACTTCCAACACCCTGCCACACAAAGGAGAGTGTATGAGATTGTACCTCAAATGAAAGCCTGGATGTACTGCCGACTTAGCAGCCTTAAACGGGCTCACTCAAAGGGGGTAGGGTTTTGTTGAGTCCAGCTCAGCAAAGTGTTAAGAAGAGTTAGTTTTTGTCACTGCTCCAGCGGTGGCAGCCAGGGGCTCATTACGACAACTGTGGGCAGAGGAGTCAGCTTTGTCACCGGCTATCTTTAGGGAAAAAACAAACGCAATTAGCATAAGTTTTGAGAATAAACAAAAGATCAGACATGCTTGCAGCCCTAATCATCAAATGAGTAATTTAAAGTGGAGAGCAAAGAAGAAGCTGATTTGAGATTCTATTCATAGGTTCATTCCTTCAACCTTCAAAACCGCCAACACTCGCGAAGTAATCCTCCAACCCGTGATTCATTGTTTTCCTGTATTCTCTCAAGATTTGACTGGCAGTTTTGTAATTACAAGATTCAACACAACAATTAAATAGCGCCACACAGCCAATTGTTTTGGGTGAATATCCTAAAGTGCGCTACTGTTCAGGCTGTTGCCACACACGTCAGGTGATGCCTGTCATTTCCAGCCCACCTAACGTGACAGGCGTCGAGTGAGGGATGCTGCACACGCTGTAAATTCAGCAGTGCGTGTGAGTGGCCCTGTTAATGAAACTCAGACCTCCAACACTGCACCACACAGTTGGTGGGATGTCATGACAAGCAGACTGGAATATGCATGAACACACGTCTTTTCCAACTATAGAAACAATAGGAGCTGGAACGGCTTAGATGTTTATTTTTACCAAATAAACAAATCAGCTTATTATTAGTAACCACCACTGTTATACCTGGTATCCTGTAATAGGGGTGGGGGATATGGCCCGAAATTTACATCACAGTATTTCTCCTCCATATTGCGATAATGGTATTATATCGCGGTTTTCCAACATGTAAAAAAGTAAAGTCTTTCCAAAACGTGATTCTGACTCTGTTCCCTGTTTTAAGTGTATACATCCTACCCAGCAGGAAAAAGCCTTTGCTCACACTATGCTTTTAGAAGAGAAGCTTATCCCATTTCAAGCTTCAAGTGACTATACTGGAAAGTGACCTAGGTCTGAGGAATGAAAAATACGTGCAGACAAAAAATTTTTTTTTTGCATTTTATTTTAAAAGGGTGAGCAATTAACTAATAAAATTTTGGAAGCCAATAAGTTTGTTAAAATTAACATTACTAGTTTTTCGTTCTGAGAGTTTTCCTAAATTTATGTTCTGTCTGTTTTCTGAAGCCTGTAAGGTTGTCTAATGAAACACTTAAGATTTCTGAGTTTTAATTCCTCTAAACACTGCTGCTGTAAAACAGATGGCTGTGGCATGAGACAGAATTTTTCAGTGACGTGTTTCTTCCGCAGTGATTTTGACTGGAGAACAGAGGGTGAGAGTTCAGATTTAGAGCTTGAACCACAACCAAAAAAAAAAAAAAAAAACTTCTGAGGCAGTTGTTCAATCCATAGCTTTATCAATCTAAAGTAGGCTTTCCTTATCATTTAATACTGTTTTAAGATATTTATAATCGTCACCCACAAGGAGTAAAAGCAATAATATTGTAACACTGGACAGCGCGCAGGCTTTATCCTTAGAACAAGAGTCTATCAAAGGCATTTTGTTGCTACATGTTGATTGGATAAAATAAAGTGAAAACAAACTTATAGCAAACCAGCAGAACCCTTGTTGTACCTTTCCCATCAGCAGAAGCACCCGCTGACATGACAGCAGCCACTTCGCCTGGACGCACCAGAGCAGGCTGGCTATTAATGCCTAAACCCCGTCAAAGCTCCGTCAAAACTCATATTTTTTCGTTGGCACTTATTTTAGTGATGATGAAAATAATCTAGAATTTTATTGGTTTTAATCGTACGAGGCCATGAAAATTGTTAGACCGTAAAAATCTGTAAATAAGTCGCACTATTGTTTAAGCTGCAGGGTTCAAAGTGTATGAAAAACATAGCGGCTCACAGTCCACAAACTACTGTTTCAGTTTGCTTCAAAATGTTGATTTTGATACTCCCACTTTTGCTAAAAAATGGTTGTATCACATTTTAGGTTTTGAGGTTTGACCATTGACACTTACCTATAGTGATGTACAGCCCTTGTCCAAACCAGGGTAGCCCTCATCATGCACACCAGTTGTCTCGCTTTCTGCACGATAAATGTTTACTTCGTCAAGTCACTGACTCGGTGCTACTGGCCTTAAAGGTGTATTTTCAGAACGGCTGTGGCAGAAAAGTGTCTTCTTGCGTCAAGAGAAATAAATCTCCCGCATAGATTAACCACTACTTGGACTTAACTATGTGTAACAAGGCTTTACTACGGTAATTACGGTATAGCAAAATTCATTTTGTGGCAACACATCTGTGCTGTACACAGCACAGATGAGTGTCTAAAAATGTTCGCAGTGAATCAAACACAGACTGACTTTTCGTCGTGTTTGCTGTGTGCCCTAAAGCCTCCTTACATGCAGCAGTACCACCAACACAACTTTACATTCAAATTCTGTTTGTTTGTAGCTTCTGCTGTAGCTCCGGTTTTAGTATAGGATGCTCACACTGATTTTTAATAAGACTTGGAAACTTGTTCAAAATGAAGTGAGGAGTTTTTCCACTGGTTATGAAACACACTGAATAGTGATACCTCTACATAACCCTCAAAAGCAAAAAGCAACTATGAGTAAGAAGAGTGACTAAATCGCTGTGGCTTTTTTTCCCAATGCCAATTACTGCTGTCATTGTTTGGGATTTTAAGCATCACACTAAAAGTTCCTGTTTAAAAATATTTCTCTGACATTGACTGATATTTTGAAACGAGATGAGTAGTGTTTTTTTACTTGTGATAACTCTACACTGTTGTGTAGAGCAGAAAAAAGAGTAAATGTGCAGCTCCGTGGGCACGACATTGACGGAAAATCTGCCTTATTCATGCAGTGGAATTCAGTTTGTCAGTTTCATAAACAAACTTGTCAAGCATCTGCAGAGGTCAAATCTTCATTAACTGATCAGAATTTTATCTTTCAACAAATGAAGACTTGCAGACGGCCTAAACAAACATCAATATAAATGTGGTTGCTAATTCCATACAAGTTTTAGATCCCTTCTGTGATCTCCATACTAATGAGCTGCACTCAGTCTGATAAATGATTTTCTGACATCAAACGGCGGATAATTACTTTGTGTTTAGGAAGTAAACTCAACTCATATTCACAGCGCCACAGAATGGATAAGAGGGATTCTTGGACTGACATGCATAGGAATGTATTCGCTGTGGGCATACAGTGTTTTGCAATTGCTGATGTTAATTTTCTCCAAGTAGATAATCACATAAATGTATAATTACTATATGCTGAATTTCTAAATTACAAATATCGTCAGCTAAAAGCAATCAGAAGAAATTATGTTTCTTTGCTAAACAACTGAAATGAAAAAAGCCTCTTTAACTTAAACAGATGAGCATTTATGAAGATGCTACTTCACTTACTGACATTGTTCTTTGTCTTTAGGCAATATGTAAATCCTGTAAAATGGGATCAGTAATTTAATTGTTCCCGTAGCCACTGATAGATTAAAGTCAGCGTTACTGCTGCGGTTGATTTGTGAATGCATTAGGACCACTCAGTGAATGATTGGGGCAGACTAATTGCTGGCTAAATGCTTCTCATTGGTGAAAATAACATGGTTAAGTGTTCCAAACATCAGTGAATTATGCCAGTCAACAAAATACTTAAACCACGATAGAAATTGTTTCCTCGCTAAGGGATTGTCAAAAGATATATAATCCAAATTAAAGGAATGAATGACTTTGTCGACATTTCCCCTTAATGTCCTTTATGTGGCCCCTGAATCCAAAAAGTTGTGAGATTAAATGCATTAACTGCTAAGAGTCACAATTAGATTAGACATGCGTTCTCTTCTGATAGGCTTGGTGTTTTATACATCGGATGAAAATAGAACTGATGTAAGGATACACTCACTTCATACACTCAGATGAAGGATCTATGAAATATTAAAGCAAGGATCTATTTTTTATCCACTGGCCATAAAAGATGTGTCCAGTTTATCAGAGACGGCTGTACCAGAGGGAGGGAGAGGGATAAACTGTTTGCATTTTAAATTATACATGAAAGTGGGCTCTGCACTGTGTATTAGAAGCTAATGGGTCTTGGTACTGTGTGTATACACTTACTTGAGGTTTTTGGCGCTTGTTTGTTTCTGTGTATACGCTCCCCGCTGAGATCTTGAGTCCCACCCAGTGGTGTTGCTGAGCGAGCAGCTTGGCGACACTTGTAAATAGACGACTTTATGGAATTCAAAGCTGTAAACCCTCTGATGGATTAACTGGAATCCAATCTGTATGGAATCTCTAATGAGCAATTACATCGGCACAGGAAGGGTTCAAGGCAATTAGAGCGCTAACTAGAATCAGCTTCTAGTCAAGAGCGAGGTGAGTCACCTTGATCCCTCCAAGACCAGACCTTATCCTGCTCCGGTCTCTGGAGACCTCTGCCTCTCTCTGTGGCTTATGCAAATGAGCAGGCACAAATTGACTTGATGGAGATGGGTTTATTCCAATCATGGCTGCTGAGTTTTGACTTAACAGCTCTGAGAAAGAGTGCTGCCCTTGGGTGTCACTGTAGAAATGATGATTTGACGTCTGCAGTGTTTGTCTCGTGGCAAAGCATATTGAATTTGTTTACAAGTATTTTTCTTCATTTATCCCCGCCCGCCCTGTCGACAGAAAATTCAGCCTCCATTTGCACACATCCCCGCTCTGTGAACTGAGCTCACCTATTGCAGAACAGCATAAAGAGCTAGTTGATAGCGCAGTGGTTTTATCGCTTTATGAGCTCCTATAGGGAAGAGGCTGCAGGGAAATTGGTTCCACCACTATCAAAGAGCAGAGACTGCTGGGGTAAGGGATAAAAGGGTAAAAAAAAATCTGTCTACATTCACTCCTTCTATAAACCCCAACCTCTCCCTCTATCCGTCATCTTCCTCTGTGTCTTCTTTCCTCTTCCAAGCACTGAATCATCAAACCACTATTTTGTTGTCTGTTCCACTCATAACCTGTGCGCTGAATTCATCCACACACACTTTGTGCTAATGTTCAGTCACATAATCTCTGAGGTGGACCATAGAGCAAAGAGAGTAATTACCATTTAAGATTGTTAAGAGCTTATATAAGTGATTGTAGGTAAAGCTGTGTCACGCTGCGAATTAGACTGTGACTGAAGGGCCAATTGCAATCATCAATTGTTAACGGTAGACATTGATTAAAACAGACCACAGTGTCTTCTCTTGGAAAGCTCATTTAGCACTTTGGTTGTTCTAGAACTCTCTTTGCGAGCCGACATGTCTAACTGCCCCTCCCCACTGGGCTGCCCGACCCACTTCTCAGGCTCCCCTGGGATGAAGATCTACATTGATCCCTTCACCTACGAAGACCCCAACGAGGCTGTGCGAGAATTCGCCAAGGAGATTGATGTCTCTACTGTCAAGATCGAGGAGGTCATCGGGGCAGGTATGGAAACACGTATCATGGTACAACCTGAGCATGTCTCTTTTTTTCTGTATGTTAAGTATATTTCTGTGTTCAAACAATCTAAGCTCGAGTCTATTCAAGGTCGAAAGCTCAGCTTTTCTAGGAGCCACATGTGATGGGAACATGTCAAGAGCCCATGTCAAGTACACTCGCAGGATATAGGCCAGCTGCCTTGGGACCTAACAGCATTAGAAATAACTCAACCTGGTGGGGTATTCCCATGGCTTCTCTGCTTTTGGATGCTCTACCTAGCAACAAACTAGAGCCTGACACAGGAGTGGATTTTCACTCCTGTCCCATCCCGCCCCCACAGAAAACAATCCTGTCCCGTCCCAATCCTGTTAAAATGACTCCCACTCCCATCCCGCTCCCATTCCCCCCTTCCTATAGTTTTTAGGCAATAGATTGAATTTGGTTTGACTTTCTCCGCATTCTTTTTGCAATTACTTCAAGTTATGCAGCTTTATTTCTAAAGATATGACAACAGGTACAGTTCATCTGTGGTAAAATTAGAAGCCATTTATTGCCTCAATCCAAACAAAAATGTCTACCTTAGTGTTATAAACCTAGTTATATGACCTTTCTTTTTACAATTTTATGGAGCACTTCTTGCCGTTTAGCCTTGACAATACTTTTAGCTGTTTAAAAAAACTGCAACAAGAGATCCAGTTCTGTCAGTTTAATAGATAGGTCACTGGCTTCCAGTAGCAGCGCAAATCAAATTCAAAGCTCTTCTTCTGGCTTACAAAACATTGACAAGAATGGCTACTGCCTACCTGGGGTCCCCCATCCAGGTCTACACTCCTTCTCGCCCACTACGCTCTGCTTGTGTAAGACACCTGGTGCTCCCAGCCCAGCGCGGCTCCAAATCACTAGCCAGACTCTTCTCCTCCTAAATGGTGGAATGAATTACCTAACTCTATATAATCCGCAGAGTCCCTTACTACTTTGAAGAGATGTCTGAAAACTAATCTGTTCAGGGAACACTTGTGCACTTAATCTTACACTTCTCCTGCCCTCATGGGTAGAATTAGTCAGTAGGTCTAAAACTCTGCTCTTGTAATTTTTTAGCACTATTACTGAATGTTATAGAAGTTTGAAGTATACAGTCGCAGCAATTTATTGCGGTTTGTAGGCTTGTTCATTATTTTACACCCATTAACTTTTAATCCTGTACCGTCCCAATCCAGTGATTGATGGTAAAATTGCCTCCCATCCCACCGGAATCCCATGGGTATCCCGAGACCCATGGGATCCCCGAAAAAATGTCAGCCTTTACAACAAACGTCTTTTTTTTCTGTACCTCTACTTTTTGAGATCTGCCCTTGTATTAAGACAGTCTTTTGTCTTGTTAAGATGTTCGTAACAAAGATCGACAGATTGGTTTGTTGCAAATAGAGGCAAAAATAGCCTCATCTTGGTGTGCCCATGAATCTCCAACACGTCTTCCTCTTGGGACAGGACACGCTTTTTTGCAGTTGACACAACATGCTGCTGTCAGTTCATAGAGAGGCGAAAATCCTCCTGTTTTGAAAGGCTGTTGCTGGAGTAGCTCAGCAAGCAAGGTGTGAGGAAGTGACAGAGATAGCATAGAGGTAAGAAAGCAAGGAGACTATCTAATTACAGGTTTCCATTTTTTGATGATTTCACTGTGTGGTATCTCTCCAGGACACCAAGGGGGTGATAATTAATCAAACAGGTCCCAGATATTTAACAGATAGCGCCTGCTTGTTTTACCTAGCTTGGGGAATATGAAAATACTTGGCAGGCTTTTAGGATAGATGAACATTGTGAGTCATTGGAGCCATGCTGTGAAGGATATCACGAAGGAGCAACACTGGAGGAGTATTGGACAACACTCAGCATGCTTGATATACCCTAAATTAAGATTTATAACATCACTTTGGGTAATATTTCCACCAAGGGACATGAGCTGCCAATAAGCATGATAAATGAATAGCTTTGGATCTCATCAGCCCTTCTAATCTTTTGCCTAATCTCTTTTTGATCAGACAAAAGATGATTAGTTCTAGTTTTTGACTGCGTCTCTTTCACCTCTAGGTGAATTCGGGGAGGTGTACAAGGGGCGTCTGAAGCTTCCTGGGAAGAGGGAGATCTATGTGGCCATTAAGACCCTGAAGGCAGGCTACGTGGACAAGCAGAGGCGGGACTTCCTGTCTGAAGCGTCCATCATGGGCCAGTTCGACCACCCAAATATCATCCGTCTGGAAGGAGTCGTCACAAAGAGTCGTCCGGTCATGATTGTCACTGAGTTTATGGAGAACGGCGCCCTCGACTCTTTCCTCAGGGTGAGTGATACTGCCGGGGTGCACATGCACGGTGTCATTGAAAGTTGCTCAGAGTTATATAGGCTGATCAAAGTCATGTTCACAAGTTGAAAAGAAACCTTACACTCAGAAACTAAGAAGCTTATTGAGAATGAAATGTTAAACAGAGCCAGAAAAGGCGTTCATGCTGAGAATCCCTTCTAATTCAGATTAGAATAAGCCCTCCAAAGCTATCTGTCGCCAACAGAGAATATATTCCATGACAACCAACAAGATTTCAATCATTCATAATTGGAAATTTCCATTACTGGCACTATCAGCCTTTAATTTCTGTTTTAATGCCTGGAGCTATTAATGGACTCCTCACTCTTTCTTTTATAGTCAGGATTGAGCGGACATACAGCTTAATCAATATTCAACTCACTTTTTTTCCTCTCTCAATCTCATGGATTGGTGTTCTATTCCACTTTGATCTCGGGTGGGTTTAAAGGGGCTCTTTGAAGTTGGCTTTGCTAACCGCCACATCCGACTTGTGTTTCCATCGATCTCCTTTACCCTCTTATTTGTTACTGTGTTGCGGCGGTTCAAAGCTTGCTCTTCAGAGCATTCACACAGGGGTTCGGGCACCGTGTGCTGATGCTAAAGAGATGGATGCCCGCATGCCTGAATGGAACAATGCCTTCAACACCTTCAATGAGCAAGATTGGCTTCAGGAATCCATTTTGCTTATCTATTACAAGTGTACTTTTCTTCTGGACATTGTGAGGATTTGAAAGGAGAGAAAAGTGCCCTGCATATCGATCCTTTTTAATGGAGGAGTGTAACTTCAGTTTGACTGTTAAAGAAGGAAGAGCTCTAACGTGAAAACAAGTGACCCCATCAACCTGCTGCTAGTGGGAACTTAAACCTGAAACATCCCCTTGTGGTTTACTTTCTTTGGCTATGCTAGAGTAAATCCAAGGCCTCTTAAGCCAAAAAGACATCTCATTTATATCGATCTGATATGTCTTAGAAGATTATCAGTATTTTACATTAGGTCTACACCCCAACTGCTAATTTCCAACTTGATAAAACAAAAATTTCGGGTGTATTCACACCTGTGGCTCGTTTGCTGTGTTCAGATTCAGGGGCAAAATGATCAAGATGTAGCGGTTGTCACATGGTTTGTTTGTGATCACAAGGCAAAGTCTCTTTTGGTCCAAAGTTGTAAACGAATGTCAAGTGCGATGGATTTTTTCTCTCATTGGTCAGAAATCATACCTGGAAGGCGGGGAGTTTCCCTATCTTTGTTCATTCATTCATGTTCTTACTCACCATGGAGTATCAACAGAGTGTGTGGCTAGTTTGCATTAAAGCGTTTATCTGGCTCAGTGTTTTAGCTTTGGTGTGGTACTGCTCAAGGGGAGCGCCGGAAGCCCCTCTCACTCATTCGCTGCCTCAGGAGTTTGTAGACCTCTGTATTTTTATAAGTAGAGTCCAGCATTTGGTACGACTCATTTTTTTGTGTTCTTCAGGCTTCTCTTTGGTTGATTCTTCTGCTCATTTTTCTCACAAGTGGATCATTTAGGGCAGTTGTTCCGAAACAGTGGGCAGCCCCCCCGAAAGTCCGGTTCGTTTAGGCATATGTGAACACAGCATTCGCGCTCAAAACAAGTGGGTCGAGATTGACAAAAATAGGTGGTCTCGGTTTGCTTCCATTTGAGCCCTGTAGCGGTTCCTGCACAGAGAGAACACAAATGCCCCGGCAACCGGCACAGCCGACTCATAACTGTGGCTCACACTGTAGTGATGGGGGCAGTAATGAGCCCGGTTGACAACTGCACAGTCAAAACAGGAGAAGAAGAATGAGTAGAAGAATCAACAACAGCAGAAGAAGAAGTAGAGAAGCCTGAAAAACAGAAACTATGAGTCGTGGGCTAACATGGAACAGCGCGGAAATGAAGTGCCTCGTTGAAAAAACTGCACATGTTGTTCATATGGCGCACACTGGTACATGAGCCAGATAAACGCTATAATGCAAACTAGCCACACACTTTGTTGATGCTCCATGGCGGGTAAGAACATGAATGAATGAACGAAGATAAGGAAACTCCCCGCCTACCGGGTATAATTTCTGACCAATGAGAGAAAAAATCAATCGCATGTGACATTTGTTTACAACTTTGGACTGCAAGAGACTTTTGCCTTGTGAACACAAACAAACCTAGTGACAACTGCTACAATTGTATCATTTTTGCTCCTGAATCGGAACGAAGCAAACAAGCCACAGGTGTGAATACACTCTTAAACTTATCTCAGGTAAAAAGAGACCATCAATAAAACAAATAATGTGTAGCCTCTTAACAGTTTTTTAGCTGTTTTTCTCGCTCTTTAAAAGCCAAATTGTCAGCTATTCTGGATGCTACTTCTACATGGGGCCTTTGCAACGCTGATCTGACTAATGTTGTATATCTATTTCAAATAAAAACAACCAAGCTTTGTTTTTCTCCCCTCAAATGAGCGCTGAGTCATTAACCCCCAGGCTATTATTGCATTTCTGTTACATTTCTGTTTTGGTTCCTCTGTGTCCTCAGCAAAACGATGGCCAGTTCACGGTAATCCAGTTGGTGGGAATGATGCGTGGGATCTCAGCCGGGATGAAATACCTCTCAGAAATGAACTACGTTCATCGCGACCTGGCTGCGCGGAACATCCTGGTCAACAGCAACCTGGTGTGCAAAGTGTCTGACTTTGGGCTGTCGCGCTACCTCCAGGATGACACATCTGATCCCAGCTACACCAGCTCTCTGGTGAGTAAACACAGTGTTTGTTATTTTATCATGCAGGAACATTAGCTCTTGTGCTCCCATGGTGTTCTCACGATTATAAATCTCTTAATGTGTCGTCAACTTCCTAATTATGGATGGTGCCATTCAAGCACCCTAAAAACCCTTACCTGTCAGTCTTATCAGCTTGGCTTTTATCTGACAGTGTCTTATTCTATCTGAAGGTATAAGAAAACCTTTCATGCTGTCAGTGGCTTTCATTTTATAGAAGCTGTCGCTCCTCCTTCCTTGTCCTCCTTCCTCCTCTTTCCTATACTCTGCAAGTCACGGACCGAAGGGTCTGTCACATCTTCATTAGTGCGGAGACAAGCCTCCTCTGGGAAGGCTCCTCTCTCGTTGACATGCCCAGAGTGCAGAGGAACCAAAGGGCATTGCGGCCTCTCAAACTGACAGCTACCACCCCCCCACACCCTCTTCCTCCTCCCCCCTTTTCTCCCTCCCTCCCTCTTTTCTCTCACTCCTCATTCATTATTACTGGGGCATCATGGGAGGCTTTGGCTCCTCATTAACTCCTCCACACTACAGATCTGTAATTATTAGCAGCCATCGTTAGTTCATCTTCTGCCTCTCCTCTTCCTAATTCAAAACACACTCATACACCCTCGCAAATACACGGCGTAGGTCATTAGGACTCCCGGCATGCCTCGGCTCTTATGTGTGTGTGTGTGTGTGTCTGTTTTTATTTTGATGATATTATGTGTGTTTGTGAGGCAGAGGCAAGCATGTGTGTCTCTGTGTGGGCGGGTGTCTGCGTGCCCATGTGCATGTGTCTAGTATCACCTCATTGACTCTGCTTTGAGACTTTGGTGCAAATTAGCTTGTTTACTGCCAATGCATCATGCGTGTTGCTGCCTGAATTTAGCAGGCGATGAGGTCTTCTGGTTGCAAATCTGGTCAGAGGATGAAGAGCACACTCCTATATTATACACCCTAATGGAAGACTTCAAAGCTCAATACACTTGCATTATAAATACACCAAGAATTCTCATATTTTCTTTTATTTTGAAATCTCCATGCCCTGTATTTTACCTTTCCTCATGCTTTGGGTCACCAGTCTCCTGTGGCCAACTCATCCTATTCTGCTGGTCTTACCTGGGAGAAGAGAGTTTCACTTGTTTTATGAAACTGCCTCAGGGGCTGCATCTGAACATGATTCATTGTATACACTGAAAATGTACAGCACGGTGGCAAAACTGTATATATTACGGATAAATATGAATATATTATGTTACAATGAGGACCTATTTTAGAAGCAGTTTCAGAGGTAACTTATCACATGCAAACTTTAGATCAAAAGCATGCATTCAAATAGCCTGTGAGTCAGAGCCACACAGGTATGAACAGAGAGTTCTCAAAATAATCCGTTTCATCTAAATATAGGTGAAGAAGCAAACCCATCATACATAACGCGGTGTATTGCTTCTGTCTTATTCCCCCTTTGTAGCTCAGCTTTAGTAGAAAATGCTTTCTTCTGGAATTGTTAAGAGAAAAATAAACGTATAACAGAAAGCATAAGCCCAGTTAAGGCCCCTGACTGACAAGAAGTGTTAGCCCAGGTGTGGACAGAGAAGCTACGACCTGACATTGGTGTAGCTGAGGGCTAATTGCTCTGCAGGATTAGCTTGTGTTGTATCCTTGACCCCTCGGGCTAAACCTTGCTGAATTGGTCTTCTGTAGCAACAAAGAGGAGCAGCACCTCTGTTGTCTGCGCCGCTGAGCCTGCTAATACAACAGGGTGTAAAAGGTTGGGATTGGATTATAGATTGCGCCCTGCATTTTGATGTTGTTTAATGCAAACAAAGTCTCCTTGAGGGGCATTATCTTGGAGAGTCAATAGTGCAGGTGAGATTTGAAGTTTGTTGTGATGGCTGCATGTTTGGTTCTTTTTTCTAATACCGTGCTTTTTGGTGGTAGAGATTTTGGAAAAAGCACACATCAAAGCTTTGGTTGTGCTTCACTTTTACACAGAGCTCTCCCTTATTATCATGGCCATCCAGATGAAATCTTCAGTTCCAAAAACTATTTCTGCTCCCTCCAAAGCAGGGGAGCTGTTTTATTCATAACCCAGCATGTACTGAGAGACTGATACCATCAATATGCCTGTTAAATTCTTAAATAGAGCCTAATGCGATCCACTAACAGATGTGAACAATTCATAATGATTTAGCTAATGTTGCTACAGACTTCGTGTCAGAAGTCCTACTGATCCTTCATTCTTTGTATTCAGGGAAACATGCAAACAAGCGCAGAGGAAAGTGGGGGTCTACAGGTCCCATGCAGGGTCTTATACTGTAATTAAACCATGCATGGTGCCCTTCACTCCACGACTTCTTCAGCTATGACCTGATGCTAACCAATCAGCAAGCAAGGCCTGCGTGGCAGACAAGGCCGAGGGAATCAGGGAAATTAAATTGCGCTGACATGCGGTGATTTACATCGCCATCGACCTCCTCCTCCAGCAAATTAATCACCTCTTTCCCTCTACTGCTTTTCTAATTTTTCCCCGCAATTCAAGGCAGACCAATTACAGTGCCTGTGCTGTGATGCTGGATGTATGGTTGGGAGGACATGCTGGTAATTGCGTTAACCCTGGATGTGGGTTCAGTCTGGAGCGATGTTGTGGAGGTTTTAGACAGAAGGGGGCTGTCCTCCCTCTCTGTTGGCTGCTTACCAAAGTCCTGATTAATTAGGCTCACAGGACAATACTTGGACTGCTCTGGTCTTGCTGAGGTGATGTGTGCTAATTATTTTAAGGGGTTCTAAGAGTTTGTGTCGGGGTGAATGCAGCGGGGCTCAGCTGTATTTGTTTGGTTGAATGTAATCACATTAACATGGCTGTATGGTTTGGGAAATAAAACGTGCACACTGGGAATAGGTACTGAATCATGAACCTTTGCAGGTAGCCACCGAATGTTTTCTGTAATACCAAGTACCCAATCACATAAAGTCAAACGGTACCATGTTTAGGTACAGAAACTAGAGATAGACCAATATAGATTTTTCCAGGCCGATTATTTGTAGTCAAGAGGCCGATAACTCATATTTGAAGCTGATATTAATTTGCAGTCAAAGTGCAAATATTGGTGTCAAAATTTTGGAGGATACAAACCCTTAACTTCATTCAAATACCTTTAGGCATGAGTTTATTAAACAGTTTCCAGGCTTGGCAGCATGTTTTATAAAGTTAAATTAAAACTTAAAAAAATAAATAGCTTAAGTTTTCTACAGTAAATAAAGTTTTCCAAAATTTCAAGGTAACTGCAATAAATCTAATAACTGTACTGCTGATTGGCTGTTTCCCAAGCAATGGCTCTGCTTGTAACCAATCAGATGGTACTGTGGGTGGGACAGAGCTGGGGACTGAGTAGTGACTGCAGACAGTGGAGCGGCTGCATCAGAGCCACAACAACTCAGTTTTAAATTTGTGTCTTATCAGCTGTCAGATTAAAAAAAAGGCACATGCCGATATGCTTCAAAATGCCAAATATCAGCCCTGATAATCACCATAGCCGATAATTGGTCTATCTCTAACAGAACTGCATCCTTGTAACTGTGAGGGAGTGGAAGAGTAGGCTGTTTTCCATGCTGGACGTGCAAGTTTACATATTGAGAACAAATTTTTAACTGGAAAAACTTTGTGATTTCATTGTCACACAAGTTGATATTAATTACCACATAAACACACAAAAGAACAGAAAATTGGTACCAGTTGCCAGGTACAGAGCATCGGTACCATATCGTTCAAGGTGAATGGTAACCAACCCTGGCAAACATAATCATCAGCCTGTGCAAGAAGTCAGTTGTTTTCGAATATTCTAGCCAGGGGGCCGATACCATTTCTATTTTCTGTGGAGTCTGGGGCATGTCCAGACAATTTTGCTTATGGAAAACTTTATGTTTCAAATTGTTATGTTAGCAAATTCCTCACTGTGATTACTAAAGTCTTTCTGATTTGGGATTTCTGTTAATAGGTAAGACGTTACCTTTGATGATATACAGTACGGGTGAAGGCTGAAAAGTTTGTGCCTGGCTAGGAAGGAGTTATGTCATTGTGATTAAACTTGTTTTTTAACACTTACAGCATGGTTAATTTTCAGATTAACTGACGTTGTAGTGTTTGAGGACTTTGAAAAGTAGAACCAGAGACATTTTGTGAATATGGTTACAATATGGCACTGTGGTGTTGTCAAATAGCTGCAGAGAAAATGGGTTAGCCTTTCATGCCAACATTGGTTGCTCCACTAGAAATAAAAAACTATTGGACATGCGTTGAACAACCCGGCTCTACCTCACTCCACTGTTCTGTGCAATATGTCACTTTTAATACTATTACTATTATATCCACTGGAAATGTGCAATACCCTGTCAGTGACAACTTCTTTCTGTGTGCAATAATCTGACTGTGAAGTACATATCCCTCCAATAAGTGCAGTACTCTCTATATACCTTTTCTACTCTGTTTACAGTGTTATTTGGTACTCAGGTGTTTTTTTGTATATTCTTTATTGAAACTGTTTCATATTATTTATTTGAATTGTTTATATTCTCTACTGTAAATGTTTTATATTCTCTACTTTAAATGTTTTATATTCTCTACTTTAAATGTTTTATATTCCCTATTTAAATATTTTATCTTTATATCCTTTATATCTTTTGCCTTTGACTCTGAGAGAGCCCCCTGCACAAGGTTTCCAATGTGTCTGGACTGTCGGTCCATCTACAAATGGCAAATAAAAAACCTTGAAACATCGATGCTCTTCCTTTATCAACTGTGAAAAAGTGAGCAGCTGAATTCAAAAGGGGTAGGAAGAGCCTTGAAGATGGCCCAAGGTCTGGACATCCTGTCACAGCAACAACTCAAGAAAACATTGACTATGTTGAAGAATAAACCATGCTGTAAGCGTCAGAAAATGTTGAATTTAATGCACGCTGAGTTGCATCAGTACCGCATAACTCCTTCCTAGTCAGGCACACCCTCTTTTGTATCACACCCCCATTGAGAGCACCACTATTCAGCCAGCATCTAGCCCCCAACAACTGCAGGGAAATTTACAGTTTTTGGTTGCTGGATTCCTCTTCTGTATACTTGTTTTATGAAACAACCATGCAGAGTATTTTTACCACTAAAAGAAAATGTGCTACATTTGAATGCAAAAAAAAAAAAAAAAACCCACCAGCAATCCAACTAGCCCATCTATTAGTTGTCTAAACAGCTTATTCCAGCATCAAATAGCCAATCAGTGTTTCATAGTTTAGTCTGGCACCAGAGATGGACTCTCTTATCTCATTAGGTCAATGTCACCCTTGGCTGAGACTGAGACATGCCCCTGTGTTGAAATATTCCCTGGTCTTCTGTTCAACTCTGCCCTGCCCGTTTTTTTCAAGTTCAATTCTGCCACAGCCGACCTATGTCATTAGCATAACACAACTTTTGCAAGTTTCCCTAAAACCCTTTTCTGCCTCTTTGCCAGTGGAGCATTTTGGAGGCTGTGTTGGCACTTATAATCAAAAGTTCTGACAGTGCTCTTTTGCAAATTCAGGAGGTTCGACTCGCTACACAGTGTGTAGACTGCAGAGGAAGCAAGCTTTAATCCATCAGAGGAGCAAAAACTCAAAGGATGATAGAAAAGATGACACGCATGGTAGAATTTGGTAGATAATTTCATTTTTAACTATCAGCAGTCTTAATACTCATTATGTGCAGCTATCATAAGCAGAGCCTTGACGTTGTATCAAAGGGTTCATGTCAGAAAGTTTGAATCAAATACATAAATTCTGCTTATCCTCTATGAATGTGCTGCACAAAAAAACGTGCATGAAAGGAGTAACTTTTAATCTCCTGAAGTCCCCCCAGGTGACACTAATCTCGTGCAAGAGGCACTAAAGAGGAAGACTGACTTTTTGAACACCTACAAACCCTGTCTTTATCCAAGGAGCAACCAATCCATACAAACTATGGCTTTCCCACTTACCTGCTTCTGTTTCATTGGAAGACCTTTACAGGGCAGCACAAAGGTGCTTCACAATAGCATTACTCACCGTACTGTGATAAACAATACATCAAAGTGATAGAGGCCGTGATATGCTGTATGATTTATTATGGTCTCCTGGGTCAAAGTCAACACCTATAATGGTGCAACCTAGGCCACGGATGAATTGGCAGTAAAATTTGGGTGGCAACACATCAAGGTGTGATCATCACATTATAACAGTTTGACTGCCAAAGCTGAGGTGAGATGAGCAAGTGTTGTCTCCTAGTCCTGCTAAGTTGTGAATAAATAATTGCAATGGCCAAAAGAGGTGGGTAAAAATATAGATGAATTGATGCCACAATATATTCTGTGGCAAATCCTCTGGTCGAATTGATTCAACTCCTGGCAAGTGAGGAGGTCTGTGCATGTCATTTGCGTTGTATGGATGAGGGCCACCAGAGTCCAAGTAACATAAAAAATGGCAGCCAGTGTAGCAGCAGAAGCATAGAACCAGATCCTTCAGCTTTAAAGTTTGATATTTCAGTTGTTTTATTGCTCTAAAATGTGAGGTGACATACCACATGTGTTCACATGGGGCATGAAAATCGATAATCAAAGTATTTAAATCAATATTGAATCAAATCAATATTGTCTTGAATCAAATCGAATTAAATTGAATCAATATTGATTCAATATCAACTTGATTTGATATCGATTCAATTCGATGTAATATTGAATCATCATAGAATCGAACCGAATCAATATCGAATTGAATCGAATCAGTATCAAATTGAATCAAATCAATATTGAATTGAATCGAATCAATACGAAATCGAATCAATACGAAATCAAATCAATACGAAATCAAATCAATTCGGAATCAATTCGGAATCAAATCAATGTGGAATCAAAAAAATATCAAATCAAATTGCATCGAATTGAGTTGAGTTGAATTGAATTGATAGTGAATCAAATCGATTTGGAATAGAATTGCAACTTAAAGAATAAAAATTGAATCAAATCTTCAGGTTCTTGACAATACCCAGCCCTAATGGTCAAACTGTCAAAAAATAGAAATAAAAAATGCTGGGCAGCTACACTGTGTCATTGAATGGAACTTATTGTTCAAGGCAACTGTCTACACTGTATTTTTGACTTTTGAGGCCAACTTAGAGTCTTACGTTTAAACCAACTAATAAGTTTTTGTTGAGGTAACTTAATATTCACATTTAGTGTAACTTGAAGGGACAGGATTCAGTCCCCACTCCTCTGACTGGGAGTCAGTGACTCTTCTACTAAGCTACAATCAAGTTGATCAAGTGATGATTCACCAACTGCAAAGCTAGAGTTTGAATACTAATAAAAATATTCACCTTTTTGGTTGATTAATTTTATTCTCATCCATTTTTTATGAGAACAGGGGAGATGGTGGCACATGTGGAAAATTGAAATTGTAGATTAAGACCCCAGAAGATTTGAAGCAGTTGTCAACACAACAGAACATTTTTGTTTGCCTAACCAAAAAAAATCATTTTCAGGCCAACAATATTAAGTTTTGATTTGTAAAAATGGAGCTTTTGCAGACGTACTAAAAGTTGTTGTTCTTCGGGTTCATTGAGAATCTGAAAACCAGACTACAGCTGTTAAAAAGGAAGCTCAAAGCCCCTGCCATAATCAATATGGCTCCCTCCAATAATCAGCAGCATTAGTCTGCATCAGGAACAGACCAAGTGTACACCTGAAAACTGAAGTTTAAATTTCTCCCCTATGGATCAAGTCAACACAAGACGACACAACTGAGACTGTTTAAGCTGCAACTTAGAGAACAGACATAAGGCAAGTGGCCAATAGAAAGTTTGGCTTTTTGTCAGTGAGCATGTCAAGTGTGTAACAGCTCAGATAAGAACTGTTACCCTTTGAGTTAAGAGTTCATGCCCACAAGGCTAAAGTGATGAGGCCAGGTGTGGGTCAGTACTTCCTGCTCTGTGCTCCAGCTGATGAAGGGGATACGCATCGATGTATGTGCTTAAAAGTAGGTATTGTGTGGTGGACTCATATGTGTCCTGGGGCCTTTTTCTCTCCATGTGTGTCGACATGTGTGTGTTTGTTTGTGTCATTGAGGCTCAGAGGGGTTGAAAGGCGAGGTCACACAGAGCCAGTAACAAAGCTCATCCGTCAAATCCCTGTGACCTGAGTGACATTCTCTCAGCTGCGCTCCACTGCGCACACTATGTGGACCGCGCTGCTGTTTCTGTCATTTGTCTGTTTTCTATTTGCATCCTTTCTCCCCCCTCTCTGTCGCTCTCCCTGGCTTCAGGCCCATGCACTTTTTTTTGGCTTGTCTATTCAACTTGTGCTGAAATATTTATGCTCTGAATAAAGTTAAGGGGACAGAGCCTCTGAGCAAACAAGAAGGAAAATGGGAACGTGTCCATATGGACCGGGAGAAAAAGCAAACAAAGGGACTTTCTTGCAGATTTTATCCTGACATATCACTTCTGTATGCAAACAAAATGCATATTTGCTTGAACACAAACCTCTATATCAATACATCACAGAATTTCAGGAACAGAGCAAGGTTATTGGAACCAGATTGGATATGTGCGCACTGACAATGAATAAATATCTTGTTTTTGTTTGTTGACGTTTCATGTAAGGAAGAAAAATTCAGCAAAATCGGGGTTCAAAGTAAGTTATTTAAAGGTAGCTAAACTTGTTTCTAAAAGTCCAACTACATACATAAACATTACACCACACCACATGCCAATTTGACGATACTGTAATGTGAAAAATGAACCCGTGCTTCAGTCGTTAAAGATCAAGAGCTGCTTTGTTTCTTGGTCAAGGCAGATTCTCTGTGATTAAAACAGCAATCAGTCATTCTCCCTCCAATACTTCTCAAACCTGGTCGACTGAAGGCTATTTATAATGTTCAAAACAACCTGTGAAGCTACATTCATATCTGAGTTCCCAAACAAATGTCCATCTTTTTGTATCTGCCACACAAATTCACATTTGTTTCATATCACTCCCATTGGATTCTGTTTGCTCTTGTAGCTTGATATAGCATCAGTCATATTGACAAACAAACCAGGGCTTTATTCCAAAATGTATGAGCTGATGGTTGGATCCAGATTGCATCATGACATCCACATGTGAAGTGCTGTAGAAGTTGTTTTCCTCCTGTTCTCTCTAAAGTGAAATTGAAGGCATATTTCACAACTTCAGTTTCCAACTCCTTTTTAAACAAATTACATGTTTTGCCTGGTACACGTGCCAGAAATGTACATTTATTTCTGGCGTGTTGAGAGGTTCATGCTCTCTTGCACAGATCCTCAACCTCCTCATACCAAAAAAGTACTGTATGAGTCACCGCTGCAGTGACCAAGCACTATTCCCGTCTGGCTTCCCACTGAAGTGACCTGCCAGGAGTGGAGGTGCTACAGCTGGGATAAGAAAGCCAGTCACGCTCATTCATAATTACAGAAAATCTTGAACCACATCCTTTTTTATCTTGTAGTTTGTTTGAAATGTATTATGATGTTTCTAGGCTAATTTTATTCAGATTGTGGAAATGTAGCAGACTCAGTCCTGGAGTAAATGTAACTGGAGAAAATATCCAAGAATGGAAATGAGTGTGAATGTTACAAAGATACTCACAGATTCAGATCTGCGCCTGGTTTCTTCATCAAAGAGGGAACAACCATCCCCAGCAGTCTATCGTGATTTATACCTTGTGTCATATTTGCCAGTGATTCTCCATCTGTAACTGTTTGACTGCATTTGCATCCAGACTGGATTAACATTAAAGTGGTTTGTGTTTGACTACATTAGGGAAAGACATGTGTCATTACTGTCTTTGTTGAGGACTATACTGCAGTCAGTAGGATCAGAAAACAGTGATTTTATCTCTTGGTCAACCAAAACAGTAAACTCTAAATAAGGAACTTCAAAACAAAATCCCTTAGATGTGGAATGTGGGGCAGTTCAGAATTTATTGACTGAGGTGGCCCAACATGGAGCCTTAACTCGGGCAACTGTGGCAGGAAGTGTGTACACATTTAGAAATGAGAATATTTCATTGACTATATTATTGTATTGACAACTTATCTCACCACAAACAATATTTAATTATTATATTATATTATATTATATTATTATATTATATTATATTATATTATATTATATTATATTATATTATATTATATTATATTATATTATATTATTATATTATGTTATGTTATATTATATTATATTATATTATATTATATTATATTATATTATATTATATTATATTATATTTTATTATATTATATTATATTATATTATATTATATTATATTATATTATATTATATTATATTATATTATATTATATTATATTTTATATTATATTGGGCAATTTTGTCTTTAGTAGATGGGACAGCTGAAAAGGAAAGGAGGGATACAGAAAGGAAGTGGAGGGTGGCAACAGCCAGAAATTAAAACAGACAAAAAAAAATGTGTGTGTATGTTTACTTTAGAAAGAAAAACAAAAAAATAACAAAAACAAAAAAACAGATACACAGAATTAAAAAAAAAAACCTTGCTGAAATAATACGTTGTTTAAAAAAGAAAGGTATTACCTACCAAGTAAGTTATTTATTTTAAATCTGAACAAGTTTCCTTCTTCAAGCTTGCTCCACTAAGTGAACTGTGTATAAACTGGGAAATTTAGACTTATCTTTTTTTTTTTATGTCTCCTGATGAAATGGTACAAATTTACTCTCCCCATTTGACTCATCATACACATGGGTACAGTTTGGCACCATGACGATGAGAGCTCACAGTGCAGCCCTGTGCTACGTAAAGTGGCAGTTTGACGGCTCATTTCAGTCACAATGAGGAGCAAAACTGGAGCAAACTGCACAGAGCTGCAGAACTTTAATGAGCATTGTTTGCGCTTAAATATCATCAGAGTATTGTCTGTGAACTAGACCTCGAAAGGGAACAGATGGAGGGGAAAAGATGAGCAATTCTGTTTTGCTAATAGCTGCCACAGTCCATTCTTGGTAAAATCCTCCGTCAGTGTTGCACTTCCTCCAGATTTGCTTGACAGGTTAACATTATCAAATGTAGTTGTTTTGCACTAGTCATGGCTCCTAGATGAACTTCGTTCTAACTTTAACCTCCCCCTCTTATCTCTCTATACCAGTGGAGGATAAATGTAACAGCTCAAAATAGTTCAGTGACTTTGCTTTATTCATCTATTCTATTTATTTCATTCTATTTTTCCAAAGCACTGACAGATACAGATATGTGCTTTACAAAAAAGATTAATTGAACTGATTTCTGCAATTTCAAATTGACAGAAGAACTTCACAGTCCTCCTATTTTTTGACATAAGATCTGAGTGTTAAACTATTTCTGGAAGTCTTAACTATGTCTTCTTTAATCTATTTTAACACATACAGCAATTGAACACGGCTATTTTGAGTGTTTCCTTTCACTATCCACCCATGTAGTATAGAGAAAGTTTTACTCTTCATTTGTTAATCAAATCAGAAAAGAAAAAGCCTCAAAGACTTCTCTGCTTGGGATTTTTCAAACATGAAATAAAACTTTAACAAATTCCTTCAGCGTCTGCCAGACTTCATCGTATAGCAGAGACCTGTGTCTGTCGATCTGCCACATATTGTCATGGATGACCAAAAAAACAACTCCTTTGCCCTCTCCTTCCTGCTTTTTTGTTTTTCATTTGTTCCATTTTTCATTCCATCTTCCCGTGTTACTCTTCCTCCTCTCTGTCCCTCACTCGCTGTCTTCCTCATTCTGTTTGGGCAGACATCCAAAGCAGATCATTGCTCTGAAGATTTCATTAAAAGGATGTTGATGGAGCACTCGTCCCAGCCTAAAGTAAATGTGCTCAAGTCCGTTTGAGTGTGCATTGTTTGGAAATGGATTATAGAAGTTGAAGGAGTGAAGGAAAAGGGGAGGGGGAGTGTAGGAGAATAAAAAACAGGGAGGAAGATCTGCATATTTGTCTCCAGATGACAGAAGAAAAGTGTTACTTGGAATCTTAAAATAGCTTCAATGGAGTGAGAAAACTGTGAAAACACGGCCAAACATCGGTCTCGTCTTTTATTAAGACTACTTAAAAAAAAATTCTGGGCCATTTTATTGATGACTGTAATCAGATTCCGTCTTGGGCTTTTTTTGCTCTCGATTTCATTTATTTTCTGCTGCTGCATTCCAGTGACAGGCCACATGAAGGTAGCAGGCACGTTGGTGGCTGCAGCGCGCTACAAAAACATGACAGGTGTTTCATATCCCAGTGTATGTGTCTTCACACACACACACACACACACAGACTTGCACAAACACACATTTTACTGGGCCGAGGGACCGAAACAGACACCAATAAGTAGACACATTACCTGGCCTACACATGTTTATCTGTCATCTTTCAGACCCAGCTGTCACAGGAACGCTCCCGTCTCACCGTGTTACCTAACCTTACACTCCCAGCCCTGCTTCGTTGCAATCACAGCGCAGACATGTCACTAGCTGTCACAGCTGGTCACAACCTGTCACGGACGGGCATAAAGCAGGTGGAACCAGTCGTGTACTGTAATCTCATTCTTTTGACAAAGGGGTGACAGCACATGACTGTGTCTGCTCAAGGTGCTCCAGGTGGATACTCTGCTTTAAATGTTGTCCTCCTATAGGATACAGGAAAACTGGAGAGAAGGATACAAAGTTATCTGATATTTCAAAAAATTGTGAAAAAAACTTCAATTTTGTACACCGTAAGGTTGTTAATACAAAACTTAGAGCACACTTCTGAAATAATACTATTTTACGATATTCCAGTCCAGAAGATACATGTTTGGTCTGCTTGTCTGTGGCAGCGGAGCTGAGAGGTTTCACTCTAGTCTGTGTTTGTTTCCATTTGCTCAGCTCAGTTGCATCACAATAAACTCAACCCAACCTGAGGTCAACGGGTCAAAGGTTTTCAGAGGCTCATGATCACCATAATGTGGATAAGGGCAGATTTGTTTGCTCTCATCTGATTTATATTGAAGTTGTTGTTGTTGTTGTTGTTGCTCTTGTTGTTTTTCTGTTGTACACCATTTACTGCCATATGGCTACACATTTATACTTGGTGTTATGGGCTGTTTCCAAACTGCCAACTACATTTTATGTACTACATACTACATACTACATACTACATGTGTATGTAAAATGTAGTAGGCACTGCATGCCGCTTAATGCTTTTGCATGTAGTACGTACGACTGTATGACTATTACATTGGGTTTGTTTTGTAGTATACTCCTCTGGTTTTCAGTTTCAGAAAATGAAGCTACAGGTGTTGGATTTTATTTTGCCCTTATTTTAAATGCACAACTCAAACTTTGGGTAGATCTCGGCATTTAGCAATTTTGTTAATCAAATCATGGCAGGCTCGTCATATTTGATTTATGTCGTTAACTGAAAATAAATCTGGAAGATATTTTTATTTCTACAGCTGACGGAAAAAAACACTTCTATGTAATCCAAAGTTTAAAAAAGTGAATCAGTGGTTTATATGGGCTTTAATGAATTTGTAGAAGTAAACACATCTATTATAACAGGAAGTAACAAGATTTACTTTTGTTTCTTTCACATTTCACTTCTATTTCATAGACCATCTAATGTTAGTGTTGTTGTATTGTAGTTATAATGCCGACTCATTCCAGTAGACGGTGGTAATCCACCAAAACCTGCCACCCGCATAGACAAACAGCATTAGCGCCATTCATTGTGGGAGACTGTATGCTGGGTAGGCTGGTCTGTTGCATATTGAGAAATTTTCCTGGATCAGTAGGACATCCAGGGATTTTTGGCATACTGCAGATTTTGCAAGTTTTCACATACTGACTACTACAAACTAAATTTTAGCTAAAATAGTCGGCACTGCTAGTGTTGTGTGGGTTTGGAAAACAGCTGTAGACTCTACTTTCCAAAGTGCTCTGGTATAGCCAAGCAGCCTGCTTTTGCTAAGAGTACATGGAAACAATCCACCAAATAGGTAAATACATTCAGATAGACTTGATAGGCAGAGGCTGGGGTACAGGAGGCAAAGCTCAACCAGCAGCAAAGTGTGGACAGCAGAGGTGTGTTTGGATACACTGTCCTGTCGTTAGAAAGAGCTGTGATTGGTTGAGTGGAGTTTAACATCACCCTGCTAGCTGGTAACAGCTGAGCATATGACCCTCGTGTCCCGCATGAACTTACACAAGCTTCATTTCCTGAATGTGGGCTAAGCTGGTCACGGTCATGAACTGATCCACATGCACAGAACAGCAACAACACAGACGTCATACAAAGCAGTGTTTACAGAAGCGAACATTGTGATGGCTGAAGTAAGCGTGGTAAATGGTTTCGTTCTGAAATGAATGTGCTGTGGGAGCCGGGATAGCTGAGCAGATGGAAGTGAGGAGGAGGAACTACCTCCATCCGAGCTGTCTTTCACGTTTGTTTCCAGGTGATTCACACAGACGTCCAGCCCTTCAGCACTAAACAGTATAGCTCAAAAGTAACATCAAAGTTGAATGCATTCTGAAAAGGCTGTGGAGACTGAGATAAAATAGCAAAGAAATATCTGGATTATATATGATGCAGTTGGCCCATACCTGATTTACATCATTTCTGTGTGACAAGAAAAATAAACCGATGGTGATCACATTTCCCTGCAGGGTAAAGTAAGTCCAAGACTTTAGCAATTCTTTTAATGAGTTGGGTTAATTTTTTTAGAGCTTATTAGTCATATTTTTGATAGTCTGGCTCTATCCTGGGAGCTTCCTACCCTTCCACGTGTGCACATGGAATGCCAAAGTCAAACCTGCCCGAGGAGAACAGGATGGCAGAATCTTTGTCCTCTTTTAAGGACACATTTTTATCAAAGTGCTTTTACTGGAGGTTTTAGCTCAGCATATTTTAATTGTTGCAATGCTGCAAATGTTTAATTTTGTTTTACCTTTTAACTTTTTCCAGTAAATGGGCAGGAACTTAAATTCTTATCTTTTATCATTTTAATGTGTTTAAATAATTTTATTGTTTTTATTTTTCTTATGTGTTCCCTTCCTTTATGTGGTGGTAGTTTTTAGCTTTTTACATAATGCATTTTTCTTTAGTTCCTCACATTTCTCTTTTACTACTCTTTAATTCCTCCTCTTTTATTTCTAAAACTGTTTGTTTCATTTTGTACAGCAATTTGTAACATTGCTTTTGAAAAGTGCTACATAAATTAAGTTGTTTACTACTACTATTATTATTATTGTTAAAAGAAATATAAAAGAAATAAAAGAGGAGTAAAAGAGAAATGTGAGGAACTAAATAAAATACATTATATAAAAGGCCAAAAACCACCACCACCAAATAAAGGAAAGAAAATCATCAGAAAAAAAAAAAATAAAACTGATTAAAACTTCTAAAGATGGGAATTTTAAGATCCTGCCCGTGTACTGTGAAAAAAGAGAGTTATTATTACTATTATTATTATTATTATTATTATTATTATTATTATTATTATTATTATTATTATTATTAAAATAAAAGTGATTAGTAGTGTTGATATATACCACACTAGTAAAATCAGACACAGCATATAAGGAGGAGCTGGAGTGGAGGTGGGTTGAAAAGCTGTTCACAGGGTGAGCAGCAGGAGTTGGCAGGCACTTTAAATTAAATGCCGATTTTACTCACTGAGCTGTCAGCTGATTGGGCCGGGGTAAAGAGCAGCTGATGTACTGTCGGCCAAGCTTGACTTTGTGGCCTGCCTGAACTAACTCTACGCTTGATTTATGGGAAAGTAGAACAGAGGCAACGTATTGTAAATAAATAATACATTCAATACACATCACAGCCCCAAAGTAATACCTCCATGGCTCTTAAAAGGACCCCACCCCACACTTTGAACATCACTGCAGCAAGGTATATTTGTTGCACATCTTTTGTAGCTGTTCATGCCCTGAAAGCTCACTCACTTTTTATTCCGAGTGCCGACATTTATCAGCCAGAAAATAGGCCCATCCAGTACGGCCATAAAGTGAGTCTCTGTGTGTACCCCAACTTATTTATTACCAAGAGACTTTTGCAAAGTATCACTTGATATCATTACAGATGACACCACTCAAGGCCCACAAGCCCTGCAGCTGAAGTGTGTACGCCACAGCCTGGCTCATCTACACACACTCTGAGTCAACTGTCCGAGATAATAGCTGTGTGTTATTCTTTTTAAGGGCCGATATTTCACTTCAAGGCAAACAGAAAACAGCTTGTTCCTTTTTCAGTAGCCTGCACAGAAAGCATATCTAAAGACCTCTCCTCATGCTTCAGGGCTTCACAAAGCTCTCTGCTTTTGTGTTGACATTAGGTCTGTTTTAATTCCCATCAACACTATGTGTTCCCCGTGGTGTTAGCGCTTTTTTTTTTTTTTACAGACAGAAACTCCAGTGCTTTTTATTATGTTTTTGCCTTCTTCCCTATATGCATGAGCTGCTCAGCACTTCATGTTATTAAAGCAGGATTTTGGCAGAGCTATCGTTGGCCCACAGCAGTAATTACCAAGGGTTTGCATAGCTGCTTCTGACTCACCAGCCTTGGAAATGTTATTACTAAAGTCTCATTGGAGGCTCACAGGGAGCATCTTGTGAAGCCTGTGTCTTTGCCCAGGCCATTCCAGCGACATTCAGCTCATATCCCTACAGAGTCCTGGGGCATGAGACCAGATGTACAGAGGGAGTGAGGGGAATATGTAAGTAATGATAAAAAAGGAGCTCTAATAGGCAGCGTCTTGCCTGGAGCAGCTGTTTTTTCCTTTCTTTTCTTTTTGGGTTTGTTCTGCATTTATTTCTCAGTTTTTCATTTTGTTTGTCCGAAAACAAATAATTGACCTGGAGCTTTTTCCCTGACAGGGTGACAGATGAAGAAGTAGAGGATTGGCCTTTTTATATTCTTGCAGGGAAGATATTTGGCTTATATCTGTGTAGCTCCATTCTTGCCCTAAAGAAAAAGAAAGTGCAAGAGAAAAGTGTCCCGGGGTCTTAGTTTAGATGAAACAATTCAGATATGAAGTATTCTGAGATATGAGAAAAGCATTGAAGTCACTGGGGCTTAGATAGCCTTTATTCCTCTATTGATCTCTTCCTCTCTGAGTTCTTCTTTTCTGTTTCTGCATTTTCTCTCTCTGTCACGCACTGCACCATTGCCTCATTTCTGATGATGCTTCATGTCTTTTTCTCTCCACTCACTGGTGTGCTTATGGAGAGCTGGAGAGCGTTGCTTTTGCATCTTGCTGAGTGTCCTGACAGCGGTCTCCCTCCAGGGTCAAATGTTAAATCTCTTTCCAGGATCAGCAGGCGCTCAAAGGTCAAACCTTAGAGAGGTGCTCATTAATGAGCTCAGCCTCTCCACCTCCACAGTGACACACAGCGCTGACCTGTAACACCTACATAAGTGTGTGTATAGATGCACACTTAGAGGGAAACACTCAACCTCAAACTGTTCAGGCAGAACAACTTCTGTACCTCGTTCTGCACAATTATCATCCGTTTTCCTCGCTTCTTTTTTCCATCTCTGTGTGAGAGCAGGGAAAGAGCAGGTGGCCTCTGCACAATCCTGTCCGGGTTTGGGTTTGTTACCAACACCAGCTTATCTGCAAATGCACAGATTTAGCTAATTGGCATTATTAATCTGCTGGCAAGCTCAGGTCAGGAATATGGGAAGGTGCTGTGAAGGAGGCGATTTAAGCATATGCCTGTGTCAGCGCCTGTGCGTTCGTCCCCGGCTGTGTCTGCATGAGTGTGTGTGTGAGGGTGCATGTGGAATTTTAAACAAGCAGCTGTCAATTTCAGTCAACAGGGCGCGTGGCATGCCTCAGGCCCAGGTAGCCCAATTACAGGCAGACACGCTCGATGTACGAGCAGAAGCCCGGGCCTATCTTCCTTTATCCAAACAGGGCTGTGGGAGAGGAGACGCTAAATGTGATGTTGGTCGATGTGTGAAGGGCGAGCTGTTGGGAGCTGCTGCGGCTGAGACAAAGGTGGAATCACGTGTATTGCTTGCAGGAGGATTGATACAGTGAGTGAATGAGGGAATAAAGATGTACAGGCAGGGAATAAGACGGTCAAGGCAAGTAAGCAAAGCTGCGTTGGTAGTGGAGAAGTATTAATAACTTTCATTTCACCTTGTGCGCCTTTTGTTTTTCTCTTCCTCTCTCTTGTTCATCTTTAGGGCGGGAAGATTCCAGTGAGGTGGACAGCTCCAGAGGCCATTGCTTACAGGAAGTTCACCTCAGCAAGCGACGTTTGGAGCTACGGCATCGTCATGTGGGAAGTGATGTCATTTGGGGAGAGGCCTTACTGGGACATGTCCAACCAGGATGTAAGTATTAATGAGTCCAGTTCAGAGACCCTCTGTTCTGTTTAGGTGCATATAGGAATAAGAGGTAAAAAGACAAACACTACAACCAGCAAATTTATTATGATTTTGTACAACTATAGTAAAAAGAAGAATATACTCAGGGCCATGATTGTCAGTGGCTCTAGAGGATGGGATTTAATTTTTTTTTTTTATTGATCACTAGCTGAGAAAACTCTCTAAAGGAAAAGTAAGGGTCTCTTTCCTTTTTATCGAATTTGGAAAGAAAAACACCCCAAAACATACAGGCAGTCCCTACACTGATAAACTCAGTTCAGTCCACCCCAAAACCTGGCACAAGTACTTTTTCAGTGAAGACATTCATCCAAACTTTTATTTATTCTTGAAAAAGGACTTTGAGGTTACCCTCATTTTCAGTGTCAAAGAGATCACAAACATTGTGTGAACAAATAACAAAAACAACACAAAACAAAGGAATAAAAAAGCAAAAGAATCATTTAAAACAGTTACAATAAGAGGAACAGTGATCAGTGATCGAGGTCCTAAACTCTGTAAGAGGGGAACGCTGTTATCTTTAGAGTTTGTTGGAGTGTATTCCAAGATTAAGGGGCATCAAATAAAAATGCAGATTTGCCAAAGTTAGTGTAGACTCGAGCAATTTTAAGCTTTAGCAGGTTAGGTGAATGTGTCATGTAGGACCCTTCACACAACCAACAGGTTTGAAAGGTTGGGTGGTAATTTGCCAGTAAGGGCTTTAAAAATGTACAAAAACTAACGTTTGTTCTGTTTCTGATCAAGAGAAGGCCAGCCAACCTTCTCATAAAGGAAACAAGACGATAACAATAATTTTCATAATACATTTCATTTAAATGAGCCTTTCTGTACACTCAAGGTCACTTTAAAGTTAATAAATACAATTACAAAGAGACGTCACAGAAGACACAAATAAGACCAAGAGACAAACAAAGTTTAGATCATCATTCTGCGGTCATGTATAGATTCAAGAAAAGACGGGAAACAACATGAAGTCTGAAAATGCAAGAATTGAACCTGGAAACAAAGTCCAAGTGAAATAAATTCCTTTTGCTTCTGCAAAATGCTGCGACACTAAGCTTATAGTTCAGTCAAGACCACTTTGTCAAAACAATCTTTTGTAACTTGCAAAGTTTCATTTGGCGGTATGGTTCTGTTCTGGGACTCCCTGCTCTTCCACGCGCTTGCGTGGGAAGCCTGAGGCAGGTAGAGCACACCTTCCTGCCCATCACGAGCCATCGTGAACGGCATAAGCAGGGAGCACAGCAGCAAAAAAACCCAGACAGGGCAGAGCAATCAACATGAATACATTGACAGGAGGAGCTGGGGTGGAGGTGGATTGCAAAATGCCAGCAGAGGAAGCAGGAAGGAGGCTGGGCTAGAGCTGTTTAAACAGCCCGCTCTGAATGCAATTTTCCAATAGGAGGCGGACACAGGAGTCAGCCGAGCCATCAGCTGATCTGCACCTATGATGACAGCTAAGCTGTTAGAGCCTGACGTTGTGTCCTGCCTGAACTAACACTACATTTGATTTTTGTGTTTTTTTATACAACTGAAGGAACCTTAGAGCATATGAAATTTTTCACATTTAGCATTTACACTTTTTTTTCTGTTTTTAATCACTTGCATGACTTTAGGATAAAGCCTGGGTGTGATTTCCTACTTTTCAAAACAAAAACAGTGCTTAACTGAAATGAGAAATTAAGCAGCACAACCAAAACAGATATTAAGTAGATTGACTGATATTTACTTCAAGTTCAGAATGGACATTAAGATAGTCTTCACTTGAAAATGTTATGAACTGATATTTGAACTGTAGCAATGCTGTCAGCTGTTTCTTATCAGTCTTTTATCAAATACTCAAGTCAAGTTCGTTGTATGCACAGTTATATTTTTTGGCTTGGTGTTGTTTTATGCTGTAGAGAGGGGGAGTAGTTGTAATATTACATTTGGTGTCAACAATGACAAAAGATAATATCGATTCAGAAGTAATAACTGAAAGATAAACCCATTAACTCACATAACTTGCTTCTTTTAGCTGATTATTGTAAGAACAGGCAGAGGTATTATTTAAAAAACATGTGGTGTTGAGGTTTAAACCCATTAAAGCAGAGCTGGATCACCACTGAAAATGCCTTTTTTTCCTTGAAGCAGCAGTTTCCTTGAAAATTCAAGAGCCCATTTCATAGGATCTTTAAGTAGCGTCGTAAAAACTAACACTCAGGTTTAATGTTATCGTTTTTTCTAACTTTCATGCCATAGAAATACAAGTTTGAATTTGAATAAACTGCCTCATTAATAGAACCGCCATTTCCCCACAGATGTGGTTATACTATCTTTTCACCCCATAGATACACAATCAAGGATAAGAGAGGAAGCTGTAATAAATCACACGTTTTTTATCAGCATCATCACTGAAGATGTCCTTGACTCTGACTTTGAAAGCAGACTTATTATGGATACATTCTCACTCCATCCCCTTTTCCTTCCTGGCTGGCTTTGGAGAGCGGTGAATGATTGCTGAGAGCTCTGCTTTGTTCCTCATGTCCGTTTGGATGAGCTCCACACACACACACACACACACACACACACACACACAGCCACAAATGCACAGGCACCAACACAAACACACATCCATTGGATAAACTCCCATATGATGAGGTCTTTCTCTCCCTAAGCTCCTTTAGGGAGACAACTAGCCAGTCATCAGGCCTCTATGGACCCCGCACCACGACCACCGTCCAACCCAGCAGATGTTGCCTCAGTGGGCCAGCAGCAAACACTGCCTGATGGGACTGATGCAGAGAGGAGGACTGGCACTGCTCAGCATGTCCGGCTGCTCAGTCCACACACACACAGACACACACATAGACACATAGACACTTGAGAAACACACAGACACTCAAAAGCACTTCCCCATATGCACCATTTGTCAAGATTCTGCTGAGTTGCGCTCAGCTCCGGGGTGGAGCTGGCAACCTACAGAGCAGCGTCTAATTTTTAATGATGGTATCTTTTTCACTTGATTTCACTCCAGACCTTTATCTTGCAACAGTGCATTTTTAAGAAAAGGTTTCATGCACAGACATGGTGTGGAAACCATGAGAGCAAGGTGAATCAATCTGCATAATCTTTCGGCGAGTGCATTACAGCTCCAGATTAAGCTAATTATTCCTGTATTTATATTTATTAGTACAAAAAAAAATGCAAACAAAGTGAGATTTGTGAAGGTTGGTGCCTCCAGCAAGTCTTCAAATCCACATCAGGATTTTTCATCTTCACTCAAACTTCAGCTACTTGAAACTTTCTATCCAAACTTCTCTCTAACAAAACTGGGATAGCCTGTGCAACCTTTAAGAGACATGTGTCAAGTGGCTGTACTTCACTCTCTCTTAATTATATGCAATCTGCCCAGTCCTCCAGCGACTCCTCTCTGTAGTGACACTGCCTCCGCTCGCCTTTCCGTCTCCTTCATCACTCTGTCCTCCAGGAGTGACATGTGATTGGCTAGAATCAAGAGAAAGGGCACATCAGCTTGAATGCTGACTGTCTCTTGAGTGACCAGAGGGAGTGTGGCTGTGTGGGGTGGGGGTCGGGAGCTGATGTGGATGTTGATGTCTTAATGCAGTTGGTCACTTCGACATCATCCAGATCAGTTATTTGTTTTTTTATGACGTGTGTATTATTAAAACATTTATGCAACTCTGAGATATTGTGTTGATGTTTCATTAATGTTTATTGGATTTTAAATTAAAGAGACCAGAATAAAAACATGCTCCTTTTCCAGGATTAATTGCTAAAGGACAAAAAAAAGTAGGTTTTTCCTTAAAATTCAGCGTTCTTAGTGCCAAAAATGGAAATATGCAACACTGTGATGCCAGACGAGCGTCTAGCAAGCTTATGCTCAGTGGACGTTGAACATAAGTCCTGCGTCTGTCATGGCAGATTGTTATTAAGGTGACATCTGATTTGGCTAAACAAATTTCAGATACACCTCTTCTTCCAGGAAAGCTTTAAAAAATATAAAAAATTTAAATTATTACCTCCGTCAAGGAGGTTATGTTTTGGGAGAGTTTGTCTGTCTATGAACAATAACTCAAGAAGTAACAAACGGATCTTGATGAAATTTTCAGGAAATGTTCAAAATGGGATAAGGAAGTAGTGATTAAATTTAGGAGGTGATCCGGATCACTGTCTGGATCCAGGATTTTTTTTAAGAATTCTTTATCATTGTGAGATATGGCTGTTTTCACAATAAGTGTATATAACTCCACCATTAATGGTCAGATTGCTTTGCAAAACAACACAAAACAAGGTCATCATAATTTCTGACAGATGTAGAAGTACGATCCAGATCCTGCCAATATTCTAGATACTAAGATCTGGAATATGAAATATGTACTGGGTCATCATCATTTACACCAAATTGTAGCAGACAGTCTGCTGAAAGGGAGTATAACATTAAAGTAGGACTAAAGTGTTGGTGACAATCACAAATTGCTTGGTGGAGGTCTGCGCCTTCTGAGTGCTTTTCTAGTTGTTTAATCGATGAGTGGTGTACAATTTCTAGTTACTCATCACATATACCAACCAGTGTGTTCTTTTCCCACCCTTTTTGTCCACAGGTGATCAATGCTATCGAACAGGACTACCGCCTGCCCCCACCCATGGACTGCCCCAGTGCCCTACACCAGCTCATGCTGGACTGTTGGCAGAAGGACCGCAACGTACGACCTCGCTTCACAGACATCGTCAGCACCCTGGACAAGATGATCCGTAACCCCACCAGCCTCAAAGCTGTAGCCAACATCCCTGCAGTGTGAGTAGCTGCAGCTTTTCAAGAGCCTATAACACACACACTCCCCCTGAAGTGGACACTGAGTACACACAAACAAGTTTTCAACAGTATTTGCACAGTCTGTCAGCACAAACAAACCCAACTTGTGTACTTACTCCCAGCCCTCTCATTAAATAAACATTAATTTATTACTCTTGATTGCATCAAACATGAACTTTTCCACTCTGGGGTTATTTCTTTTGGCTATGGGCTCCACCTCCATATTGGTTTTGGAAAGGTCACTTTGTTCTCATTTTCAGCTGTTGTTTTGCTGTGGAGTTCTTGTATCTTATAATAGTAAAACCATGCAGACATGCAGGATGTCTGTTGGTGGGTTTGTAGAAGCACCACTGGCAAACATCTGTTTGAATCTTATCAGGCACAACTTTGCCAGTTCAGCACAACTTGTTTTGGATAATTTCTTCCACCCATCTTTGAGGATCCTCTCAAGCTCTGCCAGATTGGACGCAGACTGTCTGAACCGTGGGCTTCAGGTTTCTCCACAGATTTCATTGCCAATTTTCAGGCTTTGGCTGGGCCACTGAGGGTCATTCAGAGACTTGTCCTGAGGCACTTGTTTTGGCTGTGTGCTTTGGGTTGCTGCCATGTTGAAAGGTGAACTTTGGGCCCAGCGCGAGTTTGTACAACTGAGCTTGCCATTCATCAAGGGCGCTCCTCTATTTAGCTCAGTTTGAGAACCAAAACAAAGCTTCACTGTAGAGTTAATATCAGCAGTGTAATCATTTCTACCTTCATTTTTAGCTATTTTTGTTTTGGACCAAAATGTAAAAAAAACACTCCCTAGAGGCATTTTTGTGTGCACATTTTCTCCATCTTGCATCCTTTCACACACACCCACGCAAAGTCTCAACCATAGTTTCCCTTGTCTCTAAATCTTTCTTGCTGAATATTGCATCAAAGCCAAACTCTAAATCTCCTCTTACCCCCTGTCTCCTCCCTCCCCACTGCAGGCCTTCCCAGCCACTGTTGGACAGATCCATACCTGACTTCAACACCTTCAGTTCAGTGGAGGACTGGCTTGGTGCCATTAAGATGAGCCAGTACAGAGACAACTTCCTCAACTCAGGCTTCACCTCCCTGCAGCTGGTGGCTCAAATGACCTCAGAGTGAGTTCACCTGCTGGAGTGCAAATGAAGGGCTCCAAATCCATACAGTGCTTGATGGGCATACTTGTAGAAAATGACTCATCGCCAAGTGTCAGTATTTTTAGCGTGTGTGCACTCTGTGATTCAGGTCTTTGAATGATTGCATCAGAGTATAGCTGGTATGGATAATGCATAAAAACATAACTTGTGATTATAGAAAACAGCTCAGTCATTGGGCTGAAAATGTTTCCATCTGTGCTCTTCAAGATTATGACTGCGATCCAATAATTAAGGATTATCTCAGAAAAATTTTCCAAAATGAATACTCATGTAAATCCTTTAAGTGCATATTTTTAAGAGCCATTATTGGCGGCTGTTTGTGTGGGATTTTTCAAAGCATGGGTCATGACAGCAATTCTCCCAGCACTATTTATGCCAATAGACATAAACATTGTACTTCATTTATTTTAATTAACTATGTTGCTGCATCCACAAATTTATGTAAAAATGTAAAACCATCCTAACATTTTTATTAAAAATGTATGCTTGGGGCTCGGTGGCATTTATGCAGTCTCTTTGCAATGCAAAACAATGTGCATCACGAAGTCCCCTCTCAAGAGATGGAATTAATTTTGTAATTTTGTGTTTTTTGCTCATTGCCACAAGCTTTTCATTCAGATTTGGGCTTTCATATATGATGATGTCAGATCTGTTAATGTATCGGAAAATTGTAAGCATTTTTGCCAGCATAATTGCTTCACGCTCAAGTGATCCAGACTATCTACAAAACGACTGAAACCCTTTTATCTACTCTCAGAATATGCACTCTCTTTTCAGTCTCCTTTCTTTCTGCTTTTCTCTGAAGGGACTTGTTGAGAATAGGAGTGACCCTGGCAGGCCACCAGAAGAAGATTCTCAGTAACATCCAGTCCATGAGAGTCCAGATGAGCCAGTCCCCGACCACTATGGCATGACTACAGGGGGCGCTGTGCCATGGAACGGGCAGCATTCGCAGGACGCTCAACGACGGCAGCCCTCGAATGACCCCCGATTCATCGGAACGCGCCAGAATCGAGACTATTGTCTTAATCTAATCCACTACCACGGCAACAGGAGACCAGGGTCTACACTACCACATGGTTCAAAGCTATCACACTTCATGCAATCCACACCAGGAGTTCAGGGTCCAGACTTGATACTGTTTCTCCATTTTGCCACAAAAGGAAGACAGACATCAGCTGCTGTTATAGACTTCCATTCCCGTCATTGTTAACCAAAATAACTCCAACAATCAGAAATCTCCACAGGGAATCTCTCACAACTCAGACAGCGCAGTAAGATGAGTGATATCGTACTTCTGTATAATTTGGACTAGAGGAGTTCTCAATCGTCAGCAGCAGTGTGAGACATTTAGAAACAACATGTGACCTGTGATTTTATTGTCGTCAATGTGTGCAATGAAGATGCCTTGACCTGGCCAGAAACAAGTCCCAGAAGAAGAAGAAGCAATTACGGACGGATTAACACGTGGGAGGAAAATACAGGGATGTACAGTGGAGCACTGTTTTTAACTTTCACTCCATCTTTTGCTTGTTTGAAGAATTTTAAAGATGTATCGTAAATGGACAGGTAAAAGCCAGAGCTTGTTATATTTTTTGTCCTTTGCCATCTGTTCCTTTGTTTTTATCACTATAGCAAGATGCCGCCCACTTGTATTTTAATGTTAACACTACCTGTGGAGTTCTGGGTGGAAGGCCTTGCCAAAGGACTTCTGAACCAGCCCCGCCCAGAGTCAGAGAATATAAATATGTTTATCTCTTGCTAAATATGATTATATCTTTCATAATAAACCTTCATATTGAAGGTGATATGTATGAATATGTATGTACAGAACTCTCTGCTTGCATTTTTGGCAAAGACATATTTGTTGACTAGATTGTGATAGACACATGCGATGTGTTGATTCCTACGACGCCCTGGTTCCCTTCAGACGACTGAACAAGACACAGTGGGTTATATATCTGCCAGTTCCAGATTCACAAGGACAATCGTGACTGGATCTTAACCTGAGGAGAGTGAAAAAGGAAGCATGGGCGAAGAATTGGTATTGTAGATCTATATGAAAATTGCTGTAGGAGTTAAATAGTTGACAAAATATCCATTTATTGGAGATCATGTTAAATGTGGGTGTACACATGCTGTCTATTGCTGGTGAGCACTTACTTGTACAGATATGTTTTATGTCTTTTTGTTCTGTTGCTGTTCGTATTGGAAGTTCTCAGCACCATCCAGAGGGGGAGGAAACTCCACAACTTGGCTGGCCCAGATCTGCGGTAAGTGCCCTCTCATCAACGGGGAAACACATCCTTAACCTTTCATCTGTCTCTATCTGGGGGATTTATTTCCAGTCAAATCCAGTTAGTCTCCCCGTTTTTTGGGCGCCACAAATGTCTCGAACAGATTCCAGGATCAGAGGATAACCACCGAGGGCACGGGATATCAGAGTGAATCAGCATTACTTCTCCTCACAGTGAGATTGAACATCTGGGCTGAGGTTGCAAACAGATGCTTGATGCCAGTCTGATGAGCCCACTGACGTAAAAAGACCTTCCAGCTCACAGGCTTCCTTAGACTGCTATAGCTAAGCTGCTGAGGAAATTCACTCTTTTCAAATAGACTGTGCTGCCATATGGTTTGGCAGTTTGAGTGCTGTTGTGCCAAAAAGAACTGCATGAATACCTGAATCTCTGGGTACATCTCCAGTGCAGGTCTTTGGATACTGTTTGTTAAACCTCACAGTCTGAAATTGGAATATATTTTCAAGCTAGAAAAGCAGTCAGAGAGCGCAGACCTCCACCAAGCATATTGTGATTGTCACCAAAACTTATGTCTTACTTTAATGTTATACTCCCTTTCAGCAGACTGTCTGCTACAATTTGGTGTTAGTTGCAGGTTTGTACGATAATTTGTTACCTGACAGTGTTGAAAAAGAGGATGACCCAGTAGTATCTTAGTATCCAGAATATTGCCAGGATCTGTATCATACTTATACCTCTGTCAGAAATTATGGTGACTTTGTCTTGTATTGTTTTGCAAAGCAATCCCAGCATTTATGGTGGAGTTAAAGACACATATGGTGAAAACGGCCCTATCTCACAATGATAAAGAATCCTTTAAAAAAAAAAGTCCTGGAACCAGACAGTGATCCAGATCATCTCCATTTTAATCACTTCTTCCTTATACCATTTTGAACATTTCCTGAAAATTTCATGAAGATCCGTTTGTTAGTTTTTGAGTTATGTTGAACTCTTCCAAAAACAGAACCTCCTTGGTGGAGATAGTTAGATCTTAATATTCACAGAATTTCCCTTTATGCAACAATTCACAGTTGTTGATGATTAATGTCATCTTATTTCAAGCTTTGGTCAAATGGTTAGTAAGAGTTGTATTTTACGGATCAGGTTCAGCTTAGTGTTGGTACAATGTTAGCACTTCATTTTGAAATGTGGATGCATATTGATGTGAAATATCCTGTGGCAATATTCTTTTGACTTACTGCTATGCTTGCAGAGTCTCTAAGCTCACACACAATTAAAATGAGCTATCACAGTATCAATTCTTTGCAGTAGCTGTGACCTCGCTTAAATCCCTTTTGGCTCTGTTAGAAAAGACATGAGTGACGACAGCTCGAACCACCTTGTATCCAAAATTAGAAAATGATGGCAGGCACATTAGCAGATTATTAAGTATACTCAAGCCACCCCCCACCTCCTCCTCCTCCTCCTCCTCCTGTGTCTGTCCTGCCCTCTCTCTACATGGCTACTCCCACAGCCTGGCACGTCTCCAGCTTGTTCATCCTTGGTGTAACCAAGCTGTCCTCAGCCAGGCCAGGCCAAAGCTAGTCTGAGAAATGGCTGCCTGGGACCATGCTCAACTGGGCCCAGGCAAGGGTGCAAACACCGACTGGGCTCCCCATCTGACAGGCATCTGATCAGCCACAAGGAGGGAGACTGATGGGGCCGGAATAAAAACTGAATACATTATACATTCTATACACACCCACCCACTCACACACACACACACACTGCTGAAGCCTCAGTTATGTGCTCCTGATGTCTGGTTTCCAGTCTGGTGCTTAATAAAGAGAAAGTGGGCAGGGACCCCACACAGTGTAGGCATATGTGATATGAGGAGGGAGGGAGGACCTTTACCATGATAGATTTGGGACTTCAGAAGTCACAGTGAAACACCTTTTCAGTAGCTAGCAGTGCTCATCTAACAGGAAGTTGTTTTAAAGCGTCTCAAAGATTTAACAACTAGCACAGAACTTGCTGAACAGGAGCCAAATGAGGAACTTATGAGGTAACACCCTATAGTAAATTTGACCTAGACTCATGAAATTCAGTGCGCATTAAGTCTTAATTTATGGAAATTTTTGTTGAACGAATATTGTAGAGTCAGCAGAAGGTTATTCTTTCAAAATCACTGCTACCAATCTGCCAGTATCTCAAAAAACATGTTAGCGGCGAAAAAATCACGTCATGTTATGTCTAATGCCACAGACAACTGTATTACAGCAGCGGGACTTGAAGGCATAAAAGTCAGAAATCTTAACAGCTTCATTAGACAACCTAACAGGCTTCAGAAAACTTTGGGAAAACTCGTGGGACAACAAGCTACTAATGTTAAATTCAACAAATTTAATGGCATCCAAAATGTTACTAGTTAATTCTCATCCTTTTAAAACAAAATGCAAAAACACATTTTGTCTGTGAATATTCTTCATTCTTCAGACTCAGTTTGCTTAACAGTATAGAGGGATTATTTGTTCATCAACTTGGGAGCAGAAGCACTGTGAAGTATAATGGTTAGTCAACAGACGTGGAGGAGTTAACCATCAAAAAACACATTTTTAACTAAAAATCATCACTTTTGCTGATGGTAAACAGCTCCTAGGTTTGTAAAAAAGCACTGAGTGAACAGAAGAGATCAGCAAGTGGACAGACGTCTTTGGCAGAGAAATCTGACGTGTACCCAGAGAGCAATTTGAACACACAACTGTCACTCGATGCTCATGACTGCACTATCCGTGGACACGAAGTAAACGTGTCAATGAATCAGAAACCCTCCCAAATCAAAAGAAAAACAGACTGCTGAGTCTGAGGCCCAATTTATAATAAAAGAATGAGAAAACTAGTCCATAGTTAATTATTTACCCGTAGACGTCTCTGGTGTTTCAGTGTAAAGTGTGACTGTGTTAACTGGTGACTCTCAGTCGTTAATCAGTGATACTGTTGGCTGAGAGTGACCAGTTAGCATGATTGCTATTAACTTCAAAACACCAGTTGCCCTGTGACTGTCTAAACTTGATAGATGTTGCCTCTGTTGTATAGTATTGTTTCTAAAAAAATAAAATGAATTTAGTGTTCAAAAAACGCGAACTTGTCTGAATGAACGGAGCAAAACGCAGCTTATGACTTAAACTGATAATCCTTCTATAGTGCACTTAAAGCTTGAAATGGGAAAGCATATTGTGTGCAAAGGCCTTTTTCTAACACGGTCATAGACATTTTCTACCTGCTAGGTAAGATGTGAAGACACATAACAAACAACAGAATCAGAATCATGTTTTAAAAAGACTTCCCTTATTGCATGTTCCAAAACTGTGATATAATACCGTTATTATAAGTTTTAGGTCATATCACCCACCCCTAACTGGAGGTCAATCTGGGTCAATCAGTACTTGTGGTGTCTGTGGCAACATTACATTTGAAATGAATACAGATTAATTTGTTTGGTTTACTTTGGTTATCAAAAGGAAATCAAGCACTAGTTAGTCTCTAGGACAAAATCAATTTCCTTTTCTGTTCAATTCTCCGAGTCATTGATTCTCCAAGTCTTTCTAAGTGTAATCACATGCTTCTTGAGATTGGCATAAATCCCTTTCCCTGAACCAATGATTCAATTTGAATGCATTAGTCCTCCATTCAGCTCAGTCTCTTGTATTTGCTTTTCAACCCAAGAGCTTGTAAATGAGTTGATAGAAAGTATTCATTATGCAACAGTGTAATTCTTTTTTCCCCATTTGCTCTGTTTGTCTTTCTAAATATCTGACTGTAATGACGCTCCAGCATGATGAATGGGGAGGCAGTTCGCCAGCACTCTCTGAAAGCCGTTTCATATGGAGGCCATTCATCACACGCTGATACAAAACATGAGAACAGAGCCTGTTAAATGTTTCATGGCGCTGTAACTGTCGGAGAAGTGACCAACGATCCTCTTGGTTACTGATTTCATGCCTGTCATTTATAGGTTAGAACAGGAAGCCGTGTTCACCTGGAAGAAATGACACACTGCAAAACCACACTCATTAAACACCTCCATTCTGTCTCTTTCTTCTGTTTCAGGCTGTGGGCACGAAGATTTACACGCGAATAAAACCGCAAACTTCACAGTCACACATGCACACACTGTGAATGCTCAGAAGACCCAGTGTGGGCAGCCAATGAGGATGAAGAGTGGGTGAAAGCGAACTGAAAACCTCATTCTATGGTACACAATGGATGGTGGAGGTGATGATGAGTGTGCACATATCATCATTTGTTCTTTTGTGTGTGTCTTTGAGAGGATGGATGTGTGCGTGTGTGTGCAAAACAGGCACATTTGTGTGTACAAACATTTATGTGTGCACAGGTACATTGTTGGCGAGCGCAAACTCTTTCTTTTTCTTATTCTGTTGGTTTCTGTATAGCTACCACTTGTAAATTGTGACGAGTATGTGTCAAGAGTTTGTAAGCTGTAACTTTCTGAGAACTATTGTACTAAAATGCACTCAATAAACGCCTTGGAAAACAAGTCAATCACTTTACGGTTCGTGACTCAATGGAGGGATAATTCTGTTTTCATTAATGGTGAGTCAAGAAAGCAGAGAGGAAGGGTTATTATCCAGTAACACTACTGTCAGTGCTGTGCGTGAGTGTGGCGGCTAATGCTTGGTTTTATAATGGCTAAGGGGTATAAACAGCTTTTTGTCACCGCCGGTCCTGCTGACAGCACGTGTTAAAAGCCATCAGCCACTAATAAACGAGCCGTCACTCAGATAACTCGCACACCCAAAAAATGGCTCCCCTGGGAAAGTGACAATATTTTGACAAACTGGTGGAAATTATCCTCCCATCTCAACTGTTACCCGGGTCTCAAACACACACATCCACACAAGTAATAACAAACACACAAGCAGTCACAGTAATCTTGTAAATTCCAGTTGTCAGAGACTTTTAGATCACTTCTCTCTCTGGAAAGTGTGGCGCCGTAATGATAGGGTTAGTGAAGGGAATTGAAAGATACAGGGTTTCCTCCGTGGCTGTTTGTTGGCTACAAATGATTGTTAATATCAAGCGTCTTACGGGCCTGGCAGGGGCAGTGCAAAACAGACATGAAGAAAAGATCCATGAAACATCACCTTTTTTTTCATGTGTAGTTTATTAAATAAAGTGCTTCACTCCTCACTTTGTCCGTTTCTGTGAGTGTACACAGTGATGTCACTGAAGAAGTGGTGAAAATGCTGCTTTTTTCGTCCAAGTCTTTTGACATGGTGATGATGAAAAATGTTTCAATCATAGAGAAACTTAACACTAGGCTAAAACTGAGCCTTTATACTGCAGTCTCTGAGTTAAAGTTTGGAGTCTCTTTTTTTCACCACTCTCCTGTTTAACAAGACGAGCCTGCAACAACATCCCAACACTGGTTACACAAGACCCCAAAGTACTAATGTGCTGCACTAAGGCAATCTAAAGCTGAAAACAGGATTTTTAATGGGCTACATGGACATTTCTGTTTTGCACTGTATTTATCTTATTCAGTCTTAGTTTGGCCTTTGAAGACAGTTGGATGAATGTCTGATTTATACAATGCATAAGATAGGCAAAACACTTTCTCATACAAGATGCACTGATGTATGCAGAAACCCGAGCTAGACAGAGAAAGCACAGTGTGCTGCACTGAATCTCAAGTTTTCTGTATAAATGAGGCAGCATTAAAAATACTGTAGAATATCACCATAATCAGTTTTCCTACGGGGTCATTCTAAATCCGTCTTATCCATGAGATAACCCTCACACTGTTTGAATTATTAATTCTTTTAATTAGAAAACACAAGTTTTTTTCTTTCTTTTTTTCCCCCATTTATTTATTGAACTTTTTAAACACTGCAATGGCTTGCAAAATGTAGGAAACTACTCTCATGTAACCATGAAGGTGAGGGCTTCAATAAATAAATTTTCTCTGGATAACATTAAAGATTTTATGAGGAGGATCTGTTTGAATTGGACTGCCTCGCCCCCTTCTGGCCTGAACTCTCACACACTCTCTCAAAATGTGACTTTTAACCAGGTGTGTGTTTGTTTTGGAACAAATTTTTTTTGTTCAAGTCAACTTTTTAGCAGATACAATGCGACGAGGTAAGGTATTTACGTAGAGCTGTGGTTTGAAGTGTGACAACAAGCAAATGTATTTTCTTACCGTACGTCAGCAGTGGGCTATATGTAGCGTTACCAGCAGCCTAGTGCTATGATGTATCCGTGGGCTAACATGACAACAAGCAAACTGTCAGTTTGTACTGTAGCTTAGTAATCGCCCATACATACGATGGTGGACACATGAACCTAACTGCCAGACAGAAAAAGGACAGAATAGCAGAAGAAAGATAAACAGGAGAGTGATACAGCCTGAGCTAAAGGCTAACACAGGAGCTAAACTGTTTGTGAAAATGTTCATTCTAACCTTCCATTCCACAGTCAGCAGTTATTCTGCAGTGGTCTGTTCAAACTTGAGAGTCTATCAATAAAATTAAGAGTGAGGTTATGTTAGCTCTGCTTGGTAGATGACTGGCAGGACATGGCCAGGATTTACTAACGTTACATATTACAGACATGTCTTAGACCTCCGGGCTGTCGGAGCACTGGGCTCCCCTGATAGCCCTACATGTAGCTGGCTGCTACAACGTTTGCCTGATGTCATGTTTCAAACCATAGAGCTACGTAATTGTACTGATAAATACCTTACCTCAGCACATTGTATTAAGTAAAAGTTGTCTTGAACAAAGAAAATTTGTTTCCATCCAATTGGCTTGAACAAACAGTAGTTTCATGTGAATAAAACTGTGGAACAGTCAAATTAAAATACATGTAAATTATGAATTGAAAAGGACCCAGTTTGGAACCTTGGGGGACACCATTTTTGTTTGTACAACATCAAAGACCAGCCAGATATTTGTCACCAAAAAAATCTAATCAATTTGTAAACCACTAGAATATTGTGGAAACCAACATTTATACTTAAAGAGAGGGTTTCAAAGGTTTGGGCTTAAATTGATCTGGAAAAAACTCACCATAGTTCTTCTTTGAGTCGGTAGCATTGATGGTGTTATTTAGGGCCTCCACAGTAAAAGGGGGGGATTGTTGTTTTCCTCCACACCCAACTGTTTGCTATTATGAATGCCAAGTTATGATTAAAAATAATACATAAATAAACCAAAGAACAAACAAACAAAGAATCGATGACTTCAGGAAAAGGTACAGTTGATTTTCTCTGTATCTGTGATTTGACCAGGCAGCCATATCTGTAATGTTTTCAACTTCTGAGGTATTGGCATTACGCTTATGGATGGATAAAATTAACTCCCATTTCACCCTGAAGGATGAAAATAACCATCATAACACTTGTCTGGCCCAGTCATAGTCTTTTAACCAAGGGAAGGCATGTCAGAAAATTATGTCAATTTAAACCTTAGATTGTTTGTTAAATTTATAGTTTTTGAAAGAGGAGCCTGAAAAATGACTGTTCTTTTACACAACCACCTGTTTTACTAGAGATTCAGTGCTTCTTGAGAGACATCCAGGGCAAGGTGGATGCCTTAATTGCACGTTCTGAGCACCACTTAAAGCTAAATAGATGTAATGACCAACAGTATAGACATTCTTTATAAAATCCTTTCCTGAATCCTTTACCTTGATTGAACCTGTTTGTCTCTGTAATCAGAGCAATTAGAGAGAAAGCAGAAGAAACATGCCCTCATACCAAGCTGTTTCAGGTCACAGAAGATGTGAAAGCTGTTTTTGTATGTGAGTGCAGAGGAGAAATAGTATATGATGGACAGATTGAGGCTGACAGAAAGCCAAAGAGATGAAGACGAAGATGAGTATGGACAGCGTTCTCTTAAAAGTATGCTTCATCTGTAACAGGGTGTTTATCACTGACAGGGGAAGTCAGCTCACTTTATTTCACATTAAAGTCACAGGAAGTTTGAAAAGTGACTTCTCAGCAGCAAATCTTTGCCTTAATCAATATTCCCTGAGCAATCACCTGCGAGAAAGGGATTGGCGCACAGCGGGGAACTCCTGCAGAGAGAGGGGGAGAGTCAGAGAAAAAGAAATCCATCCAGCCGTGCAGATCAGAGTGGGAGAGTGGAAAACTTGGAGTGAATACTGAGTGAAGGACAGCAGAGAAACATGGAGAATTTACAACAGTGGTACAAAGATGATGACACAGACATGGTTAAAAAATCTCCCTGGACAAAGGGAGGAATGATATTACACAGCCTGGCCAAAAAAAATTCATCACCAAAAAAAAAAAGGGTCATACACTCTAATATTTCATTAGCCTTTAGCTTTGATTATGGCACGCATTCACTGTGACAGTGTTTGGATGAGCTTCTGCAATGTCACAAGATTTACACTCACTGGCCACTTTGTCAGGTACACCTTGCTCGTACCAGGTCGGACCCCCTTTTTTGCCTTCAGAACTGCTTTAATCCTTTGTGGCATAGATTCACCAAGGTACTGGAAACATTCCTCAGACAGTTTGGTCCATATTGACATGATAGCATCACACAGTTGCTGCAGATTTGTCGGCTGAACATCCATGATGAGAATCTCCCTTTCCACAACATCCCAAAGGTGCTCTATTGGATTGAGATCTGGGGACTGTGGAGGACATTTGAGTACAGGGAACTCATTGTCATCTTGAAGAAACCAGTCTGAGATGATTCCAGCTTTATGACATGGAGCGTTATCCTGCTTGAAGTAGCCATCAGAAGATGGGTACACTGTGCTCATAAAGGGATGGACATGGTCAGCGACAATACTCAGGTAGGCTGTGGACTTTAAACCATGCTCAGTTGGTACCAAGGGGCCCAAAGTGAGCCAAGAAAATATCCCCCACACCGTTACACCACCAGCAGCAGCCTGAACCGTTGATACGAGGCAGGATGGATCCATGCTTTCATGTTGTTGAGGCCAAATTCTGACCCTACCATCGGAATGTGGAGCAGAAATCCAGACTCATCAGACCAGGCAAAGTTTTTCCAATCTTCTATTGTCCAGTTTTGGTGTTGCTGTGTGAATTGTAGCCTCAGTTTCCTGTTCTTAGCTGACAGGAGGGTCACCTGGTGTGGTCTTCTGCTGCTGTAGTTCATCTGCCTCAAGGTTGGACGTGTTGTGCGTTCAGAGATGCTCTTCTGCAGACCTCGGTTGTAACCAGTGGTTATTTGAGTTACTGTTGCCTTTCTATCAGCTCCAACCAGTCTGTCCATTCTCCTCTGACCTCTGGCATCAACAAGGCATTTTGTTCCACAGAACTGCTGCTCACTGGATATTTTCTATTTTTGGGACCATTCTCTGTAAACCTTAGAGATGGTGGTTGGTTAAAATCCCAGTAGATCAGCAGTTTGTGAAATACTCAGACCAGTCCCCATTCCCCATTCCGATGCTCGGTTTTAACTGCAGCAGATTGTCTTGACTATGTCTACATGCTTAAATGCATTGAGTTGCTGCCTTGTGATTGGCTGATTAGAAAATTGCATTAACGAGCAGTTGGACAAGTGTGTCTAATAAAGTGGCCGATGAGTGTATTTCCATCCAGTGTTGCATTCATTTTCACCAAGATCTTCATTGATCATGGTAGAGTCTGACCGCTGTGCAAAGCCTTGTCTAGCACATCCCAACGATTCTCAATGGGGTTAAGGTCTGGACTCTGTGGTGGCCAATCCATGTGTGAAAATGATGTCTCATGCTCCCTGAACCTCTCTTTCACAATCTGAGCCCAATGAATCCTTGCCTTGTCATCTTGTAACATGGCCGTGCCATCAGGGAAGAAAAAATCCACTGATGGAATAACCTGGTCATTCAGTATATTCAGGTAGTCAGCTGACCTCATTCTTTGAGTACAGACTGTTGCTGAACCTAGACCTGACCAACTGCAGCAACCCCAGATCATAGCACTGCCCCCACAGGCTTAGACAGTAGGCACAAGGCATGATGGGTGATCACTTCATCTTCCTCTCTTCTTACCCTGATGGCCCATCACTCTGGAACAGGGTCAGTCTGGACTCATCAGACCACATGGCCTTTTTCCATTGCTCTGTTAGCCTCACTGGTTAGTGGTTTTCTTGAGGCTACACAGCTGTTCAGTCCCAATCCCTTAAGTTTCCTTTGCATTGTCCATGTGGAAATGCTTTTACTTTTACCATTAATCATAGCTCTGAGTTCTACTGTTGTTTTTCTTCAATTTGATTTCACCAAGTGTTTAAGTGACCGCTGATCACAATCATTCAGGATATTTTACGGGCCACATTTCTTCCTGGAAGACGATGGGTCCCCACTATCCTTCCAGTTTTTAATAATGCCTTGGACAGTTCTTAATTCAATTTTAGTAGTTTCTGCAATCTCCTTAGATGTTTTCTCTGCTTGATGCATGCCAATGATCTGACTCTTCTCAAACAAACTTAAATCTTTTCCATGACAATGAGATGTGTCTTTCCACATGGTGTAACTCATTGCACTAGTTGGGGTTAAACAACTTGTTGCCAGCTGAAAGATAATTTCCCATGCAGTAATTATCCAATAGGAGGCTCATACCTATTTTCTTCGTTAAATCCAGGTGGACACTTTTATTTTTTTGTTTTGGCCAGGCGGTGTATGAAGGAATCATATCCATGTCTTTTTTGTGGTTTTTATGGGCACAGACATGAAGGCAAAACAGAAAACTGGACTTGTTTGGATTCAGAGTTTCTGGAAGTTTGCTACTTGAGATTGTCAGAACACTCGCCTGTATCAGCATTACCTGGCTACACTGAATCAGCAAGCTGTTTGTATATTTACAGTGATGTTTGGAAAAGCCTGAAAACTGTCACTGTGAGCATTAGTCTGTATATCTGCAAGTTCTGAGGTGACTTTCTTGAAATGAATCCTTTTACAAATAATGAGACACAGCATAAGAATAGGCGCTAAATTAAAGGAAGGACAAAAACTAACAGAGCAGCTGGAATTCTCAGGGTAAACCTGAAGTTTATTTTAACACAACACAACTCTTTTCTTAACATCCTTCCTGACTTAACGGTTCTGATCACGGCACAGGAGTGTGCTATCTTATACATTGATCCATTCTCTCCCTCAGGTTGTTAAATTAGGCAGAGATTTGAGTCTGTTATTTCTCTCCACTTATTAAATAAGGTTTTTCTTTCATTTGTCATGCATCCATAGTCAAGTCAATTTGTCAAATATAGCCCACAACCATGAATCTCAATTAGCCTCAAAGGATTTACAAAATATACACCCCATGCTTTTTTTAATCTATCACTGAACTACTTATTAAGAATTCAGCCCCTTTAAAAGCATTATAAGCTCATGTGGCGCTTGGCGTTTCCATTGATTATGGCGCCCCCTGTTGTCAAAGCAGCACCTCTAATTTCTTTGCATTTGTGAAAGAAGTCTTTCATTTTAAATAAGTTACTTTAGAGGCTTCTAATTGGATAGGAGCAAGCTCAGTGGATAGATTAACAGGGCGAGAGTGGGGGATGACAGAGGGGCTAGAGGCCACAGACTGGATTCGAACCCGGGCCACCCAGACAAGGGCAAATCCTGTGGAGCACAACCTTGACTGCTCGGCCATCTACTCTCCAGAGGTCTTCCGTTTTAACAAATTCTTCTTCTACTTTCTTAAATTCTGTACTTTCCAAAGTATTCTGTGATTCTATGTTATAAAAATATTAAAACAAAAAAAAAAAGTGAAAATAGTTGACAAATTTGTTTGATTCCTACTTCTAGCAACAGTTCACGAAGCAGTACAGGCAGTTAAGAAATGATAATCTTTTCTGGGTCACAAACAGACATGAATATAAGATTCAGTGCCAGTCATAACCAGCTTAGAGTGCACCTTTTTAAGGAGCAAGTGAAATTGGTATACTGGGTAAAAAGTGTGTAAACATAAATAATGAGCGAGATATTTTAAGCAGAAACCTAAGGAGCCAGATCAGTGTCAAAATTCATAAATGCAACATTTGTGTGTGTGTAAATTCATCCACAAGTGTGTAAACAAATCTGCAGATGTGTAAATTGATCCACAAATGTCTTAACAGATTTGTAAATGTGCAAAATGTTTGCAAATGTGTGTAAATCCACAAATGCACATGGAAGGATAACCAAATGTTAAAAAAAAAAGAGTATTTGTGGACATTGCTGCATTTGTGTGTGGATTCTTAAGACTTCCCTGATATGCTTAGATCCACAAATCCATTTTTGTCATCAGGGTAAGTCTTTAGCCAATCAGATGTCTCCCTCATTTTCAGCCAATCACATTCACGTAGACTCAGGGGTATGTTTTAATGTGATCGCTGTTGCTGCATCTGCGTATTAGAGGTGAGCAGATCGATCCAAATATCGATAATATCAATACGAATATTAGTATTTTTATCGAATGATACCAGTGTAAAAAGATCGATACTCTAGTTTGTTTTGGTGTGAAAATTCTTTATACTTTATTTGAAAAAAAATAAGCGTAATAATGGGATAAATTTTATTTATTTTTTGTACTGTAGTCTTCAATTCTGTACCTCAAAAAGATTTTGTTTTAATTAGAATATTTTTTTACTTATTTTTCAAATAAAATAATTTTACATATAACAATGTTTTGGGTAAAAAATTGTTTTGTTACTGTTTTATTATTTCTGAACATAAATGTTATTCATGACACTAAGGTAATTTGTAGTCACCTTTAAAATCTGACCAAATTTGTCCTAGGTTTTAGCATAATCAAAAGAAAAAATGACAAAAACACTTGAAGGTCAACAGCTAGATGATACATCAACCTTAAATATTGAAAAGTATTGTTATCAGTATCGGTATCAGTGTCAGTATCAGTATCGGTACTAGCAATACTGGCCTTGTATTTACTTGGTATCAGATCGATACCAAAATTTCCAGTATCACCCAACTCTACTGCATATACAGAAATACTAACAAAGGCATGTACAGTGAAATCACAACTTTTCAATTTGTGAATCCTTCCTTGTGCATTTGCACGCACATTTGTAAATATTTTACGTATTGGCAAATCTGTTTACACATTTGTGTGTAGTTGCATTTAAACACACACAAATTTTGCATTTGTAAATTTTGACACTGATCTGGTTCCATAGATACCTACCTACAGAGGAAAATGAGTATGAACTCAAAGATGCTTGGTACAAGGAGAGTAGATATAAAAAGTGAGGCGGATTTTGCAGCAAGAGGGAAAATCAGTGCCTGAGATTCTTTGAAGCATGTGTTGGGTACACCGTTGCCTTGCCATGTGGATTAAGGACGCGTCGACCTCAGCTTGCTCTTTCAGGGACACAAGATGACCACAGTGAAAAAAGAGCAACAACCCTATTTTAGTAGAAGACTGTACTCTGGCTTTAGTAACGATGTACTGGCACATGTGGAGACCTCTGACTCATGCCGCCACGTGTGGTCTGGCTGAACAGGTATTGACCTTCAGCTTATTTTTTCTTGGAGCCAATTTCGGCCACGGTGGAACAACATGACTAATCCTGCTCAATTCATTCTGCTGTGACGACTAAGAATTTGCATGTCACTTGCCAAGTAATTAAGTTATTGACGGACCTCAGTGGATCTGGCAAATGTGGAAATACTACTCGGCTTAATCAAGATGTCAGTAACAAGATTCTGAATGTATCTCTCCTAACAGTGGAGGGCGTTTTTCTTTTTTTTTCTTGCTTTTGTGTATAGGAAAAAAATCCAGCACCTGGGTCAAATGAGATTTTATGTCTCGGAGGAGTTCATCAAATTTAATTATGATACATATAATTACCAAAAGCAATCTTCTGTGTGGTAGGAATAATCATTTCAGAGAGACGTTAGCACCTGCAGGGGTAAGGCATAATTTAGAGACAGGCTGGAGTGACAAGAGCAAGAGAGTGAGGAGGAAAGAGACAGAAATGCGTGGTTGCTGTAAACTCCTCTGGGAAAAGTCTCCTTGATCTGACTGTAAGAGCGCAGAAAATGGCACGTATTGTAAACCCCACTTAACCAATGCAAGTGTATTTCTGCTCCTCGAGGCTCTTCAAAGGACATTTAGCAAACACTTAACTTGGGTTAAATTACAAGAAGCAGCCATCATTTATCAAACTTTAGCTTTGAAAAACATAAAAAGTGACTCGCTAAAACCAGATGTATGTAAGTAGGCTGAATTTGTTCATTATGTTTTTCTTCAACATGATGCTTGCGTTGAATACCTGATATAATTTGCCAAAATGTGGTAATGCTGGGATATTAAAGGGAGCGACCTGACTGTGATTGTTTCTCTCCACCCGTTCTACCTGCATCTGACGAATTTCAGCATCAGTTTATTCGGGTTCATAAATAAATCCCCTTGGCTCTGTGCTAAATGTAATGTCATCTTCATCAGGGTCGTAGTCAGACGTGTTATTGTTAACTTTTTTAAGTTGTAATAACGGTGACAACGCGCGCTGCTCAGCTGGATGCACCGTGCGGCGCAGTGATACGCACCAGAAAGTAGGGCCAATCGATAACGGAGTCTGACTTTTTTCCGGTTTGCAGTTTTGTGATGCAAATTTATCACTCTTTTGAACACAAATTGTTTTGAGAGGAAAAATGCTTTATTTTCGTGACCCCAGCCATGTTGCTGGACTACTTTAGTCTGGACCAAAACCGAACCAGATCTCGGGTCACGGGACGCTAACAGGGGTAAGACAGCGCTGATGTACATAACTATAGATGAGGATGCCATACAGGTTCATGTCAAAAAATCCAAACTATCCCTTTAATACCTCCATCTATTTCCATTACTAAACTGGACTGAAGTTAAAGAAAATTATGAGAAAAAGAACTAAATATTTGAAAATATTATGAGTTCAGGTAATGTACTGTATGTGACAGCCCGTAGGCTAATATCAGAGCAATGCTAACTTAAAATCCAGCAGCTGCACTAACTGATAACTAAGAAGTGGCCTAATTATAATGTTTTGGATGTGTGATGGATAGCACAGTGTGATAAAAACACCAAGGCCCCATTTATACGACAAGGTTTCATCCAGAAATGCTAAAACACAGTGGGGACATTGTGAAAATAATTTGTGTTTACACAGGAAAGTAGAGGGACTGAAAACACTGTAGTAAGCATGCCAGGTCTGTAGTCGGCGCTATAGCTGTATTTTCCAGAAGCCGCTTTTGGGAGATCTCCACCGAAGTAGAGTTGAGCTGATCATCTGGTGGAGCAACAGATACACATTTTGTTGAGTCAGCAGATTGAGCAGCACAAGCACAACATTGTAGTCCACAACGATCGTAACAACGGTGCTGCTGTACTGTTGTATGCACTTGCGCGAAGCAGAGTGTGACGTCAGCGTTTCCACTGAAAATGCCAGCTTACTGTTTACACAGCAACGGTGTCGGCACCGTTTCAGAAAAATCCCACTCTGGAGGCCGTTTTCAAAAGCTTGTATAACTTTGGTGAACTGCTGGGTGTTAGCTTGTGCTGATCACAAAATATCTCAATCCTGGTCACTTACCAAGCTTTAGATGTCACCACTGCATCAGAAATGCTTCAATTCACTCGACAGTTTCGTTAGTTTCATACACAAACTGTATAAGAAGTAACCTTGAGATGAAAAAGGGAGGAGATTCCTGAGAAATAAAGATACACACATTTAAAGAGAAATTATTTATTTATTTATTTATTTTTAATGAGGCTTCTTGACATTATCCTCACAGCAGGCTGAGTCTGAACAGAAGTAGGTCTTTCATGGCTCATTTGACTTAAATTTCTCAAATATCAGACCAAACTGTGCATAACAGCAAGTTTTATTAGCATCAAACCATTTGTCAGAGAGCTGATACAAATTTTACAAGCTGCCAGACGTCACTGCATTTGTCAGTTTTAAAGCCTTAAAGCATCAAAAACATTTGAGTGAAATTTAAAAGAATGTTTGACAGCCTCATGAAGCATCATCTGCCCATCGCTGTGGAAAACTGTTTCCTGCTGGAGAGGTCGATAAAATGAGGTTTGAATCAGAATGTTGTCCCTGAAGGTTTTTACTGAAGACGGTCTTTTGAGCTGCCGATTAATATAAAAGAACTGAAATGTGTTTTTTAAATGCCCAGCGTAATACCTGGAACACATCAGTTTGATATCACAGCATTTCTGCTTCCCACCCTGACAGAATGTCAGATGTTATGTGGATACAGTCAATAATAATATGTGAAAAAGACAGCATGCAGTTGTTGAGCAGCTGGACAGTGAACAGTGGGAGTTGGAGGAAGAGGTGAGTTATGACGGCTCAAGGATCACAGCTGTAATTGGTTCTTCCAGAGGGTGAGAATAGGTAGGGGTTGTGAGGAGGGACATTACCGACACGCACACACACATGCACAGCGCCTCATGAGCTCCCCCACCCATCCCAGGAACCCCCCGCAGAGTGTAATCCCACACAGAGCCCCTCTCAGCTCCGCCTGCCTTCGATTGCAGCAAAAAAATCAATGAAATATTTTCCCACCAAAATGAAGAGGAACAATAGATGAGATCCACACGTCAAGGTCTTCCTAATTAGAGAGTTCACACAAAAGGGCTCCTTTGCTTCACGGCTTGCAGAACAGAGGGGGAGAGTGAGGGCGGGGGATGAGACGGGAAGAATGGATAGTGAGTGATGAAGGTCATACACTTCCAACTCATTGCTTCCTTCTCTCTAATATCAACTTTATAACTCATAACCTTGGCTGCCAAAGCACATCGGATGAGCTGACATCCCACCATGTTTCTTGCTGTAGCGGTGCACACAGCTTGCCGTGCCAGAAGCTACCAGCTTCCCCTCTCTTTGTCTTCCTCCTTGATGTGTAAAGAGACATGTCAGTGTGTTTTATCACATCTAACCCTCGAAATGAAAGTGGAAAGCCTGCCATATTCTTTTATTATTGAAAGGCCCTCTGATGTCTTTGCTCTGGGTGAGTGCAGAAGGTATTCTGTGTTGTTCTGGGGTAAAACCTCTTTAAACGCCCTTCACACCACCGCCCTCGTAGAGTGATGCAAAAGAGCAGATGAAAACAGACAAAGCTGACCTCTCTCTAATGAGGGGTCGAGATGTAAAGAATGTAAATTTGCCACCAAGTTTGCCTTCAGCCTTGTGTGTGGAGAAGGACATGCATACTTTGCATTAGTTTCTGCAACACAGCACATACATGTAAAACCTTCACTGAATCCTCTATAGGTTGCATGATGCAAAAACCAGTTTAGCATAAAAAACTCTTTTGGCAACTTCTCAAACCCTGTTAGTGAGGCTGAGCTTTACACAGGAGTGATGCACGAGGAGCAGAATTATGTGGAGCACTGAAACATTGGTTAATGGCAGTCATTACTGCTCTTAACCAGCAGCTGCCATCATAACAGATGCTCATAGCGCTGAGAGCTTAGGTTCCATAGATGCACTTCAGCTGGTATAATGGTATTCATACGTGGTGAGGAAAGATACGCTGCACAGTCATACTTTATGAGACTCTGTTATTTGGCAGTTCCAGACCTCGACGGGGAATATACGGCATATTCAGTTTTATGGTGCACCTGTGTGGGTTACTGACCAAGGGATGCATAAAATGTATGTTTTAAATCCTTGGTTCTGATTGGCTGATATACTGTAGAAGGGGGGAAAAACCTACCAAGAGCAGGACTGAAGATAGTGCAGCATCTGAGGGTTTCATATCAAAAGTAAACGGTTTTATTTTAGTTGTAGCAGCAGGCTTACTAAAAACAGGGGTTATTAAATTGCTGGGGGTTTTTTTTGAAGGAAATTGCTCATATCCACCTTCCTCTTTTATTTTTCCCTAATTCTAACTTTTATAAAAGATTGAGTAAGTGCCACAGTAAAAGAAAAAAAGAGAAGTGATCATGAAAATTAAGTCATACTGTGTGAGATTAGGGTATAAACAAAAAACAAAGTGTATGAGTTTTTAAGATGCAGCCTGGAGTCTCACACATAATGTTGTACAAATGTGACTTTTTCTTTGTTCAAGACAGCGTTTTACCAGATACAATGCAACAAAGTAAGGTATTAAGTAGTACAGTTTGAAGCGTGAAAACAAGCAAACATAAGTTTGTACTGTCCGTCAGTAGGCGGCTAAATGTAGCGGTACTAGCAGCTTGAAGCTACACGCAACCATAGGCTAATGGGACAAAAAGCAAACTGTCAGTCCGTACCATAGACTGTATAAAACATGGACGTAGTCTCGCTGACGTCACCCGTCTGTTTCTGAAACGGAAAATGAAGCACATCAGCTATAGCGGACATATTGGAAGTGGCAAGGGCTTCGCCATAGGGTGCCTGTCGGTCATGTGACCCTCAGCTGTGCCTCTTATTAGGGGAGCTCGCGATCTTAATATCCTCTGAATGGCTGAGTTAGAAAAAAATTCACCCCTCGTACAGTGGGTGCCTATACAGTAAAATTAGCGATTCAGACAGGAGACGTTTTTTGAACAAGCCTGTAAAAAGGTTAATTTCTGCTTTGAAAATGGCTTTTTTTGGCTTGGTGTGTATGTGACTTCTGGTACTTCCGGAGCCAGCCTCAAGCGAATACTCCAGAAACAGCAGATTTTTGCACTTCTACATTGTCTCATAATCTTAGACTGGAGGTTGCCGCTTGGTACGTATAGTAGTTTGGTAGCAGTCAATATGTTATGCTGACAGCCTGATGCTGTGAGATGTGTCTGAAATGTGTAACGTTAGTGGATCCTGGTTCTGTCCTGTCAGTCATCTACCAAGCAGAGCTAACGTAACCTCACTCTTCATTTTATTGATAGACTCTCAAGTTTGAACACACCACTGCAGAGTAACTGCTGACTGTGGGTTGGATTAAACATTAACACAAACAGTTTATCCCCTGTGTTAGCCTTTAGCTCGGGCTGTATCACTCTCCCGTTTATCTTTCTTCTGCTCTTCTGTCCTTTGTCTGTGTGACAGTTAGGCTCCAGTGTCCACCATCACTACAAAATGAATCACAGAAATTGTTTTCAGCAAAGAAAAACACAGATATCTCATCTCACTTCTAAACTTCATCAGCCAGCATGTTGTTGTCATAGAGACTTTGACGTGCTGTAAATCAATCCAGTGTTGCTCGGCCGATCGGGAAGCAACAAAGAAGCTATGAAGTAGTATTTTGAATAACCTATATTGGATCTGATAATCTCATTTTAGAGTTTGGATTACACTCAGGCATATATCTAGAATGGAGACTTTTTCAAGATCACTTTCAAACTCATCACAGCCACTTTAAGTTGAAGTTAAACCCTATTGTGACTTCCTTCTCATGAAAACTAGATCTTTGTTATTGTAACACAACAGCCTAATTTTAACTGTATTTTTTAGGGCTGGGCAACGATTAAAACTTTTAATTGTAATTAATGATTTGATTTCCCTAATTAATCATTATTAATCGCATTGTGAAAGTGCCATAACATCTGTCATGCAAACACTAAATCAGTACTTGTTATACAGTAATAGTTAAATCACATATTTAGTGCAAATCAAATTTACAAAATGTAAATACAAAATTAAAGCTTATTGCCACTGTCAGGGCATTAAAGTGATACTCCGGGATGGAACAAGTTGGGTCCTATCACAAGGTTTAGGGCAGAAATGACCCCTACAGCAGTTTTTTTGTGCAGCAGAAGCCCAGAGCGCACGCACCAAACACCCCCTCCCTGCTCGTCAGCCGGTTTTACTTGACCAAAAACACAAATAAACGGACTCCCACCGAAAGACTCTGATATTGGTCTGCATTCACGCTTTATTTAGAGAATTTTCAGTGCGTTGCTTTCATACAAAAACACCGCTTAATAAGGCTCTAGTTCTCATCGTGTCTCTTCGTCCTGGGCCCTGTTCTACGAAGCAAGTTCAGTCTAGCTAGATAGCCTTGGAGCTACCTCGCTGAACTGAGCGCGGTAGCCGGCAATCTCGCTACACAGTTTTACAACGCTGGTTATCAACCTCATAAGTGGATCCAGCTAGGCAATGAGCGCGTGCACAGATATAAGGCGGAGCCCGCTGCATCTGACCAATCGCGAACTTGGAGCAGTCTGGAGTGTCAGAGCAGGCGGAGAGAGAAGGAGCGCATACTTCACTCAGGAGGAGCAGGAGGTGATCATGAGGAAGTTTGACGAGGTGAAACATGTAATAAACGTTAAAAGCAGCACTGTCGCCGCTGCTAAAGCACGGAAGGAGTGCTGGCAGAAAATTGCTGACAGTCTAAATGCGTAAGTGTAGTGGTGTAGTGCAAATAAAATATTTTGTGCCATTATCATCCTGAAATAGCACTGTTCACCATGCACTTTTACTGGAACATGCAACATATCTGATTTAGTTCTTACGTGAATTTATTCATTTATTCATTCCTATCGTGTTTACATTTTTTGTGACACATGTAGCCCACATGAGCCCTACATGAATTCCTGTCACAATTTTAATACGGGCGATAAAATATTGTCATGGAACAGAAGTGTTGGCATTGAAGATCTTATTACGGCAATGAGAGTTCTTTATTCCCTTTAACTACCGTTAGAAAGTGTCATGTACTACCAACCCCTCCCTGGAAAACCGGTAACTTTCATCATCCGAAAAAGAGAGTGGGTTGGTCTCCGATGTCCATGGGATCCTCTAAGAACAGACAAGCCATTTTTTCGTGAGGGCTCATTGGTCAGTGAGTGGGGTTTTTATAATCCGCGAGTTCAATCTGGAACCTAACCTGCCCTGGAGCAGGTTAGCCGTTCAGCGTACGTTGCCATGGAGACTCGCCTCGCTGAGGCGTGATCCCATGTCGTAGAACAGGGGATCCGGAACCTATCCTCAAAGCTACCTCGCTAGGCAGTAATCCTGCTTCGTAGAACAGGGCCCTGGCAGACTACCTGCGTTTGTTTATATCTGCGCGGACTGATACACTAAGCTGCGAGCGCCTTTAAAGGGCAACCCCGTTTTTTTTACACCTGGACCTTATTTATTGGTGTGTGCATGCTCATATACTCACTCAGACAAACATCGTGCAGCTCAGAGTCCTTCGAAGTTATTTAGATCCAACCGATTTTAGCCGCACTTAGCGGGGGCCACGGCAAGGGAGCTTCAGCGCGGGACATAATCTCTGCAAAATCGCTCGTTTCTGCTATATTTTTTCATCCATCGCTATCCATCGTTATCACAAACACACTCTTCTGTTGCCACAGGCGAACACTGTCCACAAGCGCATCACCAGTTCGCATTGAGTCGTGGACGTGCTCCTGTTTGTTGTTCTCGAGCCAGCTCTTCGTCTCTCTCCCTCTGCATCCTTCTTTCATGGAGCTCCTCGTCTGTGTACTCAACCGGGCTCAGGCTCAAACCGGTAAGGACAACCGCCAAACTCGAAGTCGTAGTCTGAAGACGGTTGACGAGCTGACTTTATGATAACAGTGGCGATGGATGAAAAAATATAGCCAAAATGCCCCTCTCCCCATGCTTGTTTGGGTTACTCATCGTGTTTTTCCGCCAATTTCACTTCCGGTCAGCGACAGACATTTACAAAATAAAAGCATGTGAGCAACATGCACTAATGTGCGATAAAATATTCAACGGCCTTAATAGATTGACAGGTAAACGCGAAATTAACACGTCAACTTGCCCAGCACTAGTATTTTTATATTTCATTTTCAACTTTTTTTTAACATTAATATTTTTATTTTAAAAAACCTGCATTATGCCTTTGATTTTTCTTGGGGATTGGGCTTACAGCATGAATCCAGGTCAAGCCAAATTCTTATAGACAACTTGCTGTTGAAGGAAGAGAATACACAAGTTGAAATTAAAAAAAAACAAAATTAATGACATTTAAGTACCAAAGTCTGTTGCCAGTTTTCTTTTCTTTTTTTTTAATACGTTTTCACAACATTTCCACATTTTCAATATTTGGCCACACTTTATTAGTTTTAATGATCCTGGTCAGAGATTTCTGCTACTTTAAAAAGGTAACGGAGAGGAGAAAATGTTACTCAAAGTTTTTGGAAACAAAAAATCTACAACTTGCCTCCACAGAAAAAAAGGTGTACTTATTTTCTTTTTCAGGAGAATCATCCTGTGACACAGAGATAATGGCTACGAAAGAGGTTTTATCTCAATCTGCATCTTTAAGCCGTCCACCAAAAGCCTTCCAAGAGAAAAGCGAGTGCAGGTGTGTGAGGACAACATCCCTGCCATTTCTACCCACTTCACTTAACCAGTGCTGCCGATTGCTGTGATTACTGTGACGAGTCAGAGAAAATGATTTGCATTTTATAGCTGCAGGACCCTGAGAAGCTGTTTCTGACCTCTTTGGGTCAGCGGAAAGCTGCAAGTGTTGCTATAATCCAACTGCACACATAAGTATCATTTTTTGAGTGTTTCCATGTGTATGTTACAGCCTATGTGTGTGAGCATGTTAGAGTATGAATGTGCGCCCAGATGGAAGCTCCTCTGAAGGGCGCATGTGTTGCTGTGCTGTAACTCAAGAGGCTGCATGTAGGACAGACTAAGTGGCTCTCAGGGGAGAGTCGATCGGTTGTTAAAGACAGTGGAGAGGGACACAACGGCCTAAGCATACGCTAACAGCCGAAACAGACACAGTCTTGGTTTGTGTAATTGCTATAGACAGGCAGCCATCTGAATCACCTCTACAGCGCCTCTCTGTGATGAGCTTTCACCTTCATCCACCTCCATCTTTTAAGCCAAATGAACACACTGAGACGAGTATCTAAATTATCTGCTAAAATCAATGTCCCCAAGAATAAAACCTTGTCAAGTATGTAAAAAAAATGCACTGTATTTACTAGAGCTTGTGGCTTATACACGGTAGAACAGAACCTCAACCTTCATTTGTGGACTGTCGCGCATGGGTATATACAAATGATAGGTGAATGGGATTCTATTTAACCATTCAGCATTTACCATTTAAGCCCCTGGTAAACTGTTACAGCACACTTAAATGCCAACCTGTGTATAACTCAGAGCCTTTGTACGAACTCAACGGATGGGTTAAAAAAAAGGGGTTTTTAACCCTTGGACACAAGTAAACAAAAATATTTATTTATTTATTTATTTATTTATTTATTTATTTATTTATTTATTCATTAGGTATTGAATTATTTAATCAATTTATTATCTATTTATTTTCATTATTTATTTATTTATTTATCTACTTATTTATTCATTTAGTGTTTTGTTATTAAAATATTTATTATTTCAAATTTTTTATTTATTTATTTGTCTGCTTTTTAATTAATTAGTTTATAATAATAATAATAATAATAATAATAATAATAATTATTATTATTATTATTATTATTATTATTATTATTATTATTATTATTATTATTATTATTATTATTATTATTATTTATGTATTTATTTATTTATTTATTTATTTATTGCTCCACACATCAAAATCACATTTCAAATGAGTTAGGTCAAGGTAATTAATAGGGCACATTTCAATACAAGGTGCCATCTATAAGATATCAAAAAACTGGTATTAAAAACAAAAAATCATAAATAATAATTTCTTGGCTTTTGCAGCTAGCCTCAAATGGAGCAGCTTTTTGCATTTTGCATGGCCTCCCCATTTCAACTCTAGAGGTTTCTGCTTGATTCAAGCATTGAATGTAAAGGTAAAAATGTCTCTATACAAATACAAAAAGCTGTGCCTGTTTTCTTTTAGCTTGTTTTCTTCCTTTTCTTCCTATGGTGTAAAGGTATTAAAATGATCTAACATGTCTGAACCACAAGACAAATAGTTACCATATAAAAATAACAAGTCTTTGCCCTAATTTGAAATTTTAAGTGTGATGTTGTGGCTTTGATAGAGCTCGTGAGCACTAGGCAGGATATTTCTGTAGGTTTAAAAAGCCTCAGAATGTACAGAGGTCATTCTTCTGTTTTTCTTACCTCTGTTTCTTATTCCCCTAAACACCAGAATATTTGCTGTGTTTTCATTATCAACACTGCTTTAATTGTTGCCAGTTCATCCAGCTGAAGTGCAAACGTAGGTTTGGTGAAGTCAAACTGCAAAGAGCCTGGAGGAACAAGGGTAACGAGGGAGTAGGAGGAGTACTGCTATCAAAACTCTGGTATCATCCAACCAATCATATTCCACCACGACCAAATCCTCTTCTCCCCCCTCATACCCACAATACCTCAGCTATTCCCCCGAAACCCACATGTGAGGCATGAACCAGAGTGATGAAAGCAGAGGGGGAATGCCACATGATAACTAACTCCCACTGGACATCTCCATCCCATTCCCAACCCTGCCTCCCTTTCTACTGTCCTCTCCACTTACTATCTTCACCACCACCACCACCACCACCACCATCACCATCCTCACTGGGCTGGGAAATGCAGCTGCTGTCAGCTGCTGCGGGCCTCCAGGCTGAGCTCTCACTTTCTGGAATGTGTGGTGCCATAATGAGCTCAGCCCCCTCCTCCTCCTCCTCCTCCTCCATCCAGCCTGCTTTCCCTGCGACTCGTTCTCGAGCTCCCTGTTCCTCTCTGGTGGTGCAGCAGAGGTGAACAGCAAACGCGAGCTGATAAATAGTGAAACAATGAAGTTAATGGAAAGTATTATTTTTCCAATTTCATGAAGTGCAGCTTGGCAGAATTATTTATATATCTTTTTCTAAGATAATAAAAATCTAAAATAATCCAGCACTCCTCCAGTGAACTGATTATAATGACAAAAACTGCTGCAAAGTCCTACAAATAAATTAACTGCTCTTCAGAAATAGCAATCTGTTATTATTAATTACCATCTTTTGTTCACAGCGCTACATCTGCAGATTTCCTCTAAATGATGGAAACTCTCACTAAATGATGGAATCCTCAGGGAGGGTGGAAGGTCTGCATGCAGCTGTGCTTGGCCCGTGTGCTTATGTTGACTCGTGACCCTTGACCTTGAGTCATTACTTACACCTGTCAGTCAGTAGAGGCCTGGCCTCTGGAGGGGATTTGTGACAGCTGAAGGGTGAATGAGACATGCCCAGCACCCTAAATCCAACACTCAGGTCTCCCCAGCGGTTCTAATAATCATAACTCAAGGGCTGATCTCTGACACGTAACCTATTACACCGAGGAGATGTGGGCCTATACAAAGGGCACAATGTGGGATAGTATATCTAGTGAAGAACATGGCTGCGGTGCTTCAGTGTTGGTGGCAACCGTTTTGATGTATTCTCTGGTCTGGACATAAATATTTTAGACTTTATCCGTTCTCAAAGAGAATTCAAAGCATTCCTTGCTTGCTCATTCAATGGGATTAGCTTGCTTTACATATTTCCTAGTGCAGTGTTCCTCATTTTGACGTGTAGTAATGGTAGCCAGGATTAAGATTGGGTTCCGGTGTGGTCCACAGACAACAAAGAGCTGTATTGTTCAGGGAGCTAGAGCCCTGCCTTGGCTATAGCCTAATGCATTTGCAGAGCTCTATATTTCTGGGACAAATTGCCAAACACAACACAGCGGGCGTTGTCTAACTGTTTTTTCCAAGCCTTGAACTCAACCTTATCTTTGTTTTGTTCTGCAACATTGGACTCCATTAGCTGCGCTGATTTTCTTTCGTTCTTTGTTTATCTGTCCATGCAACTGTATGTATTCTCTATGCATAACATTTTGTCATCCCATTAGCATATTTGTTCATTCCACTCCCAACCCATCACTCGGCCCAATCTGTTGTCCATTGGAAGTAATATTAGCTGAAATGAGCCCCTGAAGCAGCCACATAGTGTTGATAATAATGATAGAAATCTACTTCTCCTTTTGATGCATGAGCGCCTTTTAGGTTTAATAGCCATATGCTGGAGTTGTTGTTGTCTCTGCTGCAGTTATTGTTGTTGATTGTTTTTAATCTTGCAGAGTGTTGGACATCAAACACACCATCGAAAGCTGCCCCTGACTGGATGATGTGGGAGATAAGAGGAACAAGAGACTCCAAAGGCCGTGTCTGTATGCACATATGTATGTGTATGTGAAGCATGTCAGTAGAAACACATAACAAACACGTGACAGGATGAAACAGCTTGAAATGCAAGAGAACAGGTGAACTTTGTTGACATATTTTTGTCTTTGTGTGGATGAAATCTGTCTCGGTTGTGTGTATGTTGAAGAACTTGCCATCAGGCGTTAAGTAAGCTGCAGTCTTGCGAGGTCAGGCCCTCTGGGAGGCAACCTATGGCAACCTGCAACCTAAGACCCCTGTGAGATTTACCTCTGAGTCGGGCTAAAACATCACAGCAGACATAAGGTTGGATTTTGTGTGCCTAGCTTTTATATTACAAGTTTTTCCTATATAAAAATGTCTGTGCGTCCACTTATCACTGGCCCTGTGTGCACAGGAGAGAGGACACACGGTCTGAAGTTGCTCAGTATGCTTGTAAACCCAACATTCTTCTTTTGCCTCGGGCATGTTCAGAAACTTGCTGTTCTCGCCTTTCACATAAAAACCAACAGTTTCTCTGTATTCAGTGCCTGCTGTGCAGCAGTTGATCCGTCTGCTCTTGACTGCTCTGTCTTCTAACAGGAGCAGCCTTGAAGCTGTACTCTGTGGGATTAAATCTCAGTAATTAGTCCGTTTCCTGTTGTTATAACAAACTTGTCTTTTTGCTTGGTTTTCACTGCTTCAGAGAGATGTTTGTGTTCGACATCCCATCTCTGCACCTTTCTCTATACCAGTAAGCAATCAATACGTCTGAGGAATAAAGATTTTTTAGAACCGTGGTGGTTTTCATGGATACCAGCTACTTCCCCTTGCCTGGCCTATCCAATATAATATTGCAAGAAAGAAAAAATTGTCATTCTCTTGTTGTTTAAACACTACATCAGTGTGCTTCTGCTTTGGTAGAGCATGTAGAGCAGTGATGTGTGGTTCATGAACGTTTCATTCAAAATGAACGAATCATCTGGATGATCAAACTGAACTGAATCACTTACTGAAAAGATTTGTGCATTCCTCAACTTCAGTTGAGCTCTCCTCTTTACCGTCTTCTGTCACTTTCTCTTTACCTTCAGTCGCCTAAAAGCTTGCCCACCCTCTCCCCTTCCTATCAGTGATATGAATTGACTGAACCAGAGTTGGTTGGCAGCCTTGTGTGGTTCAAGCCCGCCCCTACATCTCGCTCTCATGTCTCCAAATCTGGGGAAGTAGTGAATACTTTATTGAACATTAGGTGTCGCTAAGTGTTGCGTCTTTTTATCTTTCAGTTTGCAAACGTCTTATTTATCCTACTTAATTTTACACAGCTGACCGTTTTAACATACACTGACAATGATCTCAAATGATTATGTTTCAGACAGCCTCAGTATGTGTGACTGAGGCTAAGGACCCACAGTCTCTCATGTTCAGTCAGTGAGTTCAGAAAACAAACAGAACAAGAGCTCTGACATGAATCACTCACTGACTGACTGGGAGGGAGAGAGGGGCTCCCGCTCATTTCGTTCACTTATTGAACAAACTGAATGAACTGAGGACGGCGCAGTCTCACACTTTTACTTTTAGTCGTTCACTGACTGAACATACTCAACATGAACTCCATCTCCGAGTCTCTCAGTCAGGCAGTCAGTGAGTGATAAGTGTTCAAAAAGTAGTAAACAGAACGGTTAGGGAAAGTAAATGTGCTCTAGCAGCTTTCAGTTTGCAAACAGTTTGCAGGCAGAGCTGTGGATTAGTACTGAACGATTCTGTGAACAAATCTTTAGATCAAATTATTCTACTTAACTGATTCTAATGATTCGGTACACTGTAAAAAACTGTTTTTCCCATCATCAATGTGGAGTAAAGCTGCGCCCTGCTCGTCAAGCGCTCATTGCATGTCTCATGCCTTCTGCCCTGTCTATCAGTTTGGGGGCCAGTTTTACCTTAACTCCCCCAGAGACAAATAACAACCCCTGTTAGCCAACCAGAAGCAAGGCTCATCATTTAATGGTCTGTGCATGGTTAAAAAAAAAAATAAAATAACTCGTGGGAGGCTAGATCACACCTGGCATCCAACCAATCACAAACTGTTACTAAAAACGCCCACACCTTATGCAACTAGCCCACTGTGACAAGCTAAGCAACGTAGCCAGAAAGTCAGAGATTGAACAGAGACAAGGACCTTGAGTTTCTAACAAAAACTACTGTGTGCCACAGCGATAAGCAAGCACCCACAGCTCTCCTTTGCGCTTTCGCCTAATCACAGTCATGGCGTTGCTCATATGCTCGTCATGATGACACTAGTGACCCTCAGGCTTACTGCCTCTTACAAACACTGCCTTCTTTTTAAACACATGTACTGATATTAGTGAGAAGTCAGTAAAATAACAGTACCTGAACAGTATTTGTTCTGCACGAAAACAACAGTTTGACATTGAAACAAATTTTTAGTTCACTCTAGCTTCCTCAGTAATTTTTATCACGGGCTGCCACTGTACAGAACCATAAAGGAGGTGGCATAATATCTAACCACTATCTGAAACATTCATCAAAAATCTTCCTCTATTTTTAGAAGACATCTGTTTGTGTTTTAAGGCACATGTTCACAATCTTTTCAGCCCAGGACCCCCAGAATAGCGGTGCCAGAGATCAGCACCACCCTGCTGAGAGAAAACCAAGACAGGTTAATCAGAATCCATACAAAACAATATTTAATATACTTAATGTATCACTTTAACAGGATAAAAAAGACTGTTTTGTGCCAATGTTGCTGGGTTTCCTAAATAAATTTGTAGTCATGCTACTGTTGTTATCCTCGCCTTCGTCAACGGCCTTAAGGCAATAGAAAAATGTATCAGACAGATCCAACTCTTCAGTTTGCATAAGTCAACATAAATGTAACCCCTATTTTTTCTTTATATTTTTCAGTAACTGATTAAATATGCAACTATAAATGGATTTTGGTTGTGGAAGCTATTTAGCAACAAGGGGTCTTGAGCCCCACTTAGGGAACCCCTGTTTTAAGGTATTTGCTCTATTTACATTCACCCGGTGCAGAAACACTACTGGTGTTTTCTCACATTTGTGGCAAAGAGCAGCTTAGTAAGGGGAAACTGTCAAGTTTTAATCAAAACAGTTTCCTCACCCAGCACACATCTCAAGAAGTAAACACGAAGGCTGTGCATGTTTAGTCAACCAAACGATTAAATGTCTGCTTCCCAGGTTAGATGAATTTTAAATATTTCATTAAGTTAACTAATTCTGTATTGGATAAAACTTTATCACAGTATCAGAACATTTTGGTTTAGGCTGGGACCTCATATTTTCTTTCAGATTTGTTTTACTTGCAGCAAACTGAGGAGTGATGAGATAATATTTCAAACCCTGAGCTCAGACCCTGCAGGTGGATGCTGGGGTGTTGTTTGGGCTGAGAGTTTTAGCACAGCACTGGTGCAGGGCGTTGGTGGTAATGGCTGAACAGAGGGGGTGGATGAAAGTCTTGCAGCTTATATAGATTGTATGTTTGAAAAAGGAATGTGAGGATGAAAATGTGAAATCAGCGAAACAGCAAAGGCCAGTCTGAACCAGCGTGCAGGCATCACTGGTTTGTAAATGTTTAACGTAGAAAATGGACGATAATTTGTTGGAGGCTGATCTGTTAAAGTAGACACTCAACTGAATAATTTCTCATCTGGAGCTGATGGTGCTAGCTCTTCTTTGGTAGAGCCACACGAGGTAAAACATTTGAGATTGTTTCCCCAAAGTCTTTGCAATTTCATGATCCTAAATCATTTTTGCTCAATTTGACTGTATTTTAAATATTTTATTACCTTTTGGTTTGGTGACTCAGCCATATTGTGTGCTGCTAATCCCATGCAAGTTCTTAAAGGTTCCATATTCTGCTCCTTTTCTGCAGTTTAATATGGATCATTGATGTCTTCATGAAATGGTAGTAACATGTTTTGGTCCAAAAAGCCAATAAATCAAGCACAGCAGCATTGTTTCCAGGCTCTCATAGCCCCTCTGTTCAGAACACTCTGATTTAGTGGGCGCGGCCTTCATATGTAAATGAGCCACCGCTGATACCGCCCAGCTCTTCCGCCTCACTGAGAGCGGTGCCACGAGCTCCGAGTGCACAATGTTTAGAAAACAGCGAAGCCCGTTTACCATAACATTACAGGCTAAAACAACAGGCTAACCCCAGCTAAAGTTAGCATCCTGAAGCTAACACAGAGACAGGGGGGACACTGAGGAAAAGCTCTTACATCTGCTCCACAGCACACAGCATTTAAAATACTCACATTTCCAGGGTCCGAGGTTTGTTGGCGGATGGTTGGTAATGAAAAAAAGGGATTCCCTGATGTCGGCAAACCCTGGAAGTTCCAGACAGCTCGTTTTAGGTCAGGATTTTACACTCACAAGCACTACTAAGTACAGGTATTGTCATCAAATATCACATTTTGTGGGCTGGGAGGAAAGCCAAAGACCAACAAATTTCACTAAAAGACTTAATAAAGTGTTTTTTGCATAATATGGGACCTTTAAGGGGCTGGGGCCTATCCCAGCTGATATTGGATACACCCTGGACAGGTTGTCAGCCTATCACAGGGCAGATAAACTACCATCCACACACAGACAGACAATTTAGAGTGACAAATCAACCTAGTGAGCCTGTTTTTGGTCAACGGGAGGAAGATGGGATGTCTGGAGAGAACCCTCAGGGAGAACATGCAAACTCCACACAGTAAGGTACCTGCCAGGATTTGACCCACAAAATTCATGGAATGTGACAACAGCACTGAGGTTTGCACTAGTGTGCAGCCTCTGGGCTAGGCTGACCAGGTGTCCCGTTTTGTGCGGGGCTGCACAGCATTTTAATCACTTTTCCCACGTCCTGCAAATCGAGACAATGCCACAGACAACAGGATGCAGACTTTAGTAGAAAAACATGAAATTCCTTGGAGAAAAGGGAACTGGGTACATGTTTGTTTAAGGTCAAAACAGTGCAGGGTGGTTCACAGTGAGTGTTTTGGGAACTTAATCAAATATTTCTCCTACATGCATGGAGGTGAGTATGATGCAAAGCGACACACTTTAGGATGTGAAACCTAAAAGAAATGTCTTGTGCATTAATTAAAATGTTGCCAGTTGTGCCGTTTTGTTTTTGTTTTGCACACAGATAAGTCGACCTTTAAGAGTTGAGAGCATGCACTGAACGTAAAAAAAGCTGATTCTCTTAATGTATACAGTCACAATATTTCACAAGCTCTGAGAAACTGTGGTTTTTTTTTAATTTTTCAAGTGTATTTTTAAATGTTTTTTTTTGAATATTATTTTCCTGTGAAAAATGCATTTTCTTGTCTTTTGAATTGGAAAAATATAAGGAAAAGAAAATAACACAAATGTGCACACTGTATGCAACCAAATCCAACTGTTGTTATCTATAAAAGCTTGGTCTCACTAGAATTATTAATGTTAGAGGGTTAGATGGACACTATTTAAAAAATAGCCTCTGTTTTGGCATTGTAGTAACGTGTCCCATGCTGTCCCACATGGTCCCACGTGGTCTTACACAACCACACTCTTTGTACAACTTATGGCTTGTAAGCACCTGGTCACCCTACTGTGGACTGCTTAGTTACTCAAAATTAAAACTTTGGTTCGAGGATAAAGAAACATTTCACTTCCTAACATCCTGAGTTAATACTTAGACCTTATCTAAGTCAGGTTGACATGGTCTAAAAGAAGGTGTGCTGTCTTGGATTTGCAGAAAATGATCGTGCCAGTTTCCAACAAAAATCTGACTCAAAGTCTGTGCTGTTTTTGTAAAGCAGAATGACATTATTGACTGAGTATGACTGTTAGTACAGGAAGGTTCCCATCACTTTAAGAAAATGTTTGTAATTCACCTCAGGGAGCTGTGGTGGATTTATGCTTCCTGTTGATGGTCCTATAATGCCCTTCAATGTAAATCCCTTTCCTTTGGAAAAAATAACATATAGTTTATTCAAACATTAAAGAGCCAGAGGCAGGCACACCTGGCTTTTAAGGGAATGCTAGATGACGCATAATTTGTTAGATTTATGATGCTTTGGGACACTTTTTCTTTTATTATCCCAATATGCAACTTAGGCCCCAATAGGTCTGCTGGAGAGTTTTATGTTTTTTTCAGCCTATAGTCTCAACCCACTCTGACTCCACTGACTTATGATGTGCATCACTGATCAGATTTACACAGCTCCCACTGGAGCCATAAAGGCTTTATGCAGTCCCCCTTTTTGTATACCTAGGGGGGATTTCTAACCAAGTACCTCTTTTGTCAGTTCACCTCCATCACATGTGAAACACATTTAGAAGAATTTGTTATGAAAAACAAGACTGACTTTGTAACAATGAGGAAACTTTTAGCATTTAAGGAGCTCAATCATTTTTTCATAATAAAGACATGAATCTGTGTTAACAGGTTCTCCCACAGCATCGATTGTCATAATCTAGGTGTCAGGAAAAAAATCTAGTTAATGAAACTGTCATATAAAGCAGATGTGTCAAATTACTTTGTCAGATCTGTTCTGATTTAATGAAGATTTTGATCCCTGAAGCAAAAGGGCCTAAAATAAAAAAATAGAGCTGTCATTTACTGTAATCCATTATATAGGAAAACGTTAATCCAATCACTTAGGGATGAGTTGGGCATCTGATCAGACTCATAATGAGTGGATGTAAGGTCTGGAACTTTGAAATTGAAGAGGAAGTATGAGTTATTCTGTTACTCTATTGGTTAAATTCAATCCAGGACATCATGTTCCACTGGAATGATTTTCCTGGAACCAATCAGAGCTGCTGTGCATAATCATGCAGATGGGGGAGGTCTGACTGGATTTCCTAAAACAAAATAAGACTCCAACATCCCTGAAGGAGAGGAGAGGAGACAGCAGAGAGGGATGGAAAGAGAGGAAGACAGGGACAAGAGGAAACCAAAGAAAATAATATGACAGAAGAAAAGAAAGATGACGGGGTCAGGACAGTAAAAGAAGGAGAGCAGAGGAGAGAAGAGTTAAAGTAATGACCTGTCTAAAATGGATGGAAAGAATACTGGGGTGAGCGTGAAAATTCAACAGACCAAAACCTAAAAGCAAGGGAGCAGAAGAGTGGCAAAACAGAGAGAACAAACAGAATAGGAGAGGAAAATAAATGTGGTGTGTGCAGGAGGGGAAAGCGCAGGAACAAGAGATAATAGCAGAGCAAAGCTAAATAGATCTCTAGCATCTGTGCCCTGGGAGGGAGATATATGTGTCTGCACAGCCCCGCCACAGAGATAGGACAGCACAAGATGAATGAGATGGGTAAATATGCTCATGCTCATCTTATAACTATCATGGACATTCTGATGATAACAGCAGGTGTGTTATCATCTCTGTGTGAATGTGTGTGTTCTTTTATAGTGTTTTTATCTGTGTGTCTGTCTGCAACTTTGATTCACTGAGAAAAGGGTGTGGATGTGTAGTTTGAATAAAGCTACACACACAATACTCAACAGTACAAACTCTGTAGAGTTAGCAGAAATGTTGCTTATTATGATTTCTTCAAATAGTACAGTTTAAAAGTCAAAATCATAATTGTATCTACCATATTGTATTGTATCACAGTGTATTACATTGTATTATATATTATAATATACTTAATGTTTCATCATACAGGACGACACCCTGTTTGTTGATGGCTGACTGTTGCAGCAGCTCTCTCTTATTTGTCCATTTCTTGCAATTTTTTCATCTCTTTTTCATAATCTTTGTATTTGGAGTGGATCATTACTTTGTATGGTTCATCTGTTGGTCATGGACACCAAACTGGTATTGTCTCCAGTGTTATTATTATTATTTTTTTTTACTATTTTTGCTCCTGTGTTTGTCTGAAGATCCTACATGTAACCATGGCCTCATTGTTTATACGTGAGATCAGCTGTAAGCACCCTGTAGCATGTCAATGCTAACAGGTGCAAGGTCTGATGTTTCCCCACAAGGTGAGGATGACGTGCTGGTTCTCAGGTGCGAGCTAAGAAGTGATGACATCGACCTGTCCTTCCTTCCGTCGTTATTTGGAACGCAAGATCTATCACTAATAAGATGGATCAGCTAGCCGTGCTAACCCAGCAAAAGAGGGAATACCAGAAGGCAGAGTAGCATCATGCTATTCACAGATATGGCTAACAGAGCTAATACCAGACACCAACGTCACATTGAAAGAGCTTCACCTGCTGTGAGCAGACAGGATCCAGGAGACAGAGACTGAACAGACTGCTGAAGAAGCTCAGTCCTGGACCCTGTGGAGGTGGAGGCTGGCTGAACTGGAGAATGATGGACAAGCTGTCATCATCTATTTTCTTATGGAGCTTTTTGCACTTTCTTTACACTTTCTTACTCTGGTTTTCTTGATTGCTGCTGTAACTCCTAAATTTCCCCTGAATTTTCTATTCTATTCTATTCTATTCTATTCTATTCTATTCTATTCTATTCTATTCTATTCTATTCTATTCTATTCTATTCTATACCCATCTAACGTTAAATGTATGGATGCAGTCTCTTTGACGTTGCACATCTGTTTGTGTTACAGTTTTAAAGCAAATCATCAACTGAAACTATACCAGAAATTCTGAAGTCAGCCAAGCTTTCTTCACGTTTGTTTGGGACAAAAAAGCAGGCCTTTGTCCTTTTTGCATACAGCTACAGGATGCCTGCCTGTTAGTCAAGTCAGCCATGTCTGGGCAAAAGTTGTAAGTTTCATTAAGTTGATAATAAGTTATATAAAAAAAATCATCCTTAAGAAAGTATGCATATATACATACACATATGTATGTGTGTGTATTCTTGCATTTGTGTAGATGTATAAATAATTATACACCTGTATATCTATATGTATATTCATACATTTGTAAATAACACACAGTTATTTACATGTTTTTTTTTATATAATTTGTAATTTCATTATAATTTCAATAAGTCCATCAAAAATAACAATTTAAACAGAAATGTATAAGTACAGTAAAATAAATTGGTGTCTGAATGTCTGCAAAGGTTGTAAAAACACAAACACTGTATCTGTTGAGAGCTCTGTGCCACAGTATTAAACTGTAGCAACGCTTTTTGAAGTAAGCTGATATTTTAAACACTTTTTGTTTACCTTTTTTTAATCTACATAAAGTGTGTGGGAAAAGTTTAAAGTTGCACTTTCATCTTAAAATTCAGCATTTTTGACTGAGTGACATTTACCATCAATCCATCTTTACCCCCTCAACAAGTCGCTTTTTATTGTGTGCCTGAGTATGCAGGCATCTACTTGTTATGCTGGAAAAATAAATATGAATAAAAAAATGCTCCATCAAAGTTAGCCTTTGCCGTTCCCCTCACTTTCTATGTATAGATCACAGGCAGCTTCTGAGACTGTTTGTAGCTGACATCTGAGCAGCGCAGGTACACAGCGGGGGGCCGGGACTCATGTATGCACATCTCTACGGAGGTCTGTTTGTGAATAGAAATGTGTTGTTTACTTCTATATTAGTTGTACCCAAGAGTAAATGTACACCTCACTTGTAAACCTCAACTCTGGATGGAAAAAAAAAGTGTATTTTAATTGTTTTTAAGTTTAAAATTCAGATTTCTTTGAGAGCTGTGGAAAGTTAGGTTAGCACATTAGCATAGCGCTCTTGCAGCTGCTGCAGCAAACACAAGAGTGAAAGTCTGTGTTCCTTATAATCTGTCTGACTGTCAGTCGCAGAGAGATTATCACTCTTTCCACAGTGTGTGGCACTGAGCTCTGCAGATGTTGAGTTTGGGAGAAAAAGAAAAAAAAAACTTCTTATCGACAGCTTTATCTACTTCAAGAACATACCCCCAGGTGACTTAAAAGGGACTGACTTCAAAAGCTGGAAGAGTCAAACACTGAGCTGACCAGCCAGATGCCCGTCTCCTTGAATCTTTTTCCAAGACCTCTACCTTCTACACACTGACTTTTGATGTTGAGACTACAAGGAGAGAAATACTCTATCTCAGACTGTTTACACTTACTTCATTTGCACAGAGCTAATCTTACGGTTTTAAATTCTCTTTTTGTCTGCTCATAAGACTTTGAAAGTTGAACTGTGAATTAAATTCTCATGTGATCAAACCTATTCTGGCAGATGTTCACTGAGTTGGTATAGCTTTCTGATATATGTTACCAATGTAGCTATACTTAAAGACGCCATAGACCTTGAGTGGAGAAAAGTGATAATTGTTTATTTACATACTATAGGGCTCGATAGCTTGTCACACACTTGAAAGGTCAAGCTATCAAGTACCTAGCTTCCACTGAAGGAGAGAGTGCTAATTAGCCTACCCATTTCTCTGTGTATCCTTACCAAGGAGCTTGCATACTTGAGTGCAAGGTACAACATATGGTAAAACCCACTGACCGAGTAAATTTGTAATATTTACAGCCTTCCCGAGGGAAGAGAGATGTCTAGTTGGCATTTATTGGCTTATTTAATGGCAGGGTAGTGTCATTAGTAATGGAGTATATAGCTGTATTCAGACCAGAAAAGTCCTTTGGTCCACTTGTTTGGTCCGGACCAAAAGCGGACTTTATTTTTTTCGTTTGGTGCGGTTCGTATTCAGATTGTACTTTTTGCAAGTGGACTATATTCTGTAAACACATCCACGTGTGTGACGATCAGTGCTCTCATTGGACAGCACTGACAAAGGCGGCACACAGAATACTGACCTGGAAATGGAGGTAAATGTGTGTTTGTGCTCTTATTAGAGCTGCAAAATCATTTTCAGTTTCAAGAGCAGCTCCTTCAAAGAAGCTTAACAACCGTTTCAAATTTTGGAACAGTGAAGACGAATGCGCGCAGCAAGGAGACACTATGCTCTGCGTGTCCTGACCCACAACATGCTAGCAACAGCGTGGCTAAACAGAAGACGGAGGATCAGGTATGAACCAAAGACGGTCAGGTTACGGTGGCTTTACAGGCCAAAAAGGCGCATGTATCCTGTAGTTAGTTCAGATGGACCTTGGTTTGTATTCAGACCTGCACCAGAGAACCACAAATTGCACCAGAGTTCGTTTGGAAGTGGACCGAGACCACCTCAAAAAGTGGGTCTCGGTCCGGTTGTTTGGTCCGCACCAGGGTTCGTTTGTGTCTATTCACACCAGCATGAAAAGTCCACACCAGCGTGGGAAACGAACCCTGGTCCGTTTAAAGTGGACGTAACAGTCCAGGTCTGAATACGCCCTATATTAGAGTCCTGTATAAGTAAAGATGTGTGTATGAAGAAAGGGGTGTCTAGCAGGTGATAACAAATGATTAAGTATCAACCTGAAATAAATAAATAATAATAATGATAAAAAACTGCAGTTCATTGAGTGTCCACTCAAGGCTGGTCCCAAAAGCCAACGAAACCCAATTGGTGTCATTAAAGACGCTATGAGGAGGGTCTGTTTTAATTGGGCTGCCTTCTGGCCTGGAGTCTCACACACACTGGCATAAATGGCTTTGAGTGAGGTGTGTGTTTGTTTTGGAATTGAATGGAGATCAGATCAAAACAAATTTTTTTGTTTAAGACATTTTTCATACAACGCGCCGGGGTAAGGTATTTATCAGAACAGTTACGTAGCCCTATGGTTTGAAATGCGAAATCAAGTGAACACTGTAGTAGCTGGCTATATGTAGTGCTATCGGCAACCCGGTGCTTTGATGTATCTGTAGGCTAACGTGACAAAAAGTAAACACTGTCAGTTTGTATTTAGTGTAGTAGCTGTTAATATTTAGCACAGCTGACAGCCTGGTGCTCTAAAACTGCATTTCCACCAAGCAGTCCGGGTCAGTTCAGTACAGTTTGGGACAGTTTGGTACAGTTAAGCCTGATCCTGTTTGCATTTCCACAGCAAACTGTGCCCTCTCGTGGTGGGCGGCGTGTAAGCCGGATGCCGGAAGCCGCAGCTGTTAAACAATAGCGCAACGCCGTAGCAGTTTACCTCGCTATTAAATCCAACAGAGCAGAAAAACGCGACACAGTAAACAAAGAGCACAGATGGAAGACATGCATCATTTCGTCCTCTCTGTGATTGTCATGTAGCTCTCTCTTACAAAGTGCAACCAAGCTTTGTTTCAGAGAAGTCTGTGTGTCCCAGGAGAAATGCAGCCACTGTCAGGGAAAGAGACGATTCTTTTGACCAATCAACGGTCTGTAGTGTGTTGCTCCACCTTCCGAGAGCAGATCGGTTCAGTCTGGCACCCATACAAAAGAGTCCCAAAAATTAGGTCGGCTCGTCTCGGTTTTTAGGGATCTGTCCCAGGATGAGTCAGTGGAAACGCCACAAAAAGCGCGCCTTACCAAGACGAACCGAACCGGTCTGCTTGGTGGAAACGCGGCTTAAGACATGTCAGTAATGTGTAATGTTAGTAAATCCTGGCTATGTCCTGCCAGTCATCTACCAATCAGAGCTAATGTAACCTTGCTCTTCATTTTATTGATAGACTCTCAAGTTTGAACAGACCACTGCAGAATAACTGCTACACGTGGGTTGGAATGAACACCATCACAAACAGTTAAGCTCATGTCTTGGCCTGTAGCTCGGGCTGTATCACTCTCCTGTTTAGCTTTCTTCTGCTCTTCTGTCTTTTTCTGTTTGACAGTTATGCTCCTGTGTCCACCATCACGGCAGTGGCATTTTGAAATAACCTGTACCTGTAATATTGGAGCTGATAATGTCACTTCAAAGTGTGGATTACAATGAGGCATACATCAATGGGAGACTTTTGCAAGATCACTTAGAAACTCCTCAAAGTCGCTTTAACAAAACGTCAGTTTTTCCAGCAGAAATGTTTTAAGGCAGGTACAAAAACCCCAACAAAATACAATCTCAATATGTAATTTCTCTTTTTTTATCTACTTTATACTATTTCTGTATCTGTTTTGATATACAAAGGCCACTAGTAATGCATAATTTGAGGCATGGCTGGTTTCACTGACAGGTGGAAGCATAGTGGCTCTTTGCCTGGAGGCTAGAGGCCAACCTTCTCTTTGCTGGTCTCTACATTATCCAAGAGTTTGCTGGCGTCAGCAACTGAATTTGGCAACCACCACTGGAGGAGTCCCAGTTTTAAGAGGCAACATGGGGTCTCTAAAAGTATGAGGCAATGCTCAAAACTTCAGTTTGTGGAGTGGCCACTTGAGGCTGAAAAAAAAGTACAGAAAGAAAAAGAACTTTGTTTATGAAACAGACGTGTTACATCATGGAGACTACGTCCATTTGTTGTACAGTCTAAACAGATACAGGTAACCAGTGAGTGACATCACTGTGACCACCGTATGTCTTTGTTTGGTAGGATCTGTCCTGATGGCCATTCAGTCTGTCACAACTAATGCAGCAAGTCGTCTGATAAGCTGGTCTCTTTTAGTCACTTTGATTTGAAACAGAAAACTCAATACTTTGAGACTTTTGAGGAGATAAAAGAGTTACTAATGACTGCAATCCTGCAGCTTGTTCACTGCCTTCATGGACACAAGAATTTTAATGATAGCATATTAACAATTTGTTTGTGTCTGTCAACATGCATTTTGCTGTTGTCCTTTATTCAGGAACACAAATGGTGGAATTCACACCGTCCGATACATAACAGAGGTGTCCCTGGCTGGTGATTGTAAACAAGAGTGCTAGGTGAAGGTGAATAACAAATTAACTGGGGCTCAAACCCTGAATGAGAAAAGAAAAGAGAAAATAACACAAGGACAAAGCAATAATAGATGTTTCACAAACCTCTTCAGACTCCTAACTTAAATTGGATTTTAACTCCACAGAGTGCAGGTTGTAGATGTTTATTTTCATTCAATCGTCAAGCGCCACTGATGACAAGTTAACAGCCCTGCCTCAGAATGCAAATCATGTTGGCTTTCTCATTTCGCTGCCAGGTGGGGTTCTCAATGTGTCGCTCAAGCGAGTCTTGCTTTCACTACAGAGCCTAAAATATGTATAATTGAAAAGTGAAATGGTTCCTTTGTCAGACTCTGTTGTTAAATCTTGGCTTCAATGCCCGTCATCATGACAAGCTACCAAATACATATTTTCAATACCTCTGGCACTTCAACGAAAGGAACAAGACATTTCTTTTTAAGTTTTCCAAAATGAGAAAGAGAACGCTGCCTCCATCATCGGCCTTAGTTGGTTATTTGACCCATTGTTCAGCGTCATTAAGGGCTCAAACTGTTACCTCAAATAGCCAAATTTATCATACGTGACAAAACTGCACCGCAAACCTGAGTGTAATCTGATGTAAAGCATTTGAAGGGACAAAATCACATTACAGGTGAGAAAAATGAACAAAAAGCCTCAGGAATGGAACTTGGAAAAGGTTTCTTTATGAGATCATCTTATTGTAAGAGGAGAAAACATAAAATGAGATATTCTTTCCTGGGATTATTTCCCAGTGCTGGAGACATTCTGACCACTTATATGTACCCTGCCTGCAGCCACAGCCATAAATGGCTCCCTGATGACAGTTCTGTGCATTATAAGCCCATTTACTGTCATGTAAAATCTTGCCTTACAAAAGGAGACACAGAAATTCGGCACGGGGTGTTAAGGACAAGGTGTAATTCTTTCAAAAAAAGCAAGGAGTAGGTATTGTAAGTTTGACAGCTCTGAGTGTTCTCCTAGCTTATACACTTGTGTCTTGAGCCCAGACTAAACCCTTCTCTTTTTTTTATAAAGAAGAACTACCTTATAATAAAGTCACTGAGCAGAACATATGTTAAGAAAACCCAGAAACTTACTGACAAAGTTAAAGTTCTTAAGGGGGACATATCATGCTTGTTCCTCCTTTTCACTATGCCAGACTAGGATGCCGGTAAAGCATTTCTGCCCTCAGTACAAGTCATTTAGTTCCTTCATTGCCTCACAATAGCGTTCTCAATATCCTCATTTCAGGCCATTCTGAAGATCTCGTTGAAACACTCTGTTTGCAACGTCACAGCCCTTTGTGCTCTGATTGGTCAGTTCTATCAGAGGGGTGGAGGGGGTAGAGCCAGGGGGCGGTTTTTGCAGCATAGCAGTATTTACAAAATTGCCATATTGAATGGGTCAGACCGAGCGAGTTTGCTGTTTGCCAAAACTTCACCGTAAGGCATTGATAGCACTAATAAAATGGCTGAGTGTAGGATACGTCCTTTTGTATTGGACCCCAAGTCAGTTTATACCTGTATTTCTATAACAGGGCTCCATCCTGCTCCTTCACTTTTCTCTGTCTGTTTTATCCATCATGCTGAAAGTGTAGTCTAAAGATCGCCTCTACCATCAGTTCCTCACTATGTTATTACTGCAGCATTATTGTGGTCCAGGTTCACAGTGCATGTCAGAACAAGCATGCAAATATCACAGTCTCACAAGTATTACGACATCTGCTAAAACTACAGTGTTTTAACTGCTAATTCACCATGTAAAGCCGAGCTGCTCAGCAGAGCAGAGTCCCTGCATCCAGCACTGAGTCAGTCGGCTCTTGGTGGGTGTTTCCCTCGGCGGCGGTTGTGTGACTTACTGACATCACAGAGGAGGAGCTGCTTTATCAGATTACTCTAATAAAAAGAAAGGATCCTTGTGTCGTCACGAAGATCGAAATCTTGCGGCCAAATGGCAATGATCTATTTTCAGAGGCATCAAATCTCATTCTAGGATATCAGAAAAAATACAGTATCTAATTTTTTGAAAATGAAAGGTCTTGTTTTCAAATTTATTATATTATATGTAAGTATTAAATCAGGGATCAGCATGATATGTCTCCTTTGAAGAAGTAAAAAAATCATCTGGAGAAACAAGAATTTACCAAAGCATAGTGTTGATGCTTTTTGATGCAGATCATGCACCAATATGCTTAAGGACATATCTTTATGTGTTGGAATAGGCAGCCATTTTGGACACACTGTGTCTTTGTTAAATAAAAGCACAGAGAGTAGCCAGCAGCACTTATGGAAATGTATTTTTTATGCAACAGCCCATTGCCTCTGCAGCGTGTGCTTGGAATTTCCAGCTTACAAATGTGATTCGGACACAATTCCTGTATGGTTTGTGAATGAGTAAACACTTGCATCTACATATCTGTGCCTTAAGAGATTTCATAACATGTAGCATTGGGCTGTGGTATAAATTGGTCATGTCACCCTAAAAAAAACACACACAGACTCTGAGCACACTGTGTTTTATTGCAATGTTTGTTCCCTCAGAATGTGATTTCAAGATCAGGCGTTCTCCCTGAACAGCAGATCAACATTTGTAATAACAAATACACACACTCATCAATAATCTACACATGCAGAAAGCCAGAGGCAAGGATATATTTCCTTCCCATCATGGACCACAGAAGATAACTGTAAGGTAAAACACATCTACACATTCGCCTGTCTCTAATCATGAGTCACGATGTAGCTCCAAAGCATGGAAACAGGATTATAAAGGGTAACATCCTGTACAAAATCCATGCACATCTTAACATATCCTGCAAAAGATGCTCATAGCTATGTTCTGACAGAGATGGGAAACAGCTGATGGACTGCATGTCTTTCTCTGGACACTGTGAGGAAATGATACACAGGCTAACGATGGTTAGTTTGACGCTGCAGGTTTGTTTATATAAATGCCCACCTACAGGATGCCCTCAAAATTTAGAGTGATATTTTGTGTCTTTTCTTTATCAGTATAAATGGATCCAACAGAAGAAGAAACGAAAAAAGACAAAGGGTGTGAAGGAGGGAATAGAACTCACTTTGCAGCAGGTTCAAATCTGAAGTAAAGAAAATAATCGTCTGATATTTTCATAATTTTACAAGTTTGAGCATTGATTCCTGGTTTACAGACCAAAAAAGAGGGCAAAAAAATTATTTTTTTTGTTTAATGAAATCCACTTGATGATATTTCTCATGTGTCCACTGTCAGGCCTTTTTTGTTTCAGCTGAGGAGTCTCAATTTCCCTCACAGCTGCTCTCTGGAAGACTACTACGAAGGAGAATAAGGGCAACAGTGGAAAAATAAGGAAAGGGGAAAAAAAGTAATTGAGTAATAATAATGAAGTCATTATGTGACAATAATTAATTTGTAGTGCCACCAAATGAAAGTTGTATTAATATTGTAATAAAATTGTAATATTAGGAGAATAATGATAAAGCCTTACTAACTTTATAATTTATCATGATCTATGTGAAATGCTGAAAAATCATTTAGGACGTTGTCAAAACATCGGTCATTAATATAAATTCTATACATTTTATTTTGCTGTGGCCAAAATCCTAAAAAGTAAATACAGTATGAAAGTAAATGCAGTTTAGTTCTATCTGTCTGTTTAGGGACAAGAAAAAAACTTTTAATTGACAGGGTGGAGTGAGATTTGATTGATCCAAAGGGCGTAGAACTGTGTATAGACTAAATGGACATGTCCACACCAATCTCAACTAATACTAAGGTTGAAGGTAAAAAAATGAACCTCATGCAGCACACAAAGGGTTAAAGTCTTTCCCACTTCGTCATTGCCTCCCAAATACGTCTATGAGACCGGTCTGGATGTCAGGCAAGAAAAGAAAGGTGGAAGGCTTTTTACCAAAGTGTAAGGTAACCAATAATGAATGCAAAACACCATTTCCAGCTGTTTTCTCACTCTTGATTGATTGATTGGTTACTTTCACTTTCCTCAGGTGACAGAAGGAGCAACAGAGCTGTCCTGTTTGTCAGACAGCAGTGGAGTGGCAGGGTTACAGCAACAGGTGATCTTGACTAAGGACATGGTGGATAATTTAACCTCTTAAAGTGATACTCCGGGATGGAACAAGTTGGGTCCTATCACAAGGTTTAGGGCAGAAATTACCCCTACAGCAGTGTTTTTGTGCAGCAGAAGCCCAGGGCGCACGCACCAAACAACCCCTCCCTGCTCCTCTGCTGGTTTCCTCTGCACTCAGACGGGGCCATATTTTACTTGACCAAAAACACAAATAAACTGATATCTGTCTGCATTCACGCTTTGTTTAGAAAATTTTCAGCGCGTTACTTTCACACAAAAACACCGCTAAATAAGGCTCTAATTCTCATCGTGTCTCTTCGTCCTGGTAGACTACCTGCGTTTGTTAATATCTGGCACGCCCTGCGCGCGGACTGATACACTAAGTGGCGAGCACCTCGTAGCCAGCTGTGGCTCTGCAGCGGAGGTAGCGCTGTTTTACGACAGGATGAGAACTAGAGCCTTATTTAGTCGTGTTTTTGTGTGAAAGTAACGCGCTGAAAATTCTCTGAATAAAGCGTGAATGCAGACCGATATTCGATTTTTTTGGTGGGAGTCTGTTTATTTGTGTTTTTGGTCAAGTAAAATATGGCCCCGTCTGAGTGCAGAGGAAACCGGCAGAGGAGCAGGGAGGGGGTGTTTGGTGTGAGCGCCCTGGGCTTCTGCTGCACAAAAACACTGCTGTAGGGGTAATTTCTGCCCTAAACCTTGTGATAGGACCCAACTTGTTCCATCCAGGGGTTTCACTTAAGACCCAGGATCCATTACATTTCTTCCTCTTAGACCCATGATGCTTGATTTTTTTACAACTTTGACTGATTAGTCACATTTAGGGACACTGCCCAGATCATCTCTTGGTGAAATCAAAACATTACACCAATTCTAGTGAAAACAACAACATATTTAAGAACAATAATACTACTAACAAACACCTTATAGAGAACTCATAACACAAATAATCAAACTTCCAGTACAAACACCAAGTTTAGTTATTATACTTATTAGGTCTTACTTATCCAAAATAGCAAGGTGAGTGAAAACATGCAGACCAGATTAAAGCTCGGGTCTTAAGAGATCAAAAATGGTAAATAAAATAAAATAACTGAGCTTTGATTTTGTATATGAATATATAAGGAGCAGGCAGACAACTTGTTTTTATGTAAACAGATTTTCCAGTAGTACTTCTGATTTAGTGATCCTGGTTTTTAGGTTTTGTCTTGAGCAAGTAACTTTTTATTTTAAGAAACTTCATTAGAGAAGCCTTTTTTTTTAAATGATAGCCTTCTGGACTGGTTTTGACACCAAGTTAGGCTCCTCAATGCTCCAAAGCCGTCATAGTGCCAGCACATGAGCGGTCAATGCGCTTGTGTTTTGTTGTTAATCTATGTATAGTGTAACGCTTAATGCAGTTATTTGAAATTTAAATGTGATTATAAAACAGCCATTTCACCTGTAATTATGTCATTACACAGTCAAAAAAAGATGTGGTGGTGGCGGCAGGGGTTGGGGATGGGTTATGCCCCCACCCATGTCAAAATTAAGCCTACGCCACTGATTGATCCTTTCTAATGTACCTGTGGCTTTTACCACACACTCACACAGTGTACAGAAAATATGGTGTATGTCAAAGAAATCCAGAGAGTGGTTAGGTGTTTAAGCCAGTTCATTATTGTTTGGGTTAAAATCTTTGAACTCACAGATTTAAGAGACTCAAACTTGTTAAATTTGTGTCATTCACGTCATCTGTTGCAAATTTACGTCTTGCCAATGCAGATTTGCCAACTACTACAGACTGTTGATGTGACAAATCAGATCGACCAAAGACAACCTGGCTAAAAACAGCCTTGGCTGTGGCCGCCATAATGAGACATGCTGGAGAGGGACCACCAGATTTGGTCACGGTGGTAAATTTGAAAGTGAAGTTAGCAGTCCCTAGCAATAACATGTCAATCAAACACACTCACATGTGGTTACATTGTGTGGGTGTGTGTACATGTGTCACTCTGTTTCTCTATCATTCTATGTGTGTCAGGCCTCAGGGAGGGACATCAATGTCTGTGTCGCCGCGGGGGAGTGGGCTCAGCCATTACAGCATCATGTGGCCTTGTCTAATTGTGTCTCACAGCATCTTTCCCATACTATTCATCACCCTCTGGATGAAAGAGAGGGGAAGGTACAGTTGATGCTGCATTATGTCTGTGTGAGGGATTCATAATTCAAGGTGGGAGCAGTGAGGGAGATCAAAAGACGCCACAAAAAAGCTGAGGTATGGAGAAAATAAAGGGCCAGAGACAGAAGGAGAGGGAGGGACACATTCATAAGAGCAGATTAAAAACATGGGGCTGTAACAAAGACGCTAAAGCAGTCACACATGTAAGGGTCAGCGTATTCACACTCCACATTTTAATGAGAGACAGATGCGTGTGGCACTACTGTAGACTGCGCCTCCAGTGTGATCACAGACTGTCGCTCAGATATCACACAAAAGAGGGACGGCGGAGGGAAAAAAGAGCAGACACATGGAGTTGTGTTTCCTTTTTTGCTTTGAGAGCTTGTGGGCAGACAGACACGGGAGAAGTTCCCTCCCCCCGCTCTTTATTTCCCTCTTTGTTTGAACTCCTCGTTTCTCACATTTCTTTTTCTTCTGTGATTAGCAGTGTCCTGTCAACACCTGCCATATTTCTCTGACAAGGCGTCATTAAGTGCAGGGAGAAATTTGTTTTAAATTGAACACTGAGAGCTCTCTGAGAGTGTTTTTGCAGCACTGTCAGGCTTTTTTAATTAAGGTGGCCTAACAAACATGTTTTCCTGCGGAGTAAAAACAATGCAGGTCCTTTCAGAGTGTCTGACTGTGAACTGTTGATAATGGCTTTACTGTACTGCCAGCCTTTCACATTGGACAGCCTTAACATAAATGGTATACATCAAAGTAAGCAGGCATTGTTGTCTTTATTCCCTCTGTAATGCACATTTCGTGAATGTGAGCTTATACACAATCCCTGACTCTCTGAATGTTGGCACAGAGTTGTAAATGATTAAATTAACTTTTTAATAAATGCTTCTCTAATTGTAACTTCTGACTCTAAACACTCCGCTTTGAGAAACAAACACTCTTAAACAGCCATACTTAATACTTTAGCTTCTAGTGGGAGTGCATAACAGAAAAATAGATGATACACATATTGAGAAGTCTCTATTACAGTTTTTCATTAGCATGCAGTGCGCTCGGCGAGCTTTCATGAATTCTTCATTCACTTGGAGATGTAATGAAGTCTTTTCTTGTAATTTGGCCCATCAATAATTAGCAGACCTCACTGAATGGTCTCTGGGAATGTGGCTGCGAGAGATCCTATACCATTAATATTGCATTGAACTCTTTCCCGCTTATTAGCAAGGCTAGGTCCTTAATGAGCCAATAGTCCTTAGTATTGACAGTATTTTATCTTTATGTACCTCTGTTGATTGAGATTTGGACATGAAACATTAAGGATAATGACCCTGGACAGCAGGGTCAAAGAGGTGATGGAGGGTGTTGTTTTTTTCAAAAGCCAGAAGAAGAATGGACTTGAAGAAGTGAATGTTTAAAAGATGATCCTGATGAAAGTTTGATATCAGGTGCTCTTAACTGTGCACATTTTCCAAACTTTCATTTTTTCCCCCTCTCATATTGCTCTACCTGTTTTTCTCTGACAGATAAATGTTACCTTTGGGGCTCAGTTGTTGAAAAAGTCAGTATTTCAAACAGTATTTGAAATTTCATTCTGTGTCTAGCCAGTATCAGCTAGCTCATGTTTCAGAGTTAACAAATCTTTCCTAAACTGAAGGTAAAAAAACACACAAAACCTAATTTACCGCTCTCCGATAACCAAACCAACAAAAAGTGTATCAAACAAAAATAATTTGGAAGTAAAAACCTAAACTGTGGTTCTGTCCTGATACTTAGCATTTCCTTTAAAAATGACAAAACATGTAAAATGCAGTAAGTTGTGTCGACAACAACCCCTAAAGGTTCAGTGTCAGTTAGCACCCCCCTGCTGTGTTGATTTTCATTTTTTTCACAGAGACGTGGAAAGCTCAAGCTTCAATACTGATAGCCACCTCAAAGTCACAGATAACAGATTAAGTCTGTGAAACAGCCATGCAGAGGATACACGGGGTCTGCAGGAATTTTTGTTACTTGTTCGTAAACACAACATTCAAATTGGGCTCTTCCTCCTTGACTCAGAGCCAGCAGCAGCACACACCCACAGCCTCCGGTCGAGACTACGTGAACACATTCACTATAGCCCAGCAACCACCTGCAGCATCACTTATCTACATGGGAAAGACTCAAGAGCTGTGCACCTGAATTGGCATCTTATTTCAAGCTAATCACAGGGTTATTTGGCACATACCTGCTTAGTAGAAAACCAACCTGTACCGCTCTTCGTCCCGTACTGCTTGCCAAGTGCCTGAAAGTGAGTGAAAGTTGAGCCAAGCTTCATCCTCAATCAGGAAAATCTTCTTTCTGTTTGGCGTTTCTTTTCACTTTGGTTATTTTTCTTTCTCCGATCTACATCCACCATCTCAGCCGCTCGGGGTAGCTTCCTCGCTATAATCCACACAAGCCACTTGCGCACTGGGGGCACTGTGATTGATGTAACCACAATTAATCTACACCAAATTAGTCCCAATACAACCAAAACATCAACATACAAGCAAAGGAGAGAGTTTGAGGCAGACACAGACACCGATACGCATGCGTCCAATCAAATTCAATGCTCTTCTTCTGGCTTAAAAAACATTGACAAGAGCGGCTCCTGCCTGCCGGGGTCCCCCATCCAGGTCTACACTCCTTCTGATCCTCTATGCTCTTCTTGTGAAAGACACCTGGTGCTCCCAGCCCAGTGCGGCTCTGAATCTCTAGCCAGACTTTTCTCCTCTGTTGTTCCCAAATGGTGGAATGAATTCCAGAGTCTCTTTCTACTTTAAGAGATGTCTGAAAACTTATCTGTTCAGGGAACACTTAAGCACTTAATCTGAGTCTTTTCCTCTTTGTCGTCAGGGGTAGAATGAGTCAGTTGGTCTGAGACTCAGCTCTTATTGATTTTCCAGCACAATCACTGACTGTTTAAGTATATTGTTGCAGCAATTAATTTTGGTTTGTTGGCTAGATTGCTCAACACTTCTAAAAAAGAAGAAGAAGAAAATCCTACACTTAATGTGGCATCTGCAGCCGAATAACATGTAGCATTGTTGTTGCACTATCTAGGTTTTCCTTCTGTCTAAATTTTTGCTTGTGCTGTACCTTGATGTGGACAACAGCGTCTGCTAAATGAAACTATGGAACTGTATGTATTGAGGCCCAGAAGTGACGATGGAGCAGGCTTATCTCTGTAAAAGTTTACTTTTTTTCAGGAAAATCCTGCAGACTGTACCTTTAAGGAAGCAAATAGTCAATCTAAAGATTATTGGAATGGTGTAAAAAAAATTGTAGAAAGTATTTGGTCCCTCAGGATGGTTACAGGGTACAGGCACTGGGATGTCAGGATCTCTCTAGAGTAGCCAGTGCAGTAAACTCAAAGGGACGCCAGAGATGCCACTTTGAGGCAAGCGTGTCCTCAACACTAAAGACAATTCATGGAAATGATAAGTGATCTGTTGCTCTCACATTTTAACATTGTCCCATAAGGCTAGAGACCAAGACCGTCAAAAGCTTAAAAAAATAAATATTTTAAAAATAATTTGTTCCAAACACAATTAAACAATTAAATTCTGAAACTAACAGAACCACAGCACCCAACCCTAACACCCGACCCACTGATGAGAACTTTCCAGGCTTTTCTGAGTTTGCCTCATTTGACTGTGCAATAGTTTGTGAAATAACAGTTTTTCTAAAGTCTCTTTTATTTATTTTGTTTTACTGAACTTTTTTTTACCTTTGACACGACTGGCATACTGCTCACTGCGTGACTTTTTATCACATGAAATTGTTTTTTTTTTTTTTTTAATTTTAAATTCTAAACTATTCAAAGCAGCCTTTTATTCACAGACCAAAGGAACTGTGATGATACCAAGGACACCAAGCTCTCCTGATCTCTTGCAGTTTTAAAATGTCGTCTTGTTATCCATGTCTTTTCGTTTTTTGAGAAAGTTTGACTTTTTTTCCATCGTTTCTTCTCAAACTGGCAGCAAAATTGGATGATCTTAAGCATGGAGGGCCCATCATGCACTAACACAGAAACACAGAAAGTCATACACACACACACACATTTTCAGAACACTCCACATGAATCAGCCAACCACAAGGTGAGTGTGGCCGTAACAACTTCAGTTTTAAGTGCGTGCAGCTTCATTTTCAGCTTCATCTCTCCTCCACTTTTATTCTGATCTGGTTTTGATCCACATGGACGCTTGTTATCCGACTTTCATTTCCCCGTGGCGTTCTAATCTACCTCTCCCCTAATCACTGGCAGTGTCCAGGCACCAGCACCACAGTCAAGGGCATCCGTGTGCTCTCTAATGGCACCGCATGTTTGTTCGCCTGAATCCACCTACACACATTACTAATGGGCTGCACATAGGCCAGTCATGAATATGCATTCTCACATTGGACAATAGATTCAAAAACTAGAGCACAGAATGAAAAAGAACAACAAATAGTGTCTCTGTGTAATTGGCTGTCAGCAAAGGTAATATGCAAATTTGGACCCTTTCTTCCCCTGGTATTATATGAACAGAGAGCTGCTTTTTGATGTGTGTGAATAGGCGTTGATCAGATGTAGTCACTTGGATTAGACTGACTAACAAATCAGTTTCATAGCTTTTATGTGTTATATTTTGCAGTCTGATGGCAAAAACAGAAGTTTTGTTTCCTTACCACAGTTCTCCATTTGAATCCTTTTTGTCCAAAGTCACGATGAGTTTTACAGCTTGCACATGAAAAAAGGACATTTAAAGGAAGCAAATTAAACACGGTGGTGGTATCACAATCAATTAAGGATTTCTGGAGACACAAAAAAGCAGCCTTGGTTATGAACAGTGACCATTAATCGTACATCAAACACACCCAGAAAGAAACTTTTTTCATTGTAAGTCAATGCTCTGTCAGCATACAATGATGGAAAACAATAAAGATGTTATCCTCTACACAGCACCCTGACAGCTATTGAGCTGTCATTATACCGTTGTGAAGTCATTTCCATGCCTAACTTGAAAGCATATTATTATGATTAAAAACAACAGTGAAGTGTCAATCAATGCCATGCCATTATTGCCTCACATTTTGTCTCTGGAGATACCAACATGCTCTGGTTTCATTTTTCAGACCATTCTCTATTATGATCCTATTATGATCACAGTGGGGGGCACATTATTGCATGCAATCTGGGAAACCTTTGGAACAGTGTTTTCTTAAACTTATGCTGCCGTAATTCTTTGAGAGACCAGAGAGATGTGTGAAATGAAGAAGTCATTCATCATCCGTTCTTGACAAGCTTGGTGATGGTAGGGAAAAAGTAAGAAACTTGATACGAAACAACCACAATTCCCATTGATAGCACTGTACAGTGACTGTTTTGTGGTCACCCTCTTCCAAAAGGACTTACAGCTTAACTGATTTCCTCCATCTCATAAGAAGTACTCACAAATTTAGATGGAACCACTTTGAGAGAATCAATATTGGACTATCTTTGAGAGTCTTTTTTACCCCCTTGTCTGATTTGATGGAACAGCCCATTCTACCCCAACTGTTCAGCCAAGTCAAAATATTGGTGCCCCTCTGATGTCATTTCTGGAACCTGTCCTGTCATGTTTTACAACATGACAGGGTTCCTACAGCTCAAGCCAAGTTAAATTTAAGACTATTTAAGACTTTTTTGAGGCCGTTTGAAATCAAATTTAAGACCAAGTTGACAACGGACCACAATTGAAACAAACAAAACAACAAAATAAAAACACAACATGATTTACCTGGGTAAGAGGCCATTTTAACCCAATGTTTATTTTAAATAAAACATCACTTTTTGTCCTCTTTTTAACCCCATTTTTACAGCTCTATGCCTATTTTGCTCCCCATTCATCATTTTTTTTGGCCACTGTCGGAAACATTTTTGTAATTTTTACATGTTTTTTTTTTAAATTTAATATCAAATTTTATTCCCAATTTTGCTGCCAAAAACTATTTTCCTAAGCTACTTTTGGATTTTTTTTTGCAAATTTTTCCCAATTTTTATATGTTTATTTATATCAATTTCATACCTATTTTGCACTTTTTTATTATCCTTTTTCCACTTTCATACCATTTTTGCCCAGTTTTTGCAATTTCATCCCATTTTTTACCTTTATTCATACACTTTGTCCCACTTTTGGACCATTTTTATCTTTTTAAGCCCATTTTTATACCTTTATTCCTATTTTGTCCCCATTATTATTATTATTTTTTTTTTTTACCACTGTCAGAAACATTTTTGGAATTTTTACATGTTTTCTGAAATTTTATTTCAAATTTAATTTCTAAGTTTGCTGCCATAATCAATTTTCTAAGCCACTTTTGTGTTTTGTTTTGTTTTGTTTTTTTGTTTTTTTTTTTTGCCAATTTTTCACCTTTTTTTTCCCGCTCCAGGCACTGTAGTTAAAACCAAGACATGTGTCTGCTCTGAAAGATCCTGGTGCAGCCACATCACTGCTTTGTTAGTTCTGCTTTTGTGATTGCACAGTGTTGCCATGACAATAAATCAGTGAATTCTTTTTGAAAAAGAGATACATTTTGCTAAATATTTCTTCAATTCAATCGAACATAAATCTTATTAATGTGGTTACATTTTTAAGACTTTTGAAAATTGGATTTAAGACATTTTAATGCCAATTCAGGCCTTATTTTTAGAACTATGAATTCAATGCCTTTTAAGACTTTTCAAGGATCCGCGGGAACCCTGCATGATGACATACTGTCAAGAGCATGAAAGTCTCCTTGGGGTGTAGGTTCAAGGGAGATGGAGTGGACTCCATTTAGGGAACATGAGTTTGAGTCTTCTTCATGTCACAAAATGAACTTTTCGTCATGTGATAAATGATGAAAAGTACAGGCAGGCAGGGCCCCCTCATTGGTAAGGCTTCATGAGTTCATTGGGTGAATGGGTCTGGTAATATCATACACATGTTCAGGCAACTCAACCAGTGTTGATCAAGACCCAACTTGTGTCCCAGCAGTGATGGACCGCAGATCAGCCCAGCGTGGTATAAAACTCTGTAAAGCCAGCGGGCCACAAGCATACCACCTCTTGATGGCAGTTTACCTGCCACCCTTGTTTCTGGCAATCTTCCAGCTGACCCTGACACTTGGCAAGTTTTCTTCATTCTTTCCTTCTGACCACTTCAAGCACTTTTGCACTACCAGTCACAGTTCCCACACATTCAGTGTAATTTAATCTCAATGATACATATTCACACATCCCTGACCAACAGCAGGAGCACTTTGGGGTTCAACATTCGGTGTGCTAAGACACTTCTGTGACAGCAGGAGTAGAAATCGAAACCCCAGACCTTCCAGTATAGTGTGGGCTGCTCTCTTGCTCTGGTGAGTATCATCCACTTGGTTGGGCCTGTTGTTGTTGGATACAGCTGAGGAGACACTCTCAAGTGACCATGCCCCCAAGGGCTCTTGGGCAGGAGTTTGAGGTCCCTCTCTGAGAGCACAGAGTGTCAAGTATGTGTATTGGACATGCCCCTCAGCTGGAGGTTTGCTGGGTCATAAACAGTTTGGATTAAGAACTTTATGCTATAGGGTTTGGCTTACTATCCAGTCAGTCTAAGGGAGCCTGCGTTTCACCATGCTCCCAGCTCATACCAGCACTCATGCCTGGCACTGTGCTGGTTCTTGCTTTGACAACTGTTTCTCTACTTCCAGCTCTTTTGCTTCTTCCTGCTCAGTGCCTTATTCAAGGATAAGTTCGGTTAATACAGCTTTTACATTGTTTATAAAATGAAGTAGGACAAAATACTCACCCAGAAGGTTTTCCTGATCCAAGCAGTGCTTCGGGAGATATTTAGATCCAAAATCGTGCCGCAGACGTCCGTATAATGGGATCCATCGGGGCATAGACAGTGCCGCTCCTAAAACTGCATTAATCGTCCAAAAACTTGTGTTTTTCACCAATATTCCATCATGGTCCGCTCCAGGTTAGTCCTCTGTTGCAGTCTTTTTCACTCCAGACAGCGCTGTGTGGCTGTACTGAACTCTGAACTGACGAAGACTTTGTTTACCTTGCGCAGTACTCTTTAGAGAGCTGGCTCCTTTCTTTGAGGGGCAAAGGACGTGGTATTTGGGTACCGTATTTGGGTATATTGGGTGAGTATTTTGTTCTACTTCATTCTATAAACAATGTTAAAGCTGTATAAACCAAACTTATCCTTTAAACTGGGGCATTTGAAAGCTGCCTGACCTGCTTGTTGCCACTGCACTGAGGTGTCAATGTAGTTGTTCATCAGCCTGGGACTGGGACAAGTTGCTGAAGAAGATTTAGCCAGAGAATTTTAAGCTACCTAACACCTGTGGAATTTTCTTCTTTATGGGAATGTGGGTTCCTTCAACCTCCACGAACCTCCACTGCTAGACAAGAACTCCTTTGCACCAGATTGTTGTCAAGACTCCCCAGTGGAGTTGGAGTCAGTGCTTGTGGACTAGGTCTGTGACAATTTTGCTGGGTGATATAGTTTTCAACAAATTATTGCCAATATTATTGTCAACATTATTTTAATTAACCAATTAACCACTTATGTAATGATAATATATCATAATAGTGCAAGTACACCACTTTTTAAATGCAATTAAACTTTTATTTTAATGAACATTTGTAACCATTGTAAACAAAATATAAATATGCTAAAAAAAAGGCCCCCAAAATAAAATGGACTCTCGTTTTACTCTGCTGGTTAAAATTGCACTTGAATTAAAAAAAAATGTATAAAGGGCGAACTACAAGAACTACACAACTCTGTGAGTTCACACCCTTTTGGTGTGGTCGCCATCAAAAAAGGACATAGCACTACCTATTGAGGAGGAGTGAGATGTTCTCGGCCAAAAGTCTAATTCTCTTTTATGCATACGCAGACAAGACTAGCCCCCCTGCTGTGACTTTACGAAAGAGCTATGGCCTTAGTTGAACCGCTGCATGCATGATAACGTACTGAATGAGTGTTGACTGTCAGGATGGAGACTCTGCATCTCAAGGTGCAGTTTTTTCCCCAGCTGAGAAAACTGGGTATGGTAGTTAGAATTTAAGTGGGCATTCAAGTTTGTTTTGTTGGGACCATGTCAACAAATTAGGCATACTGGCTCATCCTTGTTGATGGGCTCACCTTTCTCATTTGGTTTGAAGCCGAAATATTCCCACACAGTGGAGCTGTGGCCTTTGGCTTTGAAATCAGATTTTTTTCCTTCCAATTTTTATTATGTTACCCTGCGTTGCTCCTCACGAGGCTCACTTGCTGCACTCTGTGTGTGTGTGATAACAGCCTCACCTCCCCCCACAGAGACAAAGAGACTAGATGACTGACAAGAGGGTTCACTCTGTACAGTCTGTTCATTCTACGACAGAACAAATGAGCCCAGGTGCTGAGACTGATGAGCAGAGTGAACCCTCTTGTCATCCAGCATAAACATAGCGATACACTGCAGCAAAATTATCTAGTTCATTTTCATTCATTGTGGGATTAATTGATTAATGATTATCATCCCAGGCCTTTTGTAGACATTGTGTGGTACACTGCCTTGTTGCTGCTCTCACCACCTCTTGAACCTCTTCGAGATTTCTTGTGTTACAAGCCTAGCTACCCTTACTAAAGAGCAGTACATGTGCCAAACTGGCTAAAGAGTAGTGTGTTTATCTTCATATCCTGAGACTTAGGATCAGTGATAAAACTCCATCTGTATATTTGACAGATTGTGAGTTAATATCATCAACACTGTTGATAAAACAGAAATCCAGACTTTTTCAAGATTCAAAGCCCTTGTGTGTCATAAAAGAAGACAAATTAATAAAATGTATTGTCAGGCCCTCAGTGCAGAAATAAACAGTCTAAAAACAACCTAAATCAAAAGACTCCTTTTAGCACGTCTTTTACAAGTTCCCCTGTAATTTAAAAACTAATAATCTTACATAAAATCTCTAACTCTCTGTGAAGAAGACACACTGTGTTCACTGAGACATTGCTGACTCCATGAGCTTCGCTGTGTGACAGTGTAGACCTTGACTGGAGCTCAGGAGTGCTTTGAGCTGCCTAGGGTGAATTCCTTATCTGCATATTCGTGGCTCTGCATTTCTCCTGCTTTTTTACATAAAAGCATGGGAGTTGCCTAATCAGACTTCCTGGGTCAAAGTTCACAGTTGCTGGAGGAGAGAAAGATTCTCCTGGGAAGGACATGTCCAGATGTGGTTTTCCATTCCTTCACATCTCCAGCTCTGTTTTCCATTTTTACCTGCTAGTCATGCAGAGCAGCATGCAGACAGCTGAGCATGAGCCCTACAAGAATGGTGAGGTAATGTATTCACAGATGCATTTTTCTTTATTATGTTGAGGTGCTGAGGCTATACACAGGGTGTATGTTTCATTCATACACCACCACTTCAGCAAATGATTCTGAAAAGGCTTGTTACAGTTTTTGCTCAATCAAATATTATGGAGCTGACAAAACAGCAACCACCTGTTAGAAAGTACAGTCCAATTGGGTGTACAAGATGCAGTTTTTAATAATAGAATAGAATAGAATAGAAAATACTTTATTTATCCCCGAGGGGAAATTCAGGAGTCACCGCAGCATTTAAGAAAACAAAAGTAAGAAAGAGTATAGAAAGTGCAAAAAGGTCCATAAGAAATTAGATGACGTCATCCCGTCCACCGCTCGTCCACCACTCTTCAGCCCAGCCAGTCTCCACCTCCACAGGGTCCAGGACTGAGCCTCCCCGACAGTCTGTTCAGTCTCTGTCTCCTGGATCCTGTCTGCTCACAGCAGGCGAAGCTCCTCCAGCTCCGTAAGCCACGTCCGTGAACAGCACGATGCCGCTGGGTTAGCACGGCTAGCTCGTCCATCCCACCGGGGCTAGATCCCACGTTCCCAACAACGATGGATGGAAGGACAGGTCCACGTCGTCACCTCCCAGCTCACATCCGAGAACCAGCACGTCGTCCTCACCTCCTCCTCCTCAGCTCGAGGGAAATCATCAAGCCCTACACTAGTTAGCATTGACATGCTACAGGCTGCTAACAGCTAATTTCGCATGTAAACAATGCAGCCATGGTTACATGTGGGATCTCCAGACAAACACAGGAGAAAAAATAGTAAAAAATATCGCCGAAGCCACAAAAAGTTTGGTGTCTGTGACCGACAATGAACCATACAAAGTAATGATGTACTTCAAATACAGAGATTACGAAAAAGAGACGAAAAAAATTACAAGAAACGGACAAAGACGAGAGAGCTGCTGCAACAGGCAGCTACTTGGGCAGCACCTAGCAACGAAGCGAAATTAATGTCTATGTATACAGTAGGATTTGTTCTATATACCAGTGGGATTAAATATTTGTAGGAAAAAGAACTAGGGGTGGGGGTATCGATCTAAACATCGATAGTATCGATACAGAGATGAGTATTGATATTGGATCGAGACTAGGGTGATGAGATCAACACTGCAGTTTCTCTTATGTTGTCCAGCAATTTACTTTAATTTCCTCCATCTGCAGGTTCTCTGTGGAAATGGGGGAGACGTTTTTGTCATTTTGCAAATTTTGTTCTGTTGTTGGGGTTAGTTCATGAAAAGCACTTTTATTGCCTAAAATCTTTGTGCTGTGTTTTACCATAATCATAAACATAAGCAAAATCAACCAGCTCAAGGCAAAATCACAAAATTATTCAGTGATCATTACATTTCATGTAAAAATTATTGGTATATCAGCATCGGCGATACTAGCCCTGTATTTACTTGGTATTGGATCGATACCAAAATTTCAAGTATGACCCACCCCTAAAACGAACATTTTGAGTTAGAGAAGTAACTTTTTGTTGTTGTTGTTGTGAAAGAGGCTGTGATGAGTTTGAAAGTGATCTTAAAAAAGTCTTCCTTCTAGATATATTTGTCAGATCGTAATCCACACTTTAAAATGAGATTATCAGCAACAATATAGGATATTTCAAAAAGCTACTCAGTAGCTATATCTTAGCTTCCCAACTGGGTTGAGCAACGTTGGATTGATCTACGGTATTTCTAAGTCTCTACAACACCACACTAGGTGACAAAGTTTAGAAGTAAGAACGGATATATGTGTTTTTCTCTGATGAAAACAATTTCTGTGATTAATTTTGTTGTGCCCAAGCTAAACTGTTTGTGCAAATGTCCATTCCAACCCACAGTCAGCAGTTATTCTGCAGTGGTCTGTTCAAACTTGAGAGTCTATCAATAAAATGAAGAGTGAGGTTACGTTAGCTCTGATTGGTAGATGACTGGCACGACAAAGCTAACCATAATTCACTAACGTTACACATTACGGACACGTCGCACAGTGTCAGGCTGTCAGCGCTACATATAGAGGGTTACTAAACTACTGAACGAACTGACAGTTTGCTTGTTGTCACATTAGCCTACGGATACGTCATAGCACTGGGCTGCTAGAAGCGCCACTTTTAGCCGGCTACTGATGTATGGTACAAACTTTCAACATTAGCTTGCTGTTACACTTATAACAACAGTGCTACATAACTGTACTGATAAATACCTTACCTTGTCACGTTGAATCCTGTAAAAGTTGTCTTGGACAAAAAGATGAATTCCCCCCCCAAAAACTACGCCTGGTTAAAGGTCACATTTTTACCACAGTGTTCATGAGACTGAGGCCAGAAGGTGGTGCGTAGGGATGGGTACCTATTACATTTGAAATGATACGGTACCGATGACCGTACCTGGCAATTGGTATAGGTACTCAACGGTACCATTTTTCGGTACTTTTTTGTGTTTATGTAGTAAAAATATAATTTTGTTTAATAATAAAACATATATATCATTTTCAATTTTACATATTAATTCTTCAGTATAACCTTGCAATGCTGTGTTCATGTCCACCATGGAATATCACCTATTCTTCCATTCCCTCACAGCCACAAGGATACATTTAGGTTGCTAAACATGGTACCTTTTGATTTTATGTGAATCGATACCTGGTAATTTTGACTGAATCTGGTCGGTACCTATAAGTGTACCTAAATCGGTACCCATCCCTAGTGGTGTGGCAGTCCAATCAAAACAGATCCTCCTCATAGCATCTTTAAATAACCAGAGGGCAGAGGAGACTATTTAAAAGGCTACAAGGTGACACATCATACCTCTTTTAAATCAGTTAACGCAGTCCCTTGTTGTCTGGATTAAACATTATCACCATGTAAGTCAACATTTTATTTGGAGAAGGTTTTGGACCTGCTTTAAATGGCCTTTGTCATAACAGTCAGTTTTGATGCGTGTCTCTTTAAACTCAAAACAAGCTCCCTCTAACTCCGCCCATCTCTTCCACTGGGTGTGAGCATTGTGCTAGTCATTAAGTTTGTATCATTTTAACACTGGTTTCATATGGACTTGCTACAGTGAAAGTATGGAGATCAACCTTATGTAGATTTGAACGTGTGTCAAGAATAATCAAACTTGTTTCTTCACCCTTTAAGTTTTAAGAAAGTGTCAGGTATGTCATTTATTTTAGATTACTGTATTAAGTAGTAGTGGCAAAATCCCGGTGAGCAAATATATATACATATGGGTTTTGTATTAGTCTGACAAATGCATCTTTGCTGAAACAAGTGCCACAAGGTGAATAGGTCCAAGGATCATGATATTACAGGCCTGGCAGGCACAAGGAAAGAGCTGAGAAAGGGTTAAAGTCAATCTGTACTGGACACATACTGCTCAGAATGAAATATATCCGCAGTCCTGACCAAAATGCCTCATCAATTTCCATCCATAGCAGTAAGAGATAGTAAAGCGAGCGAATGTGAATGTAAACGCTCTGCTACATGATACATAATTGCCCCATTAATTGTTTGTTTGCTGCAGAGCTGGTGCAGGGCAGTGCTACAATTTCTCAGAGCACATCCCAGTGGGTGATTCTCCTCTTGTCGCTCTTCTTGTCCTCTGTCTTCTTTTTGGTGGCCTGTTATTTTTTTTTTTGTACTGAGGCAGAGAGCAGCAGTCTCATCACCATCATTTGGATGAGAGATGGAGTCATCATCAGACTAGTCCCATTGCTGCAACCTCTTCACAATTGGACAGAAGAGGGGGGTAGCTGAAACACTATGACGACCGCATCATATTCTTCAAAGTGAGACCAGTCAGGCTAAAACTCTGAGTTGTATTTAATTGTGTCTTTTTTCTTACTATGACTGTCCTGTTATTGCTAGTAGAGGGAACTGCAGTTGTGGGTGAAAGGGGGGAATAAAATTGTAATGAGGCAGCTGTGAGGGACGCCAATCTGCAGGGAGAGCTACTTTATGCAGAAATCCAATTTAAGAGATTGGCTTAGCGACTGAGTCATTGAAGGTAAATCCAATGGTAATTATAGGTAAATCAAAGGTGAAAGCATGCAAAACACTCCTGTAAACAGCTCTCTTTCTCTTTCCTTCTCTCCTTCCATTCCCCTGCTATACTCATTACCACACATCACTATGCTGCTTACCAAACAGAGGCACAGGCAGGGCGCATAGGCTAAAATATCAGCGGAAATGTGTGTTTAAGCCTTCATGGCTTAAAGGGACTTGACATAAATGCACTCTGTTCATTTTGGATCAGGCTAAAGGAAAATGCAGAATTTCACAAGTATTAATTTGGATGGCTGTCTAATCAATGTTGGTGGTGAATGCAATCAATTTGGGTAATACATTTTTTATTCGGTGTTGGACTGCTCCAGAAAGCTGAGTTGCTCTGCCTGCATAGTCCTGCTGGCCATGCCTACACTTAAGGGAATGCTTAGCATGCATGACCTGCAGCATCTGCCTCAGTTCGCTATATTTCTTCAGCCCTAACTTCTGAGGTTATCATACATGGTTGAAATAAGTGTCAGCCTAAACTTTTTGAAATAAATCTTAGAAATAAATCTCCTCCATAACTTCCCCTGCTGTTAAATTTTGGTAGGCCGTGTTTAGTTGTTAATAGGATATTTATATGATGAGATAAGATAAGATACTCCTTTATTTGTCCCACTGCGGGGAACTTTACAGAGTCATAGCCGCAAACTAAAAGTGATAAGTGCAAAAATTCCAATATAGGAAAAGAATAATATAAAGCCCCGTTTCCACCAAGCAGTCCTGTTTGGAGCGTGTTGGATAAGTTAGGCCTGATCCCATTTGTGTTTTCACAGCTAACCGTGCCCCACTTGCATAATAGCTTGGCTTGACGCCATAGCAGCATCTTCTTTGTGATTGGCATGTGGCTATTTGTTGCAAAGCACGCTCAAGCTTTGTTTCAGAGAAGGGTTTTTTTTTTGCCAACAGAAGCTGCTGTCGCACGGTAAGTGATGATTCTTTTGACCAGTGAACGGACTGCAGTGTTGAAGCTCCACCTTCAGAGGGTGGATCAGTATGTCTGGCACCCCAATGGAAGGGTACCAAAAAGTGAGACAGTATGGTTTTTTGTGAATCTGTCTCAGGATTAGTCAGTGGAAATGCCACAAAATGTGTGTTGGTGGAAACAGGGCTTAAAAATGTTTTGTGAAAAAGGTAATAAATCCGAACCGAGATCTGTTGAATGAGGCCCTACTTTGCTGTCGGTGTACACCAAAACGTATCACTGCTCCGTCATACGGATTCACCGCCCCCTCTCCGCCCTGTTGTTATTTGTTGCTATTCGGTGGGAATGTTACTGGAACCTTTTTGTTATGTCTCAATATCCACATTTGCTAATGGTAAGTTATACTGGTTAATGGCAACTATATTTGAAGCTCAATGTTGTTTATAATGGAAGCTTAATAAAATTCACAAGTATGTTGTATGTACCTAAAGGAGGAATGTAAGTTATATTTCTAAGTTCTGCTTCTGATTTGATCCACCTGTTGTTCCAGAACCACACCTAACCAGTCTGTCATAAGTGTTGAAATAAAGACCCACTGAGGAATAGATAAATTAGACACTTAGTTGTTCTTGCCAGACAATCTTCATTAGGCCTGGATTTTACCCGAACCTAGATACAGTTTCATTGCATGGGAGGCACCATAGGGTCCCTGTTTCTTTACATGCAGTCAATATTCAGGTTCAGGTCAATATTCTGGTCTCCGAAACATTTGCAATAACCTGTTTACATGCGTGAGGAAACAGGGTTGTTCCTGTTTTCATGGTATCCCAATCAAAACAGCTACAAATGGCCAATATCTCGATGCATGGAGAATGTCATAACGCACTATGCACCATTTCAGCTTCTTCTTCCTGTATCCATAGCAACAGCAGGGACAAAAACAGCAGCTGCAGCAGCATGGCGAACTTCATGTACTCAAAAGACCAAGGCTATGTCCGGAATCACTCCCTATTAACTATATGGTGAAAAGGCCATTTTGTTGTGCTGTCTGAAACCTGAGTGAGTATGGTCATTCACTATATAGTCCACTCAATGTATCCCACAATGCATTGTGAAAAGTAGCGAATTGGCGGCGCTCACTATATGAGCAACATATACCATCATGCATTGCGGTTTAAACAGAAGAAATGGCTGATAAGATGATTAATGATTACTGATACCATGAAACAACATTAAAAACTGTCAGAGAATAACACTTAGCGCTCTTTTTTAGGGAATATATGGTTTATTTACTGAAAAATAATGTGTAAATTTTTTTTATTACATATGACTGTTGTGAAGAATATGCTTAGTATATTTGTAGCGTTAACTGAAATGAATGCTGTTTTGTAGTGTTTGAGAAAAAATTTTAACCGGAAATTCCCAGCCGTCCATGAACAATGCAAGAATAATTATGTCACTTGCAGTGGCTGGCAAGTGAGCGAGTAGTGTTCGAAATCTTGTTTTAATTTAACTGACTGAGTGGACTATATAGCCTGCCACATCTAATTCACTATATAGTGAGTAGGGAATGAGTGAATGATTTCGGACACAACCCAAGGTTCCTTGTGAACAGAACATGCATAAAACACAAATAAATGTTCATTTGGATGGTGATATTCCAATAGGTGTATACATGACCAAATATTTGGGTTTGAAAATGAGTAACCCAGGGGTGATTTTCAAGTTTTTAAAAACCAGAATATGAGCATTTTCCATTTTGTTCAAAGTGTCATTGGTGTCTACATGGCTGTGCACAACTGGGTTATTGCTAGTACTCTGAATATGAAAGAGTTACTGACTGCATGCACACCCTGAAAACAGAGATCACATCAGCAACAACGGCAGGTTTTTCCATGTTTTTTCTGAAAACCTCCTGACCAGTATCTTTTTTTAATGCAGCGTTTTTTCAGCACTTATTCCTGCCGGCCAAATATATCCAGTTTCCAGTATGGACATTCATTTCTTGTGAATGTGTTGGCATCCGACCCATGAACATCCCCCTGCCTTTTCTAATCACCTACAGGCTATATCATTAACCACTGCTAAAACAGGGATGATAATGATAGCAGAAGTGTGCCAACTCTCACATCTCCTGCTGGGCTAGCGCCAACTTCCCACTGGGAGGAGAAGCTTGTGCGGGGGAGGCAACAAAAACAGTTGGTCTTCATAGCCAAAGAAACCGATTTATCAGACAATTCCAGAAAAAAAACATAGAGGGGACAATATATTAACAAAATTGGGTATTTCTAAGACTTTGACATATAATCCATGCTTTGACATTATGGAATGACATTTTGGAAGTTGCTTCCTGGCTCTGCCCTCTGAGATACACAGCAGTAATAAGAAGATTGTAGATAGAGGGCTAATAAATAGGTAACCTAGCAGCTCACAAGTCATTTATCCTGACCTTTTATTTCAGGCAAATCAATTTTCTGTTAACATGCCACTAATATGGAGATCCCTTTTATTTATGAGGCTCTCGCACTTATCTGGTGATTTTTAGTAGAATTGAGGTCATTGAATTTTAATTTGTTGACTGAATTCAGCTATTTTACAAGTGGGAATGGTTCACAGAAAGTTAGGTGAATGCTAATGTGACAGCTGCTATGAAACTGGTGTACAGCCCAGGAGTGCAAACATGAGGAAGATGAGCATGGAAATTCACAGCAGACTGCAGAGCAAAGTGTGTTCATCCTCTGAAAGCAGCAGCACTTGGGATTTTCAAGGCCCTGTTATGGCCTTGTTTATACTAAAAGGTTAGAATATAGCATCTACCAAAGAAGCTCAAATAAGGTTATTAGCCCAAATTGACTCAGTTCCCTTAGTTATTTCTAATTAAACAGCTCAGAATAAGAAAATAACAGGTCCTCCTTTGTGTAGTTAGAGAAATGCCATGGATTTTTCTTTTTCTATATGCACTATTACGTCGTGACTAGAGCATATTATCTCTTTATCTCAATACAACAAAAGTTTTTTTTTTTTTTTTTTTTTTTTTCTCATAAGTAATCAATTAATAATTTGTTTAACTTGATTTCAACCTACAAAAGCTGCTTCAAACAGCTTCCAGCCATTGGCTATCGCTGTTTTGGGAGATCCTCCACAACCTTGTAACCCAAAAGAAATTCAGTTTTTTCTTGAAGCACATTTTTGAAACAGCCTTCATCTGCATCAACTTTTCTCTTCCCAGGCATTTTGGGATCATTGTTGTATTTCTCAGGCCTTGTTTACACGACGTTTCATCTGAAAATGCTAAAACGCAGTGAAAAAAATATGTGTTCACATGGAAATGACGAGGGCCTGAAAACTCTGTAGTAAGCATGCCAGGCTTGTAGGTGGCACTATAACTGTCTTGTCCAGAAGCAGCTTTAGGGAGAATTCCACTGAAGTAGAGTTACGCTGATCATCTGGTGTATTAGGGAATACTAAATGCAGAAGTGGAGCAACAGATGCACATTTTGTTGAAAGACAGTCAGCAGATACAGCAGATTAAGCAGCACAAGCACAACATAGTAATCCGTGACGATCATGGAAACGGTACTGTTGTCCTGTTGTATGAAGCGGAGTGTGACGTCAGCGCGTCCACAGAAAACGCCAGCTTACTGTTTACATGGCAACAGTGTAAATGCGAGGCTGAAACGTAACAAAACTTTTTGCGTTTCACCCCAACACCGTTGTGGTACAAACGGCCCCTAAATCTTGCACTGTTTGTTGTTTTTCTTGAAGGCTCACTTTGGCGTACTTAGCTCAGTGTTTGCCGTCAAAATGCCATTATAAATTGTGCTCTTTAACAACCGCCATGTCCTCATAACACAAAAGAAATACAGTATTTTCTTGACGCACACCTTATTGAAACAGCCGTCCATGTGCATCAACTTTTCTCTTCCTGGACATTTGGGGATCATTGTTATATTTCTCAGTTCCACTAGTTCGGAAAATGACACTGATGTGAAAACACTGCAGCCTAGTGGCAGGATACTGTCACTAACATAATCAGTTGGTATTATTATAAATATAGTTTATGGCCAATGCACCCTTTTGACTTATCTATTGTAAGACAATCAGATTTTTTAAGCTCTCGCGGGCCACATTAAATGGCGTGGCGGGCCACATTTGGCCCCCAGGCCTTGAGTTTGACACATGTGCTGAAGTCTGCTGGTAAGTCACACAAATAATCAGAAGAACTAAGCAACCCTTTTGAATAAGAGCCAGCTGTCAAGAATTCAACAACTTTATTGCAGCTGCTGACGATGACTCCATTCACTTTTGCCTTTTTTGTGCCTTCCACAAAGTTTTTGCAGATGCAAGCAAGAGCAGTGCAATGTGTTCAATATGTGAAAGAACCACCAACAAGAGACAGTACACTCTGAAACAGACATCTTTCCTGAAAACTGGGATTGATTCGGGCACCAGGGACTTTATTCTGGGGTACTGGGGACTCGGATCGGCTGTGACCATATTTATTCCCAGACGTCAACACTGACGAGTTTGTAAGTGAAATAATTAATTTTTCAATATAACAACATAATGACAGTGACATTTTTGTGATTATAAAAATGTAGCACTGCCAAGCCACGGTACCTTATTTACTTCTTGGAAAAGTAATAACTGCAGCCCACACTGCTGATTAGGCAATGCTTCATTTCTACGTGACTCCATCATTCATTTAGATGTGGAAATAGAAAAGGTATTGCTCTGAAAGCCTGGGGCACTACTTTTGTATGTTTGTACAGCCACAGTTTAGTGTCTCGAACAACAATGACTCAGTAACAGCCGAACCCAGGGGGTACTTCACTGCCTTCATGTCTGTTTAGTATGTATTATCTGTTCATATTCAAATGTCTCAGTTTCTGGATTCCTCCTCAGCTGATGCTGTATTCATACACGCCTCATAGCAAGTAGAGTCAACCTCGTTATAAAAAAAGGAGAACCCTGTGACAGAATAATTTATTTACGCTGTCAACATGACATTTATGCTTATTTCAGCCTATTTCCTTAGCTTCAGTTCAGGCAGCGGGAGAGTCACACTCAAAAGTCAACCAGATAACAAATCTGATCACAGTTAACATTTGGTCCAACATCTGCTTGGCTGCTGTTGCTAGAGAAAGCTACACAGGTGGGCCGATTGTTATCTACTGTGAGGAATGCTGGGAGTGTTGCGTATACACCAGTGTGACGCTGAGGCCAGCAGCTTGGGTCAGCAGAGACTGATAAAATGCAGTGTAAGTCTCAATTCCTCTGAACAAGCCTCCGAAAGTCAGCCATCACTTCCTGAGGCTTTATCACCCACAGATTACAGCCAGTGGGCTTGGAGATGGAGCTTGAAGACATTTCAGCAAATCTGTTGTTAACTGTTGTCTCCATGTATTTATTCTTACACTTATCTCACTGAACATAAAGAGACTTTGAGGGGGATATAGGAGGACCACCAGCTGCATTATCGAGATTTGAGCCTCGGAAAACGTTTCTGCATACAAGCGTTTGGATCACAAATGCCGGCTTCGCTCATAGCTTAACAACCTCACATTGTCACTGCCTCCCTCCATGTCTGCATTACCCTTCTCACTTACCTCCACTTCCCAATTTATATGTAAATTCTCTCTTCCTTAAACAATGCATTATGCACGTCTATCCTTTAGTGGCAGAGACCCAAAAAACCTACAATAAATAGCCTGAGCCCTCACATGGAAAGCAGCCATGTGAGTCATTGCAATTTAGTGCCTTAACTGTGGCCTTGTGAAAACACCTAATAGCAGCTAGAGTGTGCATTTTCTACCATCTGTGGCTGTTTGTTACCAAAAATATGAGACTGTACATTCTGTAACAAAGCTGGCAATAAAAAAGAGACAGGGACAAGCTCTCAGATTAACAACTGTCTGTGTTTGTGTGTGTGTGTGTGTGTGTGTGTGTGTGTGTGTGTGTTTGTGTGTGGGAATTAAATAAACATCTTCCCTATTAACAAGTACAGTTTAGATATACAAAAATCCATCCAACTATCTGTACGTCTGTCTGTACATTTTTTGATCAAATTTTTATTTTATATTTTCCTGTAAACAGATACAGCTATAAAGATAAACAGAATTGTAACGTTTTCAAGCTCAATTAAAATATATGTGATAACTCCGCCAAGCATATTGTGTCACGCAACACTTAAGTCCTACTTTAATGTTATACTCCCTTTCAGTAGACTGTCTGCTACAATTTGGTGTTAGTTGCAGGTTTGTACAATAATTTGTTTCCTGACAGTGTTGAAATTTATGATGACCCAGCACGTTTCATATTCTGGATCTTAGTATCCAGAATATTTCCAGGCTCTGGATCGTACTTTTACATCTGTCAGAAATTATGGTGACCTTGACTTGTATTGTTTTTCAAAGCAATCCAACCATTTTTTGTGGAGCTATATACACATATGGTGAAAACGGCCCTATCTCACAATGAAAAAAAATCCTTTAACAAAGTCCTGCATCCAGACAGTGATCCAGATCACCTCCGAAATTTAATTAGTTCTTACTTATCTCATTTCGAACATTTTCTGAAAAGTTCTTTACGATCTGTTCATTACTTTTTTGAGTTATGTTGTTCACAGACAAACAAACAAAAAGACAAACTGTCCCAAAAACATAACCTCCTTGGCAGAAGTAATAATGATAGCCAAACATAGAAACAAGTAATAAATAAATAACATGAATTGATCACTCAGAGAGTTAACGAAGAAAACTACAACCCCAACTAAAACCCACCCTTTCCCTGAGACAAGAACTCCAAACTCCAGTAGTATGCTACATTTGAAGTCCTTAGAGGTTAGTTAGGAGTGAGTGCCAAGTCTTAATAACAGAGTCTTAAACTTCATGGAGTCTGGCTATAGATAACTCCAAGTACACAATGTCCAAATACATCAAGACCCAGGAAGGTGAGTGCAGTCCAGTCAACACCTCTCTTTTCTTGCCCAGAGACAAACTCAGTTTTGGTAAACAAGGTAAACAAGGCAAAGTAATCTTAAACAAATTGCTGAGGTTGAAGGCAACCATCTTTCAGAATTTCGACCCTGGGACACAATCCCAGGACATGTGAAAAAAAAAAACAAAAAACAAAAAAAAAAAACTACCCGTTGCTTGGGAAGAACAAAGAGTGCATTTAGGATTATTAATGACCTTCTTTATATAAAACCTATTAGGAGTTGAACATGTCCTGTGTACAAAGTTGTAATGTATTTGCTGGTGATCAGGATTTTTGGCAGATATAGTTTTACATCAACCCATACTTTATCCTACTCAAATGTAGGATTTATATCAGGAATATCTTTCCTGCACAACATGTCTAAGGTCAGGGGTGTATAAGAGTGCTGCAGCAAGAACTTACAGAGTTTAGAGACAAAGCCACTCGTGTTACTGGCAGAATGAAAAAGTTTATGTTGTGGCTGTGGTGCAAGAGGTGCACATGTGTCTTTAAGAGACAACCACAGCTGCAAATAAAAAAAAAGAAAAGAAGGTATATGATGTACCAAAGTCTGATCCTTAGATTTATCTCTAGCAAGCTGGTCTGCTGGCTTGTTTCAGCCTCTTGTTTACTCAGAAACAGCATTTTAGCCAACCTTAAACAGAAACTTTTGAAATTTTTCTGAAATGCTGCCGCCACCGGTGCAAACAGCAAGCTGGAGTTTTCAGTGGAAATGCTAATGTCATGCTCTGCTTTGAGAATTTGCCATGCCCAAATCAGACAACAACAGTAACAATGGCAGACTACCGTGTTGTGTCTGTGCTGCTGAATCCACTAATAAACAAAACAGTAGTAGCGCATCTGTGTATTTGTTGATAAGCAGCCAGCTAAACTACTTCTGGTCTGGGGGTGCGTCTATATATATGTATATATATATATATATGTATATATATATATATATATATATATATATATATATATATATATATATATATATATATATATATATATATATATATATATATATATATATTGCCTACTACAGGCCTGGCATGGGCACTACAGCTTTTTTTTTTTGTGCTCTGGTAAAAGGTTGTGTAAACGGGGCCTAAGTTAACTGTCTACAGCTGTGTCCCATTCCACAGGCTGCATCCTTCAGGGGGGAGTTTGGCTTTTAAGGATGAAAGCCTGCATAAACAGCTTAAGACAAACTGAAATGAGATGGTCTGGTTTAAAGGGGATTCTGTTTTCCATCTCTAAGACAGGCAAGAAGAAGTGGAGGACCAGTAAGGCAAGTTAAACCAAGCCTTGAACACATGTAGCTGGGTATTTTCGAAAATAAATATCCGTCCTCATTTATTTTTTAAAATACTACCATCCACAGCCGGCAAATCCACCGACAAATGCTGCTTGAGGCATTTCAAACCCATATTTGGCAATGTCTTATAGACTAAAACTTGTGCCAGCCAATCAGAATGAGCCACTGTCATTCAACTGTGATGCTTGAGAACCGCAAACTATGTTTCCTGTTGTCTACACAAAACCATGAAACTAGAGTTTTCTTTGCCAGATTTTTCAGAAAACATTTTTTTTTTTAGTGACGTAAAGCTGTGATTTTGTGTGGATAACAGGGTTGAACATAGAAAAATACCCGGCGAAGTGTGGATGTGGCTTAAGATGAGGTTGATGCAGGTTGGACCTGAAACCAGGATCTTCTCCAGGGCTTTGAGCATCATGAAATCCTGTGTGTGAGCTTGGTTCATTAGTGAGCCCTGCGTGGTTTCTGTCTGATAAACTAACAGTGTTTGGGAAGTTACTTTTTAAAAGTAGTGTTAGCTACTCATTCTTGAAAAAGTAGTCCCCTACTTTACCCTTTGAAGAAATAAACTTTTCATGTTACTCGTTACTTTAACATTACTTTTATGGTGCTTGACTTTGAGCAGAACCCCATCTTATTTCCTAAATGTGTATAGACCTGCATTAAGTTCTACTATGGAGCACATAACAGATCATTATTTTGTGCTCTTTCTGCAGCCAGCCTCAAGCAGATTCTCGGCGAACAGCGACTTTTGGCACTTCCACATAGGCTTTATTTTTATTGACCGGATGTTGCCCCATGGTTACACCCAGTACTGTAAACTTATAAAGAAAACTAGCTACACTTAGCTGAGAGGCTAACTAGCCAATAACACTATTATCATATGACTTAAACAATCCCTATAAATATAAATTCAAGATTCAAGGCCCAAGTTACTTCTAAATATGTGTACTGCAAACTCTTACATTGAATCTAAAAGAAGAAGAATTTAAAAGAAAAAATTTCTTCCACTCATGAGTACTTTATATCTTTTGTCTCCCAGACTTGAGAAAATCTTTAAAACTGGTCAGCCTTTGACAATCAGTCTTTAAACAGAATAAAAAACAAACTGTATAAATCATCTATTAGTGGAAACATACAGGCTGCTACATGAAATTCAAAGTAGTTACTCTGCAGCAATGTTTAAACATTCACCAAGGATCAACACACTGAAAAATACTTGGCAACAAATACAAATAATATGTAGATTCTGCTGTTGATGAAGTCAATTGTATGAAAACAGCCCTTTTTATGTGATGATACTTAGTAATGTGATACACCTGAGACACAAACTTGAAAAAAGAAGAGGACACAAGAAACTTCTCTCCTACATTCCCACATGAATGCTCTCACATCGGATTGGCAATTCCAAGATCCCATTATTTGCTTCCTCCAAGGATCGCTCTACCCTAATGATCATTTATTGATACATTCATTAAACATTTATCAACATTAACTAATTGCCATTTGCTGCCTCTTAATGATTAATGACCCCAAATTAAAGTGGAATTCTTTGTTTGATCACACAATATTGGAGGCTTTGTAACTGCACCTGTTAAAATTACACACTAAAGTGCACTCTAACCTGTTTTCTTTCTCTGCTTTATTTCTGAACTCAGCTGGAAAAACGGACGCACTTCTAATGGAAGCATCCAAAAGAGACACTGTGTTTATTTTGTGAGATAACCCCTTGATGTGCTTTGAGAATATTACATGGAGAATTTCTGAGAGCTTGCGAGCTTTACACGATGCTCCACTGCTGGGCGGTGAATGACCAATAACAGAATTTTGATTGATGTGTTTCTTAAGTCTATCACTTCAGCTCAGACTGCAGTTCACTGCTGTTTGTCAGAAGATGGTAGTCAAAGAGGGTTAGCTTTATCAAATATTCATTTTTCACCACTCGCAGATCACAATTTCAGTTTTAAAGCAAGCAGCACTGAGGAAAGGAGGATCACATTAGTGTTGATTCTGTGATTTTAGGTATTTCATCTGCACTGTCACCTTGATAAACAAATCCATCCCGGCTATAAACCCAAAAGCTGACACACAAAAGAAGTCCTCCTCTTTGCTTGTAGAATATGTGAGTTATTGACGGGGAGCAGGGACTTGTGTGGTCTGGATGCTGCAGAGCGTTAAACGATGTTGAGAGGCTCTGCCGTGGCGTGCAGCTAATACAATTTGTTTCCTGTGCCTCTGCTGCTCTGCTATGCTGGATTAATTTTCTGCTTTCACTGCGCTCCCTCTATATCCATCTGAAAGGGGGTAAGCCACCAACCACCAACACAAACACATAGACCAGAGTGGAGCCAGGCCCAGCACTGTCTCCTTACACACACACATACACAAAAATGTGCCAAATGCTCTGTTGCTCAAGCACAGAAAAGGATTAATGCGTTGGCATCTGGCCCTCTAGATCTCTGTTTATGACGCCCACCTCACGTCCCCTTGCTTTAATATGAAAATACATCCTCAGCATCATCTCATCTATGCTGGTCTTTTCGTCAGCATCCGTTTAAAGAGCAGACAATGAATCCTGCAGCTCAGAGATGAGTGAAAAGAGAAAGCAGGCACATGTGTCAGATACGGACTCCAGAGCTGGGAATGAACATGCGAGAAATTCAAAAGTGTGTGTAAAGAAAAAGGAAGGAGTTGGAAAAAGAAAAAGAAAGGAGTGAAGTTAAAAAAAAGGTGAGAAACCAGAAGGGGGTGAGTGTAAAGCTGGTGTGGATCTAGTGGAAGTAAAGCGGTAGGTACACAATGTGTGTGTGGGAAGGTAACTTGAAGGGTGGGAAAAAACTGTTTACACATTTATGCTATTCAGAGCAGGCAGAGGGCATCCAGATAGTGGGGTGCCTAGTCACTCAGTCATTTCAAATTAATGCAAAAGTTTTTTTTTTTTTTTTTTTTTTTTTGCTACAAATTGAAAAGAAGGGTCTTTAAAAAAAAATTTGGTCTTAGGGTAAAAAAAAAAAAAAACAGATTGGGAAAAGAAGGTTTTTGGCTCATTATTTAAAATGGCAAAAATTAAAATTATGATTTTTTTTTTTTTAATTTCTTAAATTTGCTGTGTTATATTATTTTTATTGCTATTAATGTTAATACAATGTAGGAAATCAACTTTTGCTCAAATATTAAGGGTTTGGATATTGTGGTGTGACAAAAATCAAAGATAGCAGCCAATTTTCATAGCTTTTTGAATTGATTCTATAGATCGTTACAGAGCAGCAGCTCTGTAATATGGTGAGTTAGAGAGGGTGTTATACAACATTTTGATATAATACATGTGAAGAAGGTTCTATAATCTTACAAAAACGTCATGCCCCTTGTTTTTTTTTTGTGTCGTGAGGTAACTTTTGCTAGAAAACATATGTTTGTCAAAAGGACAACAGAGCACCTCAAATCCCATAAAGTCCCTGGTTAATGGTGGACAAACCACTAAACACAATAATTCAGAGTATTGGAAAAAAAAATCACAATAAAACACCTGTTTTACATGTGACCAATGATTTTCTTTCTAATTCTACAGTTATGCTCTGATACTGAATAAAATATGGCTTACAATGGCCATACGCAAAAACAAAAATCAGTTGCTTCTCCTGGTCCTGAATCAATACATACTCATGTTTGGATTAGTTAATCTGATCAATAGTCATAACAATTTCTATATTCTGTTAGGCTGGTGGTGTGTTAGTAGCTGTCAACTTTTGCATTGACTTGAAATGAAAATGAGGAATTACCCAAACATGGAACCCCACTAAGACTTTTTAAAAGTATGTGAGTGGTTTAGATTTAAAGCACTTTTTTTATACTAGGAGTACTTCATATTTAAAGAGGGGGTATCTTCCTTTTTCATATTTTAAACATCGATATAAAATAACTACACTGGATGTTGGTAATAAACAGGTGCGGAGCTTCAATCTTCTAAATATAACAGTTCTGATAAATTTCCTGTAGAAATCTCATCGACTGTATAATTAATGGACCTAGTCCCCCGACATCACCTGTCTGTTTCTGAAAAAGATTTTTGAAGTTAATCGGCTATCGCAGCCATGTTGGAAGTGACAAGGCAAGTACAGCTATAGGACGCATGTCAATCACGTGACATAAGCTGTGCTTCTGATTGGACGTGCTTGGGCTCTTAATATCCTCTAACCCCCCGAGTTAGAAAAATATTCACCCCCTGTACAGTTTGGGCTGATAGTGAAATTAGCAATTGGGTTTTTTGAACCATGCTGTGACTAGGTTAATTTCTGCTTGGTGTGTTTGTGACTTCTGGTACTTTCTGGAGCCAGCCTCAAGTGGACATTTCAGAAACAGCAGATTTTATCACTTCCACATTGTCTCATATTCTTCGACCGGAGGTTGCTGCTTGAGAAACCACCTGCATCTGTCAGTGAAGTGCTCAAAACAGTCCAAAACAACATGAGGTCTTCGTGAGCCTTGCACAAACAATGAAAGATCTCTTAACTGGTTCATTGCATACAAAAGGTGCAGGTATCAAACACTGAGGTTTGCCCATAGCTCTACCCCAACAGGCTCCCAGAGGGCTGGCCAATCAGACAGAGGGGGGTTTTATGGAGAAAGGTGCCTTAAAGAGCCAGCAGCTTTGCCAAGTGTTTCAGACAAAGGCTAAAACAAGGGATTTCTAAAACACCAGTGAGAGTGAAATGGGGGATTTTAGAGCTGTAAATCCTGTCAGGCTGTTACCAGCTTACCAGAGGCACGGTATAAAGCCTTAAAAAAAAGCACTATGCCCCCTTTAAAAAAATCTATCTTTTTATTCTTTTTACATTTTCCTGAGATGAAGCAACTGAGACTATTTCAGGTAAGTGACATCTAATATATGAAAGCAATGCGGTACCTGCAGAAGTTTTTTCCAAACAGTCTGTGCTTTTAAATTAGATAATACATACCAGTTTAAAAACATTTTGGCACTACTTCTGAGAAAAAGAAAAAATTATAAATTCTTTGTATTATTAATCTGAACCATTTCTTTTTTTTTCTTCTATTTTTTTTTACAGTGCTGGTGTATCATTCCTACTCTTACATTCACTTATATCTATCTTTCAGACAGGTATTAGAAGAACAATTCATCTGTGTCAGTGAGAGAAGGGGAATATTACTGACAGCACCAAAAACTCCCTCCCATTGAGCAATGACTCAAATGTCTCTGCAGATCAGCATTTTGCTGTTTCACTGTCAAATATTCCCAGGGAGATTTATCACTGCATATTTATTGTTGTTATATCTTGCAAAAGTATTTATTGGAAATAACGGCAGAGATCAGGGGCTTTTATTGTGTGCATGTCTTACCAACACTTAAATTATGCAGTAGCTCCCCCTGTGGTTATAGCAGCTCATACAGTGAGATCACTGTGTGAGTGCACCACAGCAGCACTCAATGCATGCTAACTGCTGCTGCTCAAAACAATGAAATTCACCATTGCATTAAAAACTGTACTCACAATAGTAATATTTATTTTTGAAAGGGCTTAATTTAGCTCATACCATAGAGTAGGTAGGTGTTTAATGCCCGTTTGTTGCCCCAGCTCCTCACTGAGCTCTACATCAGTATTTCTCCCTGATTGCTGCTCATTATCATACACTTAAGAGCTGCGTGAAGGATGCAGAGAGAAACAGGGAATCATTTAAAGCTGGAGGAGACCTCTACCTTTAAAGGGTTACTGATGTGAGGCCATGCTTTTGGAGTGTTATGATACCTCGCTCAGGCAGCCGGACCTATTTTTTCTGCTTCAGCAACACTCTCCATACATTTTCCCACTGTTATCTCACGCCGTGTGCAGCTGTAGAGAAACACACAGAAAGTGTCCCTCTTTTGTATAAATTACACAAATTCAGCTCTATTTGGCTGCGAGGCTTGAACTTGAAATTCAGTGCAGGCGTACAAAGACACTTAACTTGTAGATAACAGCAATTTGCTCGGACCACAAAGGCTTTTATCTGGGTTTTCGTTTGCCGTCTGCTGTACAAATTGAGTCTTTTCTATGATTTACTCATGTTCCAGTTTATTTGTTTATTTAATGAGTGTAATGAATGGCCTTGCCACTCTGACAATCACTTGTCATACTTATACTTCTCTTGAGGAAGTATTTTGTCTCACTTTGAGTCTCCCTCCCAGTGAGCACCAACTTCCTCTCACACATGTTTCCAGAAGATGATTGAAAGCTGCTTTACACCTAAAATTTTGCACTTTGCTCCTACATTTCACAGGCACTCAACCTTTTAGTTAAGACCCACATTATTAATGTGCAATGCTCAGCTGGCCCGCCCCACACACACACACGTACACACACACACGTACACACACGTACACTTCTGTGTGAAGGGCGTTTCATAAAGCAGTGCATTATTGTTATTAGAGTACGGGCGCGGTGCCCAGTTGCGAGTGCAGCGTTGAGCGGAAGCAGTCATTAAATTTAAATTGAGCAATATATTTTTCTGGAGCTTTGGAACTCGTGCACAGTGGATTCATATTGACTTGGCAATACTTATTTATTTGTTCCATAAACAACTTTATTTGCCTCATCCTAATAGATATGTATGTTCATCACTGAGACACTTTAATACACCTGATGCATGATGCTAAATTGCTAGCTTACAAGAATCCCACTGGAAATGATGTGTATTAATTACACTTAATGATTGTAAAGGATTAAGGAAAACTGTGCATCTGTGTTATTCAGTCCAGCATTTGTTTTAGGAAAAATGCTGCAGTTTAAACCTTGAACTAAATTTGATTGTTTCAATGTGCAGTCCTACATTAAAACACAGACTCAGGGACATACACAGGTGTACTGTATGCATAAAAATAGCTTCATCTTTCATATTCAGACAGCGCTAACAATACACAGCGTGCGTTGTTACTGATGCCCTCCTCCTCTTCAGTTGGCCAGGTTCACCCAACGCTTGCCAATCACCCCGCTGTCTACTTTAAAACAGTCTCTGTAGCCTGAGGCTGAAGTAACTGTTGTATCTGAAGCCACTGCAGACTCTGACAAAGCAAAAAGTCAGTGAAACCAACAACAGTAAGTATAGCTAATGCAAGTTTTTCAGAATAACTGTCTGTGATGCAGAGTTCGCTTTCTCACAGTTGGAAGATCCCAAAGGTGGAGTGAACATCCACTCGATAAACCTTTAACATCCTATAATTTTCGATTCTTACCTCATCATTTATTACACAGTTTCTTCTTCCTGGCTGTCACTTTTTTATGACAGCATGTACAATAAATGGTCTCCCGTTATTAAAAACAAAAATACTTTCCAGGTCAGATTACTCATAACTGATGAAAGCTCTCACTTAATTTTGTTTAGCAACGAACAACAGCAAGATTACCAATACTGTCAGTATCCATAGCAAGATGACGAGCTAAATTTGAGGACAGCAAAACAAGAAGGATGATACTGTTCTTGGTTCCCTTCACCTAGCACACACAAAAAATCTCAACTTGTGGAACTGGAAAGTCCCTGTAAATTTACTACAAGATGTACGCACACACAAAACTCCAGTACACTCACCTGCTGAGCTAATGTTTGAATCATTTTTGGTGAAAGCACAGAGAGGAGAAGGAACAAAGACTTGAAAGAGGGACTGGTGACCTGAACAGCGCTGTTTCTGTGTCTCTTCAGTTTTCTAATAGAGTGTTATTGGGTTGTATAAAAAGGAGGGTCAACCACTGCCCTCTGAAAATGTGTAGGCACTTTGTCTCCTGTGTCCCTGTAAATTACATCCCAGGTTTGGATAAACGTTTGTCATATCTTGAGTGGAAAAAAAAACCCAACAACCTTGAAGTTCTGAAACATTCAGAGGTCATGGGTGTCAGCAGAATTAAATTTTGTTCATTTTAAAAAGCAAATTAGATCCCTTATCAAACATTAATGTTTCAATATCAGACATTCATACAATTCTGACATCAATTTTTTAGCTGTTCACCCACATGGAAATAGAAATAAGTGAAAATATTTTAATTGATGAGGCACAGTAAAGGCATAAACATTATTAAAAGAAATGCGTCATGAAGAACAAATTTACAAGAAATATAGATTTATGAAAAAAAACAGTAATAAGGAAAAAAATAAATTAGTAAATATTTGATCAAAACTCATTTTTTTATAGCAAATAAAAAACGCTATAATCAAAATCATGATTATAGCGTTGATCATTGACTGAAATAGCTAATAACTAATCTTCTTTTGAAAAGTGAAAAGTTATACCCATTGCAAATAGTGAGCCAGACTCTGGGTTTCCTGTGACTTTTAGTAAAACCTTTGCACTTGACGCTTTTCTTAATTATCTATACATATTATCCCTCTATGGTACCTCATTTCCTGTGGGCAACATACCCATTTTTGGCCTTTTACACTCACACAATACATCCCATTTTTCATGAAATACTTTTTAAAAAAGGAGAAAAGACCTTGAGAAACCAATAACAGTGTTTGATTTTGCCATACGACCCTCTGGAGGTCATACTGGATCCCTTGTTTTACAGACTTTCTGGCAAGGACCAACTCAGCCAATTGTCTCCTTAAAACTCTCCAATAACTTTTTTACCGGGCCTTTTTCAGTCTAGAAAAAAAAAACATTTTCCTGTTAATAGACAGGTGAAGCTTAATCTCTTACAGTTTAATCTACTTGAAAATGTAAAAATGCAAATGTTGCCTTGAGGCAACACTGTACCATTACAGAGTCCCCATGAAAACATTTTAGTATAGTGTCTTTAGGTCTACAAACCGTTTAAAAACTAACTGGTCATTACAATTTTTTTTGGACCACTACAGTTTTGCCCTAGATAAATTTGATGTCAGTTTTAGTAAAGTTCAGACTCACACTGAAGTCTCTGGTCTATGAGAGTGAACTTTGCGAGCCTTCTTCTTTACAGAACAGGTGCTTCTATCCTTGCCACATTTTTCCCACAATGAAAAGTCTGTCTCCTGAAACCCACAGAAGTGTGGTCTTTTGTTAAACAGTTCATGTAAAGTTGGATAAAATATGTTTGGACTCCTTGACCCATTCATTTCAATGGGGTGTTATTCAATGGTACAATGTTGCTTACAGACAACATTCAGACAAAAAAAAAAAAAAAAAAGCGTTACTTGTTGAAAAAGTTTTTACACTTTTTATGGAATGCATTGTGAACTGTTAAGGCCGTCAGGTATTATCCATGTGGTTTTGAAAAGAAATGTGTTGAAAAATAAATCAATAACTATCTTTTTTCATTACTAGCTGTTATGGTACAATGTCAATGCCCCCCCCCCAAAAAAAAAAATAAAAAAATAAAAATAAAAATAAAAATAAAAATCTATAAAAAAATACAATCTGGGAAAATGTCTTTAGATTATGTATTTTTGATCTATTTTAAGAGAAGAAAAAAAGATAAACCTTTACTTTAGAGGTCTGCAAATTTCATCACACTTAGGCAGTAATTAGACAAAGTTTTTTCTTTGAAATTTTTCATTACTTTGAAATAAGCACATAACTTCTTTAAAATAATGCCCAAATTTATTGTTACAAGTCACAACTGGTAGGTCACTGTTTTTTTTTTCCAGTTTCTTTGAAATTTACTCCAAATTGCAAGATAAGAAGGTGAGGATTAGCAAATAATTTATTTGAAGTTAAATCACAACCCACCACAAACTGTTTTTAGAAGTATCCCAATGTTTCTATTTCCAGAGAAGCAGGTGATAAATAGCTGCTTAGTTCTTGAAAACAGAGGTTTGGTTCATTGTTTCTTCTGATAATTACCTTTGAAATGTTAATGAATGATTCAATTTCCCAATAAGCAGTTGATAGTTAGCTATTTGTTATTTAATTTCACCAAGTTCTTTAGTACCCAGTTTTTTGATCTGCATAATTGAGCTCACATGTAAAATGATAAACCTTTATGATTAGGTCTGTAATGTTTTACATGATACAACTGAAGGCTTCAGATGTGATATTCACCAAGAGTGGGGTTGTAAATTGGTCTTACCTGATTGTGATAGACACTGTGAGTACAGGCGCACTGCAAAACAGAATCTGGACTGAAGTTTTGTGCTAATTTTCACCAAAGATATTGGAAATAACCAACCCCCCCCCCCCCCCCACCACCACCACCACCACCACCACCACCACCACCACAAAAAAAAAACAAAAAAAAAAACATTCCTTTCTATCTGGCCACACTATGCGTACTTCAGAGGGTTAATTTCTATGGCTCCTATGTCTAGCCCATCTAGGGCTGAGCTGGTGATGCAGGTGATGACAAACTTCACAATAACATGAGGCTCATACAGGGAATATTCTGAGGCACCTTGCCATCCATTTCTGCACACTTTTTTGGGTTGGGAGTTGCAGGTTGCTGGAACCATCAACACTCACATTTATGAACACTTCAGAGTCCTAAGCACTTTTCTTTTTGCTGTGTAATAGATTACTGTTGTTTTTCTGGGCTCGGGTGCATCGCATCACCTGCAAGTTTAGCAGCATGCCATAATTTAGTGGATTAACTTGTGTTTGGAGTCAGTAAAGCTCACAAGCACTTTAGGCGGCTTGGGGGTCTTTTGATCAGGGGTACACAACAAGTTATCAAACAGTACGAAGCTGAGCTAAAAGAAAGTGCCTGTGTTTCTGTAATCTCGGAAATAGAGTTTAATAAGTATAAACCCATGCACACCTGGGGATTTCTTTTTGTGTGGAACTGCAGAACACACGAGAATGCATGTCCCGTTCATCTTTTCTCGTTGTTTCAAATTGTGTACTGCAGGTTAAATTGAGCTTTAATTCCACACAGTGTTTTGGAGTCTTATCTTAGATGCCAGCAGAATGACAGAGCTCTGCTCTCATTATCCATTCAGGCAAAGACTGGCAAAGCAGTTAACTGCATGGCGCCTCTGCCCCTCATGCTTTGATCTTCTCTTGGCATTCTCTCAGCTCAACCCCGTTTTCATCGGTGTGCTTTAGCTAACAAAAGAGAGCAGGAGAGGATAGATATCTCCCTGAGAATGCAGAGATCTCCACCTAGGGACTTCAAAGCGGGCTTTGAAGTTGGGCAGGAGACTGCAGCATCCACAGAAGAGAGGAGCCGCTCCACTGTCCTACTATGCTGCGTCATTAACTCTTCACTGCCACTCATTCATACTACACTGAACAATTGTGACTCCTCTCCAGTGTTTTCTCCAGACTGATAGCATCTCCTTAGGAAGGCTTTTTTCCCCCAAACAGTGCCATTTTGAATTTTAGCATCTTTAAATCGGTCAAGGGCAAGATCAAGGGGAAACAATCTTTCCAGCAGTAGATGTAGTGTGGTTGGCTTTACCCAAGTACTGTCTTAAAATTGTTTTTGGACAAACATATGCAATCACATCATCAAGCAAAAAAATAAAAAATAAAAATAAAAACATGGCTTTAAGCCTCAACAAAAGCCTCCTACAATGAAAACTGCCTGGACTTTTGCAGCTAGGTGATTCCATAATTCGGGGTATTTTTCAGGTATACCAAAAAAGTAAAATAAAATTTTAAAAAGTGCTTTTTTTGTTTCATATTCTAATCAATTGCAGATGATACACCTGGAATGTACTTAATTCATTAGTTAGCAAGCTTAGGCTCTAATGTATTCTTAAATATTTAAGTAATGATAAATATGGAGCATAATTTTATCTTAAGGACGAAAGTTGTGACTATTTTTTCAACATCAATCCATATTGTACTGAATTTAGAGTTCTTCAACATTTCTATGCAAGACTACTCTCCCTTGAATTTTCACTCATCATTTATATCATAGTTTAGTCAAAATTTAAAAGAAGAATTGTGGGAGCAAAATCACATTTAACACGGGCGATGGGACAAACCTGGTGGTAACGCGGCTGACTTTTTCTACATTGTTTGGCCCAGTGTTAGCATGGATATGACTATATGATAATAATTAGTTAGCTATGAGTTAAAAAAAAAGGATGATAGCTATTGTTTTTTCACAAAAACTATATATAGGGTGGACAGCGTGGTTCTGCCATTTATCATTGTCTGGTTTTGAAGCCAAAATTCCCCTGTCATAGGTGCAGCCATTGTAGCAGTTTGCAGCCAGAGTCTTCGCAGTAGAGACGACGAGGGATTCTGGGAGAATCTGAGTGGAGCCGGATGACAAAAATGACAAAAAAAAAAAATATTTTGAAAAAACTCTACCTCCCGACATATTTTACAATCCCCGAAAAAAAAATACACAAGAACGGCAGCTGTCAATCATTGTTAAACATTACATAAAACCTCATTTTTAACCTCGTATAACTAATGAAAACGAAATTTCTCAGAAAAAAAGAGGACTTGGATACAAGACAGCCAAATAATAACTTCAAATCACCAAAACATTCAGACCTGAGAAACATTTCTACGAAGTGTATTCATTTTTTAAAGTTTGACCACACCCCATCTGGAATGACTGGAAAGCTGGATTTTTTAACCTATACTGCAGCCAGCCACCAGGGGGAGCAGTTTTTGTGGAGACCTCACTTCGAGCCGAGCAAACGGATGTCCATTTTTTTTTTTTACAGTCAATGACTTTTAAGTATAATCAAGCTAAGTTGACACTCACACTAAACACTAAAGATGTTGGCAGCTGTCTGACACATTACAAGGGTTACAACTGTTTTTTTTTTTTGTTTTTTTTTAATTTATTTATTTTTTTTGTTCCAGAATGGAAGTAAACAGACACTACTTAATTGCCATAGATAATAAAGGCAAGAACACACATGTGAACATTATGTTCCAGGGCAAAACCTGTGCAATTTTCTTTTTTTTTTTTTTTCTAAAATGAAGGTTTTTCAAAAAAGTAACATAATAATTAATCTCCCTTGCAACTAATTCCATTTATGAAGGAGTAATTCCATTACTGGTTGAGTTACTTTTTGGGGAAAAGTAACTATAATTAACTACTTTTTTGAAGTAATATTCCGAACACTGTCTATTAGTGGTACTTCCGTTCACTTTCTGTCAACAAAAAAAAATCTAAAGTAATTTTCAAATGGAGGTCAGTGATATTGTTTCTCAGTTCAGGGACGATTTTTGGTAAAGGAGAGGTTTACTGATACAAACCTTCACAGTTATATTTTAAGTGAAAACTGCAGATCAAATACACATTCCTTGCTTAATCACGACATTGACACATTATACTGACACAGCTGGGGCACTGACCTCTAAATAATATACTGTCTCTGATTTGGTAATAAAACCGAAAAAAGACACTTTATAAATCACTGGCAACTCTGCTTTCCATTTCTCCCTACCAACTGTGGTTTAAACATAGCATTTGGTAGCTTTTATTTCTGTTTCTTCTCGTTATGACCCTGGGGATGATGACTACTCTGTTATTTCAGCTCTACTGGATCTCGATCTTTCAGCTGAGCTTTCAGACTATGTTTGTCAAGGAGTTTATCTCATTCTCACTGGGGTTAAGATCCCAGGATCATTTCTTCTAACGATTGCACAAGTATTTGCCGCTTCACAATGTGGGTTTTGCCTGTTGGTTTTAAAGATGCATTGTGTTGGTGGTGCCTTTATTTTTCTGACACCAAACAGAGAAATCGGGCTAATCTAACCTTTGGGCCATACACTAAAAACAGATCCAGCACCCAGGTACCGCTGGGTTTTCAATAACCTTTGCCGTTGCTCCGTGAGTGTTTCAGGGCTGCGTTTGAAGTGAAGCTGGAGAAACAGCTGAGGTGCCTCCATAAACTGATCTCAGAGGACTTCTTTCTTTGTCTCTGGTTCCACCTCCACCTTTCTCCCTCCTTCCTCTCTACCTTCCTTCCTCTTCCTGTCAAAGCAATAGGGCAGATATTGATTACCTCTAAGTGTTTGCTGTACCTGGGAGTCATATGCATCTTACCATGCTCTCTCTGAGTTTCCACACAGCCCTGTTTTATCATCACTTTCCCACGGGGCAAAGTATCTCAGGCAGAGGCTTTCTTTTACAGGAAGGTAGTATAGTACTGTTATTACTAATACACTGCCAGTTTAATATGAACGCTAGTACATGAGTCTTAGTTATGTTTTTAAACCCTTGATATTGATGGTTTTGGTATTTAAATGTGAAAAAAAAGAAATATTCCATAGCTTTTTAAAACGGCATGTGGCCGTGCAACAATTCAGTAACATGATGGTAGAGCTCATTCCTGTGTCAGTAAACGTGCACTCGAAAAGGAATTTTACCAAATGTAAACTCAATACAAATAAAGCTGTGCACTGTCGAGAATTAAACAAGTGGAGCAGTTCAAGTATCTAAATTGGAGCAAGAGATTGATTGACAGAGGGGGGCGGCATTGGCAGTGATGCGGACACTAGTCCAGTCCGTTGTGGTGAAGAGAGAGTTAAGCCAGAGGGCCAAGTTCTCAATTCACCCTCACCGATGGCCACGAGCTGTGGGTAGTGACCATAGACTGGAAGTGAGGTTGCCACAAAACTGCTCCCCCTGGTGGCTGGCTGCGGTATGGGTCAAAAAATCCAGCTGTCCAGTCATTTCAGATGAGCTGTGGTCAAACTTTAAAAAATCAATACACCTTGTAGAAATGTTTCTCATGTCCCATTGTTGTGGTGATTTGAAGATATAATTGGCTGTCTTGTATTCAGGTCCTCTTTCTTTCTGAGGAATTTTTTTACCCATTAGTTAGAGAGGTTAAAAACAAGGTTTCACGTCACGTTTAACGATGATTGACAGCTGATGTTTTTTTGTTTTTTTTTCTTCAGGAACTGTAAAATATGTCAGGAGGTAAAGTTAAAAGAAACATATATTATTTTCATCTCCCGGCTCCACACAGATTCTCCCAGAATCCCTAACAATTTCTACTGCGCAATGTGCACACTGTCAAGGATTTAAGCGTGGCTCCTGTGCAACCTTATTGTACCTTTGAATGAGTTTATAAGTAACTTTATAAAGGTTAATTACATTTTCTTTTCTTGGTTCAACAATAAAATTGTTAATCTGTTGAAATTGTCATTCTATAACTCTGCTGAACACTAAATTCTTGGTCCATGCTTATTGTACACGAAGTGTTGTGACTCATTCACATGTAAGCTAAAATAATCAGCTACCTTGGCCTCTTTGCTCCCTTCAAGTTCTTTTGTTTTTAAATCCACATTCTGAATTTAAACAGACCTGTCATTTCCTGTGTTAAGATTTATCATTAAGTGATCAGGAAGAAAAACAATATTTGTAAAAAAAAAACCCCACAGCTAACAGTCAGCTCAGAGTCTTCACTCTTAAACCCCACACCATTTTTGTTCCTCCAAACAGTTTAAAAATTACATCTCCATTCTAAACATCCAGCACGGCATCACAGTCACTGTGTGTGTTTGAAGGGACCTTTCAAAGAAACAAAGAGCCAGTAAAACCTGGTTGTCCCTCTTAACAAGCAATGAGCCCAGAGAATTAGTAAAGATTTTCTCTCTCGTTTGTTCTGAGGCTCACTCCCGCTCTGACCCGAGCAGCATGGTTGGTGCAGCCGAGGTGTTGATGAGCCATGTCATCCCAATTAGATGAGCACCAAAAAGCAATCTATTTGCAATTGTTGTCTGAGGAAAATACGGGTGGAAAGGTGAAACAAAGCACAGAGAAAAGCAGAAAGAGGTGCTGACAAGCCTTGGGCCGCTGAACAGAAAATCATTTCTTGAACACATGCTACCACAGTGTAATTGGTTCAGTCAGGCAGGAAGTTAAACATTGCATAATCAGCTGTGGAATACTTCTGTAAGAAATTTTGGAAATAAGTGATCTTAGATAATCCTGTAATGTTGTCAAAAGTGGCTGTATTATCACATAGTCTAGGGGCAGGGTCTGCAAGAATTTTCGTTACTTGTCAGTAAACGCAACATTCAAACTGGGCTCCTCCTTGGTTCAGTGCCAGCGGCAGCACACACCCACTGCCTCTGAAACCATGACTACATAAATCCATTCACTAGCTAAGCAACCACCTATGGCATTGCCTTTCTACGTAAGACTCGAGAGCTGTGCACCTGACTTGGCATGTTAGCGCAAGCTAGTCACTGGGTATTTAACACATACCTTGTTAGCAGAAGACCAACTTGTGTCGCACTATGTCCAGTGCTGCTCTGCAAGTGCCCAAAAGCGAGTGAAAGTCAAACCGAGCCTTAACCTTGTTTAAAATAAAGCTTTAACTGTTAGGCATTTCGTGTCACTTTGGTTGTGTTTTTCTTCCTCCATGCTATGTCCACTATCATATCTGCTCAGGATAGCGTCTCCACTCGCTATTTAACACACAGTCACTTGAACACTGAGCGTGCTATGAATGTCTAAGGTAGCCACACTTACTCTCTGCCTAGAAACATCCAGAAACAACCAAAACATCAACATACAGGCAGAGGGGAGGGTTGAGACAAACACAGACACTGACACACTTGTAAAGAGGCCTAGAAGTGATAATCGAGCAGGGTTTTTCCAGTCAAAATTGACTCTTTTTTTTTTTTAAGAAAACCTTGCAGACGTACATAGGTTAGTATTTTTACTAGCCCGTTTTTGTTATTACGCTGTCTTGGTTTGTAAGATTCCGGCATTCAGCCGTACTTTAAAGGTTGTGCTTCTTATAAACGGTACAGTGCAACCCTTGCACTGTACATCTCTGTTATCAAGACTCAGTTAACCCTTTACTTCCAGATGTGTCTGCGGCAATACATTTGAGCAATTGCACTTTGAATGACCATTATTCCTAAACAGTTTGAACAATCAAAAAATTCCTTACAGTTTGTGAAAGCTGAGATGTTGCTCTTTCAACCAATATGAGGTTATTACAGCAATTTCACTCAGGCATTTAAGGAGGCCTGTGAATACACATCGAGTGCAGAGCAGATAAAAAGGAAAGCACATAGAAAATGGAGCCAAGTTTGTGGAAAAAAGAACCAAAAAAGAAGATCCTCCTGGGGTATAACACCTCCACTTAGGTTTCAGCATTATTCTGAGACCAAAGGAGCATCTGAAAGAGCAACTTAATGTGAAAAAAGGTGACATAAATTGCGTTGAATTTTGAGATGCTTCTACTTGCTATGCAGCGTTGTATGTGTAAATTGATGCTTGCATTGTGTGGTGACTTTTTTTAGAGCAGTTTTCCAAGTCTTATTTTTTACAAGTCTTATCATATAAAGTAATCTTTTTAGAATGGAGCACCATGCTGTGTTTGTACTTTGTATGTATAGGTGCATGTGCTGCACACCACGTAATATGGCACATGCATTTTTTGTGCTATTTTAGTTTACTAAGTCTTGCTCTACTTCTGTGTAAATTCCTTTTCTCGTTATATATTCAGTTCAGTCAGCAGACAGTCGGGGCTTAAAGGTCTCCATATAGTCCAAAAACTGGAACAGCTTCATCCATCAACAGGTTGATCTGATGAAACTCATCAATCAAAGACAAAGCAGGTCATTTTATTATTTAAGCTACGTGTCACCCATAAAACAGCTTTACTGTTGTCTTTCACGAAAATCTTTGACGGCTAAATATATTTACTCCTTTTCAAAAGACACTTATAAAGGATTCTTGAATTAATAATAAGTGAAAACCTTTTCATTCATGTTTTAACTGACTCATAATATTTCACTGAGCGGCTTTTAAACAGGCTCTGCTAAGAAAGACAAAACTGACAGCTGTATAATCTCCTTTATTCTTTTATGTGTGTATAAATATTTCTCTCTTCCAAGTTATGTCCTTGTTGTAAAGTTTCAACCTTGGACTCTTTTCACAAACACAGAAACAGACCAGATGGGGACTGGCAGGATACGGTTTCATTTATGTATTGGGGTAAAATGAAACATTTCCTCTTTGGCCTTGACTAAGGTCTCAAAAGATTATAAAACTTGGGGGATACACAAAAAGGAGGCAGAGAAAATAATGAGATAGTTATTCTGGATGGTTGCCATTGCACTTCTGTGATTGTGCTTTTTAATTTTTCCTGACCTCTCGGCAGAATGGAATAACAAATAGACCATTTTGCATTCACAGCTTTGCCTCCTGTCATATTACAGCTACAAATGCACATTTTAATAAGGCAGAGGACAGGTTAAAGGATTTTATGCAAAAACAAAAAACATACAGCATGCATAAATAAAAGGGATATATCAAGCATCTTAAGTGGAAACTACCAAAAACAATAAGCATTTTGTTCCAACATGTTCTGTATTTTTCATGCCTGTTAAAAAGGTAACAAAGCGTCAATTTTAAGATAAGTTAATGTAATTTTGTAAAGTTAATGTGTAATTTTAATGTAATTTTTGACGCATATACAGTGGGAAAATAAGTATTGAATACATCAACTTTTTTCTCATCACATTTATTTCCAAAGATGCAATTCAAATGAAATTTTTACCAGACATTGGTATTAACTCAAATAATCCACACATGAAAAGAAATCATGACATTCAGGTCCATAAATAATGATTATGCGGAATTAAGTATGATAACACAGGAAAAAAGTATTGAACACACCATGGAAAGGCTGTATACTTTGGCAAGGAAATGCACCATTCCACCTGAAATCTGTCAGTAATTATTACTAGAACTTCCAATCAGTGCAAACCAACATCAGCTGATCTAGAGCAAATTGATGGTCCTATAAAAAAGGTCATTTTTTCACCAAGCAGTTAAATATGACACACCTCATGATGGGTAAAGGCAAAGAGCTCTCTGAAGACATTCGAACCTGATTGTTGCTCAGCATCAGAATGGAACTGGTTACAGACTTATATCAAAGCACCTGAATATTCCAGTCAGCACCGTTGAGGCCATTATTTGTAAGTGGAAGAAGCACCACTTCACCATCAACAGGCCATGCACAGGAGCTCCTTGCAAGATTTGTGACCAAGGAGTCAGAAATATAGTCAGAAGAACACTCAATGAGCCAAGGAGGCAGCAGGTACAATTGTTACAGAGAAAACAATAGGCAATGCACTCCATCGCCATGGCCTCTATGGACGCTCAACCTACAAAACTCCATTCCTCAAGAAAAGACACTTTGAAGCTCTTTTTAAAGTTTGCTAAACAGCATCTTGACAAGCCTTTAGAATACTGGGAGAATGTTGTCTGGTCAGATGAGACCAAAATTGAACTTTTTGGCTTTCATACTACATACCATGTTTGGAGGGGAAATGGCACTGCACATCACCCAAAAAACACTACACCAACAGTGAGGTTTGGAGGTGGAAGCATCATGGCATGGGGTTGTTTCTCATCTCATGGTGTTGGCAAACTTCATATAATTGACGGAGCAATGAATGGAGCCATGTATGGGGAAATTCTTGATATGAATCTGCTGCCATCCACCAGGATGATGAAGATGAGACGTGGCTGGACCTTCCAGCAGGACAACGATCCAAAGCACACAGCAAAGTTGACTCTCAATTGGTTTCAAAAAAGGAAATCAATCTGTTAGAATGGCCTAGTCAATCGCCTGACTTAAATCCAATTGAACATTTGTGGAAAGAACTAAAGAAAAGGGTTCACCAGAGGGAACCAAAGAATATTCAAGATTTAAAGACAATCTGTGCAGAGGAATGGACCAAAATCACACCTGAGCAGTGTGGGCGATTCGTTCAAACATACAAGAAGCGTCTGGAAGCTGTCATTGCAAACAAAGGCTTCTCCACTAAGTATTAGTTGAGTCTCAGTCAGCCTTTTTCCTGTGTTATTGTACTTAATTCCACACAATCATTATTTATGGACCTGAACGTTGTGATTTCTTTTCATTTGTGGATTATTTGAGTTAAAACCAATGTCTGGTAGAAATTTTGTTTGAATTGCATCTTTGGAAATAAATGTGATGAGAAAAAGTTGACAAGTTCAATACTTATTTTCCCCACTGTATGTTTTGCTAGAACTCTGTTCCCCATTAATTCACCAAGCAGGTGAATCACTAGTTCTCAGAGCATATAGAAAGTCAGTATTCACAAAAATAAATCTTTGATGTCATGTTGCGGCATTGCTACAGTTAACACTTTTTCTGATGTGCACTTAGTGAAAACCTCGGAGAGCCAGCACCTTGAATATGCAATCCAGGTGTAAACACAGAGGCACTTTGTAGCGACGCTGGAGCCTGAACAACCCTTGTCACCTTGCTTTCAGCCGAAGCATTCGGTCTGCTTTTGAACGATACAGCAGCCTTTAGAGAACACTTCAGGTGTCAGCCCTTTCCTGGACAGTTTCAGCTCATATTTTTGGTCTGCCATGAATAAATAATGCCGGGCTTTTATGACAGTGACAGTGAGGAGTGGAGCAATGGCTGAGTGAGAGAATGGAAAGGGTGTATGCATGTGTGTGATACAGAGCATGCATGTTTGTGTCCATGAGTGTGTGCGCCGTGTGTGTTAGTGGATGCAGCTGGACTGGATGTATTATTGACGTGCTGTTAGCACTCTCAGGGAGTTGCAGTCTCATCAGAGTTTGCCAGGGGATTAACAGAGTCGGAAAAGCAAACCAGGGAAACAGAGAAAAGGCACGGAGCGTATCCTTCATCCCACCCTCCTCCTCCTCCTCCTCCTCTGCCCCTTTACTGAGACCAGCCATCATTTCAAGGCAGAAGGCATTATCGTCATAGGAGACATCTGGCTGGGTCTGACACAGTAGCATTATTGATTACCTTTGATTTTTTTCTTTTTTAATGGCCTGCTCCTGCGGTACAATTTTCACACGGAGCCACATTTTAATGACTTTTCACATTACACATTTGGCACAGCTAAAAGATAGTTAACCAGTTTTCTGGTCATGAACTGTTTGCTGAATGTCTTGACCTTCTCAGAAAAAGTGCATACACACCAATGTGCACACACACACACACACACAAGCTAGAGTGACCTGGTGTCCCGCTTTGTGGGACTGCACTCACAGCAATTTAATCACTTTTCCCATGTCCCGCAAATTGAGAAGATGTCCCACATTTGATTGGCTCTTGCTCTCCAAAGTGTAGCAGTCTCTTTTCTGAAAGCATAATTTTCATCCAGTAGCTGAAAGAGGGCTATTGCCATTACATTTGTCTGCTGTCAATCAATATAAACGTACATGTAGCATCAAGAGTTAATCAACCTGTCACCTGCGTCCTCTTTACCTCTGCCCACTGACACAAGAAGAAAGGTAATAATAATAATAATAATAATAATAAACTTTATTTATATAGCACTTTTCAAAACAAATGTTACAAAGTGCTTAACATAATAAAAATAGGCATTATAAGAATTTAAAGAGGAAATGACAGAGAGAAGAAAGAGAGAAATGTGAGGAGCAGCAGAGAAGACAATAGATAAGAATAAATAATACATAAAAGAAGGAAATAGCATCTTTGAAATAAAAGCAATAAAAGAGTAAAACAATTAAGACAACAAGAGATAAAGGAAATAAGAAGCTGCCCGTGACACTGTCGGATTGAAAGCAGCAGTTCCACAATTAAAACACCCTCAGCTAAAATCTCCAGTAAAAGCACATCTGTAAAAATGTGTTTTTAAAAGAGACTTATTGGAGGACAAAGAGTCTGCCATTCTGATCTCCTCAGAATGGCAGACCCTCTGTCAAAGGGCGCTTTGACAGAGAAGGCCCGGTCACGTCTAGTCCTCAGCCTCGACCTCGGCACGGCGAGCATGGTCTTGGCTGAGGACCTCAAGGTACGACCGGGCACATATGGCCTGAGGAGATCAGAAATATAGTTAGGAGCAAGACCAGAGCGTGCTTTAAATGTCAGCAACAAAATCTTGAAATCAATTCTAAAATGAATGGGGAGCCAATGAAGAGAAGCTAAAACAGGAGTTATGTGCTCTCTCTTTTTTGTTCCTGTGAGGAGTCGTGCTGCTGCATTTTGGACAAGCTGCAACCTCTGCACACTGTGCTGGTTTAAGCATGTGTACAGAGAGTTGCAGTAGTCCAAATGAGAGGAAATAAAAGCATGAATGACAACCTCAAGATTTTTTCGAGATAAAACTGGCCTTAGTTTTGATATTTTTCTAAGCTGCATAAAACAAGACTGTACAACTAGGTTGACATGTTGGTTCTGACTGAGGTTCTCATCAAAGATGACACCTAGGTTTTTACAGCTGGTAGTAACATTATTGGAAAGTGACCCTAGATGTTTCTTAATTCCTTCAGAACCAGGGCCAACAATCAGACCCTCCGTCTTATTGAGATTTAATTGAAGGAAATTCTGTGACATTGAGCATGGTATGTCATTGATGCAGTTCCCCAGTGTGTTTAAATGGTTAAAATCATTTGGGTTAAAAGACAGATACAGTTGGGTATCATCCGCATAGAGGTGGAAACTCAAATTATGGCTGCGGATGATATGTCCCAGGGATAGCATGTAAAGAGAAAAAAGGAGTGGTCCAAGGACCGACCCCTGGGTAACCCCACATGTCAGCTTTGCATGTGAGGACTGAGAGCTGCCTATAGCTACACCAAAAGATCTGTCAAATAAATAAGAATAAAACCAATTTAAAACTGAACCAGACATGCCAACCCAGTTTTCCAGTCGGTCCAGTAAAATAAAATGATCGACAGTATCAAAGGCAGCACTCAAATCTAAAAGAACTAAAACAGAGGATTTTCCAGCATCAGAAGCAATGAGCAGGTCGTTAAAATCTTTGAGGAGGGCTGTCTCTGTGCTATGTCGCGCCTTAAAACCATACTGAAATTCCTCAAAGAGTTCAATTTGCTCTAAAAAAGTGATTACTTGTTCAGCCACAATTTTCTCAAGGACTTTAGACAGAAATGGCAGTTTTGAAATAGGTCTAAAATTATTAAGGCAGTCTGGGTCCAGAGAAGGCTTTTTGCGAAGAGGCTGAACGATAGCTTTTTTAAATTGAGCAGGAACACAACCAGTTGTCAGCGATTTATTAATGATAGTAAGGATATATGAACTGATTCGTTCAAATACCTCTTTTAGAAGCCTCACAGGTAAAAAGCTGTAAACACCAAACTGAAGATTTTGGTGGAAAAACATCAAATCCCTTGGAATAAAAGAGCTGATAACATGTTTATTTAAGGTCCAAACCAGTGCAGGGTGATTCACAGTGAGTGTTTAGGGATCTTGATCATTTATTTTCCCACTTTGCATGGAGGTGAGTATGATGCATACTGACATGTCATGATGTAAAACCATAGTCTGTAAAAAAAAAAAAAAAAATGGACGTCATCTTGTTCAGCTCGAAGTCACCGCGAAAACTGTTCCCCCTTATGGTTGGCTGCAGTATAGGTCAAAAAATCTGGCTCTCCAGTCATTCCAGATGGGCTGTGGTCAAACTTTAAAAATGAATACACCTCAGAAATTTTTCTCATGTCTAATTGTGGTAATTTGAAGATACCATGTGGCTGCGCTGTATTCATGTTCTCTTTATTTTGTGATAAGTTTCATTTTAATTACTTATAGAGGTTAAAAACAAGGTTTTAGGTCTTGTTTACCGATGATTGACAGCTGACATTCTTGTGTGTTTTTTTCCGGGATTGTAAAATTTGTTCAGAAGGTAGAGTCAAAAAGTGCTAAGACTCCCGAAAGAAAAAAATAAATTATTTTTGTCATCCGGCTCCACTCAGATTCTCCCAGAATCCCTCACAGTCTCTAATGCGCAGACTCTGGCTGCACAACTGCTACCAATAGCAGTGCCAGTGACGGGGGATCTTTTGGCTTTAAAACCGTACAATGGTAAATGGTGGAACCACGCTGTCCACTCTACATGCAGTCTATGTGTGAAACCTATAGAAATGGCTTTTGTTATTATTGCACACAGATTAGTTGACCTTTAAGAGCTGTGAACATACACTGACTGTTAAAGATACTCTTAATGTATGAAAATATTTCACAAGCTCTGAGAAACTTTGGTTTATTTTTTGAACCTTCACAAGTAGATTTTTTAATTGTTTTTATGATAATTATTCCCCTGTGAAAAATGTATTTCCTTGTCTTTTGAACAGGAAAAGTTCCATTGAAAGGAGAAAAAACAACAAAACACAAATATGCAAAATGTTATTAGTATACTTATAAGCTTGGTCTCATTAGAAATAGTAATGTTTCAGGGTTAGATAAACATTAACTAGAATTTTAGTCCATGTTTCAGCATTGTGGTAGGGTGTCCCACATTGTCCCCCACAAACACACTCCTTGTCCCACATGTGGCTTGTAAACACCTGGTCACCCTAACACACACACATATAAAGCAAGCAGTGATCTACGGTACTGGCCTGGAAGTGTATCAGTGAAGGCCATGTTCCGCCCTGCCTGTCATCTTCGATTATGATTGTATTTTGGTGGGAATGAAGAACAGCCAGGAAGGATAGATGGATGGATGGAGGAGCAGCATCCCTACACTATCACAGCCAGAAGGAGCACTGCAGGGACTCATCCACCTGGGTTCCTATGGGGCAGCACTCCCTATGCTGTGATGCAAATGTGCATAGGATTTAATTATTTCACTTTCTTTATATTTTACTAAATTTTTGTCCCTACATATGAAATCTCATGATGATTTTAATGAAAATACCCTGGTTATATTTGAAGGCCTTTAAACCTCTGTTGCTGTATTAGAGCTTCATATCTCATTTGTTGTTATCTTGTATTGGTTGTTCGTTTTCTTTTTGTTGTTCACTGGGTTTTGCCTTTACAAGTTTTTTAGGAAAAGTTTTGGACTTGGACACCTCAAAGCTTCAACCCACCAACAGTTTATTTAATTTTCATTTGTGCATATTTAAACAACATATAATTTTATGTTTATACACTTTATTTGATCCACTTGTAAGTATCTAAAGACACAAATTTCAGAAGAAGGCGACTTTCAAACGTGACTTCAGCGTGTTGTCATCTAAAAATGTTGAGCTACTTAGCGAGGTAAAGACAGTTATGCTAATTGGGTAAGTACTAACCTGATAGTACAACTAATAGTCTCAAACAACTTTGAAACTTTTTAGTTCACCATGGACTGTGTAGTATTTAGACTTAGTCTCCATGACATCACCCATCTGTTTCTGATGCAGAGTAATGAGGTCAATTGTCTGCAGAGGACATATTGGAATTGCTGGCTCAGAGGTAGGCTTTGAGCCTCCTCAAGACAGCTACAGGGAGCTGTCAGTCATGTGAGCTGATGAGGTTAACTTGTGATCTTAATATCTTCTAAACCACAGAGTGAGAAAAAACAAACTAACAAAAAAAAAAGAAAGAGAAGAAAATCTCCCCATACAGTGTGTGCCAATAGAGAAATGAGCAACTCAGACCCAAGCCATTCTTTGAACCAGGCAGTGGCGTTTTCTCCCGGAGGCCAAGGGAAGCCATGCTTCCTCTCTTTTTTTAGACTGTAGCTGTGATTTAATGAAAATATTCCTTTTTAACAGTTTCGATACTTCTTCTGTGTTTTGTCACCGTCATCTCTTCCTTATTCCTCTCCTCTAGTTATTGAGCATTTTACAATGTGTAAAACAGCGCCCTCGTAAATGTTCTGTGGCGAATGCGTGGTGAAAATACGATACTGCACGCTGTTGTCTGCAAGGAAGCCAAGCAGAGTTGGCGTCCCTTGGTGAAAAAAAAGAAGAATGATTAACCAATCAGATGAGGCCGTGGTCATGACACTGCTCATCTGTGATTGACCAAGACTGTGCCAAGGGAAGCCACCCCGTCTTTGGCCTCAAACCAATCAAATCACAGTATCGTCATCCTCGAGCCACTGAATGAAATCAGGGAGGTTAGCACATTAGCAGTGTGCATGAAGCGGCCGGTTGTGTGTTTAAGAGGGCGGTTGAATTAATTGATACGATAAGTCTACTGATACTTGATAAGTCAAGAGGGCAATGTACGTGTGTGAATGAGTGAGTGAGGGTGGGAGAGCTACAGGGCGTGTGTCGGTGTTCAAAGTAAGTAAAATGAGCGCTCTCTGGGCGCTCTAACAGGTCCGTTACATGGAATAGCGATACAAACTGCAACATAGCCTTTTATGTACCCCACTCCCTAAAAAAAATACAGATAACAGGCTTTGTCTCACTTGGCTTCCTCAAAAAAAATCTCCACGCCACGCCACTGGAACCAGGCTGTACATATGTTTTTATAATGGTGTAAAAGTCTGTTTTTTGGCTTAGTATGTATGTGGAATCCGGTCTCTCTGCAGCTGGCCTCAAGTGGACACTCGATGAATTGCGTCTTTTAGCACTTCCGCACAGGCTTCCCCTTTTAAAACCTGAAGTTGCCCCTTGATTTCTACATTTGGCTGGGGACTACAGATGGAAACTAGCCTTTTGGCTAACTCCTCCATATTTATAGAAATGCTGATTGATATGCACTGTCCCTGCCACAAGAGCCTCACAATCTGAATGAAGCCCTGCAGGCAGTCAGACAGACAGCAAGAGTTGAAGTGAGGTAGAATGAGAGGTGAGCTGACAAAGGTTCAGTTGTACAGTTTGTACAAAGTTTTTGGTAATTAGAATGCAAGAAAAAATGGTCCATTTTTACTGCCTCAAACAGCTATTGTAATTACCTTTATTACCTTTGCTTCACAACCTTTGCAAATCACACAATGACTGAGGGTATAAAAGTGAGCCACTGTCTCTGAGAACTGTACTTCCAGGCTTTAAACTAATTGTTGGCTTCTCATTATGAAAAAGTTCATCAAAATGCTATAAGGAAAATGTTTACAATGTTTACCATCTTAACTCATTGTGTGAACATGCTGACATTATCGTTAAGTATAGAACGCAAACTACAGAAAGGGCTGAAAGGAGAATCGACACCACTGCACAATGGAGCTAAAGGAGGAGACAATTACTGAAGCTGGAGTGTGTATGTACAGAAGAAAATAAATGTCTCAACTGTATTTAAAAGCAGTCTCTTCTTTTTTTGGTAGATATACCACGGCTGACCAACCTAAGTGAAGGCTGTGCTGTGCTGTGCTGTTAGCATGTGTAAAATGCTAATTTTGTGAGTAACTTCCTTAAATGGTAAGTGAAAAGTCTCCATTCTAGATATATGTTAAAAAAAATTAGATTATCAGTGCCAATATTACACATTACCAGTTATCTTAAAAGGTACATCTTAGCTTCCTGATTGGGTTGAGCAGGACCGGATTGATCTACAGCATGTCTAGGCCTCTTTAACAACACCACATCAGCTTGGGATGGGTACCTTTCACCGTTAAATCAATACGGTACCGATGCCCTGCACAAGGCAATTGGTATCAGTACTCAAAGATACCATTTTTCGGTACTCTTTTGTGTTTATGCAGTAAAATAAATTGTTAAATAATAAAATCTCTCTCTTTTTTCAGTTTAACATATTTATTGTAAAATGTATAACCTTGCAATGCTGTGTTCATGTCCAGCATGGAAAATCCACTACTCTTCCTCCCCCTCACAGTCACAAGGATGCATTTAGGTACCTAAACATGGTACCTTACGAATTTTATGTGAATCGGTAGCTAGTACTTTTGACTGAATTTGGTTGGTACCTATAAAAGTACCTAATGTGGTACCTATTCCTAACATCAGCTGATGAAGCTTAGAAGTGAGAAAATATCTGTTTTTTTCTCTGGTGAAAACAATTTCTCTAATTTTGTAGTGACAGTGGACACAGGAGCCAAACTGTCAGACAGAAAAGGGACAGAAGAGCAGAAGAAAGATAAACAGGAGAGTGATACAGCCTGAGCTAAAGGCTAACACAGGAGCTAAACTGTTAGTGATTATGTCCATTTCAACCCACAGTCAGCAGTTATTCTGAAGTGGTCAGTCTTAGAGCATCGGACTGTCAGCTTCGCTAAATAAAAACAGCTACTAAACTTCTTACACACTGACAGTGTTAACTTGTTGTCACGTTAGCCTACAGATAGGTCAGAGCACTGGGCTGCCGATAGCACTACATATAGCCGGCTACTTCAACTAACTGTATCGCTACGTACTGATAAATACCTCACCTCGGTGTGTTTTGTCCAGTAAAAAGTTGTCTTGAACCAAGAAATTTTGTTTCCATCTGATCTCCATTTAATTCCAAAACAAACACACCTCACTAGAAGTAATTTACAGCAATGTTCTCTGACTCTGGGCCAGAAGGTGGCGAGGCAGTCCAATTAAAACAGATCCAACTCATTGTGCCTTTAAAGCTTGTGTACAGGTGTGGTTTAGTTCAGTACCCTGGTGATGACCTTGAAAATAGTTTGGGTGACTCAAAAAGCAATAGGTTCACCTCCTGACTAGTATTAAGGGTTGCTCACAGTATTTTTTCTCTGGGATAATACCTGTTTGAAATGTGTGTTTTCTCGTCTCACTGTGTGTGTGGAGGCATATATGTGTTTTGAATCCTGGTATCCTTGAATGTGCGCACAGAAGCAAAAACAAACCGACGTTTTATCCATGGGTGTGTTTGTGTGTAAAGCTCCGAGGTGTCTCAGCACTGCGGGAGAAATACGTTCAGCATGGGGGCACCTTCAGAGAGTTGACGCAAAAGGCAGATCTCAGCCTCCTGCCAGGCCCGACTCCAGCGAGCCAGGAAGACGGAAAGACTTTAGAGAGCCGGGTTCAGTCCGGGAAAATCCACCCTGAACCCACATTAAAGAGTGACGATGCCAGACCGCACCAACCTTGAAGATCAAATAGAGCGAATATGCAAGCTGTGAACCAAGAAGGTTCTGCCGCGCCGGTGTTTAATTATTGACATTTCCAGCGCTTCAAGTCAGTTTTGTCGACTCAGCACGAAAAACACACTTATATTTTGCTTTAACCCAATTAGTTTCATCAGACCGAGGCTTGACTGAGCCTTAGTATGATGAGCTAGCGGTATATAAAGTACAACTCCAGCACTGGATGAAAGAAACCAACACTGAATTTACATACACTTTGAAACTATGAATAAACAAAACAGAAAAACAGTGTTTCATCACAAGACTGGATGCATATATTTGTCTGTGCACGGGCTAACATTTGTGGGTTGTAGATGATGTATTATTCATAAAGTATTATGATTATCAGACATCACACCCCCTACACATGCCTGTGAATGTAAACAATCCTAGCTGCTAATTGGTTGTGCTTTGTGAATAGTAACCATGATGACTCTCCAGCTTTTCTGATATAATCACTCGTGTAGGATTGAATTAGCTGTTTCAGAACCTCCATATACACAATATCTTCTGGCTTTTGACTGACAGCTGACAAGGGTTTCCTCACAGTCTAGTGTCTAAGAAGCCCATATCCCTGAGTGCCATAATCCTAATGTAATTCTCCGTGCACTGTTAAAGCCTGTTGCACTCCAAAGCAAATCATATTAAGGTGCTATGAGGTTTTAGACATGTGCCTTTATCCCACCAAGCAGGCACAGCATGTGGCCAGCCCATGTGTCATTTCCTATAGACTGTAACCTGACTGACACCAAGAAGATAGTAGCTCTCTCATATTGCTGATTTTACAGCTGAGAGCAGTGGGAAATGGAGGCACGGTGCTGTAATGCGCACCATGACTGGGCTGCAATAGCATGCAGGAGATGGAAAATGTATTACTTTGAGAAAGTTAAAAGAGTGCAGCTGATGGAGGACTTAAAGGAGAAGTCAAGCAGCAAATGTGTTGCACTTGGAGGATGAACATTTTCTAAAGCCTATGCAAGGGATTGTGTAGAGTGTAAAAGCTGTAATGCAAATTAGAAGCCTGACGTGGTTCAAATCACCCTGAACAGGCTTTCTGTGAAATGATTTGATATGTTGTGTGTGATCAGGTTGTCCCTGCTCTATGGGGCTATTACTGTAGCAAAATTATTTGTGTGTGTGTAACTCATCCACAAATGTGTGAGTAAATCCACAAATGTGTAAACAGATTTGCAAAAAATATTTACAAATGTGTGCGCAAATCCATAAAAATTAGTGCAAATCCATAAATGTGTATGCAAATCCACAAATGTGAGTGCAAATCCAAAAAAGTGTAAACTGATATGCAAATAAATAAAATAGTCTTAAGTGGCTGAAAAGTCTAAGTGCATTTCTACAGGACCTGAAAACACGCACAAATCATCAGTTACAACCATAGACTGTAATATAGTTTTGAAGCCAAAATACCCCCGTCACAGGCGCAGCCATTGGAGCAGTTATGCAGCCAGAGTCTGCGCAGTAGAAACTGAGAGAGATTCTGGGAAAATCTGACTGTAGCTGGGCGACAAAAATATACTTCTTTGGAGAGTCTAACCTCTTCTTGACTACCTCCCAACAAATTTTACAATCCCTGAAAAAAATACACAAGAACAGCAGCTGTCAATCATCGTAACATGACTTAAAATCTTGTGTTTAACCTCTTATAAAAATTGAAAATTAAAAATTTTCAGAAAAAAAGGGGATCTGAATACAAGGCAACCAAATAATATCTTTGAATCACCACAACAATCAGACGCATGAAACATTTCCATGAGGTGAAAATTTTTTTATAAGTCTCACCACAGCCCGTCTGGAATAGCTGGAGAGCTGGGTATTTTGACCCATACTGCAGCCAGCCACCAGGGGGAGCAGTTTTTGTGGCGACCTCACTTCGGGCCGAGCAAGATGTCGTCCAATTTTGGTTTACAGTTTATGGTTACAACTGAGGTGGGCCTCCTAATTGGCTTTCTGTATAAACCTGATTTTTGCTACAGTTTTGCTTGGGTACAATGCCTATATTGATGAAAAATGATAATATCCACCGCTGCAAAAAAATTAAATGAGTTTACACAATTGTGGATACATGCACATTGTTGTGGATTTGGATACAAATTTGTGGATAATTTTATGGGTTTGCAAATCTGTGTACACATTTGTGGATTGACTCACACATTTGTGGGTTAGTTCACATATTTGTGGATGCATTTAAACACACACACAAGCAATTTTGCTACAATAATAGCTCCATGCTGCTCTCACTGCTTGGTGAGTTTAAACCAAAGGTAAGCATCCTTTTCCATGACTCGAACCACTTTAAAGTACACTCATGCCCAAAGTGCCAATACTTTCGTCTTTCGTAATATCATTGTTAGGAAAGTCTCCTTGAATGGTTTTCCATGCACCCACATCACATGATCTCCTCTGACAGAAAATCCACACCCCTTTGTCCACCTATGGAAAGAACAACTGGAACTCTATTCGCCTTGATAACACAGCCAAATGGATGTGATTGCGAGCTAGCCTGAACTCCCAAGAGATTTTCAGTGATGCATTTGCAAGACACATTCACGCACTAATTGATTTAAGTTTATTATTTACCGCTATTTATCAAGTTTGTATGTAAGAACATTTATAGTGTGCTTAATCTCTAGTGGCATGTTTAATAGAATACAGCACAATAGTTTTAGTATTTGTTTACTTATATTATTTATTTATTTTGTCACCTGCCAATTTGTATTTATTATCTGTGTGCCAACATAAATAGCCTCACGTGCCAGCTATGGCTCCCGTGCCCTATGTTACCGACCCCTGGTTTAGACCAACCAGATCAAGTAATAACACATCTGCCCAATGATTTTTTTTTTCCTTTTTCTCCTACAAACCTAGCTCTCACTTACTCTCTTTGAATTCATCAGTAGTGATAAAAAAAATGAAAAAAAAAATCGTGGAAACATTCATTGTACTTGAAATACTAACAGCAGAAAAGACAAAGGTAGGACTTAGACAGCTGTGATTTGCTGGCTGCAAGTAAACTACTCAAAAGGAGAAAAACTTCAAAGTGTGTCTTACTGTAATATTACATGTATATTAAAAAAAACATCTGTACGCTGTCCTATTAGGCAAAGAAAGGTTCAGTATTGTCTATCTCTGACGTGTCCTGTAAGAAAATCAGTAGCAATAAATTAACGAAGGACCACAAGAGCCGCTTTGAATTGTTCACAGCTGAACATTAATTTCTCTTGCAGTTTGCTAAAGAAGCACACAAGGACATGAACAACATAGCTTTTACAAGGCCTGTCTTCTGTTGAAAGCTTAGAAATTCTGAAAATTTCCTAAACATATGAAGGAGAATGTAATCTTTTAATTCATTAGGGAAAAAAAATGAATAAAAATGTTCTGCACTGTGGGGTGTTGTGTTCACATCTCGATGATTATCTGACTAAAACCTTCAGTGTGGATTCTAAAGACTTTCACATGGCCTCACTTTAAGGCCTTCATAAGTTATATTAAAGAGTTTCACTTTTTTATATCTGCCTGTTAATAATCCACTTAAAATGAGACCAGCAACACCAAAATCATATATTCCTAAACAGCATCTCTGTTCTGTACCATATAGAATAGAATAGAAATAGAATAGAAAATACTTTATTTATCCCCGAGGGGAAATTCAGGAGTCACTGCAGCATTTAAGAAAACAAAAGTAAGAAAGAGTATAGAAAGTGCAAAAAAGTCCATAAGAAATTAGATGACGACATCCCGTCCACCACTCGTCCACCACTCTCCAGCCCAGCCAGTCTCCACCTCCACAGGGTCCAGGACTGAGCCTCCCCAGCAGTCAGTTCAGTCTCTGTCTTCTGGATCCTGTCTGTTCACAGCAGGTGAAGCTCCTCCAATGTGGCGCCGGCGTACGATGTCAGCTCCGTCAGCCACGTCCGTGAACAGCATGATGCCGCTGGGTTAGCACGGCTAGCTCGTCCATCCCCCGGGGCTAGATCCCACGTACCCAACAACGATGGATGGAAGGACAGGTCCACGTCATCACCTCCCAGCTCACATCCGAGAACCAGCACGTCGTCCTCACCTCCTCCTCCTCAGCTCGAGGGAAATCATCAAGCCCTACACTAGTTAGCATTGACATGCTACAGGCTGCTAACAGCTAATTTTGCATGTAAACAATGCAGCCATGGTTACATGTAGGATCTCCAGACAAACACAGGAGAAAAGTAGTAAAAAATATGGCCGAAGCCACAAAAAGTTTGGTGTCTGTGACCAACAATTAACCATACAAAGTGATGATCCACTCCAAATACAAAGATGATGAAAAAGAGATGAAAAAATTACAAGAAGAGGACAAAGACGAGAGAGCTGCTGCAACAGGCAGCTACTGGGGTAGCGCCTAGCAACGGAAAAAAATATGTAATGTATATAGCATTATACATCCTCTGCATAAAGGGGGTGTGCACATATACTTAACCAAATCAAAGGGGAATACTTCAGTAAGGAAAAAAAAAGTATTTACCTCAGTTATTTAATAGGCAGATTGCACCCACTTGAATGGTTTGCAACTTGCTCTATCACTTCTTAACTTTACACTTTACTAAAATGAACTGAAAACTCATCACAAGTGTTTCTATTGAATTGAGGAAATGGTCCCAATTGGATTTTCTTACAAAATAAAACAGGACAAGCAATCGTTAGGCGTAAGACTGCTCACTTTTTCTCCAATCAGTCTAAAAGTTACCACAGGTTTTATTCCTGCAATGAAAGGACGATCATTGTCCCACTCAGACATATCGCTGTAGCACAAAGTGTTGATGGAAGGTGCAGACAGCTTTCAGACATTGATTTGCTCATGGTTTAATGAAGCAGACAAGTTGCTTGAACTGGTTACAGCAGGAATTTCAGAATGACAAGCAGAAATCTGAGCTGGACAGAAAGCCTCCTAACTGACCATCACAATGTGACATTTTACAACAGGCTCCAGGTATCTGTTACAGTGACAGCTGCCATTCCCCCGGTGAGAACATCCTGTAAGAAACCCTCCATCGTCACAGCAGTCATTCATCTGAGTTACCTTAACCCTGTGTGTGTGAGGAAGGAGCATGCTGGTATGTATATACAGCATGTGTGGAGGCGTTTTCTTCCTGTTTTCATGCACATCCTGTTGGACCTAAAGTGGAAATGGGGCCGGATTTACAGCAGTTGTAAAATCTTTTAGTTGTATTTTGTGTTGCATTTTAGTGTTATGAACAATTTCACAACATCCTTGGGTATAATAAAATGCACAAAACACAGTGGGCTGTGAGATGTAAACAATGGACTTGCACATAACAGTTACATTCACTTGTGAAAATATCACGTTTCCTTTCAATGCCAGGAGTCCAAAGCGCTGACAAAACTCTGTCATTGGCCGTGGGTTAACACTGAAGAAAAAGCAAGAATAAACACGTTGACATAGATACAGCAAGAAAGTAAGACCTGGGCTGCCCATCTTTGACCCTAATTTCCCTCATGACCATTAAATAAACCTCTATTAATAAAAAGGGGTGGGCTCAATGTTGTAGTTGTTTTGTCTTAGTTTGCCTGTTTCCTAATATTCTAGTTTCCTCAACGTATACACACAGTAGTGGTTCCCACCTTACCAACACTTATTTCTCATTTGTATGTGAGTCTGATCTGTATCAATATTCATCAGGAGCATCTTTTAAAAAGATTTCTGTCCAAAATAATAACAGTTGTAAAATCTTTCTTTCTACAGTTGGGCAAAAAAAAAAAAAAAAAAGTGTTTAGCAACTGATTTTGCAAGTTCTACTTAGAAAGATGAGATATGTCTGTAATGCCAAAGGCAATTTTCCACTGTGTTTTAAACCAATAAGCAATAAAGTCTTCTATCTATCTATCTATCTATCTATCTATCTATCTATCTATCTATCTATCTATCTATCTATCTATCTATCTATCTATTTTTCTTCAGCGGTACACTTCAACTATACAAGACAAAATGAGAAAAACAAAAAGGAAATCATATTGTAGGATTTTCAAATAATATATTTGTAAATTAAGGTGGAAAATACGTTTTTGGTCAATAACAAAAGTTTAACTCAATAACCTTTGTTGGCAATGACAGAGGTCAAACATTTCCTGTAAGTCTTTACCAGGTTTGCACACACTGTAGCTGGTATTTGACCCATTCCTCCATGCAGATCTCCTCTAGAGCAGTGATGCCAACACAGACTTTCAGCTCCTTCCACAAATTTTCTTTGGGGTTGAGGTCTGGAGATTGGCTAGGCTACTCCAGGACCTTGAAATGGTTTTTATGAAGCTACTCCTTCATTGGCCGAGCAGTGTGTTTTGGATCATTGTTGTGCTGGAAGACCCGCACTGGAAAAAAGTGAAGTCTTATCAAGTGATTTTGTCTTGTGTTCAGTAGAAAATGTCTTTTTAGACTTAATATGAGCCACATTCATGTGACCAGTTCAGTAAAATGTCTTGTTTCAAGTTATTTAAGACAAAAATGTCACTTAACAGGGATCAGTTGTCCAGTCCCCTTTGCAGAAAAACAGCCCCAAAGCACGAGGTTTCCACCCCCATCTCACAGTAGGCATAGTGTTCTTAGGATGAACTCAGTATTCTTCCTCCTCCAAACACAATGAGTTGAGTTTTTACCAGAAAGTTTTATTTTGCTCTCATCTAACCACATGATATTCTCCCAATCCTCTTCTGGATCATCCATATGCTCTCTGGCAAACTTCAGACGGGCCTGGACATGTCCTGGCTTAAGCAGGGGGACACGCCTGGTGCTGCAGGATTTGAGTCCCATTGGGTATAGTGTGTTACTGCTGGAAGCCTGTGTTACTTTGGTCCCAGCTCTCTGCAGGTCATTCATCAGGTCCCTCTGTGTAGTTCTGGGATTTTTGCTCACCACTTTCATGATCATTTTGACTCCAGGGGGGAGAGATCCGGATGAAGGGAGATTATCAATAGTCTTGTATGTCTTCCATTTTTTTCCAATTGCTCCCACAGTTGATTTATTCACACCAACTTGCTTACCTATTGTAGATTCACTCTTCCCAGCCTGGTGCAGGTCTACAGTTTCCTTCTTGGTGTATTTGGACAGCTCTTTGGTCTTGGCCATGGTTGAGTTTGGAGTTTGACTGTTTGAGGCTGTGGACAGGTGTCTGTTATGGGGATAGACCGATTATCAGCCTGGCCTATTATCAGCCAGGCCTATTATCAGGGCCGATATTTGGCATTTTGAGGCATATCGGCATCTGTTTTTTTTTTTTTTTTTTTTTTTTTTTTAATCTGGTCGATAAGAAACAAATTTGAAACTGCTTTGTTGCAGCTTTTGATGCAGCCGCTCCACTGTCCGCAGTCACTCTTCAGTCCCCTGCGCTGTTCCACCCACAGAACCATCTGATTGGTTACAAGCAGAGCCATGGCTTGGGAAAGAGCCAATCAACAATGCAGTTATTACAGTAATTACAGTTACACTGAAATTTTGGAAAACTTTTTAAGTTTCATTTAACTTTATGAAACATTCTGCTAAGCCTGGGAGCTGTTTGATAAACTCATGCTGAAAGGTATTTGAATGAAGTTAAGTGTTGGATTTAGTATTGTTCAAAATTTTGACACCAGTATTTGCACTTTGACTGCAAATTAGTATCGGCTTCAGATATCGGTTATCGGCCTTGACTTAACTACAAATAATCGGTGTCGGTCTGGAAAAATCCATATCTGTCTATCTTTAGTCTTTTATACAGATTACTAGACACGGGTGCCATAAATGTAGGTAATGAGTGGAGGCCAGAAAAGCTTCTTAAAGAAGAAGCTGTGTGTCTCTAAGAACCAGAAAATTTGCTTGTTTGTGGGTGACCAAATACTTATTTTCCAACATAATTTACAGATAAATTCCTTAAAAAACCTACAGTGTGCTTTCCAGAATTTCTTCTCTTTTGAAGTGTTCCTCTGATGAAAACCACAGACGTCTCTTTCGCGAATCTTTCTAAGTAGGAGAACTTGCAAAATCAGTGGCTGACAAAATACTTCTTTGTCCCACTGTACATTTTGGTATCATACAAGGAGATCTGCATGTGGAGAAGATTTGTGAATAGTGTCAAGTTTGAAGGAAAAGAATGACACAAGACCATCTGAATCTGATGCCAATCCTTAATCGAAAAAGGGAACGTTTTAATTCTCAGGAAACAGCTCGTGGCATCAAAAGCAAACTGTGGAAGCCACTGTGCAATGTTGACACGGTGATAGTGGACAGGGCGTCAAAGACCTGTCTATGATGATGTTTTTTGAGGTACATCAATGCAGTGCAAAGGGGTAGATTTGCAGATTTTAAAACAATTCTTCTTTAACCTAAGATGCTTTTATTCATCACTTCACACGTCGCTCTTCTGGGTTTGCTTCTGTGTTTTTGCAGTGCACGTCATTATCCCTCCTGTTTGTATGCTAAAACGTCCTGGTACTGCTGCTCACTCTTGCATCGGGTCACCCTGACTTCACACACACTTCACAAAGGGGCTGGCTGGAAAAAGCTCATGTGAAGTAGGAATGGAAATGTATGGTATTTGCATTCTCATGAACAGTATTTTCACAAGAGACTCCTCTTCAGTAACCCCAGTCTTGTTGTCAATATGTCTAGTTCGACAAGAAAAACTTCATACTTGCTGTTGAATCAATGCCAGTTTGACAACCAGCTTTTACAGAAGTTTTCTGGCATCTTATTTTGTTCATCTGTCATAGGTCAACAGTCTTTATTTATTTATTTTTTATTAAATGCAAATGTACTAATTTTCATATAATTTACAATCATGACATTTACCACTGAAGTCCTCCTTAACAGCCTAAAGCATAAATATGTACGGTCATGGCAGCAGAGTTTGTGTTTGACTCTATTTTTCTGCCTCTGCCCATTTTTCTTTCCCCTGAAAAAAAAAAAGAAAAAAAAAACTTACAAGAACCTTTCAAACTGTCAGACCTTAGCGACCTCTGTCCATGCCAAACTGTTTATCCTGCATCTGCATCAGCTTAACCTTGTCAGTCTGCAGCCTTATTACCAACGCTGCTTATTCCATACATTACCAGCGCATGCAGATGGAGAATGTTCAGCAAAACCAGTCAGGCATAACTAATCACTCTTGCAGATTGGTTCCTGGTTTTGACAGGTAGCTGTGGTGGCATGAGTGTCTGATTATGTGCATAAATATGAGTGTGTGAACAGGTTGCTATTGTCCTCTCTGGTTCTCTAAAAATCTGACTCAGAGGCAAGGTCATGACATCAACCCTAAGTTGTTATTTTTCTGCTTTCTATCCACTGGACATGTGTTTCGAGCGTCTGAAAATGCCGTGAGTCGTAATTTAGAACGCTTTCCCCTTGGGCAAATTTACCCACTTTTCTTTGTGGGAGGTTTACAAAGACTTCTTCTGTTTTATTGTTTGAGAAGCAATACAGACGTTTCATTTCATTCCAACTCGCAATAACTCTTAATTCTGAAATTTCCCAAATGGAACAGAAGATTTCAAGCTAAAAGCATCTTATCATTTTTCATTGGAGAATTGATTTGATTAGTCTCACAAAGTGATTGTTGAGGGACTATTTTTCCGGTTTTGTGTCAACCTCCTAAATCCAGACACAGAGTGCACAAGATGCAGACTGTTGCCGTCTCATTGCATGCAAAGGAAACGATTCCAAAGGGAGACATTAGTCTGCAAGTCCGTTTTTCACTGCAGAGCAGCTCCTCTCGGTACAGCCCCAGCCTGACAATTCAATCCTCTCTTTCGTTTTCATGGCAGCGAAAAAAAAACACATCTGAATGCACGGAGAAGTCTCAGCAGCACTGACTGTAAATGAGGCTGGGCATTGTTGTACATCACATCAAGACCAAGGGGAGAAACCTCACAGTTTTCATTTATCAAAATGCATGAGGATTTTCTGAGGTCTGCTCTTTTTGTTTGTGGGTGTTTTGACTTATGAGACTGCGTGGTCTGCCTGTATTTTTCACATACAATGCGTTCTGCATGATGCCTCTGTTCTGCTCAAAACCACTGCCCTGTTCTAATTTCTTTCGCTCAGCAGGTGTTACTATGTTGGCATTTTTAGCTGTTGACATGATGTCATGAGCTTTGAAAAAGAGGTGACTCAGTCTCTCCATGTGCTGTGGCACCATAGAGACGAGCTCGTCCTACCTTGACCTTGCGTTCCAGGCTCTCCTTAAAATAAAATCTCTATTAAACCAAAGCAGACAATCTAAAAAGGGTTTCTCATACCTTTGTTGGGATAGATCCTGATTTTGGGGGATTGGGGGGCTCCCAGTATCATCACTGTTTCGATTTTCCAACTGGTTGTCTGGGCCCCCTCACACCATCGTCTACTTTAAGACAGGCTGAAATTTGATCACCAGGTTAGCTCAGTCGTCAAAAGCAGATTTTATTATTTGAGGATTTTATCAAAAGTAAAAGGCCATACAGAGGCTTTGAGACAGTGATCCACGCTTTTATCAACACTTGACTAGATAATTGTATCTCCCTGTATTGTGGACTGGGGAACTCACTTCTTTATAACCTGCAACTGGTTCAAAATGCAGCTGCCTGTCTTTTAACTGGTAAACACAAGCACCACATTTCCCCTGTCTTAGCTTCGCTGCTCTGGCTCCCAGTTGTTTTCAGAATAGGTTTTAAAATGTTATTGTTTCTTTTTAAAGCTCGTAATGGCCTTGCCCCCGAGGGCCTGGCCGAACTTCTTAGTCCTCATGTCCCTGATAGGACATTGAGATCGACCGGTCAGCTGCTTCTGGTCATCCCCTAAAGCAGACATAAAACTAAAGGTGACAGAGCTTTTGTGTCGGCTGCCCCCAACTGTGAAATAACCTACCTCTTCATCTCCGATATGCGGGTCAATGGAGGTTTATAAATCTTCTCTTAAGACTCACCTCTTCTCCCTGGCGTTTATCAAAGTGGACTGGACATCTGGCATAGGTTTTAATTTATTTTATACTATTTTCTTTCTTTCTTTCTTTCTTTTTTGCTCTGGTTTTATGTATCTTAGGCCTTGTACACACGTAGCTGGGTATTTTCAAACACAAATACCAGTATTTAGTTTTTAGAAATACTTTCAACCACACGCAGCAGGCAAATCCTGCAACAAGTGCAGCTTGAGGCATACCGAACCCATATTGGGCGGTGTTTCCAGACATAAAAACTGTGCCAGCCAATCAGAATTAGCCCCCATCATTCAGCTGTGATGTTTAGAATAGAATAGAATAGAAAAGAAAATATTTTATATATCCCTGAGGAAATTCAGGAGTCACGGCAGCAATCAAGAAAACAAAAACAGGAAAGTGTATAGAAAGTGCAAAAAGGTCCATAAGAAAATAGATGCTGACAGCTTGTCCATCATTGTCCAGTTCAGCCAGTCTCCACCTCCACAGGGTCCAGGACTGAGCTTCTTCAGCAGTCTGTTCAGTCTCTGTCTCCTGGATCCTGTCTGCTCACAGCAGGTGAAGCTCTTCCAATGTGGCGTTGGTGTCTGGTGTTAGCTCTGTTAGCCATGTCTGTGAATAGCATGATGCGACCCTGCCTTCTGGTATTCCCTCTGTTGCTGGCTGGTTAGCATGGATAGCTTTTCCATCTTATTGGAGATAGATCTTATGTTCCCAATAACGATGGATGGAAGGACAGGTCGAAGTCGTCTCTTCTTAGCTCACACCTGAGAACCAGCACGTCATCCTCACCTCCTTCTCCTCACCTTGTGCGAAGACATCAGGCCTTGCACCAGTTAGCATTGACATGCTACAGGCTTCTAACAGCTGATTTCACATGTAAACAGTGCAGTCATGGTTACATGTAGGATCTCTGGACAAACACAGGAGCAAAAATAGTTAAACATTTTAGTGAAGAAAAAAGCAGTTTGGTGTCCGTGACCAACAAATGAGCCATACAAAGTAAAGACCCACTCCAAATGTAAAGATGATGAAAAAATTATGAGAGATGGACAAAGAAGACAGAGCTGCTGCAACTGGCAGCCAAAATCAACAAAGTGGCGCCTAGCAAGTTTTCAAAAGTCTCCACTTTGGCCGGAGTTTTCACAGAACATTGTTTTTAGTGGACGACAGGTGCAAACCTATAAAAATATATATGGTTTCTCATGACCGGAGTGTGGACATGGCCTTTGTTTTGTATCCAGTTATTTGTGCTGCTTTTAATCAATAAAGCACTTTGGTCAACTTCAGTTGTTTTAAATAGGCTTTAAAAATAAAGTTTGTGTTGAAAATTTTTAAGGTAGTTGGCGAGTGGGATCAGTTATTGGTCAGCTGACAATAGAGGGTTGCGGTAAAGTGGGTCAGTCATCATTTGAGACTGTGATTATAGTTATTACACTGGGTTGTTCACTGTTAATCAAGTCTGATTTGTAGCATCCAGTAGCTGATTATTTCCTAAAGCATAGCTGTCTTCTATGATCACAATCACTCTTTAAATAAATTAGTAAACATTGATGTTTCAACATCTGTGCTTGGAAGATTCCAGTCATTATCCTCATGTTTTCATGAAACCTTATCAAATACAGATTCTCCTCACTATCAGTGAACTGATTGTAGTCGGCGTGCGATTTTTAAGTGGTTTAACTTTCACAAACAGCACACTAGATATCAATTTTTCTTATGTCAGAACACATCAAGTTGACAAGAGCATCCTCGTGCTGTTTGGATGAACAAAACAATAAAAAATGCTTTGAAAAGGCCAAAATTGTTTTTGTGTAAAGGACATAACAGAATCCAGACAGTGAAATTTAATAATAAAATAAATTTAATTTAACATTTGGTCTTAAATATAAAAGCAAAGTTTTTCAAAAACTTGCTGTAAATTTATTTTGTCAGGCTAAGATCTTCTGCTCGTGGTGGAAGGGAGGAGGGGGCTGGGGCAACAAATGAGAAGAGACAGCATCGAATTATGAAATCACTGATTTACAGACGGCCAGGGAGTGTGCTCTGTCTTTATCTCTCCCTCTGTGTCTTTCTCTGCCCAACTGCCTGAAAACTGTTCAACAAGTTGAATGATTTGAGTTGCAGTCAAAGACAGGGTGATCAGAACAGAACTACCAAAGGTGGCTCGTGCTATGGCCCCCTGCCACCAAAGGCTCCAGTGACTGTCTATAGTTTTCTTTTGTCTGTCAGTGATATATTTAAAAAAATAACTAAATAAAAAATAATAATAATAATAAACCATCTTCCATAATCAGTTACATTAGAGTCAACTCATCATTTTATGCTTTAGCAGGTTTTTGTCTTAAGTGCTCCAGCCAAACCCCTTTCCTTCTGAGACCCAGAAGAAAATATGTTAAAATTTCTGATTTTTCTGCATTACATAATTGTCTTTTTTAAGAGTAGTATGCTACATTTTTTTTCATCAACATTTTCTTTTCTTTCTTCTTTTTCTTTTTAATTGAATGTCCTTTGCAGGGACAGTGGGACTTCCTTATACCAAAAAATGGTCTTTCTTCTGTCATCTTTTCTACAGTTTCAAAGGGAGAACCAGGAGTTTTTTTTGTGATTGAAACATAACCATAACCCATTTACCATCTAAAAGTTACCTTGTAACAGTTGTAGCTTTTTTGCCCTTCTTTTTCCAGGTGTATACATGTTATTAAATCTGGAAAAGTGGATGAGTGTATTGATGTGTTCTTGTTTTTTTTTTTGTTTTTTTTTAATGTTTAATTGAGATTTTTAAGATGTATAATGGTAATAAAAAGTTGTGCCTGTGAATTTTATATAGGAAACATGGTAAATGTTAAAAGTAAAACAAATAAGTTGAAAAAATGAGAAATAAAGAAATACATTTTTTTTAAAAAAAAGGAAGAAAAAGACATCATACATAACTTAATGACTGAATAAATTATATGCACAGCCAATAACAGGTCAACCTGATTCAGAAAAAAAAGAAAGAAAACTGTTTAGAAGTCTGTTGGACTTCAAACGCCACATGTACCCCAAATCCTGCCTCTGGCGAGGCAAACCGATATACACATATATACAAACATGCACACATATATATACACACATATACACATACTTACATACACATATAGATACATATACACATGTATTTCACTCTGGAACTGCAGGGAAATGTAATGATCTAACAAAAGAAAAGAAGGGGAACCACATTGCATTAAATCTTTTTAAAGATCCTCTATCAGTATTTGATAGGTTCCTAAAGGTAAATTTGTAAGTGTGTCAATCCTTGAAAAGCTCAGCATTTGCATAAATCCAATGACTGTCTTTTCTTATGCTCATAAAACACAACGGTCGATTGGAAAAGGTAGATCTTTTGTTTCCAATAAACCGTATTTCACTGGAAAGCCCAGGATGTCCTCTAAAGAGCATAACAGGTTTGATACTTGTAGACTATTTTGTTTCTTAAATAAAGCTCTGAAAGTGATTTCCTCTACAGAGGACAAAAATGCATTATTGGGTCTCCGTACTGTTTGTATATCGACACAGAAGATGCAACTCCACCTTCTCCCACTGTTCACTGCGGTTAGCCAAAATATTACCTGTAACAAGTGCTAATATCATTTCACCAGAGTCAGAGTCCAGGATAAGCTGATGAAGCAGCTGAATTAAAATCCACACTTACAGCTAATCAAAACCAAATTCAGAAGTTCATCAAAGATCTCTCAGGTCGGAGCTGTTTAGGACATAAGAGCTTCTCAGCTGATATAAAGCAGACACTTCTGTAACTATAAAAATCAAAAATCAAAAACAAAGTGAAATGAATGAATTAAAAAGTCCACTGACTCTTGTTTTAGTGTTTGCTGCTTCCTCTTTACAGATTATTTAGTACACTGCCACAAGCAACAACATGACAACTGACAATCAAAGCATTATGTCGTTTTTGACATCAAATGAACAATTATGGTTACATTAAAAAAAATTTAATCATCTGGAAATAAAATAACTTAAAGATGCTATGAGGAGGATCTGTTTTAATTGCACTGCCCCGCCACCCTGTGGCGTGGAGTCTCCACACACTGTCATAAATTACTTTTAGTGAGGCATGTGTTTATTTCGGAATTAAATGGAGATCAGATCAAAACAAATTTTCTTAGTTCGAGACAACTTTTTACTGGATAAAACACGTCAAGGTGAGGGACTTACCAGTACAGTTATGTAGTGCTACAGTTTGAACAAGACATCAGGCAAATGCTATATGTAGCACTGTCAGCAGCCTGGCACTCAGGCATATCTGTAGGCTAATGTGACAGCAAATAAACACTGTCAGTTTGTATGTAGTTTAGTCGCCATTTATATTTAGTAAAGCTGGCAGCCTGGTCCTCTAAGACATGTCTGTAATGCGTAACATCAGTGAATCCTGGTTAGTTATGCCCTGCCAAGCTGGGCCAACGTAACCTCACCTTTATTTTATTGATAGACTCTCAAGTTTGAACAGACCACTGCAGAATAACTGCTGACTGTGGGTTGGAATGAACATTATCACAAATAGTTTAGCCCCTGTGTTATGGAGTGATACAGCCTGAGCTAAAGGCTTTAGCTCAGGCTGTATCACTCTCCAATTTATCTTTCTTCTGCTCTTCTGTCCTTTTTCTGTTTGACAGTTAGGCTCCTGTGTCCACCATCACTACAAAATTAGTCACAGAAATCGTTTTCAGCAGAGGTGTTCTGTGTTCTGTGTTCTGTGTTCTATGTTCTGTGTTTTATCTCTTCTCACCACTAAACTTTGTCAGCTGGCGTGGTGTTGTCATAGAGACCTTGACATGTCATAAATCAGTCTGGTCTTAGACAGCCCAAACTGGCAGTAGCAATTTAAAATAAACCCGCAGTATTGGTGCTGATAATCTAATTTTAAAGTGTGTGTTATCAGATATATATATATATATATATATATATATATATATATATATATATATATATATCTAGAAGGGAGACTTCAAGATCACTTAGAAACTCCTCACAGCCCCTTAAAAAATAATACTGATGGAAACAAAGTTTAGAAATGACCCATGTTCCAGACACATTCTGCAGCCCATCTATGTGTGAAAGTCCAACGCTTTGGTTTCACTTTTATAAGATTAATATACCATTGATTAATCCAAAGTTTACAGCTCAGGCTTTTAGGTACATTTACATTAGTTTTTGTCTCTCATCAATTTCTTGGTGTACAACAGATTATATTGGTGTGTCAGTGATTCTCAGAAAACACACTCCTTATTTACTGCCTTATTTTAGTAATCAATGCTAAAGGAGATGTGAAGAGTTTCCTGCTAATTACAAAAAAGACCCTCACTCTTTCACAAACCATTTCTCATTCTGCCTGAAATATGTTTTTTTTTTTTTTTTTTTTTACAAGATCAGTGTTTTTCTTTTACAGATTTTATGTTTTCAGGCTGGATTTTCCACTCAAAAGTCAATTTAATATTTGTCTCTCATCTAGAAATGTTCATGTTTACAACTTTGCAGGGAAAGTATGGCAATGGGTTAGAAAAAAAAAAAAAGATAATCTGTATTCCATTTTTATTTAATGTGGTCCATCACAAATTAAGGTTCCAAGCCTGAACAACAGCAGATGATGTACCCATTGGAAACTTAGTCTTCTTCATGGAAAAACTCCGCAAATTTCATCCTAAGTAGTCACCAAAACCACCAAGAAACTTTTCAAAGTACTTTTATAAAACCAAATTAAGTAAATGAAATAAATGGGATCTCGAACCCCATTTTGGAAATGAAACAGTAGGCCCTCACTTAAGAGAGCTAGTGTCTGCCTATGTGTGTGTGTGTGTGTGTTTGTATTTATGGGAAATCTATAAAAGCAATGTATGGCACTCGGGAGAAACCTGATTAGCTTGGAGTTGAGCTCAGAAATCAAAATTAATTTGGGAGATGCTCTGGCCCTCTACTATTACCTGGAGGCAGAGCTATTTAGTTAAGAAATAGCTGCCCAGACCCCGTATACAGACTGTTAATCTTAACGAAGCTGATACAGGCTCTCTTTAGGTTGCTATGGTGCAGCAGTGATCTGTGCGCTGGTATGTGAAGTCATTAACATGGTAGCTGTACTATGGGGAACATACCTCATGAGAAGATCTCTGAATGCAGGTTGGATGCTGTACAGCCCATCAGGACATCACTTAGGGATTAGTGACACGGCACAAACAAGAAGATTTATTCTAAAGACACTGACTCTTAAAGGAATCAATAAGTTGTACATTACAGTCTGAGGTTATATGTTTTAAAAGTTAGTCATTAGAGACTAATGGGGATTTGTGTCTCTCTGCCAGTCATTCATTAGCTCAGTCCTTCTGGGAGCTGTGCGATTCTCAATGTTTACACGCATGTATTCACATATGCTCAGGGTCTAAGCATGTGTGCTTTTCACTTTGGCATGCAGTGACATATTTACATTACACCCTCCCCCACAGGAAAGTAGTCAGAGAAAGACTTGCTCCTTTGTACTTGAAGACGAACTCCAATGGGATTTGTGCTTTTAGCAATTCTCTCTTATCTTCTTTTAGCCTTTGTGGAGGCATGTGGGCTGACATTTTCATTTGCTAAACTTACCCGAGTGGTACGACAAGGCAGCTGAACTGTTTTACAACTAGATGAATCCATCAAAAGGGTTACAGTTTACTCTGAAAATGTTTTTTTTTTTTTATTGTTTTATTAAGTTATATATTTTTTAAAAACTCCATTTTATAAAGGATGTGTCTCAGCCATAGGTCACCAAAAGAGAACAGGCCTAAAATTTCCCAAACCTTGGGAGGTGCTTTTGCTGATTACTTAATACTCCTGTCAAATAGTTATTTCCTAGTTAACACAGTCTACACCTACATCCAACCTTAAACCTCATTTCAATTCTGCCAAAACACTAAATGGCGCATATGTGCCATCAATCTTCTGTGCTTGCACTACCTACATCCAGTAACCATATGAGCAGAACATATGATGATCCTAACCTCCACTTTTCAGCACTAATTTTAAAGAAAAGACTTTTTGGAAACCAAATACTGGCGTATTAGAGCTATTTTTTTGGGGAAATGATTTTAAAAGGGTAACACTGAAAACCAAAAGGTAATAATTCTTGGTAACATTTTTTAAATAATGAGTTTTAAGTGTTTTCAATATGTCAGATTAAAAAAACAAACAAAAAAACAAACAAACAAAAATATATCATCAGGTGTGTAAACTTAGATAGGGGATCCTGCATCATTTCCAGGCTTTGGACTGTTCCTTTGGTCCCCCTTATTAGCGTTTGCAAGTGTTGTGATGAGCTAATTACAGATAGCCTATATCTATACACCTATATGCACACACACACACACACACACACACACACACACACACACACACACACACACACACACACACACACACACACACACACACATTGGTCCACATTCATCTGCCAGGGCTGCCCTTGGTCACCGATTCTGTTCATAACTTTTATGGACGGAATTTCTAGGTGCAGCCAGGTTGTCGAGGGGTCCGGTTTGGTGACCTCAGGATTAGATCATTGCTTTTTGCAGATGATGTGGGTATAGTGGTTTCATCAAGCCATGACCTTCAACTCTCTTCAACTCAATGGGGGATGAGATCCTGCCCCAAGTGGCGGAGTTTAAGTATCTCACGGTCTTGTTGACGAGTGAGGGAAGGATGGAGCGAGAGATGGACAGGCGGATCAGTGCAGCGTCTGCAGTAAGGCGGACTCTGCACAGGTCTGTTGTGGTGAAGAGGGAGCTGAGCTGGAAGGTGAAGCTCTCTTTTTACCGGTCGATCTTCGTTCCCACCCTCACCTATGGTCATGAGCTTTGGGTAGTGACTGAAAGAACAAGATCTCGGGTACAAGCAGCCGAAACGAGCTTCCTCCATAGGGTGGCTGGGCTCTCCCTTAGAGATAGGGTGAGAAGTTTGACTATCTGGGAGGAGCTCGGAGTAGAGCCGTTGCCCTTCCACGTTGAGAGGAGCCAGATGAGGTGGCTCGGGCATCTGATGAGGATGCCTCCCAGACGCTTCCCTGGTGAGGTGTTCAGGGCACGTCCCACCGGAAGGAGACCCCAGGGCAGACCCAGGACACGCTGGGGAGATTACATCTCTCAGCTGGTCTGGGAACATCTCGGGATTCCCCGGGAAGAGCTGGCCGAAGTAGCTAGGGAGAGGGAAGTCTGGGCTTCCCTGCTTAGGCTGCTGCCCCCACAACCCGACCCCGGATAAGCGGAAGAAGATGGATGGATGGATGGATGGATGGATGGATATATATATATATATATATATATATATATATATATATATATATATATATATATATATATATATATATATATATATATATATATCTGTGTGTGTGTGTGTGTGTGTGTATGTATGTGCGTGTGTGTGTGTGTATAGGTGTATAGATAGATAGATAGATATTACACACTTTTAGCTTCCAACTCGAACACTTGGTTCCATCTACTGTCTTTTTAAGAGTCCTACCCCACAAACCCCCCTTCCCCCTGATTGGCCAGTTTAACTCCTACATCCAGGAGTGTAATTTTATACTGTTGTTTAAAAGTGCAAGACCCTCCTTTAATCTCCTAAGACGCAAACTTTGTCTGTTGAGCATTTTTCAATTCTACTTGCTTTTTAGGATAAGTAACACCTAAAAAGAATAAGGTTTAAACTTGGTCTTTGTACAGGAAGTTTGGTTTTTGGTGTTGTGAGTTTACTATTAGTTATTATTGATTAGTGTTATTGCAGATAAAGACACTGTTTTTACATTGAAATCAGTGTAATGATGTGATATCACCAGAATATAACATGGGCAGTGTCCCTAAAAGTGGCTCATAGGTCAAAGTTTTTTAAAATGAAGTAACGTGGTCTGAGAGGCAGAAATGTAGTGTCAACATATGTGGACTGCACTGTATTTCTCAGCTGTTTGTTTAATGTCTCTGCTGCATTGTTTGTCTTTATAAAGGCACCATAATTCTGCCTCAGTTGTTGAATTAATCGTCTGACTTTGTTCCACTTTGCTCCAGTCACCATGTCTCTCCATCTTTCATCCTCTAGCGCTGTAGCATTGGGTGACATCTGGTCTCAGTCATAAGGGATTCACTCACTTCACAGATAAGTGTCCTCTGTCTTCACATTTATTGACTAAATTCTGGATATAAGAGGATCCCACTTTGTTCCATTATGTGTAGAAAACAAAAGCTGTCTCATGATGAGTGTAATACAGGTAGTACAGGATTACAGCATCAGGCTGTATTCAGCCTAGTCTGGGGACAAGTGGCTCTGGCTACAGCTTAAAACACATGACAGGAATTTCAGCCCTACAACAACAGAATTATAGTTTTTAACACGTAAATCTGTTGTTGAATAGTGAGGGTGATGACAGTGAATCTTTTGATGGACTAAACATGCACATACTACTGAGTGGACGATCGTTAAAATCAGTAATCTGTGCTGGTACTGCAGAGATCAAATATTTTCACTTTTAAGAAACTTATTCCAGAGAAATCCTCTGATTGTTTTTGACTTTAGGCTGATGTGAGTTACGTAAGTTTGGAGCAGCATGACCACGTATCTCTTTAAGCTCATAAGCCAGCCTTTACACCAAAGATTCACAGTTTTCAGAAACATTCTGCTCCATGTCTCCCTTGGGTCTATAATCTAGTTACTGATGGATGAGAGATTGTCATTGGTATGATTTAGAGGAATATTTAGCAAATCCCAGGACTCTCTTTTATTTTATTTCAACATGAACGAGGCACCCATCTCTCAAATGGGCCTTACACTCCAGCTTTATCATAGTCCCTGAACTGTCTCAAATCAGCACCAGCATGTTACCCTGAGAGAACAGTCATACCTATTCAGTAGGGCTGGGTATTGCCAAGAAGCTCACCATTCAATTTAATTTTGATTCTTTAGGTTGCGATTTGATTAGCCACAAATTCTATTTGATATTGGTTTGATATAGATTTAAACGCTTTGATTATTTATTTTCATACCCATATGAACACATGTGGTATGTCACCTCATGTTTTGGAGCAATGAAACAACCCAGATTTTGAAGCTGAAAAAGTTGGCTTTATGCCGCTGCTGCTGCTTTGGCTGCCATATTTTTGTTGTTTGGTCTTGTGTGGCTCTTGTCCGTACAATGCAAATAACAGGCACCCCCCACCCCAACCCCACCACCAACACCATCACCCCGACTTACCAGGAGTTAAGTCGATTCATAAGATTTCCTGAATAGATACTGAATTGGGCAAGGAAATATTTCGATGCATTGATTCATCAATATTTTTACCCACCCCTACTGTTCAGACATACATGAAAATCTCCACTGGTGGATCGTTCAGATGGCTATTTATCAGGGATGCAAACAATTAATCCGTTGTTGATTAATTGTCGATAAGACATTACTTGATTAAAATGAATCAATTGCAATTAATCACGTTTTGAACCTGTAATTCCCCGCAAGCCCACATGAGGGCGTGCTTTGTGCCAGACGTCCTTGTTGCACACGTGGGAACACAAGAGAAGCAGACAACAACAAGACCAACGGGAAGAAGTGGACGACTTTCTTAAAGATCTACCACCACTCTTTGACTCAAGTTCTGCAGCATGGTGGAAGGTAAATGAAGGCAAGAGTATCAAACCTTGCACAGAAATACCTGTCCTTACCTGGCACGTCCGTCCCTGCTGAGCAGGTGTTTTCAGTAGCTGGCCGAACTGTGAACAGGATGTGCACAAGGCTCACTCCTGACCAGTGTTTCCCCTACCATTGTATAAGGGGGTGGCCCACCCCTCTGAAAGCTAAGTCAATTTTACTTTCCAAAGAGCACCAGATCACAGCAGAGGTGGTTCAGAGTGACCTTTCTCATAAATCAGGTCTATACGTTTTTTTGTTTTTTTTTTAATTTGACAGACCAAAAAGCCATAGCTATCTAATTTACATGATGTGATGTCAGTTGTACATTGCCACGTTCACATTTCTCCTGGTGCTGTTTTGCGCATGGCAAAGTTCCACCCCCCAACAGACAGTGCACTCATTTATTTTCATGTTTCAAGTGTCCTTAAAGAAGCTTTGTCATTGCATTGTTCCATTTATGAATGTGTTGTTCTCTGCTGTCAAGAATATTTTTTTTATTGAGGAATAGGATTTGTATTTTCTATCATATGAAAGATAGCATTTTCATAGAAAGGCACCTATTGATGCAGAGGGAAATTCATCTTCTCAGAAAAATTGCCACTTATCAATTAAGGGATCATCGATCAATAAGATGAAACAGTTATCAATTAACGAAATACTTGATAATTTGCATCCCTACAATTTATAAAAAAAAAAACAAAACAAAAAAAAAACTCTAAACCAGAATGCAACTCATGATCTAGATCTATTTTTTGCAAGAATACAATTCTACAGCCAGTTAATTCCAAACCATTTTTAATTTCTATGGGAAAAATACTCAAACTTCTTTGCAGCACAAAAAACATACAGAATGTATGTTTATTATATGTACCCATTTTCTGTTTATTAACCAACTTCTATGAAGTGTTAGGACTAGAAATAAGCAAAAACGTAGAAGATCTACTTATGAAAAAAAAAAAGTTTAGACTACATTTAAAATTGAGGATGAATGTGAATAATGATTTTGTGGTTAAACCCAACCTCCGCTTTATTATCTCTTGACTCACTGATGGCAGAGTCGAGGTAAAGACCACCAACTCTACCACACAGTATTACAGTATTACTGCACTAGCTTTTATCCATCACATAAATTGCAGCATTGCCCTTATACATCCTGGCACCTCCACTTGAATCCTGCATAAAAAAAAACATGTCAAATTTCACTGACATACTTGCTCTCAATTTCAAAAATGAAAAACAAGATCTCTTGTTTTCCACCTGATAGAGATGTTTGTCTTAAACCGGTTCAAAAATCTTCAAAGCAAAGACTCTAAAACATCCTCATTATGTTGATCTCCACTGGCAGAGTGAAAGGCGGAAAGTGACAGAGGAGAAACGCAGAGAAACAAAGTCAGGTGAAAACCCTGAGCGTTTCAGTGTGTGTCTGTGAGGCAGCGGGGTTGTCAGGGTGGCAGTGAAAGCTGAGTGCGATGGAGTGAGATGGTGAAAGCGAGAAAAGTTGTGGAACAGCAAATTTGCAGTAAGCTAATGAGCGTACCAAGGGGCACATTAGTTATTTATTTCCTGAGCTTGTTTCGTTAAGAGAAGGGCACAGCAATTAGCTTTGAGGAGATGACATCCCTAAGCGCCCTTGTGCTCGGCTGCGAGGCAACACAAGAGCCCTGTCTGAAATGCTAAACAACCTGTGGGGCCTAACGGGAGGGGAGGGGAGGGGGAGGGGGTGTTTCCATGCAGTGACCTGGAGTTATCAGTGGCATTGTGGCCACCTGGTACATTTTGTTTGAGTGAGAAAAGGAATTGGTGGTTCACTTGAAGTCCACCGTCACACAGAGAAAAGGGTTATGTCGACTGATGGCAACGTTTGGCCTTTTTCATCTCTTTTACCATCTTTATTCCTTCCCAGAAATCTGCAAATTAATCTCTTGAGCCTGTGTCCCCTGTTTGTATACATATTTTAACTGAAATAAATCTAAAGAAAACACCACGTTCCCATGTTTCTAGAGGTCAAATCACAAAGGAAACATATGAATCTAACTGTTTACCAGCCAGGCAAAAAACTTGCCATGCAAAAAACCAATATCAAATCTGTGCCTGGTAAAATAAATCAAATACATTCAGAATACTAAAGAGCTGCTTTTTAAAGTTGTGTTTTCTGGCTCAAGAAAATAATAGTTTGAAAAGTATTACAGGAAAGCATGAGGGTTAGAACACTGAAGTAATAGAGCTGAGGCTATGAGGGTGTATATGCCTGGTGCAAAACTGAAATCTTATCAAGTGTTTTTGTCGTATTTTATGCAAAATTTGTCTTGTTGTACTTGATATAAGCCATATTCCACTGATCCTATCAGTCTGAATTTCTCGTAACAAGGGGAAAAAAAAATCTGCCAATGGAACAAGGAAAAATTGCTCAAAAATTTGCTTCAAATAGAATATGTCTTAATACAAGAAACTTTTCTCTTGATCCATCAGCAGATTTTTTTTAAAGTGTTAAAACAATTCAGACCTCATTTTTGTCTTTAAATCACTTGAAATAAGACATTTCTATGAACTGGTCAGGTGAATGTGGCTCATATTTATCAATCTTGCGTGGGAATTGGCACAGATCTGGGTGTAAAAATCAGCTTATGGCAACATTCACTGTGATTTATAAAACGTGCGTACCAGGGCCAATCACGGTGCACCCCTGATCAGGTGTTGATAAATGTGGGGTCTGAAAACTATTGTAATTTACATAACACGCCCCTAAATATTTAAGGTCCAGCTGGCCGAACCCGAGGCATTTACAACATGGAGGGAACTTCCCCGTGCTGTGGATTGACAACACCATAGCAACAGAGGTAGAGAGGAGATGACCCCTGCGTTGTTTGGCAGACGGAAAAGTAGAGCGAGTCAGAAAAAACTCATCTGCAAGAAAATCACTGCAGTGATTCAGCAGCGTGGATGTTACAAACTAAACTACAGCAGAGTTTTAACATTTGATTTACACATCCTTTGTTTACACCTTGATTAATTAATTCATGATGTCTGACTTTTAGAAGCCACAATACTATTAGTTGTTTCCGTTCAGGTCCAGAAACGTGGAAAGTTGGCTTCTAAAGATGTGTTTGAGCTCTGCAGACTCCAGCCTAAACCTGTCAGACTGAGGAGGGAGTGGAGCTGAAGTGTGTCGAACGTGCACAAATACGCACGGGTAGACCAGAGTTTTATGATTATTCTACCACGAAACAAGCACATAGGTTGTGAGCTCATGTAAATGAATGTCCTTTGTTATGAAATAGTAACTTTTTCGCACACAGTTCATGTTTATATCATCAAATTATGAGGAGTGACATAATCATCTTCACAGTGAATCGTGTAATAAATACAGCTTCCTTAAAAATAATCCAGGCTAAAAGTTTGATCCAGCGTCCTCTGAATTTTCTCTGCAGAGACGTTATCATGGACATGAGAGTGTACTAAAAACTGATAACAGCCTCTCTATTTTTATTGTGTTTTTTAAGTAAACCAATAGAGGAAACACATTTTTTTAAACGTAGAAATCAGCTGATAGCTCGCGCTGCTCTTTCATAGCAAAGTATTTCATAGATTGGTGGAAGAAGAGTGAAATGTTAGAAACTTTCTTGGTGTCATATCTAATTCAAGGATCTAAATAATAATCTAAGAACATCAGTTTTTATTTCTGGAAATGTTTTGTGCTCTTATGATCTAATAATTCTCCCACAAACTCAGAGCTGGCGTGGGATTTGAGCGTACCTGACGCCCACGTTCAGATCGATAAATGCCGATCCGTGTGTGGAAAGGAGCGTAAACCCATTTTTCAGGCGTACGCATGTTTGGTAAATGGGGGCCAATTAGTCTAAGTAGACATTTTCTACTGAAAATAAGACAAATCACTTGATAAGACTTCAGTGTTTTTCCAGTGTGAGACCCAAATCCCGATACGCTGCTGCACACACATGCAATTCCCCATTAATGCTTTAAAATTAAGTCAACCTGTCAATCTAACGACTAAACAACCTGACAAAAGTCTAGAGAATTCCAGTTTTTAAAAAGATTTTTGAAAGTACACCTGCTGATACGTGAGAATATGCTTGCATAAAAAAAAGATCAAAGCCAAACACCTCTTGTCTCCCACGCCAGAAATTCCTATTTGTGCACCTTCATTAAAGGAGACGATGTGCTCCAAACAAGAGAGGATGGAGCCTCATTTGAAATGTCAGCCTTCTAAGATATTAATTGGAGCTGAGGCCCTCCAATCAAGGGAACAAAACAGTGTGTCCACAGAGGTGAGTGGTAATGAGGTGTGCTTTGTATGTGGGGGAAGTTTGGCTGATTGAAATTACACAGCAGAGTCAGACCAGAGCGTAAAAATAGTCATCTAGTCTGCAATAAAAACAGCATCCCTCCAGTTTGTACACTCTGTAATTTCAAGATAGAAAGGCAAAATAGTGATGATGAATGAATATTTACACCAGAACTCCAAGTGCAGTGTGAATGTATTGGAACATATTGATCTGTAACAAAATTATATAAAAAATCCTCCAAAGAAACAAAGAGAGCAGGCTGTTGAACAGCATGTTTCAGTCTAATTATTGTTTGCAACAAATTGTTCCCTTTTTTTCTTTTTTTGTCTCACTCCATTTTATTCTGTTTGCATATTGAAGCTCTACTTAGGACCTCATCTAATGTTGTAAAATGTAAATTTGTGTAATTTTTCAGCTGCTCTTCAAATTTTGATCAGGTGTATAAAACCAGTATCATAGTAAGTATCCGTTGATCTGAGTTACCTGAGGCTGCATTTCTTTAAGGTTAAAGCTCCAACTCTGACTATTCCTAATTGTTTCAACTGCTTTTCTGTGTCAGAAAGTTCCAGACACCCACTCAGCTTAACAACTTGGAATAGAGTGCAACAAAACAGGGAGGAGAGAACAAAAAAAAAAACATAACCACAAAAACTTTTTAGAATAAATTGGCCATTAAAAAGTCATGTTACTGACTTACAGTTAGCAGTTGCCTCCAAACACTGTGTTTGTGGAATCATCAAATGTGTGACAATTTCAAACAGAAAGTAAATCTGGACTACATACAATACTATTAGACTTTTAAAGTTGGTGTGTTAATCTTTTCATAGGGGCTGTAAACTAAAGGTACACGCTACAGGATTATCGGGTTGATTTTTGTCCTGATCTCCACCTCATAATCAAAGCCAGCAAAGGCCCAATTGTCTGATGTTTGTAAATGACATGGTGTGTGATTTTCCTGTAGTGTGGTTTGTGTTAAAAGTGGTTTTGTCCAGAAGAAGCCGCTCAGAAGGCCTCAGATTGAGAGATCATAGATAATGAACTTGTTAAAGGTCCCATATTATGCAAAAATCACATTATTAAGTCTTTTAGTGAAATTTGTGGGTCTTTGGCTTTCCTCCCAGCAGACAAAATGTGATATTTAATGACAAAACCTGTATTTAGTAGTGCTTGTGAATGCAAAATCCTGACCTGAAATTTGTGGATATGCCATTAGCAATTCCCTTTTTAGACCAATCAGGAGCAAGTCTGACCTGATTGGTCCACCGGAGCAGACACCCCTGAACCTCCTCCCTGCCCACTCCCCTACCAGCAGGAGAATCCCTTGATGAAGAGCCATCACTGCTCTGTTTTTGGCTGTAAACAGCCACATAGTTCCGTGCACAAGCTTCCCATCTCGGAAGAAGACAAGACCAAGTGGCTAGAGTTCATTTATCAAGGAAATGTGCCAGCTACACTCAGTAAAACTGTGCATGTGTGTGCTAGTAACTTCACGGCCGACTGCTTTTCCAACTTTGGACAGTACAACAGAGGGCTAGTGAATAGACTGGTCCTGAATCCAGGTGCATTACCAACCATCCACCAACAAACCTCGGACCCTAGAAATGTGAGTATTTTAAATGCTGTGTGCTGTGGAGCAGATGTAAGAGCTTTTCCTCAGTGTTCCTGTCTCTGTGATAGCTTCAGGACGCTAACTTTACCTGCAGTTAGCCTGTTGTTTTAGCCTGTAATGTTATGGTAAACGAGCTTCGCTGTTTTCTAAACATTGTGCACTCGGAGCTCGTGGCGCCGCTCTCAGTGACGAGGAAGAGCAGGGCAGTATCAGCGGTGGCTCATCTACATATGAACGCCCACTAAATCAGAGCGTTCTGAACAGGGGGGCTATGAGAGCCTGGAAACAATGCTGCTGTGCTTGAATTATTGGCTTTTTGGAACAAAACATGTTACTACCATTTCATGAAGACATCAATGATCCATATTAAACTGCAGAAAAGGAGCAGAATATGGGACCTTTAAGCCAGCGCAGATATGTCATTTCCATCTGATGATGCAGCTGATGTCAGAAGTTCCACTGTCGGACAGTCAATGCAAACACATCTTAAATGTGTAACACTGAACACAGAAGCAAAGTATCTCTTAGGACTATTTTTAAAATATTATTTTTTAATTCCTCATCCATTCATAGAAGCAAATTCTCTTACAAGCCAAGACCTCCATTTATGTTTGTAACATTTGATTCTATCTGCATTCACGTCACCGAGTGTGTACATCTGCACCTGTTAGATAAACACTGCCAAGGAAAACCTTTGTCACATGTTATTGTGTTTGACAGCATTATAATGACACCTGTGCTACAGCAGAGAAAATAGAATTCATCCATATGCTCTCAGCTCATCCATTTCTTTGTGTTTGATCCATCTTACAGATAGATTCAGGTGTCAGGGAGAATTTGATCACAAACACAAACACCTGTGTGCAGCACAATAAGTCATCTGTACTGGTGAAAACATTACTTACAAATGACGTTCAGCAACAAACAAAGGACGGTATCCATGCAACCATGTGTTGGTACTCCTCAGCTATAATTTATGCCAGTTACTTTGTAATTTAGACGTGAAGAGGATCAAAGGTTAAATTTTAAGAGGAACGCGTAACAAGTTTGATTATCTTTATAATTACACCAGCAGGCCTTTGCCCCTGGTTAGTGATGATGGACAGACGGAGATATATAAACAACGTATGACAGACAGTACAGTGTATCTATTGTGCAGCAATGGCTGTCTGAGCTCACATTTGATCTGCCTCCAAAAAAATCTATATATGATAACTTTTTGACAGTGATTCAACCGCTCCTTCCTTCCTTCATCTTTTGGAGGAATAACCCCGTTCAGAACCACAGCGGTAGATGTGGAGGCTGAGGTAAGTAATGGACAGAATAATTATGGTATTTAGGTCAGCATTATGCAGTTTTCACCATTACAGAGATTTTCAAAGTTTGTCAAATTATCACCAGAGGTCTCCTCTTCTCTTACACAAACAGAGCAGGCAATTAAAACCAGTTAAATCAATAAATGAAGCAGAAAAAGAAAAAGACAACACTGCAACTCTTACCATCTTTGACATGGCTCCCAAGGCAGCTGGAAAGCCATTAAGTTCAGCTCACCAGCTGACTCAAATCTTTTACTTCTTAAGTCTGAAGAGACATTGCTATTGCTTTTAACAGTAAGAAAGTCCTCCACAAGAAACAATTTTTATCTCTATTGGTCAGTGGGAGCTTTGGGAAATCCATTTTAATTCAACAAATTTCAATTGATGAAGAAGAAGAAAATAGTTGAATCTACGTATTTGAAACAAATCAAAACCACAAAATTTCAAGTAGGGATGGGTACCTTTTACATTTGGAACCATAGGGTACCAATACCTGTCAATAATTATCAGCACTCAAAGGTACCAATTTTCAGTACTTTTATGTGTGTTTATGTGGTAATACATATAAATTTGTTTGATGATAAAATATCAAATTTCAAGTCCTGCACACTCTTACCAACCTTACATGCGGATGTACAGGCAAGTGCCGACATAGACTGGGGGCCCGTAAAAGGGTAAACATCAGGGCCCAGTACCCCCTATCCGTCATGCTCATTTGGTGTTTGTGCTGAGTTGGTTTCAATCACAGACTTCCTTAAAATTGGTTTGGTGTTCCATCAGCATGGAGCCAAGTTGTAGCCACGTCATTGTGTTACCGTGAACCATCAGTATGTCACTGGATACAGACTGCTGATGCTTGATCCTAATAATGGACATTCCCCATGACCCTTTAGTTTTCCTCTCGGAAATTTGTCCTGAACACCTGTTTACAAAGGACCGGTGTTACATTCTACATATTTCATTGATGACTGCTAAGAAAACAATCACTTTTAACTGCCTGAAGCCTAATCCCCCCTCAATTGACCACTGGTTACAAAAGGTCAAACATGACTGCCCAACTAAAACTGACACTACCAGTCTTTTAAAAGAGATGGAGAACTGTCACTTATTATTTCAGTTAGGGATTTTTCCTTATTATTATTCAGAATTATTTTGATTATGATGTAGGTTTACATAGATTTATTTACATGTAGATACATTCAAAAATATGTATATTGTGTGTTGTATTTTATTGGTTTATTTTTGCAAAAAAGGAAACAATATATATATATATATATATATATATATATATATATATATATATATAACGACACCCTGCCATGTAAATATGCTAAATAACATCAGGCTGTTAAATAAAATGATAAGTTTAGACCTGTTATACAATGGACAATGCTTAGTTGCTTTAATTTTCGTTCAAGTTTTGAATGAGGAAATGCAAACAAAACAGACAACTCGCTTGGCAGCTTTCCTTTTTAAGAATGACTGTATTTCACCACTAATCGTTGGTCATGGTAGCTCTGCCCCTGCCCCCTCATATAGTCTGTGCTGTGCTCAAGCCCAGCAAAGAGTTGGTGCTTGCTAAGCATTCGTTTTGAGCACCTGGAGCCAGTGCTTTGACTATGACAAACACAAAGAACCAGTACTTAGTCTGGCCTGGAACTAGCATTAGCACCAGTTTGGTCAAAAAGGGGTAAAAGAGGATCCTGTCATCGCAGTGTTTTTCTTTTTCAGTCCCCTTTTCTCTTTTGTTGTGTCTCTTGAAACAAGTTGAGAGGTGCATGGAAGACAATTCAAATGCAGTATACGTACCTCACAGATTAAAGGTGCAGCTGTAAAAGTATGGGACTCCCTTTGACGGGAGTGATTCATTATTGAATACAAGTTGTAAAATGTTTCTCACTGGACTTACCAGGAGTTGCACCAGATGCCTGCAGGGGCTGACTGCAAGAGCACTTAGTCATCAAGTATAGAGTCCACAGGCAGCTATTCATGTCATTAACCTCTAGGTGTTAGAAAACAGCTAATTCATATTCTGCTGGGATTACAGATGCACTTTATTCCTGTGCTGAGGGAAAACTAAGAGAATAATTGGATTCAGTATTACTGGCTCAAATTAAGTCTGATTATTTTGTTTTTCAACCCTTTCTTTGTGGTTATTCATTTACTTTTGTCCTCTGCATGAAATACTTGGATTGAAATGGCATTTTTTCCTCAAACACCATTGTCCTCCAACCATCCTCTTATCATGAAAACACAGCTTATCATCGTCTACGCGAATCAATTACACAAAAAGACTTTGGCAAATTTACACAGCAGGGCATTAGCTTTGATGAGGGAGCTGCATATTCTAACTATTTACCTCTGTTATGTTTACACTTTCTGTTAGTCCTCCAAAATTCATTATCCTGTTTTTGTTTTTTTTTCCATGCTGCCCATCTTCAATTCTTCATCACTCGAGCGCTACAAAGACATTTGCTTCACTGTATACATTTTCATTAAAACACTCTTTCCCTTTTCAAAATGCATGAATGTCTCTAATTGAAGTGAAGAGGCAGTGAAGCGCTGCAAAGCTTTAATTTCAGTTTCTTATGACCACCCCTCCCTCCTCTATCTTCACACGCTCTTTACTCCCGAGGGATGGCCAGGAAGAGGAGGAAAGAGAGATTTGGGTGTTCAGAGCAAGACCTCACCCAGCCAGAAAAAAAAGCTAACAAACTCCAGCCACAGAGCATGGAGAGGGAAGGACTGCTTACATTTGTATAAATTAGCATTCAGCATAAAAAGGCAAGGTCATCAAATGTTGGCGTTCACATTAGATGGATGAAAATTCAAGGCGCAGAGATGGCGGTGGTATATGTGAATTTAAATCAGATCTGCTTTTCCCACCTCTGCGGCTTCACAATCAAAACGTGTCCCATCCTGTCCCCTGCTCCCGTCCTTTAAAAACCCTCCATCTGCCAAGTACTTGTCAAATTATTACTCTCCCTTCTCTAATGTTATGAATATACGGTAAAACAAGGGGACCTCTAGCTGAAACATACAAAGTGCTCTCAGACGTATTTTAGGCATAATTTACACAGTGTCTGCTGGTTTGCATGAGGCGGGTAGCAATAGCAACCCATTAATCATAGTCAGGTCTGGCATTCTTATCTCCCCTCCTCCTATCAGCCCAGCCAAGAGGAACTAAGACCATCTCCACGGACCCTTCAATCAGCTGCTTTTAGTTGGCTTTTTGAATTAAATCTTGGTGGAATTTCTTGGAAATAATTTCAGTGCTAGGTCTGACCATCTAATTTCTAGAAATAACAGGATTAAAAAAAAAAAAAAAAAAGCCCAGAAGTGACAAATAATGCCATGGTGGTTTTGGATCTCCTAAAAACAGATGGTTTTTATGGTGGTAGGATTAAAGGAATTGTCAGAAGATGATCCAAGAAGGAGGAAATGAATTATCCAGATAAAACTGGCCAGTGGATTCCTTTGGCATCCGATTAAAACCTGTGTATAGTATATCTGCATTAAGGGGACGTGTTTATGGCACTGGCATTTATTAAGGACCTTGAGGGAATTGGAGGGAAGAGTCTCACAGCTCTAGTTTAATCTATCAGTGAATTTAAAAAATATATCTTTAAGAAGTAATAGACAAGCTCTTTGCTGAAACATATCTTCATAAAGCCAGTGCTGATTGAAAAATGAAATGGTTATAAAACATGACACCATCATCGGCAATAGCACCTTGATTGGTTCCAATATACCTTACTGTAACTTTGTTATTCTAACTGCCAAGATACAGGGCACAGGTTATTGTAGACTGAGGAGGTAAAGAAAACAGGAAAAAAATAGAGTGAGGTGTAAAGAGTTATAACAGAATGGGTGAGTCACGTAACGGAGGGAGTTTCAGGACTTTAGGCGTTTCAAAACAACATTTAATGAGCATTATTTCCACAGGATTAGTAAGTAACAAACCCTGCTTACTTGTATATTACCTTGGCTTTTTCTTTTTTTCTTTTCTTTTTTTCTTTTTGCTTAAGGTTTAACTTTCCAATTAGATTTACGATAGTAAGTACTAAAGAGTATATTTGTTAAGTCGTGAGATAGCTGTACAAAAGAAAAAGGTAAAAAAAGACTCTGTAGAACATGTTTTAGTCCACTGCCACATTTTATCAGTTAAGATCTGTATGAAAAATTGAGGACAAAAAAATCCTGCCACGTGTTAGGCAGGTATTTCATGGCCGTACGTACAGATTGCAAAAAGTGGAATTTACCATTTCATGCTATCCATTGATCTGGCTTGGTCATAGACTTTATAAAACATGGATGTAGTGTCTGTGACGTCTGTACCTCAAACAGTGAAAGATGCCAATCTACAGAAACAGCCACATTGGATAGAACACAGGCTTTAAGCTTCCTTTCTCACAGCTATAAGGCGCCCGTCAGTCATTTGAGCTGAGCTGTGTCTTTGATTAGACAACATGATCCTAATATCTTCTAAACTGCTGAGTTAGAAATTTCGATTAACCCCCGCATTCTGTGTGCCAATAGTAAAATCAACCATTTTTAAAAAACTAGACTGCAAATGTGCTTTTTAATAACAGGAGTTTTTTTTATTTATTTATTTTTATTTTTTTGCTTGTTGTTAACATCTTTCCTGTCTTTCTGCAGCCAGCTCTCATAAACTACCACTGTCTTTTTTATGGGGCCAAAAATGACAGTTTTATAGTAAGAGACTGGAGTGGTAGAGCAATAAGATTTTAGCAAACACCAGGTTGTGGTTAAATGTCACACTCTCATTTTCAATTAAACTTATTAAAGTTAGATTGTTTTAATTGCATCGTAAAGATAATATGATCGATTTAAAAAGACAGCTGACCACCACGGGTTGCTACTGGAACAATAAAGCTAAGATAACTTGTGGAGCTCACTTGCTAACTCTCATCTCTAGAGTATCACGCAACGAGGACTAAAACATGAACAGTCAAGCCCAGTTTCCACCACGCAGTCTGGTTTAGATCAGTCTGGTTTAGTACAGGTTGGATTAGTTAAGCCTAATCCTGTTTGTGTTTCCACAGCCAACAGTGACCCCTTGTGGTAAGGGGTAAGCCAGATGCCAATACCTGAATCAACTAAGCAACAGTGTGACGCCACAGCACCCCTTCACAGTGTACCCCTCTAATAAATCCATCAAAGAAGAAACGTGCAACACAGTAAACAAAGAGCAACAATGGTAGACATCCAGCAATTCACCTTATCTTTGATTAGCATGTGACTCTGATTTACAAAGCACAATCAAACTTTGTTTTAGAAAAGGATGAGTGCCACCAGGAGAAATACAGCAGCCACTGTCGCACGGTAACAGACGATTCATTCCACCAATCAATGGTCTGCAGTGATGTAGCACCACCTTCCAGTATCAGATAGGTTTAGTCTGGCACCCCAACAGAAGGGTCCCAAAAAGCAAGTTATATGGAGATCTGTCCCAGGATTAGTCAGGGGAAATGCCGTAAAATGCGTGCCGAACCGAACTGAACCGAACTGAACTTGGTGGAAACAGGGCTTTGGTAAATAAAAACTGTTTTACCCCATTACTAATGCAATTGACAAACTGCCCCCTAGAGTGAGTTGTAAGTCTAATAATTTAAGTATGATAATCAATGACTGAGCTGACTAGCTAGCGGTATCTTGCTAACAAACACTGTTATCTGCTAATCACATATCATGGATTCCTTAGAGATGTCATCCATGAGAAAAAACGTAGTTGAGACTTGTTAAGTGTTGTGTGAACAGGTGTCAGTTTTGCACTCAAACATAAGCTTTGTTTTGCAGCTGGCAACATCCCTGTAACCCATAACTGTGAGATTTTGCAGCTTGATGGACTAAACTAGTCCAGACTAATGAAATAGTGGGTTAGTTTTAAAAGTGTTGCATGGTGGCCCCTTGTTACATGTAAGAAACACAAAACTAGCTTTGTTGCCAACATTGGGATCAGTATTGAACAATACTTGGGCGATGAGATTGGAGATTGATACTTAAGTTTCAGTTTCTCTTCTCTACATGTGCTCCTCTCAATTGTTCATGTATTCATAGCTATAGATAGATAGATAGATAGATAGATAGATAGATAGATAGATAGATAGATAGATAGATAGATAGATAGATAGATAGATAGATAGATAGAAAGATAGATAGATAGATAGATAGATAGATAGATAGATAGATAGATAGATAGATAGATAGATTGCTGGATTGATAGATTGATGGATAAAACTTTGTTCTGCAGTAAAAAGAGAAACTTATCTTCGACAAATTACAAGTATGAATTTTAACACTTACAACCACAATAAATCTCGCTTTGAAAATTGGAAATGTATTGATTTTCATTTTATGTCATTTTGTTTGTGTACGAGAGAACATGAGTTTGTAAGGCCATGTGTGTGATGTGGCCCTTTTTAGTACCAAGGTAGTTTTTGTGGCTCTTGGTCTCTGATTGGTTGGCCACCCCTGCACTAGGCCAACCAACTGAAAACTATCGTTACATGATAGCCTTACAGTGTGATATGAACTTAATTTTCAAGTTTTTTGGAAAATATGTTTTTTCTAAAGACACGCCAAAGATGTGTAAACATCTATTGGCTAAATGAGATCTAGTTCTTTCTGCCTGCAGTTTATTGACCTTACAGGAATCAGGACAGCAGTGTCGTTGACTCTCCGTCTCTTTAGCCTGCCAAGCTCAGTTAACATCAGATCATGTTCGATTTCTGTCAGCACCAGTAACCACAACCACTGCTCACTGGGAACTATTTTCCCTTTAGCACTCCTGCTAAGTCTGTCCCCCACTTGACCCGTAACACTGTTTGGGAATGTGCAGTCATAACATGTTATGTCCCAATCATAACATCTGTAGACAGAAGCATATGGGAAAGCTCTTATTATGTACACTAATGACAGCTGGAGCCTTGAACTGTAGAGGACGACAGCCTCAGAAGAGCCATAATATGCACGTTGTGATTTTTATTTCTCCTCGCCGCTCAGGTCAGCTGTTGGAGTTTTAGAGGTTTGATTTGGCCGACGTAAATCTGTCGCCCCATGTGGGCAGCTGTTCAGCACAGTCGTGTTTGTATCTCGCCAAGGTCGTGTGGGAACTAAATGGCTGGGTTGGGAGCCCGACACTCACTTAAACGCTAAGTTGGCTCCGAAAAGCTGGCATGTAGACACACAATGGGGATGGGAGGAGAGTTTGCCCTCACAGAATCAATGGATGAGGAAGCTTTTATAGGCAGCCATTCAGCATCTCCAATTCATGCAGCACTGGGATTATGAAGCTAAAGCTCACAAGACTTCACTTTAATCAGAAGATTGAGCATGTCTTGATAGTTCTGCTCTCGCTTTCGGAACGTCAAAAGTGACTCAAATTTCAAAACACTTTCTATATAGTCAGTATTAAATCTGCTCACATTTTTATTTGTTCAGTACAATCAACATGTTTTGCTGTTGGAAGGCCACAGTCCACTGAGAGTGGGCTGGACCCAACTGTCCAGTGATGGTAATGTTACATTTAAATACAGATGAATCATAAGAGCCCAATTCATCACCATGACAGCTGTGAAAACATCCTGCCAAGCCCCGAAACCACTCCTTCCCCCTCTTCGTCCCCTCCGGTCTTTTCAGCCTCCCTCTTAAAAACAGGACCACTTTTTGAAATCCCCATGCATGGCTGTAGAATATGTATGGCTATGAGGATATTCATATGCTAATAGCTGTGGAGCTGAGAGTGCAAAATTAACCAAGCTTGACAGAGGCCCATGTGACCCCTAGAAGATGTCGGGAGGCCAGGGGAAAACATCGATCATGTGACACCGGCGCAGTTGAGGGCTTTGGTCAAGATGGATGCTCTTTCAGGCAGCACAAATAAATCTCTGGGAAGGTTTGAAAATATTGAAATAAGAGCTGAATTCTAACAAATATCTTTGGCTGCCTCTGCTCAGGAAATGTGTCATCTATCCTCTTTCGCTACCTGCTTGTGTTAGAATCTGCGTGTAAGGGTGGGAGGAAACAGGAAAAAAGGGGTGCTTAGTGAGATGAAGAGGAAGAGAAAAAGAGCACACAAGGGTTTTGGCTTGTGTGTTCTGTAATGTGACACTAAAATGGACTGTGGGTCTACAACTGATTCATCACCTCAGCAAAAGAGAAAACTTTGAGGAATGTGTGTGGGAGAGGGAGACAAAGAGAGCAGGAGCCTCTTGTTGGGTGACCTTAGCAGAACAGACGTCACGCTCCTCTCTTTAAACGGTAATGTTATCTATGTAGCGTGAGAGGTGAAACTAGATGTAGAGCTGCTGTATCTTCTCTGGACACGTGATGCACATCAGCAGCAGCCCCTAGCACAGCACCCCAAGGAGTGAATGCTACATTCCTTTAAGTACTCCATACAAACGCCGGGAAAATTGACTCATGAATCATTCAAATCTTTCAGCACCTGCCTGACAGCGGGGTCTGAAAATGGCCGTCTTTAAGATCAACTCTGCCGTTAAAAGCGTACAATGCTTTTGATGTAGAATAAAGTGTATTTCATCATGCAACTGTGCTGCAGCAATAAGGTGTTCTCACTTGAAACTTTTTTGGGTTTAATTCCAAGTGTAGTCTACAATTTGCAAAGCACAGAGACAGAATAATGACTGTTGTCAAAGACTGCAGAGTGGAAATGATCCCCTGTAGTGGGAGAATGTAATGTCACAACACAATGTTAGTCTGTTAAGTGCTAACACAGGCTAATAACATCTTCTGGAGTTGAGGATAAGATCAGGCAGGAGCTCTAAAGCTATTTATAATGTCACTTCCTGTGATCACAGATTGCATTCGATGTGAGCATTAGGTTGTACACAAAGAGATGGAACATTTCCAGCTTTTTTTACAAGTGTGATTGAGTGAGTGCTCGCTGCCACATGTGAGATCTCTGTATGGGCTATCTGTGAGCAAGAGAAATAAGGATGAGTGCAGGATTCAGGGACCAGCATAGAGACAGAACTGATGAAAGATGTCCTAATTATAGGTTCTCAGGGTTGTTATTACTGCTAACATGAATCATATTTGTATTATTGTTTTTTAGCAATGGTACTTGTAGTTTCAACTATTTGTTGATTTTCTTGCTGATGAGAGTCTGTCTGTGTCTCTATTTACTCCTGTTTTTCTGTCGACCTCTCCATACCATTTTCTCAGCCCTGGCAATTTCTGTTGACAGCTGTTTACCACTCTGCCTGAGACTGATCAGGGCGTCTGCTGGTGAAAAAGTATATTTTCCCTGACTGCTGTTGCCAAATGCCAGTCTATAGGTGTACAGCAGCTCAGCACTGTCAGGCAAAGAACTGTTGTGCTGACTCCGTGGCTTTAAATCTGCACCCTGTTCTACTCCTGCACAGACTGGCACGTTATTAACCTTTGCACATCCAATAACACTGATTAGTGTATTTGCACATTAACACTTTTGATTATAGAGTTTGCAGATAAATCAGCATTCCCCAAATGGCAGCCCACAGGCCAGGTCCGGCTCCCCAGAACCAATGATTTGAGCCATGCCAGAACATTGAGTCAATACGAATTGCTTGCTCACCCTTATTCTGACCTCATACCACACCATAGACTTGATTCTCTCTTTTGACATTTGACCCACGAGTTTACGTTGGTTTACATGAATTCAGTGGTTTGCTGTTATCAGACAAGCCTAGCTGACTTGCTAGCACTCCAGCAGACACAGTGCAGTTCTTGCCAGTCAAGCTCGAAAAGGCGTAAAGTTGACCAGGAAAATCATCAGTTTAAATCTGGCTGGAGTGAGCAGTTTTGCTTTGTTTTACCAGACCATGCCAATGCTAAAACAATGTCCTTGATGTGCACTCAGACTGTGGCTGTCTGTAAAACGGAGAACCTGAAGCTGCCTTTTAGCACCCTGCATGCCTCCAGTTTTAATGCTAGTTTCCATTGTCACTGATGGAGCCCCGTCAATAGTGGGACAGCATAGGGGATTGGTAAGCAGGCTTGCTTCTGTTCCTAACCACAGAGGCCATCGGCCATTATCTTTCATAGTATCAGATGGGCATGGGCCATGAGAAGCTGTTTCTGGATTATGTTTATATGATAATTTCCTCTTTCTATAGAGCCATTTCAATTGTTTCTGGGTTTTGGGGGATTCTGAGCCTTCAAATACAGAGTCATGTCTGTCTGTAATGCAGAAAATCACTCTCACAGAGTATTGGTTTTTGGCCTTGTTGCTTTGGTACAAAGACTTCTCTAAATCTTCTAAATCTTTAATAGAGCAAAGCGTTAGTTCAGACAGGCACAGAGTCAATCTGCTTGGCCGAGCTCTTGCTCATTTGCTTATGGGGATGGCCTTATCGAGTGGTCTCACACCAGCTGATTGGTCCCCCCCTCCCAGCCAGATCAGCTGATATATTTGGTGCGTTATTTAAACTGCCCCAGTCTACCTGAGTGTCTGCCTGCTCATCTATACTCTGCTCATAACCCAGCTCCTCCTTTCGTGTTCTAACCAATGTCAATGTTGTCATTAACGCTTGCTCTGTTCCGGGGGTTCTCTCCCTCATGCTCCTCCAAGTCGGCACTTGGAAAGGCAGGGAGGAGTGTTCTCCCTGCCTCAGGCTTTCCCCACAGGCGTGGGGAAGGGGAGGGAGGTCCCAGAACAGAGCCACACCGCCAAAATTCAATTTGTTGTGTAAAGCTTTTTAATTCCATTGGTCATCATTTACTCAAGAAAATGTAATTGTCATGTTATTTAATGCAAGCATTTGTAATTAATCTTGATGTTTTATTGTTATGTAAGTAATTGTAATTTCAAATGGTTATGCTTTTACTGAATTAATTGTAATAAATTTTTGACAAAGTGATCCTGGCTGAAATAATATAATATGTAACGTAGATAATAAAGTCCCAAAACTCTTTGTAGTTTTATGCTCAAGACTGCTGCTTTACTATTTCCTCACCCAGTGTGGTGACTCTCATCCCATTGTTACATCACAGTCGTGTTTCTTTCCGTTGCTAGGCGCTACCCAAGTAGCTGCCTGTTGCGGCAGCTCTCTCGTCTTTGTCCTTTTCTTGTAATTTTTTTGTCTCTTTTTCGTCATCTTTGTATTTGGAGTGGATCATCACTTTGTGTGGTTCATTGTCGGTCACGGACACCAAACTTTTTGTGGCTTCGGCGATATTTTTTACTACTTTTCTCCTGTGTTGTCTGGAGATCCTACATGTAACCATGGCTGCATTGTTTACATGCGAAATTAGCTGTTAGCAGCCTGTAGCATGTCAATGCTAACTAGTGTAGGGCTTGATGATTTCCCTCGAGCTGAGGAGGAAGAGGTGAGGACGACGTGCTGGTTCTCGGATGTGAGCTGGGAGGTGACGACGTGGACCTATCCTTCCATCTATTGTTGTTGGGAACGTGGGATCTAGCCCCGGGGGATGGACGAGCTAGCTGTGCTAACCCAGCGGCATCGTGCTGTTCACGGACGTGCCTGACAGAGCTGACATCGGACGCCGGCGCCACATTGGAGGAGCTTCGCCTGCTGTGAGCAGACAGGATCCAGGAGACAGAGACTGAGCAGACTTCTGGGGAGGCTCAGTCCTGGACCCTGTGGAGGTGGAGACTGGCTGGACTGGAGAGTGGTGGACGAGTGGTGGACAGGATGTCGTCATCTAATTTCTTATGGACCTTTTTGCACTTTCTATACACTTTCTTACTTTTGTTTTCTTAAATGCTGCGGTGACTCCTGAATTTCCCCTCGGGGATAAATAAAGTATTTTCTATTCTATTCTATTCTATTCTATTCTATTCTATTCTATTCTATGTCATGTTACTTATATGAAGCAAGGGAACCTTATGGGTTTGATTCAACATTTTTTTTTTTTTTATGTGTTCCTGGCATTAAATTCGGAACAAGCACAAACACTGCTAATTTTTAAAGTTTCAACATTTAAATTTTTTTTTTGTACCCTACCCCTTTACCCTATTTTCAATTAGATATAGTCTTCAAGTGCAAATGGTCAGAGTCTGTGTTCATATACATTTTGTGCAGAATGTAAAGACAACAGGGATTTGAAAGTACATTAAATGAAGGAAATACTGGGCTGCTTGGAGTGGTGCAAGATCAAAGCAAATGCCTCCTTCAGGGGAAAAAGGGAAGAGCCCTGTCTAGCTAAATTCAAACGCATGGAAACAGGGGGCAGCAGCAAGACTCACTGTATGAGTTGCTAGCCACTGACTATAAGTGTGTAGGGTAACATACATAACACATTCAGTACCGATGAAGGCATGGAACAGCAAATGTTTGCATCCAAGACTCATGTGATACCAGTCATTATTTTGCTTAACAATTATTTATCCAAAGTTCCCGGGTAAACAGACGATCACATTTTAAGTAAAGTAGATCTACATTCTTCATCTGTCTTTCAAGGTTGCAGTTTTTCCACATTTTCTAAGATCAATGCCAGTGTTTCATTTTCTTGTTTCATAGCAGTTTGAAAAAAACAGAAAACTCCAGTTAAGACTGCCCAGGTCAAACCTCACCTGTGCCATCACAGAAAGGATGGCAGCAACAATTTATTTCCTGAACAAAAGGTTTTACTCAGCTGCTGCCTCTGCTCTCCTGGTATTTCGCCTCTGAAATGGCGATCCAATAAGAAAAAAACCCAACACAGGCTACTATCTAAATCTGAACTGTGCTGAGAGTGCAGTGCTGTCAGTTTGACCACTTGTGTTTAATACTTGATGTTTTTTTGTGGGATTTCATTCCATTCCAGCTCCAGGTGTGTCCCCAGGCATGTGCAGCCTCCTGACTTCATTAAGAGAAAACTTCCTGGAACTTGTATCAAGAATTTAAGGACTGAAACTATTACTAACTGGCTGTGAGAATAGGTTCTTTAAATGTGACTTGTAGGGAGCTGGGTTACAATACAGCACTTTGCTTGTGTTTGTTAGTTCAGGAGAAAGAGAGGGGAGTTGATTCTGTACCTCACCATGTTTCCAGAAACCACCAGATGCAGCCTTTAGAAAAATCAATACAATCACCCAAGGCGGGTTTGTGCTTTTTTTCCCCCACCTACAATACTACAACTTTCCCAGTGGCTACTACTGTCCCAGAGAGCCTAAATGTACTTCAAATAATCCCTCACATAAAGGAGCTGTTCTTTAGGTTTATAGCTTTCACTCTCACCACTGCAGATAAGCACAAAAAGTGAAAACGGTAATTCATTTAAAACTCCCCAATGTTGAATAGCAGCACCATGAGTGAACAAAGATCTACATCACCTGGATACCACGCTGTGGCCTTTTCAGTTTGTCTTTCACAGGATTGTTACATCATCTATGTGGCAGAACTGTCCAGGCAGGTGAAAACAAGATAAATCTCGATAAATACATCATCATCAGTGCAGTCAGACAGAATAAGAGAAGTGAGGCATTTCCTGGTTCTTTGTCTCTGTTTACACACACAGTCAGGTTCCAAATGAAGCCCAAGCTCTGATGTCAGTGCGCTGACCTTTTACTGTAATTTGAGGGTGTTCACACCAACATTCAATGGTCTGTGTATCAGCCATAGCCACTTCTGATGTTACTTACTTAAATAGAATAGAATAGAATAGAAAAAAATTCATTTATCCCCGCGGGGAAATTCAGGAGTCACAGCAGCAATCAAGTAAGAAAGTGTATAGAAAGTGCAAAAAGGTCCATAAGAAAATAGATGATGACAGCTTGTCCATCATTGTCCAGTTCAGCCAGCCTCCACCTCCACAGGGTCCAGGACTGAGCTTCTTCAGCAGTCTGTTCAGTCTCTGTCTCCTGGATCCTGTCTGTTCACAGCAGGTGAAGCTCTCCCAATGGGGCTATGGTGTCTGATGTTAGCTCCGTTAGCCACGTCTATGAATAGCATGATGCTACTCTGCCTTCTGGTATTCCCTCTGTTGCTGGGTTAGCATGGCTAGCTTGTTTATCTTATTGGAGATAGATCTTACGTCCCCAATAACGATGGATGGAAGGACGGGTACATGTCACTTTTTAGCTCACACCTGAGAACCAGCACGTAGTCCTCACCTCCTTCTCCTCACCTTGTGGGGAACATCAGGCCTTGCACCAGTTAGCATTGAGATGCTACAGGCTGCTAACAGCTGATTTCACGTGTAAACAATGCAGCCATGGTTACATGTAGGATCTCCAGGCAAACACAGGAGCAGCATTATACATTACAGACATGTCTAAGAGCACCGGGCTGCCAGCTTGGCTAAATATAGACAGCTACTAAACCACTTACAAACTGGCAGTGTTTACTTGTTGTCACGTTAGCCTATAGATACGCTGGAGCACTGGGCTGCCAATAGCACTACATAAAGCCGTCTACTACAACATTTGCTTGATGTCATATTTCAAACCATATCGCTACGTAACTGTACTGATAAATGCCTTACCTTGGCGGGTTGTATCCAGTAAAAAGTTGACTTGAACAAAGAAAACTGTTTGTCAATCCAATCTCCATTTAAATCCAAAACAATCAAAGGTAATTTACGACAGTGTGTGTGAGACTCCAGGCCAGAAGGTGGCGAGGCAGTTCAATCAAAACAGATCCTCTTCATAACATCTTGATAGTGAAAAAGAAATATCATGGCTCCATTGCTTTTTTTTGTTTGTTTCTGATTTAACTTGAAATGACCCATTCCATAACAGAAGATGAGCTGAGGTCAGAGGGTGTCACACAGCACACACCTGCTGGTAATTTGTGTAAAAAGGGGCATTACGCCCTGCTTCAGAGCAAACCTTTTGCTGCCTTTCCACCGCGCTGCCTGCCATGCAGCCTGCTCAGTATTTATTGAGACACCTCCAAAGCAATCTGGGATGGCAGGCACAGATGGCTCCTCTAATCCAGGTAAATTATCTTTGAACCTTTCAGAGTAAACAGACGTGCCTTTCTCCTGAAGTCTGGGCTCTTATCGGCATGAAAAGGGTGGCGAATGCAGTCGTGTTCGTGCGTGTGCTTGTGTATAACATAAGAAACTGTACAGCTACAAACATTGACCGAGGCTGTGTCAGAGTAGGACTGTGTATGTACCACAGCTATTGATGCAAAAATGTTGGCAGGTAATTCTGAGGGAAGCTCAAAGTATCTCCTGTTCGCTGCTGGCAAATGTTCAGCAGCACAAAAGGAGGCATTTGGAATTTTAGAGGTCTGCTTGTGGATAACAGCTAAAACTGCTCCAGTTTGAGATGAATAATCCAGCAAATCTTTTCAAGTCTGTGTTTAAGTGGAGATGTATTACAAAGCTACTGCCTGTATCCCTTAGCTGGAGGATTGAATAAAGTGTGCTTTACTCCTGCTTTTAACACACTGGATCATTCATCAGGTGTTCAGCTTAATTTGATCCATTAAGACAAAATGTTGTTGAACAAGCAGCAATTTTAGCCCTCCAGTGACTTTTAATACACTGAAATAACAATGTTGACTCAGTCTGATTTTTTTCCTTCCCATAAGTTTTTTTTTCCCTTTCTTTCTCTGACAAATATGTAATGCGTAAGTATTTTTTGAGAAAATGTGAAACCTTTTCTTTGTCACTGCAACAACATCTTTTGCTAAATCATGATTAGATGCAAATATAAGCAAAAGTCCTTTTTTATCAATAGAATAAAATATTCCTGAATCTCAATGCTGTGTTAAAAAGAGATTTCTGTTGTCTTTCATCCTAAATTCTGGGCATTTGGAAAGTGTTTATGAAGCAATATGTTTCTACAGCAGCTGAGTAAAAGCAGAAAGCAAACACTTTAAGGCAAACATTAAAAAGCTGAAGCATGTGTATGTGTATGTTCCCACTGTTTTTTTCTGAAGTCAGGTCAAAGGCATGCTTACAGAGAGAGTAAAAATAAAAGAGGCAGCAATCTGTTTTGTGAGAAAGTTTTGCATAATTATTCACGAGGAATGTGCCGGGATACAGCCAGACAAAACAAAACAGCTAATATTTGTTTTTACAGAACAAGGAGAGCAGGACATGGAAGCTTATAAAACCACCGCAGTGCAGCACAGTCTCCTGCTTTGGCAAGATCCATTTGAACAGGAAGAAGTTGAAAAAAAAAACACCAGTGTTTCTGTGTTGCACCTCCGAGGGATGAGGTACACGGTACATGATAGAAGGGGCAGGACGAAAAAGGGGTTGTCTGAGATGAAGTTCAGTACAGTCCTCCTCTCCTGAGCATCGGCCTCCAGGGTGTTCAGACTCAGCCCTGCAACAAAGCTAGCCTTTATCGCCAGCTTGTTTGTCCTGCCTGCATCCCCAGCATTGATGTTCTCTCCCCAGCACACTACTGTGTGCAAGCCAACACATGAGTATGTCTGAAATATCTGAGCCTCTTCGAGAAGACACACACAGAGCGCACAGTGCCTCCATGTTATCTGTGCAGGCCAGAAATGGAGTGAAATAAATGGGGGTGAAATGTTCCAAGGCCTCAGCACTTTGTATTGAGGCTGTGTGGAATATGGATGACTGGGATTCAACAGAGGTTTCAGGCGAGTTTGATCTGAAAACAGTCATAGAAGTCAGAGAACACTTATGAAGATGGAGAAACTGTGTTCAAATCACATAATAATCATTGCCACATAAAACTACGGAATGCTCTCTGAGTTAAAGGTCCCATATTATGCTCCTTTTCTGCACTTTAATATGGATCATTGATGTCTTCATGAAATGGTAGTAAGATGTTTTGATCCAAAAAGCCAATAAATCAAGCACAGCAGCATTGTTTCCAGGCTCTCATAGCCCCTCTGTTCAGAGTGCTCTGATTTAGTGGGCGTGACCTTCATATGTAAATGAGCCACCGCTGATACCGCCACGCTCTTCCACGTCACTGAGAGCGGCGCCATGAGCTCTGAGTGCACAATGTTAAGAAAACAGGGAAGTTTGTTTACCATAGCATTACAGGCTAAAACAACAGGCTAACTGCAGCTAAAGTTAGCATCCTGAAGCTAACACAGAGACAGGGGGTACACTGAGGAAAAGCTCTTACATCTGCTCCACAGCACACAGCATTTAAAATACTCACATTTCCAGGGTCCCAGGTTTGTTGGTGGATGGTTGGTAATGAGCCTGGATTCAGGACCAGTCTATTCGCTAGCCCTCTGTTGTACTGTCCAAAAGTTGGAAAAGCAGTCGCGCGTGAAGTGAGTTGCACACGCATGCACAGTTTTACTGAGTGTAGCTGGCACATTTCCTTGATAAACGAACTCTAGCCACTCAGTCTTTTCTTCTTCCAAGATGGGAAGCTTGTACATGGAACTATGTGGCTGTTTACAGCCAAAAACAGAACAGTGATGGCTCTTCAACTTTGGCATTCTCCTCCCCACTGCTGAAGAGATTTCTCTTCAGCAGTGGGTAGACGAGTGGGCAGGGAGGGGGTTCTGGGGTATCTGCTCTGGTGGACCAATAAGGTCAGACTTGCTCCTTATTGGTCAAAAAAGAGTATCGCTGACATCGGCAAAACTCAAAATCAGCTCGTTTTAGGTCAGGATTTTACATTCACAAGCACTACTAAGTACAGGTTTTTTCATTTAATATCACAATTTGTGGGCTGGGAGGACCCACAAATTTCACTAAAAGACTTTATAAAGTGATTTTTGCATAATATGGGACCTTTAAAGATTCACTGAGTCCTTGGAGAATTAGTTGAATATTGTATGCATTTCTGATTTTTAATGTCAAACCTAATACTGACTGGCACTGACATTTTATTTTGAGAGTTTATTTTGGCAAGAGAAGCTTAGAAATCAAGCTCAAAACCCAAGGTCAGAAATAAATGTCCTCACTTATGTGTTAAAGAGCTTCATTTTATTGCACTTCATTTGATGCTGTGATGTATAAAGTTACTGACAACCTTAAAAACTGGGGTCATGATCCAACTACACTTGCTCACATGTTGTATTTATGCAAAGCTTTTCTGTGACAAATGTCCTGTGACTGATTTCCAGTGTCTTACTTTTGCTCTTTTACTTATATCGTTGTAGTCCAGTGGTTTTAATGGAGCATCACATAACCTGAATACACAAATCAAACAATTTGGGATGACATTACATTTCCCTACATCTATGCTTTGGTAGAGATCCACAGCATAAATGCTTATCAGAGACAACTCCCACAATCAATCCAATGTTATCGTGGCTAGGGAGACATTTCAAGAGTACTTATGACATACTTATAAAAACAGGATCAACAAAACGATGAAAGGCAGCAAATTGACTGAGGAAAAAAAGAAAGATGATGAAAGGGAAAGTGACAAAGCAAACGCTCAAGAACACACCAACCTTGTTCTGAAAGCAACCCTGAGTTCTCTTTCTTTCTCCTTTACAGCTTTGTTATAATGTCTACTTTAATAGTATTGTTTCGTTAGATGTGTCAGAATACTGTGTACCATCCTTAGAGTTCACAGTGGACAAAGCAGTGACACATCTCAGTTATCAAGATGTGGAGCTGTAGTTTTAACAACAAACCACTTTATTGTAGTAAGAAAGAAAGAAAGAAAGACAGAAAGAAAGAAAGAAAGAAAGAAAGAAAGAAAGAAAGAAAGAAAGAAAGAAAGAAAGAAAGAAAGAAAGTAAACACAAGACTAACTCTCTGTTCCTAGAACTGGTATAAAGGTTATCGTATTTAAAACATTATTATTCTCATAAACAAAGCCACAGAACTTCTCCAATTGCCAAATATTCTGCAATTGATTTACTCATTATTCATATGCCACAGAAATATTTCACTAGTCCATCTGGGTAGCAGCTCTTCGGATTTGTTTTCAGAGGCGGGACCTTCAAAAAAATCAGCAGCTGGTCATTGGACGACTGTTCTGATTGACACACTCACCACAGACCAATCCACATCAAGCCTCAGTATGACGCTGCTGATGTGCACCACTGCTGAGAAACAACAGACAAACAACTACAGGACCTCAAGAAGCAGCTGTGATGATGGTGTCAGACGACTGCTGCTGTTTTTGTAAAGTTAACTTGAGAATCAAAGGAACGCTGACAAGCACTAGTAGCTGCTCATAGCCCCATGACACAGTGCTCTTTGCAGTGTGCTGGTGGAGAAAACAATGTCACCATCATGAAGCCAGCGGGACGACAGATCTCATGCAAAAATAGACCGGTAAAGTCAAGGAAATGAGGCAAGTTGTTTTAAATTCATTTTAATGAAAACTATATTGGTTGATCCACAAAAAAATTCAAGAGCAGACAGAGATCTGTGAGCAGAAATTCCCTCAGCGCAAGAGGAAGAACCTGAGTGTGAGCGCAGGAAATCTGCGCAAGCAGGGTTGTAACCAAGCGCGATGACACAGTTTGAGCACGCGCAGAGCAAATTTGAGCGCAAGAGCAAAGTTTTGAGAGACAATATCACAAAATCTGAGCGTGAAATCAATAAAATTAATTTAAAATGCTCTTGATTTAAGACAGGAAATTCATCCCATACCCTTCTGGGTTAACAGCATCCTTGTGCTCATTTTGTGTCATCAACACTGGTAGGTTTGAGCATTTTTGCGAGGCAGAACTATAACAGCATGAAGCTCAGCAGTTTCGAGGTATTTCATTGCGGATTGTGCAAGTGTAATTCCTCAATTATTCACTGCTGAGGGTTTGCTAAGTTAGACAACACCTGAAGGGGGCTGATCAGAACTCCATGGGAGCATTATCAAACAAACCAAAGGGACTTTCAAGCTGTTCAGGTAAATCATTTTTTGAAATGAATTCAAAACAAACTTTTGGGTCATCTCATCTGAGAGTAAGGTTTGTGATTGTGAAAGACAAGACCCTTTCCCATTGCTCTGTGGTCTTTCTTAAAAGTTGGGATTCTAATTTGTGCAAATGCCTACTCATTATGGATTATCCTTCACCTTGACAGACTAAGTCTCACCATAAGCAGGTTTAATTTTTGTAAACTATGTGCATAAACATTTTCTGCAGCATTGCTTTCCACAAGTAGGCTGACTTATTAGCAAAACAAGCACGTGAGTCTGAGCTCTGACTCACGGATCAGCACATGAAGGGTTAAGTCACCATTCACATGAATGCAATTTGGGTGACACCTGACAATATTTCTCATTTGAAGGATCATTACTGATACTGTTTCAGTGCCGTTCAGGGGCCTGGTCTGGCTTGTTACTGGTTCTTCTATCATCATTAAATGGATGTGTAATTGTTATAATTGGCTACATTCAGCTGGGATGGATGTTAATGGATCTCCTCCATAAATTATTCTTTTTAAATTGTACTGAAGAGTTTATAAGCCGTTTTTGGGGGAATCTTATACCTCCACCTCTTTCACTTTGCAATACAAACGGCTCTTTGAACTGCAAAAGAAGCTAAGTCATTCATCTTACGTTTCGTGCTGGACCCACTCCGTTTACAGTGTGTTAAAAGATGAGGGCAGAGTTCACAGTAAAAGATGGCTGTCCCGGTGTGTGTTGTGTAACTAACGGCTGTAGAGATGAGTGGTCCTGTGATGAATGGCGCCGTCATGCGCAGCTATAATCACGCCTACGCATGGCTTCCTGCATAATTGATTTTTAATCCCCTAATAGAAAGTAAATCACACAAGCAAAGCCTGCTTCAGTGCTGCCCTGGAATGAAGTGAATAATAGCAAAGAGTGTGTGAGAGGGAGAGGAGGAGGAAGATTTAGGGTGAAAGGATGAGTTGAAAATAAAAAGTAAACACATACGAGTGTAAAAACGAATCAAATATCTCTTAAAGTTGCTGCATTACAAAAAGTATATTTACCTCTGTGTGCTTGATGCTGAGCTGAAGTAGCTAAACATGATATCAGTGGGACTGAATGCATTATGATGCCTCTTGATTCTGAGCTAGGATGATATTGTTTGGAAAGAGTAATGAGATATAGATTGACCTGTCAGCTGGTGCAAGGGCAGATTGCATCTGTCATCTAAAATAAACATGGCCAACACACCACTCATGGGCTTGACTGTCCGCTGCCAAAGGGATGAGACTTTTACAGAGGAAACAGACCAAGTGATATATTTCACTCAGGACACAAAGGTGAAATGGAAAGTAGATTTTTTGATCAAGGTCTGTTTATTAAGAAAAAAGGATCATCACAATGTGAGAAAACAATCATTGAACATACATATTTTTTTGTTCAAACCCAAAACCCACCCTCAACCCCAGCCAGCCAGACAAAGTAATAATAATAATATATACATTTATACTGCAATGTCTTTTGCCTCTACGCCTTCAAAATAGGTAAGAAAAGGTTTCCAAATATCATAAAATTTTTGGACAGAACCTTTTAGTGTGTGTCTTATCTTTTCTAACTGAATGTAATACATTACGTCTCTGACCCAAAGCCCATACACAGGTGGGCATACATCCTTCCAATTCAACAAAATTCTCCTACGAGCCAAAAGTACACTAAAAGAAATTAAACTACCTTGTGCTTTTGATAAGCGATTATCCAAAGTCACTCCAAATATTGCAATGAACGGGCAAGGACTTAGGGAAAAACCACATATTTTAGAAAAAGTATCAAAGATATTTTTCCAAAAATTCTGCAATTTAGAACAGGTCCAGAACATATGTAATAACGAGGCTGGTTCTTGTCTACAGCGGTCACATGTAGGGTCAAAGTCGTCTCTGATCTTACTCAATCTAGTTTTTGACCAATGAAGTCGATGTACAACTTTAAATTGTATTATTGTATGCCTGAGACAAATGGATGAAGAAAAAATTCTGTCAATAATATTTTTCCAGGTCTCATCTGAAATCTGTACACTCAGATCTTCCTCCCATCTATATTTAAGTGTCTGCAGTGTAGACATCTTATACTTATTTAACAACCCATAGATAACACTTATCAGGCGCCTGACTGTGGGTTTGAGCTTGAAGATATCGTCCAGAAGCGATGGGGAGGGAGAAGATGGGAAGGAGTCCATGTTGGAGACGATGAAATGTCTAATTTGTAGGTACCTGAAAAAGTGAGATCCAGGAATATCATATTTAGTCCTCAGCTGCTCAAAAGAGCTGAAGACATTGTCATTGAAGAGCTCATACATTGATGTGATTCCCAAATCTGTCCAGATGCTAAAAGACTTATCAATCATTGATGGAGGAAACATACAATGGCTCTGGGGTGGTGCAAACAAGGATAATGCTGTCAATTTGAAGTGACTCTTGAACTGATTCCATAATTTTATTGAATGTATAACAAGAGGGTTTGAAGTAAAGTTGGAAATGGGTTTTTGCAAAGGTAACTTTGCACATAACAAAGATTTAAGTGTGACCTGTTTCACTGACAATTTTTCAAGGGTTGCCCATGATGGTAAATTATCATCCACTTGTACCCAGTAAAGTATTGCTTTTATATTGGATGCCCAGTAGTAAAATAAGAAGTTTGGGAGTGCCAAGCCTCCCGCGCTCCGGGGCCTTTGTAGTACACTTTGCTTTAGTCTCGGTGGTTTTTTGTTCCAGATGAAAGAGGAAATTTGACTGTTTATATTCTTAAAAAAAGATTTGGTTAGAAATATTGGAAGACATTGAAACAAATACAAAAATTTAGGAAAAATGTTCATTTTAATGATGTTAATTCTGCCACCAAGCGAAAGAGGCAGCAACTCCCATCTTCCAAGATCTTGTTTTAGCTTTGATAGTGACACCTGATAATTCGCTTTAAATAAATCTTTGTGATTTCGTGTAATCCATATGCCTAAGTATTTAAATTTATTGTAACTGAGTTTAAAAGGATCTAGAACAGTTGACGATTCCCCTATTACTCTACCAATGGGCATGGCTTCACTTTTTTCAAAATTTACCTTATATCCTGAAATTGCTCCAAACTCCTTAAGCAAATCTAAAATTTTTGGAAGACTATGTGAAGGATCTGCAATAAACAAAAGCATATCATCCGCATAAAGCGAGACTTTATGCTCAGTCTCTCCACGAAGAATCCCTTTGATGTCAGATCGCTGTCTTAAAGCAATTGCCAAGGGTTCAATCACCAATGTAAAGAGGAGGGGTGACAAAGGACACCCTTGCCTCGTACCGCGCTGGAGCCGAAAATACTTAGATAAATTACTATTAGTTCGAACAGCCGCGACCGGCGAGGAGTATAACACTTTAATCCAGGAAATAAAGTTTGTCCCGAATCCAAACCGTCTAAGAGTGGCAAAAAGAAAATCCCATCTCACCCGATCAAACGCCTTTTCGGCATCAAGTGACACTACTACTTCAGCAGCATCTTTGTCAGATTGGTTATACATAATATTTAATACACGTCGAATATTGAAAAAAGAAAATCTGTTTTTAATAAAACCTGTTTGATCGGGTGAGATGATGGATGGCAAGACCCTTTCCAAGCGATGAGCCAGCAACTTAGCAAGAATCTTTGTGTCCACATTTAGTAGGGATATTGGGCGGTATGAGCTACAATTAAGACTGCTTCTATCTTTCTTAAGAATTAAAGAAATAACTGCTTGGCGCATTGTCGGTGGTAAAGACTGTGAGATGAATGATTCCTCAAATGTAGACTTTAACAATGGAATAATCTGAGGAGCAAATTCCTTATAAAATTCAGATGGAAACCCATCTGGACCTGGAGATTTCCCAGATTGTAAGCTCCTCAAAGCCCTATGAATTTCAAGATCAGAAATTGGTTCCTCCAAACTATTAGCTGCATCTGTCTCAAGTAAAGGAATATTCAGATTTTCAAAGAAATTATCTATATTCGAGTGATCACCAGATGAAGTACAACTGTATAAATTTTGATAATATTGCAGAAAACTATCGTTTATGTCTAAATTGCTTGTATATTTTATCCCTTGATCATTTTGTATTTCAGCTATAGCTTGGTTAGCTGTCCTTTGTCGCAACTGCTGCGCTAAAAGTTTGCCTGTCTTCTCACCATGTTCATATGTGCCGCTTCGGGATTTAGAAAGAAGATGTTCAGCTTGTTTTGTGGATAAAAGATTATATTCGGTTTGTAATTGCAATCGTTGTTTATATAATATAGGGGAGGGAGAAATACTATATGCAGCATCTAATTTAACAATTTGATCAGCCAATTTAGTGAGATGCTCCGTTGCGGCCCTCTTCTGTTTTGCGCAAAAGGAAATAATCTGACCCCTCAAATATGCCTTAAGAGATTCCCATACAGTAGAGTGTGAAACTTCTGAGGTTTGATTTATACTGACAAAAAATTCAATTTGAGATCGCAAAAAATGTTTAAATTCTTCATCTGCAAGCAGTAGCGGATTAAATCTCCAGGGCCGATAGTTACAACTTACATTTGGAATCCGTAATGAGAGAGCAACAGGGGAATGATCTGAAATGACCATGGCCTTGTAGTCACAATCTGCAACAAGAGGAAGGAGTTTCTTATCTAACAAAAAATAATCTATTCGAGAAAATGTTCTATGAACATTTGAAAAAAAAGAAAATTTGCGTGAGGACGGGTTCCGAAATCTCCAAACATCAGCCAAACCATAAGTATCCAAAAAAGAGTGAATTACATGTACTGATTTAGCAACAGGAATAACCCTCTGAGAACTGCGATCCAAAGAGGATAAGGCAATGTTTAGGTCCCCACCAACAATGACATTATGTGATGCCATACATGGCAGTCGTGAAAAAACATCACTAAAAAAACTGGAGTCATCCCAATTGGGGGCATAAATGTTTGCCAGCACCAAAGGGAATCCATATACTTTCCCTGCAACAATAATAAATCGTCCATTTGGGTCAGCGTCAATATTAGTAGCCACAAAAGGTAAGGATTTGTTAATTATAATTGCAGTGCCTCGTGATTTAGAATTAAATTTTGAATGGTACACTTGGCCTATCCAACCACCTCTAAGTCTGGAGTGATCAGAAATGCGCAGGTGTGTTTCTTGAAGAAACGCTATGTCGGCCTTAAGCTGATGTAAATGGGTAAGAACTTTTTTCCGTTTGACTGGGTGGTTCAGAGATTTTACATTCCAACTCACAAAATTTATCAAGCAATCACTCAACGAAGAAGTCATAGTGGTTACAGATATTTAAGTATGAGCATTGCAACTGAAAAGAAGGTAGATAAACATAAACATTGCAATACAACCCATGAGAAAAAAACAACAACAACAACAAAAAATACTGTCTGGCTGGTCCCCAACCTCCCCCAAAAAATGAACTTGGTCTCCTAATAGAACCTGGTGACCATTCCAACAAAAAACCATCACACATAAATCCACACGATTCGTGCTTATTTGGTAACCTATTGAGCCAAAACAAAACAAAGTTGGCTCCCGCTAAGCTTAAATACAACCTACATTCATTGAACTTTTCAAATAGCTGGCTAAGACCGATGTAATGAAACAAAAGCCACGTAGAATTAGTGTTCGGTACAGATATAGAGTCAATACAGAGTTAGATTTACCAAACCTCTATAGAAGTTGCACGCTCCCACGAAGCTGGTTCGTGTCCCCATTCCTAGGTTTTAATCACGTATTTTCTAATGTAATCCATTGCAGCAGTAGGATCCACAAACTCCTTTTCTTCTCCATTGTGTGTAATGCGGAGCCGTGCAGGAAACATTATGCCAAACCGGACACCTGGTTGATCACGGAGAAGTTTTCGGGCTTCTGTGAAAGCAGCCCGATTCCGAGCAACAGATGGGGTGAAGTCAGGGAATATGGCCACGGACTGTCCGTTTAACATCAGCGGAGCCTGGGTTCGGGCTCGGCGCAATACCTCCGCGCAGTCCTGGTAGTAATGGAGCTTCGCTATGATGGCACGCGGCTTCCCTCCAGGACGCCGTGGGACAAGGCTCCTGTGTGCGCGATCAATGAGGACATTCTTGTCCATGTGCAGGACTTCTCTCAGTAACCGGGTCACAGCCGTAGAGGTACTTGAATCTGGGGTCTCTGGAACGCCTAAAATGCGTATATTGCACCTTCTCATTCTACCTTCCAGGTCATCGCATTTATTTTTCAGATCAGTCATCTCTTTCTTCAGGACAGTTACTGTGGTTTGTAGAGTGGTCACTTCGTCACTCCAAGTGGACAGTCCGTTCTCAAGATCCCTCACCGTGGTCTTGACTTCCTCAATTTCTTTCCGCGTCGCTTCCTTGCAGTTAGCGATCTCCTCCTTCACCTCCCGCAACTGCGTCTTAATGTCGTCAAAATCTTCAGCGAGTGCCTTCTTTAACTCCTCCTTCAGTACCCCAGCAATATCCTTCTTGATAGACAAGAGAAGCTCAGACTTTAACTCCGCGGTGTCCATCTCGCTCTGATTGAGCTGTTCCTTCGCGCGGGGACTAGCGTTAGTATTAGCATTGGAGCTACTTGGGCTAGCCGCTGCTTTCGGGGTCTTCGGATTACTCTCGTCTGGGGATGAGCCGGGCCTAGTCGTCGCTGATCCGTGATATTTATATTTCCTCAGACTCGACGCCATTTCACCCAAAAAAATGAAAACGTTGGAAGTATTGGTATCTTATGAACGTTCTTCAGTTGTCTATATATTCAAGCAGGCTGTAAAAATGTACTTTATGAAACTTAAAAATCGTAATAAGCGGGAGCCTCCAAAAACAGGACTTACTCCATGGTCTGCTCAGTAGCGCCCCCCGGAAAGTAGATTTTTTTGGTAAACCTGTATGAGAGGAGTTCAAGAATACCTCGAATATGCAGGTGTCACAGAGCTGTCTGATTCGATACTTGTTTTTATAAAGGCTGGACTGACCACTCTAGAGTAAGATTTACATCTAACCCTCTTGTTTGCAGAGTCTTTGTGCTGTCACTGAGCCGATGACTTCTATTGACCAAGGACTCAAACTGTAAGCAAGAGCTGGGGGGGGAGGAAAGGCAGGAGGATAGAAGGGCAAATAAAGTCAGAACCAGTAGTCAGCGCAGACATATCTCTGATAATTGTCAGAAAATGCTCCATTCAATACAAAAAGAAGAGCCAAGGACTCGCTGTCACCAGACGTGCCAGCCACCCAGCCTGAGGAAGATGGAGGGGAACCAGGGAAAAGAGAGGAGAGGGAGCAGAAGAGATAAGAGTGAAATAGTCCAACAGCTGTCTCTCTGCCTGTCTCCCTGACTGATGAGATTAGGTTAGCCGTGCAATTACCTCCAAAAGGTTGGGATTCAAAAATGTGTTGGTCTGTGGGTAATGAAAGTGCAAGTGGAAGAGGCTCCAACGACTAAATTTTATTATTTGACTATTACCAATTGGTCAATCAAGTTCTGAGAATGAAATCACATTTTGTAAAATTGACAACCCAAAACAAACAAAAAAAAAAAAAATAAAAAAAAAAAAAAAAAATAAAAAAAAAAAAAAAAAAATCACCTCATGGCTGAAGATAAACAGTATTTCATTTATAATGTTTTAATTTAAAAAAAAAAAAAACATTTTTGTTGTGAGTGTTGATCAGGTCAGGACTCTAATTCTATCTTTAGCAAATCATGGGTTTTAACCACATGATAGATAGAGTCTATACCACTGACATGTCAATAAAAACAACATTGACAGCATCCGTATTTAGCACCTACTCTTGGGTTTGGATGTGCATGTTTATTCTGCTTGGCTTACTAACTTTTCTAGTTAGGCAAAAAATGATGGTCATTGGAGCACAGATGGCCTAGTGGTTTAGGTCAGTGTTTCTCAAAGTGGGGTCCATGAACCATATAGCTAAGGGGTTCACTGAATAATTTAAAAATGATTGTTATAGCCTGCTATATCACTGAAAAAGCATTTTGAACAATCTGGGGTCCCTTGAACAATAAAATCAGCTATTTTTTCTAACACTCCTGTCCAATTTAGTCTTGATCGTGGCATGTTTGTTACTTCGTCGTGCACAGCAATGGTAAAAAGCCCTCAAAACAAAAAACACCTTGGTGCAGTGTCATGCACAAACTTTTTAAAGGGCATGGGCAAAAAGAAGGGAAAAAAGGCACATATGGTGTGCATTTTTGTCACCCAAGAGGGCAGTTTATCATATTTTAACCACCCAAGAGGACGGTTAAGTGTGTTTTGCCAGCCAGGAGGACACTTTCACACGTTTCAGCTCTTGAGAGGTGACTTAAGTGGCTGCTTTTTTTTAACAATTGGCCAACAAGGGTGGTGATTGCTTCCCCATCCTCCTCTGTGCACACCACTGCCTCAGAGGTAACATCTCTTTAAAGTTTACAAAATGAATTACTCGGAAAGTATAAATATGGCCTAATTCTGATGTTGCAAGATACTAGATAGTACATTATTACATAGTATTAATACTAAGCTGATCATTCTTACAATAATGAGGGGGTCCTTGGAAAAATGTCTAACCTGGAAGGGGTCCATGGTCTAAAAGAGAAAAAAAATTAAGAACCCCAGTTCAGGTCGCGTTCCGGCACCTGGGGCATCCCAGGTTTGAATCCGACCTGTTGTCTCTTTCCCGTATGTCACTCCCTGCTTTCACCCTGTTTCCTGCTCTATCCACTGTCCTTTCTCCTATCCAATTAAAGGCATGAAAGCCCCCAAAAATAAGTTAATAAAAAGAAAATGAGAATCATATGTTGAGAGTACATAACCATTTCAAGGCAAAGCTGTTGCCCATGTTAATGGTTGCTCTAATATTTCTACAATGCTTTGCTATCCAAATATAAAAAGCACAGATGACTGATGGTGTCTGATACTGTAGCATGGTTTCGAAGTGTTTTGATGTAGAAAATTAAAAGACAATAGTATACTATGGTGCACCAACATATGGCTTTTAACCCTAAGGAAACCTGAAGGCTAGAAGTGTTTGCTCTGCTAGTAGCTGCTTTTAGCATACCAAGTGGACACTGTTTACCTGCAGACTCTGTGACCTGTGATTTAGACTAGTTTACATGTGTATGGGGCTCCAACCTACCCTGCCAAATCAAACTAAGCTCTTATGGCAGTGAATGCTGGATCCTTAAGCTGACCTTGCAGAAGTCTTTAAACGGGTGCTACACCAGGATGCTGCGTGCAGTGCTGAACATCATCAAGGACGCACATGTACCCAACAATATCCTCTACAAAGGAATTCCAAGGGTTAGCGACAAAGTAGCAGCCAGGAGGATGAGACTCACAGGACACTGGCAAAGGCACCGAGAACTGCCAGCCTCCAAATTGGTTCTGTGGGAACCAACTCATGGGCACCGGTCACAAGGACGTCCCACATTAACCTATGTGGAGGTACTAAAAGAGGACGCAGGAGCTCAAAGCACCAGTGAACTGACCCAATACATGGAAGACAGGGTTGACTGGAATCAACAATGGAAGGCTTGTCTGAGAACGACCTAGTCAGAATTCAATGGACCAAAAAATTAGTGTCTATAAGAAACTTTCAGTAGCCTTTAAGTATACAGAGTATTTTACATTCTGAGTAACGCACAATGAAAAAAGCCCATCAGTATTAATTTATCTCATTTACACACCAGTGACGGCACAGGAGGCATCTTCTGGGGTTAAATTTCTTGCCGTACTAACCCGCCTGCTTGTAGACCTGAGGAAGAATCTCCAACCTTCTAGTTGAGAGACGACTGGAACAATAACTGAGCCAAAGCTCCACCATGAAATGAACTGCTTCAGAGCATCCCACATTTTGCTTGGTACACTCTTTTCTTAGTCCTAAAATAAGCCATGTTACTCCTGTTGGTTTGAAGGATACACAACATATAACTTACTCATTCAAACCATGAATACCATGTCCATTTGTTGGTTAGAAATATCTCTTTGTGAACTGTCTTCAAAAACAATAACACGAAAAAATATCACAACCTAATTCTCAGCTTTATATGGACTCATCTAATGCAGCTGTAGCTCATCACGATACTGAGCAGGATCACAAAATATACATTCTGTTTGATCAGAATGGTGGAAGCAAAGGCAACAAGAGAACATTGTGTTGATCATTCTCCAAAGAAGTGTATATGTGGGCTCTGAACTGTATACAAACTACATGTTGTACATACTGTCTCTTCTTTGAAAAGAGTGTTCAAGGCTATTCTACATTATCCTCATGTCTTCACATGTCTCCTATACACACAGGTATGTATGCAGACCCTGTTGCACTTTCTTCACAGTAAATATCTCTGACCTTGGTGGCAAAGTGACAACTCCACTCAGCTATTCAAAGCTGTGTCTGGCAACCTGCTTAATGGTTAGTAACTGCCTGCCTCATGCCGTTCACTTTGTTGCTATTGTGTACAAAGACACTGAATCTATTCACTTAGAATGCCTCACATAATACAAACTGTTCAAGAAACAGGATAAATGCTGCAGATGAAAAAGCCACCTGGCATTCATGCACAAAAAGCTTAAATATCGTTGGATAAATAAGGACAGACACATCCTATAATCCGTGCAAGTCATACTAATTCATGGATGAAATGTGTTTTACTCACTGAAGTGTTGAAGGAAACTGATGGACTTTGACAACGCTCGCAGACAGTAAATTAACAGCACCATTCCACAGGCGAGATCTAAGATGTTAGATCCAAATGTAGATGTCATAAAGTGACAGAGCGTACAGTAAGCCCTTTGTGTTCAGGGATGCTGAGGAGATTTCCATCTGTCTTCTCTGAGTTTAATCCTGATGGTGACACTTTGTGTTCAACAGCCAGATTAGAATAAATAGCCCTCCGAACCAATTTGTTTCAAATACAGCAGTAGGGGACTGGGTCTGTTGGATCAGTTTTAATGTCATGTTAATGATTTCCCATGTGTGCAGTGCTGTCTAACCAGTGAGAGTACACGCTCAGCTCCCAGGATCCTTATGTTTATCTTTTAACCTGAAGCTCCAGGCTTTGTTGAGCCAGCTCACACCAGATCCATGTCCAGTCCATCTCCACTCTGTTCCTGCATGTGAGCTGTGAGTTTTGAGTTAACTCCCTCTATCTCTGCTCTGTTGTGTTTCTGATGCATTCCTGATGTGTTTGAACTGCAAAAACTGAACTCTTATTGTGTGTTTTTCTCTTGTCTTAGTAAAAAAAATGTAGTTTTAGACTTAATATGAGCCTAATTCACCTGACCAGTCCAGAAAAATGTCTTTTTTAAAGTTATTTAAAGACAAAAATGAGGTCTGAATTTTCTTTAACAAGTAAAAAAAATCTGCAAGTGGGGTACAAGAAATGTGCTTGTCAAGATTAGAATAATGTCTTAATACAAGCACATTTCTCTTGCCCCACTGGCAATTTTTTTTTTACTTGTTACAGGTGGTTCAGACCTCATTTTTGTCTATAAATAACTTGAAATAAGATATTTTTCTTGAGTAGTCAGGTGATTGTGGCTCATATTAAGTCTAAAAAGCATTTTAACAGAAAATAAGACAAAAAACACTTGATAAGATATCAGTTTTTTGTATTGTAAGATCTGGCAGGCTGGAGCCCTCTGGGGCTGATTCGAAAAACAAGGCCCCCCCCCCCCCAAAAAAAAAAAAAAAAAAAAATGCTGGAGAATAAGTGAAAGCAGTACTAGCATACAGGAAGTCAGGCACTGAAACAACACTAAATAGCTTGTTGATTTTCAGAATAAAACACCAGATCCTATTTCACTTACCTTTAGCAACAAACCTGAGCAGAGCCAGGCCTGGAGTCAACAGGTAAGAAGTTATCAGAGGCTAATAAAGAAAACAGGAATGAAGAAGGGCTCATAATTGGGGATGGAAGTGCATCACATCCCCCGTCATGTGACTTCATCTGACCTGTGGCACCACTCTGTGCTGGGACACAAATCTGGAGGAAGTCCGGCATCTAAAAGAAAACCTGGGTATATTGAACTCACTTAATGGTTTATCAATGTTGAACTGACATTGTTTTCCAACACAGTGTGCTTGCTGATGGGATAAAAAGGAAAATAAGCCTCAGATACAAGTGGGGAACATTCTCTTCTATTTTCCTCATGAGCTTCTTAATCAGGGCAAGGCATAAAAGCCCAGCTAACAAGCTCTGCTCTCAGTGAAGAAAGAATACCTGAATCATGCGAACACCTTTAATGAGGCTTTTGAAGACTTTTTTTTTTACATTTTGGTTTGTTTACAAGTGTGGATTTATTTTAGTTTGTTTACAAGTGTGCATGTGCTTCACTATGACTTTTAAAAAAAGAATTAATATTGTTCAAAGTGTTGCATCCTTATATCCAAATAGCAGCCAAAGCCAGGTTAAAAGTAACTCTGAAACTAAAATGAGCTGAAACTCAAATAGTCGTCTCCTAATCAATCATCTCTGCAGCTGAGCGGGAGCATGTAGGTGTGCTTGAAAAATTAGGGTACTTAAAATAAATAGCTCTGCTGAGGTATCCCTGTTCAAACACAGCGACTCTTGCATTGAATGTTGTTTCTGGCCATGTTGGCAGCTATAATTAGGGAAAGCAATTTGTTAAATGTTTTTGTTTACCTACTAACTCAATTTCCCCCTGCTCCTGATATTATCACAGCAAGTGCACTTTGTTCTCTCTCACTAATTTGAACAGAAAAACATTTGTATTATTTAAAAGTCTCCTGCAAGAATGGAAACTATCAAAAGATATATTTAGAATTACCAGGAAAGCACTCAGAGAGCGCAGACCTCTTCCAAGCATGTTGTGATTGTCACGCAACACTTTAGTCCGACTTTAATGTTATACTCCCTTTCAGCAGACTGTCTGCTACAATTTGGTGTTAGTTGCAGGTTTGTACCATAATTTGTTACCTGACAGTGTTGAAAATGATGATGACCCAGTACATATTTCATATTCCAGATCTTAGGATCCAGTAGTGTTGTCACAATACCAAAATTATGGTTTGACACGATACCTGCCTAAAATATCTTCGCACCAATACTTAATCGATACCATGGCAAAACCTAAAACATCAGGGAATGAAAAGAATGAGCAGCTTTAAGGGAAGGCTGCCTTACGTGAGTTGATGCTGATTTCTATGGCATCTGTTTGTGTGTCTGTGGAGCTAGGGGAGATTTGTAAATTGTGCTAATATTTCACTCACACACACAGTTTTATAAATGGCATGCAGAACCAAGTCCTGGAGGGAATTTGATACACTGAATAGCACACTTTTAACATGAATACTCTTAAAACAATATGTCATTGTAGTTCTTTCATGGATGCAACACCTTTGTGTCTCCTATAGGTTTCTATCATCATTAACGTTAGATAACTATCTCTCATTTATTTGAACTGTGTCAACCCCACATAGCTCTGTGACTCAGGGCTGTGTGTGCTCCACGCAGCTCATGTGTTTATGACGCTGATTATTTGTTGTATCAACTACAAACAGGGGTGAATTAGTTTTCTGTCACGAAGCAACTGACAGTCGTTTGACTTTTGTGTTTTGGCACAAAATCTGTCAATCTGTCACACTTGCTCTTTAAGGAGGTAAGGATACTGAAAGGTGAGGTGCTTTGTCATGTTTGTAGTGTTTCCTCTCTGTGTGTCAGTAGTCAGCTTTATAGATGAGCTTTGATGAGTCTAATGGCTTACAAAGCCATTAGACCGTTGGCTTCAAAAGCAGAGTAATGCCAAATTTTGCTCTGTGCGCCGGCTTTTTCTTCAAGCTGTGGTCAGTTCACAGGAGGCTGGAACTTGAAGCCATATCTGTAACCCCATCTGAATGTTTGCATGAGAAATCAAGCTGTGAGCTAGTCAGCAAGAGATGCATGTAAACAACTCTGTCAGACTGATATCAGACGAACATAGCTCAGTTGACACATGTACCTAATACTGGCTCACTGTCGAACTTCACAGCAACACACACACTTTGGAAAGAGAACAGGTCTCCGCCCACTTCAGGAAGGACAGAGGACCCAGTTCGGTGGCTGCAGACTCACAAGTTGCCTGACTCAAAATGTCTCTGATTCAGATGAAAAAAAAAATGCCTTGGAGAACCGTATTGATTAAAACGTGGTATTATTTACTTTTTGAAAACAGGGAGTATCGATACTTTCTCAGTATCGGTATATCCTGCAACCCTACAATCCAGAATATTGCCAGGATTTGCAAAGCAATCCGACCATTTATCGTGGAGTTATATACACATATGGTGAAAAAGGCCCTATCTCACAATGATAAAGAATCCTTTAAAAAAGTCCTGGATCCAGACTGTGCTCTGGATCACCTCCAAAATTAAATCACTTCTTCCACATCCCATTTTCAAGGAATCTTTTACTGAGGAAAGAAAACAATGAAAAGTTTGGGTGTAGTCTGCATTATAGTGTCATGAGATAATGTTTTTTAAATATGGCGCTATATAAAAAAAAGAGAAAAAAGATGAATGAGTGAATGGAATGAGTGATTATTGAAAAGAATTTATGCAAAGATGTTTACTTTTTCTTTTTTAGAGGACACTGGTTCCCTTCTCTGCATGTTAACATGGTGAATTCCTTTGTTCACCTCTGCGTCATAAAACAGTGGTGAATGGTAAAGCAACCTAACCTGAAGACTGTTTATTGAAACTGACATAAACCCAATGCAACATGGCTGGAGTGGGTCCATCCCCCTTAATGCCGAGCCTGGTTATTCATGCATGCTGTGGGACTGAGGCAGAATGCAATCAACCCGTCTTTTTTTCTAATGGAGCTGTCAAGCCAATCACAAACCTCTGCTGGCCACTGCATTCAGCTGAGGGGGGATGAAGAGGCTGTAAGCCAGATGATGAGCCCTGGAGACCTGATCACTTTGCTTTTAAATGAAGCAACTGTGGTATGACATGTACGGGGGAGGATGCCAAATACGGGGATGAGCACATTTGTCTTTTTGTTAATGTTCTAAGACAATTCTTGAATGTGTTTTAAAAATGTGATTTCTGCCAGTGAGCCTTTGTAATACTTGAATGCACGTATGAATTTGCATATAAAAAGCTGTCAGTCAAATCCCTGCCTTGCCACTGATGATGGTCCAGTGATGGACTGACTAAAAGGGATTGTAATAAGATCCTAGGAGAGCAACATCTCCACCATCAGCCTTTCAAGTGGAGGGCGGCTGGGTCAGACAATGGAAATTAGACTGGGAACATGAGAGCCGGGGCATGATGTGACTGATATGAGCTGACATTACTCGACTGGGGCAGAGCCATCACCCAGAGTAGTTACGTCTCAGCTCAATATATCATAGGTCAGATAATGATGTGTGTGAACATATGAAATCATGGCCAAAGCGTGTTTCTCATGTAAAGAGCGAGAGCTCGCTCAAAGGTATGGAGTAGTCATGTTTTTGATTGAGCAAAAAAATATGTTATCACCATTTTTTTTTCTTAGCATTTAGGAATACTGCAGGTTGCAGAAGAACAGTATTGAAAAACAGTATATGAGCATACTGAGGTTGGCAATGATGCTACTTTGAATCTGGGGTCCCTTTGCATGTTACAAAGCCAAAAACATTAATAACTGAAAAAGACTAAATAAAGACTTGACTAAATAAAAGTGGCTTGAGTTTTTTGTTTGTTTGTTTGTTTATGTTTTGTTATTTTCTTTTCTTTTTTTTCTTTTTTTTTTTTTTTTAAATCAGATTGGAGTTTGCGTGTATGTTGGTCAGATCAGTGGTTCTCAAATGGGGGTATACAAATGCACTTTATGGGGGTACACAAGATTTAAAAATGTATATTCAAAAAATAGCAACCAAGCAAAATTCCTTTAACACTTTTCATTTAATCAGTGTTTGAATCCAATATAAGTGTAAGATGATAGCTTGAATATTATATCCAATAAACATGAATATTGCAGTGCTGTGTTTCATGTCTTTTTTTTTTTTTTAACCAAAACTGCTGCTTGTTAAGGCTACTTTGCAGGAAAAAAAAGAAGAAGAAAAAAAAAAACATTTCACAGGGGTACATCACTGAAAAAAGTTTGAGAACCACTGGGTTCGATTTGCCTTGTGTTATATAAGTGAGATCTGACGTTGGAACTCAGCTGTCAGCTACTACAAACTGAGTGAACTCTGTTGTGAAATTAAAGTAATTTAGGGATTTAATTCAAACACTGTAGTTGGTTTAACCTGTATTGGAAATTTTTGTTAGAACTTAGTCATTAGAAAGCATCAGTAAATGTGTCCCTGCCACCTGCACAGTGATCAGCTGTTCAGGTCTTCAGGCCTCAAGGGAGACAAAAAAAAAAAAAAAAACTACCACACTTTGGTATTGAAGTAATGTTTACTATGGACATGAGAGGACACCTTTATGAACCAGAGAACAGAGAGAAAAATCTAAACTCAGCTGACTAAAGGAGAGAGGGGAGCAGGTGCAGGTAGGAGCAGAGATTCCAAGTTCCCTGGTGGTGCAGGTGTGTCAATTGTGAGAACCATGCACCATGACAGCACTTCTGCTGTCAGGACTGGGGCTTTATAAAAATCTTTATTTCAAGATATTTTTTAACAAAGGGGGTTGCAGCTGTCACAATAGACAATTCTTTAGTTTTTAGAAGTTAAATTAAATAAATAATTAAAAAAAAAAAGAAAATGTAAGTGCATCCTTAAGGCATCACGAAACAACCCGTTATCCATACCAAATGTACTTATCAAAACACACTGCAATTTTGCTGAGGACTCAGTTTAAGTAACAAACGATACACAGACATACTGTACCGGTCTGATAACATGCCATTTTTGTTGCTTTCAAATATATTGCCCTGTAGATGCAAAATTGTTAAAAGGCCAAATATTTTTCTCTGTTCTGGCCAAAAGTCAAGATGTCATAGTGCCGGTGCATACACCACATTCCCAAGGCTTATTATCAATAATTAAAATCGCAGCTATTATGCAATGAATGACTGTATGAAGCTGTACAATCTCAGTGAAAATTAATTATGAGATCACTGGATATAAAGTTATCTGATTTCTTTTTATGGTTTCCTTTCAGGGCACTGAACAGATATGTTTTTTTTTTCCTGTGTGAACCCAGATAGATTAAAAAAGAAAAAAAAAACAGAAGTTACTCTGGCTTATTATTTCCTTAATCGTGGAGATGATGCTAAGAAGATAGCACTCTAACATTGGTTGACTGGTTTATGCATTGAATGTTGCGACACACTGACTCATCTGTTTTACAGATAAGACAAGGCAACGCAAGACGTGTGTTTTATATAACAGGCTTCATTTACATATTCACACAAATTCTACATTTACATCCCATTGGAATGATCGATAAAGCTATACAAGCTCATTAACAGAGATTGGAGCTGCTGGACTGCAACATTTTGTCCGCTTTTAGTAAGCACAGACAGCCATGATGCATTTTCATACATGTACTCCCTCAGATGATTATACTCTGGCTCTTCCCAGCAGAGGACTGATCTGAATATCAAAGCAGAGAGTTTTTTCAAACGTATTCAGCACGTGTTGTCTCTCAGTGTAGCTTTGACCCCGCGCTGAGGGCCTTCTGTTGGGTTTCACACAAGCCCATCACAGAATCAGAGCTGATGCATCCATTGGGGACTCTATCAAAGATTTCAGTTTCCATCACCAGATTGCATGTTTGTGCTGTGCTTCTGACTCTCTGAGCTGGAGATCAGCATTTGACTGAGAGAAACACTGATCCGTCCCATCACACTCTAGTTAAAAGACGTTGAACAACAACAGTGACAATAAGTAAGTACAAAGGTTACAGTAAAGTGGTAGTATCTTTGTCATGTGATGTTTGCTGTCAGTATTCCGCTCAATGGAGATACAGTAATCTGCCAAGGACCGGACACAAAAATACTGAAGATTCTTAGCTTGATCACTCATGGGTCCAGTATTGTGTACACTGGGCTTTTTTTCAAATATATTTCTACACTAGTTTTTGAATGCACAGTATCTATGTGCACTGCTGATTTTTGAATTTCCCAAAGCTTCAAATACCAAGCAGGTGTTTCCTACACATTTAACCAATCCCTCAATACTTGCCTGAAACATATGGCGTCAGAAAAGTGCCAGTTTGACTGCGCATAGAAACCATAATCAGTGCACAAAAAGACACAAAGTGCTAGTCATCATGGTGGCTGAAACTTCTGAAAGTTACCCCCAATTCACACTTACAGTGTGAGCACCGTGCCGTGGTTTTGGAGTGAGCGCCAATTCACACTAGATGCATCTCTGGTGCGTCTCCGCGCTGCACATGGCAGCACAGGGCAGCGCCAAAAGCAGCTGGATATCCCAAGATCAGAGGAGAACCACATGTTCCTGCAGGAATCCACCCATGACAACGTACTTTCATGGTAATTAATTACTATGTTAACCTCACCTGGCCCTCCCAAAACTTCAGCACCTTCAGTCCATGCTTTCTCCTTTCTGTTAGTGTCCTCATAGAAAGAATGTGTTGTGTCGTGTAGAATTATGACGTGTTACACCTACAAGGTTAACTTTCCTCTGGATCTGACATGCTGATGACTTTTGGCCATGTGCCAGAAACGTAGGGCTCTAATTTCGAGGCGCAGCGCAGGGAGCCCAAGCCTGGTGCACCCTGCGCAGTGCTAATTTCGTGTGGCGCACCGCCGTGCGCTGCCAATTTGACAATTTGGTAGACTGTCTGCTCAGAGATGGGTGTGACTGCATGCCACGGGGAGTTGATGGCGCACTAGGGGGAGGTGTCAGCAGATTCATGTTGGCGCAGTGACAATTTCGTGCCAAAAAAGTGCGCTGAAAGCTCGCAAGCTCCAACCTGGTCTATCCTATCCTCGGCGCAAAGCGGAGCGCACCATCAGGAGGCGCACATGTGCGCTCATGTCAACAAAGCCTCAGAGGCAGGTTTCCAGAGTGTCAGGCACATTTTGATGCAATAAACAATCACAGCAATCACTATTTAATGTAACTGTCTGAACCAGCATATACATTTATATCTATATTAACTGTGCCGTCACATCTGATGTCAGATTAAAGCAGTTAGTCATAATGGAAAGTTAACCTGACGGCAGCTGGAAGTTTGATTCACATCTTACAATTAAACAATAAACAGCCTTAACATCTGATACTGAGTATATATCTGGCTTCTCTCATTTCATTTAATTCAAAGAAAAGAGGGAGAGAAAAGACAAAGAAAAAACTGACAAAATAAATGTATGTCACTCAGGATTTACCCGTGATTTCCCATATTTCTCTGTTTTAGTCTTTATTTTTAACGTGATCTAAAAAGATGGAGTACATTATTGTAAGGAGGATGAGGTGGAGACACTGGGAGAGTATACAGTACATCACCAAAGGCTCTGCTATTTGGCGATGACAAACCAGGAGTGCAGGTGGATCAAAAGTATTCTGAATGGATAAGCCAGCTGTGCAACTGTTTCTTCATTTTGTACTCCTATTAATGACAAAGGAACAGATTACATCGATGACACGCTTTGTGTCCTCCGATGGGCCCCGCTGTCCATTTTCCTGCTGCAGGGACAGCGGCTCTGACCATCTCCGCTACCAGCACGGTTTCCGCAGTGCTAGGGATCAGTCAGACCAATCAGATGATGCGCCTCGGCCACAGGGCATTTAAAGGCGAGGAGAGGCGCTCATTTGATTGGTGAAAACAGCGCTCGGCTGTGTTAAACCCACACTCTCCTCCCTCTCTGCCATTTGCTCAGAGGGAGGCGTGGACACGCAAACTGCGCTCCTCTGCGACTTGACTGCGCCTCTCTTGGCACTGCAGGAAACTTGCAAAGTGCGCCAGTCACGCCCTGTCCGCGCGTCAAAGGCCAGCGCAGGGCAGCTGCGCCTGCGCTTGTGCCTGGTTTACGAAATTAGAGCCCGTAGTCTTGATAAACAAGGAAGGGATTTACGTTTGGGAGCCAGAAAATGGAGCTTTATTTTGAAATGGCCAGATACTCTGATCGTTTTTGTGTCTGAATTCCTGTTTGGTACGATCTACTTCACAGAGATTAATGCATTTCTTCAGTGCACTCCAGCTAAAATAGACTCACAGCAAGACAGCCGCACTCAGCCGTTGGTGATCTCAGCGCAGCGTGTGCTGTGTGAATGCAATGATTGACTAGAGTGGTTTCTAAGTATGGTATAGTACGCAGCTCTCACGCTTTGTCATAAAATGTCATAAAATGTCATAAAATGAAGAACAGGCAGCTTTACAACAGTAGCTATTTTTACAGTTGCAACAAGCTATATTCGATTACCTCTGAAATAGTAGGCATGTAAGGTGACCAATCACAAAGGAGGTTGAGGAGGGCCATCTGTTCAATGCCCACCCAAGAGGGCAGAGAGTAACAGCAAGCATGTAGACGGCCACCGCAAGCGTGCAGACTGTGACAGCAAAAGTACATGTGGAGAGTGGTCTTAATGTGCACTGATTATGGTTTCTATGGCACTTTCCAGATGCCATAGAAACATGACAGAGTTGACCTCACCCTTGCCTATCGTAAGATCTTAACCTATTTTAAAACCACACAGAAGGACATTTCTGACGTCTAACATTACACTACTCTGAATACACACATTACCGATTCCATAAGACTGCTAAATCTCTCAGAAAGAATGGTCTCAGTGTCAGTTCCACATAAAATCTCACAGAAACTTATGTGATCAAATTTGACCTCAGAGAACAAACATTTACAATCAGTCTCATCAGCTGGCTGTCCTGGTATACCTTCAGTTTTATTTTGCAGAAAAAATAACATGAGAAAAAAATGTGGCTAAAATTCTGGCAGAGAAGACAGTAAAGGTGCAGGTTTTTTCCTGCTGGGTTTTTGAGCTATAACAATTTGACATTCTAGAGATGACGCTTCCCAGTCAACTCCTGTCATTCCATTGGAAGCAGTCCTGAGGATTTGATATTTAACATGTTAACATGTTTAATATTTACTTTCCCAGGTCAGGGATGCTGCATCTTGTTTGGGAGCTCTGAAATAGTCTTATTAACACCACAGCTAAGCATTTGGACAAATTATTGGTTACAGCAAGCCTTGAGTTAGGCCATGCCCCTCATTAAAGGTGGCAAATGGAAAATTCAAAAAAGGTCCATCGAGGGCAGGGGGCTGCAACCTGCGGCTCTGGGGCCTCATGCTGCTCTCTGACTCCTCAGCAGTGGCTCCTTGTAGCCTTAAAATAGTAACAATGAAAAATAGAATTATTGTGTTTTTGTTTTTCTGTTGTTTTTTTGTTTCTGTTTTTTTTTTTTTTTTTACAAAGGATACTGGTGATTAACAACATTAAATAAAATCATAAATTAATATTTTGTATATGCATCACATTTTGCAATAAAGCCTGCCACCTCCACTTCACCTCCTACAACATCAACAGCCCACAAGCTTTCCACGCACCTGTAGCTCACCTCACGTTTTACAGCCCTGGTAAGAAATCTAAATCTACAAAAGACAAATCTAGAAGAAATTAGAGATTTTAATTCTTTGGATGGATTGATTGAACTGCCAATGGGCCATCATGGTATAGATGCTTGGTATATTTCAAAAATTAGCAAACATCAAAAAATGATGAGTTGAGAGACATTGTCAATATATGTAATCAAATTCAAATATTCTTTTTGTAGTTCTACAATTTCAAAAATTTAAATGACTTCTTTCTTAGATTATTATGCAACATACTTAAGCAATGGATAGAATTGTACACACCATATTCTTTTTTATTGTGAAGGTGAAGTATAGTTTGTGGCTCTGAAATGACTGTAATTCAGGTGAGTTGAGGCAAAACAGAGATTGCTGACCCCTGATCTAGGTTATGGACATACCATATTTAACATAAAGTTTGTTTTATGCATGTTCACCCAATCTAGTCTTTAAAGAAAACTCTACTGTTATAATAATGTTGTGGTTACTTTGGTGTTTGCATGATGGTCAAATTTTATTATTATTATTTTTTTAAACAGAAATCATGTCACAACATTGTGTTTGGGGTTTAAGATGAAAGCTGTCTTTAGAGGTCAATCACCTAGTCTCTACCGCACAAGAGAAATATGAATAGTAACTAAACACCAACTTAATTACACAGCACCGCCATGGTCTAAAGTAATTCCCACTATTTCTACATTCACCTCGTCATGCACTTAACGTCAGGATTTTTATTGATGGTGCCCACAAAATGATGATGTCTAATTGAAAACACACACTGTCACAACTGGACATCTGTGTTTTCAGGAGCAAAACTACCCTGCTTGGGCAGGCCAGCTGGAAGAAACTAAAAATCTTGATCTTCAGAGAAGAGGACATCCCACCAAGACCTCCTTTGGTCAGTGGTGCAGAGAAAGTCAGGACATATTGAAGTGTGTGGAATCATTTTGGACTATCCCTTTTTAAAGTAACGTTAACACTGTCCCTTTGAGAGCTCCTATTACCATCTAAAATGTTTGCCATTTATTTTTCCCTTTTACATAGATTCATCTAATCCCAGGTTCACATACCAGCAGCGAGCAAAGTGCCCTTTGCTCAAACCCACTCTGCTTATAGCATTCATTATAGCACTCTGCAGCTCCTCTGGTGCTGAACCTCAAGTTGAAGAAGAGATTAGTCTTTCTCCCCAAAGAATAGTACAACATTGTGATGCATGTCTACTCATCTCTTCCTCTTCCAAAACTTTTTGGCCTTGCTCAGCAGAAAGTGTTTCGATACCTGCCAAAATGACTTTTGCAGCAGTTGCTCCCATGACTACCCTCCCTCTGTGGCTTTGCCTCTTATTCACCTGATAACCGGGAGCAGAACTCTACACTTTAAACTCTGCTGGCACAGACCTGCGCTCCTGCTATCAGCAGCTTTTTTTCTTTGAACCAGATCCACAGCAAGCAGCATTTTTTAATCACAGAGTGGATTGTGGATTAAAAAAAAAACACAAAAAAACACTGTAATTGGATTAAATAATGAAAAAGTTTGCCTAAGTATGAAAGTACAATAGATAATCTGCTAATTGGACGGCAATGTTCCTACATTCTTTTCTTTATGAGTACTTCTATGTATCATTTTTCTAATTAAACTAAAGTAAAATGCCTTATTTTCCTCTAATGAACTGCACCTGCTCTCCATCACAGCCCCCATTGTTTTCCCATTATTTTTACATTTGCAGTATCTGATGATTTAGCAGCTTTTATTCAGTGTTTACCCCATAGTGCCCCCTCCTCTGTGACATAGGTGCACAGACACATTTAACACACACTTTGACAGTCACAAACCAGTGCTGCTTTATTCCTCTGTGTGCATTCTGTGTATGATTTATTTATTTATCGATGTTTTGTTTTATTTTTATTTTTTTATTTTTTTATTTATCTATTTATTTTTTATTTTTTTGCAATTGAGCAGTAGAATGCATGCTGTGCATCAGTGAAAGGCTAGCAGGAGCCTTAACAATGATGTATTTGACAACATTTGTTGGGGTTTAGGGGCTGTTTACATGACAAGGGTCTTAGGGTGAAATTGTTACACGGAAACAGCGTTTCAGTCGACCTAAAATTCAAACTTTTGCAAACGGCCTCCAGGGTGGGATTTTTCTGAAATGATGCCAACACTGTTGCTGTGTAAACACTAAGCCGGCGTTTTCAGTGGAAACGCTGACATCACACTCCACTTCGCGCGATCGTATACAACAGTACAACAGTACCGTTGTTACGATCGTCGTGAACTACTGTGTTCTGCTTGTGCTGCTCAATCTGCTGCTCCACTTTTGCTCTTAGCGTTCACCAATACACCAGATGATTGGTCCAGCTCCACTTTGGTGGATATCTCCCAAAAGATGCTTCTGGACAAGACAGTTATAGCACCACCTGCAGGTCTGGAATGCTTTCTACAGCGTTTTCACTCACTCAGCGTTTTCTTGTAAACGCAGATTTTTTTCACTGCATTTTAGCATTTTCAGATGAAACATTGCCATGTAAACGGTGCCTTATACAATATAAATTTTATGAATTCTATCTGTCTGTGTTTTTGGAAGATTAGAGTTTACAGTACCTACTCCGATACATACAATGCAAGAATGGGTGTGTCAAGATGTGTACATGTATAAGCAGCGCAATTTTTAAGCTAGTCTATTAGCTGTGTGTAAAAATAGATTTGTTTTGTCAAGGCTACACTAACATATTAGATGTGACAAGGATCATTAAATTACATTTATTCATTCATTTTCCAAACAGCTCATGCTTAGGGTCGAGGGTGTCTGGAGTCAAAAACCCAGCTGTGATTGGGCAAGAGGCAGGGTTCACTCTGGACTGGTCGCCAGTCAGTCATGGGGCTGACAGAGACAGACAACCATTCACAGACACACTCACACCTATGGACAATTTAGAGTGATCAATTAATCTGAGCATGTTTTTGGACTGTGGGAGGAAGCCGGAGTACCCAGAGAAAACCCACGCATGCACAAGGAGAACATGCAAATTCCACACAGAAAGGCCCACCAGCCAAGCTGGGAATTGAACCAGTGACCTTCTTACTGTGAGGCTGCAGCGCTAACTGTTGCGCCGCTACTGTGCAACAATCATGCTAATCTTGATTAGCAAACATGTGCATGTTTTACCATTTGACTTTGCATATAACTTTTACAGACTTACAGACAGACAGGTAAAACTAAATTGAAGACAGCTTTTTTCTACAAGAACCAACCAGACAACTTTAAGCTCTGCTACTAGCTGCATGTGACAGTTGTTTTTTTAGCTGCACTTGTATAAAAAAAAATGGGTAAAAGTTCACCTGTACTAAAAGTCATGAAATCTTGTCACTTGGAGTTCAAGTAGCAGCCAACTTTGAAAACTGCTGTGAAGCAAGAGCAAGTTGCAGGGGAACATGGCTAATGTTAATCAAGCCACAGTGTACAAGCTGCGCTCTCAACATTGTTTGCTAATTAACCCCCTTTGACTACAGACCCTGTCAGTTCCATAATGATGTAAGGTATTTCTATAGAACTGGATTCATGGACTTTAGACTTCCTGCCATGAGACATCTCACTACTCATGAACTGGTACACTACTGTATAGACTCATTCTGATCTGTAGAATCATGCTAAATGTAATTATCTTTGGTAGTGTACACATGTTTAAAGCATTACTTTGGTTCAAGTTTCAGGATGTAAATGTGGAAATATTTGTCGGCATATATCTATTGGATTCTATTAAAATGCTGTCATGCTAACCTCTTCTATCTGTGATGTAATGTGGTCCTTAAGGACAAATACCTGATGCTTGTATGATCCTCCATTTGTCAAATTATTCACATTATTTTCATTTCTGCAAAGTGTAATCTGAGTATTTCACACCACATTTAACACTTGCTCCCAATGATGTGAACTTTATTTTGCAGGAAAAACTGGAAAAAGTAATTATCTTAACTTTATTGAAATGATGGTTTCTCATTTTCTCCATAAACCAAGGCTGTATAAGTCAGCATTATGACTGCATACCAGAGCCACACTAATGTGTCCTTCATTTTGTTCTCTGAATCACAGAGCTGATGGGACTAATAAAATGTATCCTACAGCAGAGGGAAGTGACAGAAAGATTTCTTTGAATAACAACAGACACCATTTTTATTTGTTAATGCTATAAACAATGACCTACACACATTTGGAGGTGACCGTCAAAGAGTGAGCTAGCGTGTGAAGGGAGATAAAAAAGGGAGTGCTTTATGACTTGTTTAGTCTCCAGTCTGTTGGCTACATCCCAAGTGTAGAGCCTTTAAACATACATTTTTGCATAGTGGTAAGTTTACTTTAAAAGTCCTAAGTGGTGCTGACAATTTCCGTCTGGTTGTAAATTAGTCATGTAAGGAAATTGGTGTAATGAAGAAATCTGGAGGAAAAGGTGTTACTGCAACTCATGGGAAAAAAATAATTGCTAAGAAATGTTGAGTCTAGCTGAAACCAGATATGTTTTTTACTTTTGTTAGCATTTTTTAATCTTAATAGTTTTTTCCCCCATTGGTAATAAAATGATAAGGAAAAGGTCTTTTAGAGAAATGTCCAGTGTTTCCAATTTACTTTCCAGACTGTGGCAGACCACTTCAGGTTAATAAAGAACCAATATAGAGAGCTGAGACACCTGGACAGAGTTTAACGACATGTGTTCAGTGTTTTTCAGAATTTATCACTTTCTCACAAGAAGCACACTCGTTTAGTAAGTGAAGGAATTAAATCCAAGCCCTCAGCTCCTTCCAAAAACATTTTAAACTTTTGTTTCTTACTCTTTGTTAATGTGTGTTTACTTTTTCCAATCCTCATTCCTGAACAAAATGCTCTTTTCACACTTTCTGTCACCCCCCAGAGCTACATTTCTCCTCCACAAGTACCTTTCCCTTTACTCTTACTCTGTCCAACACACATAAACATTAATAAAAATTTCCAATCCATCCACCATTCCATTGTTGTTTAATTTTGTTCAAAATTATTCTTCTTCCCGTCTCCAATCTAAACCTGAGCTGCATATCACCTCCCTGGCAGCTGTGAGGCTGATTCGTGCCGGCAGCCATGTCATTGATTCCTTGGTGGAGGCAGAACTATGACATCAATCTAGGCTGCAATATCATCACCTGTAACAAGACACTTCTGCTTTGACTATATTCATATGCACCAACCCACACACACACACACATGCACACACATTTCCTTTTCATTCAGAGAAGTCTTATTCGAAAGGCATGCGAAGGGGGTAGATTCATGCATGCCTGAATTATTGATCAGAAGTTCAGATGAAGATTTTAGCTGTAGGTAATGTAAGCCAATCTATGTCAGGAGCTACTTTCTCTGCACTGGAGAAAGTCTTTTCTTGCCCGTCGTTCACAGTGTTCCAATCATTTTCTGTTGTGAATGAGCAATCAGTGCTAGCTCTTCAACCGCTGTGCATCAAGCACTTACAGGAAAATTGCATCCTATGTGATTATGACTGTAACCTACACAGTAAAAGCTGTTCTAGTGTTGTGGGAAATTTAATTATACCATAAATCTCTGGCTTGTTGAGTGCTTTGATTTCTTGTTACAGTCCAAGCACAGGTTAAGTTAGGTGAACTGTCTGCACCGATTTCTTTCTGTTAAGAGCTGTTGGCTTTGCGGCAGATTGGCAAATTATCCTGACGTGTTCAAAATTCAAGGAAGCTCACCAGAGTGCCTGATGATGTAAATGCAGCTCTCATCTGATCACAGGTACGCCAAGAGATAAAGAGAAGTACAATATGTAGAGAATTGCAATAACAGAAATTTAAAGGTGCATTAAGCCAAAACAAATGATTGAAAACTAAGACATTTACAAACAAGCAAAATGTATTTGATTTGGCTTTGGTTAACTGGAACAACAAAGGGCCCATCTCAAAGCTACAAAGTTCCATCCCTCCTTCCAACACTTGTGTCATTCACTTGCGTCTTAGTCCCTCCCACCAGAGATGAAGGAGAGAAGTGAGGAAATGAAGAGAGGAAAGAGGATCGAGGAGATTTGTTTTTAGAGCAATGGGACATCCTCTCCTCCGGAGCATCACATGAAGCAACGTTTTTTCAGTGATGACAGCATCAGCTGCTCACCTCTGGATCATCTGTCAGTCAGCTCTAACAACTGTTTGTGCATCTGCACATGTGCGCTGTACCACTTTAATAAAACATAAACAGTAATAGATCTTTGTCTGTTCCTTTGACCTGTTTAACCAACACATTACCATGAAGAAAACCTGCTATCTGTTTATTCTGTGTGCTGTTTAGAAGCTAACAGATCACTTTACTGGTAAAATGTGTCACTTTGAGATTATTTTTAAATTATCTAGCCTTTATCTATATCGCATCTGATTGTGAACCGAAACTTACCAGTTCATTGTGTTTCAGGAAGATATTATCTATTAGATTTAAGTTTTCAGCATTAATCCTCCATTATATTGATCTGATGACAGTTGTGTTCAGTGTTTTGTGCTTTAAAGTCACAACACTTTTTTGTTCCCAGGTTTATGACCCTTAGCTTTAGCTTGTCTTTTCTCCCTCATTAAACTCTGTTGTGTTTGTGAAGTGTCATGTAGCGAAGTCTGAGCTGCTGCAGCGGTGTATCAGAGAGCGATATTCCATATGGGGGCATGTCTGTCAGTGAAAAGACTTCCACAAAGTCAGCTCTCGTGTTTCCTCGGTCATAGCTCCTCCGATTAGTTTCCTACATCCTCTCTACTCTCTCCTTCGAGTGTAAGTAGTGCTTTGAGACATCCTTCAACATGGCGACTCAGAAAGTACTTCCAGTGCAGCTGATGAGAGAGGAGAAAGGAGACTGCAGTTTATCACTCTGGGACACGCCCAAAGAGTACTGATCATCTCTGGCTGTATCACAGAGTGCCCCCACAGGCCTAGAGCACTTTCATTTAAACCTGAATCTGCAGTGTTTCTGTGTTTGAAGTTTTTTTCTGGTTGTGTGTGTTTTTGACACAAGATTTGTTTTAGTACTTGCTGTGCTTTTTGTCAATGCATTTTTTTTCCTTTTCTTTACTTTTATTTCTTTGCCTCTTGCAGTGTGTTCAGCTGTTGCATTTGCTTTTGAATGTGCAGTGTTTCTGAATATGATACACATTTCTCATCATGTACGTTGTGCCAGTCATTGCAGTGCATTTGGCCCTTGCTGGCCATTGTAGACTAGTGACATACAGGAAGTAAATCTCATATTTACTTCTATGTAATTAGTCACATCATCTGACAATGAAGAAAAATTGAGAGTGCACGAACTGAAGCTTTTGCACAGCAGTTCTGACCACAGAGGTGAACAGACACTTGGATGCTGATGTGGTGGATTAAATAAAATGAATAAGCCATTTAAATATGATTTTTTTTTTTAGTTTTATTTTATTTTATTTTATTGTTTTTTGTTGTTTTTTTACAAGGAAGAAGAAGTGTAACATGGCTAGTGAAGCTATCACCAGCATATATTGGATTGATACAGTACTTCAGGGATCCCTGTGGGCAGTTGGACAGTTTTCCTTATTAGACAGATGGCCTTGAGGAGTATAAAACTGATGGGAAAAAAAAAGTGAAGTTGGATGGTTAAAACCTCAAGCGCATCAAATTTTTCTTAAAAATACTTCTTCTGTGACATATTTCACCAGATATTGATCAGTTTATCTCTGAGAAGATACAGGAATCCATGCCCGCTCTCGATAAAACTCCAGTTGCAGTTGCATAGTAATTTTAAGAGATAAAAACACCAGTGAATGTGATGGAAGATGAAAGCAAATGAACATAACATGTGAAATTAAATGTCATTTCTCGAATGTGACAATCAGGTGGATTTGTTCAAGTGGCGTCCACTCTCAGAAACAGGCTAATCCAGCCTGGTAGCAGCGTCCATCCATGAATATAGAAGCAATCGAGTGTTTTTGGAGTACTTTTGAAAGAGAAGCAGCACCAGGCGAGAGGGAGGTAAAGCACCACAGGATGAAATGGAGGGCTGCATTTGGTCTCCTTTTGAAATGATTCATTCTATATCTGCTAATTAGCAGCTCCACTTGTAAAATGACCTCTAAATCCTGCCTGTGTCTGAGCCTCCTACCGCTTAGCGTCACAGGTCTATAAAACGAGAAAGGATCAGAGCAGGAGAGAAGCAGGAAGGATTAGACAAAGGGTAGAGGGTAGAACGAGGGAACAGGCTGGTTTAAATAGAAAAGAGAGAAAACAAGTGATAACAGAGTGAGGCAGAGAGACAGAAACAAAAGAACACAGCAAACAAAATGAGATCTCTGTGCTCAATCTCAGGCGGCGAGTCCAACAATCCAATTATGTTCGGCACTTGGTGACAGGATGCATGACTGTACTGTTGCTTTGTCCATTTGGCAAGAGGAGTGCTAAGGTCAGGAGACAAGCGGATGGTGCAGAACAATGAGCCTCTGAGCAAAGACAATACAAAAAAGTTCCCTGAGTGTGCGTTTTTTCAGCCATGGGTGCGGAAAAATCTGAGGCAGCCAAGAGACCCTTTCTGCAAGAAACTTTGGATAGATATCAAAGACCATCATCCAAGGTTGGGCATTCACTGTATTGTTGTGAAATTGTGATGGAATGTCAATTTACACTGCCATAGGAGTAATAGGGAGTGAATGGGATAAGTAAATACTAATGGCTTTTTATTTGGCAGCCTCTGAGATTATTTTAAATGTTACTTACATGCCCCAAAGGTGATTGTTTCTGTGTATTAATAAAATACCAGTGGGTGGTTGAAAGGTATTCCTGATATTTTTCCCTCTCAATTGACAAACATGAGGGCTGCCATAGTGCCCCCATATGCTGTGTGTTACACTGTGCATACTCGATCAGGAAAAAAAAAAAAAAAAAAAGCCCTCCCGTTGGGGATTAAAGCCAAAGTTTTGAACTCAGCCTTCCTGTCTCTTTGTTGTTACTTCTATAGCAAACAAGCTGCTATGAAGCTGAAGAACAACCTGAGTTTAAAATCAATTGTGCAGCCCAAAACAAGGTCAGAGATACCCCCAATCAGACACTGAGTTACCAAAACACAAAGATGCTATGCTTTTTATGATGCAACCCCTCATTCCAACAGAGGATGAAGTGGATATTTGGATATTTTACAATCAATCATCAGTGGCCATCATGCAAATTTTGACAAAGGAGTAGATGCATTGAGTCACAGTGAAGGATAGAACAAAGACAACACTCAAGACTGGCCATGAGTTAGTACAATCGAAAAATAAAAATAATAATAAATTAAATTAAATTAAATTAAATTAAATTAAATTAAATTAAATTAAATTAAATTAAATCAAAATAAATAAATAAATAAATAAATAAATAAATAAATAAATAAATAAATAAATAAATAAACAAAAATATATTAAACAGTTGGTTGGATGAACAATTTCTTGATTGATTGGTTGGGTGAATGGGATCCATAGCACACAGCGCAGAAAATTTACATGGGCCTATTTTTGTACATGGAATTAAAATGCAGATGAACAGAATCAGGAAGTAGCCTCATACATCTTTAAAGAGGGGGCACTATGCCTTCCTATATGGTATTGTTATACATAGATATGCTGGATGTTCATACTTAACCCGTGATTTAAAAACCCCAACATATTCATACATTCTAGAAATTCATGAATCCATCTGAAAACTGCTAAGAAAAACAAAAATAACAGTGGCACAAGATCTTCATGAGACTTGCTGAAATGATGAGGTCATTTTAGTGGAATCTGAACTTGCTGTCATGTTACTCTGGAGTGGAGGGCCTCAAACACCACCAACTGCCTTTGGCTCTCTAAAATATAATGAATGACCTCTTATTCTTCTGTTGGTGAAAAAAACCCTGAAGAATACCTCTATTTTTCTTTCTGTTCAACGGATCATCAGGCATGATGATTTTTTTTTGCACCAGATAATTTTTTCAATAGTATGCAACCTTTTCTAGTTTATGTTTGTTGTCATTATATGCTTATATGCTGAGGTGTTTTTTTTCTTGATATCAAACTACGACCCCTGTTGGAAATAGTCTTGAATTGACCCTTTTTTTTCCCCCTCACTTCTCCCAATGTTGTTTTTTCATATCTATTGCAAAGGGGCCCTGGGTAGCTGTCGAGCTCCTAGGTTCATGTCATTTCTGTATTTCCCCATGTTTGTTTTCTTATATGTCTTGAAAGGGATGCAACTGAAATGAAATTTCACCTCAGGGATCCATAAAGTGTTCTGATTCTGATTCTTTTTCTTTCATAAAAGCATTTTGTGAGGTGTTCTTTATGTTTATGTTATAGAAAGTTTTCACTTCAAATAGAGAAATGAATGCTGGAATGTTTTGAATAAAGGTATGAGTCATACAGCTACTTTTTCGTCTTTGAGTATCTTTGGGTATTTTTACAGTATCTCCAAAAGGTCGGGTAGGACGTCTTGTAGTGGAATTTTTAGAATGTGGTCACTGTAGGTTTTATAAAAGACATACGAGAAAACAATAGGACTTTAAAAAAGAAAAGAAAAAAAAAACTCTTTATCATGTTATGAACACAATGGTGGCAATTGGACTGATTCACACATTTAAAGCATCAATTATGGGAAGTTGGCAGCACTGTTTTTCTTGGACAATGCAGTAGACAAGCTGAAAGTTGTTGCTAATTATGAAAAAAAAAAGCTGTTGAATATTTCAACATCTTTTCATTTTTATTCTTATGAAAACACACAGAGTGTAATTTTGTAAGAGTTGTAAAAGGCATCAAATGTTGCATTCCTAGTTCAAGATAAATCTGCAGGAATCAGTAAGAGGATATGTGCAGAAGTTTTCAACTGCAGTCCCACTTAGCATGCAGGCAGTAGCCCATAAATTCACAGGATGATACAAAGAGAGATCAGTGAATGATAGATGGGGGATTGGTAGCACAGATCCAGTCCCAGATTATCTATTGATTAGATATCAGAGTCTGAGGGTGAGGCAGCAGGTGTCTTTAACTGACCTCAATATGTACAAGGAATAAATTGCTCACACAGGGAATCAGACAGAAGTTTAATCTCCTTCAACATGGAAACTGTTTTTCTGCCTCAGATCCATTGCTGTATCAATCCCTCCATCAATTTATCCAACCAATCACACACTCCTTTTTCTTTGGATCAGTGGAACGAGACTTAGAATTCATAACACAAGAGACAAGAAACAGCTTAGACACTGTTGTGAACAGTGCTATCTCTGTACACAGCCTCTGTATAAGAATGCAGGACCTTTAGGTAGACCACATTATTTCTTTAGATGTCATAAATGATCTGTTTATGTACAAAACAGTATTAGATATCACCTGATACAACACAATAGGACAAAGCCTGGTACCTTGAAATATCATACCACATGATCAGATATGATAGGAAGTATGATTCAATTCAATTCAATTTGAGTCAATATGATACATAAGGATTGGATACATTAGGATCCAAGGGGATATGATACAATACAATACTATACCATATCGTATCATACCATATCATATAATTTGATATGTTATGATAAAATACAACCTGATATGATGCCATAGGATATGATTCAGTATGATGCTGTTCAATTTGATTCAAGCCAATATAAGACAATAGGATACAATAGGAAAGTTGAAGATATGTAATGTTACATTCCATCAAGTTACATTACATAACGTGACTTTACATTACATTTTGATACGTACCATAAACTATGATTTTATATGATAACTGGTTAAGACAGAGTAAAAACATCCAGGTTCTACTGAAGTAACCATAAACCCTCAAGCTTATTACACCAGTTTAATGCAATACAAGAAATACAAGTGGTCACGTGATGAATTAGCCAACAGAAATCTTTAGGCAACTTTAAGCTAGCCCCAACTAACAAGCTAGTCAAGTAACTTTCGGGATCCATTTTTGCTTCTCCAATAGCTAGCTTCACTGTAAAGAGGCAAAGAAATACTAAGGCCATCCATACCAAAGGCAATTGCTCCAAGACTGCAAGGAAAGCTTAGCTTTCCCTAAAATGTCCCCAAAAATGTGGTGATATGTACTGCTGTGTACAAAGCGTCTCTTTAACACAGTCTGACCATAGACTGTATAAAACATAGATGTAGTCTTGCCGACGTCACCCATCTGTTTCTGAAACGGAAAATGAAGCACATCTGCTATATTATATATTATATTAGATATATTGATAGTGGCAAGAGCTTCGCCTACAGCCATAGGGCGCCAGCTGTCACGTGACCCTCAGCTGTGCCTCTTATTGGGGGAGTTCGCGATCTTAATATCATCTGAACAGCCGCATTAGAAAAAAATTCACCCCCCATACAGTGGGAGTTGGTAGTAAAATTAAGGATTCAGACAGGAGACGTTTTTTGAACCAGGCTATAAATAGGTTAATTTCTGATTTGAAAATGGCTTATTTTGGCTTGGTGTGTATGTGACTTCCGCTACTTCCAGAGCCAGCCTCAAGCGAACACTCGAGAAACAGCAAATTTTAGCACTTCCGCATTGTCTCATATTCTCAGACCGGAGGTTGCCGCTTGAGTCGGACGCTGAGCGTCTTCTGACTTCAGTGGGGAAGCGTAGAGTGGGTTGTTCCACTGTGGAAACTGGACGGTCGTTGGATAAACACTGGGCTTTGTCCCGCCTATCGAACGCTCAACATCTCTCGGGGTCTATGAGGCAGTGGGCTGGCCTGGACGCTCAGCTTCTGCATGATGATTGGATGATCTGTCTGAGGCCGAATCCCTTTTTGATTGACAGTGAAATGAGCCAGTCAGCAATCATAAAGTACAACCCTCCACTTGAGCATCTTCTGTAGAGACAAGCTTCTCCTGTTTAAAGCGGCTCAAGTCTTACACCCACAACACAATGGGCCAAGGCCGTTTAAGCTGTCTAGCTCTGCTGGCCATTGAGAGAACACAGGTAAAATCCCTGGAAAAAACACCTGGTTGGCATGACAGGGTCACAGATCATTTTCTTGAAAAAGGGACAGAGGGTAGAATCTACATTTAAATGAATAGAGCTTCCTCTCCTTGACTAACCAGCAGCTGCCACTGATCCATACTGTGCTTCAAACCCCCAATCGTGCTTGAGTATGGCACAGCATGGATGGGCAGTGCTGAGTTTGGCTAAGCTTAAGCATAATTAATCTTTAAGAGTTAAAAAAGCTACTAGCTCCTTAATGTCTCCATAACTGCCCACATAAGGCACATAAGCTGCTATAAAAATAACCATGTGGTCAAGAACCAGGCTTTGTCAATTACTTCTGCTAATAAATTGATTGGTGTGTTTACAGACTGATAGCTATTCACAGTCCATCCTTTTATCCCTTCAGAGTACACGGCAGATAATGACCTCTTTAGCTAAGAGGCCTTTCCTCCGTGCATCCATAATCATCGACCTCTTTCGATCATACTACACACATATTAATCTTGTCTTGTGCAGCCTGCAGTGCACCAGATAACTTGTGAAGAGGAAAGTATGTGCAATGTACTCTGTTATTATCAAATTACCGTCTCCAGTATTAATGAATGATGAACATTTGCATCACCCCCTGATGTGAACGAAGAGTTCCAACACCATCTGCTATTTGTTCTCTTCCCTGTTACCATGCCTGCGCTGCTTTGAAGAGGTCCTTTAAAAGGCATTCAAATATAATGCTAAATAGCTGTCACTGCCGGCATTCGCACACAAACTGAATACAAATGTACAGTGAAAGAGGAAAGGGAGAAAATCATACAGGATGGGTTAAAGAAGGGCCATGTTCATGCAGGGTGAAGCCAGGGCTCAGGGATCAAAGAGTAAGATGACACCCCGCCAGCCAGTGGTTGTGGGGTGTTTCTTATGATAAACGTAAATGAAAGTAAGAAAAAAAAAATGCTTAGAGACTGGGAAGGATTTGGATGAGATCTGGTACAATCAAAAGAAAAAAAAACAGTTAAACAATATTTTGATTGATAGAAAGTTGATTGAAAATCAGTTTGTTGTTGAGGGGTGAATTTATTGCAACAAAGGCTGATATCATCTGAAGACTGTGGCTTGCTCTGCCTGCAAAAGAAGATTCTGTTGTGTTTGTTCTTTGCTTCTCAAAGATTTTAGAAAACGCACACGATGACGATATCAATCAACAGACAACCACACTTTTCAGTTCTTGATTAAAAGGATTTTACAAGGATAAAGCTGCACCTCTGATTCAAACCAATAAAATGAAAAAAAAAATCCTGTTCACTTTTGTATTTAAACTACAGAAGATGTATTTATTAAATGAATTGTAGTACTATTATGGTTTCTAATTGAAGATATTATCAAGTTGTGGTGGATATTTTTTTCCACTCTTGCAGGTGTCTGTGAATGCCGTGATTTGTTTTATATTCTGATACTTGTAGGCAGTGGTGAATTAATGCACAGGCTCACCTAGGCTGCAGCCTGGGGGCCCCACATGAGCAGGGGCCCTAGGCAGCAGGGGCTTGATTTGTAACCTATGTGGTCCCTGCCTGATTCTCTCTCAGCTCTTTAAAACAACAAGAAATATTTATCATTATTTATTCATTCAATTTAATTTTCATTATTTCTTGTCCATCAATTATTTTTTAATCAGAGAAAAAATACATTATTTTTTATATTGACCGTTTATTGGCAACTTGCTGTTTTTTATGCAAAATACTTGTGTATTTTTTTTTTTTTTTATCAAAGTTAAAAAAACAAGTTATTCAGTGTTTTTATGTTGACTGTTTACTGCCAATTTACTACAAAAAATATGTATATATATATTTATACTATCATCAAGACGTCTGTTGTTTACACAATGTGGCAAGGCACCTGTTGGGCTGGTTTTGGGCTTGTTTCCTTACAGCTGGTAGCTTATTTCTAAAAGCGATGCTGCTTATTCTATAGGCTTATTTCTAGATCAAGGAGCGGGATAGCATGAACTATAAGAGATGGGCACCACAAAAGCCTCGTTTCCACCAAGCGGTTCAGTTCGTCTTGGTACGATGCACATTTTGTGGCACTTCCGCAGATCACAAAATAACCAAGACAAGCTGCCCCCCTTTTTGGGACCCTGTCATATGGGTAGGTGGGTGCCAGACTGAACCGACCCACTCTCAAAAGGTTAAGCTACAACACTGCAGACCGTTAATTGGTCAAAAGAATTGTCACTTACCCTGACAGCTGCCTTATTTCTCCTGATGGCACACAGACTTCTCTGAAACAAAGCTTGATTGCACTTTGTATCAAAGAGCTACATGCCAATTACAGAGAGGACGAAATGCTGCATGTTTTCCATCCATGCTCTTTGTTTACTGTGTCACATTTATTAGCGGGGTAAACTGTGTCACGCTGCTATGGCGTCAAGCTATTGTGTAACAGCTGCGGCCTTTGGCATCAGACTTACACACAGCCCACTACAAGAGAGCACAGTTTGCTGTGTAAACACAAACGGGATCAGGCTTAACTGTACCAAACTGTGCCAAACCGTACTGAACCGAACCGGACTACTTGGTGGAAACGCGACTAAAAGAACAGCCTAGGAGCTATGAATAACTTAATCCGCCTCTGCTTGTAGGGCCTGTGTTCATCATGTTTTCTTTACCAATGACCCCAACTTCAGATCAGGTCTGACCGATGCCTCCCGTTATCTGGCATTTCTGCTAACCTTTGCAGTGACTATTATGGCTGTTTTAAATACTCTGTCATACAAATTTTAAATATCTTTTATAATACTTTTATGGTTTCTTTTTTATCATATTGTAGCATTAGCTGCAGCTGACTGTACCCACAAGAGCCGAATGTAGTTTTGTGGTTGGTTTCTCCTCCATACAAACCATCATCATCATTGCTGCTGTTATGAAGTATCAGAGCCTTGACCTTTCTTGATATTAATGGTCAGTGGCCAGTGATCAAGATGTAACATGTAAAAGCTGAGCAGTGTGTCAATAGCTGAATTACCTTGAAATAAGTGTGTTGCTGAATACATCAAATTCCCTTGGTTTTATAAAGAAACAGCAGCTGCCAGTGCAAAAATAGTGTTAGCAGACAAAAGTCCTTACATGGTCAGTAAGGAGAACCTAATAAATCTCAGAATAACTTACATAATTATAATATTATTGACTGAAGAGTTCAGGAAGACAGTCAATAAGCTTGCAACAGTATCCAGTAGCAGCATCCTCATTGTTTGTGTTTATAATGATTGGAAAAAAGGTCAAACTGCAGCATTAATATTGTTTAATTGGCCGAGGCTTTACTTAGATATTTCACCACTGTCAGTGCCTTTGTCTTACTTGTGTATTAATTCAGCTTTTACAAAGTGAAGAGAGTCATCATAATCATTGAATTGAACATGTGATGAACATGTATGAAAAATTTGAACTTTTACCAAGTAGCTATTGAGCGTTCCTGTTTGGCCCGTGGTATTGAGTAAACAAGGTGATTTGTACACAATCTGCTTCTCAGGGACAATGAAGCTTGATAGAGGGCCAGGCCAACCGTGACATTTGTAATTGGGACTAGCTGTCGTTGTCACAGTGATTTATGATATAATTAATGAACAATTAGGTGACATATTAGGAAAGTCGTCTTTGTTTTGCTGAGAATTTGCTACAAAGTTTTTCTTGCTAACTTTATCACCGAGGGCTTCTGTTGTTTCAGGCTAAACGTAGAGCCAAAGATTCAGTCAACACTGGCAGAAATTCAATTTAAAATGTAATAAATACATCTCAAATATCCATAAGCTCTTTATTCGTTGACTGGAGGAAAGTGTTCAAGGTTTAAGGTTAAAGTTCTTTGTTGTAATTACTTCTTCTCAGGACTGTCAGTGTACGCTTGTATTTTACACATCTGTGTGTTAGAAATACAAATCTTCTTTTTTTAAAAGCTCTTGGTTATTGTAATGCATTGTTTGCATGGTGTGCATGTTCACAATGAGCTGAAAGCCTTTGTCACCTGGGGGCTTACATATAATCCTTTTGGTAACCAAACACCACAGCAACAAATAATCTGAGTGTTTTTCCTCTCTGGCTTTAGTTGCACAGCTAATTATTCTAGAGCCTATCATTGATTACCTTTTCTTTAATTTAGTAATTGCATTAATTAGAATAAAAACACACTTGAATGTTGATTTGAACATGATTTAATTTTCTCCCGCTCTTCTTAATTATACGTATCATTTTTCATCCTCTAAAAACAAATTGCGCCTATGATGATGTGAGTGTTATTTCAAAGTAATTAAAACACAAATAACCTCTGCCCTTGGAATTCATCCATTTTTTGCCCCTTCAAAGCACAGCCAAAGCCCTTTGTTTCTTTGAACCTGTGATAAGCAGGGCTGGAGCTGCATATTTCCTTCCACCCGGCTTTCTCAGACTTGACAGAAACAGCGGGAGACAATCGATAAGCTTTCCCACCACCCTCAACAAGATGAACTCAGAGCAAACCTCAGAATGTGCAGCCTTAATTTCTCTCGCGAGGACCAGCAGGCTACTCATTAGACTAATACACCTTTGTTAATTACTCCCACCACAACCAGCTATATAAAACCAGCATGTAGAAAAAAAGTTGTTGTGTTCTTTACTAATGACCAGATCAGCTCAGGTTTGTTAACCAATCTATCACCAAAGTACCAAATCTAATAGACCCCACACAGCCAAACACAAGCCCTCAGTCTCTGAGCAGTGTTTTGTTCAACACAAAGCTTTACTGGACTCTGCTTTGATGAGGATTTATTTATTAAATACTGCTTTATTTTAGATTGGAGGTAGCGTGGAAGTCTATTTTACATTCCACACCCAACCTTTGCCTTTACTCTACATGATTGGGAATCAGTATCAGGTTATCAGTAAAGACTCTTCAAGGTATTTATTTCAAGTAAAGAAAATTAAATGTCAGTCATTGCAGCAATCTGACTAAGTATAAACAAAAACTCAGAAAAAAACATCAAAAGCACACTCCACTCACAGTTGGCATGCCACCTACCCTTTTTCTGCCTGAATAGTTGCTGCTTTTTCTTGAAGATGCTATGAAGAGGATTTGTTTTAATTGCACTATCTCACCACTTTCTGGACCAGAGTCTCACACACACTGTTGTAAAAATATGACTTTTAACCAGGTGTATGTTTGTCAATGTTTACTGGATACAAAGCAATGAGCTTTGTACTGTACGTCAGTAGCCGGTAGCGCTACTAGCAGCCCGGTGCTACGACATATCTGTAGGCTTACGTGACAACCAAACTGTCAGTATGTACAGTAGTTTTGGTAGCTGTCCATACTTAGCTCTGACAGCCCAATCCTGTGACATGTGTCTGTGATGTGTAAGGTTAGTGAATCCTGGTTCTGTCCTGCCAGTCATCGACCAAGCAGTGCTAACATAACCTCACTCTTGATTATATTGATAGACTCTCAAGTTTGAACAGACCACTGCAGAATAACTGCTGACTGTGGGTTGAAATGGACATAATCACTAACAGTTTAGCCCCTGTGTTAGCTTTTAGCTAGGGCTGTATCACGCTCCTTTGTCCACCATCGCTACAAAATTAATCAGAGACATCATTTTAAGCAGAGAGAAACACAGATCTCTCTTCTCATCTCTGAACTTCGTTAACCAGCATGGTGTTGTTTTAAGGACTTCAACGTGCCATAAATCAATCCAGTCTTGCTCGACCCCATTGGGAAGTACAAAGAAGCTATCAAGTAACATTTGGAAATAACCTATTGGTGCTGATAATGTCATTTTAAAGTGAAGATTACGGTCAAAAGAGAGACTTTTTCAAGATCACTTTCAAACTCCTCACAGTCCCTTTCAGCTAAGAGTTGATGTGATGATTAATGCAGCAAGACTCTGTCATCTCTGTCTTATCTTGCATTTACTGGTAAATCGTGGTCAATGCCCAGAGATCTTGGGGTGGGTTAGGTTAGATTAGGTGGGTGGTTTATGTCCTTTATTCCATTTATTCTGGTTATTATTATCCGTTTCACTTTTCGTTCCTCTATGCATTTATTCTTTGATATCTTTCACCTGTTCATTTATTCACGCACATATTTCTTATTTTAGTTAGTAAATAATCTTTTCATATATAAAGAAATTGCTTTCTGTCTTTGTGTGGTTGAAATTAACGACCTCTGTACACCGGTCAAAAGAACTCACAATTGATGTAGCGGCCTTTTGATATCGAGACTTGATAATTAATAATTCTATAATTTATCAAATCACATAATTCTTACAGCAAACCTTCCAAAAGTTTCCCTGTTTTCTCCAAAATTGGGTGGTGCCCCGACTTAAATTTTAACTCAAATATTGTAAGTTTAGATGTCTTTTGAAAGTTATACTTAAGCTCTGGTGAAATGCTGGCATTCTGCTGTTAATAATTAATCAGTCATTATTTCACCAATTCACGCTGCACAAACATGTTTAAAATTTGTCTTGACCAGAATACCAACATGAGCCAATGAGAGGAGCAGATTGGGAAACACCAAAACTGGAAGTGTGTTCTTATACAGTGCATAAGGCTGCTTACATAGACACATGTGTACCCTGAGCTGGGAGGAATAGTAAAAGATAAGCTTCAGGCATTCTTTACACATTTACATGACTCATCTTATAATCAATTCAAGAGTTTGTTGGTGTCAGTCAAGTATCAGAAATTGACACAAAGAAGTAAAAAGAAGAGAAAAGTTTTCAGTAAAAATCTGCTTTAATTATTTTTTTTTAAACAACGTGACGCTGTGGATTTTACAGGGCAATGGTGAGCATATGCTGCATGTACTTAACTCAAGGACAAAAAAGTACCACGCCTGTGTCGGAGCTGTAAAACCCTGAGTGGATAAAATATCAGCCTTCTTGATTCTAACAGCTCTGCAATATGGGTCTGAGACATCCCCGTGCTACACTGTAAGTTCAGTGTCAGAGCGCTGGAGAGATTAATCGCTGGTCACCTGCTGTGGGTTGTCAATGGAACGCCTCAGGATGAGCCGTATCAGCATAACGGGAACCCATTTTCAGACATATGTCATATTTTATGAACAAAACCTGCCCTTGTTTTCTCTTTGAAATCAGTCCCCCACTTCTTTGCTCACAGTTTCTTAGGATTAGAGTTGGTGTCACGGCAAACTATGCAGCACGGTGTCAACCTGGCCCTGCAGGCTACAGGGGGTGGATGAGGTGTGTTTGAAAGGGAAACTATCAATACAGAATAAGACACAGCGGGAAACAACAGCTACCCGCTGGCTATCGGCTCATTACATGTGAAATAAGAGAACTCTGCTGAATGCATTTGGGTTCCTCTCATCCTCAGGGAGTTTAATGATGGACGCACGTTGAGAACAACACATTACAGGCACCTTTGTGTTTGACACTTTGCCTAAAATAATTAATAGCTTTAATAATGTTTATAATATGACACTTTTCCAGCGTATTTATGATTATTCAGTTTCTAAATGGTATGATAGATAACTTTTCTCATTCTAAGAACTATTCCCAGCTTGGAAATAGATCTTACTGAGCTTGCATTTGCTGCAGGAAATGCCTAAGGATGTGCCAGCAGCATTTCATCGGTGCTTATTAGAAAAGCTTATTAAGAGTAAGAAACATGCAGGTTAGCAGATTCCTAAAGAGATCTGATACATATACCTTCATTTTACATGACATACTGTCCATTACTGCACAATGATGTCCAGCTGTTTTCAATCAGAACCTGCTGCTAACGCCGACTCCCTGGAGATCTGTGAAGACGTATTGTCTATAAGAAGTTTGATCGTGTGTAACAGACGGGACGTGGGAAAGGTCTGGATTCCTTTTTTAATCATTTTCCTCTTGTTTCATTATCATAAATGGCGTTACCTCATGTCGCTAACCTTTCAGTTTTCTATAATCATCTGTCTTCTCAGAGACGTGTGCTATTTTTATCCAGACCTTTTCGCTGTGATGTTTATGAAGTCACATTATCATACCAAGTGGTAATCTTTTGTTGAACATAATTGATGGAGAGGTCACGTTCACATGACATGAAAATAACTGATGATGCAACCCGTGATGTGAGTGTAATGCTGATGTGTTTTAGTCGGAGCTGTTTGATGTTTAGTCATCTAAAGGATTCCTTGACGGATTTGTCTTATTGTTCAGAGACCCTCAAAGAAAAAAAAATATTTCACATTGAAAATGTTTGAATATCACAGGAGAAGAAAAAAATGACCACACTGATGCAATTTTCAATGTCTGCTTGGTTTGTCTGGAATAATACTATTTTGGTTCAAAGAAAAGGGGAAAAAACACTTGAAAGGAATGTCACTGACGCATTTCAAGCATCTGGCTTTTATGTTCCTATTTATATTTAACAATTCAGAATTTCATCATAACTTTCTAATGTGCCAAATTCTTAAACAAAAACAAAATAGTTTAATACAAAAGGATAGACTGTGCCACTGACTGTCTTTTAATTTAATTGGCTGACTTTATCTAATGGTTTTCCAACAGCATTTCCTGATGTGTTTTTCCCAGAAAGTTAAATCTTGCAAACCCGGACAGCTGGGGCCTAATCCAGCAGCCATTGGGGTTTGCACACACATGCACACACTCACACCTACAGATATCTTTTTATGAGAATCACCAATGGCCTAATAGCTTGTTTTGGTAGTGATTTTCGATGCTACTAATTTCTGATTTTGAGTAAGTTTCAGGTTGGTATCGCTGTTACCGATACTAATACTTTATGTAAATACATGTAATACATTTCAAATTGTATCTCTAAATTGAAATTGCCAGCACAACATTCCATTAAATAAATAAATGACAACAATTGCACAAGTTTGTCAATACCTACATTTTAAATTATTCTCTGAACATTTGAAGCAAAATAGACAGGTTGTACATTTTAATGGATATATTTTATTTATCTTTCATAGTATATATTTTTCTTAACTGACCATGACTGTTTCTTTGCAGTTGTTCTGTGAAATTTAATGACACCTGGTGTTTGTAATCCACTTTAAATGATCAATTCATTTGGGAACCTTACCTTAATTAATCTAGGCTTTTTTTTTGCCTATGTGAGATTATCTCCTTGATACACATATTATTACTCCAAGCAAACTCATGCAGCTGTTTATTGAAGCATGTATTTATTTTCTTGCTTATTCCATTATCATATCTGTTAACTCAAACAACTCCAACAACAAGATAAGAAAAGATAATACTTTATCGTCTGATTACACGGAAATTTGTTTTGCACCGTCCAGCTCATGCAAACAACACACTATTAATCACATTTAAAATAAAAGCATTACGTCAAAAACAAACGGCCTAGAAAGTTAAGGCAGTTCAACCGTCCAACAGAGGTCCAAATGCAAGCACCCAAGAATGTCCAACATTGGTGTAAGGGTGTATGTGTTCATGTAATGAGCTGTGTGTTAAGCTGACTCCTCTCCTCTACTGTTTGTTCCATAGAGATATAGAGTGAGGTTCAGAAGAGAACTTGTACTTATTTACATGGGAGAGGTTCTTTATGACAACAGCTTCACACAACTTCTTTTACACGCTGCCATTTTGTCCTATACAAACTTCAGACTAAAGGCTGAGACTGAGGGTGTATTCACACCAGTAGCTTGTTTGCTGTGTTCCCATTGTCTCTTGTGATCATAAGTTGTTAAGGAGTGATCAATTTTTTTTCTCTCATTGGTCAGAAATCATACCTGTAAGGCGGGGAGTTTTCTTACCTTCATTCATTTATGTTCCTACCCCCTTTCCACAAGGAGGAACAGCCATGGAGCATCAGCAATGTGTGTGGCTAGTTAGCGTTATAGAGTTCATCTGGCTCATGTACCAGTTGTTGATTCTTCTTCTTCTTCTTCTTCTTCTTCTTCTTCTTCTTCTTCTTCTTCTACTGTTTTGACTGTACAGTTGTCAACCGGGCTCATTACTGCCCCCATCACTACCGTGTGAGCCACGGTTCTTAGTTAGTTGTGCCGGTTGCTGGGGCGTTTGTGTTCTCACACAGGAACTGCTACAGGGCTCCAATGGAAGCGAGCCACCTATTTTTGGTGATCTCCACCTGCTTGTTTTGTCCCACATCTGAGGGTGATTACTGTGTTCACACATGGTTTCGGGGGCTGCTCGCTGTTTCAGAACAACTGCCCCAAATAATTCAGATGTGAATACACCCTGAGTGACAGACTGAAGAGTGTGCAGGTGCGCTTTTGCACTACACACTTATCCAGGCAGAAGAAAAAGTAGCTCCTACTGATAGGGATGGGTACCAGATTAGGTACTTTTATAGGCACCGACCGAATTCTGTCAAAAGTACAGAGTACCGATTTACGTAAAATTAAGAGGTACCATGTTTAGGTACCTGAATGCATTCTTGTGACTGTGAGGGAGTGGAAGAGTTGAAGATTGTCCATGCTGGACATGAACACAGCATTGAAACTTTATATATATTGAAGAGTAAATGTGTTAAATTAAAAAAAAGTACTTCATAATTAAGCAAATTGATATATTTTTCCTCATAAACACAAAAAAGTATCAAAAATTGGGCATGTTGAGTACAGGTACCGGAAGTATCGCTATTTCAGTATCGATAGTTCAGTATTGATATTTCAGTATCAATCAACAGTTTTTTGGCTGTGGGAGGAAACAGGAATCAAGCTTGTATTACAGAAAAACTGCATAGAAAATAACCTGCCCAGTTTAGATTCAAACAAAAAACTTAATAAAACAACAACAACAACAACAACAACAACAACAACAACAACAACAACAACAGCAACAACTCCCTAATGGCTCAGATTAAGTCATAGTGATATGAATTGAACTATCATTGAATTACTTAAACTTTCAACTACCACATTTAAACTTACCAACAGCATTAATATATAAAGTGCATTACCTCTATGGAAATTACATAATCTTTTGTGATTTCTTTTTAAATCTCCAGGTATTTTTATTTACTTCTGAGCTTGACATTTTTTTAACTGAGGGGGAAAAAGGAAAACACAGAAATAGTGTTTTCACAGCTCCTTTCCCAGTTGCCCAGTGCATAAAGAAAAGAGTGCACAAAGTGCTTCCAGGAAAAAAAAGAGAGTTGTTCACTTTGACCACTGCCACCAGCTTGTGTCCCTAAACACACACACATCACACACTCACACACTGTAGATTATGCATGTGGCTGTCTTAGGAGATGCAGTACGGGATGTTGCTGCGTTGATGTGAGCCAGCGCTAGGGAGTGATAAAAGTGAGATATCACATGAAGGAGATACATATTTAATCCAAAGCAATAGTGTATTATCAGCCTCCTGTTTTATTTCCTGTGAGTTTCCCCCTGAAGCTTATTTCAAACTCACTCTGTCAAACAGGAAAGGTTTGATGTCGTATTTTAACACTGCAAAGAAAAGTTCAAGAGTCTGTGATGCAGAAAATGCTGATTTTAAATATTTTTTATAGATTTATTTTTAAGGTATAGCTTGGGGAAGTTGGATACAGGCTACATCTTACATCCCATCTTACTCCAGCGTGTTGCATGGACTGCTGGGTTTTTCCTGGATGATGTGATGAGTGGTGACACCCAGCTGAAAAGTGAATCAGTTTTTACTGCCTGATGGAGAAAGACCACAAAAAATAGGAAAAGGAAAGAAAACAAGGGTAGACAACTATAGACGAGTCAGTTAGGGACATAAAGTACAAGAGAAATTCAGTTAGAGTGTAATTACTATCAGAGGAAGACAGTGAAGAAAATATGTCATTAATAATAACTGAGACGTGCAGGTTGCTGAGCTTTGTGCTCTGCTGCCACTGCAATAATTGCATGAAACTCTACGATAAACAAACCGTCAGGAGCAATAAATGTGTGCTACAGTAGATTAGAATGATATTTGTTGGCATGTGCAGAGCAAAAAGGCTTTGAGTGGGATTTTATGCTCCGCCTCTGTGCGCCTTTGTGCATGTTTGAGGAAAAACTCAGTAAACGGCTAAACGGCAATGTTCTGAGGTTTCTTCCAGCATAACCTTGGTGAATTGCCTGAAAAAAACGATTTCACCGAGATTGACTCTGCAATGAGAGATTGGGAAGAGGGGGGGAAAAAAGGCTATTTTATCATTGTGAGTGTGAATATGAGGGGTGCGCACGCACAGGAGAGCACGAAATGGAAGTCAGATATTTCTAAAACGTCTTTCGCTCTCAAAAGACACATTGCCACACACAAACCTCGCAAGACGTCTTTCATTTGCCTGCTTCTCTTTCCCCAGGAGTTCTTCTTCCTCCATGTGACTCAGACCGAAGGCTGTGTCTTTATCTGCCCCCTCTGTGCGCTGCATCGCTGTACTGAACACCGTATTTGATCAGTGTCTCCACAGGAGGCTCTTTCGCCCCCTCCCGCAGCTCCATCTCTGGCCCTGCTGGCTCAGCAGAGAGCCCACATCAAGAGGGAGCTCGTCATAACTGTCATTGTTTTCGCTCTGTCACTCCAGCTCTGACTTCCAAGAACTTGCCCCCACCTCAATCACCACCTATCCCCTTCATCGAGAATACGTCATAACTACTGTAATCACAGGGTATCTGTCTTTCTGCCTCTTCTCCAGCTTTCTTTTTTTATTTATTCCTTTGTTCCCATGTCTGGACACAGTTCCTGGTGCGCTAAAGCAGGACAGTAATAAGTAAGACCAGTGCTTTCACGCTGAGCTAATGACAAGGACACGCTGTCCTCTTCAGCTTTGTAGTCGCGCCAGAACAACTGGCCAAGAAACAGGAGGTAACAGAGTGTTATCAGCAGAAAATGGAACAATAGCGATGCTATTTCATCGCTTTGAGGAAAATGCTTCAATCTGGTGCGCAACCTGATAGTGTCAAAGGTACACTTCAAATATCAGGCTTTTGTCTCAGCTGACTGAAAACTGTGTTTGGAAAAAAAAAAAAAAACATATGCCAAAATGACACTTTTCAAGTGCAACGTTGGGGATCCTTAATAACTTGTGCAGCATGCAGTTTTAAGCAATCCTTGTCCTGGTGTTAGACATTTGGGTGGAAGGTTTTTTATGTGTGTAAGATCGAAACAAACATCTGCTACAATGGATTTCATTGTAGTAGAAAAGCAGAGAACAGTTCTGGTGGGAACTGAGTGATTTCTTGCACACAGACAGGATTTATACAGGTCTAAACAAGGTGTGTGTGTATTTATCCCCGTTTCCACCAAGTGGTTTAGTTCAGTTCGTCTCGGTACGGCACACATTTTGTGGCATTTCTACTGACTAATCCCAGCACAGATCCCCAAATAACCGAGATGAACCGTCCCACTTTTTGGGACCCTTCTGTAGGGGTGCCAGACTAAACCAATCAGATCCCAGATGGTGGAGCTACAACACTGCAGACCGTTGATTGGTGAAAGAATCATCAGCACACAGTCTTCTCTGAAACAAAACTTGATTGTTCTATGTAACAAAGAGCCACATGCTGATCACAAAGAAAGCAAACTGGATATTTTCCATCGTTGCTCTTTGTTTGCAGTTTCGTGTTTTTCTTCTTCGTTGGATTTATTAGCAGGGTACACTGTGTTGCATTGCTATGACATCACACTGTTATTTAACTGATGCGGCTATTGACATCCTGCTTATACACCACCTACCACAAGGAGGCATGGTTGGCTGTGGAAACACAAACAGGATCAGGCTAATCTGTACCAAACCATATTGATCTAAAATAGACTGCTTGGTGGAAACAGGGCTTATGTGTGTGAGTTTGTTTCACAATTAAACAAGATTTCCCTTACTAGTTATTTCCATAGTTACTACGTACATCCTAAGCTTTGTCTATGCTGAGCTGTAACTCTTGTGTGTGAGTACTGCCATATTACCGTAGCGTTGTGCTACATAGATGTCAACGAGCACCGTGCATAGAAATAGAATAGAATAGAAATAGAAAATACTTTATTTATCCCGAGGGGAAATTCAGGAGTCACAGCAGCAAATAAGAAAACAAAAGTAAGAAAGTGTATAGAAAGTGTAAAAAGGTCCACAAGAAAATAGATGACGACATCCCGTCCACCACTCTCCAGCCCAGCCAGTCTCCACCTCCACAGGGTTCAGGACTGAGCCTCCCCAGCAGTCTGTTCAGTCTCTGTCTCCTGGATCCTGTCTGCCCACAGCAGGTGAAGCTCCAATGTCAGCTCCGTCAGCCACGTCCGTGAACAGCAGGTTGCCACTCTGCCCTGCGGCAGCCACTCTGCTGCTGGGCCAACACGGCTAGCCCGTCCATCCCATCGGTTGATCCCACGTTCCCAACAATGATGGATGGAAGGACAGGTCCACGTCTTCACCTCCCAGCTCACACCCGAGAACAAGCACGTCGTTCTCACCTCCTCCTCCCCTTGAGGAAAATCATCAAGCCCTACACTAGTTAGCATTGACATGCTACAGGCTGCTAACAGCTAATTTCACATGTAAACAATGCAGCCATGGTTACATGTAGGATCTTCAGACAAGCACAGGAGAAAAGTAGTAAAAATGTCACTGAAGCCACAGAAAGTTTGGTGTCCATGACAAACAATGAACCATACAAAGTGATGATCCACTCCAAATAAAAAAGTAAAAAAAAAGAGACAAAAAAATTACAAGAAACGGACAAAGAAGAGAGAGCTGCTGCAACAGGCAGCTACTTGGGCAGCGCCAGTGCATGGGTAGCATCTCATAGTGAGTGACAGTATTTGGATCTCGAGACTGAATTATGTGGCTGTGTTTGGTGACATATAAGCACTCCACCAGAACAGGATGTACCCATGGACCAAAAGCTGCTTGTCCTTGCCCTGGTATTGTTAGTCACATTCTGCACACCAATATGATGCCATTAACCATAGACTCTACAATCTGTGTTCAGCCAGGTGAACTGTGTTCAACTTAGACTGTTTTTAGTCTGTAGCTTTGCGTACAGTTATAGGGTGCCTGTCGGTCACGTGGCCTGAGCTGTGCCTCTGATTGGGCGAGCTCGCGATCTTCATATCCTGTAAACAGCAGAGTTAGAAAAAACTTAACCCCCTGTAGAGTGTGCCAAAAGTAAAATTAGCAACTCAGACAGGAGACATTTTTGGAACCAGGCTGTAAAAGGTTAATTTCTGGTTTGAAAATGTTTTTTTTTTTACTTGTATGTATGTGAGTTCCAGTACTTCTGGAGCCAACCATAAGCGGACACTCGAGAAACAGTAGATTTTAGCACTTCTGCATTGTCTCAGACTGGAGATTACTGCTTGGTTTAGACTAGTCAAAAGATCTGAATTTAAACTTCTTTTTAAGGAAATGTCAAGGAAACAACACAGAATTAAGAAAACGTTCTGCTTATTTCCTGTTTTACTTTTAACAAAAAAAAAAAAAAAAAAAAAAATTAAACTCAGTCACTGATCTTTTTATGGAGTTGACAAGAGAAACTAATCTTAATTCCCTCTCATGCGATCTTCCTTTTCCCATAAGAATGCATTTTGCGATTCTAGGAATGTCTTATTTTAGTACAGATGACAGAAGAACACAAGAAACACTTTTACTGGCAAAACAACTCAAATTGATAGCCTTAAGTGGCCTTTTGAGAATATCTAAAAAAAAATCACATTTCCCTTCTATATGATGAATAAAATTTCATATACTTCTTTTTCTTTTCTATTTGCTGTTGTATAACAACTGTTGCCGTGACAGAAATCAATTAAGTGATATCTCTCTGTGTGTGATCGAGCCATGCACTGTGTCACCTAACCACTCCAGTTGTAGAGAGTCCAGCTTGCTTCTGGAAAAACCTCCAGCATGTATTATGTTGTCAGGGGATTCAATTAAAATGAGATCTGTGTTTCATGCTGCAATTTTTCTATCGGGTCTCTGCACCATTAAGTCATTAAACCCACTAGACAGTAAATCTGTGTGCCTTTGCCCCTTTCGATACTCTGATGACACTAAACGTTTTATGGTCTCCTCTGTATCTGTTATCTGTCAGAGCTGTGCCGCTCTATCAAGAAAACACATCACAGTGAAAAAACACAGATCGTGTGTGTGTGCCAGCCTCCAGGGATCGTCACCGCTGTTATCATGTTTATATACATGAACAAACACACACATAATATACTTTCATTTTATCTGCAGTTTCTGATTCCCCACGGCTAGGTCATACAATATTAAAAACAGCGTGATGGTGTATTGGGTGGGGTGTGGGATGTGGGGTGGGGGCTCTGTCAGGGCTGCCTCAGTGTCATGTCTGGTACTGCCTGGGACAACAATCCAATCAGACAGATGGAGAGCTGTTTGAGGAGCAGAGAGAGTCTAACCCCCCCTTTGCCAGTAAAAACTGGCAGCTCTAGGATTTAATTACAATCACAGTATGGTAAACGGAAAAGTGCCACAGGCCCCCAGAATACACCTCTGCTCTGCACAGCAAAAGCCGCGACATGTAGTGAGTGAATTCATTTCAGAGAGCTGCGAAGGAGACCGTGCATGGCTGGAAAACAAGCTACTCTTCAGATTTATCTGTACCTCCAGGAAGCCACCAAACCCAAAATGAAATAATGCAAATTAAGTCCTGTGAATGTTGTTGGTCTTTGAGCATTTCTCCATCACTGTCCCCCACGGCTGACCAACATTGTATTTAAAAATCTTAGCATAGCCACTTGGCTTGTAGGGCTATCACTCCCATGGTTGCTGAAGCAAAAACTGTGGCAAACTCTTGAGAGGCTATAGAGAGGAAGACTTCCAGTTGGCCTTTAAAAAGTTCTGACGATGGGTTAAAGCAGCAGTCCCCAAGCTTTTATTCACCACAGACCGGTTTAATGTCAGACAATATTTTCATGAACTGGCTATTTTTCTGTCTCCTCACTGGCTCATTTACCCTGCCTAAAGAAACTTTACAAAGATGTTTGTTTTTTGTCCATTTTACTAGCTTGAGGGTTTGGCGTCAAGAATGAGTCATAGATGGGTATCACGGAGAGAATCTGGTTGTTTTTCGAAATCAAACATCATTCAGAATCAGATAATAAATCAAACTAAAATAATGTAAGTTAAGTATTTTCTATGTGCGGCCCGGTACCAATTGACCCACAGACCGGTACCGGTCCACGGCCCAGGGGTTGGGGACCAAAGGACTTAGAGTGGGAGAAGCAGGGCATGCTGCTCTAAGCAGGGACCACAGAGTCCAGACTTTGGATACCACTGGGCTGTGGGAGGAACAGGTTGGAGATTTTCTGCACCTGAATGACTAACGTGGAGATAGGGGTGAAGCCTTACCTGCACCTTTGGCAATAGTAACTGAGGTAGCTATGACAGTCCTCACAGCAGGTGCTTGGCCAGACATGATCTCAATATCGTGGTAACTAAGGTTGATCAACAATAAGACAAAGTCCTTTTTTATCCATGCTTTAATCTCTTCTTGACTGGACTACTGTAATGCTCTCTGTTCTGGCACCAGCAAGCATAACATCCAAAAACTACAAATGATTCAAAAAGCTGCTGCCAGGCTTTTAACCCGCACTGTTAGAAATGGCCTCATAACACCAGTCCTTGCTGCCCTCCACCAGTTACCTGTGAGTTTTAGAATTGATTTTAAGATTTTACCACTTGTTTTTAGAACCTTCAACGGCCAGGCTCTTGCCTATATATGTGACCTTCTCACTCCCTATGAACCTGGCCGTTGCCTGAGATCCTCCAGCAAGGCCCTACAACTGGTACCAAAATCTGAACTGGTCACAAAAGGGGACAGAGCCTTGGCTGTTAGGACCTCCAAGGTTTGGAATTCCCTGCCGGAGGATCTCATGCAGACAAACTCAGTATCATCTTTTAAATCTCTTCTTAAAACCCACTTCCATCGTATTGCTTTTTATTGACCATTTACTTCTTTTATATTTTTTCATTGTTGCTTTATGGATTGTTTTGTTTTTATTGTTTTATTTATGTGATCTTAACTGTATTGTGTTTTATAGTGAAGCATCTTGTAACTCTGTTTTGAAATGTGCTATACAAATAAAGCTGGATTTGATTGGTATCACATGTCCAGGAATTAGTCCGCTTTGGGTTTGCTAGATAGTTGGCCAAACAAACAAAGCGGAAACATCGGAGCCAGGACCCAAGGTGCAGTCAATAGGAGGAGTGTCTTGAGTTTGACTACCACAGGATTGCATACATGCTATTTGCGGATGATGTGGATCTGTTGGCTTCGTAAAACCATGGCACGGGGACGCCATGAAGTCTTTTAAATTAATGAGATCAAATCAGCAGCCAGTGAGTTTCCTCAAAAAAATCCAGGGCTTTGCCTTTGAGTGAAAAGCCTGCAACACTTTGGTTAGGATTGCCTCTACTACTCACTGAGCTTAAGTTTTTTGACATCTGGTTTGAACCTTTGACTGTATATAGAATGAACAGCATGGCTCGCCATTTATCATCGAATGGTTTGAAAGCCAAAATATCCCGTCACAGGCCCTGCCGTTGGTCGCAGTTGTGCAGCCAGAGCTAGAGTGCAGTAGAGGCTATGAGTGACTCCAAAAGAATCTGAGTGAAGCCAGGTGACAAATTATTATGATTTTCTTTCAAGAGTCTAATTTCTTCTTGCCTTTCCCCCCAGATATATTTTACAATCTCTAATACAATTTTTTTTACAAAAACCCACAAGATCAGCAGCTGTCAGTAATTGCTAAACGTAATATAAAGCCCCATTTTTAACCTCTTATTACCAATGAAAACAAAACTTTTCAGAAAAAAAAGAGGAACTGAATACAAGGCAGCCCCATAATATCTTCAAATCACCACAGCAATCAGATCTGAGAAAAAATTCTATGAGGTGAATCAATTTTTAAAGTTTGACCACAGCCCATCTGGAATGACAGGACCAACAGATTTTTTTTTACCTATACTGCAGCCAGCCACCAGGGGGAGCAGTTTTTGTAGCGACCTCACTTCAAGCCGAGCAAGATGATGTCCATTTTTTTTTTTTTAAGTCTATGGTTTGAACTCCTTTTGGAGGATTTCGTTGCACATCCAAATGTGTGGTTACCAGTGGGTAGACAAGAGCGTAATCCCACCTCGCATAGAAACACAAGGGAGAGCAGGGAAACTTTGTTGGATAAAGAAACATATGGGCTGACTTACTTAGCTTGGTGCTACCATGACTTAAACCTGGACAAAAGAAAATGATGGGATGTAAATCCTTTAAGGTATCAACAATCAAAAGTTAAGCAAAATCTTGGAGAAACTGGTAAAATCAGGACTGTTCACCATGGACTGACACCAGTGATACTTTCAGGGTCAGTGAGTGACTCCGGGAAGAAAGAGGGACAGATCCTGTTTTGCTATTAATGAGCCAAATTCAGAGTTCAGCATGAATTATTTCCCCCATGCTCTGTGACTTTATGCTCCAGTGGCAGTACACGCTCATCATGTGCTGTTAGTACACACTCTGCCCTTACCCCCACACGACCCTGACACTGCTCGGCAGGCTCACACTCAGACAAATTACTGTGTCTCCAAGCTGCTCTCTCCTCTGCACCAAACATTTCCTCCTATTTCCAACCCTGGACTCCCAAGAGCTGTACGTCTGTCTGTCTGCTAATACCTGTGAAGCAGGAGCAGCTTTCCACCCATGGGGTCACGGGGTGGGTTTCCATGAAGGTCGCAGCTGTCAGATCATTACATGAGAGGATAGGGGCCGGGGTTTACATCACGGCGCAAACAAACACCTCATCTCTGCTGGGGAAAAAGTGGAAGTGCCACACGAACATCTTCAACATAGGGTTTTTGAGAGAGCAAGAAACGTTGGAAATACAATCACGGACCTGCTCTGGCTTTATGGTGGACTGACATGGCTACACCTCACTCTTCATTAGGGTGGCCTCCCTGTGTGTTTTTCTTCAGTGGGGGAGAATTAGAGCTCTACCTGATTAGGAGGGTGAGGGCAGAGCCGAGCCCTTGAAAGCCTAATTGATTAGACTGTCTTTTTATATCCCTCTGCTCCCCTCTCCTCACACCTCCTCTTAAATAAAGTGAGATGAATACAAATACAGGCAACGCAAGACCACACACCTGTCACCTCTGAGCTGCCAATTTAAACCTTACACACCACTGCTAACAAGCTCAATTGTTGGCAAAGCCTTAACACTGGATTTCTAAAACTTTTGCCTTTTTGTCAGAAAGTTAAAGCCACATAAAGAAACCGCTGTGAAAAGACATTGCTGAAATAACTAGAAAAAGAAGACTTGTACTTTTTTTTGGCTTGAATTCAAACTAAAATACTTTTTAAATGGAAAGCTGAGAGAAAGGCAATCCAAGGCCAGCTGAGTTGAAGTTGTTGTTGTTTTGGTGGAGGAGGACATTGATTCTGGGCAGATGGGAGTGTTGAGAGCAGCAGCTACAGTGCAGCTAGCTAATTCAGCGATGCTCACATGTCTGCACAGAACTGAATAAGCCAGCGGCTTATCAGGACAAACAGACGGCACATTTTTAATGAATAATTAAAGCTACTGAAAACATTGGCATGCGTCTTCAGCTATTCTGCTGATGTCATTGCACTCTTAGGGAAACTTGACACTTCTGCAAAAACAAGTCTGCTGATTGGAAGTTTACAACATGATGGCTGTCAGCACAAAGTTATAGAACCAGCATTAAGACAGTATGACCTGGGAGAATAACTGTCAGTGTTATCAAGCATTTACAGTCAGTTCACTCAGCAGGGATGCAAAGTTGAGACTCATGAGCTGCCTCGTTCATCCAACTTCAACTTGTGTTCACAACTGCTGCAGCAAAGAAAAAGTTATCTGTATCATAATAAGTAGCTTTGGAGTCTTAAGGCATCCTCCTGGAGTCCGTCAGGGGTATTTTTGAGGATTTGCTGAAACAGCTAAAAAAGAAATATGAGATATTCCTCATATTGCACTGCAGCACCATTTCAGTGGAAGAGGAAGAATGGGAGTGAGGCCAGTGCTCCCAGTCCAGTGGTCTAATAAACTACAGGATTCCAGGTCTCTGCCTCTGCTTTGCTTTGCTTTTGCCTTCTTGAGGCAGAGATGGGGACTCAAGTTTCTGACTCTAACTTGAGTCGCACTTAAAGCTGTGGTCTACGATCTGGAACCCAGTTCCAATGAGACACATTTGAAAAACGCAGCCTGCCCCCCAGCTCGTATCGCCCTACCTCCGACAAGCAAGAAGCTGGCCGCAGAAAATGTAACAAACACGACAGTCATCCCTCTTGTAACACACAGTGGTAGCTTTTTCAAATGGACCAGGACGATCAAAACCATAAGTTAGCGGAGCGAAGCGGGTCTGGCGTTGCCGCTGCCAGCTGATCAGAGCAGAGCCGACTGTGGGCGAGGCTTTACCTTTCTCAGCGTGTCTTCACCAGCTCAGTTTACAATGCTAAAGATGAGTGTCTAACTTGTGCTAAAGTCTATTGACAGAGCTGACCCGTTCCACCAGCAACGTTCAATCATTAGCCAGTGTAGGCACAGACTAACCAGAGTTATTCAGCTGACATCTCCCACTGTGGTTAACAAAGTCATTACCTGTTCAACAGAAATGTGGCTGTCTCAGCGTCAGCCTTCAGTCCCAAATCCCTCTGAACCTTCTCCACTGGTCGTACATTTCTCCAATATTCAGTCTCCGTTGGCACCTGTATCGCTCACAATTCTTCCTTGCTTCATCCTTTTCCTCGAAACGTTTGTCTTGTCTTGTCCCTTCGCTGTGGAGGGTAATAGTAACAACTTCCTGGTTTCTGTCTTCTCCAGCGCCATGACGCTTCAGTAGCTGAGCAGCTAGCTGACGTGAGAGGGGTAGTGGGGAAGGATGAGGCGTGACCATGGCTGGCACTGATAAGGAGCAGGGGAGACTGGGGATTGGATGGACTCAAACACAAACCCGAAATGAGGAGGGATACAGTAGTTTGCATTGGTCAATTATTATGCCATTTTGCAGCTGATGAATTGAATGGATTTATTTTTTTGTTCTTTTTGCTTTTTATATTGAGAAGATTGGACCGTTGGACCATAACTGCCTCATAAAGGGTTTTATTAATACTTATCAAGCTTCCAAATCGTAGACCAAAGCTCAAAGTCGTTCACACAGAGACTTTAGACTTGACTCGGACTTGTACTCAAAAGACTTCAGACTCAGGCATATTGTCCCACAGAACTGTCGCTCACTGGATATTTCCTCTTTTTGGGACCATTCTCTGTAAAAAATGATTGTGTGTGAAAATCCCAGTAGATCAGCAGTTTCTGAAATACTCAGACCAGTCTGGCACCAACAACCCTGCCACGTTTAAAGTCAATTAAATCACCTTTCTTCCCCATTACGATGCTCAGTTTGAACTGCAGCAGATTGTCTTGACCATGTTCACATGTCTAAAAGCATCGAGTTGCTGCCATGTGATTGGCTGATTAGAAATTTGCGTTAATGAGCGGTTGGACGGGTGTGCCTTTAAGTGGCCGGTGAGTGTATTTTAGCATTTATCTTTAGCCCTGTCCTTCACTTATAACATTACATTACTCTTACATAATATATCCTCAATGCACAGTTACATGTCTGGAGTGATTGCTTCCATAAATGTGATTTACTGTTGTTCTGTGTACAGCATGGACATCCAATGACTCCTGTTCTGACTGCAGTACGCTGCTTTATTCTTCTGGAGGGAGCTGTCGTGACAGACTTCAGGCATATTAGAAAAACACTGATCCTCTTCCTTCTTGTCTCTAATTGTATTGCAGAAATCTCCAAAGAGGGCATGTCAAACCTCGTTGAAGGATAATCAATAACAGGTAAGGACCTTGTATTACTTTGCAAAGGCTTTTAAGTTGAAAAGATGCGCTGTGACAAGAACAGAGACGATGAAGGAAAGCAGTAATGAAAAATGAGTAAATGATGTTTTGAGTTTCATACGGATTGACCACGAGAGACCGTGAACTGTTTCATAATTCAAAAGATTAAAACTCACTGCCATGTGATAAAGAATTTCATTACTTGAGAATGCAAATCTTTGAGTCAAAAGCCTGTCACAAGTACTTACTCTGCACTTTGAGCTAATACACATGTTGAAATCAATTCTAGACTAACCACAACAACTTATAAGAGGTATGGAACAGAAAACAAAAGAATCTGCATATAAACTAGTCATTACAGTCATCTCAATTGCACTTCTCCCATACACTGAGAACCATGGCTGAATTTGCATACTAGATGATACCTGCTAATGCTACACTGCAGAAAATGATGGGCCAAGTCATCTCCCGTGCAACATATTTATTTGTTTTTACTGTAACTACAAAAGCTACAAACACTGCAAAAGCAGAAAATACAGGTTAACAGGAGTGCTTGATCTGTACACTGCTTCATCACGTACTGACTGTCTTCTCCTACATTCACAGGATCACAATAAACAGAAAACAAAACACGTACTGCAAAATACAACATCACTGAAGTATAACTAAGAACATTCCTGTTTTAACATTATTTTACAGTTTTGTCCCATACATCAATTAAAGAAAAGTACAAAATCACAAGATGCATCTCATGCTATGAACAAGTCCCTTCATGAAAGCATGAAAGCAGAACTAAGTTTTATAGTGCTCTCTTTTTTCATAATAAGTCAATTTTATTGATTTTTTCCCCCTTTTTTTCACAAAAAAGACAACACAAAAGACGAACAAACAAAACAATAAAAAACAAAAACAAAACATGATGGCAGGACGTGTGCATCTTACATTTGTTCTTACATACTTATGACAGTATTGTACATTTCAGTTACTTACATTACCTCCTCCAGTCTCAAAATCACCAAAGCTGTCCCACTGTTCCCCTGTCGCATCATTTCTTGAGTCCAATCATCCTAGCATCTTTTCACATGCTGCAGTTACCATCATCTGCTCCCTCCACATTTTCAGTGTAGGAGTCTGAGTCTCCTTCCAGAACCTTAGAATCACTCTAATGCAAGTTATGATGCCAGGTATTAATATTTGAAATCTAGATTTACTCACCAAACTTCTGTACCCAAAGAGACATAGCTGGGCCGATAATGGCAGTTTTAATCCTAACCATTCATCCATATATCTCAAAACACTCTCCCATAATGAGGCTACCATAGGGCAGTGCCAAAGTGCATGCAAGTATTTATAGTGCTCTTTTAATCATAGTGTCTGAACACTATTTTATCTTTTTAACTATTACGTCATGAACTGTATTTAAAAAACAAAATCTGTTTTTAAATGTGTATTATATTCACCTTTCATGAACTGAACATTAAGTATTTATACAAACACAATGCAAAGTGTAGTTTTCACCTAAAAACGCAAATGTGGAAAACACACACTTTCCTCATTGCTAAATAACAGAATGAGCATTGCTAAAAGACATCAAGTGCTCCTTAGCTTAGCTTAGCTCAACTCTCACTCACTTAGACTCTCTGTTTACACAGGCAACTCTCAATGCTACACACTCACTCTGTTAAACATGGGTTCTGCCCACAAACGCATGTCTTTACAGTTCTTATGTGCACCAATCAACAGTTAACTTATGTCATTTAACCTCTCACAGACATAGAACAGTTCTCTGGTTCATCACCACGATCACCACGCACTACGAATCCACCATCTTAGCTGCACAATGCTACAAGCTACTATTACAAACCTGCAGACTTGTTAATTCACTCTTTAGCTCAACATTTGTCACACCTTAAGGCGTTCAAGATCTATCCCTACTGCTGTCTATTATTGTTTACTGGGCAGCTTACCTGCAAAAGCCGAAAATACTGGTCAACAGGAGCGCTCTACTCGCAATCTGTACACAGCTTCATCACGTGCTGACTGTCTTCTTCTACCGGCATCAGCTACTGATGCATAAGGACATAAGGTATTGAGCGCCCTCTGCTGGTGAAAGGTATTTGTGACTCCATTAGAGCTGAATAGACATAAATAGTAGTTATATAAATAAAGATCTGCCTTTATTAATAAGAATAAAATGGTGGGCAACTATTTTCCTGTTCTAATCTACATCATAGTGCCACACTAACAGTGTTACAGCGAAGCCACAAAACCTCGAGCATATAAGTCCAAGTTGTGTCATAGTTTCGTCCTCTTAACATCATCTCTCACACCAATGGCATAATCATCACCTTCAATCAAGTGTCATGGAATAATAATAATACAATGGAAAGGTCAGCTTTGGCTGCGGTCCCCCATTAAATTTGTAATATATACCCTTCCTGCCCCCAGCAGCACTTTATCTGTGCTGGAGCAGCTGATAGCAGGACTCTGTCATCGCTATTTACAGACACTGGCCCTCCTTCTCTTTAGCCAGTCAGCAAACACAAGGCTACAAGCTAATCTTATCATCACTACATTATGTATTTGTGCTGCTGAGATTACCCACATATCCCTCATAGCTTCTAGAAGATATCACAGACTGGAGTTAACAGTTCTTGGTCACACAAACACATGCATTTGAAATAACAAGAAAAAAAAAAAAAGATAGGCTTGTGCTTTTGTTTAAGAATGCCCACACACAAGATATAATGTGTGCCTGAGCACGGACCGACATATTGTGTTAGATTACAGACACTTAATACTGTCTAATATCCAATACTCGGGCTGTCAGTGTGTAGGAGCTGTGGTTGCATGGGGAACACACACATGCACACTGCACAGGGTAGACATGCTGTTTTTCTCAGAGATAAGCACGACATAGCTGCAGTTTCAGAGAGTCACTTGAAAAGCAAATTAAGTGATAAAGTCTGATAGAATAAAGAATCAAAACCACTGCCTGTAATGTTAGGCATCATACTGCATTCAAATATAGCTAAATTATGTCTTTATGCCATTTCACTGGCAAACATTGCATTATCAATTCCACTTTAGGGACTTTAGACCTTTAAAACTATAACACAGAGCTTCCCATCCCTTCCTTAAACAACACATGAGTTTTCCCAAATCAACAGAATTCAATCCTCGATGTCCTCCTAAACTTGATGCTACTTCTTAGCTTCTTGATCAGGCAAGACTGGATTAATTTACAGCACGTCCAAGTCTCTATGACTACACAACGTTTAGAAGAGAAGAGATCTGTGTTTTTCTCTCCTTGAAAACAATTTCTTGGATTAATTTTGTAGTGATGGTGGACACAGGAGCCTAACTGTCAGACAGAAAAAGGACAGAAAAGCAGATGAAAGATAAACAGGGGAGTGAAGCAGCTCAAGCTAAAAGCTAACAGGAGCTAAACTGTTTGTGATAATGTTCATTCAAACCCACTGTCAGCAGTTATTCTGTAGTGGTCTGTTCAAACTTGAGAGTTTATCAATAAAATGAAGAGTGAGGTTACGTTAGCTCTGCTTGGTAGATGATTGGCAGGACATGACCCGGATTCACTAACATTACACATTACAGACATGTCTCACAGCACCGGGCTATCAGCGCTAGGTATGGACGGCTACTAAACTACTGTACAAACTGACAGTTTGCTTGTTGTCCGTTTAGCTTACACAGACGTCATTGTATGGGGCTACCGGCTACTGATGTACGGTACGAACTTTCAATGTTTCCTTGTTGTCACGCTTTGAAAAACAGCGCTATGTAACTGTGCGGATAAATATCTTACCTCGTCACCTTGTATCTGGTAAAAAGTTGTCTTTAACAAAGAAAATTTGTTCTAAAACAAACACATGCCTGGCTAAAAGTAACAATTTTACGACACTGCGTGTGATACTCTGGGCCAGAAGGTGGCGAAGCAGTCCAATTAAAACATCACCTCACAGCATCTTTGGGTGCATCTCAATGCGTTAACTCCGTGTCTCCTCTTTCCTATCTCCTCCGCGGCACCGGAAGTACTTTATTAGTCGCCATTTTGCAGACTGTCCCAAAACGATAATTGTGCTCAGAGGAGAGAGGATGGAGGAGACTGATCAGAAAAGCTATGATCGAGGAAACACGAGAGCTGGCTTTGCGGAAGTCTTTTCACTGACAGACATGCCCCCATATGGGATATCACTGTCTAATTGGACGCTGCAGCAGCTCAGACTTCTCCACATGAAACCTCACAAACACAACAGAGTTTAATGAGAGAAAAGACGAGCTGAGGACAGGCACAGAGGATCTTTCAGAAATGGGTCATAAAACTGGGATTAAAGTGTTTGTTGTAAGTTTAAAGCACAAAATACTGAACACAACCATCATCAAATCAATATAACAGAGGATTAATACTGAAAATACACAGAATAAACAGAGAGCAGGTTTTCTTCATGGTAACGTGTTTGATAAACAGGTTAAAGGAACAGGCAAAGCTCTGCTACCGTTTGTTTTATCAGAGTTATCACAGCGCACATGTGCAGACACACAAACAGCTGTTAGAGCTGACTGACAGATGATCCAGAGGTGACCATCTGATGCTGTCATCACTGAAACACGTCCCTTCATGTGGCGCTCCGGGGGAGCTAAACCACTTGGTGGAAACAGGGCTTTAGTATTCCCTGTAAAGTCAGACTGGATCTTGCCTTGTCATGATGTTGGCTCTCTGTTAATGATATGTTATTATAACATTAGGTTATACCTGTTCTTTTTGGTAAAGCACCATAGGAGTACATTTATTGAGATTTGGTGTTATTTAAATAAAGACTGAGTGATTGAGGGACAGAAAACATGAGGCACCAAAAGCAGAGAGGAGCAGCATCAGCATTCAGCTTGACTGCTGCGAAAAAAAAACAAAAGGCCTCTAAATGAAGAACCAAGATGAGCACAATGGAGCAAGATAAGGAAATGATTGGGTCGTTTTTTTTTTCAGTGTCACACTGCTAGCTTGCTTTTAACCTGATTAATTCATTATGCTAACTAGCTTAGCAAAGTTAACAAGGTTGGGAAACTGGATGTAGCTGATAGAAAAAACAACAACAAAAGACAGGCAGGAGTCTATGTCCAAATACTATGCTTATTTAATCAGGTGAGACAACACAAAGCCAGATGCCTAAGGTGTCAATAAATATAGGATATACTTAAACACTATGAAAAAAGCTGTACAAGGTGACACTACACACACTTTGTCCAAGGATGTGCTTTGTTTTGTTTTATACTGCTGTTGACTAAAACTGTGCCTCAGAGCAGCACATGAACATACCATACTGTTACGGCAGTGTTGCTTTCTATTAAAAAGGATCTATAATCTCTATAAAGATGAAAAGATGAGAAGTTCCCTTGAGTTCTTGAAAATATAAATAAGCTTAAAGTGTTTTTCTCACTCTGTCATCCTCCCTGACTTTCTTCTCTAAGAGTATTTCATCCTGCTGAATGTGATCCATGGTTTTGTAATAATGTCATTTTGTGTTGTGTTTGACAATAGATAGGTCTGCATAAATGGTCAAGGTGTCTCAACAAAAGCACATTTATGCAATGCATGAGTGAAATACAATACTGTATAGTAATATAACAGAGTTTAAAAGGTTCAACACATCGGCCGTGTACACAGAATTGTTCCCTGTGTCTGCAAACATGTTACACAACAACCTCAGTTGTATGGTGAAGGGCAGAGTTTTTGTGGTTCCAGGTGTTAACGTGATAATGCCTGAGTGTCCATCAGTCATTCCCCTTGGACATTGTGCTGTTCTCTTTTTTACAAGGCTGTATTATCCCTGCCATAATGTGTTCCCACAAAGAACTCACACTGCCATGCTATAGCATTGTAGGGGAAAATTGCAGGCTGCACTTCACTCCTGTGTAACAACTTTATTCAGCCGTCCATGAAGCACCGTACATGGTTTTCAAACAATGCTTACAGCAGATGGATTCAATGAGCCAAGTGAACAACATGGAGCACACAAAGTACTGCAGCAAAGGTGCTTCATGGGTGATAGGAACGAACTGTATCTTACCTGGATGAAAGAGATGTAACTGATGAATGTCAATGGGTGTGACCATTGTCTCATATATTAAAAGTCTGATATTGTGCAAAAAAAGTTACTATGAATTTCAGCAGTCTACTACATTGTAGAAAGTAAATTGATAATTATTTTAAACCAACTGACCCAAAAATAAAGAGGAAACAATGAAGTCATGAAGCCATAATATCAAGTTTTGAAGTGAAACGTTTAAAATGTACTTTTAGGTGATATTTCATAACAAGTTACTAATTATCTTATATAATTAATCAGTACAAGTGCATAACATCTAAGAAAGTGAACAATTTAATGCTTGTCATCCTTTTTTGATCACACCAGTTAGCAGTTTTATGGGACTGATTCTTTAATTTGTTAAAACCAAGCAGCAACCTCCAGTCCAAGAATGTGAGAGAATGCAGAAGTGCTAAAACCTGCTGTTTCTCTAGTGTCCACTAGAGGCTAGTACCAGAAGTCACATACACACCAAGCCAAAAAAGATTTTTTTAAGAAATGTACTCATATACAGCCTGGTTCAAAAACATCTCCTGTCTGAGACAATAATTTTACTACCAGCACCCACTGTACAGGGGGTGAATTTTTTTCTAACTCAGCAGTTCAGAGGATATTAAGATCGTGAGCTCGCCCAATCAGAGCCACAGCTCAGGTCACGTGACCGACAGGCAGCCTATAGCTGTATGCAAAGCCCTTGTCACTACCAATATGGCCGCGATTCCTGATGTGCTTCATTTTCCATCTCAGAAACAGACGGGTGACATCGGGAGACTATGTCCATGTTTTATACAGTCTATGAATACAAATAGAAGAAACGAGGAGTGCAGATGTCCTAGTGGTTTAAGTTGCGCTTCATGAGTTTCCCCCTTACCTGGGTGTTTCCTGCTCTATTCACTGTCCCTAATACTGACCAATTAAAGACACAAAAAAAGCCAAAAAAATATGAAATAATGAAAAACAAGAGGTAAAAATGTCATACAAAACACTATGACACCAACAGAAATGGAAACTACACATTTAAACAAAATTCAGACTTGTTGTTTTAACAAGTTTCAAACATATTTTTGATACCAACTCTCATTTGTCACTGTTCCACCTACAGTCCATGCTTGACTAACTAGCAAGAAAATTTAGAAAGATACAAATGTTGTTCTTTTTTGTTGTTGTTAGTGGATAAGATGTGTGGTCCAGAAAGCCAGAGGAATAATTGATCAGCCTGGCCACATCCTTACATCAGACTTTTCTCATATGACCTCTGGGAGGTGCTTTTATGCACCCCCAAAGGAAAACATTCATCCCTTCAGCTATCAGGCTGCTAAATGCTGAGCTCTAAACTGAACTCCAGGTGGTTTCTGCTCACTTGGAGTGTTACTATGCGTCTTGTCATTGTATTTCTTATTTCTCATTTATTCATTGTATGTACTACTGTGGCACTGACAGGTAAAAGTGAAGTTGAATGTGATCACAGATGGTTACATTGGGCTGTGTATGCTTGCATTTGTGTGTTCTTTCTTAGATGATGTACTCAACAAGGCAGGCATAACTACAAACTGAATTGCCTTTCAGGGATTAACAAAGTTGTCTGAATCTGAACCTAAAACCCTCATTTACTGAATATCTTGTGATAAGACAATAGCACTCTTGATCATGGAGTAGTAGCTCACAATGTCCAATGCAAATCATAAAAACATGATCAGAAAGGTCTTTCTTCAAAAGATTTTTAGAGGCATCACTTATCATTTTTCTAAATACAAATGTAAGTCTTGTCTAGAACTAAAACAGGCCTATTGGATGAAAAAATAATTGATACAACTTAGGTCAGCTGGTATTTATTGACTTCTGTTTCTCCCTTGTTGATATTCATACAAATCTACTTAATGTTATAGATGTGCTGCATTACTACTGATAAAAGGTATTTCAAAAACATATCATCAGGGGACTTTAATTGTGGATTATATATGTCAGAAATGGCATGTGTTCATCACTGATTTCACTGAGCTGCAATTAGACCATGATCCAGACAGCTGGCTTCTTTTAATTATCTCCAACTCAAGACAAACAAATCATCAGCAGAAACACACTTCAAGGAGGAAGAGTTGTTGTAACAGAGATGCAAATTCCTGTCATGCTGTCATTGCTTGGTGAGAAAAGAGCACCAGTTTACCTGGCTGCTGAGCCACAATCACTTTCATTGTAAACACTCAGAGCCGCTCTGACACCAGGAGGTGTTGCCCTTTGGTTACTGAGTGTGGATCCGCACTGAAGTGTCAGAGCAACACAAAGAGGAAGCCAAGATTCGATCAATGTCGATGTACGTCACAAATCACTTTGTTACACAACATTTTTACCCTCTGTGTTGTGAGGAGTGAGTCTTTGTTGTGTGTGCATTACGACAACAATGTGTGTACCAAAAATGAAACATTTGACCGACAGATGTTGCATGTGTTGCAGAATCCATGTCATGGTAAAAACACATGTGGCTGCATTGAAACCAGCACCCTGCTCACCCCTACTTCACAGCACACTCAGCTTACTGAATTGAAGTACACAACTCAAAGTATAAAGTAGTGAATTAGCATACCACAAGAAATTACAGTTGGTTAGAAGGTTCAAGGGTTTTAAGCAAAGCCATTCTAGTTAAAAGCAATTCATATTGCATTCAGAGCCAGGCTCCACTCCACTTTAGTCCTAGAGACACAAAGCAGGCAGCAGTGTAGTTATTATGAGCAATAATTAGTTTCACACACATACAGAGGTGGTACGTGACTCCAGCAGATGACTAAGCTCCTGGATTTAGCCCTGTTGGGTTTGCAGGGGAGGTGACTGTGGCAGATTTGGTCTACTCCACTCAACTCAGTACTGTCTGCAGGAAAAGGGTAAATAAGTACACAGATGAAGAAGTGGAGGGAAAGGTACAGAATATGAGCAGTCAGTTAAGGACAAACCGAAGAACATGAAGAAAAAGTCTGCAATAAACACAAGCAGCAGCACTTCTCTCAAAGTATAGGAGCCACTTACATTTTTACTGCTTTAATTAAAATGTCAGTATGGCTGGTTTTTCATCAGGATGGGCTAATAGTCAGCTGATACTCCATGACTTTAAGTTCCTGTGAAGAGTTTTTAGCTGTTTATGGAAATATTTGAAGTGATTACTGTTGGAAAGTAAGCGTCAGACAAAGTGACTAACAGCAGAAAACACCTTTGTTGTCATTTCCCAGATTCTCCATGACTGATACATTTGACTCTTGAAAGAACCCAGGTTGACATGTAAGGCATAAGATCAAGGGGCCGTTTACACAAGAACGGTTGCAAACACATTTGTTGAGTTTCAGGCGATTGTTGCTGTTTAAGCCAACCTAAAACGCAAACTTTTGAAAGAGTGGGATTTTTTGGAAACATTGACCACACCGTTGCCGTGTAAACAGTAAGCTGGCGTTTTCAGAGCTCACACAACAGGGCCACAGTATCATTGTTACGCTCGTTGTGAACTACCATGTTGTGCTTGTGCTGCTGAATCTGCTGAACCTGATGACTGTCTTTCAACAAAATGTGAACTTAGTAATCCCCAATACACCAGATGATCAGCCCAACTCTACTTTGATGGAGATCTCCCTAAAGCGGCTTCTGGACAAGACAGTTATAGCCCCAACCACAGGCCTGGCATGCTTACTACAGCGTTTTCCGTCCCTCTGCGTTGCCCTGTAAACGGGGCCCAAGACAAACCAAAAGTTCCTCACAGGAGCTTTAATTTCACTGTTAAACATTAACTAATGCTATTTTCAGTTTGTGTCAAACAGCTGAACTCCATGATTTCACTTTTTCTTTTTAAAGACAGAATTATCAGAGTGGAACTTGTTGTTCAGCACGGCCTGAAAGTTGGCTAAAACTTTTTAGGGTGATCTTTGAAAATTCAGTTGAAAATATCCAATAAAATTTTGATGAGAGTCCAACCTGGTGAAACACTCTGCAGAATGCAAATTTTGTAGCTTTAGGAAAATAACAGGAAAACAAGAGAACTCTGACAGTCTGGATAAACTTTAGTTGGACTGAGGAGAGTAATGCTCTGCTCCTTTAACTCGGGTGCATACATGACTTGGTGGATCTACATCCTTTTACTCAAGTGTACTTATTATTCTTGCATTGGGCAAGAGCATATTGAAAATAAATGATATTGTTATGTAGCACTCGTACTGTGGAATACTCTATAATACACTCCTATGTAGGAGTTTATAATCCATGTTAGTCATGAAAAAAAGTTAACATTTTATATTAAAATCCATTTTTTTAAGGAATCCTACACACTTATGTGATATTAATATAAATGTCTGTTTTTTTCTGTAATACTATAAAAACTATTCTTCTATATCTGAAACTATTCTGCGGTCATCTAATAATTTAAGTGTAATTCAACAGAAATCACAGGCTGCAACAGCGGACAATAACATGACAAAAAAGAGACAGGGACTTTGGAGCTCAACCCATAATAGCCTTAAAGCTAGCTCCTAACTTGATTTCTTCCTCTTGTCTTCCAGCACTTATGTATTTTGTTTGATGCTGAATGAACTGCCAAATCCATCTCCGTGAAAGGAAATGCAAACACTAGTGATCACCTTTTCTTTGGTTGCTGAATGTTCCAGAAATCTGAGCATCAGTCGCTTTGTGAGCAAAATACTGTCGTCCTTGTTTTTTTAATGAAAGTGTTCATGAAACTCCACCAGTCCTTGGTGTCTCAGCTATTGATCCACTGAACAGGACTCAGCTGCCAGGCTTTTAACCTGAACTAAAAAACAGGATTACAATCCTCCTGTAGCCTCTTCACACTGGGTATGAGTGTGTTAAGTGCACATTTTTAGGTTTTAACAATTTTTGAGACTTTCTTTGACCTTCATTTCTGATAAATCTCTTAACTCTAAGCTCTGTACAAGCTGGTTGAGTCATTAGGATTCTAGTGAGAGGAGTTTTTATAAATGTAAAACTGACACCAAAGGAGACAGTAGGTGCATTTTCAATTCATAAAAAAAAACTAGAAGGTGCCCTCAGCTCAAGCCTTGGACCCTAACAATATAATGACTATAAAAGCACCCAGAGAGCGCAGACCTCCACCAAGCATACTGTGATTGTCACCAACACTTTAGTCCTACTTTAATGTTATACTCCCTTTCAGCAGAATGTCTGCTACAATTTGGTGTTAGTTGCAAGTTTGTATGATAGTTTGTTACCTAACAGTGTTTAACATTATGATGACCCAGCACATATTTCATATTCCAGATCTTAGTATCCAGAATAATGCCAGGATCTGGATCGCACTTTTACATCTGTCAGAAATTATGGTGACCTTGTCTTGTATTGTTTTGCAAAGCAATCAAACCATTTATCCTGGAGTTATGTACACATATGGTGAAAACAGCTCTATCTCACAATGACAAAGAATCCTTTAAAAAAATCCTGGATCCTGACAGTGATCTGGATCACCTTCAAAATTTAAACACTTCTTCCTTCTTGAACTTTTTCTGAAATTTTTTTTTTTAGATCTGTTGTTTACATTTTGAGTTATGTTGTTCACAGACAAGCAGATGAACAAACTCTCCCAAAAACACAACCTCCTCGGCGGAGGTAATGAAACAGAATTGATTTGTAGCGTGTGGTTTATAGTCTTTAATTATCTTAAAGGTGTACACATAATTAAGTATTGTATTATACAAAAAAAAAAGAAAAAAAAAAAAAAGAATGAATGACCAGTTTTTATTTTGAGAATTAGAGGCTTCAAGGCATCAGGCACAAGGTCATGAGACCAGAGGCTCCTGGCTGCATCCTAACAGTCATGGTCTCTCTGTGACCATCTAACCTGTCACGCCTCTGTTACTACCTCCATTGCTGACTCGGTCCCACCCTCCAGCCTCTGTGACATCCACACTGAAGGTGAGACATATCTCACCTTTAACAGGTAAAATAAAGGCAGCAGCTGTTACCTGTTGGCGCATTAAGAGAAAAGTGTGGTCACAAAGTAGGGTGAATAAAAATCCCAGCCTAACAATCCACGGTGACCCCACGCCATGTACAGTGAAACATATCTGCCCTGTATGTGAGTAAATAAAAAAAGGACCACCTCCGTCACCTGGGGCTCTTCTATTCCTGTGTGCCCCGGCAAGAAAAAACCTCCTCTGACTTTCTGAAAGTGACTTTCAATGCCTAACCATGTAGGCCATGATAATGTTGGCCATTTTCATGGGGGGAGAGCGAAGGGTACTTGGCTTTTTCAATAAACCTCTGATGTGTTTTGTAATGCATTGGTTATACTTCACAGTAAAAACCCATTCTGCTCCTTCGCCAGCCAGTGCACTTCTCCCTAAATTGCCTTTTCTCCAACTGCCATTCGTTATGCTTTCCACTCGGCTGCGCAGATATCATTTATTTATTTTATGAAACAACAACCCCCCGTCAAAACAAAACAACGCCATCCCCCTTACCCACCTACAGGCTGACAGCTTGAACGGATGGAGGGACAGACAGACAGCTGATTTAATGGATGAGCAAAATCATTATTGGTCTGGATAATGGGGACGAATGAATGGAAGAATGAAAAAAGATCAGTGGCAAGAGGTAAGAAATTAACATCCAGCCTGTTGTGTTCACCAAATACTTCAGAGAAAAGATGGTGGAAGAGGAAAAAAACGGAGTGGCAAAAAAGAAGTGGTCTCGAGTTAGTGATTCCCCCATTATGTGAAACTCAATTTTCCCTCCTGCTTCTCTTTTATCTGCTGCCATTATGGAGACTGTGTTTGTCTGGTGGCAGGGAAATAGGCCTGCTTTGTTTAGACTAGTGTCAGCTATAATGAAAAAGCACCATCAACTCAGAATGGGGGCTGTGTGTGGCGTCTATCGCGACACTCAGCAGATAATAACTATTGATTGCTATCCAGGGACGAGAAAACAGACAGAGTGGAAGAAAGAGCAAAAGAAGATAGACAGCGAGAGCAGGGACGCTGATCATCCTTTCTTCCCCACCAATTGTATCTTAGCCGTGGACTCAATTGCGTTTAGAAAGTTGCAATAAAATAACTCAAGATTCTGGGGAAATAACATTCACGCTTCTCTAACTGATAATCAAACGCATAATCATGCCACATTTTGGTACAATTTCATCCATAATCTTCAATTTCTCCAAGAAAAGTAAACATCCCAGCTCTAAAACCACTTTCCTATATTCCTCCACCCCGCCAATTTCTCTGTGATCCAACCTCTGCCCTGTATTTTAAGAGTCGGAGGATTCCTGCTGAGGGACACACAGCTAATGTTAAAACTCGTTTAATATTTCACACCTGGGGGGGAATAGATCTGTAGTGTTTGCATCCCCTGCTGCCTTTGCCGAGGCCAGTCTTTTTTCTTCTTTTCTAACAACACTGAACCCTATGTTCAAGGCACATTTCAGTAGATAAAGGTGACACTCCAATAACTCCTCCTCAGACGTCAGAGGTGGTCCCTTTGACTCAACGCATCGACCTGACCCCTCAGGCAGTAAAAAGCACAACCCCGTGGAGCTGCTCTCCTATAATAAATGTTTGTGGCCATTGATTTCCAATTCTAAGGAGCCTCTATGCCTCTGTATTGATTTCAGAGGTTTTCATATGCAGATACAAGGTGAAGGTGTAGAAACTCTCACAGATATGACAGCTGAATCTGTCAGCTGTGTAAAAATTAGCACTCGTTTCACATCACTTCAGCATCACACCTCTTTAAATCAACAGCAATCAAGCATTTCTGTGAAAAGGTTCAGCTAACTGCATGCAGTGGGCTCTCTGTGATTGATTAACTGGCCTTGCAGGAGCGACTTTCTCATCAGAGTTTTCATTTTTTATCACAGGGTTTTATTACAGAGTGTACCAGAGGTGCCCGACATTGCATCAGCTCTAACTGTTAAAGAAAAAAAAAATCATCCCAAATAACGCTGTTTTCTGCTGGAGCTTGTTTTGTATTCATATAAACAGCAGTGGGCTCAGCTACAGCAAAGCTTCAGATGCTTTTGAGCATGCATCTGCATGTGTATGATGCTATTCCACCATGCCACAAATCCAGACGCTAAATCCTGCAGATTACAGTTAAGCAGCGTGTGAGCTATACCTGGCATGTCCATCTAAGAAACACACCGTGTATCTTTTTTATATAGTTATATATGAAAATGAAATAGAAACCAAAGGATTTTGAGAAGCAATGCACAGAAGACAATTTACATAATCACAGTTTTATGACACTGGAATAAAAACGGGAACAGAAAAATGTCTGATGTGCTTAGCAAAAACGTAGTCATCCTAATCTCTCTTGAATATGTATGTCTTGTCTAAGTTGTTTTTGTGAAGCTGGGCGTGTTACCTTACATGTACCTGGGGAACTAAAAGTAACAGTTCTTGTTGTGACCAATACAGTAAAGCAGAGGTCTTCAACAGGGGGTCTATGGCTGTAGGGGTTCTGTGACATTATTGGTTAGTTGGGAAAATTTTTGAATTTTCAAACATTCATTCCCAAAACAGGAGAGTACTTCACACATCTAATTTAGGAGACAGGTGAGTCGGAGAAAAAAGATGATTTAAACAAGAAGGTGGACTCCCACACATTGTTTAACTTGCAAGAAAATCATTTATTTGGCCTACATTGGCAAAACAAGCAGGAAATTAAAACAAAGAATCAGTGAACATAAAAGTCCTATACGCAGAAATGACCGGGATTATCCTGTTGCTTTGCACTTCAATGATGCACAACATGACATCTCCACTCTGCGTTTCATTGGCATTGAACAGATAAAACTACCTCCAAGGGGTGGCAATCATGACAGACTTTTGCAACAGCGGGAAGCATACTGGATCTATACAAACTCTGGCTCCAAAAGGCCTTAATGATGAACTTTTTCTGAATATGTTTTAATAATTTACATTACAGCATGTCATCCCTCCTTCTGGCTAACTAATGTGTGATGCATATGAACTGCACACATTTCTAGGACCACTTTCAATGATCAGGTGACCTATTAAATGTGTTTTGTTTGTATGTATTGATGTCATCAGGTTGTACTACTTTCTAGGCTTTTTTTTTCTCTCGGGGAATTAAGTGATGTTATCATCAATGTACTGTGTCAACCTATAGTTTAATACAATGTTTCTCATTGTACTTGTCTTATGGAACTCTAATGTCCACTAAACTGCATATTTTGTGATTGATGTTTTCATTTTGATCCTTATTTGGAGGCTTTAAATAGACCTTCATCATGATGACTATCTCAGTCAGGAAGTCAACGTGTGTTTGTTTTCCTGTGTATTTATTTTTCTGGCGCAGATGTTACATCATGATGATGATTGGCCACAGGTGCGATCGCCACTTATTATTTAAGTCGTCCTGCCTTTTTAAAAAAATCGTTTGCCTGATGAAGGTCTGAGACCGAAACATCACAGATAAATGATTTTCTTGCACGTTAGACAGTGTGCTGGAGTCCAACATCTTGTTTAAACATTTATTCGCAAAAATTCCAATTTTATCCATGTTAATGTCTTTGAAAAGACATCGATGGATGCATGGAGGCTGAAAATGTTATCTTTCAAAATGCTTTTGTTTGCTTATGCTCATTTTAATAGCTTGTACTCTTCATTGTTATGCAATTGACAGTATTGACATTGGCATTGGCAAGGTATGTTTGTAAATGACAGTGGCAAGGCTACTCACCATATCAAATATTTCAATTGAAAAATATAAATGTAAAAACTTGTGTATTATCTGGATAGTTGAGTACTGAAAACCCAATAATAAGTTACAAGAAGTGTTATAATATGAAACACAATTTATTTTACATAGTTGGGGGTCCCGGTTTGATCAGGCCATTAATGAGGGGGTCCTTGGCCTATAAAAATGTTAAAGACCCCCCACAGTAGAGGGTCATAGGCACTCATATAATCCCTTTGTATCAACATTTGTAGTCACTTACCATTACATAGCAAAAAGGTTGAATTTGTTTGGCTCATTTTTTTTTTGTTTATGTCACTTTAAGTAGTATTGTGATTTAGTACACATACATTTTTGTCATCATCAATTTTTGTTTTAGCTGAGTTATATCCATTAACTCATCTTTTCTCTTGAGTTACACTGCTGCTGTTCCTCCTTCCTGGTTTGAAGTGTTTTCTTCTTTAACACTGACACTGACTTCTGTATGAAATCCATAGACCTTATCCAGGAAAAAAAAGTGAACTGTCTTTATTAACTCAGCATCAAGTTTAAATTTTTAATCTGGAATAGTTTATAAACTGCATTGGATGGAAGAAATCTGCTTATATATATCATCATCAGTTTACCACCAGTGGAGGGAAGTAAGGTCAGTACAGTGGGTTGCAACCTGCCTGCTTTTGCTCTCCACACAGGCTGATTTCCTGCATACACTAAAGTCTCCTGACACAAGGTTGGTGAAATCTGCTTGAATTGAAAACATACAACTTTTGTAGGAGAAATGGAAACTGGAATACTTTAAATCCTGACCCTGAGTCCATTAGTAAATGAAGAAAACATCCAAACAATTGATAGAAAGACTTGTTGAAGCATCACCAGCAATCAAGACTTGGAAATACTGTCCTGAAAAAAGCACATGCAGTTTGTTATTGTCTGTTCAGACCCTTGCCATTGTTAAAGATTATGAGGGAATCAGACAGAATCTGAGTGGAGTCAGGTGACAAATAATGTCTATATTTTTTTTCTTTTGGTAGTCTAATCTCTTCTTGGCTCTTGAGGTATTTTACCATTCCAGAAAATACTACACAAGAATGGCAGCTGTCAGTCATTGTTAAACATGACATAAAGCCCATTCTATAACTAATGAAAACGAAACTTTTTAGAAAAACAAGGACCCAAACACAAGGCAGCCCAATGATATCTTTAAATCACCACAACAACCTGATGTGAGAAACATTTCTACGAGGTGTATTTGGTTTTTTAAGTTTGACCACAGTCCATCTGGAATGGCTGGGGAGACAGATTTTCTGACCTATACTGCAGCCAGCCACCAGGGGGAGCAGTTTTTGTGGTGACCTTCAAGTTTTTTTTACAGTCAGTATAGAAAACTGGTGTTGCCAGACACGGGCCTGAAATGCCCGTTCATTTTTATGACTTTGTTGAGTTTACAAAAATAAATAAATAAAATAATTGATTAATTAATTAACACCAACAGAACTCAATGAAGAGTTAAAAGGTGCCATGTGCCTTAATTTGACAGATTCAGCAATTCACTTTTGTCAAACAGCCTTTTGATTTATAAATACCCAATTTACAGTACAAACAGTGAATATATACTATAAATAGATAAATAACTAAATATATAAACTTAAGTTAATTTGTGTTGATTTTTTAGTTTACTAAAAAGTAATGTCTTTAATTCCCCAACCTAAAAAACTGGATAGTTTACTTCATACAGTTTTAATACACTTGCAAACTCCATAACTGCTGCCACATTAAATTTACAGGTTTAGCCAATTAATGTTGGCCCGTGGGGCTCAGGGAAGGATATTTTCATCAGAAGAAGAAGAAGAAGAAGAAATCTCATATGTGTGGTCAGTTGCATTTCCTGTTTGCTGCCAGAGGCCATGTTTTAGCCCTGATCACTATCTTCACTGGCATTTCTGGCTTAATATCAACACCCTGGAGGAGAAAGATATGAACTCTTCCCTCTCATGATTCTTTCTCCTTCAACCTTTGTACTATCTGCTCTCAGGATATGATTTTCCAACAGAAGGAGTCCCTCTGAGTTCGGCTTTTGGTCTTGCATCCAACTAACCCTGACCAGCCGAGCTAAAGCCTAACTGACAGACCAAACTGAAATCACTATTTAATGTCTGGCCAAGGCAGTCCTCTACCAGATATGCAGACGCCCATGTCTATAGTTCCCTTTCAGCTGATCCCTTCTCTGAAAAAGAGCCTGGCTGATGGTGGGTCAGTCTGCTGCCTCAGATCAGCTAACTTAAAATAACAAGAGTGGTCTTGCAGCTTTTCATATGACTGAAATCACAAGTAAGTAATCTGTGAATTCACATTGTTGTTTAATGCAACTTATGAATGGTTTTAATGCATGAGAGCATTAAAACAGGAAGAGCTGGGGTGGTGGTCTGTTGAAAAATGCCAGCAGAGGAAGCAGGAAGGAGGTTGGACTAGAGCTGTTTAAATACCCCGCTCTGAATGCAATTTTCCAATATGAGGTGGACACAAGAGTCAGCCGAGCAATCAGCTGATCTGCACTGATGATGACAGTTAAGCCATTGGAGCTTGACGTTGTGGCCTGCCTTGATTTACGCTATGCTTGATTTGTCAATAGATGTTTTTGGTTTGTCTTTCACTACCATGTTGTACGGGTGCAAAAGGGTTTTGTGCAGAACATCGGGAAATTACCTTGCACGCTTCTAGGCTGCAATATTTGTTGATAAATGTGAGGTATTTTTGTCTGATTTTTCTGCAACTTCATAAAAAAAGAAGCAAGTTCTCAGTGGACTGGTTGCTACAGTTGGTGAAACTTGAGGGGGCAGATTAAATTATTACCATGGGTCAAATTTTCTAAAAGGTTGCGCCGATTGGACAAAATGGCAAGGTTGCCCTGAATTCACAGGAATAAATTGAATTTGCTAATTGTTGTGATTACATCATTGACGTCACACTAACCCATTTACATCACATGCATACACTGATGGCAGGAGCTGCTGTACAAAGCACGACCAGTAATAACTAATCGTATTCACACATTGCTGGCACAGCTCCATAGGTAGTTAAGAGTGAAGTCTGAAGTCAGGGGACTAGAGAACCTTGGGTCAAACACCCTACCTTCCTATCAAGGTAGGAGGTTTGATGGGGTAAATGGTCCATCTGTTGTCACAGTAAATGGTGATATCTAAGAAATACACACACTTATACAAAAACTCACATGCACAGCGACAGGGGCATGCACACGCACAAAAAAAAACAATAATAAAACAAACAGCCTTTAAACAGTATTTCAGGCAAACACACAAAGAAAAAAACAGTTTTCACACTATTTAAACCACGTCTTTTAACTGTCTTTTAAAATATAAACATATTTCATATTATAAAAATATGTTCATGTTTAAATATAAAGTGTAAATTGCCTCATTTCTTTGTTTTGTTGTTTCCTTTAATTATTAAGTCTGTTTTGTTCTGATTTTAATCTGATTATCTCTGTCAACATTACTTCTCAAACATTGGTGCCTATAGGGTCTTAACACACTCTAAATTATTACTTAAGACCGGCTCATTATTGTGTGCATCAAATTTATTCAGATCTATAAACAATCTCAGTTAATCTGGGTCTAATAAATATTTCAGAAGTGGCCATGGGTTCTTCATTGAATATTTTTTCTCATATTTGTGTCACAGTATGTGTCTCCAGAGTGCTCTGCCGCCCATGTGTCTGGCCCCAGGCCAAGGTTACACAAACAGGCCACCTGTCCTTCTGCTTGAAGTAGTCACAGGTCACACGGTTCAGCGGGGACAGCGCGCTTGTTAAGGAGCCTTCTGTCAGAACCAGAAACCTTCAGAGTGCAAAAAAGAAGCCAATGCTCACCATCCTTCCTCTTTGTCTGTGGAAATGCATTCTTCCTCTTTCTTGCTGTGGACAGAGACAGACTGGAGCAGAAAGGCTGCTCAGGTGCTCATTTGTGACCACATCCTTGACAAAGATTTTTTTTTTTCCAACCTCGGATGGACACAGGCTGTTCTTCCTGCTCGCAGAGCCACAGCCTGGTTCAAAGACAGGGGGCACTCACTGGATTTTAAAGCCAGCCTTTTCTGCAGTCCAGAAGTGAGTACATGGAAATAAGACTGTCGATCCAGACTCGGGGTAGAGACCCAGCAGGAGCAGAAATACTTGGCAAGAATGAAAAGAGTGAGCTGAGAAGCTGACACAGGGTCAGAGCTTCCTGCAGCTCTCATTCATTGTACACTATGTATTCCTATAATCAGGGAACATTGGAGGCTGATGGTTACTTAAGGGGTGCCATTTTCTGGAATTAATTGCATACAGTGCAAATCCCAGTCAGGACTGCAGGGCGCAGGCACACAGGGCATGTCAACTGAATGTGTTAATCTTGTTGCCAGAGGCATGTTGAGCAGTTGTTGCAGAATTAAAAGTGAAGTGTGATTTGGTACAATAGGTAAGGAACAATGTACAGTGAGTGGATAGTTAATGCAGATAGAGCAGAATTCCAGCATAAAGCTTTAACAACCTACTTAATATTATCCTGCTTATATGACGACCACATCCTAACAAAATCATTAATTCAGTACAGAACATAGTCCTTATAACCGGTCTGCTCAGCTGTTATTATAGGGCCCCAATTGTTAAATTGCACACTCTACAAATAACAAGAACATTGCTCCACATTTAGCTCTAAAACAAAACTTTTTATGCAGATTTAGAGAAATATTAGGGAAATGTATTTTTCAAATATTATTTATAACTGTTGAATGTTACAGAAAAATGTTAAATGTTATTTTTAAATGTTGAATGTTATAAATAAATGTTATAAATAAATGTCCTGATTAGGGATGGGTAACTTTCACATTTGAAACGATATGGTACTGATGCCCGGTACCTGGCAATCAGTACCGGTACTCAATGGTACCAATTTTTGGTACTTTTTTGAGTTTTTGTGGTAAAAAATATCAATTTGTTCAATAATAGAATATTTTTTTTTTTTTAAATCAATTTTACATATTTATTCGGTATGGGTAATCACCTACTCTTCCACTCCCTCACAGTCACAATGATGCATTTAGGAAATTTTTATTCAAGATTTGACATTTCTAAAGATTTGTATTACAAAGTTTAAAACTTCTAAATCTTTGGGAAAGATTTCTAATATTTAATTTATATGCAAATCCCCCCCCCCCCCCCCCCCCCCCCCCCATTACATTTGCTTTTAACATTTAACATTTATATATAATATTTCACAAATGTACTTAACAAATATTTCTTTAAATCTGCATGAAAGTGTTGTTTTAGAGCTAAATTTGGAGAAATATTATTTGTAGTGTGTGCAACTTTACAATTGGTGCCCCATATGTTATGAATCACATTTTAAACAATTTTCTCCATTTATGATGAAGTACAGCACGAACGATACAACCGCACTAAACACTGCAGGCAGGCACCGTGATTAAAACATTACATTAGGCTCCACCACTTAACCCTCATCATCAGAAAACAAGGTTTGACGAGTTTTTTTTATTCATCAATCATCTGTCAAGTCATATCACTGTTCTTTGTTAGCTTAGTTCACTTTCTTTTTCCTGGGGTACAGCTCTAGTTAAAGGCTCCTGCTATAGAGTCTAACTACAAGGATGTAAACAAGCACAGGTAGCAGGTGGCATCTTGAGGTCCAGTGCAGTTTGTCAGTTTTCTGATGTAGATTTAGACTGTGTTTGGTTAAACTGGCATATCACCACTCAACCAAAGCAATGTGTTACCAGCACAGGCATGTGGTCCACCTGCAGGGAGGATCCGGACTGATGGTGCTAGCTCTGCAAACTGAAGTTACACCTGATACTGGATACATACTGTACATGATGGACTTTGATTTTACCTCCCTCCCTGCAGAAGAATGCCCCATTCACCTGCCACTGAGTCTGCTTCTGAGAAACAACAGACTTTAAAATGATATATCAATCATTCAACAAAGCTGTGGTTGAAATGCTTAAAGATGTAATCTCTGTAGGGATTAGAAATAAATATCCTGAACAACCAGCTAACTCAAATGTTTGACCACGTATTTTTGTTGTTCAGAGAGATCTGCAGCAAAATTCAGCTGAGGTGCAAAACCAACATGGCTGCATACCCAGCACTGACTGGAGAGAAGGCGACACATTTGTTCATCTTGTTGTCCCTGTTCCTAGAAATCTATAACTCTGTGTCACCAAACAAGTCTTATATCCAGTGTTGTAACCAAAAAAAAGCCACAACACGACTTAAATCCACAGTCCACAGAGACCTGAGGGCATCCACCACATCCGGCTCCCTTCACAATTCTCACTCTGCGTGTCCCGCTGCACAGTGACAGCTCAATGTTGGCTGACAGCACGCCACATGATTTCACCAAATATGATGTCATGCTGATTCAATCAGAGATGCTTGGAGACATTTCTAAATATGGAGACACACACAAGCACACATCAGCTGAAGAGCTGCGTCTAGACAGTAGAGTGTGTCTGTTTCCTCTTTCTGATGGGTTTTCTCTGTCTCTATGTTTCTGATAAAAATACTTTTCCTTTAGAAACTCTGTTTTCCTAACAGTTAGAGAGGTGTAAAAACAAATGTTACACATTGGACAATGATTTTTTTTAACACACCTCCATCAAGCCAACATACTGTCTGGCTTGACGGACGTGTATTTTTTTTTTTATCTTTTTTTTTTAGCTGCTTGTCATTTAATATTTCTGTTTTGTTTTTTTTTGTTTGTTTTTTTATTTCCATTTTTCAATATTAGCTAGAGACACATTTAAACACATACATCTTTTCCGTTAGATTTCCATCCTTGTTTTGTAAACACTAATATGATCATAAATTTGAGTTGTTTGGGATTTGAACCACAAAAATATACCAAAAGGGATTTTTCTTTTTTTTTTTCAAAATCAAAGATCTGATGAGGAACTTTTGCCCATGTTAATTCCTGTGTACCCCCTGTGAATAAATCAGTATCAGATGAATTTGGCCTGTGTTCCAACAGTAAAATAAATGTAAATGTATAATAACTTAACTGAAAAAGTCAGTCTTAGTGCTAATGTTCTGGTTCGCATTTTTCAGCAAAAAAACAAAACAAAACAAACAAAAAAACCCCATCAGTGTTAATTTCAGTCTGTTTCACTACCTACTGAAAACTCCTCACAGAGGCTTTAAGTACAAACTTTAGGAGCATTGTTACAGCATTTGCCTTATGTGATTTTGCCTAATAAAATGAGCATTTGCATACAGCTTAATCTAATGTTAGGTTTATATAAATAAAATCTAGCAAATAATAAATAAAAGACAGTATTCTTTTTTTTTTTTAACTTATTTCTATTATTTTAACAAAACTATGCTGGAAGGACATAGACAAAAAATATCACAGTGATTGGTAAAAATGGAAATTACTATGCCTAAATGCTTCATCTACATATTATATTACTATAGTTACCATAGGCCAACATTCTATATGTTTTTATACTCAACATGTGCTGAAACTATCCGAGGGTAATTTCACAGTTTCGATTTTTCTGTGTGAACTTCTCTGGCCTCCATTCAAAGAAGAAATATTGTAAGATTAGCTCTTAAACTCTTAAGCTCGAGTGCACATGAGCATCGCTGATTCAGCACTGTTCTTTATGCTGAGGTGACAGAAAACAACACTTCAGCAGTGAGAACACCAAAATAAGTACTGATGTATCACACTTCACCAAGCAAGCTCGGAAGATACAAACACAGAAGATCACCATTCATGTATTTATGGAGGGATCGAAATTGAAAAAAAAAAAAAAAAGTTGTATTAGTATTTCAAAAAGAAGGTGCAAAAACAGTTGGAGACAGTTTATTTCTGTAAGAAGAAAATGAAGGGATAAAGGGATGACTTATACTAAATTTACATGTTTCTTCCTGCACCTCCAAATTATAACACTCTACGACCCATAATGTATGATGTCACATCAAATTAAATCTCATTAAAGTTCTGATGTTTAAGAGGACAGGAGACAAATTTCTGACAAGACTAAGTTAAAAAAAAAAAAACATGTAAATGATGCATTGAAGTAGTTTCAGGCTCAATTCTGCACACATTTCCTGCCTCTCCTCAGCTCTCTTACTATCAAGAAAAACACACAAATTGCCCCCCAAGAAATAACTTAGAAAAAAAAAAAAAAAGGAAATAACTATCTTCATATTCCCCTTCTGACCTGTCCTTCCTGTCTTTATAAGCACGTACTGCCGTACAGTTAGATATAAAGAGGAAAAGGGATTGGGTGATGCATGCAGTTTTGATGGAAAGCAGTGGGGTGCAGGACACAGTGTTTAGCCGCCACACAGCAGAGCAGCAGGAGACAGTGAGAGAGGATACGGAGGGAGGAAACCTAATCTCTACTGAGGAGCAGAGGGAGCAAAGGCGATGCGGACAGTAGGGGAGACTGTTTTTTGAAGATCATTCATGTGGACTGGTGAAAAATGGCATTGCCACTACACAACTATTTTCAAAATAATATAGTGATCAAGGCTAAAAAATGACTACATTTTTTTTTAGGAAAAATATTTTTTTGGACATTTTGGGTGATGCTTTGCACATAATCAAAAAGGTAGTTGCCTCACAGGAAGGGTCATGGTTTGTCCCCTAGCAGGTGGATTTTCAACATCAGTCCAGTTCAGTTCAGTAGTCTATCTAAATTGACCTGTAAGTGTGAGTCTGTGCCTCTCTCTAAATGTTAGCTCTATGAAAGGCTGGTGATCTGTTTAGTGTACTTCTCAGCATTTTATTGTGGAGAATTAGTGTAGTTGGCATACAACCACTCGACCACAACAATGCATTACTGTAGGAAAACATGGCTAAGGGTGCTAGCTCAGCTAATGTTAGCCTCATAAATTTGACATTCTTTACCAACAGACTTTTGATCCCTTGTTTCTCCATGTAAAGTAAATTTTGAGGGTTTTCTTGCCTTCAGGTAATATTTTGGGGAGTCAGAATTCAAATTCCCTTTAAATGACGAGGGAAATTGGCAGCTGCAAGATAATCCAATAAGCAAGGCCGGCCCATGGCATAGGCAGTATGCCCCCATGATTTGCCGACGGATGATAAGATCATCGAGAAGGAAAAATGTCTACAACGAGTTAAGACAATCTTTTTTTGTATAAAAGAATTTCCAGACTTTTATTCAGTAATGTTACAAAAGAATCCAGCAAAACATGACAATAACCTAAAAAAGGCTCTATTTTCCTGCACTCTGCTTGACCCTGAAGGGGGCATGATCACAACATCAACACTGCTCCTCCTCACCTGAGGCCTATTTCACGAAGCAGGATTAGTGTCTTAGTGAGATAACTTGATTACCAATAGTACGAAGCCGGTTCCTTTTTTATCAGAGTAGATCACCATGGTGACCTACTCTGAATGGCTATCCTGCTCTGGAGCAGGATAAGTTAGTTTGATCCTACAAAATGTGCATCAAGTGGCTGCTGCCCTCACGCAACTTAGGGACGAATTCATAGGGTTCCCAGGATGAATGAGAAGGAGGTAGAGCCAGTTACCTGTGATAGGAGCTGATTCTGAACAAAAGATGAAGGAATTCTAGCTCAGATTTTTTCAATGAAATGTAGATAAAGCAGAACATATCACCACTTTTTTGGGAACATTTTAGGGGAAGCTGAGCTTCCCTTGTAGTCTTAGAGCAATCGCCACTGCTTGAAACAGACTTATCAGACGTGATGATGTTCTGGTATTTGTTTTTTATCTGCTCCCATGTTCTTCTGACTTCAGAAGGATTACATCTGGGAGAATGACATGATAATTGGAAGAGACGCAAGTAATTTGCACAGTAGCATTTATTGTTTTATGAGATTTAGATGTGTGATCACTATCATGCTGAGCCACTGATGAGTAACTTAGGCATTTACACAGTTCGCTATGCGTTGCCATGCATTTTGCCTGCAGTTGGCTGCTGCTACCGAGTTGCTTCTCTCCTCCTCGTATCGCTGCATTATCAGCTGCTGCTCTTCAGCGGTGACGTACAGAGCTTCCTTAGTCGCTCATGATTGTGATTGGTCAGCTGCCTCTGATTCCTCCTCTTTTACGTGCGCGTTCACGGCTCTTGATGAGACAATCCTGGGTTGAGTTACCGAGTTAATAACTTGCTTTGTGCTATCAATTATCCTGATTGCCGTTGTTACAGTTACTCAATCCTGGATTGATGTGAGTTACCGCGGAGAAGTTGACCGCGCTTCGTCCTATAGGCCTCTGCTCATTTATAGTTGAGATGCACAGGCAGTTTATGCTGCTAAAATGATACTGACTGACAGTACGCTAAATAACAGGTATTATATTAAAAAAGCCAAAGTCTTCAGGAGCCCAGGGGCGTCAGAGAAGAAGAGAGGAGGAGGAGAAACGTCAAAAAAGACAGAGGTATGTGCGTTATGTTATTTATAAGTTTGACTGGTAGTCACGTTTGACTGTGTAAGTCCTAACTTCTAATAAAGTTAACATCAGTGATTTTCACTACTTTTTAATCAGGTAGACAAACATTTTTATACGTGTAGACAAAATAACCAGGTACAGAATTACAGTTTTTCTTTTTTGAGGTAGATACCGTTAGAGTCCTGCTTCTTATTAACATCATTGTGCGTTTAGTAAGCTACCATTCAGCTGATTTCAAATACAAATATTGTAATAAATGGTTTGAAGTACACTTACCCTGCTGCTCTGATGTAAAGAAAACATACCTTGGAACCTCTGGAATTAAGCTTTCAAACTTTATTGATGCTGGAATACAAGGGGCACCAGATGAAATCTTGCCTGGGGCACCAACTTGGTTAGGGCTGGCTCTGCCAATAAATGGCATCTTTTGACAAACAATGCTGGCTAACCTGTTTTAAAAATTTCCCACTACTTATCAAAGACCTTCACTGTCTTGAGGAAAACTGTGGGGCTCCAAAGTTATCAAAGCTGAGTCACTCTTTGATCAAAGATTACAAGCATCCCACGCCACTGTAAGAACAGCACTGGACGTAGCTAAAGGCTGGGTTTAAAAACTAGAATTACTGTCCTTTCTCAGAAGCCCTAAGATGGATAAATCAAGAGTCATGATGCCCACGTCATGACCCATGACTCATCTGTCCAGTTAAGCCAAAGGTCTCTGACGTCCCTGTGTCAGCAGGGTGCAGAAAATGCTGCAAATGTTGAAGGCTGACACGGCTTAAATATTGTGGATCCAAATCAGTGTTTAACAAATATGACCAGCAGGCTTTCAATTAAATGTCTCTAAAATCAAAAAGGACTTCAAAAAGTCAAAATGACTTTCCCAGAGTTATAAAAGGCTACATCAAGTAAGGTCTGAAAGAAAAAGCCAAAAAGAAGAGTGTTGATGTATGTGACTAAGTCAGGTCTCAGTCTGTATTTAATGCATCAAGTCTTTTCTGACTTTGAATGCAATGACTAAAGCCATGAAACAATTTATTAAAACTCAACGCAGGACTAAGTGTCAGACCACCCAAATGAAAAAAGTGAAGAGGAAAGACAAGTGAGCAAAGAAACAGACAAAATAAGAGTTTTAAAGAAAAAACATCACCCTGTGACAGCATCAGCCACAAAACAAGTCAAACTGGAGGCAGAGTGTCTGCACCTCCACAGCTGATCGCCCAAGAGGCTGCTGAGTGTCTTCACCACGCTCTGATCATCAAACAGAGCCACAGCACAGTGTGACAGGTCACAGACCCATGGAGCTGCATCCTGACAGGAGAGATCGGTGGCAGTGGAGTAAAGGAGTAGTCAGTCAGGTGGAGCATGACGTCACACCGCAGACACACACACATTTATTTTACACAGAGACTGTTAACGTGAAGTATTTATGGTGAGAAGAGAGTTCAGAAAGCATTTTAGAAAATCACTTCTTTCTGACAGACGTTCACTTCACTTTATGTGTTCAACATATAAAATACAGGGGAGACCGGGAATAGTTGTAACATGAGGAGAGTTGTAACACCACCAATTCAACCAATCAGAGATATGTTAGGAGTCATATGACCATTTTTGTATTCACCCACTTCCACCCTGATCACACATGTCAAGGCTGGAAACAGGTGCATATATATAAATTCTATAGAGAACAAATGAATTTTGAGGAAAGAAAGTAAATTTTTTGACTAAGACAATATTTTTTTTAGTACCGTATTGATCCTAATAAGGGTGACGCCGATTATAAGACATTCCCTCTCTTTTCTAGACCAATCTCTAGAAAAAGACTGATAATCAGAATTTACTTTGTACCTTTTTAATTGAAATTCTGAGACGATCATTGAAATAATAAAGACTGTTTACAATCTGTAAGATCTGTGTAAAATCTAATTCTGATGACAGCTCTGGTAATGGGCATGCCTTGGTGACATTTCTCAGAAACAAACTCAACTCGGTCTTTACAGATGTGCATCTTCAGACATTACCCTCCGTAACTCCATATTTTTTGGCTGCATGACAGTTGTCAAACATCTCTGCTGCATTGACCATCATCACCTTCAAATCAGCATCATAACTCCGCCTCAGTTGTCCATTAGCTGCCCAACTTTTGGTTCACTGTGCTCTTGAAAACCAGCGCCCTTCTCTAATACCCATATCCTGTCACTGCGTCTCTGCTGTGGTTGACAGATCACCACAGCCACCGTGAGGTTACTAGCTTGACAGAAAGCCGGCGCTCTCTGCTGTTGCGGTCGTGTAGCGACCCTTGACAACTATCAGCATTTGTGAATGGTTAGACCCCAATTATAAGACTACCCCACTTTTCATGTTATCTCCAATGAAAAAGCCTTGTCTTGGATTCGGGTCAATATGGTACTTATACTATTACAGATAAAAACCATTTGACTTATAAGAATAAACTGTAGTTTCTCAGGCCAAATGTGATTAATTTTTCCCATGCTAAATTCCATCCACTATGCTAATGCTAACACTGGCTGACAGGGGTGGGGTTGGTTGTAACACATCTATAAAAAATGTTCATACCTCCCCTTATGTACAGCTAAGAACATTTTCTTGATTTCAATAATGTTACATAATATCTAGGCAGTGGAAAAGAAAGACTGACAGAGGTATGCCTGCCAACTTCAAAAAAAAAAAAAAAAAACATCTGCTGAAGTCACAAATAATGGTACGTCAGTCAGATCAGTCACATGAGATCTGCCATGTAACACTGAGTGGATACTACAAATCACTGCAGAAGCTGAGGGTCCAGTGATATCCCTGTGTAGGTTACTGGAGCAGTAGGAAGGTTTTCTTTTAGGACCAGGAGGAAATGTTGCTCCTTAAAAAAAAAAAAAAAAGCACTCCAGAGATACAGACAGTCATCTGTTACAATTGTGACTCTGATTTAATTAACACACACACACACACACACTCTTGAGTCAAACAGGAGGTTAGTTATGGGCAACTACAGAGAGAGACATTGTTCTGAATTGTTCTATTTCAATCAACTTTTTTTTTTTTTTTAGTTTTGGACCTTTGTTTTTTCTTTTGTATGTCTAACTTGTACAACTTACCCCAACATGTGTTACAACCTACCCTAGTTTTGGGGATGGTTGTAACAAAGGACCACCAGGTATTTGACATCACCTGGTGAGGTCTGTGATATTCTTGCAGAGGTTTGAATTGGTGCCATTTGTAGTAAACAAATGTGGGAACTTTGCATTAAAAATTTGAGAACTCTGACTCAAAAATTCAAAGAGTAGGAGGTGCTGAGGCAAAAAGTGTTACAACCTTACCCGGTCTCCCCTACCTCAGTGGGATGCCAGGGTATTGGTTTATTTGAATTACCACCAAAAATCATTAAACTAGTGTGTGACCTGCACTCTTTCTGCTCTTATCTCAAGAAGATCAGAACAGGGGTGAGATTTTGCCTGCCTTAAATTCATTGTACATGTGAATATGGACCATCTAATGCTGATGTTTTAATCATTTGTTTGTTGCTCTGGGTGTTATCTGTGCTCTCTGAGGCCAGAAAAACACCAGATGACTTTGTAATCTGTACTGACTTTAAAACCCTGGGAGGTCTCACACATAAAGACTGTTCAGACAAGCTTTTACCATGACAGCCATTGGATCACATACACATAACAATTCCTCAAGACCGTTTGACCACACACTTTACCATTTGGGCAGTGCTTTCATACACATGAGCAGAGAAACTGAAGCAATTTCAGCTCTAAAATTCAAACCTTCTCTTGCTTGCTTCTGTCTGGCACTTTAAGCGTTAATTCATAAGCCCCCTTGTTAAATCGGATTGTCAGCATCTTGTTAATTATGCAGGAAAATGTTGTTTAATGAGTTCATCCACCTAATCAACCATCTCAGCAAACAATAAGAAAATGTGTCCTTGCACTTGTGTTATAATTAGAGTTTCCTGTTTGTTAATCCTGAGCGGCACATCCATATAAGCCTAAAATCACAGATAATTGAGTCATGACTGGAAAAAGAAGAGAAACTTTTAAAACTGTAAAGGGAATATGCAGACATCGGTAATTTAAACTTTTCTTGTATTTCCTCTTCATTTCCTGGCAGATTTATGCAACATTTTGATACTTCTTTGATAATAACCGTGTTGTCCCTCGTGTCGCACTGAAGTTTAATAATCTGAATCCTCTAATTTTCTCTCCTTCCAATATACAGTTTGAGCAACTCTAAGGACTTCCCTTGATGTAATTGTCGAGATATGGCGCAGAGACCGAATCAGAAACAGACATCAGCAGGGTTTATTATTAGTCTTTTATCACAGCAAAAACACAGGAGGCTTTTACTCTGAATAAAGTATGACCTCAGCGTTTCATCTTTATTATTTTATAGACAGCAGAGCAAGTTTGGTGTTGCACGTTGTCAGCATGCACTCGGCTTTCCCATTTCCTTTCATTTGCTCATCGTCTCAATTTCAGCCTCAGGAGAGTTATTTTGAGAAACAGCGATGAGGCTGAGAACAAACCCCTCGCTCATTGTTGCTGTTGACTTTTTAGGTATTCAACCATGTGGCAGAGGTAGACACTATCAGCTCAAATGGGACCTTCAGCTTTCAATGATTCATTTTCAGAAGCCCACAGAACCAGATACTTGAAGCAAATATAAATCCCCTTTTGAGGAAATTCAAGCAGTAAAAAACCCATCCTGCTCAAACAAACTGCGGCCTAGACCATTTTTGAATCAGAGCTGATGGCTGAAAGAGTTCACACATATAACAAGAGACCTGGAAACATGGAACACAAGGAACTGACATGTGGGAACAGCAACACATGACATGACAACCACAAACTGACAAAGAACTCAAGTAACACAAAGACTTTATAGGCAGGGGGGTAATCAGCACAGGTATGAGACAAGACACAGGTGAAACTCACAAGGGAAGCACACAGAAAACACACAGTAGCCAGGACTAAGTACACCTGGAATGGTCACATTTTGCCCTTAAGATTTGGGACAGTGCGTGTGAATTTTTAATTGACTCAAGCAAGTGCGACCAGTAAATTTGCCGACAACCTTCTGTTCCACATTTCAGCCCAGTTGTTGGCGATAATGCACAAATGAGCTGGTTTGCCAAACCAACATGAACTCCAAAACATGAAGGAGAAAGGAGACTCGGCTTGCAGTTTTCAAGTGAGGTCTCCACACCACTTTTATGTTGCCTCGGTCTTGTCCAGGCCTCGACAATTTTTGGTCACAAGTCTCCTAAGCCAAGTGGTTCAGTTCAGTTCGTCTCGGCACAGCACGTGTTTTACGGCATTTCCACGGACTACTCCCAGGACAGACCCCCAAGTAAGAGACGAGCCGTCCCACTTTTTTCCCCAAAAGGGATGCCAGACTAAACGGATCCCTTCTCAGAAGGTGGAGCTACAACACTGCAGATCATTAATTGGCTGAAAGAATCGTCACTTACTGTGCGACAGCGGCTGCATTTCTCCTGGCGGCACACAGTCTTCTCTGAAACAAAACTGGATTGCACTTTGTGTCAAAGAGCCACATGCCAATCACAAAGAGGACGAAATGCTGGATGTCTTCCATCGTTGTTTTTTGTTTACTGTGTCACGTTTTCTTCTTCATTGGATTTATTAGTGGGGTACACTGTGTCGCGCTGCTATGGCGTCACACTAGTATGTTACTGATGCGGCTGTCGCGAACAGCTTACACGCCACCTACCACAAGGGGGCATGCAAACAGGACCAAGCTTAACCAAGCCAACCTGTACCAAACCATACTGATCTAAACTGGACTGCTTGGTGGAAACGAGGCTCTAGTCTTGATGGGTCTCAGACTGACATAGTGGTCTGGAAGGGATTTATAACTGATGTGTATACATGCATTTTGTGACACAAACATTGGCGCTCATCCCATTTGTGAATGTTAACTTCGAGAGACAGACAGGTTGCCGAGAAGTTGTTTGACTTTTATATTGGTAAAGTTGAGTCCCATCTTTCACTGTTTCCACCAACTGCACCCTTTGTTGGACCTAAATCCATCCATTCAGAAAGTAACATAATGTACATGCAACAAGGTACACACAGCTAAGCAGGGGCGTGCCCTGACTTTTTAGACTGGGGTGCCCCAACCAGGGCACAGACTTATGCAGGGGGGGAAATGAATTATGTGAGCCCACACTACAATAAACAGCATTTATTTTGGTATATATTAGAAATACAGGATTAACAGTAACAGATCTAAGGTACATTAAACTGGTAGATGCAGGCCCCCCCAAGTGACTGTTGGCAAAGTTCACTACTGGCTGTGATGAGGACAGCTTGCAGCAATTTATGCCTGTGTTTGAAACATTACGCATGAGTTTCTATGCAGTATTATGATACATGAATATGGCTGAAGAACTTGTCTTTTCTGCTTTGGAGGAGCTGTTTGGATTTTCTTGCTAGCTCAAATTGTTCAGGAGTTACAATGATCTGAATTCTGCATACCAATTTTTTTTCACCGGGGATGCCCCCCATGGTCAAAGATCTAAAGAAGAAGCAGGAATTTAACTAAGAGCCATTGACCAAAGCTGCTAAAGAGAAAAATGATCCAGCAGTCAGTAGCACCATTGATCATTGTGTTACTTCAGGTCCAAAAGTCAAGCTTAGCTTAGAATATCAGCTTCTCTCAACACCTGACAGCTCAGCCAATCGTATCTATGGATCCAGTTGGTAGATGGTGAAATAGGAATTGTTTTTAAACTGCTGTAGCCTGACAACTGCTCTCTCTGCAAACCTATTTTCAACCCACCTCCACCTAAGCTCCTCCTTTCATGCAGTGCCTGATTTCACCGGTGTCATATGTCCTGTCACTGATGCCTATTTCCTATTAGTTTATCACACAGTTTTTGTATTACACTATTCTTCATTTTCTCTTCCTTTTACCATGCATGCTTTGAAAATAATATCCCACGTTCTAACCTGTATGTTATGTGCTCTAAAAATAGTAACTGGGTTTGTAGAGGTTACTGGGCAAAAGCCATCTGCAACTGCACACTCATAGTGCTGTTATTACAAGTGTGAGCATTTTGTATCTGCTGTGACTAGTTCCTGTGTGCTCCTGGCTTGAGGTGTTGAGGTGAAAACTGGCACTGGCACACAGAGCGATGCGGGGGAACAGAGCCGCTCCAGCGCCACCAACCACACTGGGCTGCCGCATTTCCAACACATCAGCCAGAGCAGCGAGTGGAACCAATGCTGGTGTGATTAGTCTGGCTGGGGGGTAAATGAAAACCATTATCATGTTTTTTTTTTCTCTCTGCAGCGTTCTCATGCAAAGCACAGGAGAGGTGATTTAAATTACGAAAGCCTGGATGGTGATGGGCCTGGGCAGTCTCTATCAGCGGCTGGTTTTTACATGCTGACTTTGTTTTGTTTTGGTGTGTGTCTCGAAATCATCATTATCAACTGTGACACTCTCAGCGGGCTTGTTTTAGACTGGTTTGGTCCCATGGCGTAGCAGCCTTGTAATTTGGTTAAAATTTGACAGAGATAAACAATTTTCAAACCTTTTTATCAAGGACTATGGGGATAAGAAAAGTCTAGCGGTGTGTTTAAAACACCCTGAAAACCTGAGCATGTGCTTTGGTTGTATTTTGGCAGGAATTCACTGACACAGTCTTAAAACTTTTTGTTCAGGGACTAATGTCTGTAAATTAATTATCTACTATCTGAGGAACAGGGCTGTGAACAAATCTTACCTCTGATTATACTGTAGTGAAATTTATCTCTGAAAGATCCAAATGCTGTTAAAACTTTCTCTTCTGTAAGAATCTGCCAACTTTTAATGAGCTCCCTGCCTGAAACTTGATTTCCTTGATACGCTAGGTTAGATTGCAATTATAGTCTTCACTACATAATGTTTGACTGGTTTCAGGCTGAAGTTTTGGCACATCACATGTACAAAACAGGGAGCACACGAAGCAAAGCATACCAAACAACCAAGCCCAGTGTCCAGCCTGCAAAACAAGTAACAGCCCCAGTTAGCATTTCTAAAAAAAGACCTGCATCTAAAACCAGAGCTGCAACCAATCCCAGTCTGCAATGTTTTTAACTTCCTGTTTGAACTGGTTTATGTGGTTTGTTGTTTTTTTCCTGTACTGTTATTCTGTTAAGTAGATTTTATGATCTGGTTACTCAAAGGCCCAACTAGGGACAAGACTTGAAACCAGCAGTAGCTATAAACTGTGCAGCACATCAGATTCATGCTTTATCATGCAACTATGTTAAACAGCATTGTCCCTATCAAATAAATTCAAATTCAACTAGAAAAGCACCCAGAGAGCGCAGACCTCCACTAAGCATATTGTGATTGTCACCAACACTTTAGTCCTACTTTAATGTTATACTCCCTTTCAGCAGACTGTCTGCTACAATTTGGTGTTAGTTTCAGGTTTGAAGGATAATTTGTTACCTGACAGTGTTGAAAATGATGATGACCCGGTATAAATTTCATATTCCAGATCGTAGTATCTAGAATATTGCCAGGATCTGGATCATACTTATACATCTGTTAGACGTCACATGGCACACACACAAACAACCTTGGACTCAATGCCTTCTTTGGGTCCGTTACAATTCAGTTGCAAAGGGGTTGATGCGCACGTGCCCGAGTAACCCTGTGAGTAAAGCGTGAGCTCTGAGCACAACGCCGTACTATGAAACCACTCTAGTCAATCATTGCATTCACACAGCATGGGCTGTGGTGTGCCAGCGCTGCGATCAGCAACGGCTGAGCACGGCTGTCTCACTACAAGTCTATTTTGGCCAGAGTACACCACTGAAACGTGTCAATCTCTGCAGAGCAGATTGTACCAAACAGGAAATCAGACACAAAACAATCACTTAACTACCATGAAAGTACGTTGTCATGGGTGGGATTCCTGCAGGAACATGTGGTTTTCCTGTGATAAAGAGAGCACATCAGCCCAGTACTGGCTTCACTCCACTAGCTGCCTGTGACTTTTAGAGTTGATTTTAAAATTCTTAAGTTTGTTTTTAAATGTTTAAATGGCCTTGCCCCGCCTTACCTCTCTGAGCTTCTTCAGCCCTACTCACCCTCTCGATCCCTTAGGTCGGCCGACCAGCTGCTCCTGCAGGTACCGAGGTCCAGGAAGAAGCTCAGAGGGGACAGGGCCTTCTCTAATGTTGCTCCCCGATTGTGGAACAGTCTTCCCCTGCACATTAGAGAAGCCCCTTCGCTGTCCACTTTTAAAACACATCTTAAAACCCATTTTTATTCTTTGGCTTTTAACTCCAGCGAGACTTAGTTTCTTTGCCTGGTCTTATTCTCTTTGATTTTCTTTTATTCCCTTTTACTTGCTTTTTATTTGCTTTTTATTGTTTTTAAATTGTTTTTCTTTTATTTGTCTGTTTTTACTTATCTGTTTTTATCATCTCATTTGATCTACCTGTACAGCACTTTGTCTACAGCTGTGGTTGTTTTTAAAAGTGCTCTATAATTAAAGCTGGTATGGTATGGTATCCAGCTACTTTGGGCCTGCGCTGCGCTGCGCTGCGCTGCGCTCCAGAGACGCATCCAGTATGAATTGGCATGCCCCCCAAAACCAATGCGCAGCGCACAGTCACACTTTATGTGTGAATTGGGGGTAAGGCTGCGTGCGCGCCCCTCCTTGTCTGTGTAGGGACATTTGTGCAAGTCTTTGAGCTTTTGTTTGTTGTTAGCGTGTGTTTATATGCTGAGGTGTTTTTTTTTTTTTTTAATCTCAATCTACGCCCACTGTTGGGGCATAGTCTGAAATTGACCTTTTACTCCCTCTCTTCTCCCAGTGTTTTTATTTTGTATCTACTGTAAAGGGGCGCTGTGCACACTAGCAGCTCCTAGGTTTCTCCCATTCCTGTATCCCATGTCCTATTTGGCTTGGAAGGGATGTAAGTGAAATGAAATTTCCCCTCAGGATCAATAAAATATTCTGATTCTGGTGACCTTGTCTTGTATTGTTTTGCAAAGCAATCCAACCATATCTCATAATGATAAAGAATCCTCTAAAAAAAATCCTGAATCCAGACGGTGATCCAGATCACTTCCAAAATGTAACTTCTTCTTTATCCCATTTAAAACATTTCCTGAAATTTTCACCAAGATCCATTGGTAACTTTTTCAGTTATGTTGTTCACAGACAAACATAACCTCCTTGGTGAAGGTAAATATGGGCCATCCATGTGCTCTTCTCTGTCTGCTGATTTATTTTGTGGACATACATAAGTTAAACATGACTGTGCTGGTGCAACATTCTTTATGGTAAATAGGTGACTGTCCATGTCTGTCTCTCCAGGACCGCCCAGAAGCAGCATTTAATGCAGCTTGGAGGTATCAAGTGCTCGATTTACCACATAATTATCTAAAAACACAGTCTGCCTGTTACTATCCTTACATATAAGGGAGCTCTGCCCATTAGAGGTAGGTGCAGAGACTCGGTGAAAAAAAGGAAGCATATGGAAAAGTGAACCCTTGTATCAGGGCTATTTATGAACAGTATTCTGGCTTACATACACAGTATGCAAGATGTGAGTTATTATTCTGTTTTAATGAGCAGTGAGGAAAAGCTTAATAGTCCAAAAGGGACCTGTTTAGAGCGATGAAAGAGACGTATCCTAAAGACAACACACTTCCAAAAAGGGAACAAAAGCCTGCGCACGGAGAAGCCTTTCTTTGGCAAAAATGATAAGCAACGATTTGGACAACATGCAAAACAAGCTCATTGTTTGCAGGAGGAGACAAAACAGCTACAACGCGTTGTGAACAATGCAAAATGGCAGAAGCTGCCGCCTGTTTTTAGAAAATTGGGGCTGGCTTCCTGGTGTTTGGCTACACCTGTTTTCTGTTTAATTGTTGTGGAGAAGGACCTCTCCCTCTTTCTCTCCGTCTTTTTTTTTACCCTCCTCCTTTCTTATTCTCTTGTTTCTCCACTCTCCCCATTTCATGGCTGGGCATCCTCCCATGTATAATTCATGAGTGACATGCTTGTTTTACACACCACGTACCAACAGCCATGTTGTGCCGCCCTGAGGGGGTCTCAACTATGCCAGCCTGTAATCTGCTTACATACAGAGCAACCAGCTCACAGCTCTCCTCGCCAATTACACTCAATTCCTGAAATGGCCCTCTACCTAACACGAGGTTGTGTGTCATAATCATGTCCTTCAAAATGGCGCAGACAAAGAGTACAACAGCAGTGAATATCTGGTTATGTCTCGGGGGTTTGTAATTGGTAGAGTGCTCAATGTTCGGAGGCGACATCATGCAGATAAAAACACCTCCTTTAATTTGATACTTGGTCTTTCTAATGCAAGGTTACAGGGCCTCACTGATAGACCATAGAGCTCATTCCACAAGTTAAAGGCAACATTACACCTTAGAGTGCTCACCATTCATTCTCCACAAACAAAAAACATCATAAAATGCAACAAACGTGCTGCACACGGGCACAAACGCTAAACATTGCAGGTAAATGGAGTAGAATGTAGTGCTGTGTAGTGGGTAATGAGTGCTGATTGTTTGTGACGGGGCTGTAGTAAGGCTGATTTCCCTGCTGAGGAATGGGGGCTTTGTACACATCACAGGGCTGTCAGGGAAAAAGACAGAAAATGGGCGCATGCTTCAGCGCTCTTCAGAAATAGACAGCCAGAACCACTTCACTGTTTAGCTTCAGACAGCAGACACTGGCAGGGAGTGATGATGTGAGTGTTTTAAATATTTTGTGATACATTCTGGGCCCTATTTGCATGGAAATGTGCACCCGGGTGTTATACGTTTGAGATGTAGAAAAAAAAATGGCGGCTATTAAATGGCACAGTCAATTACTCATGGGAAGTATTTGTGCTGAAATTTGCATGACACGTAGGTAGACATTTATGTGCTGTCATTTCTTTTTTATTTTTGTATTTTTACTGTGTTATTATCACCCCGGGGATTAAGTATTGATTTTTTTTTTTAACCATCTAAAGGCTTTAGAAGAGCACGAGTACAAGAATGCTTGAAAAGAATGTAGGCGCATTTCTGAAAGGCTGCTGTGAAATGTAATGATAATGGAGAAGCACTGCTGGGTCTCTGTGGTAATCACAGAGGTTCTTTACATACCAAAGATGGACCAAGCTTTTTTCATGTTATAAAGGTTTCATTACCTGCCTAGAATACAATCTCAGTCCTATATGTACAACCCCATTTCTGAAATGTTGGGACAGTGTGAAAATGTTGGTAAAACTTATTCCACTGCTTTTGAATTTTTTAAAACCCAAAATTAATTTTAGTGTAGTGCTGTTGGGCACTTCCATCCATCCATCCATCCATCCATTTTCTTTCGCTTATCCGGGGTCGGGTCGCGGGGGCAGCAGCCTAAGCAGGGAAGCCCAGACAGGCCGAGCTTCTCACCCTATCTCTAAGGGAGAGCCCGGCCACCCTACGGAGGAAGCTCATTTCGGCCGCTTGTACCCGGGATCTTGTTCTTTCAGTCACTACCCAAAGCTCATGACCATATGTGAGGGTGGGAACAAAGATCAACCGGTAAACAGAGAGCTGTGCCTTCCGGCTCAGCTCCCTCTTCACCACGACAGACCTGTGCAGAGGCCGCATTACTGCAGACGCTGCACCGATCCGCCTGCTGATCTCTCGCTCCATCCTTCCCTCACTCGTGAACAAGACCCCGAGATACTTGAACTCCTCCACTTGGGGCACGATCTTATCCCCGACCCGAAGAGGGCACTTCCAAAAATTAATCTAATTGATTATAGGATTTGTAATATTTGTAATCTAATTAATCCCATTTTAATCCCATATCTGCTTAAGGTTCCCAAATAAAGAATCTGAATTCTAGGACATTACAAAACTGTAGTGCACTAATCAAATGAATACATAAACTAGAGAAGATTTGTAAATCCTCATTTTTTTAAACTGGCCAATATCGAAATGTCCGTGTTTGCTGCCATAGACGTCTATAGACGTCAATTTGATAACAACCATTTTCTGCATCTATAGAAGTAAATAGTGTTTTTCTGTGGGGGGAGACGGGGTCTGATGGAGCTTGTCAATCAAAATCCTGCTCGTAAACTACTGTGGGTGAGAGCAGTGAGCTCTTTTGATGAGAGCTCAGCATGGATATGAGGAGAAGATGTGAGATGACAGAGACAGCGAGACGCTGCAAGTCAGAAAAGTTCAGGCAGCTCACGCTCAAATTGAGGATGTGTCGCGGTACTTCAGAGAGAAAGAGCGGTGTGATCGTGGAAAAAGATGACGGATCATGGAGGGGATCAAAGGATAGAGCGCCCAAGATAAACGCGGTCAGAGAAGTATGTTTATTTGATTTTTGTTTTGGATCAAAAACAGTAAAAGAGACATAAAAAAGAGTCCACCCTTCTGTGGTAGTTTTGGTGTTCACATTGTCAGAGAAAACAATATGATTTGGGTTTTGAAAGATTGTTCAAGATGCTCTGAAAATGGCTGGCAGCCAATGAGCAAATCGTGGGTTAATTTTGTTGTTGTAATGTAATGTTGTTGTTTCATAGAAAAAAAAGACAAAAGTGTCGGGATAAATTTGATGACAGAAGCAAATTAAAAAAAAAAAAAAAAAAAAAGTTTAGTTGTTCAAAGTCTCTCAGAAGCTATTAACCATACAGAGAGTGTGCAAGTAAATAGTTTCAAAAAAATTGGAACAATGGTCCTCCAAAAACAAATTGTAAACAACTAAAAATTAAGGGAATCTAGAGAAATCTTATGGAAAAAGGATTTAAATCCAAAAACTGGAAATCATTCATCTTGTTCTCATTTATTCATCCATATCTTTCTTACATCCTGTGTTTAGCCTTTTCTGTTTTCAGTGCTTTGTCCAAAGGGTGTTTGTTCAATGAGGCTACAACTTCCTAATTCATAACTCTACAGCACACGAAGAAATGACTAGGCCGGTAAAAATAAAATTAAAACATGTGGTTGTTCTTTGTTACACACACACACACACACACACACACACACACACACACACACACACACACACACACACACACACACACCGTAAAATATGTTTATATCTGAAGCTCTGCTAGTTTTACTAATCTTTAATTATATTGTTTTTGCATCTTATATTTTAAATCTACCAGAAACAATGTCAGAAGATGAGTCAGCGGATGAGTCATTTTACACAAAGAAAAAAAACCTTCTGAATTTTTAAACTTGAAGAGCTCCTTTTTCAAAAAGTTGCAATCGCAAATATAAGAATCAATAGACAGGATTCGTAAAATCTTGGAGAGATTTATTCAAACAAAAAGGAAAGGCGTGAATTCTCAGAAAGTGTTGTTTTAGTGTTGCACACAATGAGAGAATTTCTGGTCGGCATGAGTTTTATAATAACTTTACTCCAACTCTGTATCTCTGTAAATACAGAAATACAAGTGCACCAGCTTTGTGTGGATGCCCGCTGCTGTACATTCAGGTCAACCGAATGACGCATGTGTTTAACGCTCCTGCTCACTCACTACTGTTAACATCTGTTAATGCTCTAGTTTTCATTCTATACTTAGAAGATTCCCGACATTCACATAGTTAATATTTTAATTGGCTACAAGTGGTTACACAACTGATTACCTAACTAAAACTCCAACATAAAATGACGTAATTGCATGAACATAAGTTTAATTGTTTTTGCACTCATTATGCATTGTCACAGTGTTTTTAAAGTGTAACTTTTGTTCACCTGGATACATAGATAAAAGCATATCAGCTCAGTATGTCTGCAAACGACTCCTAGGTAGGGATGGGTACGAATATCACATCTGAAGCCTTCAGTTGTATCATGGAAAACATTATAGGCCTAATCATAAAGGTTTATCATTTTACATGTGATCTCAATTATGCTTATCAACAAACTGGGTACTAAAAAACTTGGTGAAATTAAATAACAAATAGCCGACTATCAACTGCTTATTGGGAAATTGTATTATTCACTTAACATTTCAAAGGTAAATATCAGAGGAAACACTGAACCTAACTTCTGTTTTCAAGAACTAAGCAGCTATTTATCACCTGCTTCTCTGGAGATAGCAGAAACGTTGGGATACTTCTAAAAACATTTTGTGGTGGGTTGCGATTTAATTAAAAAAAAATTATTTGCCAATCATCACCTTCTGACTTTGCAATTTGGAGTAAATTTCAAAGAAACTGGAAAAAACAATAACCTACCAGTTGTGACTTGATAAATTTGAAAATAATTTCTAAAAAACTTTGTGCTAATTATAAAGAAGGTATGTGCTACATTCAACGAAATAAGACAGAACTTTGTCTAATTATTACCTAAGTGTGATGAAATTTGTGGACCTGTGAAGTAAAGTGTTAGCAAATAAATATGTTAAATTGAAAAGAATTTACATTTCATTATCAGGCAAATTGATCTTTTTTTTACCACATAAAAGCACAAAAATATTTAAAATTGGTACCAATGAGTACATATACGGATTGCCAGGTACTGGGAATCCGTACCATATTGTTTCAATAAATCTTCTCTTAATATCTTCTCTTTATCTTAAAATCTGTTTTAAAAATCTGTTTGAAAATCAATTCTAACCTTTTTTTTCTCTCTTTTAATCTTGTTTTATTGCATATTTTCAATTTTAATCTGCTTTATAATTAAACTCTAACCTGCTTTTAAATTGAAGTTTAATTGATTTCTTTTCATTTGTTCTGTCTGTAAAGCACTTTGAATTGTGATAAATAATTAAACTTGCCTTGCTTTTCAAATGTGAAAGGTACCGTTCCCTACTCCCAAGCTTTCCAAAAATGCTTGCTTAACCCTAACCACAAATAAATGCACTAAAACAGACTACAGATGCTTTGGTAGACAAGTTTTTACAACTTTACCACTGAAAAAGTTCAAACACAAAATTAACCAAAATAAAACTCATATAAAAAGGCGATTGTTGGTATTCATTATGGACATCATTGTGGGTCCCACATTAGCAATCCTACCTCCAAGTTATGTTAGTCTGAAAGAGGTTGGACGCATATAAAAGCTGTTGTCTTATAATAAAACATTACTTTTAATTTTTAAATTTAATTTGAAATGTGGATTCCCAATTTAAGATTGTTTCTACACTACTAGACTCCAGCGTGATAATTTAGACACTTCTCATCTTTTAAGTGACATCCTTTGAACAAGAGCTGTGTTTGATTATGGGGAATTTGCCAGAAGCAGAGAAGCGATACACTGTTTAAGAAAAGGAAAGCAAGAAAGAGTGGTGATCCAGGAAGCTGCTGTGAAATGTGTCGAAGAATTAGTAGATTGTAAAGAAGATTTCTTTCTTTTGCCTTTTATCGTGCACGGGTTACATTTACACTCTGACAGGGTTGTTATTCTTCTGATTATTGACCATATAAAGCTAATGGATTTTGTTTGCATACACCGCATCTTGGCCTGGATTGATATCACGTTTTCATTAGGGGTTTCCTTGCTTGATGACACATGATCAATAATTCATTGATCTTGATGTGTTTTATTCATAAGTCTTACAGTGCAGAGGGGGATCATTGCAGAGATTTTTTTTGCAGGCTTTGACGACCACTCAATGGAGGCGAATGATTCCTTCTTAATATGTGATGAGAGCAGCAGGCTAAAGTAATAAAACAGTCTATATCTATACTGATGACCTGCACAACGCTTCAAGTTCACACAAACTCACAAGCTGCAAAAGTCAACAGCAGTACAACGATAAATCTCTGTTGGTGTTTGGAGTCCATCTAATCACTCCTGAGGCACATGTAAGCAGTTCATGTGAGCACCTCTGCCAAAGAATTATGTTGCAACAAAGAGAAGCTTAATGGGCCATTTGCTGCCTAAAAGTAGGCCAAATTACAAACACTTTTTTTCCAGCGACATAATAATGCACAGGAATAATCTATTCTTAAAATTAATATTTAACTGCCCTGAACTGTTTCTTTTTATAACTGAGCAAACAGATTGAGGTTCATATAAATAGCACTAAATAAATAAAAAAAAAGTAAACCAGAGCAGAAACACAGACTTTTATTAATCCATGAGTCACTAAATGACCAAACAGTATCTATTAAAATCAACCAGAGCTTAATGAATCACCTAGATACATCTTCTCACAGGAGATGTAGTGAAACAGTCAACAGTAGGGTGACCAGGTGCTCACAATCCAAATGTGGGACACTGCAGTACACGCTACTTTAATGCTGAGACGTGGGCTAAATTTCGAAATAATGTCCATCTAACCCTGAAACATTAATATTTCTATTAAGACCAAGCTAATAACTACATGAATAACAATTTGATTTAGTTGCAGACAGTATGCACATTTATGTTTTGTTTTTTTCTCTCGATCAGGGACGGCCAGTGGCATAGGCAGTATAGGCAAATGCTAGGGGCGCCAGCAATCATGGGGGCGCCAGCACAGCTATCTTCTTTGTATAAAAGAATTTCCAGACTTAAATTCAGTAATGTTACAAAAGAATCCTGCAAAACATGACTATAACCTATTAAAGGCTCTATTTTCTTGCACTCGGCTTGACCCTGAAGGGGGCATGGTCACAACATCAACTTTGTCCTCCCCACCCGCTTATTTGTAGACGAGATGGACAGGCTGCTTAAATGATACTGACCAACAGTACGCTAAATAACAGGTATCATGTCAAAAAAGCCAAAGCCTTCAGGAGCCCAGGGGTGAAAGAGAAGAAGAGAAGAGGAGGAGAAACGCCAAAAAGACAGGTATGTGCGTGATGTTATTTAGAATTTTACTCGCAGTTATGCTAGCTTGTTATCGGTTGGTAGTCAAGTTTGACTGTGTTAGTCCTAACTTCTAATAAAGTTAACTTCAGTGATTTTCACTACTTTTTAACTAGGTAATCAAACATTTATATAAATGTATATAAAATAACAAGGTGTAGAATTACAGATTTTCTTTAGTGAGGCAGGTATCGTTAGAGTCGTTAGAGAAAATAATCCTAGGAACCTCTGGAATCAAGCTTTTTAAGCGTTTGCTTTATTATAAATAAATATTCACTACCACTAACTTGACTGATGTAAGTGACTAACCTTGATTTTTTATTTATTTTATTTTATTATAGGTTCCTGTGATATACATATAGTTAAATCTTCAATTTATATTCATGGATCTTTGCATTTATTGTTTTTATTTTTTTTATTAATTCGAATTTAACTAAAGTGTTTATTTGCAGGTTGTTGTTTTTTTCTACAAAAATAAAGTCACATAAACATAGAACTGTATGATAGTTTCATTTGAGTATGTCAAAATTGTTATTGGTGCTGGAATATAAGGGGCACCAGATGAAATCTTGCCTAGGGCACCAAATTGGTCAGGGCTGACTCTGCTCCCAATAATTGAATTTTTCCAATTCAAAAGACAAGCAAAGCATTTGTCAAAAAAAAAAAAAATACTCGTAAAACTATTAAAAATGTGCTTATAAAAATTCAAAAAAGAAACCCCAACTTTCTCAGAGCTTGTGAAAAATTGGGATTGTTTACATTTAGAGTAACCACTATTTTGTGCGTTCAGTGCATGTTCTCAACTATTAAAAGTCAACTAATTTATGCCCAATAACATGAAAAGACACAACATTTTAACTTTCTTGTAGGTTTTAAATCATGGTGTGTGTCCTTTCACATCATACTCATGCTGGATCAAGTTCTCAAAACCCTTGCTGTGAATCACCCAGGACTGGTTTTGATCTTAAAAAACATGTTACCATATTTGTTTTTATGTCAGACGTGTTGTTTTTGAGTAATTTACTATAATACAGTTTTTTACTGCTTCTCATTATACTTGTTAACTTGTTCTTGTATTTCTTATATCTATTTTCAGTTTCTTTAATTTTAAATTTTATAAATTCTTTATACAACACATTTTTCTTTTTACAGGCATTTTGTAACCCCTTTGTTATCCAGGGCTTTTCATCATATTTACTGTTGTTAACCTTAACAACTGGGGGACAATGTTTGTTGTACAGGTCCGTTTTACAGCCCAATATGAATGAAGAGAGACGTGTCATTGGAGTGGCTACACTGCAAAAAACTGAAATCTTTTCAAGTGTTTTTGTCTTTTTTTTAAATAAAAATTGTCTTATTATACTCGATATGAGCCACTTTCAACTTATCAATCCAGAAAAATGTCTTGTTTCAAGTTAGCAGAGTACAACAATGAGGTTTGAATCGCTTGTAACCAGTAAAAAAAATCTGCCAAAGGAACAAGAAAAAATTGCTTGAAAATTTCCTTGAGACTAGAACAATGTCTTAATACAAGTAACTTTTGTCTTGTTCCATTGGCAGATTTTTTTTAGTGGTTACGAGCAATTCAGACCTCGTTTTTGTCCTTAAATAACTTTAAACAAGACATTTTTTCTGGATTGGTCATGTGAATTTGGCTCATGTTGAGTCTAAAAATGAATTTTCTACTGAAAATCAGACAAAAACACTTTATAAGATTTCAGTTTTTGCAGTGTAACAAGGAGCTCCTCCGTCTGTGACTCCAGCTGTGGGTCAGTCATGCAGCTCGTTGGACTGAACACGCAGCCGATGTAAGTTGACAATCGCAGTCAATACACAATGGAACAGAGTCGCACTGCAGATGTATCTGGTGTATTTCAGCCGTAAGACCTGCATGAAAAAAATATTCAGCTATAGAGCCTATAATGCTGAACTCAATCTAAGGATTTGGCACATGAGTGTGACCGCTGGAGGCCTAGTGGTCTGGATCCTGCCCCGTGAGGTGTGCCCTCGAATGGGTGGTCCAGGTTTGAATCCAGCCAGTGGCCTGTTTCCTGTGTGTCTTCCCCCCACTCTCACTCTGTTTCTTACTCTATCCACTGTCTTATCCTCCCGAATTAAAGGCATAAAAAGCCTAAAAAATAACGTAGAAAAAAGTACAACTGCTAACTCTGCCTGAGGACAAACCCATGTCTACGATTCTGAGGGAGTGGACAAGCATTGCAGAGCATGTCCTCATTAAGTAAGTTCAAGCGCAAAATTGTTTCAAGTGACTTTCAAACATCAACAACAGGAGAGTCTTTTGCCAAAGTTTTACCTCAAACCCCTAGCGGCTCTATCCCACTCATAAGGAAACTTAAGAAAATAACATCAGTGTAACATCTTAACAACTAACGATGAAAGGATTGGATCAAATTATAGCAGAACTGTTGTGAACAAACATCCATTCGCTCAAAATGTCTTTTTTAAGATTCCAGGTGTGGTATCTGTCTCAGGCTGATACACCAGAATGAGAAGCACTTTCTCTTGCAGTGTTTTGTGCCTGCTGTGAAGAAACTCCCATGTGCCCTCTTGTCTGGCTCCCTGCTTGGATGCCTGGATGCTGCAGGATGATGAGGTGAAATCGTCTGGTAATTGTGTGTGTGTGTGTGTGTGTGTGTGTGTGTGTGTGTGTGTGTGTGTGTGTGTGTGTGTGTGTGTGTGTGTGTGTGTGTGTGTGTGTGTGCCTCTAAAAGTGTGTGAAAAGTAAAGTAAAAATGAAAAAGAGAGAAATCAAAAACCTGCTGACAGCACAGGATGAGAAATCAAAAAGATAACCACAACATAACCCGTGTCGAAACGCAGAGCTTCACAGTACTTCACTGAATGAATATTCAAACAGATTCCTGAGTGTGTGTCTATGTCCCCACACGATTACAATTGCAATAAATTTTGAAAGTGCTTCTCCACAGGATATGGACAGCGAGCATCTATGGAGCATTGTTAAAGTAATATCCATTGCAAATCAAGTGTAGCATCTGTTGATTACACCCACCAAGTTGAATAAAAGAATAATTAAACTGTTTGTGGCGCTGAATCTCGAGGACTACAAGCATTTACTTCTGAGTTGGAAAATAAAGGTGCCCTTTTCTTAATTTGTTACTAATGTTGTTGAAGCTATTCCCTGGCATCTTTGTTTAAATCTGTGATTCAAATTAGATGTTGAAAGAACCCTGTTATTTTTCAATATGAAAATATGAATATGAAAATAGCAAAATGTCCCCTCTACATTTGTTCTTCAGAACTTTCTGGATGATATTACACCTGATGAAACTGGGGTTCGTTTTCTCTTTTTTCCTTTTTGAAATGAAAATCTGTTTGTTTCAATATCCCCGTTGATAATTTAGATCAAATAAAGGGAAGTTGAATTATGGGCCACGCGCTGATTCTGATTTTATCATTTAATTTTTTTGATCATAGTGATCCGTAAAATGTAGCTTCTCTGTCAAGAGAGCGTAGATGAAACCTGTTTCATGGTAGATGTGCATGCGATGATGGACGGCTACATTTTATTCAAAGGAGCCAAACAACTCTTGAATTGGCAGGATCTTTCAAGTACGTTCATTTTCATCTAGAATACACTGTATGTTTCTCGTTAAGTTGTAGAACATATGGCGTCTTTTAGCTGGAAATGAACATAAGGCCGTGAAAAGTAGGGGTGCTGAGGGCACTGAGGTCTGGTCCTCCTTTGATCCATTTAGAACACGTGCACAGTGGCGCTCTGTCTGGTGTTCGCTGCGCTTTCATGCAGCCAACTCTGCTCTAAAATCTGCATTTAAGGGATAAGTTCGGTTTATACAGCTTTTACATTGTTTAGGGGCAAGCATAAACAAAGTCTTCGTTAGTTCAGAGGTCATTACAGCCACACAGCGCTGTCTGGAGTGACACAGACTGCAGCAGAGGACTAACCTGGAGCGGACCATGATGGAATATTGGTGAAAAACACGAGTTTTTGGACGATTAATGCAGTTTTAGGAGCGGCACTGTCTATGCCCTGATGAATCCCATTATACGGACGTCCACTGCACGATTTTGGATCTATCTCCCGAAGCACTGCTTGGATCAGGAAAGCCTTCTGGGTGAGTATTTTGTTCTACTTCATTCTATAAACAATGTAAAAGCTGTATAAACCAAACTTATCGTTTAACAGATAATTTTTGGTAATGCCCAAACAAACACTGCTCCAACTTGAATATTTCGTATGTGCAGCCTCCATGAGCCACTGTTTGAATGTTTTGTCATGAGATCAATCAGATTATATTTTAATATTTATAACATCGTCATGCTGAGGGACTCAGCTTAATTTAACTGTTCATGAAGTGTTCGATTGTGTGTTTTACGACTGAAAATGAACAAGAATATATTTTAAAGTGGTTACAAAATGTTAGGTTGGAGCTTCATGTGAGCCATGTTCCTGCGTCAAAGGTGAGCTCCGCTGCTTTCTTGATAAAACTACTCCCCTATTGAACAAACCAGATACTTAAAACCAAAGCCTTTATACACTGCTAACAAACCAAGACCAGCAATCACTTCATTAACTGAAGGCAGAAAACTCTAACCTTGCAGAGCAGATGGACCTGCCTGATTCAGTTTCTGAAATCCTGCAGATCCATCTTGCCAGGCTCCATTGACCAATGAATTCACCCGGCTAAATTCTGACCAGCCCAATCAGGGAAGAGAGGCGGGAGCTGTGGGAGCAGTGGGAGTGATGAGCAGATGTGATGTCAGCAGAATTTCATACTTGTCAGCATTCCTTTGATTCTTAAGTTAACTTTACAAAAACAGCAGCAGTCGTCTAACACCATCATCACAGCTGTTTATCGAGTTCCTGTAGTTGTTTGTCGACTGTTTCTCAGCAGCGGCGCACATAAGCTAGGTCATATCGTGGCTTGATACGGATTGGTCCATGGTGAGTGTGTCAATCAGAACAGTCCAATCACCAGCTGCTGATTTTTTTGAAGGTACTGCCCCTGAAAACAAATCCGAAGAGCTTCTACCCAGATGGACCAGTGAAATATTTCCATGGCAGATATATGAAACTGTCCGTCTGGCGTGTCAGGTTTAGAAAACTCCACAGAACTTTTGTGGCAGAACACTGCAATCTAAATGCTGACAAAACAAACAATTGACTCACAGCCCATAGATATGTTCATTTCCATCTAAAAAATGCCATGTTTTACAACTTAATGAGGAACATACAGCATATTTTAGAAGTAAATCAATGTACTTGGGGGATCTTGCCAATTTTTTCAGTTGTCATGTCACATGTCATCATCTTTAAGAGTCATTTGTTTGGCTCCTTTGAATAAAATGTAGCTGTCCATCATCGCGTGCACAACTACCATCAAACAGTCCTCATCTACGCTCTCTTGACAGAGAAGCTACAACTTCAGGGACATGGCCCTTAATTCAACTTCCCTTTATGTGATCTATATTATCTAACGGAATATTAATAAACAAACAGATTTTCATTTTTTTGTTATCATTTTGAAAAGAAAAAAAAGGGAAAATTAACTGTTTTTCAATGTTTTGTTTGTTGATTCATAATTGAATATCAACTGAACAAATGATACACAGATTCTTGTACCCCTTTATACATTATGACCATTAACAATTTTAAGCTGAGTTGATCCATTTGTACTTTTTGTTGCAGCTCACTGGAGCAGCTCAGGAAAAGTCAAGAAACTTGAGTCATAAAGGTGTCCATGCTGGCAGCAGATTTGCCATTTTCAACATTTCTGAAATATATTTTCAGAGAAAAGGATTGATTCCTGCCCCTAACAGAAAAACTCAGCCCCCAGTAGTTCACCTGTTTTGAGGTGTAACTCGGTGTATTTTCTGTAGTTCTGCCTGATACTGAGCCATCGTATGACGATTCCCTTCAAAAGACAAAGGCGATAAAGATAGACTTGTTGACAAGTTGGATTATCGCCATATGTGTGGGCTCAGACTGCAAAACAAAAGAGCCTGGCAGAGCTGAGCTCATCTCTCTGAGGTAGAGTGCATTGCCTGCTGGCTGGTGAAGAGCTGTAAACCTGTTGTGGGTCCCAACCTGGTGCAGTGTCAACTGAGCCATGTGGAACATGACCAACTTTGGAGCCAATCACTGTCATTATAGCTGAAGAAACCTGACTTGTAGTGACTTTTTAGGCTCGCAAGTGCCATCTTTTCTCATCTGGGGAAATATGTGGGCTGCTCGGTTACCCAAACGGTTTTGATAGACAAACCCTCTAAGGCTTATCTACGCTCTACCAGGTGCTTTTGCCAGTTTTTCTGGAACAGATACAGACCAAATGTTGCAGTATCACCTGAAACAGTTTCAAAAGTGTCTGCAGTAGTTCAAGCCAGACCAGCAACACTCAGTGAAGAGGAATATGACAGAACTTTTTGAGCCATAAATATGATGTTACTGTGGCCCGGTACAAGAACTGACAACTACGATAGAAGAGCTGCACAGAGGTGAGAGTACTGAACAAGTCACCTGACAATTCAGCTATCACTAATATTTATAACGGTAAAGCCAAACTTATTTCTACTATCCCCAAGAGCTTTGTTGTTGTTGCACTTGGTTAAACATTAGATTACTGTAAAAAGATTTATTATTATTAACTTGTGAAAAAAGGAAGAAAAAAACCCCCACATTTTTTCACATGATGAACATGACCAAATGCAGTTTTTCTCTAATTAATATTTCAGACAGCAAAACACTGAACTGTATAACCAAGGATCAAACAGATGTTGAATATTAACATGTGAAGTAGGCTTATAATAGTTATCTACACAAACAAATGGTCATACCCGGTGAGGCTCAAACTCTAAAATCCAGAGCAGATGTTTATGGACTTATATCAAACTATTTAGCCTGGAAGATTTAAAAAAAAAACAGTCTTTCCAGTCATCAAAGGCTTCACATTTTCCTACTGACCCTATTATGTAGTCCTTGCTCTCACATGACATATTATTTCAAATGCTGGCGCTATCTAAGTTGCTTTAATTTTAGCCACATTGTAATCTCTGTCTTTTTTTGTAGTCATGCCATGAGTCAAACTATCCTCGGGGACAGGGCCAGGCTTGCGAGAACGGCCCTGACCTTTGTCACCATATGCCTCTCAAAAATACCAGTGATCTGCATTCATTCAGTGTAGATTTCCATATGGCACCAGCAGCAGGCTAACAGAAAGTAGTGGGCCCTCTGACTACTTCTTCACCTTTTCTATTTATTTGGCTCCCAGGTGTGGTACCTTCTTCTGACCTACATCTGGCTGTTTGGTCTCCTGACCTTGGCTCCATGCCTGTCGACAGTGTCTAATGATTCTTTGGCCATAGATTGGCTTCCTCACCTTCTGCCCATTGATTGTGGTCATTTTATACCTGAACACAGTCATTAATCTGATTATGACTGTGTCTGGGCTCAGTTCATTAGTCTGGCCCAGCTGTAATACAGGCAGATGTCTGCAGGGTTATAAGGATTCATCATAGAGCCACTGAGGCTTGAAGAGCATACCAGGTAGGACACCAAACATACGTATACACATACAGACAAACACAGACATAGAAATAAAGGCTGAGCAGGATTAGTTCTCACTGTCTGCAGTAAACAAAGAAGCCTCTATCAACGATGTATGAGTGTGGTGTAAACAGGTGGCAATGAAAGACAGCTGTATTTAAAATAGTGAAAGACAAAGCCTGACTGTGTCTGGCTCAAGGTGTTTTATCACTGCTTCATTAGAAATCCTTCATTACTGCAAAGACCTACTCAAAGTCCTGCCAACATGGAGAACAGTCAGACTATAATGAGTCAACAATTACATTTATGTTCATTTAAAGTTTATAAAGTGCGAACACACTGAAGCAAACAAAATAAAATCTTATAAAGATATCATTATATCCAATTAAGCTCCTACTTCTATTTGGGAATCTGCACACAAAACAAGATATTGAACGTAAATATTGAAAACACTTCCTGCAAAAGTTTCAAATCTGAGTGGTCATGGTCTCCTGAGTAGATCAGGGGAAGTAAAATCACCCACACCACAGGAAAATCTTAAAAAATTATCACAAGAACTATTGAAAAATCAGGATTCTGTTGTCATAAAGAAGAACTAGACCAAAATAAATTGAATATTTTGACTATAACTGATTTTAATTGCCAATAGGCACAAAGCTAAACAAAGAAATTTTAAGTTAAGTGTTCAAAAAAGTCAAAAGGCTTCATTTCACAAAATCAACAGATGAGAAGGACACACATTTTATACGTTTATACAAAAGGGATACACACTCCAGGGCTGTGCACATTCACACTGTGTATCAAATCTTAATGTCAAACCTTGAAGTGTCTTTATGTAGTTCGATTTAGCAGACAGTGTGAATGAAACAAACATTTGAATCTTAGTCTTGTTGGTGAGTAAAAGTAATCCAGAGTTGAAACCTGCAGTTTAAAAGCTAGTCAGGTGCTGTAGTATCTTTAGTATCTTCTGGTGCTTCAGGCCTCGTCTGGATGGGCCCCTTATTCCTCTGCCTAAACACTTCATCAGTGAATTTTCTAATACCTTGATATTTGACTAGTGAGGAAGAAGACGCCAATCAGCCAAGGAGTTCAGTCAGCCTGAATCCAAAAACTTTGTTCAAAACAAGCCATCTTGAACAAAGTGAGCTCCCTAGGTCTGCAGTGAATCAGCTAACTCCATCTTTCTAGGCCTCTAATAGCCTAAGAGCCTCCCCCAAACCCAAAGACTTCAGAAAAAGCTGCAGGGAAACCTCTACAGACCCTAAGAAAAAACCTCTAATGACCTTCTCTCCGAGAAGGAAGCATCTCAATCTTGGTGTTGGGCGTTCCAGATGATCTGCAAGAAATCCCTTTCCTCAGTACAACACAGTGACTGGCTCTTCTTTTCTGAGCAAAAGAAGCAGTCCTTCTTGGGTCCATATTTGGAAGCTGTGCATCGGTAGTCAGTTTGGAGTTCATAATTGAAACTCCTGTTGCAACCTGAGTTGGAGCAGGCTCAGATTCAGTGTCCTCAGATGTTTCCTTGTTATTTCTGTCACAGCTTGCCTTGGATCTGCATGTCAGCCGACACTTCAGGAGGTAGACTGGCGGAACTTAATCATGTCCTCATTTGTCAGTCAGAAAGAGGAAACCTTTAAATGTGAAAATGTTTCTCAGAATCCAGAGATCCTTTAAGGTCTTATTGATCTAAACAGCAACGTTACAACATTCAGCAAGCTCATCCATTAGGCAGTGTCCAGCTTCATCTCCTGTACTCTTGAAGACATTGCCCAATGTCTGTCACCTGTCATTCTGTTATTTACAATTCTGTTTCCTCCTATCCCAAAGCTGAGGGGGCAGGAGAGACAACTGGCAGCTAAGTTTAAGCTGATAGACATTCTTTAGTTTAGCCTGTTGACTGCTATAAGTAAGATGCTGTTCAATTCTTGAGTTTAAAAAATAATACAACAGTAACTACAAGAGGAGTCACTAGTTTACATTATGATTTATTTAAGGTCAGGTCAGAAAATATCTGCAAGGCAAATGTGGACTTCACATAACAATGATGTGATCCATTACTTAGGTTTTCCATCCAGTTGTTTGAAAGATGACTTTGTCCAGGTAAGAGAATTCGAATCAATACAATAATACAATGCACCACTAAACTTAGAAAAAAAAAATTAGAGGGAAAAATAACGATAAATTTTTTTTTAAAATTCTAATTCCAAATCCCTGAGAAATGACAAAAAAAGAGGCAAATAATGGGAAAGAGAAACAAAGATTTAGATCATTAGGAAGCCTCAATAATGGGATCATTCGCATTAAAAATTAAAGAGGCCTCTTACATGCTTCCAAGACTCCTGATTTTTACAGACCAGAAAGGCCAATAAAAGGATGAGCAACCAAAATATCCCATGGCTCTGCAAGGTAAATGGACCCTCTACTAGAATATTCCATCACTGTCTCTTCATCAGAAAGCATGTCAGTTGGGGTTAAAAGCTCTTCAAAATGCTCCCTCCATCTTCCAACAATAGCCTCTCCAAATGGGATTAGTAATACAGGACAATGGTGGTAATGTAATTTAGTACATTTGCACGTCAATGATTTTATTGAATGATCTGGACAGCATATGAAGTATGCAGTGCTTTACTACTCTAATAAATTACTGAGAGGTTATACCACTCCTGGCAGGCTTTATAATATGTCTGTGATACAAAGGATGCTGTTAGAAACCATTTTAAGATTGATCTAGATGGCAATGTTTACAAAGTTATGACAGGTATTCCTCCCACCACAGTCTCTCCTTAAAAGGCTTGGATGAAGTGAGACTCAATGGTATTTCAAAGCAGTTGAAATCATATATATATATATATTTATGTGTGTGTGTGTGTGTGTGTGTGTGTGTGTGTGTGTGTGTATGTTGGCTGGCTTTAATTCAATCTCTGATTTATCATCAACAACTCAAAGGGCATATTGCAGGTTAAAGACAACTGTTAAGAAATTGATAAGAAAATAACTTAAAAACAGTATCCTGAAAGAAATTCTGAAATTCATAAACCACAGGGTCCCCTGGAGACATTTTAGTACAGGTTTTTGTATTTTTGCACAAAAAAACGGCATTTGAACTAGGTATGGGTACCTTTCATATTTGAAACGATATGGTACAGATGCCTGATACCTGGCAATCGGTACCTGTACTTAACGGTACCAATTTTTTGTACTTTTTCATGTTTATGTGGTAAAAAATATCAATTTATTTAATACTTTTTTTTTTTCAATTTAACATGTTTATTCCTTAGTTTATAACCCCTGCAATTCTGTATCCATGTTAAGCATGGAAAATCACCTACTCTTCCGCTCCCTCACAGTCACAAGGATGCATTTAGGTACCTAAACATGGTACCTTTCAATTCTACGTGAGTCGTTACTCAGTACTTTTGACAGAATAACATGACATGATGTCATTAATTAACATGGATTAGACTGTCACTCCTGGTAGTGCTGCTGCTGCCGGTGAAGCTGGAGTTTTCTGACAGGACAGTAGCTGCGTCAGTCTCACTCGGCTCCGTTATCCTATCCTGGACTCCATCCATAGACTTTATAAAATAGGCTCCATCTTTTCAATTTTTCTGTCAAGAAATGGGCACCAAGGACAACTACATTTTTTGTGACCAATGCAGAAATAAAGTCCCGTCTTGTCAGGTGCACAAAATGAACCAGAGCACGAAAGCTAACGAAAGCTAGTGGACTTGATGTCCTGTTAAGCTAGTATTTCTGCATCCATGCATCCAAACACATTTTAATCATCTTAATGAACAGTCAAACTAAATAATACTTTGGAAGAAACAAAATAAACACGACCTGAAATGCCCGATCTCACTCAAGCCAACCAGTTATTCACATTGGCTCAGAGCAGGGTAAGGGAATGCGAGTCCCTATTGTAACGTCATAAGATGTGATGTTGAAAAAAGAGCGTTTTGAACAGCTATACCCAAAACAGCCACTTCTTCCTCTAAACTTGTGCTTTTTTTTGCTGAATAACATGTAAAAACAACAATTGACTTACTCTACAGCCATTATCAGACGATGCTAATTGTTAATCTCCAAAAAAATTAACCTGCAATATTCCCTTTAACTTAAAAACGTTATCATTTGTTTTGGCCTTGTGGCTATCTTCATAGAATTTTTAATCTAAATCTTAGCTTTTACATAGTTTTCCTGATTGCACTGATTCCCCTAACTTCCATTTTTGATATCCGTACATTTTTTAACATTGTAGAACCTCCTCTTCCTGGGGTTTTTGTTCAGGCTTTGTTCATTTTTCAGCAGCATGCTGAATCTGAATCTGAAATGCTATGCCACCATAGATGACAGCAAACACAACAGAATCTCACCTGGATGAAATGGAACAAGCGCACATGCAAGGGGTAAAAAAAAAACACAAATAAACACTGTTATACTGCATTCTGCTGTCATTTATGGTGTTTGGTATTTTGCTGCTGCAGAGCTCAGGCACTGCTCAAACACACAGAAGGATTGGAAGGGTCAGAGAAGACTGTTTTGTAGGTACAGAGGCCTTATTTAGTCAGACAAGAGTCAAGCTGGCTCCATGCTTCAGGGAAGGAGACGTAGCAAACCCTCATACACTTGAGAAAGAAAGTGGGTACATATTCCATTTTGCAACAAACCAACCTTGCTTTGGGGAATTGATCATTAGCCCATTTGCATAGACAATGATGACCGTCAGTGCTGCTCAGACTTATTCAAAGTCCCAAACTTGTGCTAAAGCTGTGGCAGTACATTTTCCTTCTAGCTACACTCTCCTCTCTACACATCAGTGATGAATAATATTGTGTTTATCAGGCCAGTTGAGAATATATCATTGTTTGTTATTCTGATAAGTTCTCAGTTTTATCTGATGAAAACAACCAATACAATTTGCTTTCATTGACTTATTAACAAGATTACACACTTTGACACAGCAGGTGGTGATAAGACAGTATAAATGACATTACCTGTGGATGTTTATTACTGTACCAGAGATACAAGGATAGCTCAATAGCATCTCATGAAATATGTGCCACTTGTATTCAGAGGTCAGGGAAATATTCCTTGAGTTTTAACCATAGACGGTGTAATATATTGACAACCTATCCGTTCCTGAAATGAAGTTTTTAATCAAGTGACAACAGGAGCAGTGTTGGAAATGTTAAACCTAACTCCATTCAAGTTTAATGAAGGAAAAGAGGCAGTCCTTAAGCTACAGGGTGAACACTTGTTAATGTAGTAATCCCTTATATGGGTAAAACCTTGCACTGTAAAAAAAATAATGGACATCATCTTGCTCAGCTCAAATTAGGTAGCCACAAAAACTGCTCCCTCTGGTGGCTGGCTGCAGTATAGGTCAAAAAAAGCTGTCTCTCCAGTCATCCCAGATGGGCTATGGTCAAACTTTAAAAAATTAATACCCCTCGTAGAAATCGTGTGTGATCCATGACTTATGATCACCGCAAGCGCATCTCTCGACAATCATTGTAAACAAAACAGGGGTGTTAGAGGGCTGTCAGGCCAAAAAGACTTACCATTAGTCTAAAAGTCTCTAAAGTTGTAGCAGTGCTCTCTGCGTGTCATTGTGCTGACTCTAATGAGATCGCGCTTCATGTAAACAGACGCTTCATGTTGACGTGAGCGTGTGATACCTGCCAAAGTCTGGTTCATATTGGGGTAGTGTGACTGCTGGCCGTACTCTCCAGCTGGGGAAAAGCGCTGCAGGGGGCAATCACGCTTCAGCACAGCATGGTTTGGATGGCCAGTGTGACCGCGCCCTTATTCACCCATTTACACCGCTTATGGTAGAGGGAGTTCTGAGGAGGAGCAATCAGTTTTAAGAGCAGTGTCTTGGTCAAGGACAATATGGCCCATGACTGCAGAAGCTGGAATCGAACCCTTGGCCTTCAGATTGAGAAGCAGCAACTCTACCACCGAGCCACAGCCACCTGACGATGATGTTCTGAATATAGAAAAGCAATCTATAATGGCACCTCTGACAAAACATTCAAGTAGTAACTGATCGAGAATTCACACATATTCTAGTTTGCACAGTGCTTGTGCTTGTGTTAGTACATCACCAAATGATTATCTGTTAAATGCAGAATTTAAAAAACAGATGGTTACGTGAAGGCATTCAGCAAACACTGGACAGAGCGCCACAGTAAACACAGCACCTGCAGGGTGGAGGACACATATAGGGGATACTTAGCTGCTTTGCATGTTACTGAAGTGGTTGTACAAAAAATAATTAATCATATTGTAACAAATAATAAAACCACTGTGCCCTTCTGTTACAGTCTATGCCGCTATTTGTCAACTACCAGCAGTTTTATGGTGGGGTGTTGTCTTTTATGTTACTCGGTGCATGGTTGGACTTCATTAATGTATCAAGCCACCTTAAAGTCAAAACAATATCAGACCATTTCGTTTGCTTTACGGTCTTTCCAGCATGGGTTTCAATGAAAATCAGATATTGAACACTTCATCTCCAGGAGATGTGTGCGTTATATGTGCTTCGCTGCCCCCCCCAAACAGTTTCATCAGCATCCCCAGTTAAAAGCATCTTACGGCTGTTACGGTGTCTGACATGACAGTGGAAACCTTTCCTACAGTTCAAACCACACCGCCAACCCTTTTAGTCCTGTCTCTGAATTTTAATTCCAACCCTGTCTGATAAACCCTGTTGATGATCCCCTTGTTGATGAAGTCCTGTTTGTGTTTGCATCTCTATTTGTGACTCCTCATGGTGATTGTTGATTGAGATTATTGCCATGATTCTGTGGTAAATAAGAGACTGAGTGTTTCACTTAAGCCTCTCTCATTCTTCACAGTTTGTCACAAACATTTCTGAGAGTTATTCAAGTTTCCGTTTGTACCTTTACACTTCAAGGAAGATTCAAAGATTTTATGTGTTTTTCTGCAATTTTCTTGAATAGCCCTAGATCTTACACAACTACTTTGTATCCAAGATAGAGGGAGTCTAAATAAATTGGGCACGGTGGTCAAATGATGAGCCCATTTTGAATCAATAGAAGACTGCACCCTTGCAACAGCTTTTTCATTTGACATTTTAAAAGGACGTGTTTGCTTGCAGGGCAAGAGAATAGGGGCTATTGTTCCTTTGTGGTGCTAAGATTGTTTATCGACTGGGCGAGCGCAGCCCTCCGTCAGTGTTCGAGTCCTCTGGAGACAACAGCACACGCCTGTTCGTCTGTGCATCAATACACCAGTTGCATCAGAGGAGGGAGGCTCAGACAACTTTTACTAGCAATGCAAACACGTACATGCTGCATGCCTAGCAAATAGAGTACACACACACACACACACACACACACACACACACACACACACACACACACACACACACACACAGTTACCTCAAAAAGGCAATCGGACCTCCAAGGAAGGAACAATCTCTCACAGCCGTGTAGTCAAACCTGATGCAAGCCCTGAGCAAACCATTGTAACAACCTTGAATTGTGTCTCCATGACGGGCGACTAAAGATGAGAATTGTTCTACTCAGATTCACACTGAGTTTCAAGAAAAGTTGTTTTTTTATTCTCTTTTTTAAACTGGCAGGTCTGGCTGCAAATCAGGGTGACTGTGGCACACAAAAATCCACTGTGAGACCTGAAATGTCTTAATATCACTCTTAAATAGATTTATTTTAGTGAGGTAATTGCTAATGACCAAATCTTTTTTTAATAAAGAATTTTTTTTTTGACAACAAAAATAAAATAAAAAAAAAATAAAATAAAATAAAAGGTTTGTTTCTTTTTTAACAGATATGCCTTTGAGATTTTTTTTTCTGTATCTCACATCAAAATATATTTAACATGTGTTACTGAAGCACTTGTGGTACCAGTGTTTACCATTTAAAGCATAGGGAGCAACCTACATTATGTTAGTCATCAGGTCATCTAGCTTGCTTCAAAAACAACCATCAGCTCCTCTTTTTTTCCGGCAAAACACAGAATCAAAGAGTGAACCGATGTTAAACTGGATTGCAGAGTAAAGCTACCATCAGCAGCGCTAGCACTACAAGCCTTTGGTCTTCCTTGCCTGTGTTGGTGGTTATACAGCATTTTAACCACACAATATACTCTCACCAGCAACTGTATTAGGTACACCTGTCCAACTGCTCGTTAAGGCAAATTACAAATCAGCCAATCACATGGCAGCAGCTCAATGCATTTAGGTATGTAGACATGGTCAAGATGTCAGTTCAGACCGAGCATCAGAATGGGGAAGAAAGGTGATTTAAGGGACTTTGAACGTGTCATGGTTGTTGGTGCCAGACGGACTGAGTATTGTCTGGGTATTTCAGAAACCTCTGATCTACTGGGATTTTAACCAACAACCATCTCTAGGGTTTACAGAGAATGGTCCCAAAAAGAGAAAATATCCAGTGAGCAGCAGTTCTGTGGGACAAAATGTCCTGTTGATGCCAGAGGTCAGAGGAGAATGGACAGACTGGTTGGAGCTGATAGAAAGGCAACAGTAACTCAAATAACCACTGGTTACAACCGAGGTCTGCAGAAGAGCATCTCTGAACACACAACACGTCCAACCTTGAGGCAGATGGGCTACAGCAGTAGAAGACCACACCAGGTGACCTTCCTGTCAGCTAAGAACAGGAAACTGAGGCTACAATTCACACAGCAACACCAAGACTGGACAATAGAAGATTGGAAAAACGTTGCCTGGTCTGATGAGTCTGGATTTCTGCTCCACATTCAGATGGTAGGGTCAGAATTTGGCGTCAACAACATGAAAGCATGGATCCATCCTGCTTTGTATCAACGGTTCAGGCTGCTGCTGGTGGTGTAATGGTGTGGGGGATATTTTCTTGGCTCACTTTGGGCCCCTTAGTACCAACTGAGCATGGTTTAAAGTTCACAGCCTACCTGAGTATTGTTGCTGACCATGTCCATCCCTTTATGAGCACAGTGTACCCATCTTCTGATGGCTACTTCCAGCAGGATGACGCTCCATGTCATAAAGCTGGAATCATCTCAGACTGCTTTCTTCAACATGACAATGAGTTCACTGTACTCAAATGTCCTCCACAGTCCCCAGATCTCAATCCAATAGATCACCTTTGGGATGTGGTGGAACGGGAGATTCTCATCATGGATGTTCAGCCGACAAATCTGCAGCAACTGTGTGATGCTATCATGTCAATATGGACCAAACTTTCTGAGGAATGTTTACAGTACCTTGTTGAATCTATGCCACCAAGGATTAAGGCAGTTCTGAAGGCAAAAGGGGGTCCAACCCCGTACAAACAAGGTGTACCTATTAAAGTGGCCCGAGAGTGTACATCCAAATTTCAATTTTCTCGATCAAAATACTGCCAAACTGAACCATGCTACAAGATTTGTCATCTGTGCTAATTAACAAGTGGGTAGTTGAGAAGTACAGTGTGTGGCCCCCCAAAATAATTGACCTCCCTTTACCCAACCCTTCTGAACCATCACACACCGAGCATGCACTGTAACACTTTAACCCCAGCAACCACCTCTACTCATTCTTTACACTCCCATCTGGACGCAGATGTTTATAAGTGTATGAAAATGTGTATGGCTATGTGTTTTCTGCGAGTGTATGGATATGGAGGTAACTTGTTTGTATCTATCTATCTATCTATCTATCTATCTATCTATCTATCTATCTATCTATCTATCTATTTTTTATCTATCTATCTATCTATCTATCTATCTATCTATCTATCTATATATCTATCTATCTATCTATCTATCTATCTATCTATCTATCTATCTATTTTTTATCTATCTATCTATCTATCTATCTATCTATCTATCTATCTATCTATCTATCTATCTATCTATCTATCTATCTGCGAAAGTTATGACCAGTATATCTGGCCTTTCAGTAATTCACGAGTAAGTTATTTAACTGACCAGTAGATGGAAACTTTGCATTCTAACTGTGATACAAACCTGACTGTGTAACTGGGTTAAAATTCTAAGGTGTCTTGTATTCAGGTCGATGAAGTACGATCCAGTTATCTCATTAACATCAGCAGCATTGGATAAGTTATACACTGTGCTGTTGGTTTGTACACTGAGGGGATGATTAAAGAAAATCTCAAACATGCGCTCACTCACGTAATTACAAATTAGCTAGTATTTGCATAAATAAAGCAGATCATGGATTATTAAAACATACCTCCTACCATGCCTATTCTTTATGCATTGCCCATTTTGCATTCAGAGCAGCATAAAGCAACTTCAAATTAATGCCATTCAATTCCATAGTCTAATCCCCGATATCATGATTAATATTCCCATGGCTTTTATTCACCTTATCAGCATAGCTCCATGTTGAGATAATTTGAGTCTTTTTACCACACTGACAAAGTTGCTGAGCCATTTGTAGCTATTGCTTGTGATATTTGACAGTTGACATTCAAACGCGGGACTTTCCACCAGGTTGTGGCTGCTGACTGTTATCTGTTTCAGCGAGGCTGAGCGAGGAGGTGCAAAGGTTGGGTGCTGCAGGCGAAGACAGATCTTCAAAACATAATGAGGGTTCTGCACGGCGTCTCTGTGCCTCATCCCTTAACAGAAAGGAGAAAAATACTTTTTTTTCTCCTTCCTGTCAGGTCTTTTGGTATGGCTTTTGGCTAATACACGGTGGTTTGAGTATAAAAAGATTATTCAGTAATTAGAATACCAAATGCTTTGTCCTTTGTGTTTCCTTTAACTCCTCCAAAATGAAGGACAGGTGCTACTAAGTCCTGTTAGCTGACCATTATGGATCACAGCTGCAATTTTTGAGAAGTGGAAAAACGTTAGAGACAAAAAAAAAAAGAAGAAGGACGAACTGAGGCACAACTAAGAAACTGTACCAGGAGTGTGTGTGCATGTGTGTGTGCTGGTGTGTGTTTGAAAGCTTTGATTGTTCTTACATGCTCGGCTGCACAGGATTTTGGGCAGGCAACCTTTCTGCTTCAAGTTCCAAGACTTCTTTTTCCCTTATCTCCCACTCTCTCTGCCAGTTTCTCATTCTTTTTTTTACCCTCTTCCTCCCTCAGTGTAGAAGCAGTATGCCTCAGCTAAGGTGAAACAGCGTGGATGTGATTTCTATAGCTCAGTTGGAGACCAGCATCTCATCACAAACCGGTCTCGGCTGGTTGGGTCAGCGAATCAAATCCTGGATAGCACAACCGAAACGATTTCAGTTTGGAGACCGGGGACCCTGCCTCACATCTCAGTCATTGGGGCACGTTCAATTGGACGCATTCGATTCAATCCAGCTCATATGTGGGAAGGAACAGAGAGATTGGTGATGAAAGGCGGCAGAGGATATGAAAAAAAAAAGCTTGACAGGCATGAAGACTTATGGAATATAACTGGTCATTCCCACATTGTTTTCATCTGAAACTACCAAAGAAAATGAAAACAGTCTCCATCTCGTTATTAATATGTGATCATGCTCATAATTAGCTGGATAAAAATCTGAACAAGGGGCACATGCTGAGGGAAAACTGTACCCAACAGTCTTAAATATGACATTTTTACTGAATTTTAACTGGGTTACCAAAGACAGAGTGAGTCATTCTAACAAACGCAGGCAGCCTGCTGTGTATGACATCACCACACGCTCCTCATATGCACCACTTTGTGCATTATTAATTAGGTGACTTCTTTCCTCTGAGTAGGAGGCAGTTAAGTGCTTCTCGCCCCTCAGCCTCAGGTTTTTTTCTCCCTTCAGCCGAACCGCCTGATTTTAAATATCACACAACACAAGTGCTCCACTCTAAGAGGTATTCACAGTACACCTGTGCAATAAAACTTCTCACAAGTCTGACAAAAACAATCATTAAAAGAGTATTTAGAGCTGCTGTTGTCAATACTTTCAGATTGTTTCAAATCAAGCTGTGTTAGTGAGAGCAGTTGGATGTTTTATTCCTTAAATGAATTTTGGTTTTCAGAGAACTTCTTCATCTTTAAAGGTGATGTTTTAGAAACAGCTTCTGGCTTTGCTGTTTCAGCTCTGTTTTTCTAACCTCAGTGCATTCTTTTCAGCTGTAGCTCCTGTTTTAACCAACAAACAGCAGCTGGACACTAAGTGAACACAGCAGAGCACTTTGTAGCAAAAGAGCGAAGTGTTTACCTTAGGAAGCCTTCATGACCTCTGAAGTTTGCAACTTCAGAAGCTACATGGCAACAATTCTGCTTTATCAGAGTTATAATATAACAAACCTGGACCCTTCCTGTGGTTCAGTTTGGTAATTTGTCTGCTCTAAGACATGTCTGTAATGTGTAACGTTAGTGAATCCTGGTTAGCTATGTCCTGCCAGTCATCTACCAATCAGAGCTAACGTAACCTCTCTCTTCATTTTATTGATAGACTCTGAAGTTTGAACAGACCACTGCAGAATAACTGCTGACTGTGGGTTGGAATCAACATTAGCACAAACAGTTTAGCCCCTGTGTTATAGAGTGATACAGCCCGAGCTAAAGGCTAATTAGCCTTTAGCTCCGGCTGTATCATTCTCCTGTTTATCTTTCTTGTGCTCTTCTGTTCTTTTTCTGTCTGACAGTTAGGCTCCTGAGTCCTAACCTTCCAGAGCAGATGAACCTGCCTGATTCAGTTTCTGAAATCCTGCAGATCCATCTTGCCAGGCTCCATTGACTAACAAATTCACCTGGTTAAATTCTAACCAGCCCAATCAAGGAAGAGCGGCGGGAGCAGCGGAAGTGACGTGCAGACCTCAAAAGAGGTTTTTCTAAATCAACATGGATGTAAAATAAATTGGATTTGCGCCGTTAACTTTAACGTCTCACTATGCAATCAAAAAAAGAATACTTCAAAGATTTTCGTAGCTCTTGATAAAAATTAGTCCGCGATCTGCCGTCCCTGTGAAAGACTCAATTTTTTATTTTAGACTCAGAGTTCTCTTCTGCAAAAACTCCAGACACTTACAAAAATGGCCAAAAATGTTGTGTAACGCTATTATCACAGCTGTTTCTGGTTTTCCTACAGTTGTTCGTTTATTGTTTCCCAGCAGCGGCACACATAAGCTATGCCATACTGTGGCTTGTTGCGGATTGGTCAATCAGAACTGTCGTCCAATCACCAGCAGCTGATTTTTTTTGAAGGTCCTACCTCTGAAAACAAATCAGAAGAGCTGCTACCCACATGGACTAGCGAAATATTGCCATGGCGGATACAAAATTAGTCATAGAAATTGTTTTTAGCAGAGAAAATCACAGATCTCTGTGTTTTATCTCTTCTCACTACTAGACTTTGTCAGCCAGTGTGATGTTGTCACAGAGACCGAGATGTGTCATAGATCAATCCAGTCCTGGTCAACCCGAACTTGTAGCTAAGAAGTAGCAATTTAAAATAACCTGCAACCAGCAATAATGGCTCTGATAATCTCATTTTTAAGTGTGGATTATGATCAGGCATGTATCTAGAAGGGAGACTTTTTCAAGATCACTTTCAAACTACTCACAGCCCCTTTAACATGAAGTAACCAGTCATAAACTGAGACTGATGACTTGAACAATGCAGAGTCCAAAGCTCTTTGGTTAGGCTATCCACACACTTAACAACCTCCAGATCTCAATGGTTTAAAAACCTTGACAAACCACACGCATCCTCTGAACACACACTTGATAATTCTTTAAAACACTAGACCACACACTTGCAGCCTGTGGTAAAGATTCCATAGAGATGAGAGCCCACAGAATCCAGAAGATAAACAAACATGGGGAGCTATCAATGTCATCAGCTTGCTTTCCTGGCATGGTTCGGTTTACACTCACTGCAACGCGTGACCTGAAAAAGAACACAGTTTCAGGTTGGTGACACTTTTATTGTATATATTCCATCTGAGACACTGCAATCTAGAACTGTAAATGTCAAACATTTTCAACCTGAAGTTGGGAGCAGTTAAGTACTCAACTCACGAGATAAATTGGTGCCTTAAATCTGGGTTAAAATCATTGAGTGCATGGCTAGCCTAACTAGCATCATCAACACGGACACTGTTTTGAGCTACAGCCTACTTACCCAACTATCTGAAGAAAACAGGTAAGAAATTTTCCCATCCAGCAACAATTAAATAATAATAATAATAATAATAATAATAATAATAATAATAATAATAATAATAAATATTTCTTAAAAAGAGGAGTGATTTGAATCTTGATTTAATGATTATTATGATTAATGGTTAGTTAATGATTATTTTTTTAAGAGTCATGTTTTGTGTTTTAATTAGTGATGCCCAACACCAAAACATATGAGTGCCTTACAGCCTCAACCGCTCTCTCATGTCAACATACGGTTTTTGCAGCAGCTTCAAAGTTTGAACACTAAGCATAAAAAGAGGAAGTTACTTGTCAAAAGAGGTTTTTCTAAAACAACATGAAACTAAAATAAAGTGGATTTTTGCCTTCAACTACCACGTCTAACTATGCAATTAAAAAAAAGAATACATCAAAGATTTTTGTAGCTCATGAAAAAAAATGAGTCAGCAATTTGCCGTCTCTGTGAAAGACTCAATTTTTCATTTTAGACTCAAAGTTCTTCACTGCAAAAACTCCAGGCATAGGAAGTCAATTCGTCTGATTTTTGGTCAGAAATATCTCATTAGACTCAGTATGAGCTGCATTTACGTGACAAGCAATAAATTAACTGCAATTCCAGAAAAACAAGGCCTGAATTTCTTGTATTGGGTAAATATTTAATAATGCAGCAAGCTTTATTTATTTATTTATTGTTAAATCGGACAGTCTGATAACTGGAAACTTACGTCAGCTGGATAACTCTATTTTATTCATTATGAGTAATTCAGGCCTTGTGGTCTGCTTGTGAAATCTTGCCATAAGACTTCTGTCTTAGCTAATCACACGGATGTGGCTTATATTAAGTCCAATAAGATACTTTTGGCTGGAAATAAACAAGAGATTTTTTGCAGTGTTGAGATCAGGTTACTATGTTTTTGTATCTGCTGAGTAACATTACAATTCTGAAATCTGTCACAGCACAGCTAATGACTTGCTGTGCTTGAAGGACAGAGTTGGGCCACACTGACATTGACCAGTTAGCTCAGTCAACCGCAGCTTCTCTCCGTATATGTGCCCGTGTCTGGGTTGACCTTTTGCTGATTGAGAATTAAGTGTTGGTGAGTGCTTCAAGTCCCTGGCCTTTGAAGGTTATACGGACTTACTCCCCAGCTCTGCTCACTCCTGCACCAATATACAGCGAGTACACAGGACGACTTGAGTCTGTCTCCTGCGCTTTCCCTGTTTTTTCCTCACCGACCTCCTGCACCCTTCTCTCTGTCTGAACATGGGATATCTTCGCAGCCACTCCCTGGGAGATGGAGGGATGCTGAAAATGAAAAGAAAAACAATTAGTAGCGCTGATGGGCCTGTGTGAGGTAATGAAATTGCGTGTCTCATTGTAGCGTGTAATGGAGAGCAGTTTGAAGTTAATTGAGGGGAGATAGGACACTGGGCCACTGTCTGCCGGAGTATTGTAGTCGGGCTCATGGTTTATCAGCGAGAGAATCACTGAACCCAGAGAAAAACCAATTCCTTATCAGACCTTACAAATGAGAATTATCTTGCTTTAACAGACTAGATAGTGCGATCAATTGTTATTGTAATTAAATTCATATTCCTTTAATTTGTTTCTGGTTCAGATTCACAAGCATGAAAAGTCCATTCAGACCAAATGAATCACCCAACCCATCTCCACATGTAGTGACACGACTACTTCATTTCTTTTATTTCTTATAAGTGTAGTCCAGCACCTTCACTTTAATGCTTCATAAAGACAATTTATAATTTAATTCAGCTTGAACAGAGGAACCAGAGGTACCAGAGGTGGAAAATCAAAGATGGAGTTTAGATCATTTGGCCTGGCTGGTAAACCTCAAACCTGGACGCTTGAGCAATCACAGCTCTGATGATGGGAGTTTACAGAAGGAGACAGAGCACCACCTTCTGGTGAATTGACCGAATGACTGAACTGATGTGCTAGAGCTCAGTTTCTCTAGTGCCTTGTCCTAAATGATGACCTGTGATGCACCATTTCTTTTCTATACCCCTAACTTTCCAACAACTACCTCTTAGACATTCTTTTTTTATTTGCCATGAGCAGATTTCTCCAAAAGAAGCAGCCCAAAGTTTCATCCATTACTCTGTGCCTCGAGTTGAAACAAGCATTACGCATCACAATCCCCAGGAAACATCCAGAATGTAATCAATACTGCGGTTTGGGCAGATGTGCGTAGTGGGGAGATGTTCCTCTTTCTTTCTCACACACAGACTGTTGACAAAAGTCAATTAAACGCAGCTTGCCTACAGTATTGATCATGTCTCTGTGATAGGCAGAGCAGAACCACAGCACCTGTATTCATTAAACAACCTGTTTAGCAACCATGTGGCGGGAAGGAGAAAGTCAGGCTCTGTTTGTGAAACGAAACGCCACAGGCCAAGAAACACCTGCAAGATTGCTTGGAAACTTTTCAGTCGAGCGTGACGGATAGGAAGGAACGGAGAGGGAAGGGTAGAGCACACGGTGACCTTGTCTTACATAAGGAGGATAAGAAGGAGGAAAGGACACAGAGGAACAAAGCAAAAACAAAAAGCCAAGAAATGTTTAACTGTGTGTGTTTATTCTTATATTAATAGGAACGAGGCGGAGGTTATTTAATGCTTTATTGCTTTCTAAACACTTGTTCACTTTTAGGCTCGAGGGTGAAATGTTAACAAGTTTGACTTGTCCCTGTGAAATTAAGAAACGCTTTGGCAAGTCAAATGATTCAATGAATATTAAACAGAAGCCACATACTGCGGCCTAATTTGTTTTGATAGACTTGTTTTACTTTGAAAGAATAAGAGATTGCTTTAACCTATACCTCACCTACTTTACATTCTACCAAGGGATGTCTCAGAGCTTTCTTTCACCCTTCGGTGGTAACTCCTCATTCTAAAACCTCACTGAAAATAGGTCATTTTCTAGCAGACGGACTATAAATGGCAGCTCCTGTAAGAAAGAAATACCCCCTTAAACAGTCAGGGGATTTAAAATATAACGTTATAGACCCACTTAAGTAGAAAGAATATCCTTAACATTCATGTTCTGATGCAGCCTATTCGGATAATTATTAGTCACACTCAAACGCTCTCACTTCTCTGCCATATTTCTTCTCTGAAGGCCATATTGTGTTAAATGAACTTACAGCAATGAAATAACACAGAGAGTAAAGATGTCCCAAACAGATTCACTGTCAAACTAGGGAAAGACATTCAAACAGAGGAAAAGGGCACAGGAACAAAAAAATCAATAACTTTATAGTAGATATAAGATAGATCAGTCATTCCCAAAGTCTGGGTCCTGACCCACAGGTGGGCCACCAGGGATTTTTAATGGGACGCCAAATTAGTTTCCAGAATGTTTACATGAAATTGATGTTTTCCTTTACCAGAAAAAGTCTCCCCTCACCAATATGTTCACTGATGATTGGCTTCTCATACTGTCATATCTGGTTGTTTTTTCAGCCTAAAGGTGGCCTCAGCCAAAGCCAAGCCACCATATCTTTCCTACTGGACTTCTTCGCAGGATGGATAACAACTTGGAGAAGTTTTCAGCTCAGCTCAGCTGTAAAGGGCCACCAAATTGGATCATTTGGCACGCCACAGAGTTGACCAGTTTAGACTTTAAGGCAGACAGATAACATTTTTAGTGTGTCTGCCTGACCCAAACAATCTTTATTTCTCTTTCAGCTCTTCCCCGTCAGACTTGGTGGGCTGATAACGCTCTACTCTCCTGGATGGTATGCAGACAGATGTTCTACCCCTTCCCATCCCCACCTTCCTCCTGTGAACTTGTCTCAGGATCAGAACTCTTCAAGTTCGTCTCCATGGGTACCATCGGACAGACATTGTTGAGTCTGGGTGGGTGGACTTAAACATACACTCACATGAAGTCACATAGCACACACACAACCTTGGACTCAACGCCTTCTTTGGCCCTGTTACCGTTCAGATGCAGAGGGTTGATGCGCACGTGACCAAGTAAGCCGACTGAGCAGTGACATTTGTGTATGTCTTCGAGTTTTTGTTTGTTGCTATCATGTGCTCTTATGCTCAAGTGTTTTTTTCTCAATCTCAAACTACGCCCCCTGTTGGGAATAGTCTGAAATTGACTTTTTTTCCCCCTCTCTTCTACCAATGTGTTTTTTTCATATCTATTGCAAAGGGTCGCTGGGAAGCTGGCATGCTCCTAGGTTCATCTCATTTCTGTGTTTCCCCATGTTTGTTTTCTTATATGTCTTGAAAGGGATGTAACTGAAGTGAAATTTCCCCTCGGGATCAATAAAGTCAGAACTCAGAGGAAAATGCTGTCACTGTGTCACTATCACAAAAATGAAAGCATTAACCCATAGATAACTTTGATTTCTAGTTTCCAAAAGGAAGATTTGAAGCCAGATTCAAAACCCGTTTGAAAGTATATAAATATTTTTTGTCTGTCAGGACTGACAGAAACTTGACTTTAACAGGCTCAGTAAAACAAACACAAATACCAATTGGTGTTATCTAAAAAATTAAGACAAAATACAGAAACAGAGTGGACACTGCGCTCAATATGTGTGTTGTTCTCTCAGAGCCTGTTAGCTGGTGCAAAAAAATGTAGATGAAGCAGAAACATCTTTAAAGAACCATTTTTTAATCTGTGCACATTTATCCTGTCGATCGATTGACAGATTGGACGTATTTTGGATTGGGTCGCCATGGCTTGTTCCTCCAAAAAAACAGTGTGTCACCTGAAAAAAAAAAAAAAAAATTGAGAAACACTGAGATAATGTGGCCTACTGTCTTTACTGTCTCCAGCTTTGTTGGCACTGAATCCATACTGAATCATCTGATCACCTGCATTGACTCTAGGTTTGACAACCTGTCCCCCTCTCCCTGCTGCACAACAGTAAAGCACAAAAACAACCCCTGAGCTGGGCACTGGTATAAAGAACAGGTGATGTTTTTGCAGTTTAGATGATGGAGCCACAGTAATGGTGACCGAGCCCTGATGCCCAAAACACACATTTAACTTAAGCAAGACAGAGACAGGAAAAAAGACCCTCGAGACCACTTGATTGTGAAAAAAAAGAAAAAAAAAGAAAAGAAACAATGACTCTTTTGCTGGTGTTCACTGTGTCGTCTTTTGCACCTCCTCTTAGTTGCACATCTGCTACACATGGTGTCGCTGGAGCACTATTTATCAACAGAGCTCTCATCATGGCTTAGACTCTGTATTTTATTGCATCACTGAGCAACAATGAAAGACCGACAGTTAAATACACTTTTTATAAAAAATAAATCACCATGGTTAGAACTTAGTCAAATTTATTAAAAAAAATAAAAAATAAATAAAAACTTTTCTTTTTCTTTTTCTTTTTTTTATTATTTATTTATTTATTTATTTATTTATTTATTGTTTTTGTGGCTTATTTTATGTTATAGTTAAATTCATGTATCATGCGTCAACATTGAGGAGGTGGGTAGCCAGTCAGTAGGGGGAGCTCTAAACCCTTCAGCTACCATTCAGGAGTGCTGTAAAGAGCAAGATTTAAATTCAATAATTTTGCATTTCAAGATATTTTATAAGTCCAGCTAACAATGTTAGCAATTACTACCAGTAAGAAGCTTACTTTATGGTTTACTATTCAAAGAAATACTGCAATGCTTCACCAGTGAAACAATGACATGAAGGATACCACTTTTATACATTAAGACATTTAAGAGTCTTGAAAAATGTGCAGCACATTCAGTAATAGCAAAATGCATCATAATGATAATGAAAAAAAAAACTGGATTAAAATGTTAAAAAATGAAGAAGTGACATAAGTCTAGTTTTCTGTATCTATATATTCTAAGCTTTCGACCTGTTAACTAAGCATCCTGGGGGTTTTTAAGGAGAAGAATATGTCAGAGGTGCAGTTGTGTTGATTAACTGCCTTAACTGCATTGTGGTTATAGCTGATAGCCTTTGGGTTTGTATATGACTGGGACCTTGATAAAAGTATTGGAATTTCAGCAGTCCCCTGTCCCCATCATTCCTGATGTGATCTATAAACCGTGACCTTGACCTGCTGCTACAGCCAAAGACAGCTCCAGGGAGCACACACTGTGAAGACACCAGCAGACTGAAGGAAGGCAGAGATTTTCTTATGCCATTGACTGACCTATTCATAGATGAGAGGCTGCACCGTGGATTGATTTTTCTTCTTTTTGGCAGGGGTGACCTTTGGGTGCAAGCCTGGTATAAAGTGAGCTCTGAGAGAAAAGGTGCTTGCACTTTGAGGTGTGGGTAGAGAGGAAGGTTTTCCAAGATTGGGGGCAAAAGTTTTAGAAGAAACAAACTGATGACTGAATACCCTTTTTTTTTATTGTTGAGTCAGAGTCCATCTTACCTAAAATACACTGGATGCATCTGCAGTGCGTCTGCGTTATGAAAAATAATCAAATAGGTTTTATTCAAACCAATCTGTCAACTTACACAGGATTTGTCCATTTTTTGTCGGACGCAGAGCTGTGACACATAAATTCAGCGCGGGGAAGATTAAGCAGGACAGGAAGTCAGGACTGGAAACTACCCTAACACCCAGTGACTTTCAAAATAAAACAGACCGTGACAAAATCAGTGACTATGACGATGAAAAGACATAATGAGTGGAGCCAGACCAGGAGTCAACAGGTTTGATGTTTTACAGCCCAACATGAATGAAGAGAGACTTATCAATGCAGTGGGAGGACCAGGGACTTCTCAGTCTTGTGACTCCAGCTGTTTGTCAGTCATACAACTTGTTGGACTGAACAGCTGGCGTAAGTTGACAAAGAATCAAGATGCAGTGCATCTTGACTTAAAAGTCAGAATATAGAGACAAAATCATGAAAACAAGGAAATAATAAAAAACAATCTTTACTATTTTTTATTTCTACTAACATCTTGTGGAAGCTTTCTTCTTTAATACTGATACCCAGTACCTGGCAAGTGGTACCAGTACTCAACGGTACCAATTTTCTGTGCATTTTTATGTTTATGTGGTAAAAAAAATATAAATTTGTTTAATGATCAAATATTTATATTTTTTCAATTTAACATATGTATTCTTCAATATACAACCTTGCAATGCTGTATTCATGTCCAGTATGGAACATTACATTTGACAGAATTTGGTCAGTACCTATAAAAGTACCTTATTCAGTAGGCCTACCCATCACAAATCTGGTGTATTTCATTCAAAAGTGTTTGAAAAATCAAGCAGCAAGAACATTTGCGGTACTGATAGTGACAAAAAAAGCTATCAGCTATCTTCATTTTGTGTTCCTGCTTATAAGTTTCTAAAAAAGGGAGAGCTGTGAAAACTGTTGCAAACCAGTGTGAATCTTCATCAAGTGTCAACAAAGTCTAAAGCTACAGACACCTGAGATGACAAAACCCCAAACCATTTTGGGGAGGTGACGTGGTTGCTGCTATGAAGCTCCCCTTTTATCGCTTTGGAAGACAAAAATTTAAAAGTAAAAACAAAATATTATAAACTGCTAAATCAACCTTTCTTTTCATCTCTGTGATCCAGTCCAACCACAACTGCTTGTACTGTGTGTGTGTGTGTGTGTGTGTGCGTGCGTGCGTGCGTGCGTGTGTGTGTGTGTGTGAAGCAGGCACATACTTACTTGCTGTCGACCATGAACCAGATGACAGTGCTCAGCAGGCTTCCCAAACACAGCAGAGTGATCAACAGAGAGACCTGTGTCTTCAGGAGCTGTCCCATCATGCCTCACCCTCTGGCCCCTCACTCGGCTTCTGTCTCTGTCTCTCTGAACTGTCTCACCTCGTCAGCTCCCCTCACTCTCTGTTTTCTCCCCCCTCACTTGGCTCATACACATTCACGCACACACACTCTTTCTCTCTTTTCTTTAACTGTTCTTCTCTTTTGTCTTTTCTACTCTCTTAAGTTTTCTTCTGCCTAACTCACCCCTCCTCCCTTCTCCTTATCCCCCTCCTCTCTCATCCTCCTCTCACTCTTCATGTCTGTCTGTCTCACAGTTTCTCCTCCGCCTCCTCACTCAGTCTTCTTTTTTATGCCCTCCTGTTCAGGTAAATCTTCTGTCTTCTGTGCCCCTCTGTCTTTCCTCTCTTCCTGTTTGTGTCCCGGTCAGCTGAGACTAAACCCGGTCTCTGAGGACTTCTTCTTCAGCCTTCGTCTTGTCTCTGTTATCAAATCCCTCCTCTCTCCTTTGTGGCTCTGTCCTCTCCTTCTGTTTCTCTCATGTGTCCACATAGCACAGCACTACTCTCCACTGGAGTCCCAAAGATGGAGCTGCTTTCCTTTTGCTTCTCTGCCCGCTCCCTGCCTGGAGCTCCTGCCTTCCCTCTTTGCTTTCCCCTCCTTCACCAGGGCCTTCCTCCACCCACACCCCTTAAAGGTCCCATATTCTGCTCCTTTTCTGCAGTTTAATATGGGTCATTGATGTCTTCATGAAATGGTAGTAACATGTTTTGGTCCAAAAAGCCAATAAATCAAGCACAGCAGCATTGTTTCCAGGCTCTCATAGCCCCTCTGTTCAGAACGCTCTGATTTAGTGGGCGTGACCTTCATATGTAAATGAGCCACCGCTGATACCGCCCTGCTCTTCCACGTCACTGAGAGCGGCGCCATGTAGCCATGACTACCAAGCTCCGAGTGCACATTGGTTAGAAAACAGCAAAAACAGCTAAAACAACAGGCTAACTAAAGTTAGCATCCTGAAGCTAACACAGAGACGGGGGACACTGAGGAAAAGCTCTTACATCTGCTCCACAGCTCACAGCATTTAAAATACTCACATTTCCAGGGTCCCAAGTTTGTTGGCAGATGGTTGGTAATGCGCCTGGATTCAGGACCAGTCTATTCTCTAGCCCTCTGTTGTACTGTCCAAAGTTGGAAAAACAGTCAGCCGTGAAGTGACTAGCACACACATGTACAGTTTTTCTGAGTGTAGCTGGCACATTTCCTTGATAAATGAACTCTAGCCACTCAGTCTTGTCTTCTTCCGAGATGGGAAGCTTGTGCATAGAACTATGTGGCTGTTTACAGCCAAAAACGGAGCAGTGATGGCTCTTCATCTTCAGCATTCTCCTCTCCTGCTGGAGAGATTTCTCTCTAGCAGCGGGTAGGGGAGTGGGCGTAGAGGGGGTTCGGGGGTCTCCGTCTGGTGGACCAATCAGGTTAGACTTGCTCCTGATTGGTCAAAAAAGGGAATCACTGATGTCGGCAAATCCCCCAAATCCCAGCAGCTCGTTTTAGGTCAGGATTGTACATTCACAAGCACTACTAAGTACAGGTTTTGTCATTAAATATCACATTTTGTGGGCTGGGAGGAAAGCCAAAGACGCACAAATTTCACTACCCCCCGTTTCATTATACGCCAAATGGTTCAGAGGTGATGATCATCAGTGTATGTGGTTTGCATGTGACATTTTTGACCTGTATCTAGATGCAGCGACAAACAGTGTTCATAGACTAATTTCTGAATTTGATTTAAAGCCTATACAGTGACTTCAACAACAGAGTCAGTTCTGTTTTTTCCACTACTACCATTTTTGGTTTCAGACAGGGGTATGTTTTTTATATTATCATCTATTGTAGATAAAATCCTAAAGCTCTTTGCTCTTTGATACAGATAAACTTTATTCTGTAATGTTGAACTGTTTGTCACATGGTCTATCATAAAGTTGTAAACCTCTATTTCCAGCAATACCCAACTCTTTTGAAAGCTGTCACCCAATTTTCTGTGTGTATCAAAACCATCATGGGCCTGCATACCGCACCTAAAGACAGAAACTGACTTAACTTGTTGGGGCGGAAAAAATAACTTGTCTTCATTTTTTCTTGGATTAGTTGTACTGATAACATAAGAGCAAGGCTGTTTGGGGGTTTGTCAAAATACAATGGAGAGATTCCTAACCCTGTAGATGACTCATGAAGATGCCAAAGTCTACCACATTTCATGAGCAAAACAGGCTACAGGCATGCAAACCTCTCATATCAAAATTAAATATTCAGTTGGTTCACATAGACAACTGAAGTAATAAAAATACCATCATAGTGCCAACAGTAATGGTCTACGTTTCAATAAAAAAGCAGATACTGAGTGTTTTAAAATTGTTTACTTTTAATTGAAGCCTGATTAAAAAATAAAAACAACAAAACAGCATTTGTTTTACTGTTTTTCTCAGTCACTTTAGTACATTTCTCGAATCATCCTCACTATTTGCAAAACAGTAACTGCATTTCTCAGAAGGTATCAGAGATTACTGCAGAATCCTAGCACATCTGAAGGCACAGGCGTTCAGGAAGAGGGCATAACCCAAAAAGTGCCCATAAATTTTTTTTTAAAAAAAGGGTTCCCAAACACAGTATCACTCTGAATTATACTTTATTTTTGCAACGTTTAGGTCAGTATGACACTTTGGTTAGTATAACCTTCATCACACATATGGCTGATGGAGGTCAGACAAGACAAGACCAAGACAAGACAACGAGTAAGACCAAGACAGACCAAGTCAAGACTATATTTACCCCCTCGAGGATAAAAAAAAAAAGTATATTCTATTCTATTCTATTCTATTCTATTCTACAATAGGCTAGATGACAGGATATCAGCCTGGTGTCATCCTGTCATGTCAATGGACAGATTATGTGAGAAGATGGAAAAGGAACACACTGAGTACTGTTGACTCACCAAGTGGTGGTGGTACTCAACAAGAAGTAAATGAGTGTATGCAGATCAATATCAAAAGTGCAGGCACTCAGTACAGCTGAGTTCTGGCCCATTTCATGCACTGCCATTTCCAATGAGCACTCGTCATGAGGATGTTCCTCTCATGAAGGCATGTGTTTGTTTTAAAGCAAATGAATGGAGAGCAAATCTTCTTTTTAACTCTATTTTTCCTTTTTTCAATTTTTACCGGCAACAACACAACAAGGTAAGGTAATAATCAACAGTTATGTAGAGCTACAGTTTGAAACGTGACAACAAGTAGACTTTGTCATTTTGTACAGTAGGTCAGGAGCCAGCTGTGTTTGGCGCTACTGACAGCCTGGTTCTCTAAGACATTACTGTAACATGTAATGTTGGTGAATCCTCATAATGCCCTACCAGTGCTCATCTACCAACTCCAACCTCACCAAGCAAAGCCAATGTAACCTCACTTATCATTGTATTGATAGACTCTCAAGTTTGAACAGACCACTGCAGAATAACTGCTGACTGTGGGTTGGAACAAATATTATCACCAACAGTTAGTCTCATGTTTTAGCCTTTAGCCTGTGTTTTAAGCCTTAAGCTCATGTTTTAGCCTTTAGCCCGTGTTTCAGCCTCAAGCTCATGTTTTAGCCTTTAGCCCGTGTTTCAGCCTTAAGCTCATGTTTTAGCCTTTAGCCTATGTTTTAGCCTTCAGCTCGTGTTTGAGCCTTCAGCTCATGCTCTATCACTCTCCTGTTTAGCCTTCTTCTGCTCTTCTGTCCTTTTCTTTTTCAGTAGTTGGGCTCCAGTGTCCTCCATCATGACAAAATTAATGACACAAATTGTATTTAGCAGAGAAATGTCCTATACTGGTGCTGATTATCTCACTTCAGGATATATTTAGCACTGCTAACAGCCCTTTGCTCTTAGACGTGTCAATAACATGTTAGTTAATGAGTCCTGTAACAGTACCTACTGTCTGCTGCTCCTGGGTCTGAATGCATGTTAACCTCAGGACCAGAACCTCTCGCCACAAGAGGTTTCGTCCCCTCTGCCTTCAGCCTGATGAACACTGCCCATGCCCTCCCTCCCTCCTCCCACATGACTCTCCCCATGAGACTGTTTGTCTGTCTACTATGCGTTGGATTGATGCCCACTGAACTTTGAATTGCTACATTGCATCTTGTATCCTGTTTCTCATTATTATTATTATTATTATTAAAGTTTTTTTATAGATATTCTTTACTTTTACTTTGTTTTTCTATATATTTTTTGTATATTTGTATATTCTATATCTTAACTTTATCTATACTTTATTTTACACGGTGTACAGCTAGTAATGCTGTATTATTTTCTTGTTAAATGTTGCACCAACACACCAAGTCAAATTCATTGTATAAAACTTGATTCTGATTCTTGTTCTGATTCAAATCCATTTAACTCCTGTTTCAGATTTTAGCCCGTGGTGTTGTCATGGAGGCCTCTTTATACTGTAAATTGATTGGTTCTTGGACGACTGACAGGGGAATTTAGAGGTAACATTAAGAAATAGCCTACTTTGGCGCTGATGACCTTGTTTCGAACATGGGTTATGATCAGGCGTATTGACACTTTTTTAAGACCACGTTAAAAGTCCTCACGTCACCCCTAACAAATCAGTGAAATGTGTTTTTCCTTCCATAATCCAAACACCAAGAACAAACTGCAGTAATGCTGCACTTAAAAAACAAACCTTGGCAGATTTTGGAAACTTAAGAGTTTGAAGAGACTAAATCATCTAAACTGAGGTCCATTTTTTGAATAAATATTTATTCCCAGATTCACTTTTATTTACCCCCATCCAAAAATTTCTTCAAGACACAAAAAAATCTGCTGTAATGTCTGCTCATAAAGTCTTCAACTTTTTTTCTACAGACCACTGATGAGAATTTATAAATGTCAGCATAAAAAGTGTAAAAGACACAAAGGAAGCTCAGCTTAAGGTTACACCATTCACCTACCCTTCATACACAAACACTGGCTCTGATTGAGCAACACATGGTACAGTTTCAAAAGTGACTGACAGTAGCTTCTTCTGGGCCCCAGCTCACCTGTCTTTCCATTCCTCTTCTTCTCTCTCTTAATTATTGCCTCTTTAACCAAATGTAACGGGCACATCAGTTTGACATTGTGGCCTTAGAGGTCAGAGGCTGCATCAGTGCCTTCAGTATCAAAAACATGTAAACAAGAGTGCAGAAATCATCATTCACAACCAGCACCAGTATGATCTTTAAACAGTGTGAAAAAGCGTGAGTTGTAAACAGGTCCCCGGATATTCAGGGAAGAGGTATGAACTTAAATGAGATTTTAACATAAAAAGGTTCTTCACATTAAGTGTGCAGCTCTCTGAGCCGACAGTCTTCATGTTCAGGAGGTATTCGATTACTTCCACATATATTCTGTTGTTTCCAAATCTTCTGTGGTTGGTTTCAGAACTTATCACAAGTAAAGGGTTGATTTAAGACACTATCCTGCAGACTTGGACCTGACAATGAACCAAATTAAAATAACTCCCTCCAGACTCCAGCTGGAGCACACAGAGAACATCGTTTTCAGTCACGTAAAGATCCGGATTGGTGTGGACGACAGGCCTAAGCTAAAAAACATTTATTTGGTTTCCCAAATACCCAGCTATTTGCGGATATGGCCTCAAACAACCATGTCGAAAGACACATCTCGTGGTCATAGAAAAGATGTCAGTCTGTTTGAGAAGGGTCAAATCATTGACATGCATCAAGCAGAGAAAACATCTAAGGAGATTGCAGAAACTACTGAAATTGGGTTAAGATCTGTTTTAGAGCAGGTTAAGGTTAAGAACACTGTTTCAGAGTGATGAGCCATCAGGGTAAGGGGTGCAACAAGGCTGTACAGTGCCTACTGTCCAAACCTGTGGGGGCAGTGTTATGATCTGATGTTGCTGCAGTTAGTCAGGTTTAGGTTCAGTAACAGTCTGTGCTCAAAGAATGAGGTCAGCTGACTACCTGAATATACTGAAAGACCTGATTATTCCATCAGTGCCTTTTTTCTTTCCCTGATGGCACGGCCATATTCCAAGATGACAAGGCCAGGATTCATCAGGCTCAGGTTGTGAAAGAGTGGTTCAGGGAGCATGAGACATCATTTTAACACATTGATTGGCCACCACAGAGTCCAGACCTAGACCCCATTGAGAATCTTTGGGATGTGCTGGACAAGGTTTTGCACAGCGGTCAGACTCTACCATCATCAATTAAGATCTTGATGAAAAATTAATGCAACACTGGATGGAAATAAATCTTGTGACGTTGCAGAGGCTTATCAAAACAATGCCACAGTGAATGTGCGGCTTAATCAAAACTAAAGCTGATCCAATGAAATATTAGAGTGTAACTTTTTTTGTGTTTGGTGTTGACTTTTTTTGACCGGGCAGTGAATAATTTTTCCACACTGACTGTCCTCCTCAAGCAGGTACAATGAAGGCTCCTTTTTTCTGTCCGCAGTTCCTGGGTCTATGTTTTCCCAGGTCGACAGTCTTCAAGATGAATCTTTATCACCCCGTCGTTGTGCAGCTGCATCAATAATTGAAACTCAGCCGGCATGCTGTGGAGTATAGTAACCTTTTTGTCATCATAGTAGTGGTTGGTCAGAGAGTAGAGCCCAAAGGGGTGAGTGCTGAAGGGCCAGAACCCATACAAATGCACGTTGTCGCAGATTTCGAGCGCAAGGCTAGTCATGATTATTCCAGTGCTGGGCCGCACTGCTTTCAGGCCTTGTGAACGCCAGAAGTTAATGAGATCCTGGAGGTACTCAGGATTGAAGAAGACAGGCTGGACCGGGCTGCCAAAATCTTCAAGGGTGTAGGAAGCCCGTACAGACAGAAGAGTGCCGGATTTGAAAGAGAAAGCGGGAAGGAGCAGCAGAGAGTCACTGTAGATCTTCAGATCCTCAACAAATGCACGTCGACTCCCCATCAATGCTCCGTACCTAAAAAGAAAAAGCAGATTTGGAGCAGAGGGGAAAGCATTTCAAGCTGAAGGCTGTAAAATTCTACTCACCTCTCCCGCAGGATGCTCGGGTTAGCCGTCACAAGGCTGGTCTTGGTGCCAACCTGCTTCTCAAATCCCTCATTCAAGGGCGGTAGGTTACACCTGAAGGACAGCACAGCTTTATTAGCATGAAGTTTGGGTTAGGGTTTATTTGTTTTTTTAAACATGTTGCCAAAGCCAGGAAACATGGCAAGGTAGGTAAGATACTTGCTACCACAAGGAGCAGTGTGACCACTATTTACTGGGCTGTCGCCTATAAATAGACCCAGATGGCCAGGCCACCTCCTTTCCCTCCTCCGCCCTCATGGAGCCGACAGACAAGCGTGTTGGTGTGTGACATTGTGATCATTGTGCATATTTTATTTCAAGGAGGCAGTCAAGTAGAGAAGTTGGTGGTGGGGACAGAGGTGGGCTTAGTGGAGATGTAGAGTTGGGTGTCATCTGCAAAGCAATGGGAGCAAATGCGATGTTTATGGAAAATGTGTCCAAGGGGAAGAGGGTAGATTATAAATAGGAGGGGCCCAAGGACGGAGCCCTGGGACACACCTGTAGCGACTGGCATTGAGTTTGAAGTAAATGATTTCAGCTGTATTAAGTGAGTGGGACTTAAGAGATAGGATAAAAAACAGTGGAGGGTTGTTTGTGTGATTCCGATTATATGAAGTCTGTCCAGGAGGATGGTGTGAGAAATAGTGTCAAAGCTGCACTGAGGTCATCAGGATGAGGACAGACAGAAGACCAGAATCGGCTGCCAGGTGGAGATCAATAGTGATTTTCAAGAGAGCTGTTATGGTGCTGTGGAGAGGTCGGCGGTCAGATTGAATTTTCTCATAGAGATGACTGGCGGAGTTTTAAGTGTGAACTAAGAGTGGAAGAGATTATTTAAAAAGTTTATCAGGGATACATTACATCAGCATGCATAGGATAAGCCGTGGTAGGCTTATTCCATGCATGATAGTGCTTGGAAAATTAGGGATGTTGTTCATTAACGCCTTGATGCCTTTTGCAAATTTGCGACAAACCCTACCAGGTCTTGAGGCAGCTGAAATAACCTTTGTATCTAATTATTACCTGTTGATTCATATTTTACACATACCAAAGCTACACTATGTCACAGTATAACTATTGTGTGTAGCCTGCCATACTCAAATTTACCATCTCCACATAATTTAACATCTGAAAGAATGCAAATACACATAAAACAATATTTTTTTATTGTTGATTAATTCAAGCAGTAAGGGGTTCACTGTTGAATTAAAAATGTAAGCTAGCACATAAAACAACAAGAGAAAGTTACAAAACAACACATCATCACATTTTAAATTAAAATATGTGTTTTTACATTTTCCTATTACAGACATTTTTTTCCCCGTTTATGTACAAAAAAAATAGTGGATCTTGGCATTTGGTTATTTTTTTAATCATATCATAGCAGAATCTATACTTGATTTCTAATCTTACACCAAAAGTTATATGGTTTACTGTAAAGAAATCTGAAAAGGATTTTTATTCATAAAGCTGATGGAAAAACCACCTCTATATAATCCACGTATGGTTTAAAAATGAACTTGGGGTTTATCCTTTATCTCATGGATTGTCTAACATGAATGTTGTTGTATTGTAGTTATAATGCTGACTCATTCCAGTAGATGGCGGTAATTCACCAGCCTTCTCTGAACCACAAGTTCTCCAAATAGCTGACTGTGATTGGCTTAATCGCCATTCAATCAATATCACTGGACCAATACATTTTCAACAATGAATCCCTCTGTAAAATGTGCAGGGGATGATTTTCTGTTCCTGTCAAAGTGCGGGTGTCTCAGCATCCATATCCCCCATATGAGAGAAGAGGTTGTTCACTGCTCTTTATCTGATCTAGGATCTGTTGAGTGCAGTCCACTGAATTTACAAGAGTTAATGGTCAATATATGAGAGAACTGAGGTCCCGTACGTAACAAACCAATGCCGCCCAATACAGGACAGTTGGCAACCCGAACCATCACTGGTATGGTCATATAACTCTGGTTAGCACCAAGCTGCTAACGTTAGCGTTATTTACTTGATGCTAACTGTCTTTTTAACTCCATCACCTGAGGTTTTGAAGACGCAGTGAATTAACTTAATTTTTGATGGAGATGCAACCACAACTCCTAAAATGTTGTATGTGTGCTCACCATTTCACTTTGGACTGCTTTCTCAACGAGGGCCAGCACAAAGCAGGATTTGCCTTATATGACTGAACCACGGCGCTTCTATGAGCCATATCTACACACTCTCTGTAAACACCGCAGCATGGTACCAGACCGAAAGCCACACCCTCGTTCAAGGAAGTAATGATGTGAAGGAGGCGTGGACATGCCAGCTCATTATCATTTAGAGCTACACCCACAGAAACAGCTTGTTCTCAGAAGCGCTCGGGAGAGGGGATTTGCAGAGTGGCTGAAGTCCAGAAAATAACTGGATTTAGATGCAAAAATCTTTAAATTGACTGTCCTGGGACATCTGAGACCTATTTGAACTTGTTGAAAAGTTGCATAATATGGGACCTTCTCATATAAACAGACAGTTTGATTTGTGTCGTCATCGACCTTTCAGTCCACTTTTCATCAACATCTTCCTCACCTGATGACAAACTCAGCTGAGTCTATATCTGCTCCACAGCCACTGTCGACCAGGATCCCTCCGTTACCAACAACGGCACAGGTGTCCCATGTTTTATTAAAGAACGGCTGCACCTGGAATTAAAACAGCGTGAAAATATCACACTAAGGCATTAGCTTAAGTGGTTTAACTAAAGTATATTGAGGTCTGGTTACACTTTAACTAGAATAGAATAGAATAGAAAATACTTTATTTATCCCGAGGGGAAATTCAGGAGTCACCGCAGCATTTAAGAAAACAAAAGTAAGAAAGAGTATAGAAAGTGCAAAAAAAGTCCATAAGAAATTAGATGACGACATCCCGTCCACCACTCGTCCACCACTCTCCAGCCCAGCCAGTCTCCACCTCCACAGGGTCCAGGACTGAGCCTCCCCAGCAGTCTGTTCAGTCTCTGTCTCCTGGATCCTGTCTGCTCACAGCAGGCGAAGCTCCTCCAATGTGGCGCCGGCGTCCGATGTCAGCTCCGTCAGCCACGTCCGTGAACAGCACGATGCCGCTGGGCTAGCACAGCTAGCTCGTCCATCCCCCGGGGCTAGATCCCACGTTCCCAACAACGATGGATGGAAGGACGGGTCCACGTTGTCACCTCCCAGCTCACACCAGAGAACCAGCACGTCGTCCTCACCTCCTCCTCCTCAGCTCGAGGGAAATCATCAAGCCCTACACTAGTTAGCATTGACATGCTACAGGCTGCTAACAGCTAATTTTGCATGTAAACAATGCAGCCATGGTTACATGTAGGATCTCCAGACAAACACAGGAGAAAAGTAGTAAAAAATATCGCCAAAGCCACAAAAAGTTTGGTGTCCGTGACCGACAATGAACCATACAAAGTGATAATCCACTCCAAATACAAAGATTACGAAAAAGAGACAAAAAAATTACAAGAAACGGACAAAGACGAGAGAGCTGCTGCAACAGGCAACTACTTGGATAGCGCCTAGCAACGGAATGAATATATGCAGAATATATGAATATATATAATGGAATATATGCAGGTTTAATATTTGACTTTTATTCATGTAAAGAGATATTGATCAGCAGCTGCTCAGATACAAGGTTTACAGTTTAATTTCCTGAGTTCGTCTGTGAAGTACAGTGGAGGAAATAAGTATTTGACTCCCCGCCGATTTTGAAAGTTTTCCTACTAAGAAATAAATGAAGAGTCTCTTATTTTTATGGCAGCTTTGTTTTAACATTGTTAGAAAGAATATCAAAGAAAAATTGAGAAAATTACATGAAATGAAAAATGAAAATTAATTTGCATCTCATTTAGGGAAATAAGTATTCGACCCCCTAGCGACCGTGAGCAATGTTGGCCCCCACAGACCATTGGCATACTCATCTCAGTGAAGTCATTACCTTCATGAGAGACACCTGTCCCAAATTGTCACCTGTATAAAAAGCCACCTGCCTACAGACTCGGAGACACTCCAACGTCTCCACCATGGGCACGACCAAAGAGCTTTCTAAAGATGTCAGGGACAAAATTGTTGACCTGCACAAGGCTGGCATGGGCTACAAAACCATCAGTAAGAAGCTGAATGAGAAGGTGACAACTGTTGGTGCTTCGGAAGTGGAAGAAGTACAACATGGCTGTCAATTGACCTAGGCCAGGGGCTCCATGCAAGATATCACCTCGTGGGGTCTCAGTGATCATGAGGAAGGTTAGAGATCAGCCTAGAACTACACGGGAGGAGCTGGTTAATGATCTCAAGGCAGCTGGGACCACAGTCACCAAGAAAACCATTGGTAATACACTGAGACGCAATGGTCTAAAATCCTTTAGTGCGCGCAAGGTCCCTCTGCTCAAGAAGGCTCACATCCAGGCCCGCCTCAAGTTTGCCAATGAACATATTAATGACTCCGAGAGAGACTGAGAGAAGGTGCTGTGGTCAGATGAGACCAAAATCGAGCTCTTTGGCCTCAACTCAACTCGACGTGTTTGGAGGAAGAGAAATGCTGAATATGACCCCAAGAACACCATCCCCATTGTCAAGCATGGCGGTGGAAGCATTCTGTTTTGGGGGTGTTTTCTCCTCTAAGGGGACGGGTTGACTTTACCGCATCGACAGGAAGATGAACGGGGCCATGTACCGCTAAATCTTGAGTGACAACCTCCTTGCCTCTGCCAGGACACTGGAAATGGGTCGTGGATGGATCTTCCAGCACGACAACGACCCAAAACATACAGCCAAGGAAACAAAGGAGTAGCTCCATAAGAAGCACATCAAGGTCATGGAATGGCCTAGCCAGTCTCCTGACCTTAATCCCATAGAAAATCTATGGAGAGAGCTGAAGCTTCGAGTTTCCAAACGCCAGCCTCAAAACCTCCAGGATTTGGAGATGATCTGCCGAGAGGAGTGGGCTAAAATTACTCCAGATGTGTGCCACGCTAGTAAGCAACTACAAGAAACGTCTTACTGCTGTGCTTGCCAACAAGGGTTTTGCCACCAAGTATTTAGTCATGTTTTGCTAGGGGGTCGAATACTTATTTCCCTCAATGAAATGCAAATTAATTTTTATTTTTCATTTCATGTAATTTTTCACGTTTTTTTTTTCTTGATAACCTTTCTAACACTGTTAAAATAAAGCTGCCATTAAAATCAGAGACTCCTCATTTATTTCTTAGTATGAAAACTTTCAAAATCAGCGGGGGGTCAAATATTTATTTCCTCCACTGTATATCATGCTTAATTTCAACACCTGATCAAAGTTTATACTTTCCAACAAAAACTCTTTCAGCTCCTGCTCATGTTTAGAGGAAAATTCATTTTTTAGGAAGCATGCGGTGCTAAATTTGCATATTACATGAAAATTTTGCACAGTTCTGAGTTATGTAGTTGCATGATTCATATTCAGATGGTCTGATGTGTGCAAACACATCCTGGTTGTCAAACCTGTTGCACTCTCCCTAACTCCACAGTGATGTTCCCATGTAAGTTACCTCAACAGGTCTACCAGGTTTTCTATCACTTGAACATCTGCCCTTATCTGGTATGTAAGTCTTTCTGTGAGTTTATAGTTTGAGCTGATTAAGCCATACGTAAGATTTTTAGCTTTTTTTTTTGTTGTTGTTGTTGTTGTTGTTGTGAATGCACCTTCCCCAAAGAGTTTGAGCTCTATGTTAGAGGCTGCATATCAGGGAGGTTCCTTAAAAATGCTAACTGTCTCTTCACAATTATCAGTGATTTTATATTTTTGAGTTAGCAATGGGTGGTCAATATAACAAGAACAGGTAGCAGATGTAGATAAGGAACAAATACCTTTAAAAAGGTGCTGAAAATCTCCGGGGTCACTTCAATGCTCTTCTTATCCTCCCCGTCATAAAAAATCTGGGTTCCCACCGGAGAGTTGACCTGGGTAACAAAAGCCTTTTCCCGACCGTGGCAGTTACTGTTCAGCTCCGATCTGTGGAAAGCAGAAAGACAAGAGTATCGGACTGAAGAAAATCAGAAACTGACTGAAATAAAAAGTCTCTTCTGCTATTTTACAATTCTACTATCTCCAAAATGTTTTGTGCTTGGACTATCTGGTAAAGGTTAGCATTGAAGTTCCTTGGATTTAACCCTCCTTTACGTTTCCACTTCTCCTTCCCTCTTTTCCTTGTGAACTATTTCTTTTTTGTTGTTGTTGTTGTTGAAAAAATTAATGTAACAGATTTTTCAAGGCCATGAATTGCATTTATGTCACAAGGGTGGACGTACCAGGATGACTCAATCAGTTTCAGCTCTGTGTGACTGTCACATGAGAGCGTTCTGACTCATCTTGTCAAGCCAGTTGTAAAGTCAAGTGGGTTGTAAAGAGGGTCTTATTTACTCCACATGAACACAGTGGATTAATTTACATGAAGCTGAACCATGAACTCTGACAACCTGAAATTCTAGCCCCCACTTTTTTTTTTTTTTTTACGGTGTGATAAACTAATCTTATGTGGTGAATTGTCCTCGTTCTCTAAATCTCACTTCTGTGTAAATTTGTTAAGATTTCCTTCCTCTAATGATGTCTCAAAGCAAACAGACTCAGCTGCTGCTTAGTTTGTTGATCTGCTCTGGTGGACTCAGGCTGTCTGAGGGGCATGGGGTACTAAAAGGGGAAAAAAAGGCCACCAGCTGCACTGTGATGGGCACCTAATGCTGGAAGTTGTGATGCAATTATCATAGAAATCTCCTAAACACTGGATAAAAGCAAAAAGTGTTGGTAAATTATTTAGATATCTGTTTTTTATCTGTTCTGTTGGTACTCAAAAGAGATGTATTTGTACCTGAACTTCAGGAAATTGTCCTCCTGTTTCTTCCAGGTTTGAGAATACTCCTGCAGGACTTGTTGGATGACCCCCCTGAAACACATGCACATGCACGCGTGCGCGCACACACACACACACACACACACACACACACACACACACACACACACACACACACACACACACACACACAAAGGTTGGTAATCCCCGTAACACTGACTTGTCTGTAAACAAAAAGGTCACTTCAGGAGATGCAGCGATGCTGACGCTGTCTGTACTCACATGCAGTCCTTGCAGAAATCATAGGTCTTAGGGGCTCTTGTTTTCTGAGGGACTGGTTTGCCAATGTTTTCATAGCTGTGACGCAAACGAAAGAGAAAACAGGACAGATACACATGAGATGAAAGAATGCAGAAGTCAGGGTAAAGACAGATTATCTAATCAGGGGTGTAACAAAAATTTCTGAACCCGGTCAAGGTATGGGCCAGGACCCCTCCTTGAATGACCAGCTATGTATACCACCATGCATTGCAGTTCAAACAGAAGAAATGACTGATAACATAATTACTCATAACATGAAACATTACATACTGTGAGTGAATAACAATGAGCTCTCGGAAGAGCCCATCTCATAACTCAGAGTAGATAAACAACACACATGTTAACAGCTGCACCGTCAATTCCTGGCGATGCATTCACAACTGACAAATCTGCAGCAACTGTTCTGGTTCTGAAGGCTAAAGGGAGTCAAACGATGTACTAGCAAGGTCTGCCTAATAAAGTGGCCCTTGAGTGTATATTGCTTACATGAGCCCTCAGTTATTAAATGTGTGCATGCCTAAAAAATGGGTGTATGCTCCTTTCCACGCACAGATCGGCATTTATCAATCTGAACGTGGGCGTCAGGTACGCTAAAATCCCACGCCAGGTCTGGATTCGTGTACGCAAGTTTCATGTCAGTGGGGGGTGCAATGTAGCAAGGGAAATCCGTCTGTGGAGGTGAACAATTTGATCATATTAGCACAAAACATATTCAGAAATAAAAACTAATGTTCTTTGATAAATATTTAGATCCTTGAATTAGATACAACACAGAGAATGTTTCTTACGTTTCACTGTTATTCCACCATTCTACAAAATACTTTGCTATAAAATAGCAGGTTGAGCTATCAGTTGATTTCTCCCCATAAAAAAAAATGTGTTTCCTTTATTGGTTTAGTTAAAAAATTGAAAAAAAAAAAAAAAAAAACTAACAGAGAGGTGGTATGCGTTTTTAATATACCTCCATGTCCATGATAAAGTCTCTGCAGAGAATATTCAGAGGACGCTGGATCAAACTTTTAGCCTGGATTTTTTTAAGTTAGCTGTATTGATTACAGTATTCACTGTGAAGATGATTAGATGATATTGATCTTTACAATATGATCACATAAACTTGAATTGTGTGCGAAAAAGTTCAGTTTCAATTTCATAGCAAAGGACGTTCATTTACACAAGATCACAACGTATGAGCTCTTCTTTTGGTACGAATAATCATAAAACTCTGGTCTACCTGTGCGTAATTGCGCACCATCGACACACTTCAGCTCCACTCCCTCCTCAGTCTGTGACAGGTTCAGGCTGGAGTCTGCAGCTTCCTTCAGAACTCAAAGACATTTTTAAAAGCCAAACTTTCCACGTTTCTGGACCGGAACGGAAACAACTAATTATATTGTGGCCTCTAATAGTCAGACATCACGGATTAATCAAGGTATAAACGAAGGATGGGTAAGTTAAATGTTTGAAACTTTGCTGTATTTAAGTTCCTCACATCCACGCTGCTGAATCACTGCAGTGATTTCCTTGCAAGTGAGTTTTTTTCTGATTCGCTCAACTTTTCCAACTGCCAATCAACTCGGCGACATTTCCTCTCTACGTCTGTTGCAATGGCGCTGTTGATTACCAGCATGGAGAAGTTCCCTTTTTCCCGTAATGCGTCCCTCCATGTCATAAATTCAATGGGTTCGGCCAGTTGAACCTTGAATATTAAATAATAATAAACTTTATTTATATAGCACTTTTAAAGACATTTGTTTACAAAGTGCTTTAGGGGTGTGTTATGTAAATTACAATCGTTTTCAACCGCCACAGTTATCTACACCTCACCAGGCGTAAGCTATGATTAGCCCTGGTACGCACGTGTCAAAAATCACACGAGAAAGTTGCCGTAGGATTGTTTTTACACCCAGATCTGCGCTAATTCCCACTCAAGATTAATAAATGAGGGCCACTGTGAGCACCGCCAATATACTACTTTTCAAAATGCATCGTGGAATACATTGAGTAGACTATATTGGGTATGTGGAGGTGGGGCGGGACTTTACCATCCTAAGTTGGCAACACTGAATGGAGGTTTCAGGAAGGAATGTGATGGTGGAGTAGGTCAGTGAGGTAGGAAGGGGTCTGGTTGGTGGAGGGCTTTGTGGGTGAGGAGGACAATTTTAAACTGTATGGGACGGGGAGACAATGAAGATGAGGAGGCGTACAGCAGAGTTTTGGATGTACTGTAATTTATGGAGGACTTTGGATGATGTACCATAGAGAATGCTGTTACAGTGGTTTAAACGGGATGTGACTGAATGCATAAATAAGTGTTTCAGTAGCAGAAAAGTAGAGGAATAGATGGAGGTGTACTATGTTTCTTAGGTGGAAAAAGGCCATTTCAGTGAGCTGGGTGACGTAATAGTGAAAAGAAAGCTTGCTGTCAAAAATGATCCCAAGGTTACGGATAGTGAAAGTGAGACTAAAATTCTGGATGGGATTGGTGTGGGGACTTGGGGCCGATGATTATGCGGTCAGATTTATTGTAGTTAAGTGATAGGAAGTTGTGGTTCATCCAAGTTTTTTATGTCAGTGAGGCAATTAATGATTGAGGAGTATGTGCCTGGGGTTATGGATTTGGTGGAAATATAGAGCTGAATGTCATCTGCATATCAATAAAAATGAAGGCCATGTTAATAGGTAATGTCACCAAGGAGGAGAAAATAAAAAATTGTGCTCATTTGTTTTTTGTGGATCGTCTTGAGACTAATGCCTGTTATGTGTCCCTGTTTTTCCAGTGCCTCTGTGATCGCTGCTGCAGCCGCTCACCGACAGCCACACTCTCTCCCTCATTCAATCTCACCTTTTACAATAAAACCCCTCAAATCTGTTTTGCCTCTGCCTTCTCTTGGGTTCCTGAAAACCTGCTGATTAACCAAACCATCACACACAGATGGCTGCTGGTACAAAGCTGTTTTTGTAGCGTCTGGTTTTACAAGGCACCATTAACCCTCAAAATTCCCTGATGGGTCGCTGTGTGCTTCATCACTCCACCCAGCAGTGATGGAAGACAGTTCAACCGGAGTCAAGAGAGTGGACTGAGACAATGGGCGGTTGTTATGACAAAGAGAGGCAGGCATGGCAGTAGGGAGAGTGGGGAGAGTGGTAAAGCTGTTACAGCTGTTAACTGTGTCAATTTTTTTCTGGAAAAAGGAAAGAAAGTCCTTGCATTTATCAACTGTGAAGAATGAAGAGATGTTGTCGCTTGGATGGGGGAGTTTGTTTATTGTGTAAAAGAGAGAGTCCTGGGGTTGGAGGAGCCAGAGTGGAGTAGGTAAGAGTAGTATGTGGACTAGGCAGAGTTAGGAGCTTCACTGTACTGTTGTAGGTGGTCCAGATAAGCCTGGTGATGAACTGTTAAACCGGATTTCTTGTACAGTCTTTCAAGCTGGTGCTTATAGTTTCATATGGAGTTCTGGGGAGTACCAAGGGGCAGAGCTAGTAAAGGAGACGGTTTTTCTTTTGATGGGGGCTGATTGAGACAATAGGTAAGAGTATTATTGTGGTGGAATAAGAGCACTGAGGGACAGCCAGACAAGGAAATTGGTGAGGGAGTGGTGATCAGGGATATTAATGTCTGTGGTTACAGTCAGATGATCAGAGATGTTGATGTTATGACTTTACAGGTGATGAATCTGAAGACCAGTGGAGCAGACTAAGTCCAAAGTGTGACGGTGGCTGTGGGTGGGAAAGTTTATGTGCTGGGTGAAGTTGAAGCAGTGAAGCAGGTCCATTCATTGGTAGATTTGAAGTGGGTGTCATCAATGTGGAAGTTGAAATCACTGAGGCGAAGTATGGAGGATGAATTGATTATGTGTTATAAAGTCTGAGAAGTCTGTTAGAAATTACGTGTTTGGCTTGAGGGGCAATAGATCAGGACATTGGGGGAGTGAAACTAGAGAGTTTAAAAGCAATGTGCTCAAATGAGGGAGCTGCAGGGATGGAGATGGTGGTTGTGTTAATGTCCATTCTGTAAACAGCAGCAACAAGTGATGACTAGGACAGTAACTCTAAGAAAGCAGTGGCATTAACCCTTATATTGTGTTCGGGTCAAATTTGACCCATTTTCAAGTTTAGGTTTGAAAAAAGTACCATTTATTTTTTTGTATCAGAATGAGGCTTCATCTAATCCTCAAACACAACTATTTTAACACAACAGAAGAATTTTAGGTAAATTTTGAAGGCCTTAAATAAAAAAAATGGCATCTATGGTGTTATGGAAACTGGGAGTGACGTCTTCTCCGAATCAGCTTTAAGACAGAAAAAAAACCATGCCAACATACCAAGGCCCTTGTGTTAGCCGTTGTTAGCACACCCTCTGTTTTAGTTCACAAATACAACACAAGGGATATAAATAACACCGTGGCAGAATTTCTACAACATAAGTTGAACAGTACTATGTATTAGGGCTCTATGTATCGCAGGTTTTTGCATGTGAGATATATAAAATGACTATATCGCAACCATTGAGTATAAACAGTAACCTAAATGTTCCCAGACATCACATTGTAAATCTCTTCAGTGATTCACTCGTTTCACACTCTGCTGCTCAGCTGGTGCTCCTCTCACGGGGAGCAACATGCTACCTGCCGACCCAGAAAAATTCTCCTGCACATGCGTGTTGTGGTATTAGGAGAGGAGAGAAGAAAGTCGCCTGCATGTTTCATCAGCCACGGGTTGTGGGGTTCACAGGGCTTGTTTTCGAGAGTGCACTTGCTTATCAAGGTTTGCTTTGCTGCCTGTATGATCCCTGATTCTCTCCCAGCTGTCCACAACAAGAAACAAATGCGACATGTTTTTGAGTTTCCCTTTCGCTTTTCTGTGCACTGTCTGCCCCCCTCTCTGAGTGCCAGTCAGTCACGGCAATCAGCTGTGCGCTGCTATAAACATGACGGCAGATGAGTTTGGTGCTATTTTACAGCTGAATACCAAAATACTACTAGCTGGGATATTATCAGAAAACAAACCCAAATGCAAAACAATTTAACCAGACCCCAGGCTAACAGTGCCTTACAGTGCATTACAAATGTGGCACTTGAACAGACTTTCCCACAGCATACCATACTTTAAACAACCCTGACATGTCAGCTGGGCAACTTTTTTCACCTGTTTATGAGCTTTAAATAGTTTGCATTTACAGGTGATACTTTACTAACACATGATTTTTGCAGGAAATTTTACAGCAAACAAATAATGACGCACATTACAAACTGGATTTTGTTGTTACATGATGAGACAAAGAAATGAATTAGATTTGTAATGAATTTATGAGATGCATGTGGCGTATTATTTCGACAGCTAATGAACAGCTAAATTCATGTTCCTGTTTATTAGTTTCTAAAAATAAAAAAAATAAAAGAGCTGTGGAAAAAAAAAGCTATAAACCAGTGTGAGTCTTCATAACAAGTGTCAACAAAGTTTAAAGCTACAAACACCTGAGATGACAAAATCCCAAACCTTTTGGGGAGGTGATGTGGTTGCTGCTTTAAAACTCCCCATGCATCACTTTGGATGACAAAAATGAAAAGGCAGAAAAAAGTGGAAACAGAAAGTCATCAACTGCTAGAACAGCTAGTTTTTTCAGGCAGCCACACACTTACTTGCTGTCGACCATGAACCAGATGACAGTGCTCAGCAGGCTTCCCAAACACAGCAGAGTGATCAACAGAGAGACCTGTGTCTTCAGGAGCTGTCCCATCATGCCTCACCCTCTGGCCCCTCACTCAGCTTCTGTCTCTGTCTCTCTGAACTGTCTCACCTCGTCAGCTCCCCTCACTCTCTGTTTTCTCCCCCCTCACTTGGCTCACACACATTCACGCACACACACTCTTTCTCTCTTTCTTTAACTGTTGATCTTTTGTCTTTTCTGCTCTCTTAAGTTTTCTTCTGCTTAACTCACCCCTCCTCCTCCTCCTCCTCCCTCATCCTCCTTTCACTCTTCATGTCTGTCTGTCTCACAATTTCTCCTCCGCCTCCTCACTCAGTCTTCTTTTTTATGCCCTCCTGTTCAGGTAAGTCTTCTGTGCCCCTCTGTCTTTCCTCTCTTCCTGTTTGTGTCCCGGTCAGCTGAGACTAAACCCGGTCTCTGAGGACTTCTTCTTCAGCCTTTGTCTTGTCTCTGTTATCAAATCCCTCCTCTCTCCTTTGTGGCTCTGTCCTCTCCTTCTGTTTCTCTCATGTGTCCACATAGCACAGCACTACTCTCCACTGGAGTCCTAGAGCTGGAGCTGCTTTCCTTTTGCTTCTCTGCCCGCTCCCTGTCCAGTGCTCCAGCGTTCCCTCTTTGCTTTCCCCTCCTTCATCAGGGCCTTCCTCCACCCACACCCCTTAAGCTCCTCACCCCCATAGCGTGAGTGCAAAGTACTAAATCAGCCCTCACTTTGCCTCTGGTCTAGTTTTTGTGATGAGATTCAAGTTCAAAACCAATGAGTCCAGTGTCACTCTGCCAGCTCTATCAACACCTGTATATATCCTGTGACTGTAAGAGTTTGGAAGGGGCCTCCACCTCTAACCCACTAACCCACACCCCTAGTGCACAAGGTGAAAACAGTTGATTAAAATCCTGCAGATGACCTGAGGAACTGCTGGAAGTGCTATCTGGAGACCTTATGAGGAAACACTTAAGGTAAAGTAAAATTTTAAACACACAGTTAGAAAATAAAACAATCAGGCTGAAAGAAACAAATAAGGTCATAAAATATTACAAGATTAAAGCAGTAAAACAGAAACAATGAAGAACTAAAACTTTAAGATACAAAATTGAAGCGCCGAAAGTAACAGTGCAGTAAATAAGGAGATAAATAATTAGGTTAAGACATAAAAAAGACATAAATATTTATTGAACTAAAAGTCAGGATAATACGCCTTTAAAAAGACGAAGATCCAAACATAGTTAGATAAATAGATCAATAAGTAAAAGCAAAACTCCGTTAAAGGCCAGACTAAAAGGTAAGTTTTGAGTTTGCTTTTAAAAATGTTTAAGCTCTGTGTAGCCCTCAGGTCTTCAGGCAAGCTGTTCCACAGTCATGGGCCGTAATATTAAAAAGCTGCCTCACCGTGGGCCTTTGTGTTAACTTTTGGTAATGTTAAAAATCCTCGACCTGAGGACCTGAGAGCTCTCAGAGGCACATATGATAAAAGCAAGTTGAATAAATAGAGTGCTGTTAGGAAAGTAAAACTTAACTTAACCTGCTTTCTGCCTCATTCATGCAGTAGTTCTTTGACCTTAGAGGAGGCAGTGAGCTGCTCAGACTCATTAAGGGAATGTGTACTGGTTGTGCAAGTCATAAAACAAGGGTAACAGCATTTTCTGTTTATTAAACTTACATATTTTCTGACCTCTGACATCTTCTAAGGGAAATTTAGTTACTCTCTTAGTGCTTGCTGAGAGCTTCATGAGAGGAGGGATATTACGGCTCTATTTGGAAACAGTGAAAGACTAAGGAGTGTAAATGTTTGGGGGCTAAAGGCTGTGTTGTGCTTTCTGCACAAACGTGACACATGGAAATCTGACGCACGAGATCCACACACAAGAGAACGCATGAGACTCTTAAGCTTTTTAACACCCTACGCAGCGTCCATTGGTCTCTATTCCCAAACTGCAGGGTGCGGTGTACCACAAACGTACGTCTACCAGAGTACTACACGAGAGTCGAAGAAGTTGGCCTTTGTTTACAACGTATATCTGTCCTGGAGATTTGTCCAGGTTCTTTTAACCAATTCCTCTTCTCTGCCGGAAGCGGCTGCAGTTTTATGACTTATTTACAAATCGGTTATCACAGTGATCTCTGTGTGAAGAGTCATACAGATGCCTGTATTTCTGCACTTCCACCACCAAGAGATCCCGTTCTTACGCCATCTTGTCTGCATGTCTCCGTCAGGCTGGTTCAAAATTTTAAAGTGTGCACGGCATGAAAATTCCCCGCGTGAAAGGGACCACACGAGGGAACATAGGCGTGAAAAAAGCGTCATTTGTCCAACCGCGGATCCCGGGGACACGGTAAGCATAAATCATCCTTCAGGAGAGCCGTTTCTGGGGTTAAGAAAGTAAAATGTCTCATTCTGAAAGATTCCAGCAGTTGAACTGTTTTGAATCTCCATTGTTGGACTATTTGTTTTTGTGATAAAAAATTCAGAGGTGGTGATGATCAGTTTAGAACCTGGACACTTCTACTACAGAGCCATGCTGTTGTTACTCTCGCAGAATGTGGTTTGCATTTTACATTTTTGGCCTGCGTCTAGATGCAGCGACAAACAGTGTTCATAGACTGATTTTTGAATTTGATTTTAAGCAAGAGCTGTGCCTTTGACAACAGAGTCAGTTCTGTTTTTCCCCACTACTACTATTTTTGGTTTTAGACCAGGGAATCTTTTTTACATTATCCTCTATTGTATATAAAATCCTAAAGCTCTTCTGTCTTTAATACAGATTAATTTTATTCTGTAATGTTGAAATGTTTGCCATGTGGTCGATCACAAAGTTGTAAACCTCTATTGCTCTACAGCAATACCCAACTTTTTTAAAAGCTGTCACTAATGTCATAACCAAACCATCATGGGCCTGCATACCAAACCTCAAGACAGAAACTGACTAAACTTGTTGGGGTGAAAAAAAGGACACGTCTTTGTCTTGGATTAGTTGTACTGATAACATATGGGCAGGGCTGTTTTGGTGTTTGTAAAATACAATGGAGAAATTCCTAACCTTGGAGATGGCTCATGAAGATGCCAAAATCTACCACGCTTCATGAGAAAAACAGGCTACAGTTATGCGAACCTCTTATATCAAAATTAAACATTCAGTTGGATCACACAGACAACTGAGCTTATAAAAAAATACCATCATAATGTCAACAATAATCATGGATATATCAATAAATACAGCAGAAACTGAGTTTTGTTAAAACTGTAAACTTTTAATTGAAGTGTGATTAAAAAAAAAAAAAAATGGAATTTGTTTTTCAGTTTTTCTCAGTTACATTGGTACATTTCTCGAATCATCCTGTCATTTGCAAAACAGTAAGTGTATACCTCAAAACAGTACAAATAGCAAAACACCATAGATTACCTGTAAAATTCAGTCACTAGCTCAAAATCCTAAGTTCATCCCTCTTAAAGTGAATATCTGTGTAGGGGAACGTGTCAGTGTATCAGAATGACAAGTTCTCATCACATCACTACAAATAAAACTATAGCGTAAGCAGTCAGAAAGACTGTCTGGGTGTTCCTTTCATTTATTTACTCTCTCGTCAGCTGTCTAGGAGGAAGGTGTGCCAGTTCTTTCTATCCAATCACAACTTCCCTGCTTCATTGGTTAGCCAATCATCACGTAGCTGTCAAACTTTAAATTTTGCCTTGTCTGCTGTCAGTTGTCTTTCAGGCTCTGTGCACGTATGGCAACATACATACTCACAATCGTTTTGATCCTTCTGTCAGACGTATCCATGTCGGATCTCGAGCATGATCAGCTCCCGATAGAAACTGCTTCCACCTCCTCTGGCTTCCGACGTAGAAGCGCTCGCCTCTCGCTCCGGGACACATCCATTCATGAAGAGGCGGCATTAAGGTTCCATCTCAAAGATCTCGGCATTAATCCAGATCCAGATTTGAGATCCAGATCTCAACTCTGTCAGCTGGCGGAAATTACAGCCCAGAGTAGCCTGCTGGGAATCGCTCAGAGTCCGGATCCCATGGTGCCGGCTCCCCCAGCTGCTCCTTCACGCGGACGGAAAAGAACCAGGAAGGCCAATAACACGCAAGCCCCGGCTCAGAAGAAAAAACACATCTCCCCACCGGATCACTCCCCGGAGACTTCTGCCTTTCCTGCGACTTCTGGTCCATCAACATCAGGCGATTTCCTGGCAAATACAATCCAGTCCCTGGCAAACTCCTTGGGATCCATCGAGGCTCGCCTACGGTCTCTGGAGAATGCTGCGTCCGCGCCGCCTTCCACCCTCGCGGCCACCCAGGCGCTCCTGCCGCAGCCAGCGCTCATGGCTACCCCGGCTTCAGGCACGCTCTCCGCCGTTCAGCATTCCCTGGCCTCCGCCGTCCCGGCTCCACCTCTAGGTAGGCCCTTTATTCCTCAAGCTGCCAACATCTCAGCGCGCCTCAGGTCAAAAATCCTGCAAGGCAAAGATATCAATCTTTTGAGCCTGATTCTGCCATCCCCTGAGTGTGACAAAAAACTCTCTTCGGGGGAAAACGTCACTGCCGTAATCAAAAATGCAGACCCACGCCTCATCAGAGATATGTCCATCGGCGAATTCTTGGTAGTTTTTGGCATTTTCCGGGATGTTATTTGCTCCGTTTATTTATAGAAGGGCAGAATTAGATGCCTATTTGGCCTTAATAGGTGACCTCAACCTAAAATATGGCAAAATATTCTATCAGCACCATAAATCCTTCTCCAGCAAAGCAGCACTTTTCATAACACAGTTTAACACTCCCTTGGACTGGTCAGTTTTGGACACAGAGCTCCTGGTTTTGGTCGCTGGCGGAACTCAGGCTGTCTCATGCGGCACCTGTGGCATTGTAGGTCACTCCGATCCCCTGTGCCCGTCAGTACCGTTTCAGACCCCCGCCCCTGCGGCTCTTCCTCCCCCAACGCAGCCGCCGCATCCTTCTCCGCGCATCGATGCTCGTGGGCGGCAGTGGTTGCAAGGATGCTCACCCCCTGTCTGTCTGCCCATGGTGCAGCCTGTTCTCCTGGACCTCTGCACGGCAGCAAAACCGGCAAGGTTCAAAGACTTCCTAATCAATCATCCATCAACTCTAATAAACACTTCACGTTTGGCAGCAGAACTGTCTGTTCATCCCGATCCTGTGTTAGTAGATCACCTGCTTACAGGGTTATCCCAGGGTTTTAGAGTAGGGGTTCTTTCTCTCCCCTCCTCTACTTTTGTGGCCAATAATCTCCAGTCAGCTGTTAAAGAGCCCGCTACAGTTACTTCGTTACTGGAGAGAGAGGTGGAGAAAGGTTACGTCATCTGCCCCTTTAAATCATCTCCGTTTTCTATTTTCCGTACCAGTCCTCTAGGTGTAGCGACAAGGAAATATTCAGGCAAGAAAAGATTAATTTTCGACCGGTCAGTGCCTCACTCTGGCTCCGTTCCGAGCATTAATAGTCTCATTTCATCTGAGCCTTTTTCTCTCCATTACGCATCAGTCGATCACGCCATTAAGCTCATTAGACTTGCAGGGCAAGGAGCATGGCTCTCCAAAGCTGATATCACAGATGCATTTAAAATAGTGCCTATTCATCCTTCTCAGTGGCATCTTTTTGGGATTAAGTGGGAGTCAAAGTTTTACTTTGCTGTGCGGCTGACTTTTGGATGCAGGAGTAGCCCATTTATTTTCAACCAGGTCTCAGAGGCACTTTGTTGGATCCTGCTCAACAGGGTCAGAGTTCCAGCGGTGCTCCACCTGCTAGATGTTTTTCTTCTGATAGATCCTCCTCATGACAGTTCTGGCGCTTCGTTAAAGAAGCTCAAGTGTTGTTTTGAGTCTCTGGGCATCCCCTTGTCAGAAGAGAAAACAGTAGGACCGGGAACTCGTTTGGAGTTCCTTGATATCTTACTGGATACTGTCGCTATGAAAGCTTCTCTCCCTGAAGACAAACTGCAGTGCATTCGTGAGATAGCCTCCTCTTCTTGCTCAGCAGAGAATATCACTAAACAGCCGTTGCTCTCTCTTCTCGGCCATTTAAACTTTGCTATGCGCGTCATTCCTCAGGGGCGTTCATTCATCTCCCGTTTGTTATATTTGGCTTCATCAGTTCCAAATTTGCACGATAACATCTCATTAGATGAAGGTTGTCGCTCAGATTTATGCTTCTGGTCTCATCTGCTGGAGCATTGGAATTGCGTCACTTTCTTTTATAACGAGCTTGCGCAATCCTCTGATTCACTTCAGTTCTTCATGGATGCAGCTCCATCCGTGGGTTTCAGAGTTTTTTTCCAGGGTCAGTGGTTCGCCAGCCGCTGGCCTCACGATTTTCCTCAGCTCAAGTCGTCATCGGCATTGCATGAGATCTATCCCATAGCAGTCGCATGCCACGTGTGGGGGCATCACTGGCATCGCAAGCGCATTGCAGTGCTATGTGATAATGAGGCTGTAGTCAGCATTATCAATAAAGGGCGCTCCTCCTCCAGTGTCATCATGCCTTTCATGAGGAGCATCACATGGTCTGCTGTTACTCATAACTTCATCATTACTGCTTGTCATGTCCCAGGTCATTCCAACATCCTGGCTGATTCTCTCTCCCGTTTTAAATTCCAGACTTTCCGGAACATCTGTCCAGAGGCCAGCTCCGCTCCAACTCGCATTCCCCCTCTCAAAAAGATAGCTTTATTTTAGGGCATGCTTCCATGTCAAGATACATGGAGGCTGCTAAAAGTTATATGAGAAAGGGTCTAGCAGCTTCTACTTTAAAATCATGTGATTTTGCTTGGAAGACATTTGCTTTCTTATGCCTCTCCATCAATGTACCACTTAAACCAATCTTATTGAATTCAATTTGTGCATTCATTTGTTATTGTATGGATGTTCGCCATTTCAAGCCTCAATATATTAGGGGACTAATTGCTGGTTGATGTGCTCCTTTACGACTTCATACTCAGAGGGTGGAATACGCCTGTAGCATTGCCTGACAGAAACATCATCAACCAGAGGAATATCGTAGAAAATTAGGTTGGTACAACCAAGGTCTCCCTTTTGAGCTTAAAAGGCAAGCATGTACTGTTTAAGCACAGACCTCACCTGACCTTGCTCCTCAGCAGAAATTAAGGACAGGTCCTTGTCTTGGTTACACTCTGACTGCGAGAAGCTCTCCTCAGAAATTGAAATTTTAACCTGTTTTTATGGACTTTTTATAACTTTGTTCAACTTTGACGTCGGTTCTTTATGTGTTCTAAACTTTAGTCACCCAATAACTCTGTCCTGACTAAAATAAGCTTAGAATCAACTACGGCTTCTCACTGTCGCGCCTAATTCCCACAGGACCCGGAAGAGTAGGACTGAGCACTCTTTTGGGATTCGAATGGCTGTGTGTGTGGACTGTAAGGGACTGAACTCACGGTTAGAAGAGAAGCTGTGTTGCCTACAAAACGACCTCTGTGAGAAGGATCGGCTACTGGAGGGCTTGATCTCCATCGCCGCAGCCCAGTCTAAACATTTTTCGCTGGTGCAGGCCTCCATGATAATCGGCCCGTCACCCTCTGCTCTGGCACCACAGCTGGTCTCAGCCTCTGCTGCCACTCTCCCTTGGATGGCCTCTCTGCATTCTCCTAACGGCCTGGCCGAGGGCCGAGGGCCCTGTAGCCGGGGGATCAGCCAAGTCCCCCACGCCGCGGGTGAGCCAAGAGGTGGTAGGCTGTCACTCTGCTTCCCCTACCGTGGACTGGGACAGCCAGGGTCTGAGAGCGCCGGGTGATCGCGATGCTGCCTTGGAAGCGGCGCACCCTGCCCATAGTTCCACCCTGAAACTTCAGGAAGCCTGGTCTGAGGTAGCGCAGTGCAATCAGAGGACTAACCCATTCAAGAGAGCTCCTTCACCACCACGGCTCTCACCCTCCAACCGCTTCTCGGCCCTGAGGGAAGAGGCCCAAGTCCGCGACACTGATCCTGCCGGTGCACCTGCCCCACCGGCTCCACCCTTCCCGGTGGGACCACCAACATCGGTGGCTCCCTCCTCCTCTGTGCTGGTGGCTCCCTCCTGCGCTGTGTCGTCTCCACGGATGGCCAGCCCCGACAAGACAAAGCGGCCTGCCTCGACCAGGTTGCTGCATCGCCAGCTGTTGATGGAGGCCGTCTCCAGGCGCTCGGGGGGGGGCTTCCCCGAGCTGCCAACACACTGTCTCCTCCTGGTCTATCTGCGCCGGCCCACCACCATCAACATCAGCCATTTCCAGCACAGGTGGAGTGCCTGGCATCTGGAGGCATCAGGGCGCGCGCATCCCCTCGTCCTCTTCTACCAATTCAATTCAATTCAAAGAACTTTATTTAACCATTAGGAACTTCATTTGTGCAGAGCATCAGTGGGTGTACAATACAACATGCATTCAAACAGTCAACCTAGAAATACTGATAAAGGACAATTAATTAAAATGAATTAATGAGTGAATAAATAGAGCTAATAAAAACAGTTGATTAAAATACAGAAGGTATACAAATAGGTGCTAAAAACACATACGCATAGGCTCCTGCAAACATACATGGAGCAGGCTTTCATGAGCTTATTCCAGAAGTGCAAAGTTACAGTGTGCAAATACAGACAGGTCCCCAACCACGTTAATGATCGGTGACTCCATAAAGAGGTACATCAGGTTTTTTCACGCCATAACTCACTGTTTTCCTGGTGCCACCGTTCGTGTTATACTGGACAAACTCCTCCATTTTACACCCCCCACTAAGATTGAAGTGCACATTGGCTGAAACCACATACAGCGATTTTAACCTGCTTTTCAACGTTTTAAAGGACACTGGAAAGACAGTTTTTATCACTGCTCCAGTCCCCACACTGGTGGAGCAGAGCGTTGTAGCAGAATACTAAGTCTCCATACCTGGCTCCAGTTCACCTGCCCCACCCACAACTTCTGTTTCATTTAAAATTTGTATCTTTTCTGGGATCAAGCCCAGTTTTTCACACATGACAGACGGGGTAGCTGAATGTTTTCTAACAATATCCAGTACATGATCCACTCCTCACCTGTTTGACAGTCCGCACTCAGCAGCTCATCTTCCCACTCACAGCCCACTCCCTCCCCTCCACACAATAGTCAGTCATCACAAAGCACCCCCATAATCCCCGCTCACTCACCTGCAAACCCCCTCTTTCCTCTGCCCCCCACATCAGTTCCATCAGTGAATCCATGATTCCAGTCCACATCACCTCCACACGTTCTCACCACCCCTCTGTCAGATTCTGCACCCCCTCCAATCTCATCCATAAAACCCTGCTTGCTCGGCTGCCCCACCCTGCTTTTAACCGTAAAACTGCAAACTTTGGACTTCTAAACATCAGATCAATCAAAAACAAAGCGTTTTTTTGTCATGATTTTATCTTTCAGAACAAGCTTGGACTTTTTTATTTTAACAGAAACTTAGTTCACTGTGGATAATCTCACCTCTCTTATCGAAGCCATCCCCCCTGATTTTACTCACCTCCATCAACCCGGTGTCAGGTCGGGGAGGGGGGATGGCTGTCATATACAAGAAAGATTTTAAATGCACCCCAGTCACTTCCAGCTCTTTTAGTTCTTTTGAGCACCTTGCTTTTATTATTACACTGAAAGACCCTGTTTTAATTTTAGCCATCTATAGACCTCCTCGAGTTAACACTGCCTTTATTGAAGAGTTTTCAGAGTTTTTATCCCATTTTATTTATAAATATGACAAAATTCTTATTTTAGGGGATTTCAATGTACATGTCTGTTGCCCCTCACATCCCATGACTGTTGATTTTATTGGAACTCTGGACTCTTTTAATTCAACCCAGGCGATACAGGAACCTACCCACTCGAAAGGACAGTGTCTTGATCTAGTTTTATATACTGGACTTAGTCCTGGTGAGGATGTCTGTGTGTCAGATTACAAACTGGTTTAATTCTCTGTGGTTTTATTCCAGCCCTCTACTATTAATAAAACTCCTGTTTATCAAAGTGTTTTTAATTCAACGTCTGCGAGCAAGTTCAAGGAGCTTTTTAGTTCTGCATCTTTGGCTGCCTTCAACCCAGTTTTTAGTCCAATTTTGAACACAGAAGGGCTCGTCTCTCTTTTAAATCACACTTGTAGAACCATTTTGGACTCTGTAGGCCCCTTGAAATCAAAAAGCTCAAACAAAGAGCCCCAGCCTTGGCTTACAGAGTCCACAAATGAGTTAAAAAGTTATGCAGAAGGAATGAAAGAAAGTGGAAGAAAACTGGTTTGGTGGTTTTTCGTGAAATCTGGAGAGATTACATGAAAAACTACCAGAAGACAGTTAAAGATGCAAGGGCAGCATTTAATTTGAATCTTATTTTAGCTAATAATTCTAACCCTAGAGTTTTATTTAAGGTTTTAGACTCCCTTACTAACCCCTCCCCCTCTCATTTTACCGAAGCTTCTCAAGCCACTTGTGAAAAGTTTTTAACTCATTTTATCAACAAGGTTATGGACATCAGGCATCAGATCACTATGTGCATACTAGTAGGAAAATTCATTGTTGTTTTAGCAGTTTTGAGCCAGTGTCCTTATCCCTTTTATCAGATATTTTTAGCCCATATGAAACCAACTACGTGCAGTCTTGATTTTATCCCCACCAAATTTCCTAAAGAGGTTTTTAACACGATTGGACCCAGCATTTTATCTATTATTAATTGTTCTTTGTGAGAGGGAGTATTTCCCTCTGCTTTTAAACACGCTGTGGTCCAACCTCTTTTAAAGAAACCAAACCTTGATCCCACTGATTTTGACTGGTTTAAGTTATTTTTGTGTAATGATAGCTCTATATTTCATTTTGCCATTTGTTTTTGTCTTAATTCTTCTTTGATTTTATTTAACCTTCTTCTTTTTTTCCCTTGATGTTAAACTCTTGTGAGACATGCATTATAAATTTAGCAAGGCTTATGAAGTGTAAATTACAATATGCAAACAATAAATTCATTATGGTTACACAAAAACATACAATATATAATGCAATATATGAGCTAAAAATCTCAAAATCTAACACTGAGAACATAGTCATTTAGAGTGATAGATCTTTATTTTCCTTTTACAGGAAATAAGTTGCCACTGTCTGTTCAGAGGAAAGTACACAAACATACTTACCAGTTACTGGTTCATGATATGGACTGTTGAGTTCTTTCAGAAAACTGTTTGATCATTGGTTGATCTGATACTTACAGTATCAGTATCAGAATCATCGCCATTTGCAGAACAGTAAGTGCATTTCTCGGAACGGTTCATATAAATAGCAAAATACCATGGGTTACCTGCAAAAGCCAGTCTCCCTTTCAAAATCCTTAGTTCATCCATCCAAAGTAAATATCTGTGTCAGTGAACGTGTCAGTGCCATCAGAATGCTGAGTCCTTGCGTCATTGTGTATGGATAGAACAGTCAAAGTGCTTGGTCATATTATCAGTGAAACAGTTTACTCTGGAAGGATGTTCTGATGTAATCTATATCTAAAGTTTTAATGCCAGTTACTTTAATTGGTAAGTTACATCCTAGTGTGTGTGGGAGTTTGATGCAAGGTACTGAACAATATTCATTCACTCATTCATTTTCTGAACTGCTTATCCTGTTCAGGGTCGCGGGTGGCCGGAGCCTTTCCCAGCTGTCATTGGGCAAGAGGCAGGGTACACCCTGGACTGGTCGCCAGTCAATCACAGGGCTGGACAATATTCATATTTTTGCAAAAAATGCTGATAATTACATTTTAGGATACATTTAGCACTGCTAACAGCCCTGTGCTCTTAGATGTGACAATAACATGTTAGTTAATGAGTCCTCTAACAGTACCTCATGACTGCTGGGTCTGAATGCACGTTATCCTCTTTACTCCTGTTTTAGCTTTTAGCCTGTGTTGTTGTCATAGAGACCTCTACATGCCGTAAATCAATCTGTTCATGGACCACTGACAGGGGAACTCAAAAGTACCATTTAGAAATAACCTACTTTGGCGCTGATGACCTTGTTTTGAATGATGGGTTATGATCAGGCATATTGAGACTTTTTTATGACCACAGTTAAGGTTCTCACAGCACCTCTAACAAATCAATGGAATCATCCAAGCTGAGGTCCATTTTTTAGAATAAATATTCATTCCCAGATTCACTTTTATTTACCCCCATCCCAAAAGTTCTTCGAGACACAAAAAAAAATCTGCTGTAATGTCTGCTCATAAAGTCTTCAACTTTTTTTCTACAGACCACTGATGAGAATTTATAAATGTCAGCATAAAAAGTGTATAAGACACAAAGGAAGCTCAGCTTAAGGTTACACCATTCACCAACCCTTCATACACAAACACTGGCTCTGATTGAGCAACACATGGTACAGTTTCAAAAGTGACTGACAGTAGCTTCTACTGGGCCCCAGCTCACCTGTCTTTCCATTCCTCTTCTTCTCTCTCTCAATTATTGCCTCTTTAACCAAATGTAACGGGCACATCAGAGTGAGTTGTAAACAGGTCTCTGGATATTCAGGGAAGAGGATTGAACTAAAATAAGATTTTGACATAAAAAGGTTTTTCACATTCAGTGTGCTGCTCTCTGAGCCGACAGTCTTCATGTTCAGGAGGTATTCAATTACTTCCACATATATTCTGTTGTTTCAAAGCTTCTGTGGTTGATTTCATAGCTTAACACAAGTAAAGGGTTGATTTAAGGCACTATCCTGCAGACCTGACATTGAACCAAATTAGAATAACTCCCTCCAGACTCCAGCTGGAGCAGACAGGGAGATAAATACTTAAGTCTCAGATGTTTTCAGTTTAAGGATTTCAGTGCAAATGTCTCGTCTACTGATCAGCATCCTCAGATTTGCCAGAAGATAAACTGCCTGGCCAAAAAAAGATAAAAAAAAAGTCCCCACATCGATTTCACTAAGCAAATAGGTACGAGCCTCCTATTGGATAATTACTGCATGGGCGATTAGCTTTCAGCTGGCAACAAGTTATTTAACCCTAACTGGTGCAATATGAGTTATTTCTAATTTCTTAGACCTTGTACACACGTAGTCGGGTATTTTCAGAAATGAATTTGTTTCCCAAATACCCAGCTATTTGCGGACAAGGCCTCAAACAACCATGTCGAAAGACACATCTCGTGGTCATAGAAAAGATGTTGGTCTGTTCGAGAAGGGTCAAATCACTTGCAAGCATCAAGCAGAGAAAACATGTAAGGCAGGGGTCACCAACATTTTTGAGACCAAGGGCTGCCTCACAGCAAATGAGTGGCACGAAGGGTTACTTGTCTGATAAAAACTTTCTAAACAAAATTGCATCACATTTTAATACATCTATCAGTGTAGGAGTGGTAATACTATGTGAAGAGACTACTCACAAGTCAATATTAATTATTTCACAGTTATTATTAATGATTTGCAGAACAATGGTTGCAGGAAGGAGCTCCATTGTGACCAGTGCTTTTTGGAACATGCCTCCTGGGCACCCTAAGTGGTTCTTGAGGACACCATGTTGGTGACCCCTGACCAAAGGAGATTGCAGAAACTACTAAAACTGGGTTAAGAACTGTTTTAAAACAGGTTAAGGTTAAGAACAGACTGACCTATTTCCAGAGTGATGGGCACATCAGGCTAGGAAGAGAGGTAGAATGAGGTCAGCTGACTACCTGAATATACTGAATGACCAGGTTATTCCATCAGTGTTTTTTTTCTTCCCTGATGGCATGTACATATTCCAAGATGACAAGGCCAGGATTCATTGGGCTAAAATTGTGGAAGAGTGGTTCAGGGAGCGTGAGACATCATTTCCACACATGGATTGGCCACCACAGAGTCAAGACCTTAATCCCATTGAGAATCTTTGGGATGTGCTGGACAAGGCATTACAATCATCAGAGCAAGATCTCACTGGTCTTTGTGACATTGCAGAAGCTTGTCCAAACAATGCCACACAAATGCATGCCGTAATCAAAGTTAAAGGCAATCCAACTTAGAGTGTGTGACCTTTTTTTTTTTTGGTTGTGACGTTTTTTGTCCAGGCAGTGTATATTCTTTTTACACTGACTGTCCTCCTCAAGCAGGTACAAAGAAGGCTCCTATTTCTGTCTGCAGTTCCTGGGTCTACGTTTTCCCAGGTTTACAATCTCCGAGATGAAGCTTTAGCACCCCGTTGTTGTGCAGCTGCATTAATAATTGAAACTCAACCGGCATGATGTGGTTTCTGTTAACCTTTCGGTCATCATAGTAGTGGTTGGTCAGGGAGTAGAGTTCAAAGGGGTGAGTGCTGAAGGGCCAGAACCCGTACAAATGCACGTTGTTGCAGATTTCGAGTGCGAGGCTAACCATGAGCAACCCACTACTGGGCCGCCTTGCTTCCAGGCCTTGTGAACGCCAGAAGTCAGCCATGTTCTGGCGGTACTCGGGATTGAAGAAGATGGGCTGGATTGGGCTTCCAAAATCTTCAAGGGTATAAGAAGCCCGTAGAGACAGAAAAGCATAGTAGCTGTTATAGAAAGCTTGAAGGAGCAGCAGAGAGTCGCTGTACATCTTCATATCTTCAACAAATGCGCGGCGATGACCCATCAGTGCCCCGTACCTGTAAAGAAAAAGCATATTTGGAGCAGAAAGAAAAGCATTTTGAACTAAAGGCTAATAAATTCTACTCACCTATCCCGCAGGATGCTTGGGTTAGCCGTCACAAGGCTGGTCTTGGCGCCAACGTGCTTGTGAAAGCTGTTATTCAAGGGCGGTAGGTTACACCTGAGGGACAACACAGAGATCTTTAAAGCCCCTGTAAGGAGTTTGTAAGTGATCTTACAAAAGTTTCCCTTCTAGTTATATGCCTGATCATAATCCATCCATTCATCCATTTTCTGCCGCTTATCCGGGGTCAGGTCGCGGGGGCAGCAGCCTAAGCAACTCTTCCTGGGGGATCCTGGGACTTTCCCAGGCCAGCTGAGAGACATAGTTTCCCCAGCGTTTTCTGGGTCTGCCCCGGGGTCTCCCCCCGGTGGGACATGCCCTGAACAACTCACCAGGGAGGCATCCGGGAGACATCCGTATCAGATGCCTGAGCCACCTCATCTGGTTCCCCTCTCAAAATTAAGGAGCAGCAGCTCTACTCCGAGCTCCTCCCAGATAACAGTGCTTCTCACCCTATCTCTAAGGGAGAGCCTGGCCACCCTACAAAGGAAACTCATTTCGGCCACGTGTACCCGAGATCTTGTTCTTTCGGTCACTACCCAAAGCTCATGACCATAGGTGAGGGTGGGAATGAAGATTGACCCGTAAACAGAGAGCTTTGCGTTCCGGCTCAGCTCCCTCTTCACCACCACAGACCTGTGCAGAGTCCGCATTACTGCAGATGCTGCCAGTTGATCTCTCGCTCCATCCTTCCCTCTCTCGCTAACAAGACCCCGAGATACTTAAACTCCTCCACTTGGGGCCGGATCTCATCCCCGACCCGGAGACAGCACTCCACCCTTTTCCGGCTGAGGACCATGGACTCGGATTTGGAGGTGTGGATTCTCATCCCAGCTGCTTAACACTGGGCTGCGAACCGATCCAGAGAGAGTTGAAGGTCACAGCTTGATGAAGCCAACAGGACCACATCATCTGCAAAAAGCAGTGATCCAATCCTGAGGTCACCAAACCGGACCCCCTTCGACACCCTGGCTGCGCCTAGAAATTCTGTCCATAAAAGTTATGAACAGAATCGGTGACAAAGGGCAGCCCTGGCGGAGTCCAACCCTCACTGGAAATGAGTCCAACTTATTGCCAGCAATGCGGACCAAGCTCTGGCACCTGTCGTACAGGGAACGGACGGTATAGAGCTGATCCACAGTTCCACGACCAGGATGAAAACCACATTGCTCCTCCTGAATCTGAGGTTAAACTATCTTACGGACCCTTCTCTCCAGTACCCCAGAATATACCTTACCAGGGAGGCTGAGGAGTGTGATCCCCCTGAAACACACCCTCCGGTCCCCCTTCTTAAAAAGAGTGACCACCACCCTGGTCAGCCAATCCAGAGGCACTGACCCCAATGTCCACATGATGTTGCAAAGTCATGTCAATCACGATAGCCCCACAACATCCAGGGCCTTAGAGAACTCTGGGTGGATCTCATCCACCCCTGGGGCCCTGCCACCGAGGAGCCTTTTAACCACCTTGGCGACTGTTAAGAATAATTTGACCCATGTATAGTTTATGTATTCGGTATGATCACTTAATTGCCTAACCTTTTCATGTGTTTGACTTTATGTATACCGTGTTCTAATCCTCTCATGTAATCATGCTTGTAATTATTATCTACTAGCTCCTGCTTCTTCTGACACTTACACAACATGCACCCACATGCCTTAGACATTTTTTAAGCACATACCACATATACTGATTCATCTGACCTCAGTGTGGAGACTGTCTTTCAACTTCTTATCTGTTGAGGGACACCTTCCAGGCCAGCTCAGACTGGTTCATTCCAAGACAGTGAGGTACAAGGGTTTACACACACACACATACACTTCTTGACTCTCTCATAAATACCAAGAGCACATAACACTTCTTAGGTTCCAGCATCCAGCATCTTGTTGACATGTTGTAAACTCCAGCGCTGTATTAAAGCTCAACTTTTTGCTTCAGTCATCTCATGACCATTTTTCCTTTTTTATGTCAGGGGTGGTAAAGAACCATCAAAGTTATACTGAGTTCTTAGAATTGCAAAAGGACAAAATCCTGACAGTGACCTCAACCCCAGAGATGGAAGAGCCAACCCCTTCATTCCCAGGCCCTGCTTCCTCCAAGAAAGGCGTGCTGGTGGTATTGGGGAGGTCTTCGAAGTATTCGTTCCACCGATCCACAACATCCCGAGTTGAGGTCAGCAGCTCACTGGCCCCACTGAACACAATGTTAATTAGTGCACTGCTTCCCCCTCCTGAGATGCCAGATGGTGTTTCAACATGGTGTTCACTTGGGTTCAGATCAGGGGGGCCGTTCCTCCCAATCACTCCCCTCCAGGTGTCGCTGACATTGCCAACGTGAGCGTTGAAGTTCCCCAGTAGGATGAGGGAGTCCCCAGATGGGGCACTCTCCAGCACTCCCTCCAAAAAGGGTGGATACTCTGAACTGCTATTTGGACCATAGCTACAAACAACAGTCAGGATCCGTCCCCCCACCAGAGGGAGGCTACCCTCTCATTCATTGGAGTGAACTCCAATGTACAGGCACCGAGCCGGGGGGGCAATGAGTATCGCCACCCCTGCCTGCCGCCTCTCACCATTGGCAACTCCAGAGTGGAAGAGAGTCTAACCCCTCTCAAGAAGGCTTGCTATGTGTCGAGGTGAGACCGACTATATCTAGCCCAAATTTCCCAACCTCGTGCACCAGCTCAGGCTCCTTCCCCGCCAGAGAGGTGACATTTCACGACCCTAGAGCTAGCTTCTGCAGCCAAGGGCCCCATGGAAGCAGGCCCGGCCACCAGGCGCTCACCATCGAGCCCCACTCCCAGGCCTGGCTCCAGGAGGGGGCCCAGGTGACCCAGGCAAGGGAAACTTGGGACCATTTTTTGCATATATCATGAGGGGTTCGTGTGAGCTAAACTTTGTTTGGTCCCTCCCCTAGGACCTGTTTGCCATGGGAGACCCTACCAGGGGCTTAAAGCCCCCAACAACTTAGCTCCTAGGATCATTGGGACACGCAAACCCCTCCACCATGATAAGGTGGTAGCTCACTTATGGAGGGGCCTGATCATAATCCACACTTTAAAATGACATTTTCAGTGCTAATACAGGTTATTTCAAAGTCCTACTTTTTAGTTTTCCAAGTGGGTCGAGCAGAACTGGACAACTATGACAACACCACACAGACTGACGGAGTGAGAAGAGAAATCTGTGTTTTTCTTTGCTGTAAAAGATTTCTGTGATTAATTTTGTGGTGATGGTGGACACTGGAGCCTAACTGTCAGACAGAAAAAGGACAGAAGAGCAGAAGAAAGATAACCAGAAGGTGATTCTGCCTGAGCTAAAGGCTAACACATGAGCTAAGCTCTTTGTGATAATGTCCATTCCAACCCACAGTCAGCAGTTATTCTGCAGTGGTCTGTTCAAACTTGGGAGTCTATCAATAAAATGAAGAGCGAGGTTATGGTTAGCTCTGCTTGGTAGATGACTGGCAGGGCATAACCAGGATATAAATAAAAAAAAAATCTTTATTGGCATGATTTTTTTCTTTTGTTGTTGTTGTTGTTGTTGTAAACTACAGTACAACCTAACAACGTTTGCTTGTTAAGTTTTAAACTGTTGCTCTATATAACTGTTAGGAAATACCTTGCCTCATGACAATGTATCTGGTAAAAAGTTGTCTTGAAGAAAGACATTTTTTTTTTCGATCTGATCTCCGTTTGATTTCAAAACAAACACAAGCCTCGCTAAATGTCCTGTCTTCACGACAGTGCACATGAGACTCAGGGCCACAAGCTGGTGAGGCAGTCCACTTAAAACAGATTGTCCGCATTTCTATTTGATTGATTTGTGTTGACCTTTCAGCCCACTTTTCATCAACATCTTCCTCACCTGATGACAAACTCCGCTGAGTCTATATCTGCTCCACAGCCACTGTCGACCAGGATCCCTCCATTACCAACGACTGCACAGGTGTCCAATGTTTTATTAAAGAACGGCTGCACCTGGGATTAAAACAGCATGAAATGTTAGACAAAGACATTAGCTTAAATGGTTAAACTTAAGTATGTTAAGAGCCTGGTTACACATTAATTGTTTGCAGGTTTAAAACAGTTGCCAAGCAAAAAGTCCCCAACAAAACAAAACAAAAAAAGGTCACACACTCTAATGTTTTGTTGGACTGCTTTTAGCTTTGATTACAGTACACATTAGCTGTGGCATTGTTTGGATAAGCTTCTGCAATGTCACAAGATTTATTTCCATCCAGTGTTGCATTAAGTTTTCACCAAGATCTTCATTGATGGCGGTGGAGTAAGCAAGGAGTGATTTAAATAACAAACAGGTAGCAGATGTAGATAAGGAAGAGAATTACCTTTACAAAGGTCTTGAAAATCTCTGGGGTCACTTCGAGGCTCTTCACCCTCCCCTGGTCATAAAAAATTTGGGTCCCCACCGGATTGTTGACCTGGGTAATGAAAGCCTTTTCCTGACCGTGGCATTTACTGCTCAGGTTTGATCTGTGGAAACCAGAAAGACAAGAGTGTCAGACTGAAAAAACTGAATAAGAAAAAAATAAGAAATCTATTCTACTATTTCACAATTCAACTGTCTCCTAAGATGGACCAATGGGAGTTAAAGCACTCTTTATAGTGTTTTGTGTTTGGACTATCTGGTAAAGGTTAGCATGGAAGTTCCTCTGATTCAATCCTCCTTTTCATTTCCACTTCTCCTTCCCTCTTTTTTTCATGAACTTTTTTTTTTTTGGTAGAAGGAAATTAATCTAACAGATTTTCCAAGATCATGAAATGCATTTATGTCTCAAGGATGGACCAGGATGACTCAATCAGTTTCAGCTCTGTGTGACTGTCACACGAGGGCGTTCTGACTCATCTTGTCAAGCCAGGTTTTATTTACTCCACATGAACACAGTGGATTAATTTACATGACAACCTGAAATTCTAGCCCCCACCTTTTTTTTTTACAGTGTGATAAATTTGTCTTATGTGGAGAATTGTCCTCGTTCTCTACATCTCACTTCTGTGTAAATTTGTCAAGATTTCTTCCTTCCAATGATGTCTCAAAGCAAACAGACTCAGCTGCTGCTTAGTTTGTTGATCTGCTCTGGTGGACTCAGGCTGCCTAAGGGGCATGGGGTACTGAAGAGGGGAAAAAGGCCACCAGCTGCACTGTGATGGGCACCTAATGCTGGAAGTTGTGATGCAATTATCATAGAAATCTCCTAAACAGTGGAAAAAAGCAAAAAGTGTTGATACATTATTTAGATTTTTGTTTTTTATTTGTTCTGTTGTTTCAAATTATAGATGTATTTGTACTTGAACTTCAGGAAATTGTCCTCCTGTTTCTTCCAGGTTTGAGGATACTCCTGCAGAACTTGTTGGATGAATCCCCTGAAACACACACACACACACACACACACACGCACACGCACACACACACACACACACACACACACACACAAAGGTTGGTAATCCCCGTAACACTGACTTGTCTGTAAACATAAAGGTCACTTCAGGAGATGCAGCGATGCTGACGCTGTCTGTACTCACATGCAGTCCTTGCAGAAATCATAGGTCTTCGGGGCGCTTTTCCTCTGAGGGACCGGTTTGCCAATGTTTTCATAGCTGTGATGCAAACGAAAGAGAAAACAGGACAGATACACATGAGATGAATATATGCAGAAGTCAGGGTAAGGACAGATTATCTAATCAGGGGTGTAACACAAATTTCTGAACCTGGTTAAAATATGGATCAGGACCCCTCCTTGAATGACCAGCTATATGTAGATCCCCCCACCCAACTCCAGAAGTCCTGTTTTATCCAGTTGTGAAGGATTTCTGGCAACAACTCTGGCAATAACATAAAGTGGAAAAGCATTTCTTCTTCCTAAATCTTCATCACTTGATGTTTCTTTATTTATTTATTTTTCAACAAGGAATTCAAGCACTGTAATCAATAAATTCAGTTCTCTCTCTAAAATAAAAAAAACAAGCAAACCTATAACAGCTTGCATTTATTCATCTATTAATGTAGTTGTTTAAATTTGATCCTTTATCCCCCTGGCTCTTATTCAAATATTGAATATGTACGCTGTTGCTTAACTCTTGCATGTACATTGTGGTTCTATTTTCTATCAATCAAGAAATTAATAATAACAATAATAACAAAGTATAATATTTTAAAAACTGACAGTAAAACCTCCTGTGATAAATGTAAGGTTTTTGTTTACATGTTTGAAAAGTGATGTAAGGCTGACAGGTGAGGGGGGCGCTGCGTGACATCAAGAGTGACAAGCAGGAAATGCTCCGTAGACCAGACCGTCTTATTTCAGTTCAGCCTTCACGGTCCACGCAGGCTACGAAGGCTGGGTCCTCCAAATGCTGCAGCCTTCATGGGCTGCAGACCCTGAATTGGGACACAGCTAATGATCTGACAAAGAGCTCAAGAAACACAACGACTATGGGTGCATCTCAAAGCTCCAAAGTTCCATCCTTCCTTCCTCCACTTGCGTCCTAGTCCCTCCCACCGGGGATGATATAGAGACGCAAGGAATTGAAGAGAGGAGAGAGGGATCCAGGAGATTTGTTTTGGGAGCAACGGGACATCCTCTCCTCCGGTGCATCACATCAAGCGACGCGTTACATTGATGATGGCATCAGCTGATCACCTCTGGATCATCTGTCAGTCAGCTCTAACAGCTGTTTGTGTGTCTGCACATGTGCGCTGTAATAACTCTTAAAACATAAACAGTAACAGAGCTCTGTCTGTTCCTTTGACCTGTTTAACAAACACGTTACCATGAAGAAAACCTGCTCTGTTTGTTCTGTGTGCTGTTTAGAAGCTCATGGATCACTTTACCAGTAAAATGTATCATTATCAGATTACTAATTATTTAGCCCCTCCATGAGTGAGCTACCACCTTATCGTGGTGGAGGGGTTTGCGTGTCCCAATGATCCTAGGAGCTAAGTTGTCGGGGGCTTTATGCCCCTGGTAGGGTCTACCATGGCAAACAGGTCCTAAGGGAGGGGCCAGACAAAGTTTAGCTCACACAGACCCCTTTTGATGAGTACAAACAATGGTTCAGCGTTTCCCTTGCCCGGACGTGAGCTGGTGTGTGAGGTTGAGAAGTTCCGGCTAGACATAGTCGGCCTCACCTCGACACACACCAAGGGCTCCAAAACCAGCCTTCTCGAGAGGGGTTGGACTCTCTTCTACTCTGGAGTTGCAGATGGTGAGAGGCGGCGGGCTGGGGTGGCGATACTCGTTGCCCCCAGGCTCAGTGCCTGTACGTTGGAGTTCACCCCGGTGGACGAGAGGGTAGCCTCCCTCCGCCTTCGGGTGGGGGGACGGATCCTGACTGTTGTTTGTGGCTATGGTCCAAATAGCAGTTCAGAGTATCCACCCTTTCTGGAGTCCTTGGAAGGAGTCCTTGAGAGTGCTCCGTCTGGAGATTCCCTAGTCCTACTGGGGGACTTCAACGCTCACGTCGGCAATGACAGTGAGACCTGGAGGGGCGAGATTGGAAAGAACGGCCCCCCCCTGATCTGAACCCGAGTGGTGTTTTGTTGTTGGATTTCTGTGCTCGTCACAGGTTGTCCATAACAAACACCATGTTCAAGCATAAGGGTGTCCATATATGCACCTGGCACCAGGACACCCTTGGTCGCAGTTGATTGATCAACTTTGTAGTCGTGTCATCGGACTTGCGGCCGCATGTCTTGGACACTCGGGTAAAGAGAGGGGCGGAGCCAACTCACCTGGTGGTGAGTTGGCTCCGATGGTGGGGGAAGATGCCGGTCAGACCTGGTAGACCCATACGTATGGTGAGGGTCTGCTGGGAACGTCTGGCAGAATCTCCCGTCAGAGAGAGCTGTAACTCCCACCTCCGGGAGAGCTCCAACTGTGTTCCGGGGGAGGTAGGGGACATTGAGTCTGAATGGACTTTGTTCCGTGCCTCCATTGTTGAGGTGGCTGATCGGAGCTGTGGCCGTAAGGTGGTTGGTGCCTGTCGGGGCGGCAACACCCGAACCCGCTGGTGGACACCAGTGGTGAGGGATGCCGTCCAGCTGAAGAAGGAGTCCTATCGTGCCTTTTTGGCGTGTGGGACTCACGGATGCAGCAGACGGGTATCGATAGGCCAAGCGGAATGCAGCTTCGGCGATCACAAAAACCCGGACATGGGAGGAGTTTGGTGAGGCCATGGAGAACGACTTCCGGACAGCTTTGAAGAGGTTCTGGACCACCATCCGGCATCTCAGGAGGGGGAAGCAGTGCACTGTAAACACTGTGCTCAGTGGAGACGGTGCGCTGCTGACTTCGACTTGGGATGTTGTGGATCGGTGGAAGGAATACTTCGAAGACCTCCTCAATCCCACCGGCATGTCTTCCTTGGAAGAAGCAGGGTCTGGGAATGATGGGGTGGGCTCTTCCATCTCTGGGGTTGAAGTCGCCGAGGTGGTTAAAAAGCTCCTCAGTGGCAGGGCCCCGGGGGTGGATGAGATCCACCCAGAGTTCCTTAAGGCCCTGGATGTTGTGGGTCTGTCGTGGCTGACACGACTTTGCAACATCGCGTGGACATCGGGGGCAGTGCCTCTGGATTGGCAGACCGGGGTGGTGGTCCCCCTTTTTAAGAAGGGGGACTGGAGGGTGTGTTCCAACCACAGGAGGATCACACTCCTCAGCCTCCCTGGTAAGGTCTATTCGGGGGTACTGGAGAGGAGGGTCCGTAAGATCGTTGAACCTCGGATTCAGGAGGAGCAATGTGGTTTTCGTCCTGGCCGTGGAACTGTGGACCAGCTCTATACCCTCAGCAGGGTCCTTGAGGGTGCATGGGAGTTTGCCCAACCTGTCCACATGTGTTTTGTGGACTTGGAGAAGGCATTCGACCGTGTCCCTCGGGGAGTCCTGTGGGGGGTTCTCCGGGAGCATGGGGTGTCGGGCTGCTTGTTACGAGCCGTCCGTTCCCTGTACGACTGGTGCCAGAGCTTGGTCCGCATTGCTGGCAATAAGTTGGACTCGTTTCCAGTGAGGGTTGGACTCCGCCAGGGCTGCCCTTTGTCACCGATTCTGTTCATAACTTTTATGGACAGAATTTCTAGGCACAGCCAGGGTGTCGAGGGGGTCCAGTTTGGTGACCTCAGGATTGGATCACTGCTTTTTGCAGATGATGTGGTCCTGTTGGTCCTGCTTCATCAAGCCGTGACCTTCAACTCTCTCCGTAGCGGTTCGCAGCCCAGTGTGAAGCGGCTGGGATGAGAATCAGCACCTCCAAATCCGAGTCCATGGTCCTCAGCCGGAAAAGGGTGGAGTGCTGTCTCCGGGTCGGGGATGAGATCCTGCCCCAAGTGGAGGAGTTTAAGTATCTCTGGGTCTTGTTCACGAGTGAGGGAAGGATGGAGCGAGAGATCGGCAGGCGGATCGGTGCAGCGTCCGCAGTAATGCGGACTCTGCACAGGTCTGTCGTGGTGAAGAGAGAGCTGAGCCGGAAGGCGAAGCTTCTAAGAAGAAGCTCTCTATGGTCGTGAGCTTTGGGTAGTGACCGAAAGAACAAGATCGCGGGTACAAGCGGCCGAAATGAGCTTCCTCCGTAGGGTGGCCGGGCTCTCCCTCAGAGATAGGGTGAGAAGCTCGGCTATCCGGGAGGAGCTCGGAGTAGAGCCGCTATTCCTTCCCGTTGAGAGGAGCCAGATGAGGTGGCTCGGGCATCTGATGAGGATGCCTCCCGGACGCCTCCCTGGTGAGGTGAAGAGCTTGACGAAGTGGCTAGGGAGAGGGACGTCTGGGCTTCCCTGCTTAGGCTGCTGCCCCCGCGACCCGACCCCGAATAAGCGGAAGAAGATGGATGGACAGGATGGATAGATATATATATATATATATATATATATATATATATATATATATATATATATATATATTTTTTTTTTTTTTATTATTTTTTTTTTTTTTGTATGTAAAGCTATCCAGGAGTAAAGTTAACCAAAACTGAAGTGTCCACCCAATATAAATTTGAAATGATTCACCATCATGGTGTATTTCCTTCTGACAGTGGAGGGGTGGAGAGTTGGCTCAGAGTGGAGATTTGCAGCTGGACTGTCTTGCTCTCTGGTGGGTGGTCTCCTAAGTGGCCTGATTGGTCTGTATGGCTAATAACAAGCCTGTGTTTCTTTCTCTCCAGAATAGATAAAAGTTCATTCTATATTTGTAACAGGGGCTGTGTGGACCAGGTGTTTATATGGGGAGTTCCAATGTAAGGAAAGTAATGTACGGAAATTACAGCTTTGATGCTGCTTTGCTTGGGCTGCTTTACCTCGCTTTGCTGCTGCTCTTGCTGGACTTCAGCTACCTTGCTGGATTTGTCTTGAGTTCATGGAGAAACATATTTTGGGTTAGATTTGTTTCCATGAATTACCTTAGAATAATTTCACATTTCTTTACATCTTTATTTCTCCCTTTGTGTTGAATTCTTCTTCTTTGTGATAATTCTCTTTATATATATATATATATATATATATATAAGTGAAGAAACCTTATTTACTGAACTGGATATTGGTGTTGGGTTTATTCTGCTTTGTTTACTTGGTTGTTCTGGCAGCATACTTTTGGTTTGCATTCGTTATTTGGGAGCTGCCACTCATATTACTTAATATAGTTGATATTATCTTGTGTTTTTGGTTATCCTTTGTTGAGTGTGACCCACGAAGCCCTTCTGTGTTTTACACCCTTTTGAGTTGTTGAGAACCAATGGTGGTGGTTCCCTCTCATAGTGTGCTGTGCATGCCCAGATTTTTTTCCACCAAGTAATTGTGTGTGTGTGTGTGTGTGTGTGTGTGTGTGTGTGTGTGTGTGTGTGTGTGTGTGTGTGTGTGTGCCACAAGATTGAGGCGCTTTTCTTCCTTAAGAATCCTGTATCTGTTCTGTTGACCACTGTCCCTTTGGTAAGCCTCAGCGCCTGAATAAGTTTTTCCCTCCCCTGTGTGTGTGGTGATATTTTATTGACATCTGTTTTTATTATTGTTGATAAAATAAAGGGGTTGAACCTGGAACCACATCTCCTGCTCTATACATAATAGAACAAACCTTCAAAATTGTTTTTTTTTCTAAAACCATTTCTTTAGGCAAAATTCCCAAAGTGGAGTTGCAGGCATTTACCTAATTAAAAAACAAACTGTGTATGTGGTTAAACTAAGCTAAAATTTGTCCTAATTTCACCCTCGAGTCACCACAGGTATGGCCATGATCACTCAGATATCGGACAGCACTATAACATGGCGTATCCACTACTAAATAAGGAGTGATTTTGGACACAGCTATGCTGAACTAAACCAAACACAGGATGTAACAAAGTGAACTTGAAACACAAAGAAAAACACAAGAATAAGTGAGATTAACACAGAAAACACAAGACAAGAAACCCAAGCAAGCACAAAGAAACTCAAGCTACACAGAAAAAACTAAACTATGAATTTACAAGACAAACCAAAAAAAAAAAAAACCCTATCATGTTTTATAATCATGTAAACAAGCTCTGAATGTGCGTCATCTTTTTTTTCCCTGAAACATTTCCTGCAATCAAAAACAATAGTTGTGAAACGAAACAAGTGGCGAAGCTGTGTGATCTGACTATGTTGATTATTAATTCATTTCTTTGTCTCATCATGTAACAACAAAATCAAGCTTGTAATGTGCATCTTTAGTTGTTTTCTGGAAAATTTCCTGCAAAAATAATGTGTTAGTAAGGTATCACCTGTAAACGCAAACTATTTAAAGCTCACACACAGGTGAAAAAAGTTGCCCAGCTGACATGTCAGGGTTGTTTAAAGGGTCAAACTAAAAGTTTTTTTTGCTGTATTAAAAAATGTTCGCTCCAAAACTCTAGTGTCAATAACGTGTTCTGAAAAAAGATTAAAAAAAAATTATAGAAAGCAAGAATTCTGAAAGCAGGTGGAACAACAGTGGGTTTAAAGTAGGTTGATTTGCATTTATTCTTTTTTATTCTTTTTTACAATTATTTAAAAAACAAATTCCAGTTTTTCATGTGCAGCATGATTAATTATTTTGTTGTTGACACACTGCTTTATAACATAAATCTAGTATACTGTGTGAAAGCCTGTTTGTTTCAAATTGAAGCGCCACCTTTGTAATGAATTTATGGGATGCATTGTTTCTACAGCTGTCCCACAGCTCAATTCCTGATCCTGTTAATTAGTTTCTAAAAAATTAAAAAAAAAACTGTAAAAAAAAAAAAAAACAGTTTGAGTCTTCATTACAAGTGTCAACGAAGTCTAAAGCAACAGACACCTGAGATGACAAAACTCCTCCTTTTGGGGAGGTGATGTGGTTGCTGCTTTAAAACTCCCCTTCCTTCGCTTTGGATGTCAATAACGAAAATAGCAGAAAAGAGTGGGGAAAAAAAAGTCATAAACTGCTAAAACAGCTAACATCTGCTTGGAATGTGTATGTGTGTGTGTGTGTAAGGCAGCCACACACTTACTTGCTGTCGACCATGAACCAGATGACAGTGCTCAGCAGGCTTCCCAAACACAGCAGAGTGATCAACAGAGAGACCTGTGTCTTCAGGAGCTGTCCCATCATGCCTCACCCTCTGGCCCCTCACTCAGCTTCTGTCTGTCTCTCTGAACTGTCTCACCTCGTCAGCTCCCCTCACTCTCTGTTTTCTCCCCCCTCACTTGGCTCACACACATTCAAACACACTCCTCTCTTTTGTGTAATGATCTGTTAATCTTTTGTCTTTTCTGCTCTCTTAAGTTTCCTTCTGCCTGACTCACCCCTCCCCCCCCCTCCTCCTCCTCCCTCATCCTCCTCTCACTTATCTCACAGTTTCTCCTCCGCCTCCTCACTCAGTCTACTTTTTATGCCCTCCTGTTCAGGTAAGTCCTCTGTCCTCTGTGCCCCTCTGTCTTTCCTCTCTTCCTGTTTGTGTCGTGGTCAGCTGAGACTTAACCTGTTCTCTGAGGACTCCTCTTCAGCCTTTGTCTTGTGTCTGTTATCAAATCCCTCCACTCTCCTTTGTGGCTCTGTCCTCTCCTTCTGTTTCTCTCATGTGTCCACATAGAACAGCGCTACTCTCCACTGGAGTCCTAGAGCTGGAGCTGCTTTCCTTTTGCTTCTCTGCCCGCTCCCTGTCCGGAGCTCCTGCCTTCCCTCTTTGCTTTCCACTCCTTCACCAGGGCCTTCCTCCACCCACACCCCTTAAGCTCCTCACCCCCAGAACGTGAGTGCCCAGTACTGAATCAGCCCTCAGTTTGTGTGATGAGATTCAAGTTCAAAACCAATGAGTCCAGTTTCACTCTGTCAGCTCTATCGACTCCTGTATATATCCTATGACTATAAGAGTTTGGGAGGGGTCGGGTATTTTGGGCTCAGGGAATGGGGGTGGACTTTGGCATGATTCAACTCGCAGAAAGGAGAAAAGAGAGGTAGAAAGTGAAACTCAGAACTCATCTGCTCCATTACATTTCCTTCTGTGGTGATTTTTTTTGTGATAAAAATTTTTAGAGGTGGTGATGAGGTTTTGCACCTGGACACTTCTATTGCAGAGCTATGCTGTTGAAATTCTTGCAGAATGTGGTTTGCATGGTACATTTTTGACCTGCGTCTAGATTTAGCGACAGTGTTCGTAGACTAATTTTTGAATTTGATTTAAAGCCAATACAGTAACTTTCACCACAGAGTCATGGCTGTTTTATGCACTAGTACCACTCATGGTTTTAGACCAGGGAATCTTTTTTACATTATCATCTATTGTAGATAAAATCCTGAAGCACTTCCGTCTTTAATACAGATAAATTTTATTCTGTAATATTGAACTGTTTGTCATGTGGTTGATCACAAAGTTGTAAACCTCTATTGCTCTACAGCAATACCCAACTTTTTTAAAAGCTGTCACCAATGTCATAACCAAACCATCATGGGCCTGCATATCGAACCTCAAGACAGAAACTGACTAAACTTGTTGGGGTGAAAAAAAGGACACGTCTTTGTCTTGGATTAGTCATACTGATAACATTTGGGCAGGGCTGTTTTGGTGTTTGTAAAAATGCAATGGAGAAATTCCTAACCTTTGAGATGGCTCATGAAGATGCCAAAATCTACCACGCTTCATGAGCAAAACAGGCTACAGTCATGCAAACCTCTGATATCAGAATTAAACATTTAGTTGGATCACACAGACAACTGAACTAATAAAAAATACCATCATCATGTCAACAATTATCATGGATATAACAATAAATACAGCAGATAATGAGTGTTGTAAAAAATGTTAACTTTTTATTGAAGCCTGATTAAAAAAAAAATAATAAAAACAACAATATATAATTTGTTTTACTGTTTTTCTCAGTCACTTTGGTACATTTCTCGAGTCATCCTCACCATTTGCAAAACACTAAGTGCATTTCTCAAAACAATTCGCACAAATAGCAAAACGCCATGGATTTCCTGTAAAATTCAGTCACTAGCTCAAAATCTTACATTCATTCCATAAAGGTCCCATATTATGCAAAAATCACTTGAGTTTCTTTGTGCTTGTTTGGGTTTCTTGTCTTGTGTTTTTCGTTTCGATCTCAGTTATTCTTGTATTTTCCTTTGTGTTTCAAGTTCATTTTGTTGCCTCCTGTGTTTGGTTTAGTTCAGCATAGCTGTGTCCAAAATCACTCCTTATTCAGTAGTAGATAGGCCATTTTATAGTGCTGTCCAAAATCTGAGTGATCATGGCCATACCTGTGGCGACTCAAGGGTGAAATTAGGACAAATTTTAGTTTAATTCAACCAAACAGTTTGTTTTTAATAACATAAATGCCTGCAACTCCACTTTGGGAATTTGGCCTAAAGAAATGGATTTAGAAAAGAAACAGTTTTGAAGTTTTGTTCTATTATGTATAGAGCAGGAGACATGGTTCAAGGTTCAACCCCTTTTATTTTAGCAACAATAATAATAATAATAAAAACAGATGTCAATAAAACATCACCACACACACAGGGGAGGGAAAAACTTATTCAGGCACTGAGGCTTACCAAAGGGGCAGTGAAAGTACACAGACGGGAGTGCAAAGGAAGAAGCAGGGGGAGGATCGCTGCTTAAATCCTGTCCTCCTGCACAATGATTGGCCAGCAGTGGCGCTCTGTTAAAGTGAAACACACTACATAAGGAGATATGCATGTACGCTAATGCTGCTACATTCTACCCCGCCTTCTTGCATCGTCTCCCTGATGATTAACAAAATGAGGGAGACAATGCAAACTAGCTCCAAGGCCCAAACAAAGTAAACACTAGCCACAGAAGCAAAAGCAGAAGGGTTGGCAACCTGAGGGTTTCTAGCTGGCCATGGGAGTTGATACACATTAGGGGTGACCAGAAGTCAACCGAGGGGTCCAACACTGAGCCATCTGATCAGAACCAGGACAGCTAACTAAGGGAACAGCCAAAGATGCTGAGGCGTCTTCTTGTGATGCAGTTGAGGGTCAACATCCAGGGGAGTCTGGGTTGGATGGTGGCACTAGCATTTTGGTGTGGGTTGTGTCATCGCCCCAACCTGGTTGTGGGCATAGCAGAGGGGACTTCAGGAGATTGTTGTCCCAGAACAAGTAAGTTATACTCAAATTAACTCTCCTCTTCGACAGGTGGCTTTTCGACAAGGGGGGACTTATGGGAAGGAGCACGACCAGGAGAGTCTAGTCCAACCACGGCCTTCAACATGGCACAATGTACCTGACTTACCTTGGTCAGGTCATCTACTGACCTGACCTGACTCGGTGCCCTCAATGCTGGTATTTTACAGTACTCTATCCATCACGGGTCTTGTGAGGCCCCTTAGGGCTTAAGTCTCGCAAGAACACCAACTGACCCTCACCTGACAGTAGATTTTTCACATGCTGGTCATAGACTCGTCGTCTGTGATCAGCAGCCTGTTGCAAGTGCTCTCTTGCACCTTCAAATGCCGTCTGCAGTCGAACTTGGTGCTTCTGAACCCACTCGTGAACTCAGCCACTGACAGGACTCTCAGCTCAACCCAACAGGAAATCTAATGGCAGTCGAGGGTCCTGGCCAAACATCAAGAAAAAGTAGGCTGATGAGGAGTAGTGTCGTAACAGTAGAAGACCTGGAGCAAACACACATTCCAATCTCTCTTCCTGGAGACTGGCAGGGTACTCACCAGATTGTGGAGCGTTTGGTTGAACCGCTCACACTGACCATTTACTTCCAGATGGTAGAGAGTGATGCAGGATTTCACAATGCCATACAAGTTACACAACTGCATGATTTGAGAACTTTCAAAATTATGACCCTGGTCAGAATGCAACAGGAACACCAATTTTGTAAAACCACTCTGACACCAGAACCTTGGCCACAGTGGCAGCATGCTGATCCCAGGTTGAGAAAGTGAAAGTGTACTTACTGAACACATCTGTCATAACCAAGATGTTCTCAATGCCATTCTGGGCAGACTCCAGGGTGATGTAACCAATGGCGAGGATTTCATTGGGGCTTGACGCCAACAGATGCCGCAGAAAGCCCCTAGCTTTTGGGTGTACATCTTTGGCAACCTGACACCTCTCACACGTCTGACACCATCGGATCCCGTCAGCAGACATGCTGGGCCAGTAGCATCAGGACCGTAGGAGCGCCAATGTTCGCTCTACTCCCTGGTGCCCATGCTCCTGGTGGGCTGGTTAGGACCTCTTTACAAAGCACACTGGGCAACAACAGCTGAAGCACGGCAAACACTTGACGGTACAGGACCCCATCGTTCTCAACCAGTCTGTTCCACTGAAGAAGCAGAGCCAGTGCGGACTGAGACAGCTGTGCCCACTCCTCACCAGGGACTGCTTTCTTCCTCAGAACTCCAGCAGTTCCTTAATGGCAGGATCAGCCTATTGAAGAGCACAAAGCTCAGAGGTGGTGCACTGTGGCATAACAGCGACAGCAACCTGGGTTGGCTCCACTTTCCCCAACCTGATTGGAATGGCTGAGGCATAGCGGTACCTGGAAGCATCATTTCCTGCCTGCTCCTCAGAGAGTACCGCTCCCAAGCTACCATGGCTTGCATTTAACTCAAGGATAAACGGGAGGGAGAAATCTGCATAGGCTGACACTGTGCAGAGGTGAGCCTTGTCTTCAATGCTTTAGAGCTCTGTTGGCACTCGTCAGTCCAACAACTAATGACCCCACTGTCAGACCTCCTACCAGCTCTAGTGTTGCTACGACCTTGTGCAGGGGGGCTGCCAGCTTGGACGTGGGCTGTCGTAAAGTGCGATCTAAATTCGTGAAAAACAGAGGCAAGTACACATATATACAAACCAATTACCGATTCATGAGATACACCTTTGAGCTATTACAGAAAACTGGTCAATCATTGGTTGATCTAATGCTTTACACATTTCCATTTTTTAGGGAAAGTCAAGATTGACCAGGGAGCAATTTATCAACCCAGACAGATTAAGAAAAGAAGTCTAATGGATGTGTGGAAAGGTGCTTGACATATTATGATAACTTTTTGACTATTTTTTGCATTTTTGCAAATATGGATCCCTCTTTTCACAACTAATCTGTGTCAGCCGGTGTGGTGCTGTCATAGAGACTGCGATGGGCTGTAAACCAATCCGGTCCTGCTCCACCCAATCAAGAAGCTAAAAGGTAGAATTTAGAAATGGCCAATATTGAAGCTGATAATCTAACTTTGGGATATATATTATCTGTAACAGTACCTCATGACTGCTGCTCCTGGGTCTGAATGCACGTTATCCTCCAAACTCCTGTTTTAGCTTTTAGCCTGTGGTGTTGTCATAGAGACCGCTACATACCGTAAACCAATCTGTACCAGGATGACTGACAGGGGAACTCAAAAGTAGCATTTAGAAATAACCTACTTTGGCAATGATGACCTCGTTTTGAACGATGGGTTATGATCAGGCATATTGAGACTTTTTCAAGACCACGTTAAAAGTCCTCACAGCACCTCTAACAAATCAGTAAAATGTATTTTTCCTTCCATAATCCAAAAACTGAGAACAAACTGCAGAAATGCTTCTCTTAAAAAACATATCTTGGCAGATTTTGGAAACTTAAGAGTTTGAAGAGACTAAATCACCCAAGCTGAGGTCCATTTTTTGAATAAATATTTATTCCCAGATTCACTTTTATTTACCCCCATCCCAAAAGTTCTTCAAGACACAAAAACATGTGCTGTAATGTCTGCTCATTAAGTCTTCAACTTTTTTCTACAGACCACTGATAAGAATTTATAAATGTTAGCATGAAAAGTGTAAAAGACACAAAGGAAGCTCAGCTTAAGGTTACATCATTCACCAACCCTTCATACACAAACACTGGCTCTGATTGAGCAACACATGGTACAGTTTCAAAAGTGACTGACAGTAGCTTCTTCTGGGTCCCAGCACATCTGTCTTTCCATTTCTCTTCTTCTCTCTCTTAATTATTGCCTCTTTGACCAAATTTGACGGGCACATGTGTTTGTCCGTGACACTGAGGCCTTGGAGGTCAGAGGCTGCATCAGTGCCGTCAGTATCAAAAACATGTAAACAAGAGTGCAGAAATCATCATTCACAACCAGCACCAGTATGATCTTTAAACACAGAGTGAAAAAGTGTGAGTTGTAAACGGGTCCCTGGATATTCAGGGAAGAGGTTTTAACTTTAATGAGATTTTAACATAAAAAGGTTTTTCACATTCAGTGTGCTGCTCTCTGAGTCTCTCAGTCTTCATGTTCAGGAGGTATTTGATTACTTCCACAAATATTCTGTTGTTTCCAAAGCTTCTGTGGTTGATTTCATAGCTTAACACAAAAGGGTTTATTTAAGATACTATCCTGCAGACTTGGACCTGACAATGAACCAAATTAGAATAACTCCCTCCAGGCTCCAGCTGGAGCACACAGGGAGATAAATAGTTAAGTCTCAGATGTTGTCAGTTCAAGGACTTCAGTGCAAATGTCTCGTCTACTGATCAGCATCCTCAGATTTGCCAGAACATAAACTGCCTGGCCAAAAAAAGAAAAAAAAATAGTCCCCACATCGATTTCACTAAGCAAATAGGTACGAGCCTCCTATTGGATAATTACTGCATGGGGAATTGGCTTTCAGCTGGCAACAAGTTATTTAACCCTAACTGGTGCAATATGACTTATTTCTAATTTCTTAGACCTTGTACACACGTAGTCGGGTATTTTCAGAAATGAATTGGTTTCCCAAATACCCAGCTATTTGCGGACATGGCCTCAAACAACCATGTCAAAAGACACATCTCGTGGTCATAGAAAAGATGTTGGTCTGTTCGAGAAGGGTCAAATCACTTGCAAGCATCAAGCAGAGAAAACATCTAAGGCAGGGGTCACCAACATTTTTGAGACCAAGGGCTACCTCACAGCAAATGAGTGGCACGAAGGGTTACTTGTCTGATAAAAACTTTCTAAACAAAATTGCATCACATTTTAATACATCTATCAGTGTAGGAGTAGTGATACTATGTGAAGACACTACTCACAAGTCAATATTAATTATTTCACAGTTATTATTAATGATTTGCAGAACAATGGTTGCAGGAAGGAGCTCCATTGTGACCAGTGCTTTTTGGAACATGCCTCCTGGGCACCCTAAGTGGTTCTTGAGGACACCCAGGTGCCCACGGGCACCATGTTGGTGACCCCTGATCTCAGGTGATTGCAGAAACTACTAAAATTGGGTTAAGAACTGTTTTAAAACAGGTTAAGGTTAAGAACAGACTGACCTATTTCCATAGTGATGGGCACATAAAGGTAAGAAGAGAGGCAGAATGAGGTCAGCTGACTACCTGAAGATACTGAATGACCAGGTTATTCCATCAGTGTTTTTTTTCCTTCCCCGATGGTGCGGCCATATTCCAAGATGAAAAGGCCAAGATTCATTGAGCTCAAATTGTGAAAGAGTGGTTCAGGGAGCATGAGACATCATTTCCACACATGGATTGGCCACCACAGAGTCAAGACCTTAATCCCATTGAAAATCTTTGGGATGTGCTGGACAAGGCTTTACAATCATCAGAGCAAGATCTCACTGGTCTTTGTGACATTGCAGAAGCTTATCCAAACAATGCCACACAAATACATGCCGTAATCAAAGTTAAAGGCAATCCAACTTAATTAGAGTGTGTAACCTTTTTTTGGTTGTGACGTTTTTTGTCCAGGCAGTGTTTATTCTTTTTACACTGACTGTCCTCCTCAAGCAGGTACAAAGAAGGCTCCTTTTTTCTGTCTGCAGTTCCTGGGTCTACGTTTTCCCAGGTTTACAATCTCCAAGATGAAGCTTTAGCACCCCGTTGTTGTGCAGCTGCATCAATAATTGAAACTCAACCGGCATGATGTGGTTTCTGTTAACCTTTAGGTCATCATAGTAGTGGTTGGTCAGGGAGTAGAGTTCAAAGGGGTGAGTGCTGAAGGGCCAGAACCCGTACAAATGCACGTTGTTGCAGATTTCGAGTGCCAGGCTAACCATGAGCAACCCACTGCTGGGCCGCCTTGCTTTCAGGCCTTGGGAACGCCAGAAGTCAGCCATGTTCTGGCGGTACTCAGGATTGAAGAAGATGGGCTGCATTGGGCTTCCAAAATCTTCAAGGGTATAAGAAGCCCGTAGAGACAGAAAAGCGTAGTAGCTGTTATAGAAAGCTTGAAGGAGCAGCAGAGAGTCACTGTACATCTTCATATCTTCAACAAATGCGCGGCGATGCCCCAGCAGTGCCCCATACCTGTGAAGAAAAAGCATATTTGGAGCAGAGAGAAAAGCATTTTGAACTAAAGGCTGTAAAATTCTACTCACCTATCCCGCAGGATGCTTGGGTTAGCTGTCACAAGGCTGGTCTTGGCGCCAACATGCTTGTGAAAGCTGTTATTCAAGGGCGGTAGGTTACACCTGAGGGACAACACAGAGATCTTTAAAGCCCCTGAAAAGAGTTTCTAAGTGATCTTGCAAAAGTCAGCCTTCTAGATAAATGCCTGATCATAATCCATCCATCCATCCATTTTCTGCCGCTTATCCGGGGTCGGGTCCCAGGGGCAGCAGCCTAAGCAACTCTTCCTGGGGGATTCTGGGACGTTCCCAGGCCAGCTGAGAGACGTAGTCTCCCCAGTGAGTCCTGGGTCTGCCCCGGGGTCTCCCCCCGGTGGGACATGCCCTGAACAACTCACCAGGGAGGCATCCGGGAGACATCCGTATCAGATGCCTGAGCCACCTCATCTGTCTCCTCTCAACATTGAGGAGCAGCTCTACTCCAAGCTCCTCCCAGATAACCTAGCTTCTCACCCTATCTCTAAGGGAGAGCCCGGCCACCCTACAGAGGAAACTCATTTCAGCCACGTGTACCCGAGATCTTGTTCTTTTGGTCACTACCCAAAGCTCATAACCAAAGGTGAGGGTGGGAACGAAGATCGACCGGTAAACAGAGAGCTTTGCCATTTCAGCTCAACTCCCTCTTCCTCACAACAGACCTGTGCAGAGTCCGCATTACTGCAGAGGCTGCCAGTCGATCTCTCGCTCCATCCTTCCCTCTCTCGTGAACAAGACCCCTAGATACTTAAACTCCTCCACTTGGGGCCGGATCCCATCCTCGACCCGGAGACAGCACTCCACCCTTTTGCGGCTGAGGACCATGGACTCACATTTGGAGGTGCTGATTCTCATCCAGGCAGCTTCACACTTGGCTGGGAACCGATCCAGAGAGAGTTGAAGGTCACAGCTTGATAAAGCCAACAGGACCACATCATCTGCAAAAAGCAGTGATCCAATCCTGAGGTCACCAAACTGGACCCCTTGACACCCTGGCTGCACCTAGAAATTCTGTCCATAAAAGTTATGAACAGAATCGGTGACAAAGGGCAGCCCTGGCGGAGTCCAACCCTCACTGGAAACGAGTCCAACTTATTGCCAGCAATGCGGACCAAGCTCTGGCACCAGTCATACAGGGAACGGACAGTATAGAGCTGATTCACAGTTCCACGACCAGGATGAAAACCACATTGCTCCTCCTGAATTTGAGGTTAAACTATCCTATGGACCCTTCTCTCCAGTACCCCAGAATATACCTTACCAGGGAGGCTGAGGAGTGTGATCCCCCTGTAATTGAAACACACCCTCTGGTCCCCCTTCTTAAAAAGAGTGACCACCACCCCGGTCTGCCAATCCAAAGGCACTGCCCCCAATGTCCACACGATGTTGCAAAGTCAAGTCAGCCACGACAGCCCCACAACATCCAGGGCATTAGAGAACTCTGGGTGGATCTCATCCACCCCTGGGGCCCTGCCACAGAGGAGCTTTTTAACCACCTTGGCGACCTCAACCCCAGAGATGGAAGAGCCCACCCCTACATTCCCAGGCCCTGCTTCCTCCAAGGAAGGCGTGCCGTTGGGATTTGGGAGGTATTCTAAGTATTCCTACCGCCGATCCACAACATCCCGAGTTGAGGTCAGCAGCTCACTGGCCCCACTGAACACAGTGTTAATTAGTGCATCGCACTAATATATACATAATAACAAAGTTGATCATCGAAGTGTGGCCTAGGGTGTCCTGGTGCCAAATGCATGTTTTGACACCTTTATGCTTGAACATGGTGTTTGTTATGGACAATCTGTGACGAGCACAGAAGTCCAACAACAAAACACTACTCGGGTTCAGATCGGGGGGGCCGTTCCTCTCAATCACACCCCTCCAGGTCTCACTGACATTGCCAACGTGAGCGTTGAAGTTCCCCCATAGGACGAGGGAATCCCCAGACGGGGCACTCTCCAGCACTCCCTCCAAAAAGGGTGGATACTCTGAACTGCTATTTGGACCATAGCTACAAACAACAGTCAGGATCCGTCCCCCCACCGGAGGGAGGCTACCCTCTCATTCATTGGAGTGAACTCCAATGTACAAGCACCGAGCCGGGGGGGCAATGAGTATCGCCACCCCTGCCTGCCGCCTCTCACCATTGGCAACTCCAGAGTGGAAGAGAGTCTAACCCCTCTCAAGAAGGCTTGCTATGTGTCGAGGTGAGACCGACTATATCTAGCCCAAATTTCCCAACCTCGTGCACCAGCTCAGGCTCCTTCCCCGCCAGAGAGGTGACATTTCACGACCCTAGAGCTAGCTTCTGCAGCCAAGGGCCCCATGGAAGCAGGCCCGGCCACCAGGCGCTCACCATCGAGCCCCACTCCCAGGCCTGGCTCCAGGAGGGGGCCCAGGTGACCCAGGCAAGGGAAACTTGGGACCATTTTTTGCATATATCATGAGGGGTTCGTGTGAGCTAAACTTTGTTTGGTCCCTCCCCTAGGACCTGTTTGCCATGGGAGACCCTACCAGGGGCTTAAAGCCCCCAACAACTTAGCTCCTAGGATCATTGGGACACGCAAACCCCTCCACCATGATAAGGTGGTAGCTCACTTATGGAGGGGCCTGATCATAATCCACACTTTAAAATGACATTTTCAGTGCTAATACAGGTTATTTCAAAGTCCTACTTTTTAGTTTCCCAATCGGGTCGAGCAGAACCGGACAATTATGACAACACCACACAGACTGACGGAGTGAGAAGAGAAATCTGTGTTTTTCTTTGCTGTAAAAGATTTCTGTGATTAATTTTGTGGTGATGGTGGACACTGGAGTCCAACTGTCAGATAGAAAAAGGACAGAAGAGCGGAAGAAAGATAACCAGGAGAGTGATTCTGCCTGAGCTAAAGGCTAACACATGAGCTAAGCTCTTTGTGATAATGTTCATTCCAACCCACAGTCAGCAGTTATTCTGCAGTGGTCTGTTTAAACTTGAGAGTCTATCAATATAATGAAGAGTCAGGTCAAAATAATCTTTCTTGGCATGATTATTTTTCTTTTGTTGTTGTTGTTGTTGTTGTTGTAAACTACAGTACAACCTAACAACATTTGCTGTTTAAGTTTTAAACTGTTGCTCTATATAACTGTTAGGAAATACCTTGCCTCATGACAATTACTTAGGTAAAAAGTTGTCTTGAAGAAAGAAATTTTCTTTCGATCTGATCTCCGTTTGATTTCAAAACAAAGACAAGCCTCGCTAAATGTCCTGTCTTCACAACAGTGCACATGAGACTCCGGGCCACAAGCTGGCAAGGCAGTCCACTTAAAACAGATCGTCAGTATTTCTATTTGATTTGTGTTGACATCTGCCTTTTAGCCCACTTTTCATCAACATCTTCCTCACCTGATGACAAACTCAGCTGAGTCTATATCAGCTCCACAGCCACTGTCGACCAGGATCCCTCCATTACCAACGACTGCACAGGTGTCCAATGTTTTATTAAAGAACGGCTGCACCTGGGGTTAAAACAGCATGAAAATGTCAGACAAAGGCATTAGCTTAAATGGTTTAACTAAAGTATGTTTAGGGTCTGGTTACACATTAATACTCTTTAACGACAAAGTTCAAGCCGTTAAAGTACAATTATTTCATCAATACAAGGAAATACTCTACAGCCACATAGACACCCAGAGCTGCAAACATTTCTTATCAAAAACTGACAAAACAGTCAAAGAGATCATCTGCAGTCCATCAACTTGCTGCATTGACGAGTTACCCACTAAATTTCTAAAGTCTGTGCTGAGCAGTTTGTTACCATAACTCGCTCATCTCACTTCAGACTGGAACATTTCCAAAGGCCTTAAAAACTGCTGTCATTTAGCCTCTCCTGAAGAAGAGCTGTCTTGATGCCACAGTACTGAATAACTACCTGCCATTCTTAGGCAAAGTCCTAGAAAAAGTTGTATACCAACAGCTTACTGACCTTCTCCTGTATAATAATGTAATTGATACTTTCCAACAGGCTCTAGGCCCCACCACAGCACTGAGACAGCTCTGATCAAGGTGACAAATGATATCTGCCTGAACACAGAAGCAGCCAAAGTCTCAGTCTTAGTTTTGCTGGACCTGAGCGCTGCCTTTGACACTGTTGATCGTGCAATCTTATTACAGATGTTAGAAAACTTGGTGGGAATCTCTGGTACTGCTTTAAGCTGGTTCAAGTCCTATCTTGAGGGCAGGACTTTCTTTGTTGAAATTGGTAACTATGTCTCAGACCAAATGGCCCTGACCTGTGGGGTTCCCCAGGGTTCAATCCTGGGACCCCTACTGTTTAATTTTACATGCTCCCATTGGGTCAGCTAATACGCAGCTATAATGTGTACTACCACAGCTATGCTGATGACACTCAGATCTACATGTCAATGACGGCAAGCGAACATGAGCCTGTAGATTCACTCTGTCGCTGCATCGAACAGATCAGTGTGTGGATGCAGAACAATTTCCTCCAGCTGAACTCAGACAAAACTGCAACCATTGTCTGTGGCCAACAGAAACAAAGAGAAAGTGTTATCAGTCACCTTCAGACTCTCTCCAAATGTGTGTAACCAGGTTAGAAATCTCGGGGTGATATTGGACTTAGATCTGAGCTTTATCAGCCACATCAAATCAATAACATCAGCGGCTTTTTACCATCTTAAAAACATTACCAGGATTAAAGGAATAGTGTCTAAACCTGACTTAGAGAGACTGATCCATGTGTTTGTCTCCAGCAGGTTAGATTACTGTAACGGCCTGCTCACTGGACTCTCAAAACAAGCTGTAAGACAGCTGCAGTACATCCAGAATGCTGCTGCCTGAGTCCTGACCAGAACCAGGAAAAATGACCATATTAGTCCAGTGCTCAGGTCTTTGCACTGGCTTCCTGTGGCTCAGAGAATAGACTTTAAAACAGCTCTGCTTGTTTACAAGTCTCTTCATGGTGAAATGCCAAAGTACATCTCTGACATGTTAGAACTATATGAACCAACTCGGTCTCTGAGAAGCTCAGGGAGGGGTCTCCTGCTGGTTCCCAGAGTCAGGACTAAACACGGTGAGGCTGCATTCCAGTTTTATGTCCCTAAAATTGGAACAGTCTTCCAGAAGATGTGAGACAGGCGTCAACTCTGACAATGTTCAAATCCCGGCTGAAGCAGTTCTGTTTAGCATAGCATACAACAACTGAAAGTATTCTATCTGCACTCTCCTCTTTTAATTTAATTAATCATTTGTAATGTTTTATGATGTGTTTTATTGAGCCTAGCCTTTTGTGATTTTATTTTATTTTAGCTGTAAAGCACTTCGCATTGCCTTGTGTATGAATCGTGCTCTACAAATAAACTTGCCTTGCCTAGCCTTGCCTAGCCTTGCCTTGCCTTGCCTTAATTGTATGCAGGTTTAATACAGTGGCCAAGAAAAAAGCCACCAACAAAACAAAAAAAGGTCACACACTCTAATGTTTTGTCTGACTGCTTTTAGCTTTGATTACAGCACTCATTCACTGTGGCATTGTTTGGATAAGCTTCTGCAATGTCACAAGATTTATTTCCATCCAGTGTTGCATTAAGTTTTCACCAAGCTCTTTATTGATGATGTTAGAGTTAGCGAGGAGTGATTAAGATCACAAACAGGTAGCAGATGTAAATAAGGAAGAGAATTACCTTTACAAAGGTCTTGAGAATCTCTGGGGTCACTTCTAGGCTCTTCACCACCCCCTGATCATAAAAAATTTGGGTCCCCACCGGATTGTTGACCTGGGTAACAAAAGCCTTTTCCTGACCGTGGCATTTACTGCTCAGGTTTGATCTGTGGAAACCAGAAAGACAAGAGTGTCAGACTGAAAAAACTGAATAAGAAAAAAAATAAGAAATCTATTCTACTATTTCACAATTCTACTGTATCCTAGGACGGACCAATGGGAGTTAAAGCACTCTTTATAGTGTTTTGTGCTTGGACTATCTGGTAAAGGTTAGCATGGAAGTTCCTCTGATTCAATCCTCCTTTTCATTTCCACTTCTCCTTCCCTCTTTTTTTCATGAACTTTTTTTTTTTTGGTAGAAGGAAATTAATCAAGGTCATGAATTGCATTTATGTCTCAAGGATGGACCAGGATGACCTGAAATTCTAGCCCCCACCTTTTTTTTTTACAGTGTGATAAATTTGTCTTATGTGGTGAATTTTCCTCATTCTCTACATCTCACTTCTGTGTAAATTTATTAAGATTTCCTTCTTCTGATGATGTCTCAAAGCAAACAGACTCAGGTATTGTTTATTTTGTTGTTCTGCTCTGGTGGACTCAGGCTGTCTGAGGGGCATGGGGTACTAAAAGGGGAAAAAAGGCCACCAGCTGCACGCTGATGGGTACCTAATGCTGGAAGTTATAATGCAATTATTGCAGAAATCTCCTAAACAGTGGATAAAAGTAAAAAGTGTTGATATGTGTGTTAGAATTTTGTTTTTTATTTGTTCTGTTGTTTCAAATTATAGATGTATTTGTACTTGAACTTCAGGAAATTGTCCTCCTGTTTCTTCCAGGTTTGAGAATACTCCTGCAGAACTTGTTGGATGAATCCCCTGAAACACACACACACACACACACACACACACACACACACACACACACACACACACACACACACACACACACACACACACACACACACACACACAAAGGTTGGTAATCCCCGTAACACTGACTTGTCTGTAAACATAAAGGTCACTTCAGGAGATGCAGCGATGCTGACGCTGTCTGTACTCACATGCAGTCCTTGCAGAAATCATAGGTCTTCGGGGCGCTTTTCCTCTGAGGGACCGGTTTGCTAATGTTTTCATAGCTGTGACGCAAACGAAAGAGAAAACAGGACAGATACACATGAGATGAAAGAATGCAGAAGTCAGGGTAAGGACAGATTATCTAATCAGGAGTGTAACACAAATTTCTGAACCCGGTTAAAATATGGATCAGGACCCCTTCTTGAATGACCAGCTATATGTAGACCCCCCCCCCCCCCCCCCCCCCCGCACTCCAGAAGTCCTGTTTTATCCAGTTGTGAAGGATTTCTAGCATCAACTCCGGCAACAACATGAGGTGGAAAAGCAGTTTTTCTTCCTAAATCTTCATCACTTGATGTTTCTTTATTTATTTATTTTCAACAAGGAATTCAAGCACTGTAATCAATAAATTCAGTTCTCTCTCTAAAATAAACTCAAGTAAAACTATAACAGCTTGCATTTATTCATTTATTAATGTATTTATTTAGATTTGATCCTTTATCCCCCTGGCTCTTATTCAAATATTGAATATTTACACTGTTGCTTAACTCTTACATGTACATTGTGGTTCTAATTTCTATCAATCAAGAAAGTAATGATAACAATAATAACAAAGTATAAAAACTGATAGTAAAACCTCCTGTGATAAATGTAAGGTTTTTGTTTACATGTTTGAAAAGTAATGTAAGGCTGACAGGTGAGGGGGGCGCTGCGTGACATCAAGAGTGACAAGCAGGAAATGCTCCGTAGACCAGACCGTCTTATTTCAGTTCAGCCTTCACGGTCCACGCAGGCTACGAAGGCTGGGTCCTCCAAATGCTGCAGCCTTCGTGGGCTGCAGACCCTGAATTGGGACACAGCTGATGATCTGACAAAGAACTCAAGAAACACAGCAACTATGGGTGCGTCTCAAAGCTCCAAAGTTCCATCCTTCTTTCCTCCACTTGCGTCCTCGTCCCTCCCACCAGAGATGATGGAGAGACGCAAGGAAATGAAGAGAGGAGAGAGGATGGAGGAGATTTGTTTTTAGTGCAATGGGACATCCCCTCCTCTGGAGCATCACATGAAGCGACGTGTTTCAGTGATGACAGCATCAGCTGGTCACCTCTGAATTATCTGTCAGTCAGCTCTAACAGCTGTTTATGTGTCTGCACATGTGCGCTGTAATGACTCATAAAACATTTACAGTAACAGAGATTTGTCTGTTCCTTTAACCTGTTTATCAAACATGTTACCATGAAGAAAACCTGCTCTCTGTTTATTCTGTGTGCTGTCACTTAACCAGTAAAACGCATAGTTGTTATTTATAAATTCTTTAGCCTTAATCTAGAGCTCATCTGATCTTGAACTCTGAAACTTATTAATATAACCAAGTTTATTGTGTTTTGTGAATATATTATTTATTAGATTTCAGTTTTCAGTATTCCTCTGTTGTATTGATTTGATGATGGTTTCGTTCAGTATTTTGTGCTTTTAACTTATAACAAACACTGTAATCCCAGATTTATGATCCCAGCTCGTCTTTTCTCTCGCATTAAACCTTGTTGTGTTTGTGAAGTTTCATGTAGAGAAGTCTGAGCCACTGCAGCGTCCAATCAGAGAGTGATATCCCATATGGGGGCAGTGGAAAGACTTCTGCAAAGTCAGCTGCCGTGTTTCCTCGATCATAGCTTCTTTGATAAGTCTCTGTACTCTTCTCTCCTCCAAGCACAATTATCGTTTTGGGACAGTATTCAAAATGGCGACCAATAAAGTACTTCCGGTGCCATGGAGGAGATATTTTTACTACTTTTTCTCCTGTGTTTGTCTGGAGATGCTACATGTAACCATGGCTGCATTGTTTACATTTGAACTCAGCTGTTAGCAGCCTGTAGCGTATCAATGCTAACTGGTGCAAGGCCTGATGTTTCCATCATCATCGGGAACATAAGATCTACCTCCAATAAGATGGACGAGTTAGCTGTGCTAATCCAGCAACAGAGGTAATACCAGAAGATAGAGTAGCATCATGCTATTCACAGGCATGACTAACGGAGCTAACACCGGACACCAACATCACATTGGAAGAGCTTCACCTGCTGTGAGCAGACAGGATCCAGGAGACAGAGACTGAACAGACTGCTGAAGAAGCTCAGTCCTGGACCCTGTGGAGGTGGAGGCTGGCTGAACTGGACAATGATGGACAAGCTGTCATCATCTATTTTCTTATGGACCTTTTTGAACTTCCTTTACATTTTCTTTCTTTTGTTTTCTTGATTGCTGCTGTAACTCCTCCTGAATTTCCCCTTGGTGATTGACAAAGTGTTTTCTATTCTATTCTATCCAGCTCTATAATGGCAGGGGAAACACTGTTATTGATGACATGCATTTTATATATTTTCTTTTTTTGTATATAAAGCTATCCAGGAGTAAAGTTAACCAAGGTAATCAAAGTGCAGAAAAACAGAAGTGTCCATCCAATATTATTTTGAATGCAACTTTTATTTTGAAATGTTTTGCCATCATGGTGTATTTCCTTCTGACAGTGGAGGAGTGGAGAGTTGGCTCAGAGTGGAGATTTGCAGCTGGACTGTCTTGCTCTCTGGTGGGTGGTCTCCTAAGTGGCCTGATTGGTCTGTATGGCTAATAACAAGCCTGTGTTTCTTTCTCTCCAGAATAGATAAAAGTTCATTCTATATTTGTAACAGTGGCTGTGTGGACCAGGTGTTTATCTGGGGAGTTCCAATGTAAGGAAAGTAATGTAAGGAAATTGCAGCTTTGATGCTGCTTTGATGCTGCTTTGCTTGGGCTGCTTTACCTCGCTTTGCTGCTGCTCTTGCTGGACTTCAGCTACCTTGCTGGATTTGTCTTGAGTTCATGGAGAAACATATTTTTGGTTAGATTTGTTTCCATGAATTACCTTGGAATAATTTAACATTTCTTTACATCTTTATTTCTCCCTCTGTGTTTAATTCTTCTTCTTTGTGTTAATTCTCTTTTATATATATATATATATATATAAGTGAAGAAACCTTATTTACTGAACTGGATATTGGTGTTGGGTTTATTCTGCTTTGTTTACTTGGTTGTTCTGGCAGCATACTTTTGGTTTGCATTTGTTATTTGGGAGCTGCCACTCATATTACTTAATATAGTTGATATTATCTTGTATTGTGTTTTTGGTTATCCTTTGTTGAGTGTGACCCACGAACCCCTTTTATGTTTTTCACTCTTTTGAGTTGTTGAGAACCAATGGTGGTGGTTCCCTCTTATACTGTGCTGTGAATGCCCAGTTTTGAGTTTTTTCATCAAGTGAGTGTTAGTGTGTGTGAGTGTGTGTGTGTGTGTGTGTGTGTGTGTGTGTGTGTGTGTGTGTGTGTGTGTGTGTGTGTGTGTGTGTGTGTGTGTGTGTGTGTGAGTGTGTGAGTGTTTGTGTGTGTGTGTTTGAGTGTGTGAGTGTGTGTGTGTGCCACAAGATTGAGGCGCTTTTCTTCCTTAAGAATCCTGTTTCTGTTCCGTTGACCACTGTCCCTTTGGTAAGCCTCAGCGCCTGAATAAGTTTTTCCCTCCCCTGTGTGTGTGGTGATGTTTTATTGACATCTTTTTATTATTATTATTATTGTTGATAAAATAAAGGGGTTGAACCTGGAACCACATCTCCTGCTCTATACTAAATTGAACAAACCTTCAAAAGTGTTTCTTTTCTAAAACCATTTCACACAGGTGAAAAAAGGTGCCCCGCTGACATGTCAGGGTTGTTTAAAGGGTCATACTAAAAGTTTTGTTGCTTTAGAAAAAAACGTTTGCTCTTGAACTTTAGTGACAATGATGTGTTCTCAAAGAAGATCAGAAAATTAAAGAAAGAAAGAACAATACAAGCAGAAGGAAAAATGGTGGGCTTAAAGTAGGTTGATTTGCAATTTTCTTTTCTTTTTTTTAAGTTATCTAAACAACAAATTCCGGTTTTTCATGTGCAGCATGATGAATTATTTTGTTGTTGACAAACTGCTTCCTAACATAAATCGTTAACTGTGGGAAAGCCTGTTCATTTCATATTCAAGCGCCCCATTTGTTTCTACAGCCGTTCTACAATTTATGTTCCTGTTATTAGTAGAAAGCAGTGCAAAAAACTGTTACAAACCAGTTTGAGTCTTCATAACAAGTGTCAACAAAGTCTAAAGCAACAGACACCTGAGATGACAAAATCCCAAACATTTTTTGTGGAGGCGATGTGGTTGCTGCTATAAAACTCCCCTTGCATCACTTTGGTTGTCAAGAAAAGTGGAAACAAAAAGTCACAACCTGCTAGAACAGCTACTTTTTCAGCACTGTGGTCCATATCTACCATATCTGCTTGGACTGTGTGTGTGTGTGTGTGTGTGTGTGTGTGTGTGTGTGTGTGTGTGTGTGTGTGTGTGTGTGTGTGTGTGTGTGAGTGTGAGTGTGTGTGTGTGTGTGTGTGTGTGTGTGTGTGTGTGTGTGTGTGTGTGTGTGTGTGTGTGAAGCAGGCACACACTTACTTGCTGTCGACCATGAACCAGATGACAGTGCTCAGCAGGCTTCCCAAACACAGCAGAGTGATCAACAGAGAGACTTGTGTCTTCAGGAGCTGTCCCATCATGCCTCACCCTCTGGCCCCTCACTCAGCTTCTGTCTCTGTCTCTCTTAACTGTCTCACCTGGTCAGCTCCCCTCACTTGGCTCACACACATTCACGCACACACACTCTTTCTTTAACTGTTCTTCTCTGTTGTCTTTTCTGCTCTCTTAAGTTTTCTTCTGCCCAACTCACCCCTCCTCTTCCCTCCTCCTTCTCCTTCCTCCTCCCTCATCCTCCTCTCACTCTTCATGTCTGTCTGTCTCACAGTTTCTCCTCCGCCTCCTCACTCAGTCTTCTTTTTTATGCCCTCCTGTTCAGGTAAGTCTTCTGTGCCCCTCTGTCTTTCCTCTCTTCCTGTTTGTGTCCCGGTCAGCTGAGACTTAACCCGGTCTCTGAGGACTTCTTCTTCAGCCTTTGTCTTGTCTCTGTTATCAAATCCCTCCTCTCTCCTTTATGGCTCTGTCCTCTCCTTCTGTTTCTCTCGTGTGTCCACATAGAACAGCACTACTCTCCACTGGAGTCCTAGAGCTGGAGCTGCTTTCCTTTTGCTTCTCTGCCCGCTCCCTGCCTGGAGCTCCTGCCTTCCCTCTTTGCTTTCCCCTCCTTCACCAGGGCCATCTTCCACCCACACCCCTTAAGCTCCTCACCCCCATAGCGTGAGTGCAAAGTACTAAATCAGCCCTCAGTTTGCCTCTGGTCTAATGTGTGTGATGAGATTCAAGTTCAAAACCAACAAGTCCAGTGTCACTCTGTCAGCTCCACTGACTCCTGTATATATCCTATGACTGTAAGAGTTTGAGAGTTTGGAAGGGGTCGGGTATTTTGGGCCCAGGGAAAGGGGGTGGACTTCAGCACGATTCAACCCACAGAAAGGAGAAAAGAGAGGTAGAAAGTGAAACTCAGAACTCATCTGCTTCATTACATTTCCTTCTGTGGTGATCAGATGTCAGATATCAGGGCTGTGTTCCTCCATTAAAACCTCCTTTGTCTTGATCCAGGTTTCACTGGAAAACTCCACGCTGAGTTCCGAACAAAACAGTTACTCCTGTAGCAACATGCTGAGTAAGCTGAGCGTCAGCCCATGCACTTAAACCCAGAACAAAGGTGAGCTTGAAAAGTTTTTTTATTTTGACAAATGTTTTTGTTTGTCTCCAGGCAAAGTCATGGGGGTTGTTTAATGCTGCTTTTCTGTGGCTGGACTGGGCAAAATCAATAAAAAAGGTTGTGCAAGTTCTAATATCAGGCTTACACGACCAACAGAGAATAGACTGGAGAGGGCTTTTAGGAAAGTAAAACTTAACTTATCCTGCATGTAAACGTTTGGGGGGCTAGAGTCTGTGTTATGCTTTCAGCACAAACGTGACGCATGGAAATCTGACGCACGTGATCCACACGGGAGAGAATCCATCAGTCTTTTATGCTTTTTAACACCCTGCAAATTTTCCAGTGTGCACATTGTGACAATTTCCCACATGAAAGGGACCACGCGAGGGAACATAGGTGTGAAAATAGCGCCATTTGTCAACATGAAGCCACGCGGATCCCGGGAACACGGTAAGCATAAATCAGCCTTCAGGAGAGCACTTTCAGGGGTTTAGAAAGTAAAATGTCCCAATCTGAAAGATTCCAGCAGCTGAAATGTTTTGGATCTCCACCGCTGGACTATTTGTTTTTGTGATAAAAAAAAATTTAAGAGGTGATGATGAGGTTTTGCACCTGGACACTTCTATTGCAGAGCCATGCTGTTGAAATTCTCGCAGAATGTGGTTTGCATGGTACATTTTTGACCTGCGTCTAGATTCAGAGACAGTGTTCATAGACTAATTTTTGAATTTGATTTAAAGCCAATACAGTGACTTTCACCACAGAGTCATGGCTGTTTTTTGCACTAGCACCACTTGTGGTTTTTGACCAGGGTCATAACCAAACCATCATGGGCCTGCATATCGAACCTCAAGCCAGAAACTCACTAAACTTGTTGGGGTGAAATAAGGACACGTCTTTGTCTTGGATTAGTCTTACTGACAACCTATGGGCAGGACTGTTTTAGTGTTTGTAAAAATACAATGGAGAAATTCCTAACCTTTGAGATGGCTCATGAAGATGCCAAAATCTACCACGCTTCATTAGCAAAACAGGCTACAGTCATGCAAACCTCTCATATCATAATTAAACATTAAGTTGGATCACACAGACAACTGAACTAATGAAAAATACCATCATAATGTCAACAATTATCATGGATATATCAATAAATACAGCAGATAATGAGTGTTGTAAAAAATGTTACCTTTTAATTGAAGCTTGATTAGAAAATAATAAAAAACCACAATATAGAATTTGTTTAACCGTTTCTATCAGTCTCTTTGGTACATTTCTCGAGTCATCCTTGCCATTTGCAAAACAGTAAGTGCATTCCTCAAAACAGTTGGCACAAATAGCAAAACTCCATGGATTACCTGTTAATGTCAGTCACTAGCTCAAAATCCTACATTATCCCTTGAATGTTCCATTTTATGCAAAAATCACTTGAGTTTCTTTGTGCTTGTTTGGGTTTCTTGTCTTGTGTTTTCTGTGTTAATCTCAGTTAGTTTTTCTCTGTGTTTCAAGTTCACTTAGTTGCCTCCTGTGTTTGGTTTAGTTCTCCATAGCTGTGTCCAAAATTACTCCTTATTCAGTAGTGGATAGGCCATTTTATAGTGCTGTCTGAAATCTGAGTTATCATGGCCATACCTCTGGTGACACGAGGGTGAAATTAGGACAAATTTTAGTTTATTTTAATCACACACACAGTTTGTTTTTAATTACATAAATGCCTGCAACTCCACTTTGGGAATTTTTCCTAAAGAAATAGTTTTAGAAAACAAACAATTTTGAAGGTTTGTTCTATTATGTATAGAGCAGGAGATGTGGTTCCAGGTTCAACCCCTTTATTTTCACAATGATAAAAAATAGTGCTGTCAGGGGATTAAACAAATTAATCTAATTAATTACAGGATTTGTAATTTATAAATCTAATTAATCGCATTTTAATCTCATATCTGCTTATGGTCCCAAAATAAAAAAAAAAAAAGAATTCCAGTACATTAACCCTGTAAAGCCCAAACCATTAAATAATTGACAGAAAATTCCAGTTCTTTGAACTTGGAGCCTTGATTGGTCGCTCTGAACAACCCCCCCAAAAAATGTTCAAATATCACTTTCCATATTTGAGTTTCAATTTGTATCATATTTGATACATCAGGTCACAATGCTCAATGATTGTTTTTCCTGAACAAACAAAAACATAATAAATCACAAACAAATCTAACAAATTTGTACTTCCAAACATAAAGAGTGCTACCATCATGCAGTAGTGAGAAAGCCACCAATGGAACTGGCTGGGTGGAAGCCTGGAAAAAAATAACATTATAGTATTTTACTCATATTGCAGTTCACAACCTTTTATTTTACATGGTGGAAGGCCTGAAAACAGTTTCTCTCCTTGTTTAAGCAAAGATGCACTCAACATTTCTGACAGTACACATGGGCAAAGTGGCCTGTGCACTGCTTGCATCTCTGTCGAGTTTCCCATGTTGGGAAATGATCCAGGCCATCCTTTCATACAGCAGTACAGCAAGTTTCATACCTAGTTTTTAACTCTAAATGTACAAAATTATGTAATTTAAAAATAAAAAGACTGTATGTTGCTTGATTTTAGATATAATGCATGAAATACAAGTAAATGGCGATTGACTGTTTTACAGTTACATGACCTTAAATACCCGCTGTATCAAATTTGATACGCCATCTTCAACACGGTTTACTCAAACATATATTGTGAATTTTTTAGTAAATTTACTTTGCATGAACCCAGTAACTGTTCCTTGTTGATGTGCCAGTAAATATTGTAATCTTTTTCTTGCCTTAACCTTTTTAAACTTGGCAAAGTTCTTCTTGAAAAACCACCTGTGTCCAATTCCTGAGTCATGGCAGTCTCAGAGTGTCACTGGAAGGGCGGCTAATGACTGACTTACTACCCAGTGTTGGTTTATCTGTGCACTGCATGTATCTGATTGATTACATCAGGTTTTTCAGGATAAAAAAACTACCCCCTGCAATTTACCAGCCCAGACAGATTTAGAAAAGATGTGGTGATCTCTGTGCTTTGTTGGAGCTTCCCCAAGTCTCCCCTGCTGAGCAGTGGCAGCACTCTGCTTTCCCTCTCTCCTGCACCTGTGGCTGATTCACCTGCGCACCTGTCACTCATCACACTCAGACTGCTCCTAAGCTCTGCGGAGTGAGGAGTTTGGCACCAGAGTATTCCAGCACTACGCGCAGTACACCGGCTGTAAAAATAAGAACTGAAGATTCAAGTTTGAGCCTTTGAATGTCCACAGAGAACTTACCCGTTCTCTCTTGTTATTTTCCTCCAGTGCCTCCACAAGCCTCCTGTGAGCTGCCCAGTCTCAACCACACTGCCACGCTCTCACCAGCACCCCCGGACACTCTCACCTCTGGGACTCACTCACCTTCTCGGACCCTCTCGGAACACTCGCACCCCCTGGATCCTGGATAGCCCTCCTCCACTGGTGTTCAATAAATAACCTCAAAACTGCTTCCCTGCTTCCGTCTGCTTTTGGGTCTAACTACAACTGACTCTGAGGAGTCGTAACAAAAGAAGTCTAATGGAATTGTGTGGAAAGATGCTTGACATATTATGATAACTTGTTGAATATTTTTACATTTTTGCAAATACGGATCTCTCTTTTCAAGACCAAACTGTGTCACCCGGTGTGGTGGTGTCATAGAGACTGTGATGTGCTATAAAACAATCCGGTCCTGCTCGACCCAATCAAGAAGTTAAAAGATAGAATCAAGAAATGCCCTATATTTGTGCTGATAGTCTCACTTAAGGATATTTTTAGCACTGCTAAAAGCCCTGTGCTCTGAGATGTGTAATAACATGTTAGTTAACGAGTCCTGTAACAGTACCTCATGACTGCTGCTCCTCTTGTTAAATGTTGCACAAACACACAAAGTCAAATTCCTTGTATGTGCAAATGTACTTGGCAATAAAACTTGACTCTGATTCTTATTCTGATTCTGATCCACTTAACTCTTATTTCAGATTTTAGCCCGTGGTGTTGTCATGGAGACCTCTACATACTGTAAATCGATGGGTTCATGGACGACTGACAGGGGAATTCAAAGGTAGCATTTAAAAATAACCTACTTTGGCACTGATGAGCTCGTTTTGAACAATGGGTTATGATCAGGCATATTGAGACTTTTTTAAGACCACGTTAAAAGTCCTCACAGCACCTCTAACAAATCAGTGAAATGTATTTTTCCTTCCATAATCCAAACACAGAGAACAAACTTCAGAAATGCTGCACTGAAAAAAAAACAAACCTTGGCAGATTTTGGAAACTTAAAGAGTTTGAAGAGACTAAATCATCCAAGCTGAGGTCCATTTTTTAGAGTAAATATTTATTCCCAGATTCACTTTTATTTACCCCCCATCCAAAAAGTTCTTCAAGACACAAAAAAATCTGCTGTAATGTCTGCTCATAAAGTCTTCAACTTTTTTACTACAGACCACTGATAAGAATTTATAAATGTCAGCATAAAAAGTGTAAAAGACACAAAGGAAGCTCAGCTTAAAGTTACACCATTCACCTACCCTTCATACACAAACACTGGCTCTGATTGAGCAACACATGGTACAGTTTCAAAAGTGACTGACAGTAGCTTCTACTGGGCCCCAGCTCATCTGTTTTTCCACTCCTCTTCTTCTCTCTCTTAATTATTGCCTCTTTGACCAAATGTGACGGGCACATCTGTTTGTCCGTGACACTGAGGCCTTGGATGTCAGAGGCTGCATCAGTGCCGTCAGTATCAAAAACATGTAAACAAGAGTGCAGAAATCATCATTCACAACTAGCACCAGTATGATCTTTAAACACAGTGTGAAAAATTGTGAGCTATTAACAGGTCCCTGGATATTTAGGGAAGAGGTTTTAACTTTAATGAGATTTTTTTAAAAAAGGTTTTTCACATTCAGTGTGCTGCTCTCTGAGCCGACAGTATTCGGGCTCTAATTTCGTAGACCAGGCGCAAGCGCAGGCGCACCCGCCCTGCGCCGGCCTTCGCCGTGCGGACAGGGCGTGACTGGCGCACTTTGCAAGTTTCCTGCAGTGCCAAGAGAGGCGCAGTCAAGGCACAGAGAGGCCCAGTGGAGCGCAGAGGAGCGCGTCCACGCCTCCCTCCACACAAATGTCAGAGAGGGAGGAGAAAAGCCGTAAGTTGGTATAACACAGCCGAGCGTTGTTCTCACCAATCAAATGAGCGCCTCCCCTCGCCTTTAAATGCGCTGCGGCTGAGGTGCAGCGTCTGATTGGTCTGAGTGATCCCCAGCACCGTGGAAACAATGTGCTGGAAAGACCCGGTGGCGGAGACGGTCAGAGCTGCTGTCCTTGCAGCAGGAGAATGGACAGCAGGGCACATCTAAGGACAGAAGCACGTCACCGTGTGGGCCAGCTCCCGGGACAGATTTAATCTGTTCCTTTGTCATTAATAGGAGTAAAAAATTAAGAGACAGTTACACAGCTGGCTTATCCATTCAGAACACTTTTGATCCACCTGCACTTCTGGTTTGTCATCGCCAAATAGCAGAACCTTTGGTGATACACTGTATACTCTCCCAGTGTCTCCACCTCATCCTCCTCACAATAATGTACTCCATCTTTTTAGATCACGTTAAAAATAAAGACTAAAACAGAGAAATATGGGAAATCACGGGTAAATCATAAGTGACATACATTTATTTTGTCTCTTTTTACTTCGTCTTTTCTCTCCCTCTTTTCTTTGAATTAAATGAAATGAGAGAAGCCAGATATATACTCAGTATCAGATCACCATCATCATCATCATCATTATATTTATTGAGAAGACTCAAAGTCAATTAAAAGAAAAAAGAGAAAAAAGACAGACACAACAAGAATATTATAAAAGACAGCTGTACTAGTGCTTCCACAGAGCTGACTGGCACTGCTGGATCACAGCTTTTTTAACAGAATCCTAAAGGCATCGTAATAGGCAACTTTGAGTTTTTGCAAAGAGCTCTTTTTATATTGACACCACAATGGAGCTGTATACAACGGTGTGCAAAATGTCCTGAACAGATTAATTTTTACATTATCCGAGCACATGTGGAATTTGCGGACCAAAGTATTGGCCTGAGCATAGAGTATACGGCACTGGCAAACAATATCATCATCATCATCACAGAGCTGGTCTGTTATGAAGTGACCTAAGTACTTCGTTTTTCCACAGACACTCAGCTTTTTTCCAGACAAATAGAAGTCTGGAAAGAAAAGGTCTTAGTCTCCTTTACATCTGCAGATGAGAACTACACTCTTTTTAGCATTATAACTGACATATTCAGATCAAATTTGAAACTATAATCAGAGCAGACATTTAGCAGCTCCTGAAAGCCAGTGCTGCTCGGGGAGATAATGGCCAGGTCGTCAGCATACATAAAATGGTTGATCAGAGTGTTACCAATCACACATCCAGTTCTACAGTTATTCAGCCGCTGGGACAACTCATCTTTATACAGGTGGAATAAGACTGGGGACAACAGCCCCCCCTGCCGCACTCCATTACTAACACCAAAGGTGGCCGAGATGGTGTTGCCCAACTTAACCTGCATTCTTTGATTGGCGTATCAATATGCCAAGATTTTTATTACGCTGGCAGGCATGTTAAGGCTGTTTATTGTTTAATTGTAAGATGTGCATCAAACTTCCAGCTGCCGTCAGGTTAACTTTCCATTATGACAAACGGCTTTAATCTGACATCAGATGTGACGGGACAGGTAATATAGATACAAATGTATATGCTGGTTCAGACGGTTACATTAAATAGTGATTGCTGTGATTGGTTATTGCATTAAAATGTGTCTGACACTCTGGAAACCTGCCTCTGAGGCTTTGTTGACATGTGCACACTTATATTGTATTTATTTAAATTTGATGTGGAAGTGGAAGTGTTGATTTGCAGGTTTTTCTTTTGTAAAAAAGTCACTAAAATATAGCGCTGTTATGATAGTTTTATTTAAGTATGTAAAAATTGTTATTGGTGCTGAAATACAAGGGGCACCAGATGAAATCTTGCCTAGGGCACCAAACTGGTTGGGGCCGGCTCTGCCCAAACTTATAAATGTACATGTGGTTTCCCAAATACCCAGCTACGTGTAGACATGGCCTCATACAACCATGTCAAATGACACATCCCATGGTCGTGGAAAAGATGTCAGTCTGTTTGAGAAGGGTTAAATAAATGGCAAGCTTCAAGCAGAGAAAACATCTAAGGAGATTGCAGAAACTACTAAAATTGGGTTAAGATCTGTTTTAAAAAAGGTTAAGATTAAGGTTAAGAACCCTGTTTCAGAGTGATGGGCCATCAGGGTAAGGGGTGCAACAAGGTTGTACAGTGCCTACTGTCCAAACCTGTGGGGGCAGTGCTATGATCTGGGGTTGCTGCAGTTGGTCAGGTCTAGCTTCAGCAACAGTCTGTGCTCAAAGAATGAAGTCAGCTGAATTCCTGGATATACTGAATGACCAGGTTATTCCATCAGTGCCTTTTTTCTTCCCTGATGGCACAGCCATATTCCAAGATGACAAGGCCAGGCTCAAATTGTCAAAGCGTGGTTCAGGGAGCATGAGACATCATTTCCGCACATGGATTGGCCACCACAGAGTCCAGACCTTGACCCCATTGAGAATCTTTGGGATGTGCTTTGCACAGTGGTCAGACTCGACCATCATCAATGAAGATCTCGATGAAAACTTAATGCAACACTGAATGGAAATAAATCTTGTGACATTGCGGAAGCTTATCCAAACAATGCCACAGTGAATGCGTTCTGTAATCAAAGCCAAAGGTGGTCCAATGAAATAATAGAGTGTGTAACTTTTTTTTATTTTTGGTGGTGACCTTTTTTGACTGGGCAGTGAATATTTTCTCTACAGTGACTGTTCTCCTCCAGCAGGTACAAAGAAGGCTCCTTTTCTTGTCTGCGGACCCGAGGTCTACGTTTTCCCAGGTCTACAATCTCCAAGATGAAGATTTATCACCCCGTTGTTGTGCAGCTGCATCAGTAATTGAAACTCAACCGGCATGCTGTGGGCTCTACCAACTTTTATGTCATCATAGTAGTGGTTGGTCAGAGAGTAGAGTTCAAAGGGGTGAGTGCTAAAGGGCCAGAACCCGTACAAATGCACGTTGTTGCAGAGTTCAAGAGCAAGGCTAGTTATAATTAACCCAGTGCTCGGCCGCTTTGCTTTCAGGCCTCGTGAACGCCAGAAGTTAGTCAGATCCTGGAGGTACTTAGGATTGAAGAAGACGGGCTGTATTGGGCTGCCAAAATCTTCGAGGGTGAAAGAAGCCCGTAGAGACAGAAAAGTGTAGTAGCTGGTAGAGAAAGCAGGAAGAAGCAGCAGAGAGTCACTGTAGATCTTCATATCCTCCACAAATGCGCGGCGATGCCCCATCAGTTCCCCATACCTATAAAGAAAAAGCAGATTTGGAGCAGAGAGTAAAGTATTTTAAGCTAAAGGCTGTAAAGTTCTACTCACCTATCCCGCAGGATGCTCGGGTTAGCTGTCACAAGGCTGGTTTTGACGCCAACGTGCTTGTGAAAGCTGTTGTCCAAGGGCGGTAGGTTACACCTGAAGGACAACACAGCTTTGAAGTAAGGGTTAGGGGTTTTTAAAAAAAAAAAACATGTTGCCAAAGCCCGGGATTAAGAAATGTGGCAAGGTAGGTAAATACTCCCTACCACAAGAGGCAGTGTGACCACTACTTACTGGGCAGTCACCTATAAATAGACCCAGGCCAGGCCTCTCCCTAATTGTGCCGACTTTATTTCAAGGAGGCAGTCAGATAGGGAAGCTGGTGGAAGGGACAGAGGTGGGCTTAGTGGAGATGTAGAGTTGGGTGTCATCTGCATAGCAATGGAAGCGAATGTTATGTTTATGGAAAATGTGGCCAAGGGGAAGAAGGTAGATTATAAATAGCAGGGGCACAAGGACGGAGCCCTGGGGCACACCTGTAGCAACTGGCAGTGAGTGCTAAGTGGATGTTTTCAGCTGTATTAAGTGAGTGCTACCTGAGAGATAGGATTGAAACCAGTGGGGGGGTGTTTGTGTGATTCCAATTGTATGAAGTCTGTCCAGGAGGATGGTGTGAGAAATAGGCTGTTTTCCAAACCGCCTACAACATACTACATGTGAATGTAGTAGGCACTACATACTACCTACTGCTTTTGCCTGTAGTATGTAGTATGACTGATCTGTTGGGTCTGTTGTGTAGTATACTACAGAATTAGTGGTTTATATGGGCTAATGAATTTGGAGAAGTAAACAACTCTTTTATGACTGAAAGTGACAAGATTTACGGGTGTTTCTTCGCATCACTTAATTTCTGTCTCACAGACCCTCTAACGTTAGTGTTGTTGTATTGTAGTTGTAATGCCAACTCATTCCAGTAGATGGTGGTAATTCACCTAAACCTGCCACCCTTATAGACCAACAGTGTTAGTGCCATGCAAACATTATGCCAGGTAGAGTGGTCCTACTGAGAAATTTTCCTAGATCAGGACTTCTGGGGAGTTTTCGCAAACTGCAGATTTTGCAAATTTTTGCATACTGACTACTACAGACTGAATTTTGGCCAAAATAGTCGGCACTGCTAGTGTAGTGGGCAGTTTAGAAAATAGCCTCTGTCTGCCTTCTCTGAACCACAAGTTCTCCGAATGGCTGACTGCGATTGGCTTGATCATCATCCAATCAATATCACTGGACCAATACATTTTCAACAATGAATCCCTCTGTAAAAAATGAAGGGGATGATTTTCTGTATCTGTGAAAGCGCTGGTGTCTCAGCATCCACATCCCCCCACAGCACTAAGCCCTCTCGTAGTGGGCGGTGTGTAAGCCGGATGCTGGAAGCCGCAGCTGTTAAACAATAGCACGACGCCGTAGCAGCTTACCCCGCTATTAAATCCAACATAGAAGAGAAACGTGATACAGTAAGCAAAGAGCACGGATGAAAGACATGCAGCATTTCGTCCTCTCTGTGATTTTCATGTAACTCTCTGTTACAAAGTGCAATCAAGCTTTGTTTCAGAGAAGACTGTGTGCAGCCAGGAGAAATGCAGCCGTTGTCGGGGTAAGTGACGATTCTTTTGACCAATCAACGGTCTGCAGTGTGTTGCTCCACCTCCCGAGAGCGGATCGGTTCAGTCTGGCACCCATACGAAAGGGTCCCAAAAAAGTAGGTTGGCTCGTCTCGGTTTTTAGGGACCTGTCCCAGGATAAATCAGTGGAAACGCGGCAAAAAGTGTGCCGTACCGAGATGAATCGAACCGGTCTGCTTGGTGGAAACACGGCTTAAGTCACAAACAGACAGTTCGATTTGTGTCATCATCGGCCTTTCAGTCCACGTTTCATCAACATCTTCCTCACCTGAAGACAAACTCAGCTGAGTCTATATCTGCTCCACAGCCACTGTCGACCAGGATCGCTCCATTACCAACAACTGCACAGGTGTCCCATGTTTTATTAAAGAACGGCTGCACCTGGGGTTAAAACAGTGTAAAAATGTAGACAAAGGCATTAGTTAAGTGGTTTAACTAAAGTATGTAGAGGTCTGGTTAAACTTTAATTATATGCAGGTTTGATGTCTGACTCGTCTTCATGTTAAGAAATATTTATTAGCAGCTGCTCAGATACGAGGTTTACATTTGAATTTCCTGGGTTCGTCTGTGAAGTATATCATACTTGATTTCAACACCTGATCAAAGTTTATACTTTACAACAAAAACTCTTTCATGGGAACAGTGATGTTCCCATGCGAGTCATCTCAACAGGTCTACCAGGTTTTCTATCATTTGAACATCTGCCCTTATCTGGTATATTAGTCTTTCTGTGAGTTTATAATGACATATCGCTGATTAAGCCATACTTTGAATTTATTGATTTTTATTATTGTGAATGCACTTTCCCCAAAGAGTTTGAGCTCTGTGTTAAAGGATGCAAATCAAGGAGGTCCCCTAAAAATGCTAACTGAATTCTGTCTCGTCACAACCTATCAGTGATTTTATGTTTTTGAGTTAGCGAGGAGTGATCAAGATAACAGAAACAGGTAGCAGATGTAGATAAGGAACAAATACCTTTAAAAAGCTCCTGAAAATCTCTGGGGTCACTTCGAGGCTCTTCGCCTTCCTCAGTTCGTTAAAAAACTGGGTTCCCACCGGAGTGTTGACCTGGGTAATGAAAGCATTTTCCTGACCATGGCAGTTACTGCTCAGCTTTGATCTGTAGGAACCAGAAAGGAAAGACTATCAAAGTGAAAAAATCTGAAACTGACTTAGATAAAAAGTCTCCTCTTCAATTTCACAATTCTACTGTCTCCTAAGATGGACCAATGGGAGTTACAGCACTCTTTATAGTGTCTTGTCTTTGGACTTGCTGGTTAAGGTTAGCATGGAAGTTCCTCTGATTCAATCCTTTTTTTCATTTCCATTTCCCCTTCTCTCTTTTTTCCTCATGAACGCACGAGGGCATTCCATACTTGCCAACCTTGAGACCTCAGAATTAGGGAGATTTTCAGAGGGGGGGTCATATACAAACAAAACGATAACAATGAAATACTTGAATTTCACAGAGTTCATTTATTGGACAAAGAAAAATGCTGGGCCGGGACCGGTGCTGCATTGCCGCAGCCTTGTGCCTCTCCGACTCTTGATGTGCTTAACTTCGAGGTGAGGTGAAACCGTTATTAATGTCCGGCCAGAAATGGCGCCCAGTCAAAAGGTAAGGATGGTGTAGCAATATTGTTGTCTGGGTGGAAATAAGGAGAAATTTGTGAGAACTGTAGGCCCCGTAGATTTTCAGGAGGGGCACTGAAATTCGGGACTCTCCCGCGGAAACCGGGAGGGTTGGCAACCTTGGGGCGTTCTGACTCATCTTGTCAAGCCAGCTGTAAAGAGGGTTTTATTTACTCCACATGAACACATTGGATTAATTTACATGAAGCTAAACCAGGAACTCTGGGAACCTAAAATTCTAGCCCCCACCTTTTTTTGTTTGTTCGTGTGTGTGATAAACTAGTGTTATGTGGCAAATTGTCCTCATTCTCCTCATCTCACTTCTGTGTAAATGTGTTAAGATTTCCTTCTTTTGATGATGTCTCAAAGCAAACAGACTCAGCTGCTGCTTAGTTTGTTCTTCTGCTCTGGCCGACTCAGGCTGTCTGAGGGGCATGGGGTACTAAAGAGGGAAAAAAGGCCACCAGCTGCACTGTGATGGGCACCTAATGCTGGAAGTTATAATGCAGTTGTCGCAGAAATGTCCTAAACACTGGATAAAAGTAAAAAGTCTTGATACATTAGATATTAGATTGCTGTTTTTTATCTGTTCTGTTGGTACACCAAAAAGATGTATTTGTACCTGAACTTCAGGAAATTGTCCTCCTGTTTCTTCCAGGTTTGAGAATACTCCTGCAGGACTTGTTGGATGACTCCCCTGAAACCCACACACACACACACACACACACACACACACACACACAAAGGTATGTAATCCCCGTAACACTGACGTGTCTGTTAACATAAAGGTCACTTCAGGAGATGTAGCGATGCTGACGCTGTCTGTACTCACATGCAGTCCTTGCAGAAATCATAGGTCTTCGGGGCGCTTTTCTTCTGAGGGACCGGTTTGCCAATGTTTTCATTGCTGTGACGCAAACAAAAGAGAAAACAGGACGGATTCACGTGAGATGAATGCATGCAGGAGTCAGGCGAAGGACAGATTTTCTAATCAGGGGTATAAAATTTCTGAACCTGGTCAAGTGTGCTCTAAAAAGCAGAGCTGAAAAGCCAGTTCTAACTGTATTCATTTGGCCATAAATGGTTCAATGTATGATAAGAGTGTTTCTGACTGAACTGAGATTCACACAGAAAACACAAGACAAGAAACCCAACCACCACAAAGACACTCAAGCTACACAAGAAAATTAAACTATGAACTCAAAAGACAAACCAAAGACCATACCCTTAGAGTATCATGTTTTATAAACATGCAAACAAGCTCTGAATGTGTGTCATCTCTTGCTCCCGGAAACAATTAATGCGATCAAAAATATTAGTTATGTAGGTACATAACAAGACTGGGCATAAAAGAGGCGATCGTGAGAGGCTGAGCACAGCACCACATCCAAAAAAAATGTGAGAAATCTCAAACGAAACAAGTGACGAAGCAGTTTACTTTGATAACGTTGATTCCTAAGTCATTTCTTTGTCTCATCATGTAACAACAAAATCCAGCTTGTAATGCGCATCATTATTTGTTTCCTGAAAAATTTCCTGCAAAAATAATGTGTGAGTAAAGTATCACCTGTAAACGCGAACTATTTAAAGCTCACACACAAGTGAAAAAAGGTGCCCGGCTGACATGGGGTTGTGTAAATGGTTACACTAAAAGTTTTGTTGCTTTATTAATAAAAAAATGTTATGCCATGATGAAAATTTGGTGACAATAACGTGTTCTGAAAGAAGACCAAAAATTACAGAAAGCGAGAACTCTAAAAGCAGGTGAAACAGGGGTGGGCTTAAAGTAGGCTGATTTGCATTTTTCTTTTTTCTACAATTCTTCAAACAACAAATTCCAGTTTTTCATGTGCAGTATGATTGATTATTTTGATGTTGACACACTGCTTCATAACATAAATTGTATATTGTGTGAAAACCTGTTTGTTTTATATCTAAGCGCCACCTTTGTAATGAATTTTGGGCTGCACCCATGAAAAATATGTCATGCTTGACAAGGCCAATGCAAAAGGGCAACTTTGAGCTGTCATTCTACTAATCCAGGTTTACTAAGGTATGAGATTTGTTGCCAAGCAGCTTTCCTACAATGTAGCTCTAATCTACCAATCACTACCACTTAATCCATCATGAGCAAACAATCAGGGTTCAAACTCCTGAGCAGAGACCTTTGATACATATGTTATCGGCAGATGGTCAGTCTGCTTATGTTTTGAAATGACAGCTGCTTGTGGCATTCAATTTTTGTTTCTTGTTTATACGTTTCTGAAAGATAAAAAAGAAAAAGAGCTGTAAAAAAAAAATGGTAGCACTTTATAATACAGCCCACGTCTAACAGTGTAGTTTCCTTAACTTTTAGGGTAACTTTCCGAAATGTACACGTCATTTCGCTGAACCTGTGTAGTAGTAACTCTTGTTTCTTAAAGCGCAAGTCCTGGAGTCTTACAGTGTAGTTTCCTGTCTCTTACAGTGTTGTTTCTTCAACTGTTGGGGTAACTCTGACACATGTACCATGACATTTTGCGGTATCTGTGGGGTAGTTAGCTTGCGTCTTGCAGTGTAAGTCCTGGAGTCTTACAGTGTAATGTCCCGTGTCTTACCATGAACTTATCAAAACTGTGTCATTTTCCTGGACATATGCTTTAACTGTGCAAACCTTGATGTGCCACCACCTCTTAAGAGTCAGCATGAATACAGATTAAGTAGACCAATAAAAACTAAAACACTGTAATGTATTGATGAGTATGTTTCACAAAATAAAGACAAGACATGCAGACGTTTAAAATATCTTTATTTTTTTTAAATGCACAGAGACCCCACATGGTAATTCACCTTTTAAGTTACCCAGCCATTAAGATCACACTTGTCTTTGCAGACTGTCTAACTATCCAGTACTTCTTGTTATAAATTTCCTATGTTCTTCGTTGTTGTGTTGTAAGCACTTTGTATATAATTTTATTCAGGCACCTTAGCGGGCAGACCGGGGTCCTTTCGCATATTTTTGTTTAGGTACTTATGCTGGTAGCATGGGGTCCTAAAGTTGTATAGCAGGAACAGAGATTTCTGTGGTTGTTTAAAAGCATCTTATAAGTCATCAGTGAGGCGTTGCTGAGGGAGTAAGTACTTCAGTAACTTACAAGTTACATTTCAAGAGTGTTTAGTGGGGCATAAAATATAAGTTTGATGTATTATGTTTGTTTATGTAGCTGGAAATAGTATATTTTCCTTACATTGCACTGCTAAAATGGGCGTGGTTAGCAGCAAATAATCCTGTAAAAATACGAGTGCTGCAGTATTATCCAGGCCAGGAGCAACACTACTGCGGCCGGAGGGATTGCTGGCAAAAAATCGCCAACTCTGTGAATGCGTTAATTTCCTAAATGGTGATATTAATAGACCTATCTCATCACACGACGACACAGGCAGTTAGGTCCTTATTCATTCATGTTGTCAGTCAGTGTGTGTGTGATCAGCATCATATCCGACTTCATAATTAGAAAGAGTCCACTCTCCTACAAATCCCAAGGAAAACGCTCATTATAGGCAATTTGTACTGCAGATGCAATAGCAGTGGGGAAAAAAGGACGTGGGGGCAAATAAAAAATAAATACAAAAACATCCTTCAAAGTGGTCAGTATGAAAGATTCCATTTGCACACATTTCTACTTTTCCCTGACAATGTCTCAGTTATGATGAGCAGTAAGATATTGTTTGTTCACAGTCCATAAGAAAAAATGTTGGGTCAAAAAGACAGGGGGCGGTCCCGGGCTGCAGGACTTCACTCCGGCTGAGCAAATTGGCAACTGTGCGGTCTTACATGCCAGCCTGAGAGAACCGATTGGTCAGCAGGTGGTCTGTCACACCCTGTGAGCTCTTATCCTGGAACTTAACCTGCTCCAGACCAGGTTTGGCGTGCAGCATCAATTACTGGGGCAACATGTCTGGATAAAAAGAAATTCACATTCGTAGTACGGAAAACCTGAAACTTATCTAGGAAGTTATCTCTCTAAGAGCTAATCCAGCTTCGTAGTACAGGCCCCTGGTCTCAGGGAGTGACAGGAGTACTCCCACGTAGGCAACGTTGCCTATTCATCATGTTTTCGGCATGAGGACACCTCACATGTAATAGCAACCAGGAACACGAACATAAACAACAGAGAGGGAAGGAGAGAGATACACGTTTTCTAGCTGGAAACACAGTTTGAGTTTGTGTCAGCTAAAGATAGCAGTACTAAGGTTCGTTGTGCACCATGTGCTGCCAATTTGCTCAAGATCCTTCAGTAAACATTTAGGAATCATTCAGAGCAGGGCTTGGCATGAACTTTTTTGTTCACCAGCCACTGTGGCAAGTGGTTTCTCAGAGTTACTAGCCACTCAGCATTTTCACTAGCCACAATTTTGTTGTTGGATAATTATGTTTAATACGGCTAAAACGGATGATGATTTGGTAAAGTTTACTCAAACTAGATTTACAACTTTTTTAAATGTAAATGACACCTGTGCACACTCCAATAAAGACTACATAAATCAGGTATTCAGCTTTGAAACGGTTGTGTGGAAGGTTGTGCTCCTTTAACATGAAAATATGAAGTCCTTTGAAACAAAGTAATTGAATGAGGAGTTTTATTGCATTTAAAGAAAGTTGTTAAGGTTAAAGAATAATTGAAAGATAAAATCTAAACAGAAAAATCTAGCTAGAAACGCTGTCTGCTTAAATAACTATTTACAAGAGCATTTTTTCCAGTAATAAAGTACCATACTTTCTGGACTTCACTCTGTAGTATTATCATGCACTTTTTAAGTCGTATCAGTTAAAATGCGTCATGAAGAGGAAAACAATATACATATTTTACTTGAAAATCTTATAAATATTTGCATAGTAGGAGCTTTAAATATTGTTCCTTCAGCTCCTTATACCTGTGATCAGTTTTTCTTCTCTACGTGCGCTCCTCTCCTCTCCTCCTCCCTCCCCTGCTCTAGGTGAGTGTTGCTGGTGAGATCAGTGCAGTGTGAGCTTAAATGAGCTCCATCTGATAAATGTCCTCACTTTTAAAAATTTACGGGAGTTTTGGCACTAGTTTGTGACTTGGATCCAGGAATCTGGTTACAAAAGAGAGGAAAACAGAAGCTAGTGAACTTTTAAGTCACGTCAGTTGTGCTAAACACCAAGAGCTGGTATGGACGAGAGACAGTATGCGAGCAGGAGGCTGTAGGTGAAAGTCTGTCAGCAGTTAGGTCAACATAAGACTTTGCGAATGGACCAATGAGCAAACACTGTGTGCAGGCAGTGCTCATGGGAGTTGTAGTGTCTCAGTCTCATATTGCAATGGATTTTGTATTTCAGATGCCATTTCAGAAAACTACAATTAAACTATTCAAACTGCCAAAGTGGCTAGTAGAGCGGGGGTGTTACCTGCCACAGCTGAAATCCACCTGCATTTGGTGGGTTGGCTGGTGTTAATGTCAAGCCCTGATTCAGAGAGAGATCAGCACACTGAGGCCATAAATGCTCGAGAAGTTGTTTGACTTCTACCTGGAGAAAAGGTGAGTCCCGTCTTTCACTGTAGCTCCCTCTATTCCATAAGCTGAACCCTTTGTTTAGCACAAATCCATCGGTTAAGGAGCAGAGCAACATAACTTAGGCTACATGCGACGAGGCAGGGGTGACAAGCAGGGGGGTGCCCAGACTTTTTAGACAGGGCTGCCTGAGTGTATGAAGGATCAAAACTGCCAAAATTAAAAATGAATAAAGTGTAAAAACAAAAATAAAAACATATATACATAAGAAAAAGGATGTAAAGTACTGAGGATTATGTAAGCCCGCACTCCGGTAACATTTATTTTTGCTTATAGTATTATAAATACAGGATCAACAGACTACAGCTTTAACAGTGACAAATGAAACTGATAAAAACCAAACTAAACTAAAACAAAGTGTTAAAAATTTTCTTTAGCTGTATTTTGAAATTCAAAATGTATAAATAAAATATTTTTGTCTTTAATTGTACAGTTAACATTTCACAACTACCAACATCTGCATGTTACTTTAAAACAAAACATGTAGACTTATTATTATTTGTATTAATTACAATCACAATTTTGCCAAAAAATTCAACTGGAGGTGTTGTTGGCAGCTGCTGAATGTAACTAATAAAGTAACTTGTTATCAACTTAGTTACTTTTAAAATTGATTAATCAGTAAAGTAACTAAGTTACTTTTTAAATGAGTAATCAGTAATTGGATTAATTTTCCAAGGTACCTGTGACAATACTGGTGTGTGTGTGTGTGTGTGTGTGTGTGTGTGTGTGTGTGTGTGTGTGTGTGTGTGTGTGTGTGTGTGTGTGTGTGTGTGTAAGGCAGCCACACACTTACTTGCTGTCGACCATGAACCAGATGACAGTGCTCAGCAGGCTTCCCAAACACAGCAGAGTGATCAATAGAGAGACCTGTGTCTTCAGGAGCTGTCCCATCATGCCTCACCCTCTGGCCCCTCACTCAGCTTCTGTCTCTGCCTCTCTGAACTGTCTCACCTCGTCAGCTCCCCTCACTCTCTGTTTTCTCCCCCCTCACTTAGTTCACACACATTCACACACACTCTTCTCTCTTTTCTTTAACTGTTCTTCTCTTTTGTCTTTTCTGCTCTCTTAAGTTTTCTTCTGCCCAGCTCACCCCTCCTCCTCCCTCCTTCTCCTTCCTCATCATCCCCCTCCTCCCTCATCCTCTTATCACTATTCCTGTCTGTCTCACAGTTTCTCCTCCGCCTCCTCACTCAGTCTTCTTTTTTATGCCCTCCTGTTCAGGTAAGTCTTCTGTGCCCCTCTGTCTTTCCTCTCTTCCTGTTTGTGTCCCGGTCAGCTGAGACTTAACCCGGTCTCTGAGGACTTCTTCTTCAGCCTTTGTCTTGTGTCTGTTATCAAATCCCTCCTCTCTCCTTTGTGGCTCTGTCCTCTCCTTCTGTTTCTCTCATGTGTCCACATAGCACAGCACTACTTTCCACTGGAGTCCCAAAGCTGGAGCTGCTTTCCTTTTGCTTCTCTGCCCGCTCCCTGCCTGGAGCTCCAGCCTCCCCTCTTTGCTTTCCCCTCCTTCACCAGGGCCATCTTCCACCCTCACCCTTTAAGTTCCTTACCCCTATGACGTGAGTGCCCAGTACTGAATCACCCCTTAGTTTGCCTCTGGTCTAATGTGTGTGATGAGATACATGTTCAAAACCATTGAGTCCGGCTGTGCCAGCTCCATCGACTCCTGCATATATCTCATGACTATAAGAGTTTGAGAGCTGGGGAGGGGTCGGGTATTTTTGGCCCAGGGAAGGGAGGGTGGACTTCAGCACGGTTTAACTTGCTGTTTGTTTCAGGATACGCCAAATGGTTCAGAGGTGATGATAATCATTTCAGCACCTGGACCCTTCTACTACAGAGCCATGGTGTTGTGATTCACTCAAAATGTGGTTTGCATGGTACATTTTAACCTGCTTTTAGACGTGGCAACAAACCGTGTTCATAGACTGATTTTTTAGTATGATTTTATAGTTTTTTTCAGTCACTTTGGTACATTACTCAAATCATCCCTGCCATTTGTGAAACAGTAAGTGCATTTCTCAAAACAGTTAGTACAAATAGCAAAACACTATGGGTTACCTGCAAAAGCCAGTCACTGGCTCAAAATTCTTAGTTCATATCATAAAAGTAAATATCTGTGTCAATTATGTCAGTGCATCAAAATGACTAGTCCTCGTGCTTTTTTATGTGCACAAGAAGTTTTGAGGATTTCAGTTTGGATCTGAGGAATGAACCAAAACAACTGAGAACAACTGTAAGCAAATGCAATGACTTTCACCATAGAGTCATGTTTGTTTTTTCCACTACTACTATTTTTGGTTTTAGACCAGGGAATCTTTTTAACATTATCATCTATTGTAGATAAAATCTGAAAGCTCTTTGCTCTTTGATACAGATGAATTTATTCTGTAATGTTGGACTGTTCGTCATGTGGTCTATCACAAAGTTGTAAACCTGTATATATATATATATATATATATATATATATATATATATATATATATATATATATATATATATATATATATATATATATATATATATATATATTTATATATATATATATATATATATATATATATATATATATATATATATATATATATATATATATATAAATACCCAACTTTTATGAAAGCTGTCACCCAATGCTCTGTATGTATCTAAACCATCATGGGCCTGCATTCCAAACAGAAACTGACTTGTCTTGACGGAGAGGAAATAAGGACACGTCTTTGTTTTTCTCTGATTAGTCATACTGATAACATATGTGCAGGGCTGTTTGGGGGTTTGTAAAAGTACAGTGGAGAGATTCCTAACCCTATAGATGACTCATGAAGATGCCAAAATCTGATACGCTTCATGAGCAAAACAGGCTACAGTCACACAAACCTCTCATATCAAAATTAAACATTCAGTTGGATCACACAGTCAACTGAAACAAATAAAAAAAAAATACAATCAAAATGTAAACAATAATCATTGATATATCAATAAACAAAGCAGATACTGAGTGTTTTAAAAAACTGTTTACTTTTAATTGAAGCCTGACTACAAAAATGAACAAAAACTACAAAGCAAAATCTATTTTTCAGTTTTTCCCAGTCACTTTGGTATTGAATTATCCCTGCTATTTGTGAAACAGTAAGTGCATTTCTCAAAACAGTTAGTACAAATAGCAAAACAACATGAATTTCCTGTAAAAGTCAGTCACTAGCTCAAAATTCTTAGTTCATCTCTCAAAATTAAAATCTGTGTCAGTGCATCAGAATGACGAGTCCTCATGTCGTAGTGTTTGGATAGGACAGTCAGTTTGCTTGGTCATGTTGTCGATATAACAATATAACAGATTGACATAAGCAATTGATAATGTAGGAAACAGCAGAAACTCTTTTGATGTGCATCCACAACTAATATCTTCTCTGTTGACAAAAAGTCTGAATGATTGAGGACACAGTTGTTCTACAAACTTTTGGCTGCATCCTTCAACAAACCTCGTCCATTGTAAGCTTATGATTGAAAACAAGTCCACAAGTGTGATCGATCTTTGTTGTCCTTTAACAGGAAATGTGTTGCCACTGTCTGTACAGAGGAAAGTACACCGACATACTTTGTTGATGGTTCATGATATGCAACTTTGAGCTACTTTAGAAAACAGGTTGATCATTGGTTGATCTAATGCTTCACACATTTCATTTGTCAGAGAAAGTCAAGATTGACCAGTGAGCAATTTACCAACCCAGACAGATTTAGAAAAACGGTCCAAAAGAATTTTGTGGAAAGATGTTTGAAATATTATGATAACTTGTTCAAACTTTTTGCATGTAAGGACTTGTGTGGTGAACTAATGACTAAATGTTGTGGGGGGTGAGACTATTCAACACAGACCCATCCATCCATCCATTTTCTATACCGCTTATCCTGTTCAGGGTCGCGGGTGGCTGGAGGCTATCCCAGCTGTCATTGGGCGAGAGGCGGGTACACCCAGGACTGGTCGCCAGTCAATCACAGGGCTGACACATGGAGACAGACAGAAAACCATTCACTCACACCTACGGACAATTTTGAGTGACCAATAAACCTTGGAAGCATGTTTTTGGACCGTGGGAGGAAGCCAGAGTACCTGGAGAGAACCCACACATGCATGGGGAGAACATGCAAAAAGGCCCACCGGCTGAGGTGGGGATTTGAACCAGTGACCTTCTTTGATCAACATGACAAAAGCAGTTGATAATAGAGAAAACAGCAGAGAATTGTACACAGTTATTTGCATGGATGGACAAAAGCATTTGCAACTTATTCAAAGACATGAAAAACATACTTTTTTGATGTGCATAAGTACGACAACGTATTAGAGCCACTTAAAGAAAAAAATAAATACATTTTAGAAAAAGTAAACTCAAAATTTTGGAGATAAAAACTAGAAATTTTAGAGTTTGTAGAGTCACAAGTTCACGACTTATTGAACTCAAAAACTTACTAGTATATAAAGTCGCAGTTGTACAACTTTATAGACCTGTAAATTCTGATTTCTCAAAGGTTTAAATGTGACGGAGTGCACTCCGTCATGGAGGGGGAGTGTGTAGGGGGCGGTTTGAAAAAGGCCCTCTAGCAATCGATTACAGTTTACAGTCCACTCCGACTTCTTAGTAGATCACAGATGAATAAATAGATTGTAGAAAGACACATGGAAACATCTGATATCTCCCATATTTGTCACAAAACAACCTTGAATTGAATTGAATTGAATTGAATTGAATTGAATTGAATTGAATTAAATTAAATTAAATTAAATTAAATTAAATTAAATTAAATTAAATTAAATTAAATTGAATTAAATTGAATTGAATTAAATTGAATTGAATTTTATTTCATTTTATTTTATTTTATTTCGGTAATGTCAGCCAGTTGTACAACATCACACATTGTCAATAGATGATCACATTGTACATGCCCGAAAGGGAAGACGGGAGAAGCAGAGCTTATCTAGTCCTGTTCCCGTTTACTTAATATTTAGTCTCCTCTTTTTCACATATCGTCAGATTCAACTTAGCTTTTTCAGCCTGGCTTTTTTTCAGGTTATCACAGCTGCATCTCTGAAACGTGGCATCCACATAGACTGTATACAGCAGTGTTTCTCAAATTGTTGTCTGCGGACCACTAGTGGTCCACAAAAACCATGAGGAAATTGTGTTTCTTTAATGGAACAAGAGGTGGTGTGGGTGCGAGTTGTTCGCCTACAACGCAAATTGATAAAATCTACAAAAATTGGTTCATAAAAGCGTTGATTAATTTAATTTAATCTAAGTACTTAAGTATTTAAATACTAGAAATGTTTAAGTATTTTGGAATAATGTATCAGTAATGTAGTGGTACTCAGATTTTCAGATCTATTTTCTCCCTCATTCTAAAAGATAAGAATACTTGATTCATCTCCAAAGGGAAATTCATGAGGAAATTAGTGCACTTTTTTACCCTTGTCTCTGTCATTTTGAAAAAAAACTTTTTCTGAATAGAGGGAATTAAAGAAATGAAATGTATAAATTTAATCATAAAAATAATTGGCGTATAATCCATTTTCAAAATAATCGTTAGCTGCAGCTCTAGCAAGTTGTTTATGATTCGAGTGTAAAGCATATGAGTTTTTTCTCTGGGGTGTCGTTCTGGGGCTATACAGCTCATGGTGGTCCTCAAGAGTTTTCTGGGGGAATAAGTGGTCCTTGGTCTGAAAAATTTTGAGAAACACTGGTATACAGCATCCCCTGTGCATCAACTACCATCCAGGGCTTGTGACTTCATAAACCAGTAAATTTACAACTTTACAAGGTTGTAAATTTGTGACTTCATTAACTCGTAATTTTTTCACTTTATGAACTTGAAAATTTTTCAGTTTTTAAAGTCATAAATTTGCAACTTTAGAAACTTGAAAATTTTGAGTTTTTCTCTCGAACATCTATTTTTTCCATTTAATTTCTGTAGTGGCCCTAATACGCCGTCATACACAAATGACACAATGATGTGAAGATTGAACAAGGAGTTTTGAGAATTCCAATTTTGATCTGAGAAATGAACCAGGAGTAACTGAGAAAAGTCAATACAGTGACTTCCACTACAGAGTCATGTCTGTTTTTTCACTACTACCATTTATGGCTTTAGACCAGGGAATGAAAAGAGGTTTGGAAGCAGTGTGCTTCAGGGTGGCATGTGAAGTGGAGTACTTCCTCCAAAGGGACCATATGACATCACAACAAGGCAAGCAGATGCACAAAAGGTTTTACTTTCATCTCAACAGCACCTAATAAAAGTGACCTCCCCCATCCTCCAGCATCTATCTCCAGTAGGGATGAGGACATGGCTGCTGCTTTGTTTTAGGAGTCTCAACACATGAGAGACAGGAAGTTGAACAGGCTTACCTCCATCTCAACATGAGATGATCGGGGTTCCCCTGAATGCACCTGGAGCCTCCTGTCAGACTAGCTATGTGTAATGGTTTCATTTTATTTTCACACGTTGGAACAAAAAAGGGAAAGTAGATGCAGATGACAAAATCTCCTCCTGTGATCTTCAGATATATAGTTTTACTTTGTTTCTACAGGGATTTTTTGATATGTTGAATTTCTGTGATGTCAGGGGCAGAAACTGAGCAGCCTGCACAGTCCTACAATCCTGCTTAGTGGAGGTTTACTTACCACAGTTCAAAAATGAAACCAGCACACTAAATGTCCTTTGACAGCTGTTAACTGCCTGTTTTGTGACTGTTTTGTGTCTATAGCTAACTGTACATCTTAGCGGACAAAAACAACATGTGTAGTCCCCCAAGGATCCATCCTGGGGCCTCTTCTGTTTAACATTTATATGCTCCCATTGGCTCAGATTATAAAAAACAACAAAGTCAGTTACCATAACTATGCTGACGACACACAGTTATACATTTCAGTGTCACCAGGTGATCATGGCAGCATACAGGCTCTGGGTAAATGTATTGAACAGATCAATGATTGGATGAGCCTAAACTTCCTCCAGCTAAACAAAGATAAAACTGAGGTTGTTGTTTTTGGAGCCAAATCAGAGAGTGTCAAAGTCAGTGAGCAGCTCCAGATATTAGTTGAAAACCACTGACCATGCCAGAAACCTGGGTGTGGACATGGACTCAGATCTGAATTTCAACAAGCACATAAAGACAGTTACAAAGTCAGCCTACTATCACTTAAAGAATGTGTCCAGGATTAAAGGACTGATGAGTCAGCAGGACTTGGAAAAACTGGTCCATGCTTTTATCTTCAGTAGGCTTGATTACTGTAACAGCGTCTTTACAAGTCTCCCTTAAAAATCAGTCAGACAGCTGCAGCTGGTTCAGAACGCTACTGCTCGAGTCCTCACCAAGACCAAGAAAGTGGATCACATCAGTCCAGTTCTGAGGTCTTTACACTGGCTTCCTGTTTGTAAGAGGATAGAGTTTAAAACACTCCTGTTGGTTTACAAAGCTCTGAATGGACTAGGGCCAAAATACATCAATGATCTTCTGATCCCGTATGAACCACCAAGACCACTTAGGTCTTCTGGATCAGGTCTGCCTTCAGTCCCCAGAGTCAGAACTAAACATGGAGAGGCAGCATTCAGCTTTTATGCTCCAAATATCTGGAACAAGCTGCTAGAAAATATGGTCTGCTGAAACTCTTAGCTCATTTAAATATAGGTTGAAGACTCACCTTTTTACAGCTGCTTTTTATTAGAGCATTTTAACAATTCATTTTAATATAATTTTAATATCTTGTCTTTAACTTTGCACTGCAAATTTTATCTTAAAATCTGTTTTTATCTTAAAATCTGTTTTTCAAATCTGTTTTAAAATCTGTTTTAAAATCTATTTTAATCTTTTGTTTGTTTGTTTTTTGTTGTTGTTTTGTTTAATTGTATCTTTTTAATTAATCTCATTTTTAATTGAATTTTAAAGTTTATTTCTATAATTTGTTCTGCCTGTAAAGCACTTTGAATTGCCTTGCTGAAATGTGCTATAGAAATAAACTTTCCTTGCCTTGGTAAAGACTTTTATGCTTTCTGATTAGTCAAATAAGCTGTGATCCTGTGCTGCCGGTAGAGGTGTGACATTTGGCCCCGATACAGCTAATCCTGATGCATTCCACAGTTGCATATCATGAGGCCAGGTGCCCCTGTGTCTGTGTGAACGTCATACCTTCAGAGATTATGAGCTCAAACATCAAAACACATACCAACACACACACGCTCTCTCTGCATGCACCTGCAGACCATACTGAAAAATACTTAGCAAACACACTTATCCAGAGAGACACATGCATAATTTCCTTATGTCTGTTATAGACTGAGCAGGGTCTATAACAGACATGAGAGGCCCCTTGACTCAACTGATTACAAATTGATCTTCAGTGGATGTTGTGTGTTTGTGTATGCTTACATATCAAAATGCATAGATGTTTTTGTGACATGATTACAGTGGAAGGAAAAATATCATTCATCCCATATCTTGGTAAAATAAAATGTGAAAGCTTGTGCACTAATTTCATTCTCTATCTCATAACTCTGACACTACAAAGTGATCACACCTGCCTACAACAGCTACAACATTTGTCTTGCAAGGAAAAAAAAAAGGGGGAGGTGTTTCATGCAGAACTGCTTGAAATACAGGTAACAAGAATCCAGGAAAAGAATGTGCGATCACAGGTGAACACAGGTTAGGGGGGGTCAGATGCTGTGATGGATTGTGAAACAGTGTTTCGTGCATACATAATGCAGTTGCTTTTCTGTGGGTATTCATCTGCAGTGATGTATGCATGAATGAATCAGCTGCAAAAACACACCAACAAAAACGGCAAAGTACCTTCAAAAGAATCTAAGACAGTGATTCCCAACCTGTGGGCTGCAGCCCCCTGATGGGCCACAAAGGTATTGCAAGTGAGCAGCCTAATCATTTCCAAAATAATTTGATTTTTTGTAGGGATGGGGATGAAATTATATGAAAATAAAAATGTTGCCTCATGTTACAGATGCTGTTTTAGCGACTTCAGGCCTTCCAGTATGTTTCTCCTGTATTCAGTTCAGTCCTTTATGTTAAATCTTCAATTAGAAAAAAAAAAAGTGCTCTGAGAACGCATACATAAAAGCTGCCATGCTTCTTGAAGGCTGCTGTATATGCATTCCAACTTTAAGAAGATATATACTTTATTAATCCTTTTGTGGGAAATTCCATTATTTCACTCAGAACATGCTATACACACACACACACACAGGCACATATGCAAAAACAGCACTTCTGCATAAAAACATGCACTGAGGTCAGAGAAATGGTGCTGCACTCTCAGCGCACACCTGAGCAATTGGGGGTTTTGGTGCCTTGCTCAAGGGCACCCAACAGTGCTCAGGAATGTAAGCCAGCACCTCCCCAGCTATCAGCTACTGCCGCCTCAAAAAGAGCCCGGTTAAAGAATATCACTAGGATTTTTTCAAGGTCTCGAAGGTGTACCTGATGTTGCCCAGGAGAAAACAGACATACAGAGTATGGCCTCCATGTTTCATATTTGTGGGGTCAGGGTTGCGATAATGTTTGAGACTTAAAAGTGGGCCCTGAGTTGAAAGAGGCTGAAAACCACTGATGTAAGAATTGTACTGTTTTTTCTAAACTTTACTCTCTCTGTTCTAAAATAAATAAACCAACTCAAAGATCAAAACTAAAATAGAGTTTGATATCTAAATAGACATTAAAAGATACAAAAGAGATTTTTTTTTTTTTATCAGTGTGGTTACTTGGGAAGAAACTGGCCCTGTCTTGATGTTTTGATGCACATATTGGTCCTCAGGGATCACTTTCATTAAATTGTATATAAGTGGAAAAGCTCTTTGTACATGTTCAGAGTTATATAATTAGGGGAAAACCCTTCTGGTGCCAGGAACCAGAAGCATAATCCTGAAATAGCTCATGCACATTAGTCTGAGATAAGGACTCCGATTCCCATGAGCAGTTGCGCCTGCTGTCGCAAAAACGTGATTCTTGCCAAGGAATGTGTCTGTTGTGAAGATGATGAATGGAGGGGATGGCTGAGAAGCAAGAAGGGGGGGTGTGACAAAAAGCATTTGGAACTTATAATAATAAAAAAAAAAAACTGAAATAGGGGGCTGCACTGTGGTGCACAGGTGGCGCTGCAGCCTCACAGCTACCAGTCACCAGTAAATTAAATTAATAATAATAAAGAAATTATTTTTTCAAGGTGCTTTTTGTCACACTCTCCCTTCTTGCTTTTGCATAGTGTAGCTCTACCTAAAACCTCATTAAGGTCCAAATGTGCTCAAGATAAATTATAGCAATTTTTTCAACTGGTCATAAGATTTTGATCATGTCTGCATTTTGCCCAAAATTTATTATGTAGTTGTCAGTATGCAAAAAGTTATGTATGCAGTATGGGAAAAATCCTCAGATGTCCTCTCAATCTAGGTAAATTTCTCAGTGTGCAACAGACCAGTCTACCTGGCATACTGTTTACCATAATACACGGCGCTGACGCCGTTTGCCTGTGCAGGTAAAAGGTTTTGGGGAATTACCGCCATCTACTGGAATGAGTCAACATTGATGTTAGACTGTCTCTGAGATAAAAGTAAAGTCATGTAAAGAAACACCGGTACATCTTGTCACTTCCAGTTGTAAATTAGTTTTTTTATTTCAACAAATTCATTGAAGCCCATGTAAATCAAAATTAACTTTTTAAAATCATACGTGGATTACGTGGCAGTGGTTTTTCCATCAGCTGTAAAAATAAAAACTCAATCCCTTTTGGATTTAAAAATAAATAGATAAATAACATAAATTTTGGTGTAAAGTTAAAATCTGATACAATGATTCTGCTGTGATGTGACTAACAAAATGACAAGGTAAAAAAAAAAAAAATCCATCACCTGTAGCTCAATTTTCTAAAACTGAAAAGCAGAGTAGTAACTACAAAGCAGACCCAACAGAACTGTCATACTACATGTAAAAGCAGTATGCAGTGCCTACTAAATACTGCATTCACATGTAGTATGTAATAGACGGAAAAAAAGTTGTTTTCTTGCTTAAGACAACTTTTCCCAGGATGCAATGTAAAGGGGTAATGTATTTATTAACAGTTACGCATAGCTATTCTTTGAAACGTGTCAACAAATTTTGCAAACTCAGTTTTTAGCATACCTTAATAAATGGTTGTATTAAGCTTGTGCTTTATCACTTTTCTCTTTAACTTTCTTGCCTGTCCAGCCCCAGTGTCCACCATCACTACAAAATTAATCCAAGATATTGTTTTCAGCAGAGAAAAACACAGATCTTTCTTCTCACTGCTAAACTTCATTGGACAGTTTGGTGTTTAGTTTTGATTATCCCTGAATATCCTCTTCTAGTTTTTTTATTCCCCATTTCCTTTAGAACCACTAGATGGCAGCGGACCCTCATTGCCGCAGAATGTCTGTTTCACAAATTCAATATTGTAATAAAGCTAATTAGATTATGAAATTATCTGTTTTGTCAGATCAAACCAGGTTATGGACGCAGGTCACATGAAGTCACCACATTGTACTGATAGAGAGTAAAAGAAGGATTTAATTTCTTTATAAGACAGGAAATAAAGTAACCAGAAACTGTTTTGAAACAACACACAGCTGCAGATAACTGTGGTAAATAGGCTGCGTTTAAGTTGAGCTGACTGTCACAAAACAGTCAAAATGTTTTGTAAACCTGATACATATTGGCCATATTTCACCCAATGTTTGAGTGCTTATCATTTGTGAAGAAAAATCTAGGAAAACCTCAGAATCATATAGCTATAGCCACAATGTGAAGTTATATGAAACTATAGAGATGTGTTATTAGAAGAACATACAAGGAAGAATAGAGCCATACCTACCACTAAATACAATATACACATGCAAATAAATTCTTTTGACAGGAGTGGTCCTGACTGACATATAAGAAATTATTCCTGAAGTATAGTCAAAGGGCCTGGTGTGGTGTTTTTTCATGGAGAATTTCTTGGCAGCGACCCAGGCCACATATTGTATTTTCTATGATGGTACACAGAAAACAGAACAAAACCTGCATGGTTTCAGGCTGTCAAGTCAAGGCAGTGAAAATCAGGAGGAGCAGCAGAAAGACACGTCTTTGATGGATTTGAAGAGAATGAGAGGAAATGAAGCTGCACAAAAAACTTCTGCCACAGACGGATGGTAAAATGAGCCAGACGAGATACTCTTTACCATCAGCGAAAGTATAAAGTGTGCCAATAATTCCCAAGTGTGTGAGCACAGCATTGATCAGCATTGCTATCTTTTGCAAAGTGATTAGAATAGGGCATAGAAGTGTGCGCAGGGGGCAGTGGGGACTTGGCAGCTTGTGGATAGCTCACAGTTTGAAAAGATTGAAATAAAAATGAAATAAAAAAGTTCCCCATTGTCACTCAGGAAAGATTTTACAGTACAATATTTTCATTAAACACTGTAGAAAAGAAATCCTTTAATACATTGTCTGTGTTTATTTGTAAATGGTTTGTGCCTAATGATGATTTTGTACTTCTGTATGCTGAGTGATGCTGGCTGGGTGAGATCCTGGAATATTTGGTGGATTGTGAGATAATGTATCTGAAGAATTTCATGAGAATGGGCCATCCAGTCATGAAATTATTTATTTATTCAATCATTTATTCATTGGAACATTAAAAGACCACACAACAAAAAGTGCAAAGAAATTGACAGAAGTCTCTTTTCCCTCCTCCATCTCTCATCTCATGGTAAACGGTATGTGATTTGATATGCATCAATTTTTTTTTTTTAGTTAAATATGCATTTTAAGCTTCCACTGTGCCATCCATTATGCTTTTCTATTTGATAATTACACTGGGTTAAGTGAGCAGCCCTAAAACCAGGTTGGTATTCATTCATTTATTCATTTATTTTCTGAATCGCTTATATTGTTCGCTTATCTAGGGTTGCAGGTGGCTGGAGCCTATCCCAGCTGTCATTGGGCGAGAGGCAGGGTACAGCCTGGACTGGTCGCCAGCCAAACGCAGGGCTGACACAGACAGACAGACAACCATTCACTCACACACTCACACCTAAAGACAATTTAGAGTGATCAATTAACCTGATGAGTATTTTTTTGGATTGTGGGAAGAAGCCGGAGTACCCAGAGAAAACCCAGGCATGCACGGGGAGAACATGCAAACTCCACACAGAAAGGCCCACCATCCAAGCTGGGAATTGAACCGGTGACCTTCTTGCTGTGACCGTTGCGCCACCGTACAGCCCCCAGGTTGGTTTTAAATTTTGAAAGTCACCATTATACTACTGTAAAATGTTGCATTTAAAATACACTTAGACTACTTGTATTAAATTTGGGACGCGGTCACGCTGGCAAACTGTACTGTGCTTAAGCACACTTCAACCCTAAAGCCCAGTTTGTTTGGTCAATGTGAACACAAGTATGGCATGCTTGGGCACGATTCACTTCTCTGCTTCGCAGAGGTGGGCTTCAGCACGGTTCACTTCATGCAGCAGCACAAACATGCAGACATGAGATATGATCCATGACGTACGATGACTTCAACCGCACCGCTCTACAATCATTTTCAAACAATAATGGAGATGTTAAAGGGCTGTGTCAGACCAGAACAATTCAACATAAGCCAAAAAGTCTCTAAAGTCTGTTACAGCCACAGCCGCACTCCGTGGGTGGGTATTCAGGGTGGCCTTGACCATGCTTGGTTGTACCTGTGTGTGTGTGTGTGTGTGTGTTTGGTTATGAGTGCGTGTGAGACGGTGCTGCCCCTACAGGTACACCCCGATTGACTGAGGAGCAGATATTACAGGACCGATTGGGGTGGAGCGGCGGACTCAAAAAGGCTGCAGACACAGGCGCTCATGGGCAGACACTTTACTAGACTTCTTTGTTAGAGTGCCGATTGTGTGTGTGGTTTGGGAGGCAATCTGTTTAGTTCACGTGCTGTACTTTGTACGGGGCTAGGGAGCTGCTCGTCACCTGCTAACTTCTGGCTCAAGGTTTTTTCGCTTTAAGTTAGGTTGTGTTGGTTGTGCCATTTGTTTCTTTCTGAGCAGTTACCTTTTCCCCTTTGTTTGTACGCCTCCCGTTTTGTTACGTGCACAGTTTTATTTCGTTGAAACCAATTAATAACTTATTATTTACATCAGAACCAGGGTTTTATGTTGCTTCCCTTTCCCCTCACAAGCTGGGTTGTAATAAGTTGTGGCAGTGTTCTCAGTGTCTCATTGTGCTGACTCTGGTGAGATCACGCTTTGTGTAAAAAGACGCTCCACGATGACGCAGGCAGGTCATGCGTGTGTGCGATACCTGCTTATGGTCCATATCAGCTGCTACTTTGGTTCTCAGTAGCTACAAATGTACAAAAAGCTAATCGGTCCAAGGTTGCGCAATTCACTCAAACGTGAACAATCACAGGCACTGGATCTCAATACATTACAAAGTGCAGTCAGTTGTGGTGATAGGGACTGGGCTAACTGTCTAACACATTTAAAAGCTGGACTCAAGTGACGAATGTTTTCAAAGTTTAACAAATATCTAAACCTGCTTACCCACTTCCTTTAAAGCAAGTTCCCTTTTATTTGTTTCCTCATTAAGGAAACACAAACATGTGTAGTGTAACCGAGATAAGGGAGGCCACATACACATTTCCATATGAATCAATGTCAAGTTGCCTGTTCCGCAAACCTAACCACAGGATCTACATGCTAATTGGCTGTCGCAGCACAAGTAACTTTCATCAAGTTCTGAATTTTCAACTCTCGCAAATAAAAAAGAAAGCAAGTACAGAATTTTAAATGTCTGGAATTCAGACCAGTTTCATGTATAATTCACTTCATCTGCGCAAACTTACACAGTTTGCTGATTTAATTTGTGTGAATTGACACCACCTAGTTCATGGAATTCATTTTTCCCAACAAGAACTCATAGCTTTAGAAACCAAACAAATTGATTTTATCTATGTTAGGTGAGAACACAACATGAACCTATGGACAAGTATTTAGCTGGTGAGTTGGTTTTCCCAAACAATACGATCAGTTTAGATACACTGCTCGAAAAAATAAAGGTAACACAAAATTAACACATCCTAGTTCTGAATGAATGGAATATTCTCATTAAATACTTTGTTCATTTCATAGTTTAATGTGCTGACAACAAAATCACACCAAAAATTATCAATGGAAATCAAATTTGTTAACCCATGGAGGTCCTGATTTGGAGTCACACTCAAAATTAAAGTGGAAAAACACACTTTAGGCTGATCCAACTTTGATGTAATGTCCTTAAAACAAGTCAAAATGAGGCTCAGTAGTGTGTGTGGACATCACCTGCCTGTATGACCTCCCACAACGCCTAGGCACGCTCCTGATGAGGTGGTGGATGGTCTCTTGAGGGATCTTCTCCCAGACCTGGACTCAAGCATCCGCCAGCACCTGGGCAGTCTGTGGTGCAACGTGGCATTGGTGGATAGAGCAAGACATGATGTCCCAGATGTGCTCAGTTGGATTCAGGTCTGGGAAACGGGCGGGCCAGTCCGTAGCATCAAAACCTTAGTCTTGTAGGACTGCTGGCACACTCCAGCCACATGAACTCTAGCATTGTCTTACATTAGGAGGAACCCAGGGCCAACCGCACCAGCATGTGGTCTCACAAGGGGTCTGAGGATCTCATCTCAGTACCTAATGTCAGTCAGGCTACCTCTGGCGACCACATGAAGGGCTGTACGGCCCCCCAAAGAGATGCCACTCCACACCATTACTGACCCACTGTCAAACCGGTCATGCTGGAGGATGTTGCAGGCAGCAGAACGTTCTCCACGTCGTATCCAGACTCTGTCGAGTCTGTCACATGTGCTCAGTGTGAACCTGCTTTCAGCTGTGGAGAGCACAGGGAGCCAGTGGCCAAATGCCAGAGGACACCAATCCTGCAGAGTGCTGGACTGTAAACACAACCTCCACCTGTGGACGTCGGGCCCTCATACCACCCTCATGGAGTCTGTTTCTGACCATTTGAACAGACACATGCACATTTGTGGTCTGCTGGAGGTCATTTTGCAGGGCTCTGGTAGTGCTCCTCCTGTTCCTCCTTGCACAAAGGAAGAGGTAGTGGTCCTGCTGCTGGGTCGTTGCCCTCCTATGGCCACGTCTCCTGATGTACTGGCCTGCCTCCTGGTAGCACCTCCATGCTCTGGACACTACGCTGACAGACACAACAAACCTTCTTGCCACAGCTCGCATTGATGTGCCATCCTGGATGAGCTGCTCTACCTGAGCCACTTGTGTGGGTTGTAGACTCTGTCTCATGCTACCACTACAGTGAAAGCACCACCAGCATTCAAAAGTGACCAAAACATCAGCCAGAAATCTCAGGAACTGAGAAGTGGTCTGTGGTCACCACCTGCAGAACCACTGCTTTATTGGGGGGGTCTTGCTGATTGCCTATAATTTCCACCTGTTGTCTACTACATTTACACAACAACATGTGAAATTGATTGTCAATCAGTGTTGCTTCATTAGTGGACAGTTTGATTTCACAGAAGTGTGATTGACTTGGAGTTACAATGTGTTTTTTAAGTGTTCCCTTTATTTTTTTTTAACAGTGTATAAAAGGGCAGAGGCCTCTTACGACTCTGAATGTCCTATATTACTGTTGTTCTCAGTTTTAATGTTTCTATGGCAATGTTTAAGTCTGATTAAAAAAGACTAGTGAACTTTAAGTCATACCGGGCTCCCCACTACACGACCCAAATCTTATCTTTAGACCGTACAGTTTAACAACTCTCTTTGTGAGGAGCTAACTGAACTAATGCTGTCATTGTGTTGGTATTTTCACTAAAAGAACCTTATAAAAGATCACCTGTTACATACTGATAAGAGCTCGTGTTTATCCATCTCCCAAAAACTTAAGACTCCTTTAATCAAGTTTATAGCCAATATTTAACACAGCTTTTCCTCTTTTTTTCCACAATAACATTCCTGTGCTTGTTAAGGTGTTCTATTTTCACCTTTGTCAGACAAAGTGAACCAAGCAGAAAGGAGACTCATAACGCAAACAAGGCTGATTACCTGTTAGTCATGGATCAGGGCGTCTGGTAGACCACAATGATCCCAAGAAAAACCTTGAGTTTATTGCTTTCTCCAGGCCCTGGCCCCCTGTTACATTTTTCTCTCTTCCTGTGGGTGAGGTTGATTATTAATGGCTCTTTCATTTGTTGGCAGAAGTCAGAGGGTATGAGTTCATCTAAGGGTTTATGGATTTACTGGTTTGCAATGAAGCAGGAGACACTTACACTGGTTTTGATTGATGTTGATTACAGAGGTTTATCTTTGAGGTTGCAACATTTGGGACATTCTTGATAACAAGGAGGATACAGCATGATGGTTTACTGAAAGCTGCATCTTGATTTCGTCACTTGACTCAGCGATAGCTCTTATCACCAGACAGTTATTGTAATAATCATTGCTGGTACCGCCAAAATAAAAGCCCTTGTGAATTCACTACAATCTGTTTTGTGATTTACTTGTAGTGACGTAGAACCAAGTATGTAGTAAACTGCAATAAGTGACTGAGTGTGATAAAACATTAACTGAATGGAGTCAAGCCTGTCATTGTGCATTTTTTAGTTTTAACGTATAGATTTGGAGCAGACGCTGTGGAGCCGTATGTGCACTTTATTTTGCCTTTAAATGTCAGGCCCCACAATGCACAGACCTCTGGGTCAGTTTATAGGTCACTCACTTACTATAGCTTCATCACTCGCCTCACACTCCTGAAATAAGCTGAGATAAAAGTTTTATTATCTCTTAAAATATCAGGCCAGTATCTTTGTGGAAAACTGAGGATCTCTCAGTGAAGACACTTTTTGTTGATACACAGTTTCTTCAAACGTCCAAACAGAGACCTTTTCTTTTGGGTCGGCCAGCTTTTAAGAAGGTCTAATATTTGTTTTCAGCCGCCCTCTCTATTGACACATACCAGTGAGCTTTCAGGAATGTCACAACAGGTGGATCACCACCTCTTTCTTATCGCTCTTTTTCCACCTGCTCTTACAGTGCGCGCTCTTATCTGAACAACGTACGCTAAATGAGCTCTCACAGACACTTCCTCAAGATTTTTTTTTTTTTTTACAACATTATCAGGCCACAATGTCCAAATGCCCATGTACTCATTCAACAACCTGTATTGCATAAGTTGACACTAAGTGGTTCAATCTTTGGTCTTACCTTTGAGGATGAGCTTTGATCTGAGACACAAAATATCTTTTAGCATCAGTATCGTAAGCATGTTACAGCTGATTCCTTTGTATAAAAATGTATTTTTAAAAAATGGATTTGATCGATCAACTTTATTGATTTGAGTGGGTCATTTATAGCCTATTATTTCATTTTCTTTCAATGCTAATTTCTTTAGCATTTATTTTCCTGTATAAAACACTAGATTAAGAGAGCTAAGAGCTAAAGCTTCCTGTTCTTGAGGACTGTGATGCATATTTCTCTTGAAGTTGGATTTATTAATATCGTCCTAGTTTTTCCAGACATGGCTTGGCCAGTGTCTGACAGAAAAGACATAACACTGAACTGAGTTCTGTTTTAGCTAAAATGAAATATTTCCTTTTCTTTATTTGTTGTACCCTGAGATGGAAATGGGTCCCTTAGCTTCAATTAGACCACTCAGTCTGTTCTCGGGTTATTTTTAGCTCTTTTTTAAGTCACAGTAAAAAAATTAATTCATTTTTATGATCAACACTTAACCCTGACCTTGACCAACAACATTTACCGTAACCGTGTTATTGTCCTCACCTTCTTTCCGAAACTCTCAGACCCACCCCTCCACTCCCTCCCCGCCCACTGCCTCACCACAGGTTACCTGGTGAGGTGTTGGGGCTATAAATGCCTGAAAGCCTCTTTGCTGCACTGAGACAGACCAGGGAGGGCAGGCGCGCACACACCTCTGAGCTGGTAGTGAAAGGGTCTCTCATTAGCTGTGTTTCCACACAGAGAAACTCCACGACAGGTACTGCTCATCAGTCATTCTCCATCTCATCACAGAGGGAGAGTATTAGCAACGGGAGAGCAGTTGAGAGGCTGCTGCTACAGGATCAGCTATGCTTGGAGGAATACACACAGATTTGTTGGTCACAGCGACTCTTCTCTTTTTGAGTCAGTCTGGGACTCTGAGCAGGTTGGTCTCAAGATGATTAAAATCTGAACTGTCTAACTTGAAACAACTGTTATACCTGTGGAGTTAATTTTACTGAGTGGATTTGGGTAAAGGGGATTTGATTTTGTTTTGTTTTGCATTTCAAAGTCAATCAGATTTTTTTTAGTGAATGGAAAATATTATCAGAAAGATTTTTTATCTTTTCTTCTCATTGAAGGGCTGAAGATGCAGTTTCATTGGTTACATTACCAGATTGGGCAGATTCAGGTATGACGTTTCAAAATTATAACATCCTAAAGTTAGATTTGTCACACACAAAAAAAAAGGAAAAAAAAAAATTTGAAGCATCTATACTATAAGTAACCTTTTCTTTTTTTCTAGAATACCTTACACAATGTTTTTATGACAAGCAAAACAATTTCATTTGTGACTGGACAAGGAACCAACAAAGAACAGGTATGGATACTGATTTATTTAGATCAATGTAACAAGAAAAAAAAAGCCAAAACATTTTTGCTGCCATCAGTACAGGTCACTTTTACTCTGACATACAAGATAACTGCAGTTAAGAAACCTTGTCTGTGGCGCTCTAACAAAAGAGATTTGGAATCAGTCCACGATTCTGTTGTAAACTTCAGACAGACTGTGACTGTCCCCCTGCCCCGCTGCATATCACTAATTGATCTAGAGGATTATCTAATAATCTTTTATAGCCTGGTTTTTCGACGTGGCAGTCAAAGTAGAGGGCCTGTACTTATAGAGCAGATTTAGCACAACTTGTTTTTTTTTAATAGTTTTTATGCTTTATTATGACTGCACAAAACAGATGTGCAACTTTTTTATACTGTGATAGTTAAGATGAGGGAGCTGTTTGCAATTATGAGAAAACATAAAAGCTCCATCCTGACATACACTGTAAACGTATTTTACTGTTTATGTGTGAATAAAAATATCTGAAGATGCTCAGTTTTGCTTTTAAAAACAACCCTTCATGTAGGGTAAAGTTTATATACTTTCAAATACATTTCTTATTTTACCTCTAGGAGCTGTCGCCGTGACTGTTTTAGAGAGCGGCCCACTGGAGCTGCAGAGCGAGGCCTGTCTAGAGTTTTGGTACTTGACCGGGTCGGAGCTCCGCACCCTGCTGAGAAGCAGCATTGATGAGGTAGAAATCTGGTCCTCACCTGCACTCCCAGGAGGGGAATGGAGACAAGTGTTTGTCCCCTTGAACGTCATGGAGCCAGGAATTCAGGTTAAAAAAAAAATCACTGAAATCTAAGTGTTTAGGGTGACTCAGTCCAATGTTGGACATGTTAAATAAAATTATCTTTTCTTTGTGTTAGGTTGTTTTTGAAGCACATGAAGCTGTGTCCATGGCAGGACAGGTCAGACTAAACCAGATCGGTGTGAGGACCGGCTCATGTGGTAAATATTTCTCATTTCTTCTTTTATGATACATTACAACAGCAAACTTTCATTCCAACCAGATATGCGTCATCAACAGAGTTTTAAACTTTGATATGGTTCTAGTAAAAATAAAAATAAAAGAAAGTAAAAGATTAAACAATATTTCCTGTTGTGATACCACAGCAACAATAATGAACTTCTGCGCACCCAAAACAGAGCATTTTGTTGTTTTTAATGTCTAACAGCCATACGATGCTGGTATAGATAAGATTTGACGACTATAAAAAATGAAATGAATAATGTCAAATAAGGATTTATAGCCTAATAAATATTCCATAATCATTATTTGTGCAAAAGATATAGGTTCCCTGTCTTTATAATGTGGTCATTTTGACTCCCTGTCAAGGTGCCAGGAGACATCATTCTGTCTCTCTGTAATGTGTGTCTCTACAAAAGGACTAAACAGTCTCTTGACATCAGTATCTACTAACCTACATTACATAACTTTAATTACATTTCACTTCCTAGCTTGGCTACTTAATCAACTTAATCAGTGTGCTCTTTGCTCACTCTTTCTCACCTCCTCTTACTCTCACTTGCAGCGACTTCAAGTTGAACTTTATTAGTATCTGTTAATTTAATGGTTTTATTCATTTCTTCCTTCTTCCAATCATAAAAGCTATAGACATTATAACCAATTATTATTTGGATTTGTTGGAACCAAATGTATCAAAAATGTTGAAGACCTTTGTTCCAATAAATCTCTTTCTTCTTCTTCTTCTTCTTCTTCTTCTTCTTCTTCTTCTTCTTCTTCTTCTTCTCCAAATGTGTAGTTACCAAATTTTAATCAATCTGTTTTCATTTTTTACAATAGAGAAAAAGTAGCATTAAAAAACAACAAAGATCAATAACACAACAGCTTACAAACAAACTGAATTATAATCACGAAAAAAAAAGAAAAAAGAAATAAAAAATAAAAACATTAAAAATGTTGTAATATATAACCTACAATACACAGACTTAAGTTTTTGGGTGTTTTGGCAGATAACAAGTACCTTACTTCCTAAAGCTGGCAGGATTTTGTTAAGTCTTCCCATTATTAATTGTGATAAACTTACCTTTCAAATTAGTAAATTTGAATATCTTTATACTGCTGTTTGTTGTTGCCATGTTACAGTTTCCATTAATGGAAAGTCTTTTGGGCTTTAATTGGTTTTACTATCTGATGTCTACTGACAAGAATACTGGTTTTTATATTAGAACAGCTCACATATACAGACAAGGCCTCTTCAACTGCACTCTCTTTTTCATAATTCTACAACTTCAGTAAGTTGGTTACAGTGCTGTTCATCTCTTGATGTCTGATATTTAAGCAAACAGTTATGTCATAAGTGTGTCGTGGATTGATTGAATGGTTTCATAAGATCAGTATGTACAGTGTTTAAACAGATAATGATGTTATATTAAATCAGACTAATCACTAGGTTGTAGCCAGATGGTGTTGTGGTTACCATGATTTTGATTACTTGGTCCCACCCCCCACAGGATCCCAGTGTGAATCAAACACAGAGCTGTGGACAGATGAGTCCACTCGCTGCCTCTGCTCTGACGGCCAGCTCTCCTGTTCTACCTCTCAGTGCCCTCAGGGCCACACCTGTGGCCCTCAAAGACTGGGCTCCAGTGAGGTTCTCCCCTCTGGGACGTGCACCGTACACAGCGACACAGACTGCAGCACTTTTGATGGAGTGCTGTTCCGCTTCATGGCGCCCTGCTCCTATGTACTGACTAAGGGCTGCTCACCCAGCGCAGCCATGCCTGCTTTCAGTGTGGCAGTGGTCAACAAGCCGAACGGGAACTCGTCTCTTTCAACCGTTCAACAGGTTGATGTGGTTGTGGGGAAATCTAGAGTTTCTCTGCTGAAGGGGATGACACACAGGGTCGTGGTGAGTTACTGTTGAGTGGGAAACAAATCAGGGAGGCTGGGATCTGTTGTGTAAATGTGTGTAGACTATACGTGTCTGTTCCACTTTAAAGCCTCATAAGACCATGTTTGCAATAACTACACAATGTTTTGTAATAATGTCTTGGTTCAAGCAGCTCCCTTATCTGCAGCCCACCCTACTCATAAACTGAGTTTATCTTTGGGTGCAGGGTCTGGTGACATAATGTCCTGGAACTCTTCTTAGACTTATCAGCCTTTTCACCTTAGAAAGATAAATCTATCTCAAAAACTCTGCTTTATAAACAAATTACCAGATAGCGAGGTTATCGCTGATGACTGTCAGTAAGGAAGTCTAAAACTTGCTCTATTCTTCAGGTTAATGGAGTCTGGAAAAGGCTTCCACTGCACCTCCCAGATGTCCGCGTCAAGAGCAACCCTGTTGCTGTTTCACTGAGAACCACCTTTGGTCTTTTGGTCTCATATGACACAGCTGGTGCCATCCACGTCACCTTACCATCCAAGTTCTCTGATGAAGTCTGCGGCTTGTGTGGAAACTTCAACCACCTCAGAGAAGATGACTTTACAATGCCTGATGGTACAAATGCTGGGGATGCCACAGCTTTGGCTGAGAGCTGGCAGGTGGGGCAGACCAGCTCATCATGTGAGGCCATGCTGGTTCCTTATCCATGTAACTCCCTGGAGATGGCTGAGTATGCCAGTGAGATGCAATGTGGAAGCCTCCTCTCCAGTACTGGGCCTTTTGCCAGCTGCCACGCAGTTGTGGGGTCAGAGGGCTACTTCAGGGGCTGTGTGGCCAGCATGTGCTCAACCTTTGGCGACCCCATGGTTCTGTGTGAGACGTTGGAGGCCTATGCTGGTATCTGCCAGGAGGCTGGAGTTTCTTTACCACTTTGGAGGAACTCTTCACTCTGTCGTAGGTTGCCTCATTGCTTTCACTTTTCAGTCTTTTACAGAAAGGGTATAAATGACAAATGAGTCGACTAAGGTCACGCCTTTTTCCTTCCATCTCAGCTCTTCAGTGTGGTGAGAACAGCCATTATAACTCTTGTGCTGACGGCTGTCCAGATGTGTGCTCCAGCATGGATATCATCGGCTCGTGCGGAAGCTGTGAGGAGAGATGTGAGTGCGACTCTGGCTACAAACTCAATGGAGGAAAGTGTGTCCCATCAGAGGACTGTGGGTGCTGGTACAAGGGGAAGCACCTCAAGGTAAAGATTGTGTGGTGTCATATTTAAATAGTCACTTCTCAAGTTGGCGAAATTATTCAAACAAACCTTTTTTCCTGCAGAAAGGAGAAGAAATGCTGGAGGGAGAGTGTGAGACGCGGTGCCTGTGTATGGGTAACAATGACATGCGGTGCGAATCAATGCGATGCGCTGACAATGAAGTCTGTAAGGTACAAGACGGGGTCAAAGGCTGCTTCGCTTTCCATCCTGCTACCTGCCGAGTGTACGGTGATCCACACTATATGACATATGATGGAATGGCGTACGATTTTCAAGGCGGGTGCAGTTACACACTGACTACCACATGCGGAAGAGAAAGCGCCGTCCAGTTTTCTGTGATCGGACACAACATGCATCCTCCTTTCCAGAACTCCAGCAGGTCAAAGCTCCAAGCTGTGGCCCTGCTGGTTGAGGATCTACACCTCACTCTGAATATGAGTGGAGATGTCTATGTAAGCATACTAACTCTTTTGGTTCTACACAGGATAAAGAAAAAGTAGCAAAGACCTACAGTGTACTTTAAGTGGCCCACTTATTTGATTTAGTGTCATTGTCCTGTGTTATCTGACTTTAATGGCTTATGTATCAGCCCAGCAATATACAGAGGAGTGAGATATTACTTTGTGACAGGTCACTGGTGGATGTAATTTGTTTGCATTCTGGGGCTGATACACAGACTGAAAGCTGACCCACTTGACTTTGCCCTTAAAAGCTGGTTGGCAGCAGATTAACAGCAGTGACTGTCCCAGCAGATGAAACACTGTTCTTGCATGGAAAACACTAGAAACAAATTCTCTTCTAAAAATAATAAACTGATAAATGATATATGGATTCTCTCTTTCTAGGTAAACACCAGCCCTGTTACAATCCCCTTCTTCACCAATGGCTCATTCGGCTTAGTAGGGGTTGATATGTTTAACAACTTTATTGTCTTGGAGTCGACCTTTGGCCTCAGAATTATGATAGATGGGGAGCACAGGCTGTTCCTGCAAGTGGACGAGCGCTACAAATATGAGCTGTGTGGACTGTGCGGCACCTACTCTGGGTACCAGGACGATGACTTTGTTACACCGGGAGGCCAAAATGCATCAGGGCCATTTGAGTTTGGAGACAGCTGGAGACTGCCAGACAGTGACGGGTGAGCTTTTAGAGTTCAGATGATATCCATAAAAGAGAATTCTAAAAGTATAAGCTCAGCATTCAACAGCTGGTTAATCACACTAGGATTATTAGTCAAACAAGCACTATAGTGCCAATTATGTTTCCATCCGCCTTGATTTAGCAAGAGTGCTGGATGACAGATCTAGGAAACTAACACAGGGAGCATACTGATAACAGTATTAAATGTCCCATATTTTGCTCCTTTTCTGCAGTTTAGTATTGATCATTGATGTCTTCATGTAATGGTAGTAATATGTTTTGGTCCAAAGAGCCAATAAATCAAGCACAGCAGCATTGTTTCCAGGCTCTCAGAGCCCCTCTGTTCAGAACGCTCTGATTTAGTGGGCGTGACCTTCATATGTAAATGAGCCACCGTTGATACCGCCCCGCTCTTCAGCGTCACTGAGAGCGGCGCCACAAGCCCTCTGTTGTACGGCCTAAAGTTGGTAAAGCAGTCGGCCGTGAAGTGATTCGCACACACATGCACAGTTTTACAGAGTGTAGCTGGCACACTTCCCTCATAAATGAACTCTAGCCACTCAGTCTTGTCTTCTTCCGAGATGGGAAGCTTGTAAACAAACTATTTGGCTGTTTACAGCCAAAAACAAAGCAGTGATGGCTTTTCAACTTTGGCATTCTCCTCCTGGGGAGGGGAGTGGGCAGGGAGGGGGTTCGGGGGGGATCTGCTCCGGTGGACCAATCAGGTCAGACTTGCTCCTGATTGGTCAAAAAAGGGAATCGCTGACGTCGGCAGATCTTGGAAATTCCCAACAGCTCGTTTTAGGTCAGGATTTTACATTCACAAGCACTACGAAGTACAGGTTTTGTCATTAATTATCACATTTTGTGGGCTGGGAGGAAAGACAAAGACCAACAAATTTCACTAAAAGACTTAAAGTGATTTTTTGCATAATATGGGACCTTTAGCCCTTTCAGGCTCAAATTAAGTTTTAGTAACAGAGAAAATTAAATATTTGGGGTAGTTATCTATTATTCTGACTTTTTTGAGAGACCTTCACATACAATGAAGTCTGCGATGTTGCAACATTGTAATAAAGCTACCCCTGGGGAAAAACCCAGAGGAGATAAAATCTACCTATTGGCGTGTACTGTACCTATATATATTCAGGATTCATCTTATGAAGTTTTGGTTTCAAATTAATGGAGTCTGATAGTGAAACTTCCATGAAATTGATGCCTTGAAAATCTGTTTCGTTGAAACCAGGCAGGTAGCCATGTTAAAAGTGACACAGCTCTGCCAATTGGTGGGATAGTGGGAAACTGCTTGTTGCTAATGCACAACTGAGTTCTGCAGTGGTACGTCTGAGAAAAAAAGGCTCATAAAATATGGATGTGGAGTTAATTACATCTGCCTTGAGAGGCTTAAGTTCAAACCACTAATGTGCCTCAATACATCATTATTTACTTACTTCTGTCTGATCCATCACTTTGTAGATTGGATAGTTTTTTGAGAGGCAAAGTCACATGATTTGAAGGTTTTATTAACAGATGAAAATTTTGATTGTTTTCCTTGTGACTTTTACTTTTAGTCTTAGTCATTAACTATATTTCCATCTCAAAAACTAGGAAATGAGTCACTTTGTAACATCCCTTTACCTCACCACAACCATACTCACTCAAGACAATAATGGATACCAGCTATCTAGTTGTGAACAAGCTTCCTTAACAGAATAAAAGTACATAAAGTTAAAGAATATGGCTCATAGCCTGGTAGAAAAAATCTTTGTTTTTATCTCTGCAATAGTTCAAGTTGCTAGATGTTATGTAAGAATACCATGATTAATTAAACCCTGTCTTATATCATTTTGGCAAAATGGAGTCATTTTGCCAAGATAATATACAACGAGGTTCAATTAACAGTGGGTTATGTCGACAAGTAAGTATCGATTTTTACGTACTTGTATCTGGCAGTTCCCACTGTAAAACTTATTGAGTGTTTTGGCTTCATCTGCTTTATCTGATTCCAATGTTTGTTTTCACTGAAAAGTGTTACAAATCTACTTTGCCGTCTTATGAAGTAACTATAATTCTCTCTTTCAGGTGTGTTTCTCACCCTGATGAACCCAGAGTCTGTGATTACAACGAGGAGAATGAGGCTTACAATGAGTGTTACGCGCTGCTGGGGGAGCCCTTCAATCCCTGCCATGAAAAGATTCACCCAAGCATCTATCTGAATAGCTGTGTGTACGACTACTGTGCCACAAGTGGTGATCAGTACACCTTATGTGAATCTCTGAAGTCTTATGCTGTAGCCTGTGAGGCTGCAGGAGTGGAGCTGTCCAACTGGCAGACAGGCACAGCGTGTGGTGAGTGTTTGAAACTAACAAGACAATCGCTGGTCGCTCATTGAACAGTGTAAATGTTTGTGACTGAATTCATCCATTTTTAAGTAAGTACAACAATGTGGTTAATTAGCTTTAAAGACTGGATGAAACAAATCCATTATTTGCCATTTTTTTACAGTAATTCCTCAAAAACTTTCTTCTCTACAGCTCAAAACTGAAATTATCATTACTGGTCATTGCATGAACACATTCAGCAATTAGTTAGAGCTTAGCTTGGGTATCTTTATCTTTGTAATTGCTCATTTGTTAGTTCTTTTTTTATTATTTTATTTCATGCTGGAGAAATCTGAAGGTTTACATTAGGAGGTGTTGGCCATACTTAAAGTATCATCTGGGCTACAAGAGAGCTGTTGTTCGCCAAATCTTTTATTCTGTTGCTTTGTTTGTTTAATTTGGCCTTTATTTTGTTTTTTTTTCCCATTTGCAGCTAACTCCACAACCACTGCAACACCTCCAACACCTCCAACACCTCCAACAACTCCAACATCCTCCTCCTCAACACCAGATCAGACCCGTAAGAGTATTAAATTCTGAGTGATTATTTGCGACTAGCTTAGATAACAATTACAATTCTTGAGTCAGATCATACTTGAAGGTTCTTGGTTCCAAGGGCTACTTATAACAGAGATGTATTTGAACTGCAATGCTGACGTTATCAACATTAAAAAAGTTTCATAATATATTTTATTTTAAATTAACCCAGAATATCTGTTATATGAGTAATGAGCATGACTTACTTCAATACCAATTCCATTGTGTCTATGTTTTCTTAGTTTGCCCCATGAACTGTGACTTTGAAAACAATCTGTGTGGGTGGGAACAGCTCATACAGGACAGTTTTGATTGGACGAGAAACTCAGGACCCACTCCAACAAATCTAACAGGCCCAAACCAAGACCACACAACTGGAGGTAAAAGTTTGCATTTGGCAAAATTGTCGCATCCTGTGTGCTGTCTTTCTGGTTTTCATTTTTCATATTGATGGTTTGTTTGTTATTTTTTTTCCAATGTTTCTTTAGCTGGTTTCTACATGTATATCGAGGGAAACAGTGTCACGCATGGAGACTCAGCCCGTCTGATGAGCTCAATGTGTGGTTATGATGGCCCACTCTGCCTAAACTTCTGGTACCACATGCATGGTTCAGCTACAGCTATGGCCCTTAATATCTACCTGCTCAAAGGCAATAAAGCCACCAAGCTGTGGTCCAAAGTGAACAACCAGGGACCAGAATGGTTTCCAGGAAATATAGACATTAAAGAGTCTGGTCCTTTCAAAGTAAGTTGATGCTACTAAGAGATGATATTTGACAGTATGTGAACCCTAGAGATGCTGTTTCAATGCTGCACATTAAATACTCCTTTATGTCTTTTAGATCATAATAGAGGGAATTCGAGGTGCTAATGAACATTCAGATATTGCCATTGATGACATTTCTATCCACTTTGGCTCCTGCCCAGGTAACACTGACTTTCAAGAAAACACACAAACACTAAACAAGGAAAAAAAATCAATCATGACTTGGATTAAAGAATTTCTTATGTGAGAACAGATCCTCAAAATTACAGTCTTAGCATTTACACATGTCAGGGAATAAAAAAGCTCTTTATAACTTCCTTTAGGTAACCTAGCTTACCAAGGACCTTCCTCTGCAACTACAGATACACTTCCCTCACACCCAGGTAAGTACACAGGAAGCAATATTTTATGAGCCACTCGTTTCTGCATCAGGGGACTGAAGTGTGGTTAAACATTAGCACTTGTGTCTAGCCAAGTAAGCACTGAACCTGCATACTTTATGGAAACTCGAGTTACATATTGGCCACATATTTAGGAAGCTGTGATTAGACCTAAATAATTTGTTCCTGTTAATTTTTTGTATGTTTCCCCTGTAGTCTGCAGATTCGACTGTACTTTTGATAGCAACCTTTGCGCCTGGAGTCAGATGGTCACAGATGCCTTTGACTGGACATGGCACAGTGGTTCTACCCCTACCATGATGACCGGGCCCTCTTCTGACCACACTGGTGGTAATGCACTCTATCCCTTTTGAATATAAACCATGGTTACATCATGTTTATAGTTTGAATGAAAGCTGTGTAATCAAATAGCTAATTTTGGAGTTGAATCTCTTACTTGTTCCTAGGTGGCCACTACCTTTACATCGAGGCCAGCAGCGTGACACATGGGGACACATCACGTCTTATCAGTTCTGAGTGCTCTGACTCTGGTCCACAGTGTCTGCAGTTCTGGTACCACATGTATGGTTCAGCAGACACAATGGGTCTCCATGTCTACCTGCTCCAGAATAGATATGCTGATGCTGTTTTCTGGAAGAGAAATGACCAAGGAAATATGTGGCACATGGCTCAAGTAGACTTGACAACAACTGGACCATTCCAGGTCAGACACCTGGAACCAGCCATTTAAATGATGGTAACCCACTTATAAATAAAACATGACATAACTCTTTCTTCTCCGCTTTCTTTTGACACAGGTAATCTTTGAGGGACGTAGAGGCTCCAATGAAGAGTCTGATATCGCCATTGACGATGTAAGGCTATTTCGAGGAAGATGCTCAGGTAAGCAAAACACGCTTACTCAAAGTACTCATAAATCGTAAATGTGTGGTTTCTTCAGGACTGAAACTAAGAAATGTCTGCCATTGTCAATGTCAATATTAGCTTCATTTATAAAGCACACTAGAATTCAGTCACAAAGCACAACATGTAGAAATGTTTGAAATTGAAGCATTTTTAACACAATGTGCACTGTTGCAGATCTAAGTGATGTTGGGACAAGTTCTCCTGTTACAAATGGAAACACCACTGCCCCACTACCAACCACAGCTGCTCCAGAACCTACTCTAGGCAATGTTACCATTCAACCCAATGTTACAGATCAGCCACTTGTTGCAACTGCTACCCTATCTCCTGTAGTGGAAACAACAACTGACGTAGACAGCGCTGGCAATGTTACTGAAGATTCAAACAATACACCTCTGCCACAGCCAGGTAAAGTACAAATACACTGCAGCACATTTACAACCTCTTATGAGGAATTACTTAATCGTTTTTCCATTCCAAAATCACTTCTTGTAATCCTTGGAACAATTATTGCAGTCATTATCACATTCATGGGCCTCTAAAGGTTTCTCTGATTTTTTTTTCCAGGATGTCAAATCAGCTGTAATTTTGAACATGATCTATGTCAGTGGAACCAACTTCTTGCTGATGTTTTTGACTGGACCAGGCATAGGGGCACCACTCCTACAGTGATGACTGGGCCTTCCTCAGATCACACCACAGGAGGTAATTTCTTCTCTGAATTATGTCATGTTCATTTTGTGTTGGGCTGTCAGGCAACAAGACAACAGCACTCTCCCGCTATAGTACAGAGTCACATTGCTTGTAAGAAGCAGTTTTTCCCTATTGAACCGGATTTCATACACTGTTGCATAACTCTTTGATACATCAAGAAAATGCATGTGTTCTCATTCATTAAAAATGGCAAATTAAAAAAATAACTGCATTGGATTTTCTTTAAAATGTAAAACTTTGAAGGAAATCATCTTAGAACTTCCATATATGTATTTTCTGCATCAACTTCGATTTGTTTTGTTTTATTGTTTTAAAACAGATGGCCACTATCTTTACATTGAAGCCAATCAAGCAACACATGGAGACACTGCTCGTCTCATCAGTTCTGAGTGCTCACAGACTGGTCCTCAGTGTCTGCAGTTCTGGTACCATATGTATGGTTCAGCAGACACAATGGGTCTCCATGTCTACCTGCTTCAAGGTAGATTTGCAGATGCTGTTTTCTGGAAGAGAAATGACCAAGGAAATATGTGGCACCTGGCTCAGGTTGACTTGACAACAACTGGACCATTCCAAGTGAGTAACCAACTTTTATCTTTGAATGTTTAAAGAACATAACACTTAGTTTACCACCTGCAAATAATTACTATTGCTATAAATCTGTATGCTTACAAAGACATAAGATTACCATTGGCATGTGAACTTTATTTCAGATCATATTTGAGGGAAGAAGAGGGTCTAATGATCAGTCTGATGTTGCCATTGATGATGTGTCCCTACATTTTGGCCACTGTGCAGGTAATTCTGTCCTCTTCCAGATAAATGTTTAAATTCAAACTTATACGTATTTAAAATGATTAATTGTCTTTATTTAATAAATCAACAGATCTGGTTGATCCAGTAACCCCAGCCCCAACAGTCTTTGAGACACCTGCGACAGAAGGGCCAGAGCTGGACAAAACAACAACACCACAGCTACCCACAACAACATACACCACTCCACCCCATTCCACAACAGTGCACCCAGAATGTAACACTTCAAAGCACCCAATACCTGAAACAACAAGAAGCCCTGAGATAACAGAATGGCCAGATCATCCAGGAACACCTACCAATGAACCCCAAACATCAAATCAACCACTTCTACCAACAACAGCTGGACCACACGAACCAACAACAGTTGGTCCACAGAAACCGACAACAGTTGGACCACAGGAACAGACAACAGCTGGACCACAGGAACAGACAACAGCTGGACCACAGGAACAGACAACAGCTGGACCACAGGAACAGACAACAGTTGGACCACAGAAACCGACAACAGCTGGACCACAGGAACAGACAACAGCTGGACCACAGGAACAGACAACAGCTGGACCACAGGAACAGACAACAGTTGGACCACAAGAACCAACAACAGCTGGACCACAGGAACAGACAACAGTTGGACCACAGAAACCAACAACAGCTGGACCACAAGAACCAACAACAGCTGGACCACAGGAACAGACAACAGTTGGACCACAGAAACCAACAACAGCTGGACCACAAGAACCAACAACAGCTGGACCACAGGAACCAACAACAGCTCAATCACAACTTTCTACCACGGCTTGGCCACAGCCTCCATCCACAAATCAACCACAACCTCCAACAACAGTTAGACCCCAGCCTCCGACCACAGCTGCGCCACTGCCTCCAACAACACATAGACCCAGACCCCCAGCCACCACCGAACCACAACCTCCAGCCACAAGTGAACCTCAGCCACCTACAACAGTTGGACCAAAACCTCCAACCACAGCTGAGCCCCAACCATCAATAGCGGGTAGGCTTAGACCTTTGACAATGAACTAACCCAATTTCACAACAAATTCAGAATTTTACACTACAGGTTTACCACAATTCTGATCAACAGATTAAATCTCATGTTGACCTGTACTGGTTAGGTTGTATATTTCCATCTCCTCATCGTCATCTGAACTGGGTTTCCCAACACATACACACAGAACAGAATACCAGCGGCCACTATCAAAAAAAATGTCAGCAAAAGAACTTAAAGCTTGTATGCTGTATATACTGTATAATACTGATCTTTTCTGCTTCTTTAGGCGCCTGGCTGAGTAAATATTCTGTGTATGTTCTGTCACTCTAGCTCCCTTTTGCCCTGAGGACAGTCACTACACAACTTGTGTCCCTGCCTGCAGTCCATCGTGTTCCCTCTTGAATGGCCCACCACACTGTAGTAACCAAGGTTGTGTGCCAGGATGTGTTTGTGATGATGGATTTGTTCAAAAAGGAAAAGTTTGTGTGCCTATCCAACAGTGTGGATGTGTGGACAGGAATGGTACCAAACACCAGGTGAGTGGCCATCAGGACAGACTTCTTATCAATGTCACCCGTCATCTCTATATTTTACATTGGAATGGTCATTTGAGCCTTTCTTCATTGATTTCCTTTTTTTTGCAGTTCGATGATGTGTGGTACACAGACCACTGCAGTCAAAAATGCAAATGCAAGAAGGACCATGGTGTAGGGAGGATTGAATGTGAAGAGGAGGATGAGTGTGATGGAGATGCTGTTTGTCTTCAAAATGAAAACAACGATTATTACTGCCAGTCTACAGGTGCTGTAAACAAAAACATATGACTCCATGACATACCTACACCATGCTAGATCTTGTTTACTAATTTATAAAATACTGAACCTTGTTTTACGCAGGCTTCGGTGAGTGCACTATCAAAGGAGATCCTGAGTACAGAACCTTTGATAGATTTAAGCACGAATTTGAGGGAGAGCACTCCTATGTGCTGGTCCAGACCAGGAACTTGCCAAATAATCTTCAAGAAGTCTACATCGAGGGCATCAACAGGCGCTCGGACGATGAAGATGACAGCCATGAAAATGATGACAGTAGCAGTGAAGAGGACGACAGTCGCAGTGCCAGGGATGAGGATGATGATGATGATGACGACAGTGAGGAAGATAACGAACACAACCATTTACGAGAGCTTAAGATCAGAGTGTATGGTCGCACTGTGGAGTTCAAAAGGAGGCGAAAGCTGATTGTAAGTATCTGGTGACACACAGACAGCTTATTATTTTCCCGTGCAGCCTTTCAAGCAAACAGAATACTCTATTCACGCAATAACATAATCATAATATTGTCATTCTGCAAATGTTTGTTGAAGCACTGAGGGAAATAACAAAGCGCTTCTTTTTATTGTCTCACTGGGTGTAACCACAATAGTAAGACAGTGTGACGTGAGCTAAAACATGTTCATCAAATGTTATTTCCCTGTTGGCAGTTTGCATGTTCATAGATGAGAGGAGGAGAGAGAAAGAACTTTCTGTCTCCATCCTGTAATACAAGAATGGTTTTATGCAACCATTCTGTGGAAAGATTGCTTCAAGTTTTATAATTTTGAGAGGGTCAGAAGGTGATGTACTGCTGTGTATGCCGTTTAAGCTTAAAGGGATAGTTCAGTTTTTTTGAAGTAGGGTTGTATGAGCTCTATGTGACCACTAAGGGCATTAGATACAGTAGAAAGGTGTCTCCTCTCCCTCAGTAAGACACAAACTGTAATCGCTGGTGACGAGGAAATAGACGCTAACAGGGAAATACCGTACCAGATTCAAAGGCTATTTTCTCTGCCTACAAGAACTAAAATCAAAAAGTAATACCACAGTTTAAGAGTACGCTACATAAAATATTTTTTAATTGCATTAAGTCTTCAGAAATATAAACATTTAGAATACTGCCCAAAGCATAGCTTGTTTACATTCCCTACAACTGAAAGGAGGAGGGGGGACGGAGCGCACTAGCACTGCGCGGAAGGATACATGACCAGTTAGTTAGGTCCAGATAAATGTTTATGTTTCCGAAGACTTAATGCACTTAAAAATTATTCTATGTAGTGTACTCTTAAACTGTGGTATTACTTTTTGATTTTAGTTCTTGTAGGCAGAGAAAATAGCCTTTGAATCCGGTACGGTATTTCCCTGTTAGCGCCTATTTCCTCGTCACCATCGATTACAGTCTGTGTCTTACTGAGGGAGAGGAGACACCTTTCTACTGTATCTAATGTCCTTAGTGGTCACATAGAGCTCGAACAACCCCACCTCAAAAAAAACTGAACTATCCCTCTAAGCACATCAAGTAACTTGATTGATAATGTAAATTTAAAGTCAGTACAACACATTTCGATGCCAAAAAATTATGTAACAAAAAAAAAAACCTCAGTGTCCCTGTGCACAAATTTGCAAAATCATGCAAGTATAAATATTAGATCAGACAAAGCAGCTGAGGTTTTACAAATCCTGTTCACACCTTCTCATTTCTGTCTCCCCTCAGATGGACGGAAAGAGAACAAGCACTCCTGTCTCTATTCCTGGTCTCAGCATCTGGCAGCACTCCTCTCACATCTACCTGAGGACAGACTTTGGTCTCTCGATTGAGTTTGATGGACAAAGCGAAGCAGGTAACCGCCTTTACATCATTGATCTAATCCAGTACAGTAAACAGGGACAGGGATTTATATTCATTACTTTTAGAATGGAGGTTTTATTCAGAATCAAATTAAATGAATATAATTTTTCATCATTGGTGGTGGGTATGTTAGTCAAAGAATCACCCTGTAGATGTTAGCGACTACTGAACAGTACAGTACACGTGCTAATTTCAGCACCTTATGTAGGTTTATATGATGACTCAGATAGTTGTGATGGCTAGCTTGTCAGTTCCACATTTTCTGACTTTGCTTTTTCAGTATGGAAACGCAAAAACAGATTGTAAAAAAAAAAATCAAAAGCTGAGTGATAGTCCCATCCAATTATAGTTTGAATGTATAAGTATAAGTTATTCAAGTTACGTTTTTTTTTTTTTCCACTGCTGTTCCAACAAGTTATACAACCATGACACAGCAGTTTTTAAAAGAGGGTTTTTGTCCAGTTTATGTCGTAAAAATAGATTTCTACTGAGTTTCTGAGTTAAGATTTAAAAAAAAAACAAGGATAAACTTTTTAAATTAATCTATATGTGGATGAGCATGCAGATAAATTGTTATGTAATTAAACCTGGTTTGTACTAATGCATTGGCCCTCTGCCATAGTCGCTGATGTAGTCATGAGTACTACATACTTGTGTCTCAATCTGTTTTGCTATGAAACACTCTGCCAAAACACCTTTGGGCATTGTGGCTTTTAGTCTGATGATGCGTTTTTGGTCTACCTGTTTTATCACAGCTAATTAATTTGACACAGAAGTATAAACCAGGCTTTAATCTGCGAATCCCTCGACAACAGCCCTGAAACATGTAGACTTTACAGCAAATCTGTCTTATAATCACCCTTTTCATTTTATGTTAATGAAAGAATACTTTTTTTCTCTTTGGAGGTCTCATAAAATATATGAAATAACACTTTTATTTTTTTTGCCGATGCAGAAATCATTCTACCCAACTTATACAAAAGGAAGGTTGGAGGCCTCTGTGGAAACTTCGACGGCAGAAAGCAGAATGACATGATGAAGCCAGATGGCACCAGGGCCAGGAACGTTCAGGAGTTTGGAGAGAGCTGGGAAGTGTAAATCTCAGACACCTTTAATACTGACACATAGCACTTCAAAGAAAAACTAAGATATGAGCACTTGTAGAAACATGAGCGTGGCTTTTAACAAGGGAACTCCACACTGAAGATCTATCGCAGTGAAATACAAATTTAGCATTTTCATCTTTTTCCACAACATGCACTTTTCAAAATTTGAACCTCCAAGATTGGATTGAATGTGACCACTAGCTTTTGTTTTACCCCCAGACTTCTGAACAATAAGTGACTTTAGCAGGCTGTTGCTTTAAGACATGGGATCAAAAAAAGACTTCTTTAAACCTTCATCAAACCTTCATCCTTGAGGATAGGATTTTGGAAATAATCCAATGTCAAGCTGAAGTCTGTCCCTTTTTAAAGAAATATTTGCACTTTATATGCACCATACACTGTGTCTTCTGTGTTGTTTATGCCATTTCCATGATGACTATTTATTCACACGATGTTCCAACAGCCGAAAAAATTCTGCATGCCGATCTAACAAATAATGGTCATGTCGAAATGGATGATATAATGCTTAGATAAAAATTATTCATGGTGATTGATGGATAAGGTATTGTCAGACAATGAAACAATGTTCAAAAGACATTCAACATTTAATAAACTGCCATTCAAACTGTTGCTTTGTGTCTTCTTGGCTTGTTTGACTGCATTGTGCACTTCCACTTCTTGTTCCTGCTGCGGTTTCAGCCACATTCTTAACATATCATGAGTCTGAGCGCCAAACACTATCTACACTGTGAGCTCTGATGAGAGTCTAATCATTTCAGAAGAACAGAAAAACTGTTAAAGAACATCTGTAACATGATATCACTCTGAAGACAGACAATGAGAGTGCTGTCAGAGTGTACCTGTGTGTGTGTGTGTGTGTGTGTGTGTGTGTGTGTGTGTGTGTGTGTGTGTGTGTGTGTGTGTGTGTGTGTGTGTGTGTGTGTGTGTGTGGAGGAGGAGGAGGAGGAAGTCAAGAGGTCTAAATGTCTGTGGTGCTCACAATAAAGGCTCAGCTACACTTGCAGTCACAGAGAGTCATGGATTGGTTTGTATTATACTTCTTTCTTCTGTTGGGGCTGTTCTCCCTTAACAATGGTAAGTGAAACGCTGTCATATCATAATTAAATGGTTTCATGAATGGATTCGAATTCAGAAAACCATCCTTTACTGGTCATAAAAGGAAAAATTAATCTACACAACTTAAAAAAGATTTATAGCTACACAAAATGTTCTCTGATTATGCATCAGGTGTGTTCTCTGTTATCCATCCCTGTGTACTTTTATTCTTATTTTTTTCATCTCTGTGTATTTTTAGATAGTCACTGCTCATGAACACTGCAAAACAGGAGAAAAGGATAATAGATCCTAAGGTGCTTTTATTCAGGCTTTGTCTTTCTCAGTGAGCTCCCTGTACAGTTTCCAGAGCCAGCCCTGACCAATTTGGTGCCCTAGGCAAGATTTCATCTGGTGCCCCTTGTATTCCAGCATCAATAACAATTTTTACATACTTAAATAAAACTATCATACATCGCTGCATTTTAGTGACTTAATTTTTATAAAGAAAAACCTGCAAATAAAAACTTTAATCAAATTTAAATAAGTACAAAATAAAAAATAAAATAGAATAAAATAAAAAATCTGGATCAGTCAAGTTAATAGTCATAAATATTTATTGATAATAAAGCAAACGTTTGAAAAGCTTAATTCCAGAGGTTTCTAGGTATCTTTTCTCTTCATCAGAGAAGCAGGGCAAGTGTACTTCAAACTATTTATTACAATATTTGCATTTAAAATCAGCTGAATGTTAGCTTATTAAGCGCACAATGATGTTAATAAGAAGCAGGACTCTAACGATACCTGCCTCAATAAAGAAAATCTATAATTCTATACCTGGTTATTTTATCTACTCGTATAAAAATGTTTTTTTACCTGATTAAAAAGTAATGTAAATCACTGACGCTAACTTTGTTAGAAGTTAGGACTAACACAGTCAAACGTGACTACCAACCGATAACAAGCTAGCATAACTAAGTAAAAATTCTAAATAACATAACGCACATACCTCTGTCTTTTTTTTGCGTTTCTCCTCCTCCCCTCTTTCAGCCCTGAGCTCCTAAAGGTTTTAGCTTTTTTGACACGATACCTGTTATTTAGCATATTGTTGGTCAGTATCATTTAAGCAGCATTGCCTGTCCATCTCGTCCACAAACGAGCAGGTGAGGAGGAGCGATGTTGAAGTTGTAATCACGTGCCCTTCGGGGTCAAGCCGAGTGTAAGAAAATAAGGCTTTTTTTTAAGGTTATTGTCATGTTTTGCTGGATTCTTTTGTAACATTACTGAATACAAGTCTGGAATTTTTTTAATACAAAAAAAGATAACCTTATCTCGTTGTAGACATTTTTTCTTCCTTGTTTCTTATCATACACTGTTTGCCAGTGCCCTTAGCGTTCGCCAGTACTGCCTTTGCCACGGGCTGGCCCTGACAGTTTCCCTGTAGTTCTTGTCACATCAGTGGACAAAAGATGATAGTGCAGCACCATGATCAGGTTTTCAGCCTCCATCCGGCTTGATGCCCTTTCACATGTCACAAGAATGTGGTGAACCCCAACTGTTAAACATTCAATTAATGTTTAAAATGAAGAAAAATCTGCAGTTAAAAATCTCCTCAGTGTTTTTAATTGCTTGTGAATTCTTTCGAAAACAGAGTGGATAAATTTTGTCAAAAATCAAGGGGACTGTTTCATCTTTTATTATTTTCCAAAGCTCTTTATCACAAAGGATATAAGAGCTACTTGTCTGAATTTTTTCCTTCTACTAGAGTTTGGCTCTGGGATAGTGGTGGATTCTTAAAATGGTGTTTCACTGATAAAGAAATGTGAACAGGCCATTATAACCAGAGTGGTACTCAGTCAATTATTCACCATACTTTGTTCTACTGTTCTTTGACCCAATTGTAAAAAAAAATCATTGAAATAGTTTAATTCAACACTTCCTCACTGAACTTATACTGTTCTTTCAATAAAAAGTAAAAAAATAAACATGCCCACAGGTGCAGTTCTACCTTGAATGAAATAAAGCTTTAACTGCCCTGGGTTATTGTTTCCAGGCACGGAACTGTATTTTTAGCAACTCCCCTGACCTGATTTCTCAAGCACAAATCATCACAGCAACATCATCCTCTCTATACATCTTGCAAATTATCATTTTAGCTCTTATCCAAATGAACAGAAGGTGATCATTTGCTCTCATGTTTGTGAAAATCACATCCATGCAATGCTGCTGATCCACAAAGTTTTACAGAGTGGTGAGGCTGGCTGTCAAACCTGGAGACAGGCGGTTTGCTTTTTGCTGCAGGGTCATTTTTATGAATCTAGTCCAATGCAAATATCTGTACCAGATTCAACAGGGAACACTGAGCAGTGCAAAGCTTTGACCTAGACAAGCCAATGCATATTTCCTCCATGTCAGTCTTCTTCTTCTGATCTGCTCCTGTTTTTGTTCATTGAATTTTGTCATTTTTCATTTTCCAGCTCAACCACAAACTACAAGTGGCCCACCATCATCAGGTAAGAGCAAAACACTTCTTTATAAAAATGTACCACCTGCAAATTCTACCACCACTCCTAGCATTCTTCCTAACACAGACCTTACTCTTGTTTCTCAAATTATATGCTCGGCAATGGCCTACTAACCCTAGCTAGGCTGCTAAATGCAAATCTCTAAACCTGTTTACCCAACTTCATACAGACTCCTCTTTGCCTCTGAGCAATAGGCGATGGGATGTTTTAGTTGAGTAAGAGTTGGTGGGAAGGCAACAAGTAAAGGTCTGAAAAAGTCTCCCTGACTATAAAGGGCAAGTTTTGGAAATGTCGGGACCCAAACATCGAAAATTGTTTGAATTAGGGAGCAGCTAGTCTCCTAGTTGTTTTGGTAAATTTGAATTCTGACAAACAAATGGGTTTAAAGGTAAATGCATCAAAGAAAACAGTCAAAACTAAGCGTTAGCGGTAAGCGTGGCTAACAATAGCAGAGCTATCACCAGCCTTTAGCGTCCACATGCCTGTGCTGGTTAAATATTGCTTCAGTCTAGTGATGTTTTTCCAGCTTAACCAGAAAACCTGCATGTTTATTGACCATTCGCACTGACTTTGTCTTGTTCACTACAGTGGACGGCAGATATAGCAGTGTAAGTCGGTAATGCATTATGGTTGATTAGTACATCCCATGTGTGTTTTGGATTCATAAAAGTAACAGGAAGTATCATAATGCAGTTACCATATTGAACACATATGTCTGTGATTCTGTCACGCTGACAAACCGGGACATGTGAAGAGAAACTGGTGTTACTGCCCACTTTATAAAATCCAACAAAAAAATCTTTATAGGTCATTTTTTTCAGTCAGGAATACAATCTTTCAAGTAGACTTGTGCACTTGCTTTTTATACCCTTTAAGCAAGATTTAGACCAGGGGTCCCAAAACTTTTTCCCATCAGGGCCAAACAACTTTTCCCCTCTCTGATGGGGGGCCAGGGTCAGTTTGGAAAAAAAAAAGTGTGACGATTGCAGAGGTGTCCAAACGTATATAATTGTTTCCCAGAAAGCCACACATAACCAAATATTAATAACTCTTTCTGGGATCCTGACAGGAAAAAAAGGAAGATAAATAACAACACTATTAATGAAATGTTTAACACTATTTATGAAGTAAGTAAACAATAAAAAATAACCCTTTTCAGGTTTTTCACAGAAAAAAAGACCATGAAATGTTAACTTTCTTGTAGACACCACTGTTTGCAGCTCTCTCTCATTAACTTCACTGTGAAAACCAGAAAGCAAGCAGGCTAAGAAACTAAACCAAATGATACAACACCTACCAGCACGATACATTTTACTACCTGTATAGTTGTATAACAGTTTTTTTGTTTGTTTGTTTGTTTTTTAAGGGAGGAGTTTCAGATAGGGTAGTAAGCTGGTCTGGATCACGTGACCAGACTGAAAAAAAAAATCATAATGCACCTCTGGTATTGTTCAGGGGGCTGGGCAAAATGTGGAGGCAGGCCGTATCTGGCCCCAGGGCCATAGTTTGGGGACAACTGATTTAGACTGAAACCCAAGCTAGCAGATCACCAAGCATGTCAGATGAACTCCTAAAGAGATTCCACAAATCATAAAAGACTCTCCAACAAGAAAAAAAGGTCCCGTGACACCTCAAGCCTTCATGGGGTTGTTTGTTGGCCCTGACCAGGCTTGTGTTACTTAGACTAGGGATGGGTACCTTACTCATTTGAAATGATACATATTGACACCCAATACCTGGCAATCGGTTTTGGTACTCAACAGTACCAATTTCCTGTACTTTTGTGTGTTAATTTGGTAATTATTATCAATTTGTTTAATGATAAAATCTCAAAGTTTTTCATTTTAACATGTTTATTACTCAATATATCAAGTTCAAGTTAAACTGTATTGTCCCCTGAGGGAAATCCCTAACCCTGCAAGCAGGTAAAAAGAACATAAACATGCAGACACAACAACTCATTCACCCATAAAAGCAAAGGCACAGGACACATTAACTAGAAGAAGCAACTGTGAGCAAACCAGAGAAGGAGCCATCCTAGAGACAATTACAATCAGTGTTCAAGCTGATTCATGTTTCGCAATCAGTTTTGTTATGGCTTAAAAGAGGAATGAGTTTCTCATCCTATTTAATTTGGCTACAGGTAGCTTGGATCTTCTGCCAGAGGGCAAGAGATCAAATTCTGCATGAGGCCTAAGCACTGTCGTCACTTTGTCTCGTGTTGTTTTGTGTGTCTAAAATACGAGAGTACTCACTCACTGTAAATTGAATTTACCCAAGGGTACATAAAATATCCTGAATCTGAATCTGAAGAAGATGATAAAGGCACTGTATGATGTCCTTAGCCTTGGCTCTTACTCTCTCTTGAAATATGTCGGACAGATAAAGCAGTTTAACACCATAAACTCGTAATGCTGTGTTCATATCCAACATTGAAAAATCGACCACTTTTCCACTCCCTCACAGTCACAAGGATTTGTTTAGATATCAAATTTGATTTTACATGAATCAGTACTCAGTACAGATGGAATTCTATCAGTACCCATAAGATGACCTAATTGCTGTCCCATCCTAGCTCCTATCCCTAACTTTGACGTATCAAAGACCAGAGAACACAGAAAAAACTGATCTGGGAGAAATGAAGATAATTGTGCCCCTAAACTAAAGAACAATACAGCATATGCCCCTCATGGTAACATGAAAATACTGAGAAATTTTAGTTGTGACAAAGGATTATGATAAAACAGACAAAAACACATCCAGTATCTTCCAAAGTTTTCACAGTGTTAGCTTTAGAATAAACTATGTGACACATAGTGTAAGACTTAAACCCCGCCAGCATCTAATCATACTTCATACATTTAAGCCTAGAAAAATAGTCAACTCTTTTATTTTAAAGGACACACTTCTGGTCAGAAAACATTTTTAACTTTTCAAAGGTGATGTACTCAAAACCATATGTAGCTTGAAGGCTGAAAGTATCAAATGATTAATGTTCTTAAACTGGCTCAGAATGTCGGCCTCAAAGTGAAAAGTCTTTGCTTATTGGGTAGTTTTCACACCATCATTGGCCAGATAGAACAAGCAACTATAAAACATTCTCATTGGAAAACAATGTCTCAACCTCAGGATCCACAGACAGCTCTGTTACAGCTGCAAGCACAACCTCAGCATCCATAGTCAGCTCTGCTACAGCTGCAAGCACAACCTCAGCATCCACAGACAGCTCTACTACAGCTGCAAGCACATCCTCAGCATCGGCAGTCAGCTCTACTACAGCAGAAAGCACAACCTCAGCATCCACAGTCAGCTCTACTACAGCTGCACGCACAACCTCAGCATCCACAGTCAGCTCTACTACAGCTGCACGCACAACCTCAGCATCCACAGACAGCTCTACTACAGCAGCAAGCACAACCTCAGCATCCACAGACAGCTCTACTACAGCTGCAAGCACAACCTCAGCATCCACAGACAGCTCTACTACAGCTGCAAGCATTACATCAGCATCCACAGACAGCTCTACTACAGCTGCAAGCATTACATCAGCATCCACAGACAGATCTACTACAGCTGCAAGCATTACATCAGCATCCACAGTCAGCTCTACTACAGCTGCACGCACAACCTCAGCATCCACAGTCAGCTCTACTACAGCTGCACGCACAACCTCAGCATCCACAGACAGCTCTACTACAGCTGCAAGCACAACCTCAGCATCCACAGACAGCTCTACTACAGCTGCAAGCACAACCTCAGCATCCACAGACAGCTCTACTACAGCTGCAAGCATTACATCAGCATCCACAGTCAGCTCTACTACAGCTGCATGCACAACCTCAGCATCCACAGTCAGCTCTACTACAGCTGCACGCACAACCTCAGCATCCACAGACAGCTCTACTACAGCAGCAAGCACAACCTCAGCATTGGCAGTCGGCTCTACTACAGCAGCAAGCACAACCTCAGCATCCACAGTCAGCTCTACTACAGCTGCACACACAACCTCAGCATCCACAGTCAGCTCTACTACAGCTGCACGCACAACCTCAGCATCCACAGACAGCTCTACTACAGCTGCAAGCATTACATCAGCATCCACAGACAGCTCTACTACAGCTGCAAGCACATCCTCAGCATCCACAGACAGATCTACTACAGCTGCAAGCATTACATCAGCATCCACAGACAGCTCTACTACAGCTGCAAGCATTACATCAGCATCCACAGTCAGCTCTACTACAGCAGCAAGCACAACCTCAGCATCCACAGTCAGCTCTACTACAGCTGCACGCACAACCTCAGCATCCACAGTCAGCTCTACTACAGCAGCAAGCACAACCTCAGCATTGGCAGTCGGCTCTACTACAGCTGCAAGCACAACCTCAGCATCCACAGACAGCTCTACTACAGCTGCAAGCACAACCTCACCATCAACAGACGGCTCTACTACAGCTGCAAGCACAACCTCAGCATCCACAGACAGCTCTACTACAGCTGCAAGCACATCCTCAGCATCCACAGACAGATCTACTACAGCTGCAAGCACAACCTCACCATCAACAGACAGCTCTACTACAGCTGCAAGCACAACCTCAGCATCCACAGACAGCTCTACTACAGCTGCAAGCATTACATCAGCATCCACAGACAGCTCTACTACAGCTGCAAGCACATCCTCAGCATCCACAGACAGATCTACTACAGCTGCAAGCATTACATCAGCATCCACAGACAGCTCTACTACAGCTGCAAGCACATCCTCAGCATCCACAGACAGATCTACTACAGCTGCAAGCACAACCTCACCATCAACAGACAGCTCTACTACAGCTGCAAGCACAACCTCAGCATCCACAGACAGCTCTACTACAGCTGCAAGCACAACCTCAGCATCCACAGACAGCTCTACTACAGCTGCAAGCACAACCTCAGCATCCACAGACAGATCTACTACAGCTGCAAGCATTACATCAGCATCCACAGTCCCTGCCTCCACAGCAACCAGTCAAATGAGTGCAACAAGTCAAAGCAGTATTGCAACTTCACCACCAGGTGGCCTTACAACCTCATCGTCCACTGCTACAGGTTGGTCATTGAAAATGTTTAACAATACACACTAGAAGGGACAAATGTGAAGAAATTTAATGTTTCCTCTAGTCAGTGCTGAACGCACAAAAGTTTAATAATGTTTTTAAAAATTTCTAAATACTTCATCACTCACAATTAACACCTGAAGCTTTGTTATGAAGTTCCTGTGAGGATTTTCTAAGTGATCTTCAAAAAGGAGCACCTCTGTTCAAATATGCCTGATCGTAGTCCAGTGGAAATGAAATTATCAGCCCCATAATATGTTATTCCTAAATGCTATTTCCGATATCCATGATCTGGTCAGGTTGATTTACCGCAAGTAGAGGCCACTATAATGACATCACACCGACTGACAAAGATTGGCAGTGAAAAGGGAGATCTGTTTTTTTGTTTGTTTGTTTTTTAAAAAAACAATTTCTTGGATTTATAGTGGCAGACACTGGATCTTTGTGTCAAACAGAAGAGCAGACAAAAGCTTAACTAAAGAACAATACAGCATATGCCCCTCATGGTAACATGAAAACACTGAGAAATTTTAGTTGTGACAAAGGATTATGATAAAACAGGTAGACAAAAACACATCCTGTATCTTCCAAAGTCTTCACAGTGTTAACTTTAGAATAAACTATGTGACACATAGTGTAAGACTTAAACCCAACCAGCATCTAATCATACTCCACATATTTAAGCCTAGAAGAATAGTCAACTCTTTTATTTTATAGGACACACTTCTGGTCAGAGGTAAACATTTTGGGTGAGCTCTCTCAAACATAAAGCTAGCATGGTAATGTTTGTCTATAAATTGTACACACATCTGTAACCGCAGTTTTGTGACTTACCAGTTAAACCAGTTTGGAGTTAGCACGGTAAAATAACTGCTGTCAATCATGTGGTTGTCTTCCTTCTTTTCTCTTATTTTAGCATACTATGGAAAATTATCTGAGCCTTGTCTTGCCTATTTGTACACTCATCTGCACAACAGGAGGTAATCATAGTTGAATATGTAGACTGAGTTGACTGCTGGGGAATTACAGTCAAAAGTATTAATTAACCGTTGGCATCTCGTTAGGGTGAGCAAACATTGTGATGACACATCTGAAAGGTGAGTATCCAGGGAGCAAAGGATGTAGGTTTAATTGTTTAGTTGTTGGAAGACATTTTAAAAATTTCTGGTCAGGGGAATAAATACTAAAGTTTCAAGTTACCACTGCAATCTTAAACAAAAACACTGAAGTTAAATTTAGAAATCTCTGTTGTGTTGATCTTACAAACAACTGCTCTGTGTGTGTTTCAGGCTGTGTAGGTCCACCTGTGTTGTGTTGCCCTGGAAAGAACAACGGCTGTAAAAGGGGCACGTGTTACTGTGACGAAGAGTGTGTAAAACTGGGGGACTGCTGTTCAGACTACAACTCAACCTGTTTACGGCGTAAGTAAGGTTGAATGTACCCAAGCAGAGAGAGAGTAGACAGTTGATTCAGGCCATGGGGTCAGACTAGTTTGGTAAACATCAATGTGTTTCAGTCTATATCAGCAGTTTAACTTTTCAAAGAAGGTGACGTATTAAAGAAACGTATGTAGCTTGAAGGCTGAAAGTATCGAATTGACTGATTAATGTTCTTAAACCTGCTCAGAATGTCAGCCTCAAAGTAAATAGTCTTTGCTTGTTGGATAGTTTTCACACCATCATTGGCCAGCTAGAAAAGCAACTATAAAACATTCTCATTGGAAAACAATGTCTCAACCTCAGCATCTACAGACAGCTCTACTACAGCTGCAAGCACAACCTCAGCATCCACAGACAGCTCTACTACAGCTGCAAGTAAAACCTCAGCATCCACAGTCAGCTCTACTACAGCTGCAAGCACAACCTCAGCATCCACAGACAGCTCTACTACAGCTGCAAGCACAACCTCAGCATCCACAGACAGCTCTAATACAGCTGTAAGCACAACCTCATCATCCACAGTCAGCTCTACTACAGCTGCAAGCACAACCTCAGCATCCAAAGACAGCTCTACTACAGCTGCAAGCATTACATCAGCATCCACAGTCTCTGCCTCCACAGCAACCAGTCAAATGAGTGCAACAAGTCAAAGCAGTACTGCAACTACACCACCAGGTGGCCTCACAACCTCACCGTCCACTGCTACAGGTTGGTCATTGAAAATGTCTAACAATACACACTAGAAGAGACAAATGTGAAGAAATGTTGTGTTTCCTCTAATCAGTGCTGAGCATACAAAAGTATAGCAAGTAGAGGTCACTATGATGACTTCCAGCTGACTGGCAAAGGCTATTTCCCATACCACCTACTACACTGGTAGTGCCTACTGTTTTGGCTGATATTCAGTATGTAGTAGTCAGTATGCAAAAACTTGCAAAATCTGCAGTATATTAAAAATCCTTGGATGTCAAACTGATCCAGGAAAATTTCTAAATATGGAACAGATCAGTCTACCTGGCAAACTGTTTCCCACAATGCACAGCGCTAACGCTGTTTGTCTATGTGGTGTCAGGTTTTGATGAATTACTGCCATCTAATGGAATTCATCAGCATCATAATTACAATCCAACACTAATTTAGACCGTCCATGAAATTGAAGTGAAGTGATGCAAAGAAACATCCGTAAATCTTGTCACTTCCATTGGTAAAAAAGGTGTTTACTTCTACAAATTCATTAGCCTATATAAACCACTAATTCACTTTTTAAACCATTCGTGGATTATTTAGAAGTGGTTTTTCCATCAGCTGTAAAAAATAAAAATCCCTTTCAGATTTATTTTCAGTGAACGATATAACTTTTGGTGTGAGTTTAGAAATCAAGAATGATGATTCTGTTTGATACGATTAACAAAATAACCAAATGCCAAGATCTGCCCATTGCTTTGTTTTGAATATTTATATTAAAGGCAAAAAAAAACAACAACATCATCTGTAGTTCCACCTTCCAAGACTGGAAACCAGAGTAGTATACTACAAAACAGATCCAACAGAACAGTCATGCTACATACTACAAGCAAAAGCAGTAGGTAGTATGTAGTGCCTACTACATACTACATTCACATGTAGTATGTAGTAGGTGGTTTGGAAAACAACTTAAGTTTACCTGAAGGGAGTTCTGAATTTTTTTGTTGTTGTTGAAAACTATTTCTTGGATTTTTAGTGGCAGACACTGGATCTTGGTGTCAGACAGAAAAAGGAAAGAAGAGCAGAAGAAAGATAATCTGAAGAGTAGTAGAGCACAGGCTAAAGGCTAAAACACATGCTAAAACACAAGCTAAGCTGTTCGTGTTGATGTGCATTACAGCAGTTATTCTGCAGTGGTCTGATCAAACTTGAGAGTCTATCAATAAAATGAAGAGTGAGGTTACATTAGCTCTGCTTGGTAGATGACTGGCAGGACATAACCAGTATTCATTAACATTATAGACACGTCTCACAGCACTGGGCAGTGAATAACATTGAATAAAGCTGGATTCTAAGCCACGGTACAAACTGAGTTCACAAAGTTTGCTTGCTGTCATGTTTCAAAAACTTGTGCCATGTAACTGTTAATAAATACATGTCCTCGTTGCTTAGTATGCGGAAAAAAAATGTCTTAAACAAAGAAAAGTAGCGTTAAAAAAAGAGTTCTGCTCTTTATCAATTTGCTTCAAAACAAACACATGCTTTGCCAAGAGTGACATCCTCACAACAGTGGGTGCTAGTGCTCATGGGAAACAGAGTCTTTAAATTTAAAATTAATACATCTTTGTCTTTTTCCCTTCAGGTACCCGAGTTGTAACTGTCCATATGAAAGTTTCTGTTTTAGCCAATAAGAATGAAACAAAGGAGACTATTTCAGAGGCTTTATCTAATGTAGGTACAAACAATCTCCAAAATTTCATCATGCATTTTAAATTGTATTAAAAAAAACTGTAGATTCACTTTCTGTGTCTCTTTCAGTTTGTATCCCAGGTCCTCCTTCAGCTGAACTGTGAGGGCTGCACTGCAACCATTAAACACATCAAACCAACCTGAACGAAGACCAAAGGAGTTTCAGCCAGTGGAGGCAACAGTGAGGCTGCAACATCGCTGTGATTAATTAGTATGAGAGCTGGTCTAAGAATTTCAAAAAGCCCCTCCATTAATTAAGAGGAAACATTCCAACTGGGGCGAAAAAATGAATACATCCAGAAGTTAAGGCTTGTTTAAAACACACAAATTCATTGTTCATTGTTCATCAAATCCATTGCTCTTGTCCAGAGTCTAGTTTTGTGACACAAAACATGAATTATGTCAAATATGTACTTTCAAGACACCTTAAGCCCAATACATTTGGTGATTCAGCGTCTAGCTGCTTCCACTGAAAGCTGAGTCACAGGAATTTACAGATGATTGACTTCCTGGAACGAGGTAGCCAAAAGCAGCAGAGCAGAGAAGAGAGCAGAGAAAAAAAATGCGTCATTTGTATTTGCACAACTCGTTTGTGTGGGAGTTGAGTCACAGACACTCCCATGTTGATTTATCCCTGATCAACGTAATTACAATTATCTCAAAGTACTTTTAACAAACTACATTTTATTTGATGGACACCCAAAGTTTGGATTGTTGTTTGATTACAGACATTTTTTGAGTTGGTCACTCCTAACAATACTGCAGTGCTATAAGCAATAGCTCGGCAGACAGTGAGCGTTACACTAAAACTGTGTGGGGAAAACTCTTTGGAGCAGATTTTTAAATTGATTAATTTGAACTTGATGAAGTAGATAGTTAGTTTTTAACACATGAAATCACTGGGATCTCTTGGATTTTATTTTGATCCCTACATACCCTGGCTTTGTCAAACCATCAGCCAGCTCACATTCATTGGCAGGGCCTATGTCCACTAACAACCTTTTTGGTACTTCTTATTTTAACATGTGGCAGCCCCCTGCCTTACCAACCAGTCAAATTAAACAGGAGTTTTGGTTTTTATTTTTCAAACAACAACGGCAGTCATATTCTTTTCCTTGCTCACAGACTTATTTTGACGGCACAGTTTTCAGGTGTAGCGCTGCTTGTGTTTGACAACCATTACTTTCTTATTTGTCAAGTTTCCTAGGTTAAATTAATTTAAAGCTTTTGTAAGTGTTTTTATCTGTTTGTTAAACAGACTGATATTAATGTTGATGTCTTCATTCTTCTCCAAATGGATCACCTGTGGATAGTCCACTGGTTTTGAGGACAAGAAGTGTGAAATCTCAACCAGTAGATGGCAGCAAGATCCTGGCATCAACAGCCTGCTGATGGTTAGATCAACAGATTGGGAGTGAAATTTTGGTGCAGTTGAAGTGATAAATTGTCTGTGATGAGTATCTTTGAAAAAACTTTAAGTAAAATCCGTACCAAGCACAAACTGTTTTCTCCAAATTTGACTGATTGATCATCCTTTTTTTTTTTTTTTAACTTGTTCTGTCCAGCGTCACTACAACAGAATTATGGTATTGCTGCAGTATTGTGCAGAACACATTTACTTTTCCAAGGGGAGCCATTTGTGTATAAGGCTCCCCTTGAGTTTTAAAATGATACTTTTTATTAGTGTTTCGAAATAGTTTTTTTTTTTTTTTTTTGACCCAAATATTGCCAAGTTTGAAGATTACTGCTTGAACAGAAGAAGGTGATATCAGAAAAGAAACAGTGACAATGGGAAAGAGTGTAGAGAAAGAAGAAACTAGACAGAGAGAATGAGAGAAACAACCAAACAACAGTAAAGAGCAACCACAACAACTGAGCAAATGACTGCAGACAGGAGAACCAAACAACCAGCTACTGAGCCTGAAAAGAGGCAGTATCCTGAGGTTTTTGACATCATAATCATAAGAAGCACCTGTGGAGAGATGAACTGGAGAGATCATGAGCAACAGTGAGCACATTAACGACTATTGTAGAAAAATACATATACGTATATAGAAATATACATAGATGCATACACTCACCTGCACATATAGGAGCACGGGTGAGAGTGCAGAATATTGGGGGTTAGTTTTGATTTGGGTAAGGTGATCATGCCAAGGTGTGATCAGGCAGATGTGGCCCTGCTGCCCCCAGAGGCCAGACGCACACTGAGAAGGCCCTCAACGCTGGGCATCCAGAAGCCATAACAGAGCACAGAGCCCAGACAGTCCACCGAGGAGACAGCAGTACTCCAACCTAGGAGGAGGCAAGGAGAGGGAGCCCAGGAAGGCAAGAGGCAGGCCCCTGACACTGTGGAGTGGGAGCCCCAGGGGGCCAGGGACTGAGGCCCACAGGCCCTGCTAGACGCCGAGCCCCTGATCAAGTGCAAGGGGTAGGATCCGGGGTGCCCTGTGCCCAAGGGCCACCCACCCTGAAGAGGGAGCGCCAGGCCAGGCACCTGGGAGGATGGACCCAGCCCAGGCCACCACCCACCGTGAGTCGGTACCAGCCCCCAGCACACCAGACCAGACTCCGGAGACCACAGAGATCCTCTCCCCAAGACCAAGTGTCCCCAAAACAAAACCACCCATCCCACCCCTGTCCCCCTCCCATCTGGTACCCCAGCTCACCAGCCCTCCCTGGTAATCCTAGCCCTCATCTGCCCCCACTCCCCCTTGGAGTAGGCCAGAGGACACCAATTGATTGATTGACTGATAGTTTATCCTACGTCACTAATAACCCTGAGGAGCAGTCGGCAGCTAAAGGGTGTTGGGGTGTTTTCACATTACATCATTACACAACAGGATCAACACTTCAGTGAACAAATTGATATTTGTAATGTCACAGCTTCACCAACAGATGGCAGCATTTCCACAGATTGAGATGTAGGACCAGAGTCCAGGATCACAATCAGCAAATTTAACAAGTAAGTTCAAAGAACTGAAGCAGTTAAAAGTTTACAAATAGGATCTAATTTCTGGCATCTTATTTTACTCAAATGTGTAACGTCGAAGTTTTATGTGAAACATTTGTCGGTGGACTCACCAGGGGGGAGAAAAATGAAGAAGTCTCCATATTTTTTTTAACACTTCCAATTAAGTGGACACATGCTTCCCCACTGCATCCTAAAAGAGTTATTCAGACGTAATCCCTGAGCCTGCCTGATGAAGTCCTGAGGAGATTCAAACACTTTCAAACTGTGAACTGAGGAGGCATTGTAGTGATCACCAACATTTCCATATGGTATATGGGCTATAAGGTATCTTTTAGTGATTTGTCTGATCCTGTAATAAAACATACAGACTCAACTTAAGTGCAACAAAAAAAAACAAAAAAAAAAACGATTATCTCAAAATCTTAATCCACCAATTCCCAGATTTTTCACAGTGTTAGTTTGGAAATAAACTACGGGAAATAAAGTGTAACAGACATTTTTTTAATAGCACTGGATTGACACTTCACAAATGGATGGAAAAATGTGTTACTAGCTGAATCTGTCATTTTTAGGGAGAACAGCTTCTCAGAGGTAAACATTTGGATGAGCTTTACCAAACATAAAGCCAGTGTTGTTTTACAAACTAGGATGTCCACGTGGTGACCCCAGCACTTCAAGGCAGGAGGATGACACAAAAATCTGATTATAAGAAGAGGAAAAGGAAACACCTCCACATGGCCTCAGGGGACCAGCACAAACTCTCAGAGCAGATAGTCCAAATTAAAGCAGTGTTTCCAGGCCAGAGGCACCTTTGACCCTTGAGATTTAACTGCACAGAGACAAACATGCATAAAAGTTAAATGAGTTTTTCTCTTCTGGTGTTTTACTCACACATCAGTGTCATTGTTCAAGAACAGGATCAGACCGTCCTCATCCAGCTGCTAATCTGAGGCGTCCTCCTCTTCACCGCAAACGTAACCCTGCTAGCCATGCGTGGTGCAAATCAGAAGCGTGTGTTCTCAATCCACAGTCCGACAATTGAAGTTAATTTTGCAGAGTGAGTCTCGGGCTCACGTTTCGCCACAGCTTTGCAAACTTAGATCATGTGGGGTCACCGAGGGGTTGAAACGGCCTGTAGCTGAGTCTACGTAGATCAGTTACAATGTAATAGCAAAGGAATGTCGCTCAGCCCTGCTGTTGCATGGAGATTCAGGCCTGATTGGAAACAATCTGAAAATGAGATATCAACTTTATTTTATCTTATTAGGAAACAATGTTTGAATATGTTTACATTTTTGACTACAGAAAGTACATTTGGGTGTTAGATTTCCCTTTTATTTTTATATTAAAAGCAATAGTTTATAGAGTGTGATAAAATTCCACGATATTTTTATTTTAAATGCAGTAAAATATACAATAAATACAGAGAATGTCAAATCCATTGGGAGGTCAACACACAGACATGCTAACAGATGCACACGGTGTCTGTGTTGTCCACACCGTCAGCCTGTCGAGGTAACCCTGCTTCCCTGTGGTGTGTGTGCATGTCCAAGACCCCGGTGTTATTGATCCTGATTGGGCCTCACAGGAGGAGATTCCGGCCTGCCATTGACCCATACTTCTCTGTGTTTCCACCCCTCGCTCAGATCATCAGAGGCAGCCGGCTCCTTCGGTCTGCCTGCCTGCCTAAGGTTTCTGATTGTCAGATGGAAAAGGATAAAAGAGGAAAAATGAGCTTACTACAGGTTTTGCGAAATCACTAGCAGGTCCTGCCTGAGTACCTGCTCTGACGTTTTTCTGGCTTGGTGACTGTCAAAACATCCCCCATGTGTTCACTCTCCTTCTCACAGCTTCACAGGCTGTTCTCCTCTTCAAAGTCAAACTTCTCCTCCATGTGGTCTGCGTTGAATTTCTGTGCTGACGACTTCCCAGTACTCATGAACTCTTCGTAGGGGTCCTTTTTCTCCTCCTCGTCACTGCCCAAACACTTGAAAAGCGCCATGGCAAGGACGGAGTAGAAGACCATGACAAATACAATATAGAAGTAGGCACTGTCGTAGCCGCCTCTTGACGTGGAGATGCTGGACGGTGCACTGGTGTTGAACAGGGGGTTTTCTGTGACGTTGGAAAACGTCCCGTTACTTGGTGGTCCATCGATGTCAGTAGCTGTGTCCTTCAGGAGCTGCCAGCACCTGGACAGAAGAGGAAGCTGGAGGGTCTGGTTCATGTTAGAAAAAGTCAGACAATTCTTCGTTGTATGACAAAGTAAAGGGACCAGGGCAAGCGACAAGGAGAGTGTGAGAGGTGGGCGCTCACCACTTTAGGAAAGGCATGCTGTGAGTCATCCAGCCACTCTTCATGAGGCTTGATAAGGCGGTATTTCAGAGATAGAGACCAGTCTCTTCTGTTGAATGCAGCCAACACTCCATAAAAGCTCAAGTCTAAAGCCCCAGTGCGATATGTAAAGAGGAGCTTTTATGCAGATAAGAAATAAACTGTCTAACAATTCAAGAACACTGCCTACATTTTATTTCCTAAAGATCTCATTGAACTCTTTTCCTATCTGGAACTTTTCCCCGTTCAACCCTGTCCTCTTTGTGCTCCTTTCTTCACTTTCAATTTGTGCTCTTGGAAGCTGGAAAGACGCGCGGATTGTTGTCAGCTCCGGTCAAGTAGTCTATCCATTTCAAAGAGTGCTGAGGTCAGAGGTTAAGTTGTCTCCTGTGTGTTGCTGCTCAACTGACACTCCACTCCAAAGCAAGCCCTTTGGCTTTTCACTCATTGTGTCTTACAAGTTGAGCACTTGTTGGGAAAAAAAAAAGTTGAGAGCTGAGAAAATAGTGAAATGTGATCTTTTGCCTTGATCTTAGACACAGAGCATGAAGAGGCAAACAAAAATGAAAACATACAAATAAGTACTTAAACATGACAGGAACTAACGCTCACCTCATTCAGACTCCATGAATGACATGGACAGCTGCATACCTGATCTCCAAATCTCTTAAAGAACAGACAAGAAAGACAACGGGGAGTGATAAAAACGCACCGGTGATATCTGTAACCTTCTGAGGTGTCTGCCAACTGGTTGAACAGTGTTTTCCTCTCTGTTTGGCAGTGGGAGCCCAAAGCTCTCTGAACCCTGCACAGCCCTGTCAGTGACTGATGTCCTGGTGTGACTGGGGCCGCTGTGCTTATATAATTTACAGCAGCTCTGCTTTAGTCATTAAGGGGTGTGAAGGAGCCCCCAGGGAGCAGGAATTTGTCCAAAAGGACTGTTTATGAAAGGGGATATATTTAAAATTTAGTGCTCCAGGAGTGTGCATGAGCCATGCAGCGCACAGAGGGTAGGCATTGTCAGTCTTCTTCTCATCTGGGTTAAGATAGGAGCTGGGAAACAGCTGGAAAGTTCAAAATGGAGAAGAAAGAGAAAAAAAAGAACAAAGAAAGAACAAATGTGTAGTTCAGCCAACAAAGTAAATCACAGGACAGTGACAGAAAATTAGGAGTGCTGGTTCAGAGTCTACAAAGACACCCTTCACCTAAATGAAGAACTAGAAAAGAGGCAGAAGAGAACTATTACTGATGTTTCATGTTTTCAATTCATTTATTCATTTCATGCCCTGTTTAGTTGTATCAAAACTCTAAAACATATAAAAGATGTGTAACAATGTTCTCCACAACCTCATGAAGCTAACAAGTTGAATTGTTTAAAGGTGAAACATTGGAGATTTATGGTTTGGAGTTTCTCTTGTTATCTAAAAAATACATACAGAAAATCAAAATAAAATTAAAAGATCTGAATGAATGTAGTTTACCACAGCTTCAAAACATTTTGTCATTCCTGAACTTAACTTCTTGTAGAGTCACAGAGAGAATGTTTTCACCAGAAATGTTTGATTTTTTTGGTTTATTTATTTATTTATTTATTTATTTATTTATTTATTTATTTATTTATTTATTTATTTAATATTTTATCTATTTTTAAACATTATTAAAACTACTTCCATGATCCCAAGCTACTTTGTGACAATATGTTGCAGTTTTTCTTTCTTTTTTCTTACTTTCTTTTTTCTTTCTTTATTTTTTAATTGCTTTTTTTAAAATTCGTTCAATGTGTTTACTTCTGTTTCTTTTCAATTTACTCCTGTCCTTTAATTTTATCTTATATGTTTTATTTGCCAAAATATGGTTCAAATTAAAGTAAGAGTAAAAATGTTAATGTTCCATCCAGATGCTTTAAAAGTGAAGTAAGTCCATTAAAAATATATTTACATACAACAGTGATCAAAGTATGTCATCTCAAAGCCACAGTGAGGAGTTTAGTACGATTTGAGAATAGTGTCATGTGACAACATCAGTTACAAGATTGGTTATATATCCTGGATTTTTAGTGCCCATATTCAGGTCAGCTTTTAGTCAATATTTTATCCTCACAGAAGAGTCTGTGATTAAAACTCTGCTGCTGGGATGTTGAGAAGTAAGTTATGAAACCATTTTTTTAATTGTTTTTTTTTTTTTTCCTTTGGATAAATTTCTGTTTCTCATTATGTTTCAACTTCTGGTTTAAACTAGAGCAGGTTTAGAAAAAATAAGTTATGTTGATTCATATCATTCTACTAAGAGAAACTATGACCTGGAGTTGGAAAAAAAAAACTCGTACAATAGCTATGAGCAAGATTTAATATTAATACATCTGTGTGTCTGTTCACCCTTTTAAAGTAGCAAATACTTTTAGATCAGAGTTTACAAAGTGTTCTCTGTGTTATATTATCATTAATTATAATCACTATAAAGAGCTGAATCACAATATTACCACACCCCTATGGATCAGACAAAAAGTTATTTATATATATATATATATATATATATATATATATATATATATATATATATATATATATATATATATATATATATATATATATATATATATATATATATATATATATATATATATATATATATATATATATATATATATATATATATATATATATATGTTTATATATATTTTTTTATTTATTTATTTATTTATTTATATATACACAAATTTACCAGAGCAGGTGTTGGTGCTCATTGGAAATGCAGTTCTATGTATAATATAGTGACTTTAACTTATTTAACTAATTATTATTATTAATAATAATAATAATAATAGGAATAATAATAAGAATAATAATAATGAAACAAGTACTTTAGTCCTTTTAGTATCTACAGCCCAGGGATCCCATGAATCACACTTTACTCAAGCCACAGTGTCCTGCATTTTTACAGTTTATTATAAATAGTAAATAGTGCTGTATTGTACACAAAACTTATTACAACAAAGTTATTTTAAGCAACACAAATGAAAATTATTCAAAAAAGGACACATGTATACTGAACATTGTGTAAGACTTACTGAAGCACAGAAGAGATATAACACTGAAGACACTAAATAAATAAGAAGTGGAACCATTCTTGCAAGTTCCTGCTGAAAACTAATTTATACAGTACATGCAAAAATAACAGAACAAAAAAAAGAAAACATTGAGTATGAATAATGTATGCACCAGCAGAGAATTTTTGGCTTACTGACATCACAGCTACTCTTTTTTTTCATCATTTGATGATTTCCCCTGATTGGTCAATGCACACAACCCAAAATGAATGAGACAGAAAAACAACGAGGGCATATTTCTGAGGTTATAGTCAGGGGCATTTGATCCTTGTTTTTCATTTACATCACATGAGGTATGAATGTATTGCACTTTCTTTGGGTTGCAGTGGTTTCACTATGACTCCACTCCGCCTCTGTCCATGCCTTTCTGCAGGTTTTCCTGGTGTGGTCACATATTCATCACCGATGTCTTTGAAAAAGTCACATCAATGTACAATAAATGCTTTAAGACGCCGTGATGAGGAGACACTCGACAGGGGGACTTACAAAGTCCACCTCAACTTGAGTTTCTGCCACTTATTACAAAAATCAAACACAGAACCTTGAATGTATTTACTCCCCACCCTCTCCTTTTCCTCTTTAAGCGTGGACAATGAATCGTGCTTGGTCCTTGGAGCATGAAGTGACGCACAAGCAAAGTAAAGATTGCCAGGTAACAGGAGAGGCTGCTGCCTTTGGTCCCAATTATTCCATCCAACCCCCCTCCTCCGGCAGCACTACATGCACCTCCATCTCCACTGGTTCCTTCGCTGGAGGAGAAATCTCAACCCCAACCAGCCAACTTCTCTCTCCCCCTTTCTCTCTGGCTGTCCTCGGGGCTAAGGAGGTTTGGCAAAGGCAGCGACTGGGGGGGTTGTTCTCTGGCGATGAATGTCAGGCAGGCTGGGAAGCCTCCTGTTCAGGCCTTGTTGGGGGTTTCATATAATGAAAGGCACCTGAGGAGAGCAGGGACAGAAAGAAAGAGGGTCAAAGAGAGCCTTTGCATTTCATTCAGGTTAAATGAGAGGTGACAGAAAGAGGAGGTGTTTAAGAGCAGGTGAGAGCAGGTGAGAATGGAAACTGGGGTCTGAGGTTAAATAATAAACCTCAGGAAACAGGTGAAGAGCTTTGTGAATCTTCTTGGATTTCTTTGAACTTAATGTGGTTGGTAGACGAAGCCTTAGCCTGGATCTCTGGCTCTGCTCCACTGATCAATAACAACTCTAAATCTGACCTCCAGTGGGACACATGGTTCTAATCCCAGCCTGCCAAGGGCCATAATCGCCCCCTGTTAAAGAGCCTCTTACACACGCATATCCTCACACACACACACAGTATTCACCAAACCCCCAAAAGCTACATGCGGGTCTCTCCCAGGATGGGCTAAATTAATGACATCAAGATGTTGCCACTGATGGCCAAGTCAACATGTGGAAGTGTACCTCAGATCAGCCCCCACAACACACCGCCGCAGCCCAAGCTCCCCCCATCCCTGCTGTCAAACACGCTTAGGGAAGTGGTTCCTTCCTTTCATTTGGGCGGCTATCTCTGTTACACAGGGGTTATTACATGGCTAAGTGAGCTGCGCTGCGGGTTGGACGGCCGAGCTCATCATACAGGGTCGTGAAAGGACAGTGAGTGAAAATGTGTGTGTGGGGATAAGACCCGGACATGCCCCTGCATCTGTACACGTGGACACCATGATGATGATGACGGTAATATAAACTGAGGGGGCCGAGCAACTAGCGCTCTCTAACTTTGTGTAATTTCAGCACCGCGCAGGGTGATTTAAGAAGCTTGCTCATCAGAGGGGAATGTGCATTAACATTTGTTTAAATAAAAGAAGTGGTTTAAATCCTGTTTGAATATGGGCAATTAAAATTAATATGTAGAAATAAAAGATCCCACACAGGCCTCATGTCTTTTTATTCACACAGTAAACTATTTACAACCTATTTATGCAACACTTTGCACACTTTTGTATAAATTATACAGCTTCAGGACTAAGGAAATATACATTGTTTATATTTTATTCATTATTATATTTACTTCCGCCAAGGAGGTTATGTTTTTGGGAGAGTTTGTCTGTTTGTCTGTGAACATAACTCAAAAAGTAATGGATCTTGATGAAATTTTCAGGAAATGTTCAAAATGGGATAACAAAAGACTGATTGGATTTTGGAGGTGATCTGGATCACCGTCTGGATCCAGGACTTTTCTAAAGGATTCTTTATCATTGTGAGATAGGGCTGTTTTCACCGTATGTGTATGTAACTCCATGATAAATGGTCGGATTGCTTTGCAAAACAAAACAAGACAAGGTCACCATAATTTCTGACAGATGTAAAAGTACGATCCAGATCCTGACAATATTCTGGATACTAAGATCGGGAATAATAAATGTGTACTGGGTCATCATAATTTTCGACACTGTCTGGTAACAAATTATGGTACAAACCTGCAACTAACACCAAATTGTAGCAGACAGTCTGCTGAAAGGAAGTATAACATTAAAGTAGGACTAAAGTGTTGGTGATAATCATGATAGGCTTTTTCATATTTTCTATCGTTGTTGTTTTTTTTTCATCTTTTGACCAATATGAGAAAAAGTTTTGACTTAACCAAAAACACAAACTCCTTGTATAAATTATCCTGTGTTTGCAGTGAAACACAGTTTTTGTTGTAATTCTGAGTGAATATGAAATACAAATTAAAAAAAACAGGAAACATCTTATTTTGAGCTTACCTTGCTCTGGCCGTACTGTCCGTACTGATAGGATGGGTGGTGATCCACGGCGTAGGCCGGGGTGGTGTAGGAAGGTGGGCAGTAAGACTGGGTGCTGGGAAGCGTGGGCATACTGGTCAGGCCTGGTAGAGCCTCCAGACGCTGGGAACCATGGCAGCTGGCGGCCATGCCTCCGTTTGGCTCCAGACTTCCAGTCAGCGGAGAGAGCGCAAAGTCACTCTGGGACTGATGAGGGACTCCGGCTGAGTTCAATAGTCCCATAACCTGAGAGAGACAGAGACAGAAACAGCCGGTGAATAAGTCATTCACTATTTTGAATTTTTATCTTCTACCTTATTTAGATTTTCTAACAAAAGCCAAATTCTGAAGTTGCACCATTCAATCATTTTCCACCCAGGTGGGCTGTGAAGTGGGCTCTCTCCTTGTTCCTTGTCAGATGTACATTATTACTGTCTTCCCTCACACATGTGGTTTCCCTTTACTCTGCCTGACTGATGGAGGAGCTGATGCTGGCTAAAGAGCTCAATCCTTCAGCTAACCAGTGCTGTCTGATACATTTATCCTGTCAAATTTATAGATATCAGAGAACATCGTTTTTTTCTTCACGAGATACTAAGAAGATTCTCATGTGTTAAGTTTTAAAGACAAATTAGGGAAAGAAAAAAAACTTTTTATAGAGACGGATAAGTATTCTCTCTTCGGCCTCCCTTAGTCTCACTTTCTCTTGAAGCCTTAAAATCACCGTGTCCCTGTGAGGCCGGGGTGAAGAGGTCAAAGGGTACGTGGGAACAAAGAGCAGGGTGTGTTTATGTATATATGTATGTGTGTGTGTGTGTGTGTGAGCTACCTCTTCTATGTGGGTATTTAACAGTAGGTGTGTGTGCGCAGTGTGTGTAATATAAGCATTTTTTGCTCTGATGTCAGGGTTGAAGGGGTATCGGTGATACATCACGAACAGCTGCATGCAGGTTTGCGTGAGAAGCAAAGTCGTGAACATGTCGAAGAATGAGGTTAAAAGGGAGAACAAGATATATGGTCCATGCTATGAAGAGAATTTTAGTAAAAAGAGAAAAAAAGCAGAAAATAGAAATAAACATGAGTGATGTAAAAACAAGGGATTTCCTATCTGAGAGGGAGCAACCTCGGGTGTCTTTAATGTGCGTAATTTACAGTCTGTCTGTCAGGAGATCTAACCGCACACATCTGTCAAACACATCACTGTGGTCTACCAAAAAACCATCTCACTGATTTATTCCGTAAGGTGTACAAGGCTGTTTAACAAAAAGCATTTTTATGTTTCAGATAAGGACATTTTAAAAGCTGAATCAATCCACCCACAAACACGCTGGTCACAAACTGTACTCATGCTTTGGTTTTCTTTTTAAAGCATCATGGGAAATGTGAAATCCTTGACTAAATGCTTTTCAAAATTGTAATCATGTAGTGATAACAGATTTTTTTCTACTCGCTGCTGTCACATTTTCCTTGTTTCTAGTCATAACTGCTCACAACAACCCCCCTAGTTTAAATTCTATACTCTCAGGCAGCAGCTCCCCAATGGTGTCTGTTTTGAGGTTGTTCCGGGGATTAGGTCTCATGGGGGAGCAAATCCTGGCCGTTCGCTTCCTTGGTGAGAAAGGGTTCCTTTGGTATGCACCAGATCAGCAGTGAGACGCCACAGATCCCACACCACGGGGAAACCACCAGGCTGAGCGAAGCTCGGAATACAGAGCTAACTGCCCAGACAAGAATATCACCTATCTAAAGTAAACTTTATCCATATCCAAACTCCACGGCGCTCTAATGTGACCATATCTGGAGCTAAGTGAACCTCTGAATCTCTTGCTGGATACAGAGTAGTAGATAGAGTAGCTTTTACAGAGCGATCTGGAGTTCAGATAGCCAGATAATTCCAGGGAGGATTTAGCGCAAAATAGACCCAGCTATGTAGCTACTGGAGGAAATTGAAGCCGTAAAGTTTGTTAAGTGCAGAGAGGTCTTCGTGTATTAACCATCAATGTCACAGAATTTAATCAATTCACATTTCCTCCCTCTTAGTGAAGTTAAAATTAGAAAATTAATTCTGTCCCCATCTGAAATAGAGAAAACTGTATCTCAATAAACATTTAAGCTGCTGCAATGAATACATGAATTAAAACAAATTAGTCAACAAAGTGAGTCATTTGCATATATTACACACTTTGTTACCAGGGAGTAGATTACTTCATTCCAATCAATTAGCACACTGGAACGTTCTCTGATTGCAATTCCAGACTGAGAAAACATTCCAGGCACGCCGCCTCCGACGTCCCCACGCAAGATGAGATGTGCGCTCAGAACAGAGCGTCCCCGACGAGGTTAATGCTGAAACCATGCACGGGGCCGCGGCACCTTTGGCCTCTTTATTGGAGGTAAAGTCAGTCTGTGACCCTGTGGGTGTGTGAACGTACAACACAGCCATGCGCTCAATTACAGGAGGAGAGGTCTGCATACCAGTTACACTACAGAAAAGTCATTAGGACGAGTAATTCAGAGTTAGCTCGGGAGGCTAACGACTAAACAGTGAAGGCACTGCAAAAACTGAAATCTCATCAAGTGTTTTTGTCTTATTATTAGTAGAAAATGTCTTTTTAGACTTTAAATGAGCCACATTCACATTGACCAGTTCAGAAAAATGTCTTGTTTCAAGTTATTTAAAGACAGAAATGAGGTGTGAATTGCTTGTAACAAGTGAAAAAATGACAATAAAACAAGACAGAAGTCACTTATATTATGACATTATTACGACATCATTATCTATTAGCAGATTTCTTTACCTATAGCTTGGAACAAGACATTTTCCCTTACTGGTCAGGTTAATGTTGCTCGAATTGAGTATCATAAGACAACTTTAACTTAAAATAAGACAAAATCACTTGATCAGATATCAGTTTGTTTGTTTTTTTGCAGTGAGGTATATGCTGACAGTGTGTATCATGCTTTCTTCGTTCTCTTTCTTTACCTTTAAATTATTAAATAAGCAACAAGTCAATTTGTAATATTAAGTTTTTGGGGAAGAAACAAAAAATTCCTGTCTTTATGTAGAGCTTATAATTCAAAGAAGTGAATTATACCTCCTGCAACAATAACACCTCACTCCACTGACTGACCACTACAAAGATTTCCTTTTTTCAACATATCTGCATCCTTAGGCATCCACATCATTACAAACCTGCCCAAGGCGTTTTTTTATCTATGCCCGACAGGAGTCTGAGACTCTTCTCTCATGGGAATCGCTACCCAGCATGCATTGCATGTGGGCCTGCCACCCTTTGTGGAGCTTAAAAGCTCGTTTTCCGCCTGTTAGTCCATCTTCTGGGCCGGTGGGGAGCCACTGATGGACACTGATGACTGTGTAATCGACCATAATTGTCTTTTCAGTTTTGATTTGTGTCATCATGCGACGTCCATACATTCGTCCTCATGTCTGGTCCCTTTTCCCCCTCCCTGAAGACTGATGTCTGCCACATTTTCAGTTCATCAAACAACCCCGTCAGAATAAACAAAAATGGAAAGCTACCGTATTTCTGGGCCTGACAAGGTTTCATCAGTGTCACTCAACAACACTTCCTGGTTTGTGCAGAGAGAAGTGTTTTTGTTTGTGTTAAAATGCGCCATGATTGACCTTGATCGTCCTGTTTCCTGGTATAATTACATTTGTGAATAAGTTGTGAGTTGTTTAAGACAGATGTATCCACTTTGGTGTGCACACAAACTGAAGATGTTCACACAATTTTCTGGTTTATAGGTAACACTTAAATTTTCATTGGGGCGGATTTCTGCATTTCCAGAGACAGTTTTTCCTTGCCCCTGTTTCTTAGTCCTTGCTAAAATGACAACACAGAGGTACATGGTCGTAGTTTTCTTACTAAAACTGGATTGAAAAAGGAAGCAGTCTCAAACCTGTGGCGAGAGGCTGTTGCTAATGGCCGGGTTGACAGCGTTGGCGTGCCCCGTCGGTGCAACAAAGCTGTCCGAGTACCCTGAGAAGCCATGGCGTCCAGAGGCGAGGCAGTAAGCAGAGCCTCCATCCTGGGAACCAGCAGACGAACTGAGCCCACTTTGGTGCACGGAGGTTGGGGGCAGGGGCTGCGGTCTGTGGACAGTGCTGGGCTGCTCAGATGCTGCTGAAGACAAAACAAACAATGTAAACTTACAAGCATTGTAATGAAAGGTCTGACTGACCATAGGAGTTTGTGACTGACTCTATGAAGTTAACATATTATCATACTAGTTGGTGTATTTTAAGGCTTACACATACAGAATTGTGAAGTTTGGATGCTGTCACTGATTTAGTTATTTTTGTTTTTTTGTGATTTCCTATTTTTGAAGTGTAACATGGGCCCCTTTTTTGTTTTTGTTGTATCTGTTGTTCTACTACAACTGTTGTGTATTTTGTTATGGGTATATACGAGTATGTATTTGTACATGTATACATATGTATGCATGTATATGTATGTGGATATATGTGTGTAAATGTATACCATTTATATACCATATAAGAAATCAATAAAGATATTTTTAAAAAATAAAACAAGATTAATTACATTTTAATTTATTTTTTAAATACTAAACTATGATCCACTATTGGCCTTTCAGAGTTGAAACAACTGTTTAAGCTCTGTTAACACAACTACTGACAGCTTTTTAATCTTTAATGCAGCTTTTCTTTGCATTTCAATTGAATATGTGCCTAAATCTGCAGAAAAATTGTATATGTTCCCATATTTTGTGACATTTTGTGAGCTTGTGGATTTAGGAATAGCCACAGTAATGTTCAGAGAATACAATAACATGGTACCAGATGGTATCTAATGGTATTTTAAGATGAGAGAGTGTGAGTATGAACTGAGAGGGAGTTGTATGTTTGCAAAAATAAAGAGCAGAACAAATGTTAAACTAAGATGTGTTTCATTGTATGGAGTTAGTTTGTGGAATAGATTAGACACAGAAATGAAAGAATGTCAAACATATGGAAAGTTTAAGAAATTATTCAAACAAAAGATAATTGTAAAATACATAAATGGGGTGTGAAATCATATCATGTCCAAGATTTTTGGATAGACAAAGGGTCTATGTATGATGACTGAGTGTTAAGTTATGTTTACCTTAATGTTCTGTATAAGTATATTGGAAGCTGAGTAGAAGATGGGTTGATAAGGGGAAGGTGAAATAAGCAATGGCTTCAGCCCACATCTTTTTTGGTCTTGTTTTGTTATTTGTGTTATATGTTGATTTTCTTTCTTAACTCCACATTTGTTTATTTTCTCTTCATTTTGCATATGAGTCTTTATGTTCTAAGTTTAAAGCCATCTCAATCAAAAATAGACAAGCTCTGCTCCTGCCCAACAGGTGTTGCGATAAGCCTACCTTGAGCGATGGAAGTTGGGGTGTACGGGCTGTCAGAGAGCTGGTACGGCTGCAGGCCTGACATGGCGGAGGGAGGAAAACCACCAGGGATGAGGTGGTTGAACGCCATCAGTTGACTTGCGCCTGCCTGCTTCCTCCACCTGGCTCTTCTGTTGCTGAACCATACCTGGATGACGGGCAGAGGAAGAAGAGAAATCTTTGCGGTGAGTCGACACAGTGAGCTGACTTGTACGGTCGTTTGTGTGCGTGTGCGAGGCCTCTCGCAGCCTTTACAGGCAGCTGCACTGATACAGATCTTAACATCTGGAGTGAAAGCATACACATTACATCTTTGTGTGCTACTGCATGTCACTGGGTTTACAGGGTAACGCCAGAGGGCTGGTGCAGCACTTAAAGACTAATTTAGAACACTAAGTCAAGCATGTTTTTAGGAATCTTTTCTTAGAAGAGTCCGACAAAAAGACTAAATCAGGAACCCGTCTCCATACACAGTGGGTTCAGTGTGTCCGTGTTTGTGTATGTGAAGGAGGGGTCAGACATGACACTGAGTCTAATTGCTCTAAGGAATGTGTGGCAACATCCCTGGGCAATGTGATACCCACGTGACATGTTTCAGTGACAGGCCGACACACACTCCTCTGTGACGTTTTTATTTTGAAGAGCGTGTCCGCGCATGGTGTTTCTAACCTGAACCCGGGCCTCTGTCAGCTTGGCCCGCTGAGCCAGCTCCTCCCGTGTGTAGATGTCTGGGTAGTGTGTGCGTTCGAAGGCTCTTTCCAGCTCCTCCAGTTGCTCTGCTGTGAAGGTGGTGCGGCTGCGGCGCTGCTTCCTCTTCAGGGGAAGGCCTGGCTCTGAGTCCACGTCGGACCCCTCGTCTGAGTGACTCGCTGCGATTGCAAAAAAACAAGGAATGTCTCACTCCACAAATCAAAGGCTGGAGCTAAGAAGGCTGGGATGCAACAGATAGATCTGAGACAAAAGATTCTGCTGAGAGCAACACATGGTGCAGAGTAACTTTAAATTGTGTCCTTAAACTCCTCAGTGGTTCCTGGGGGGATCAAATGCCAGAAGCTGCTTGAACATGGATTAAAAAGGACTAGATCCCTTCAGGGCAGCTATTCCCTGGGACACTCTGTCTCTCCCGGTCTTAGCCATGCTGTGTGCTGTGCTGATAGGGTCCCTTGGTGCCTTTTTGCAGGTGCTTCTTAATCTGTTTGTTCAGTTGAGGGCAGGAGAGAGCAACTGAGTGACTGGGAGCCAGCTATTGGGATCTAATTCAGCAGAAGAAGGGAATCAATGCAGACGGGAGACCAGAGACAGAGACTATGGCTACATTTTGGGGGGAGGTTACCCGTCTATTAAATAATGATTAGGCTCCACAAGCTAGCGTGACAGCCTGCCATTGTGCACCATTACACGTCTCCAATCCCCCAATCTTTTTCTCAGTCATACGCACACTCACAAACATGCATCTGCTGCCTCTGGCAATGCGCTTTCACTCAATGAACGCAGGCCGTGACAATGTCCCCAACACAGATGGACACAAGATAGAAGGAGCTGGAATCCACTCCCAAATCCAACCCCAGAGAGACCTCTTAAAGCTCATGAGGAGGGTTCACTGCACCTTTTTGACACTCAGACTTTATGAGCTCCCAACATCCAAACAGAGAGTGAACAGAAGCAGCACAGACAGGTGTAAGGAGCAGAAAGACCGCTCACTCTGCCCTGCAGATTTAAAGCTTTAATTAAAAAAGTGCCAAGTCAGACATGGAGGGAGGGGGTAAGCAGGGATCTCCCTTTGCCTCTGGAGCCTCAGGAGCCAAGCAGGAAATGTTTGTGCCGGTTGCCAGTGTGTGTCTGACCAGGCATTACACACGGATTTGCTCCCTGGGATGCCTGTGTGCTCGAGGGCCGCAGTCACACAAGACTCTGATTCCAGGAGGAGCTCTTTATTACATCTGAACCAAGGGCGCCACGCTGGCATGGAGGCTCACAGAGGATTGGCTGGAGTCTCTAATACTTGTGGAACACAGAAGTTTTGTGAGTTTGGGAGAAAGTCGGTCTAGTTAAGGACAAGGCCTGAGATGAGTTAGAGGAAATTTTGTCACACAGCAGGAGGAGAAGGGACAAATACAACATGGTTCATCCACTCTGAAAAGTCTTAATTCTTATTTTTTTAGATGAATTAATGCTGCCAATGACCAATGACAGATTATCCAAAATATACAAAGATGTGAGCCCTCACTGTTGAGATGTAACCAGTCACCTGCAAACTGTACTCATATGTTTTGGTCTTTCCCATCTCCACCACCTTTTGGGAAAATATTTTTGACACACTTTCAGCAATATGTAGCACTATGATAGACCCTCACCCATTTCAATGCATTGCTTATTCGGTGTCCCCTCCCCAGCCTTACACTTGGCCAAATCAAAGAAAAACCTTATAATCTTTGTAACTTTGTTAGCAAGATGGCTAATTTTGCTCTTCCTTCTTATGAAAACTGGAATTATTTTATACTAAGTTGTGTTAAGTTGAGGAAAATCAGATTTTAAGAGGGTCTTTAAACGGATTTAACGCAATGTGGTCCCCCTTCTTTTCTTATGTAAGACAATTACATTTCCCCGCAGTTCCAAACTGATTAACATGCTTATATGTATGTATGCGTATGTGTGTATGTATATGTATGTGTGTATATGAATGTATACTTTTTTTCTCAGATACTTGTGTGTTAGACTTTTTTATGTTTATATATATATACATAAATTTGCATCTCTGCACTTGTCCACTTCGTCTCACCCCTGCCTGTACAAGAGGAAGGATTTGGGAGGATTTGAAGTTCTAGAGACTGCAGTATGTTTTTCCTTTCTTTTACTTCTTATTATTGGTTGTGTGTATAATTTATTTAGTTATTTATGTTTTTTTGTCCTATTTTTTCTTTATTCTGTTTTTTTTTGTTGTTGTTCTTTTTTTAATTGATTAATAAATTATTTTAATTTATTTATTACTTTCAACATATATCATGTTTTCTATATGAAAATCACAAGCACAGTTGTTGTAATTATTGTGCATCTTGAAAATCTCAACTGAAAAAAAAATCTAAAAAAAAAAAAAGATGTAAAAAAAAAAAAAAAAAACCAAGATAAACAAACATTAAGAAGAAGACTCAAAGTATCATTCATTATCAATACTATTTTAGTGACAGAGAGGGAAAAAAGAAAGACAGACAGCGGAGAACCAATGACGAGGCAGAAATGAAAAAGATTCCTGAGGGAGGGAGAGGAGCTCATAAAACCCTGAGGAGAAAGCTCCCCATTGGCACTGTAACTCATGTTAACTACAGGGTGGGGGTGGATCCCTCTCTTCTTTCTGCCCTCTTCATTTCTATCTCTCTTTTTCCCTCCCTCGTTTTTTTTTTTTATTATTAGTTAGAACAGAGAAAACACTCCGTCACAGACTCTCCTTTAATGGCACATGACAGTGTTGCTTTTGTCATCCTCCAGCTCGCGCTTTTTCTCCTGCTCTCTTCCTCTCACTCTTCTCTGTCTTCTTCTCCCCTTTTTTTTTTTTTTTTTTTGGAAGTGATGTGGTCGAGCCTTTGTATCAGAGCAGGGAAAAGCCTGTGGCAGGGCTCTATTGGGCCGATTACCACGCTCCATCTGTAGGAGCCATCAGGGACGCCCGGGCCTGCATTCAGGGGCCTGTCACCTGCCCAGCAGGGGAGTAGGCGGGGGCTGGAGGAGGGGAGGCTGCAGGGCCAGGGGCTGAGTGGGGGAATGAAGGGTGGGAGGAAAGGGATGGGGAGGGGGCACAAAAGGGGTCCAAGGAAGGACCATTGGGGGCTTCGGAGGGGCACAGCAGGGGAGCACCCCTTCATCCCCTCCCTTCATGGCCTGAGGGGCACCAAGGGAGGGGGGGGAGGAGGGGTGAAGAGGTTGACATGGAGAGGAGATGAGAGGCTGAAGGCACCTGAAGAGGAAGATGCTGGGGACAGGGTGCAGGGGGGTGCTGGTCATTCTTAAAAAAAAAAAAAAAAAAAGCTGTCCTGTCCCTTCCAACTTTTCCATTCAACCACTGCTGCATCCACATCTTTGACATTTCTAAAAAAGGCTCAACGCCACCGCTATGGATTGATTTTGAGGCCCGCTGATGCAGAAGCGGCCTCAGAGAGCGTTGTTCCCACACATTCCCAGCAACCGACAGCAGAAGAGGATACGAATGCCCACAAAGGAAGGCCTCGACCTCCTAACTTAAACACCCAAATCAAATTTTACGCTGCAGCTAAAGCGCCAGGGAGCTGAAAACACTCCATAGCCGCTCGCTGTTTGGCTGCGGCTGCAACAAGAATCTTCATATAAAGATAGATTATTATCCCTGAAGCGGAAATTGGGGCTGCTGCAGAATCATTTATGAAGCAGAGGTTTCAAAACAAAGCAAGATGTAGGTTAATAAACTCATCAGATGATAGATAAGCCAGCAGAGATGATTTATTTTAAGTAGTTTGGAGGGAGATATTTAGCTCTCTTTAGGGGAGAAGAATAATCAACAAGTGGATTCAACAGGTTCCTTTTGAGTGTTTAAAAAGATAACTGGTATGTTTAAACAAACACACACACACACACACACACACACACACACACACACACACTTTAGTCAGTAAAGAATAGGGCTGCAGACAAGATAAACTGAACCATTTATCGATCCAAAGGAGAGACTGACAGGCAGGGAAGATCAACTCCAGCAGGTCACAGATGTGAACCTGGGGGACGTCCAGTTGCATTAGCTTCACCTGCAGCCACGGTGCCTCTCGCTGGCCAAAAATACCCAGAGACGACTCCAACTGCAAGAGTAAAGACTGCTCTTGTTTACCGCGCAGCCTACATCGGCCAGGACTCGCCTCTGCCAAGCATTCATCCCCCTCTCATCCGTGCAGGAGATGCTAATATGAAGAGACATGCAGAGACGCACACGTCCGCGTATGAGCATACGTAAAAACCCATTCATGCATTCACAGGGGATGGAAAAGGGGAAAAAAATGGATGAGCTGAAAAGATGAACAGAAAGTGCAAGAAGTGGTTAAAAAAAGGAGGAGGAATTATGTGGAGCAGGAGGAAGGATGGAGGAGAGGAGAGAAAGGGGAAGAGAAGTGCAGCATATGGGGCCGTTTACAGCCTGGTCTTGCGAGGGGTTGGCTTGCCCTTCCTCCAGTGGCTGTTAATAGAGAAAGTAATTGAGCTGGTGACATGTGTTTGCAACAGAAAACAAAGGGCAGAAGAGACAAATGAACTAGTTATTTGCCCAGGGAAGTAGATCTGGGCCCTTTCAGGCCAGAGTGCATAGTGTGAGCCAGGGCCACTGAATAAAATAGTGCCACGCCACATAGGGCCAGAGCGAGCAGATGCACCGAGGGAAAAGAATAGTTAACTGACAGCTTATGGGCTCAGCTGGGGTTAACAGTTAAGGGAAAAATGGGAGTGAGTGGGCTGCTCACTTGACTTGCTAAAGAGCCCCCAGGAACCAGCAGCTGCCTGGGAAAAGAGGGGGGCAACGAGAGAGAAGAGAGAAGACGGAGAGACACGATGACAGGATGGATGGAAAAAATTGGAGTGAATGAGCGCAGGAGGTTGGCACTTAACGGACAAAGAAATAGCCGGCGATATGACTTTGAAAGATGTATCTCTGTCTAATATTGGTGGGGTGACAAAAAGGCACAAATGGCCCTTCATGCCTATTATGTGTGCCCAGTGTGCGGTGGTTATTATTTAGTTCCACCGTGGTGTGGTTAGGTGACAGTTTCACGGTGGCATTTCCACCCTCGGGGCAAGGACAAAGCAACGGCACAGAGCCCACGCAGGGACGAAGCAACAGGCCGGTCTGCTGCACGTTCCAGTCAAATGGAGAGCAACAAGCAGAGATCCACCTCAGGAAAAAAAAACACTCAGGCCAGACTTAAAACCAGCTCTCTCCTGAAATAACTGCAAAAAGCACTTTAAAGTCAACCTCACTTGGAGAGCATAAGAATGGACTCCCTGATGGGATGTTAGGGAGCCAGTCATTTGTCATCTTTACCTAAACATTATCGTAACCTCCTTTTCCTGAGGCCTGATAGTTTTAACAGTCAAGTGACCCCAGGTTAGCCCCTGACCTTTTCACAACTACTGCGCAGCACTGCGCTGAAAACAACGGGCACATCACTGACCCCGCAACAAAACTTCACAGGCACTCAAACAGAAAGAGGAGCCATCATCACATTCCTCAGACACTGTTTTCAGACCCATTAAAAGCACTTCTCCAGGTTTTATTGGCTCTGGACTAAAGTTAGTGCTGATTTTTAGAAATGTAGGATAAACAATGCAACTTTTTGTGCTTTTTTTTAAGTGAAGTTTTATTTCACAGAGAGGAAAAAAGGACATTAATCAAAACAGCTGCAGGGTAGTGCTGGCATGTCTATAATGTGCAATGTGCTGGACCAAACAGCTCCACAAAAAGTGAGGCTAAACAAAGTTAAGTGATTGACAACGCTGTCTGGCTTTACTCAATTAACTATCCCATTGTGCTCCTCTTTGCAGAGCCCCCGCGCCCCCGACCCTTTTCTCTCCACACTCCTTTATCCTCCCCATCACAGAGTTTTGCTTGGCTAATACTTCCAAGGAAATAGAGAGTTCTTTTTCTGCCGGGGCTCCTCTCCTTGACCTTCTATTGCTCACTGCTTCTCTTTCACTCACTTCACAGTGTCTCTGGGGTTAGCAGGGAGAATGTGGAGAGTACATCAGCGGCAAGGGGCCGGCTCGGGGCAGGACCCCGGCCTATTACTTCAAAGTTGGCCTGCATTCATTAATTGTCCTTTGAATTAATATTGGGGGATCACAATGCGGGTGCCAACTGAGAAAGAGGCTTTAATGAAGCATAGAGTTGGTATTCAGTTGCAGATCAGCCAGTGTGGATTTTTTCTTCCTTTTTCTTAAGGATGAGAGAGACTTTGGAAACAAATCAACATCGGAGTAAAAGTGTTGAGCAGTGATATTTGGAAACAGTGTGTCTAACTGTTCAGAAAGCTGTTGGGCTTGAACTTTGGTCTACTTCTACTACTAGCATTATAAACACCATTAACAGAGGCTAACGTGGAGTGAGGCCCGCTTATAAATTTGTCCATTATCCAGCCCTGAGAGCAAAATGGAAATGTGGCTATAGCAGACATTCCTTGGGGTTGCACATTGAGACCTTCTGTCTCTTGTATCGGTCTCCTCTACACCGCCAATTTTTAACTCATTCCCTGTGGAAATGCAACAAAAGACACAAAAATTCAACATCTCTATCTCAGTTTACAGTCGTTGGTCACGGACATGCCGATGTGTCTCTTTTCCTCGCCACGTGAGAGGGAAATCAATGTTTTTACTCTCAGATTTCTCTTGGGGACATTGGTTTTGAACTCAAAAATTGGATTAGACGACTGTTGGTGGTAGTTCGCTGTAGCTCAAATTATATTTGCGCATCAAAGTTTCTTGCTATCCTATATCAGTGCTGTAAAGTTTCTGAATCATGAACGCAAATATGATCCGTGCTTGATCCTTCAATTTCCATCCTGCCAAAGTCACAGGGAGCCAGTAACCCACTTTATTTACACAAACAAAGTCCCACTCAGCTCCTTCGACAAAAGCAGCTAAATCTTTCATGTTTTGTCAGCACTTGATTCCTCCTGTCCCTCTGGCTATTTGCCTGCCCGTGGACAATGGAGGCAGGAGAATGGCAGCAGATTGTTGGAATGCACCTCAATGAAACCAATTATTACATGTTGACTGCGTTCACCATGGCACATTTGAAAGAACTGGCCTCATTCAATTTGGCACCGCAGGACTCCCTTTAAAGAAAAGTTATCCCTTTGACTGTTTGTATTTCTGAGCTTTTCTTTTTCTCCTCCATCTTTTCTCCCTCTTCACCCCCACAGCCGTAAATGAATCCTGCAAGAGTGGCTGCTCCTCTTTCATGACTTTGGCTACTTTAATTAGTTAAATGAGGCTAAAGTGCTGACATTAATAAAGAGGCTGAAGGATGCTATCAATTAATTCAGAGACACCTTTAAACGAAACATATCTTGGCACCATTTTACAACTTAAAGTAACTCCCAGAATTAATTTTGTTTTATTTTCTTGTGTTTTATGTTCAAATTTGATAAAACACTAGCATCTTATCTGTATTCCTCACCCTTGAATAAATTGCACCAACATAACTCAGCAGTACAGGGGATGTAAACAACCCAGCATCAGATTTATCCCAGCAAACATCCCTTTCCCACAATCCTCCAGCCACTTGCTAATGCCATGCAGACCTGAGGCTGCCCAGTGTACTTTATCCCACAAACCTTAGCAGTCCCTTTTCCCAGACAAATAAATCTAAATGAGTCAGCTTTGATCTCCGCACTTAAGGAAAGCCAACAATAGTGGTAGAGGAGAAAGGGGCAGAGAGCAACAGGCCTCTCTCCAGCACAACAATAGCCTCTGCAAACACCTACTTAATCAATATTTGGCCAGAAGACACTCTCTCAGTCCTCGAAGCAGCCTTTTCACATTCTAATGAAGAGCTATAAAAGAGAAAAACAACAACTACTTCCACAAAGAGACGCAAGAATGAAATAGTGCGTCCTGTATATCAATGGGGGAAAGTTCCCTCAGAGCTGTTTGCATATAGGATGTTACCTGTTTGATGTTTTTGAAATAAATGTTTATCTTAAAAAAAAAAAAAAAAAAAAGTTATATCAGCCTAGAAGAAAAAATAAAACACATAACTGAAATTATATTTAAATTGTCAAATGATTTCTAACAGTGGATGCTTAAAAAATGCTAAAATTCAAGGTTTTGTATAATAAAATGAAACTTTTGGAAAAAAAAAAAAAAAGGATGCCATTCTGATCCATTCAGTAAGTGACAATTAACCCTTATTTATTTATTTATTTATTTATTTATTTATTTACTTATTTATTTTACAACTAGGCTTACATCAATCTGAATTTTCCTCCCTACTTTTCAGTAGTATTCTTCTACTCGTTATTTGTAAAAACAAGTTTTGCTTCTTGCATGGCCTGGAAGGAGCAGAGGGAAGTACCCGCATGAATGTGTGCGCCCTGGGCGGAGAGGAAAGGGGCGGATTTTTGTCTAAGATGAAAGTGGGACGAAAGAAAAGGTTTGGATTTAATCTAGTGGAGAGAAGAAGGGAGAGAGAAGGGTTTTCCTCCGTTCACTGGCTGGAGGCGTCACGCTCACATGGCCAAAGACTGTGCACAAAAGCTCCGTGCGTAAAAAAGTAACGGCGCCGTTCTATTCAATTACGCAAGGCTGACGTGATTTTTCTTACACATTTTATCTTGGAAATAAAAATAATCCTAATCTCAGCTGTTAAACGAGTAAACTATGCTGATTGAAAATGTATTTTTGAACAATCTATTCGCTTCTAAAACCAAACAGACCTAGAACAACTGATACAAGGAATAAGTCTGCGAGTGTGACTTTCCAAAACACTTTCACTTTTTCAGAAGTCAATAATTAACTACAGACAGCATTATGTCTCCAACAGCAACCTTCCACTTTACGGCAACACGCCTCACAGCCCAACAGGTCGTAAATCAACAGGTGTTTGCATAAACACTGCGCCTTTTCTCTTCTTTTCTCTCTGAATGACAAACTGTAAGCTTTGGAGCGAAAATTTAAACGTATTGGCACTTTTTGAGCTGTCTATAAACGCGGTCGCTCAGGGCCCATTGGTGTCCCTGAATAATTCATCGCTCATTGCGGGTTCATAATGTCTTCTCGCGGCCTTTTGTCAGCGTCCCTTTTTTTTCTCCCTTTCTTTGCCCGGTTTTGAAAGGCGCTGGCGTCTTTTTGTACACCACTGAGCCGCTCTAACCGGAGTTTGGCTTTTGTGCTCGTCAAACTGAGGTGTGATTTTCAATAGACTCTCTCTGCTTTGTTCGCTGAAGTTCATCCTCAAGTGTCCGATTGTGCGTAAAAACAAAGTTTATCGGGCTTGGAGGGTGGACAAATGTTTGCTTATCCACTTCATAAAAAAATCCCTGCATTAGTTAGGAGTCAAAAGCCTTTACGCATGCGTCTGACACATGACACTTTAATTTCATAACTTTTTTGTTTGCAAAGCTTATTTAAAATTGTTTTTTAAAAATGGTTTGATACATTAGAGTAACATCTATTTAAAGGTAACTTTTAGTGTTTCCATTGACTGGATCAGGGGTTTTTTCTTCTCATCCATTCATTCTTGCAGCATCTTTGAGTGGTTTGTAAAACACACAGCACATTTTCACTTCAAACAAAATCATAACTCACATCTGTCTCCCAGAATGCCATCGATGCTGTGTTTTGTTCGTGGCTCGCTGTCCTCCATCTCCCTCTTCACCACATCATCGTCATCCTCGTCATCATCACCAACTCCGCCGAATTTAGAGCGCATGATGCGACTGATTGCGCTCACTTTGGAAAAAAAAAAAAAAAGAAAACTTAAATTTATCTTTTTAGCTTATTTTGATAAAAGTTACACAATAACAAAACGTGTTTTGTGTTAACACCTATATTATTTACTTAATTTAAAAGAGTATAAGTTAATCGAATTTAAAATACAGTTTACATTATAAGTTTTTTCATATTGCTAGTATGTATGTAGGCCACATCTAAGGCCCAGAAAGTTCCCCCACCTGAGGGAACGTTGTTCCTGTCGCAGATTCCATCTTTCAGTAATTTGTCCCTGATCTCCCAGCTGAACATGCCCGGGTTCTCCCTCTTGTACTCCTCGATTTTTTTGTCCACTTCTGGAGAAGAAGTTTGCTGTGATGCAGGAAAGATGAGAGAACAGTAAAACACATGAGTAATCTTTAACTTTCAAGGCCTTCAGTGGACTGGCAAGACAGAAAAGTTTTATTCATAAAGTATTTTTCAAAGTGTCTGAAGTCAAACTTCAAGGTGTAAATAATTCCTGAGGACAGATGAGAAAAATGTCTTCTTGCTCTTCATAATAATAACGAACTCCTAGAAAATTCAGCCAGATTTCATTCATGTTTCTAGCCTTTCATATTAGATTTTCCGTGGGGTGAAACTCACCGTATTAGTTGGAATAATTCAAAATATCCACTTGGCTTTTTCCTGCTGAATTTCACAAACACTTCCCTCACTTTTATTTCCGTTAATGTACAGAAATCATCTGTATACCCCCCTCACCTTTGGCTTGCTGCCTCCGATGGCTCCTGGCCTGATGGAGCCTGTCTCCTGGTACCGGCACAGGATTTTGGACACGCAGCCGTGTGACACGCGCAGCTGGCGGGAGATGACGCACGGACGGACACCGTGATGGGCCATCTCAACGATTTTATGTCGGATGTGGTTGGGGAGAGGTCTGCCGTTTATGAAGACTCCACCGAGCTGGTTAACCCGACCCTGTCCTAACGGAGTGGATACTGGACAGGAAAGCATGGGATGTATTAGTTACTGTTACATTTATTACCTCAAATCAAACTGCAGACTTTGTATTCTTCTTTATTGTACTTTCTGTATTATTTATTTATTTTAAATAAATTCCAGAAAAATAAGAAGTTTTTTAAGAGTAAAAAACACCTTTTCCAACATCTGCAAGATCTTCACAAGTTCAATTCAATATTTAAAATTCCGATTGGTTATTACTAGTATGCTCATCAAAAAAAATCTTATGGATTTTTTGTGCATCCAGCAGCTAAAAGTTTTGACTTTCTTTTTTTTTTAAAGAAGACAATATTTTGATAGCTGCACTGGAAAGCTAAATGTCAAAATGCCTCATCTAATCGTTGCGATATGCTGGTATTTGCAAAACATCATGAAAACAACAACCAAGCGAAAGTAGCCTATGAAGTTGGGAAAGGCTGAAGTTTATCAAATTTACAAAACAAATAAAAAGTTACACAGCGGAATGAAATGTCGCATCTAAAAATGAACACTGAACCCCGGGTGTTTCTTTCACGATGTTTTCTTAACTGTTGAAATAAGAATTAATTTAGGATACAAAAAAGAGTTTTAAAAAAAACTTAGACTGCATGTTATTTAAGGATTTGGGGTCATTTTAAGATAGATCTCAAGCCCCTCTCTTTAGTTCCGCAAACGTTTGAGTTTCGACTTTCTCGCAGCAACTGGTGTGTGTCCTACCTTCCAGGGAGTACCCTCCTCGGGGATAGTTCTGGTGAGGAGTCGGTCTCATCATTCTCGGTAAGCCTCCTGCTAACGCTGTCATGATCCCTGACCCTGTGTCAGGTAACTCTTTCTGACACAGCCTGTCCTCGTCGCTCGTAATCCCACCAAATAACTTTTGTTTGTTGGGAGATATCGCAGCACAGCCTGGTTCCTCTGAGTAACAGGTTGGCTCCTCAGAGTAGTAGCAGTTGCTATTGTTGTTGTTGTTGTAGACGTGTATCCAGAAGTCAGTGTTGAGCTGAGGTGAGAGTGCTGAAGAAAATACAGGTCGCTGGCATTCCTGTGAGGACTGAGAGGATGTTTTGGGAGGATTGATGGAAGTCAAACATTTTATCTGTGCTTGCTGTCCCCCTCTCAGTCCGCGATAAGCCCTCTGATTGGTCAGAGACCCGGACGTTTAGGGGCTACAGGGGCTCTGTGATTGGACAGCACGAGCTAGCTTGTGTCTGTGTTGACCTCACGAGGTCAGCTCGTCGTGTCACAAACCTCTGCTGCTGCGCAATAAAACTTTTCGCTAAATGTTAAAACTTTTTTGAATAAGCAAAAAATATTCGCGGGCCTACACATAAGACTGACCATACTGAGCACTGTTTACAATACAGTAGGCCTACTCATTGTTTCAAATCAGGTCGGACTGAGCGCGTAGTGATGGAAAAAGTCAATATAAACGGAGCTCTAACAGACAGTGATGCTCTGGCTGCATACAGTAAAACATTTTAGAATATGTAACAAACAGAAATCTGCCTGGGGCTCTTTAATGATGTGAAAACAAGATGTTGCACAACCAGCAAAAGTTTCATAGCCTACACAACTTTAACATTCAAATGGCAAATACTGCTCTTCAAACATCCTGCTTTCTTATTTTTACAGAATACACTGCTTTGACACAGCCACTTAAATAACTTCACAAATATCGGTACAAAATAAACCCCCCTTTGACAAAATGATCAGTAAGATTTCAGATTTTCTGCACGGTAAAAAGTGAAATACCGTATGTTTGTGCCATGTTATAACAGAGCACTCGTTATGACTCAGTGGGGCCTGCAGGTGAACATAGTGCGCACACAAACTTTTGCGCATTAAGGCTGTTTCACTGAATGTTCAGTGTTAAATAGAAAAAGGGTTTATTGTGCTGTTGAAAGTTTTATCGTCGAACGAGATGAAAAAGGAACAGAAAGTATCCCAAAATTATTATTATTATTATTATTATTATTATTATTATTATTATTATTATTATTATTATTACTATTATTTTCTTTTTTTAATAGTATCTACTGAACATCCAACTTTGCTAGAAGAGGTCATAGGCATACAAGTAACTGATTATAAATCAAATATTAAAATATATTGTTTTTATTGTATCAATTAAAATTAAAAGAAAGTAGCTAAGTGGAATTACTCATGTCATAAATGTTTGAGCCACTTGTCTACAGTTAGATAATGCTGTTTTACTTATGAAACGATCCAGTGATCTGACACAGTAAACAATAATTTGAACAATATAAAAGGCAGTACAAATATCACTAATAGACTGAAAACATTTTTGTGAATCAAAGATTAAAAACCTTTGCATAAAGTTTCAAGTTTCGATGCATTTTGGCTTGTGAATTTTAGTGTGGATGGAGAGGAGTCTTTACAGGTCCTTTCTTCTTTTTCTTTTTCTTTTTTCTTTTTCATCATCTTCTTCTCCTTTTTACGTGTTCACCCTTCTCAGCCCACGCAAAAGCTGTGCACCGTCATCTCGTAGTTGCACGGTTATAACAAAAGATGTTGCACGGACACGTGGTGTAGCCACACGGCAGTGTAACACAGCCGTGTAAATGCTCGATTATGAACACATAGAGGCACATGAGGGATCGTTTGACTGCTGTGTCGCTTGTAGAGTTGTGATAATTATGATAATTGGGCGTGTTCAATAGACCGGTACATCTTCCCCAAAAGTACTAACTGATTCTGTTTAGGACACCTTTAGACCACCTGCTTTTTCATTGGGCTGGTCGTTACATGCATCAGACGGAACGGCTCATCACCAGAGCAGGCAGTTAATCATATTATTAATTACTTGTTGCATTGTTGGCCGAAGATAATGAAGACTAGAAGTTTGTTGTCATAAACTCAGGGAGTAAAATGAACGAACGTTTTATGCCTCAGACAAAGGAGAATTTTGGAGTTGCTTATTTTGTTACTTATTTTTTGTAAGATCGTGAAAAAGCAAAATATCTTTCTCTTTTCCAAGTCTCCTGTATCTTTCTTCAACCTTATGACAGAAAAGTGTCATTTTCCTCTCCTTTTCATTGCAGTATCCCTCAGCATGAGACCAAATTAACTTTTATTCCCCTCATAGGACTTCATGTTGAAAAAGAAATGGACACAGAACATGTGGAAACATTATACCTCCATAAAAGAAGGAATGGAGGGGGGAAAGAAAGTTATCATAGTAAAGTTGACTATCATGAAAAGGATATTGGATCTAGCATGTCAAATCAATTAGTGGGGTAAGCTGAGTCAGAAATGTGCTGTGTTACTGCTGCTGCTCCTAGTGATGGACAAAGTGCATCAAAAATAAAGAACAAAATGGCCTCGAAAAGACAGAGTGTTGGGCCTACGCAACAAACTATCCAGGGGCTTTGGAGGCAATATTTATGAAATTGAACACATAAAAAAAAACAAAGTCAGTTGCTGTGTGTTCACTGAGATAAAGTTTTGGGGAAAAAGAGGAATATGGTTTGATCTTGCCTTCAGGGCAGCAGCACTGAGGTCCTGTGTACACTGCGTAAATAGACTGTGTAAAAGCCAGTGGAAAAGGCACATGATTAGCATTAAGCAGAATCAGATAAATAAACTTAAAGGTCATTAAAACCTTTCTGTAATTATCTCTGAGCAGTAGAAGAGAGCAGCTGAACTAACAAGCCTCAAATCAAAATTAAAATAGTCTGTCATGCTTTCGTTTTTCTTTTTTATCTCTTTTGCTGCAAGTCACAAACTATGTCAGTGAAGCAGGAAAAAATACAGCTCCAACGAGCAGAGTGATCAATACTTGCAGTATTTGCCTTCAGCATAACACTTATTGTGGTTTCAGTATGTTGAATTAATAGTCTGCTGGAAAGCAGCATGTGCCTTTCTTTGGTCACTAGTCTGCAGAAAATCATGCCAAAGCAGAGAAGAAATGTCAGTGTAATGTCCCATGATATCAGTCTCCACTCAGCCACTAATTATAGCTAAAGTTTCTGCACAAAGCTCAGTCACTTCTGCCAGTTCGTTCTCTAATAAACTAAAAATGATTGGAAATAGTCTGCTTTCACAGAGCTTCATGTTATGAAAACAAAATTCCCATGAAACCAATTCCTTGAGCTGTTTTCTGAGTGATTCATGGAAATAAAATAAGTTGTCATTTCTAATTATTGTTTGCACGTCACATTTGATAAACTCTGTACTTTTTCCTTTTTGTACCTAAACTTTAAGGGGCATGTAATCAAACTGTTTCCCACTCTAAATGGCTCTATCATTAGCTGTGTTTGATGTTTTCTCTTTATGAACCTGCATTAGTTTACTGGTGGAATTTCAAAGGAGCTTTGCATCACAAAAAGGGTGAAGGGGGCATGTGTGGAATGGGACAAACAGGTTAAAAGAATAGCAAGGCCAACATTTAGATAGGCATCTTAGAATCACTGCATCAGCAAAATAAGGAAATCCCCTCTGTGATTAGTTACCTTGTGATGTTACTGTTACATGCTGCTTCCAAAGAAGGCCTCTGTTTTTTTCTGATGTGTCTGATCTTATCAAATACATGTGAACCACAACACTTCAGTGGGAGCTCAAACTGAGTGAGGTTATCATAACAAAGAGCTCTTAGGTGCACCCAGGTGAGCAGGAGAAAAGGAAAAGAGAGGCAAAGCATTTGTTAAGCATACAGCCTGTGGGCATGGAGGGATACCAGATTTCAGCAAATAAGGCCTGAAAAATGGAAGCTGAGAGTTTCTGGTCCCATGATAAGCATGTAGTGATTTTATCTATTATGAGATTATTATCAGTACCACAACACAGCAGAACTTCACTTTAGAGAAGTGAGTGAGAAAGTGAGAGCTTTCAGGGTGTAAGGAAGGAAATAATTGTTATCAGAATCTGTGACATTACCTTGATGTTTTAAAGAGTGTTATATATATATATATATATATATATATATATATATATATATATATATATATATATATATATATATATATATATATATATATATATATATATATATATATACATACACACACTCAACAAAAATATAAATGCAACACTTTTGTTTTTGCTCCCATTTTTCATTAGATGGACTTAAAGATCTAAAATTCATTCCAGATACACAATATTTCCATTTCTCTCAAACATTGTCCACAAATCTGTCTAAATGTTTAATAGTGAGAACTTCTGCTTTGCCGAGATAATCCATCCCACCTCACAGGTGTGCCACATCAAGATGCTCATCAGACACCATGATTAGTGCGCAGGTGTGCCTTAGACTGTCCACAATAAAAGGCCACCCTGAAATTTGCATTTTTTTTTTCTTTGTTGGGGGTCTGGGGACTCAGAACCAGCCAGTATCTGGTGTGACCACCATTTGCCTCATGCAGTGCCACACTTTTTCTTCGCATAGAGTTTAAGAGATTGTCAATTGTGGCCTGTGGAATGTTGGCTGAAGTTTTAATGGCTGTGCGAAGTTGCTGGATATTAGTGGGAATTGGTACATGCTGTCGTATACGCCGGTCAAGCACATCCCAAACATGCTCAATGGGTGACATGTCTGGTGAGTATGCTGGCCATGCAAGACCTGGCACATTTTCAGCCTTCAAGAATTGTGTACAGACGCTTGCAACATGGGACCGTGCATTATCTTGCTGAAACATGAAGTCATGTTCATGGATGTATCGCATAACAATGGGCCTCAAGATCTCATCACGGTATCTCTATGCATTCAAAATGCCATCAGGTTAAGACCCCGATGAGGACGACGAGCATGCAGTTGAGCTTCCCCAAGACGATTTCTGACAATTTGTGCAGAAATTCTTTGGTTATGCAAACCAGTTGTTTCAGCAGCTGTCTGAGTGGCTGGTCTAAGATGATCTTGGAGGTGAACCTGCTGGATGTGGATGTACTGGATGTACTGCCATATTCTCTGAAATGCCTATGGAGACGGCTTATGGTGGAGAAATGAACATTCAATTCACGAGCAACAGATCTGGTTAACATTCCTGCTGTCAGCATGCCAATGCTTACGACATCTGTGGCATTTTGCTGTGAGAAAAAAAGCACATTTCAGGGTGGCCTTTTATTGTGGGCAGTATAAGGCACACCTGCGCACTAATCATGGTGTCTGATGAGCATCTTGATGTGGCACACCTGTGAGGTGGGATGGATTATCTCGGCAAAGCAGAAGTGCTCACTATTAAAAATTTAGACAGATTTGTGAACAATGTTTGAGAGAAATGGTAACATTGTGTATCTGGAATGAATTTTAGATCTTTGAGTCCATCTCATGAAAAATGGGAGCATATATATATATATATATATATATATATATATATATATATATATATATATATATATATATATATATATATATATATATATATATATATATATATATAACGTCCTGTATACAGGCCTGGGACATTGTGGACTCATGGTTTTGCACAGGATCTTAGCTGCTCCTAGGAGTGTGGACTTCTGGATGGAGATCTCAGATGTTCCTGGTATCTGCTGGAGCCATCCACCATCCATCCATCTTGGGTGTTACAGCCCCCAGTGTCCCAGTCTCAACTGGCACCCCTGCTGCCCTCACACATTACATCTTCTCATTAGCTCTTCCTTCAGACCTTGGTATTTCTCCAGCTTCAAGTTCATACTTGGCACAGATGTTCCTGTACACTATGCTAGCTATCTGGTTATGCTATTCCATATACCTTGGATGTCAGCATCTTACACCCTGCAATCTGCTGGGTGTAGTAGACCCCAGCCTCCATTGATCTTGTGCTGAAGGCTAGTAACACTTTCTAATATATAATCTGTGTCCACATACAACTTTTAAAAAGTTTATAAAATGCATTTAACTGTACGTGTAATTGTGATCTGAGCATTGGAGCTTTTACAATCACATTACCCACATGCATGCATAAACTTCATCAACAGAGGGCGCACCCGTGCACAATTTGTGGGGACATCATCATACACCATGATGACTACCATCAAACTCAGTAAAAAATTTTGTGTATTTATCTTCCCTGGTTCTTCCCATGGTCTCTTTATGCATATATCTATGTAAGAAGATGGTTTGCTGGTGTGGTAACATTCCACAGTAATAAACGGTTATTGTTAAGCTTATAACAACAAAAAGCGAATCAGGAGAAAATACATCTGACAATGCAATTGTGTCAGATTTTTAAACACATCTTGCTAATCTTTCCAGTTTTTAACAAGGATAACCCATTTTGAAATCATTTCTGACTCCAAAAGATTTGTTTTTATTTTTAAAACAAAGAGCATATGTTGTTTGTTAATACTTGCAGGATATGGCAAGATATATGGTTGTGTCATGTATCTATTGCTGGCAGACATGATTTGGCAACTGAGCAAAAGTGATCTTTAGATGGGCCAAAATGGTGAAACACTGTTCACTGTATTTATCATATTTAAAGTTAATAAATCTTCATTAAAGCAAAAGATTGTAGGGCCAAAACGTTGTTTGGGGGATAGGAGCACTACCTCACACAGATAGTATCTGTGTGTTCTAAATAAAACATGGTCATACTGGTTATTACAGCTGGTTGATCTGTGGAATAACTTCCTGATCCAACAGAAGAACTACTGTGAAAGGTCAGACACAATTAACAAGTTTGTATGGTCTGTCTTTCAAAATCCTAACAAATTCGCCCCTCAAACACAGATGTTAGACTTGTTAACGTTTCAGAGTTAAAACAAACAGAGGTGCGGATCTGCAGTTAAAGGTGTCACTGCTCCTCGGAGCTGTCCATTGCTTGTGGTGCTGAAAACGCGGTACTCTGTGCTGTCACTGCAGGCGCAAAATTCTAATTACAGCTTTCACAGGCCCTCTACATCGATCTTATACGTCTACACTAGTGACAAAACCAACAAGTCTAGAGACTAAACTAAATGGCACAATTGACTAATTTTTGTTTTCCTCGTTTGTAGGCTCCGGGCCCTGGTTCAGTCTGTGAACTGTCCGTGGTCACCGCTTTTCTGTCCAGCTTTGGTTATACAACAAGTGTGGTGATCATGTAACCAGATGGACATGCGAGGTAAGCGAACTCTGACGGGGGAATAAAGTGATTATTTTTATTGTTTGTTTTGTTTTATTCATTTACATCCGGGTGTTTCTTACCCGGATATACTCGTCTTTACGCTATGCAAAATATGTCTCTAACTATTACTATCAATGCTCAGTTGCAGACATAAAAGCATTTCTTTAACCCTTAAATGGACCAAATATGGCGGAGGTGGACACGGAAGGAGCTGAATGTGTTTCTGATTCGCCTGGCGGGTTCCCCGGCGAGGAATACGAGTGCAAAATCTGCTATAACGACTTCGACCTGGACCTTCACATCCCAAAACTGCTCGGCTGCTCCCACACCTTTTGCAAACAGTGTCTACACACGCTCCACTCCCGGGAAGGACGGGGATGGAGGATTGGTTGCCCAATTTGTCGCCACCGAACTCCTGTGCCTGAGTACCGGGTTGACAACCTCCCCGACAATACCGCTTTATGTGACGCTCTCCCGCTAAATACGCACGAGCGTGTGAACTCTTCGAGAACGGAGGTCCTCGTGACAGGTCCGACAGTCTCTTCTGCTGTTCCTCACGAGAGCAATGACGGCTGTCTAGTATGCAAGCAAGTTGCGTTCATGACAGGCTGCGCATGCGCCATTTTCTCATTCCTCTCCATGGTGGTTCTTTTATTTATGGGCCTCATTTTTGTACACAACTTCAACAACCCGAAGTCTCCTGTTGGTCCTATTTGTTTGTTTGTTGCGAGTATCCTCGCACTTTTCTCAATCATTTTCACCTGGATTGTGTGCATGGTGAAGTACCGACCTGAAACTGAGGGGAGCAACTTTAATTCCCTCACCTCTAATGTGATGTGACCTTCTGCTTGAGCTTCTTTATGGCTTTGTGAAAATGTACAAATGATTCTATGCTTTAGGTGTCACAAAATGAAGTTATTCTTAAAGAATAACAGAGTATATAAACCTCTATAGCAAAGTTTAGGATATACTGTGTGACTCTAACATCAAATAACCGAAATTCTGTATGTAAACCCCATTTCCACTTTGTAAAGGGACTCTCCTTCTCATGCACTTTATGAGCCCAATAGCAGCCTCCTTCAATGGATATGTTTGCGTGATAGCCCATTAAGGCTTGGTTTCTAGTGGTGTTGCTCTCTGATGTTATTATGAAATAGAACATATAACAAATTCTTTCAACACCTGTTGATCATTGTATTACTAATACCTTCCTATAGTTTGCCCTCTGCGATGAGGACAAGCATTTTTTTTTACTACATCAAACATTCTTACCATATAAGTGCAGTGACTGAAGTAGTCTACACATTAAGCTCTAATGTCTCCCATAGTCTTAATGTGATAATTATTTGAAGGTAACTTGGTCTGACTCCATTTTATATATGTTTAAATGCTGAGAAAATGTGGTGTATGTTATGACATTAACAGGTTTTGTAAGCGGATACTTTAGAATTTCCTGGCATAGATGAAAAAAGTTTATCCTACTGGACACTTGCGCTACTTTGTCCATGATATATTCATGCATTTGGTCTGATACAATGTTTGCAATGTCGGGACGCTACAGCACAATTAGATGCTTATGTATACAGTATGTAAGTGCAAAGCTATTAGAATGTGACTGTTGTATCTGCAAATATTTGTATTGTGTCCTTTCTGTAAACATGATGTATTTTGCCATGACAGGTTAGGCAATGATCAGCTTATTAAATACTCACCTCTGTGTGATTACACTTGCCTCCTGCGGAGGACCAGGTCAGCAGGAGACCCAGAGCCAGAGACCCTGAGGGGACAGGAGCCTTCACAAAATGAGAGGAATAACTTTGGGGTAGGGGGCCACAACAAATACTGTTGTAAAGTAAAGAGACAATGGAAATGAAGATGACCTCCTGGGATTCTTCAATATTAAATTGGGCTTAACTTTGCTTTAAATAAATCATCACTTCTCTATAATAAATAGAAATAATGACTCAGTTTGTGTGTAAGTCTTAGGCCAGAAGCAAGTGTGCAATAAACATTTTTTAATTTAATTTCTTTAAATGCATTCTCAATAAATTAAGCATTTTATGTATAACTTTTAAGATATCCATTTATGTCACATACCTGTGTTTTCAACAGATTCACCAGGTAATTGTAATTAGATATCTCCATTCAGTTTAGATACATGCTGAATCCCAGTAGCACAGTGAATACTTATTTCTTCTTACTGTTATTTTGTGAGGTGAACTGGTCTTAGAGTAAAAATCCAACTCTTTCAGGCTTTTCAAAGGAAGCCCTTCATTGGGTCATCCCATCACTGAATAATGCCACTTAAATGCCACCGTGACAAATGCTTGAGAAATAAAATGTGGGGGAGGCAGGGCCTTCACCAGGAGCCACAGGCAACCCTATGTCTGGAGAAGGGGGCTTCGTTTCACAGAGACTGCAGGGCTTAGAGTTAAAGATTACTTTGAAATCTGCATCCCCTTCACCATCAAACTCTTCTAATACTGCCTACCCATCCACCTCCTCCCTCCAGCCGTCACTCCCTTTCCAAAAAATAAAAAGCTGTCGCCACAGAACGGGATGAGTAAGGAGCAGATCCTCTTTGATGACAGAGAAGGATCCTTTTGTTCCTTAATCCTCAACACAACCCCTTCCCGCCCCTCTTTTCCCAGTAAGTCTAACTGGACGTCAAGGGGTTTAATAATCAGCCCTAGGGCTCCCAGAACTAGCTCACTTGTTTTACTTTGAAAGACAGAAAGCTACAAGTCCTATCTTGAAATGACATTTTTAACATGAGTACAATTTTATAAAAGTTTTGATCTTTTTAGAAGTCTCCTAAGAGCACAAAACATTAGAAGACACTTTGTTACCCTTAAAGCTCACATGATATTTGGATGTGGTTGTCATAAGTGGATCCTAAGGGACTTGCCATTAGTCGCCGTGCATGCTGTCCAGAAAGAAGAGGTCACCAACAAACAGATAGTTCAAGGATACATTTCCTCTCTTCCTGTGTCTTGCCTTTAAGTGTGTACAAAGTGTGTCCTTGTGTCATTATCACGTTTGACACACACATTTCACAGAGGAGATGAAAGCCTTCCTTTTGCTTATAACATCTGCCGAGTGATGGTTTGTGTCCCTTAGAGACGACCTCAGTGACATGGCCTGAGGAGAGCTATTATCACCACCATGCATGCACTCATGTGATCACATGCACATGTGAATATATGGACCCAAGAGGGTGTGGGGAAAAGAGAAAAACTTGTGTGTTTGCATGCATGTATAAGCCATGAATATGTGTGTACAGACATGTGGCTTAATAGGCATGCAAACACAGAGAGACCATAAAGAAGAGATCAGTGTCCCGGGTCAAAGAGTCATGCATAGCTTATTGAGCCATTTCACTCTCACGGTGTTGTTCTTCAAAAGTCAAAGGAGACTTTCTTCTGTCCTGAATGCGTCAATGCCAACACTGTGCGTTCTTTTTTTTAGTCCAGCTGAAACAGAAGAATCATTAAAAAAAGAGCAGCCGAAGTCATCATGGAATAAGTAATGCTCTCTGGCTCCCTCTAGTGTATAAAAATGAGAACACAGAGAATACACTGTTTAAATAAAGATTTTTTTCTTAATAAAAATAAAAATAAATGTTTTTAATAATTATTTAGGGAAAACAATTGTTTAGATGTTATTATGAAAACCCATTTTTATTAAATGACAGTTGACATAATTTGTTGAGGACAATAACTCTTAAGATGTTTATGTAGTTTATAATATTAAGTTGTTCAACTGCAGGTATCCAATCGTTTATTTTTGATATCTATAGATAAGAAATAAGATGACATTACATTACAACATAGAAAAAAAACTCAGTTAACATTTGTGATGATTAGATATCCATTCAAAAACTTCTTCAAAAGTGTAAATATTTACTTGTTAGAGAGACAATTTTAAATGTTTGGAATAATGTACTTTCCATACCTATTTACTATAGAAGTCAACCTGACAGTTTTCCCACATCCAGCAATCATGTAACGTATGGTAGTCTTACTATTGCTGGGGATGTTACTTTTGCCTCTCATTTACAGGTACCCACAACATTCATACTATCCAGAATGAACATTTTAGATTTTTGCAATTAAATTCTGTCAAATATTTTTCACCTTATTTATAAAATGACTTTGAACAATTTTTTACATTTTCTTATCCCATTTTGTTGCTGATGATAACAACCTGACTTTTTCCCTCGGTGACTTGCACACTTGAATAAATAATATGAAATGAGGACAAGGTAGGAAGAGGTGACGGTTTACACTAAATATTATTATTATTATTATTATTATTATTATTATTATTATTATTATTATTATTATTATTATTATTATTATCATCATAATAAAAAGCTTTATTGTATTTGCAGGTAGAAGCAAAAGATTTCCAGTAGCATCTGCTAGAGTGTGCTAGATGGGAAAGAAATATCTAAAGTCTTTCATGTTCAGTTCTTTGGCACACTAGTAAATAAAAACCATAACTGGCAAAAAGATAAATTAATAAATAATAAAAATAAATAAATAAATAAATAAATATTTTATTCACAATAACGGTGAACAGTTGAGGATCATAAGCAAACTTCAATATTTCTAAGATGTATCTTGTTTATTAACCTTATTTTCCCCTTTTTTAAATGTCTTTATTCATAATCCTGTCGCAATTATGAGTTTGTAGAAGAAAAATTAAAGAAAGAAAGAAAACTACTGAATTAGATGTGGGCCCTTTCAATGTTTATTTGTAATTGAACCGTTATTGCTGGAAATTTTATGTCACAAAACAGTCTAGCTACATTGGGATTAAATTTTGAAACGATATGCCATATTTCGAGTATTCCCTGTCTATCTCGACAGTTGTGACCGTTAATAACCTCACTGACGTCCCGGCTGCCCCAAGCACGCGCCACCTCTAGTTCACCAATCGCTGACGGGGAACTATTCCAACGTCACTTTACACTTCCGGGCTGGTTGCACTGTCCCGGTGATGCTCAGATTTGGATTATTACTCAATTTTATATTCGTTTTATAAGACTTGATGGTGTCACATATAACCATATTCCCATGAAAGGATCATTTTAATATAACGTCTGAGCTTTGGTTATGAGGATAAATTAACCTGGTCAGATCCCGCAGCGGCTCATCCGTAGCAGTGAAGAAAAAGAGGTGAGAATGTATGGCTGTGTGAAAGCTTTGCAGATGTTGATGAGGAGTACCGATTGTTAGCATCCCGGTCTGCTTGCGTGCCGCTCATCGCTTGTATTATGTCACTCTTTCCTCATACAGTGGATGGTGTGTGTTGCCTTGTTAGTTTTAGTAGTATATTTGGGAAAATACAAGGATCTCATTATATGAACGTAGGGCCAACTGCAGCTGTAGTGGTCAAATGAGGCTCTATGCTAGCTTTCATCAGAGCTAGCCGTTAGCGCGTCTTTGAGCTGTCCGCTAACTGCTAACCATGATGCTAGCCTCCAATAGCCTCAGGAAAAGCATCTTCTTGACTGTAAAGCCGTGAGGCGAAAACATTGTTCAGCTTTTGTAGCATCTTATTAGTCATTTGTCAGAATCCCATCACTGTGGTAGCGGTGGTCTAAAATAAGTATGCACAAATAAGGCACTGATACAAGCAAGTAAGTGTCCGGTCAATAACTCCATCATGTGGCCTCCTTAACAATAGAGAGAGAGCAACGTTTCAATAAAAAAAAAAAAAAGAAAGAAAAGGAATGTGCAAAAGAAGTAATTTACTATCTCTATATGGTCCTGATGCTTACGGAGATAGCTGCACTGTGATGAAAATGTAACGTTTTCAGTATCATATATACGGAAGCCCTCAGTGGACATGCATAATACGTTTTATTTCCTCTGTTTCCTCATCATGACAAGTTGGTTTCAGTTATGCCCTTAAGATTGCGACTTAATGTCAGTTATTCACAGTAGATAAATATCTTGTTAGCTGATCAGGTGTATTGGCTCCTTCATCCGTAGTTTCATTTCCCACATGAGCCTTTTTTAGATGTTGAGTCTGCAGAAAACAACAATATCTTGATGCTTCTGTTGGTCTGTGCTGATTTGATTTTTAACATGACTGTGTATGCATTTGTTTGTACTTTAAACTATCTATTGATTTACTGTGTATTATTGCACTCATGACAGTAATGTCTTAAATGAGTCTTGAATAAATTTTTGGTAGGTCTCTCCTACCTGTCAGTAAGGTCCAAGTGGGTGTGTCTCCTTGATTCTAAGTAGACAATGACCTTACTTGTAGTACCAGCCTTGAACTGATTTTACCCTCTTGGTGTGTCTGTTTATTCTTTGTGAGTAATCACGGAGGAATTGTGTCGGTTAGTTGTGGTTTAGGAATTGCTGCCCAACAGGTGAGACGTGTTTAACCTCCACCTATACAACTCCATAGAGTAGCATTTGATAAATCACTGGTGGTAGTGGCAGATGCTGTTAGAAAGAAGAATCACCTATTGTGCCTGGTGTCACTCAGAGAATATACATTGATGGCTATTTGTGTTAATGTTCATGTATGTGCACTCACTATCACAAACATGTGTCTTTGAATTGGTATTACAGTGAGGTGTAATCACCTATTGTGTGTGCCCAGATTGTCCTCTGCAGTGTTTATTGTTCTGGTCATGTTATCACAGTCCTTTCTGGAGCACAAGAGAGTGCTGCAATGCAGTTGACCTGTATTGGATAACGATGTGACAAACATGTTGTTGAATGTCTGCACTCACTGTCAGAGTAGATCATGATAAAGGAAAAATGCTATTTTATCTGAAAAGAAGCTTACATAGGTTTTCTTAAGCCTGTGGAACCTGCTGCCTTTCATGCAGAGTCTCTCAGTAACATAGAGACTGTCTATTGGTTCCTTGTAGCTTGTGTTTGCATTAGAACAGGAGTGGCCCACCTCGTTGGCAAGCGTTAGATTCTTCTTAGAGCTGTTACCCAGGTTATATTAGTCTCTTACATGACCTCTGGATCTCTGCTTCTGAGCTGCAAAAAAGGTGTCACAGCTTCTAGTTTCAGTGTGCTCTGGCCATTCATTTGCCCCGAATTACACTGTGACCTGTATAGATACACTGGAAGAGCGGAGGGTCAGGGGTGATCCAAAGGTCTTTATACATAGTGCAGCTAGAGAACTGAGAGCAGATTTGATATTTCAGTTATAAACATTATTATACATCTGTTTGTAATTCTTTAAAAGATTTTTAAAAAGATGTGGATTTTTATACTCTTTTTTTTTCTAAAATATAATATGTTGCCTTCAAAATGTCATTGATACTGGGGAGAAGGCCTGTCACGATAATCAATAAATCAATTAACCGAACAATAAATAAAAACGTCCTCGGTAAGTTTGCCAGCCTCGATCAACTGACACGTGCATGCATGTTTGTTTTCCTCCCATCTTTCTACCAAAGAGGCTGAATGAGAAGATGGCTCACTACGTCTATCTTTCTTAACATCGGGGTGCATAGGTTCTATAGCGGATTAAGCTGATTTATAGCAGAGTGAGCATCTGTCAAAAATGCGATCTTTGGGGTGAAGACGGGGCTGCTCACGCGTACATGAGAGATGAAGCAAGCATCCTGAGGGGTAAGGAGGAAACACATGCTAATATGAGTGATGGCACAAAAGATACGGTTCTTAAGCCGCCTGCCACAGTCCCAGTGTGGGAATATTTTGTTTTTTATCAGAATGAACAAAGTGTGAGCTCATGAACACCAACGAGCTGATATGTCGCATTTGTTGGAAAATAGTGGCGACGAAGAAGAAGAAGAAGGGGAGGTGCAGCGGAGCCTTGTTCTTTGACAATCCGCTCTTACTGAGGCTTTTGGTCTGCAGAGTAAATAGAAATAAAAGCGCCAAATGGTGGGCGCTCAAAGACAGCTACATTGCCAAAGAAATGCAGCCCTTCAATACGGTTGAAAGCCAGAAATGTTCAAAATGTTTGACAGACAGTACGGATTGACTGGGAAAAAGGACATGTTTCAAACAATTCAGGAACTGTATAAACTCCCTTTTATTTAGGCTATAGTTTTTATTGTTGTTGGGGGGTTTTTTTGGAGTTTCGTTTTTTCTTTAGAGACAGGGTCTATGTTTTTTTGTTTTTGATTAGTATTAATTATTTTCAATGACATGTTTTTTTCTAAAACAGAGTCCATTTCATTTTCATTGTATTTTTTTCTCTTTCTTGTTTGTTAAATTTATTAAATTTTTTGTTTAATTTATTTGATTTAAAAGATCCTGACCTTTTAATTACAGTTAAATACTCTTAAGAAATTAAAGTTAATTGATATGGTGTACTCACTTTATTATCCCATTTATCATAATTACATCAATGAAAAAATGGAAAAAAAAAATCAAAATAATATTGACAATAATGTCATTTAAATTATAATATTTTGTAATAATATTTTGGAAAATTATCATCTAGCAAAATTTGTTATTGTGACAGGCCTACTGGGAAGAAATACAATCATCAATTGAATAAACTTTTATTTTCACTCATCCCATTAATAACTTCATCATTGCTCATTTTATTAGAAAGGCTTGATGATTTCCAGTGTTGCAGGGTCATGCATGCGTCTCACGCTGGAGCCTGGACAGCAGGGTCACAGGGTCCAGTGAGAGAAAAAAGTGCTGACGAAGAAGTGGCCCAAGAATAGGCAGATGGCCTTGAAGCAGGAGAGGATTAATTTACCAGGAGACCATTGCTCACATTTGATGCCACTCAATATGACCCCAGTGTGCCAATGCATTTTTCATTCCTGACTTAACTTCTTGAATTTCGTGTTGTGTCTCTGTCTTTCAGGTGTGGTTGCTCTGCTGCACAAGAGAACCCCCACCTGCCTGTGACCGCGAGCCTCCGCAGCAAGTCAGAGTAGATCGGTGACAGCAGGTGCAGTGTATCATTGCATTTCTGTTCGACTTCATCCCCAAAGATGAAGCTGAAGGAGGATTTGAACCCCCTGCTGCTGCAGGTCTTCCGCTCTGTGGTCTGGGTCTACTCCTTCATCACTTTCATACCCTGGTACTTCTTCTCTGGAGCTGGCGTCAACCTGGAGCGGGCTCGCCGTCTCAAGGCACGCTCAATCAGTGGGCATCCAGCGGGGCCTTACAGGGCCATCAACAGCCAGGAGAAGCTGGTGGCTTGGCTGCACCCTGGGGTGGACACTATAGATAAAATGTTTGAGTATGCTGCAGGGAAGTTTCCTGACAGGGACTGTCTGGGTACCAGGGAGGTGCTGAGTGAAGAGGATGAGCTCCAGCCAAACGGGAAAGTCTTTAAGAAGGTACAGCCTGTTTCTGCCAGGCCAAACTATGCAGTATCCTGGAAAAGGCTTCGTCTGGATGGCAGCATTTGTTTCTCAAAAACCTGCTTTGTTCATCGGTGTTGGTGCCATCTAATCCCTTCCCAGATGTGTTAGCTAGCCATGCCATGGGGACTGGAACATCCCTGTACCGCTAATGCTAGTGCTGCTTTTTGAGCCGTGCACTGATATCAAACCAGGTGGTCCCTTCCCTCTGTAGTATGGAGGATGAGGTGTCCATGATTTCCAAAAGGAATGTAAAATTTTATTTGTCAGACAACAGGAAATATTTTCTCCTTTCCATTAGTACATCTTTTTTAGGTGCCTGGGTCATGCTTATATAAACTTTCCTCTTTGCATAGGACAGTTTTAACCTACATTTGTCGATGCAGTGACAGTGTTCAAAGACTGGTTTTTGGATGTGATTTTGAGCCCATGCAGTGATTTCTACTACAGAGTCACATCTGTTTAAGATCACAGCTATCCAACATCAGTTACTGGCTTTTCCCTTGTTTTTTTTGTTTTTTTACAAAGATTTCTCCAGATTCTCTGGAGATTTTAATATTACACACCATGGTTGATGAATCTTCAAATGAGTTGTAGTTTTACATTTTACACTCGGGAAAATGCATAAAAATATATGAAATCTCATATCAGACAAGAACTGGACAGGAGTTACCACACAGTTATAAAACTGGTCTGTTGTCCTCATTTCCCAAACGTTAAGAGTGTTGAGAAAAGAGGAAGTGATGCAACACTCTGAGAAACGTTTCCCCTCCCCAGCTTTTGAGAAAAATGCTGCTGACATCAGAATTTAGATTAACATACTTTTCTTATGGAAAAAAAGTTTCAGTTTCAATACCTGATGCATCCCTTTTTCACTTTCACTCACAGGGTTTTGATAACCCCATCAATAATAAAACTGCAAATTAGTGGGTGGTACGCGTCAACTACAATCCTCCTGCAGCCAGTGACTCTGTATGATGATAGGAGCTATTCCTGTGTCGTCTGTGTGAGGCGGACTGCTCAGGTCTGCCGCTGTGCTCAGTGTGAGGAATGTGGGTGGAGGAGCAGCAGCCGTTTTCCCTCCACCTCATTAACATCTGCATAGCTGCAGTAGCCCTGTAGATGGTGCTGAAGGACTGCTTATGATTGTCGTGTATGACTGGTGACGGTCGTAGCCTTTTCTTAGAGCAGTATTTATATGAACTAAACTTAACTAAAAATGCTCAAGGCTGTCAGAATGAATGTTTTTACATGGTTTCAGGTTGGTTGGTGTTAAAGGTGTGGTTAATTCTGATTTATTACATAAAACTCTGCTCATTTCTGTAGGTTATTCTTGGTAACTATAACTGGTTGTCGTATGAGGAGGCATACCAGGCAGCAAAGTGTTTTGGCAGCGGTCTGGCTGCACTGGGTCAGAGACCTCAGTGCAACATCGCCATCTTCTGTGAAACCAGAGCCGAGTGGATCCTCGCAGCACAAGCTTGCTTTATGTATAATTTCCCACGTAAGTGAAAGAAAGACAGACGTAATCGTGAGTCATCAGTGATGAATCAACCCTACACCAACGAGCAAGTGCTCTGCATTGATTTATCTTGATTTAACTCCACAGTGGTGACCCTGTATTCCACTCTTGGACCCACGGCCATCGCCCACGGTCTGAACGAGACTGAGGTCACACACATCATCACGAGTAAAGACTTGCTTCAGGGCCGTCTCCAGGTACCCACTCTTCCTGGCATCACCTGTGTCCATAAATCGACGATGAGTAAAAGGGCTAAGCACTTTGGAGTCATTGATTTGTCCCTGAATTACAAGCTGTAACAATAAGGCTTGATTAAAAAGCTTATCTCGATTTGCGTAATTACTTTTTTCCACTCACACTCTCCTCCATCTTTCTCCCTCTCCCTCTCCTGTCTTCCCTCATCAGACCATACTGTGCGATGTACCCCGACTGCGCTATGTCATCGTGGTTGATAGTAGACCCACCAGCTGGCCAAACATCCCCCGAGGCATAGTGGTGCTCAACATGGATGCTGTGAAGGAGATGGGATCAAAGCCTCACAACAGTGAGTGTTTGTGCGATGTGATTAAAAAGGTTTCTAATTCTGTCAGGAAATGGATGTCCACTGATTGAGGCTAAGCTAACACCCTGATGTGTAATTATCATGATGGGATGTAATGTGTTGTGTGTGGCAGATTCAGCACAACAAATTCAACTTGGAAAACACCTGATGCTTCTGTGACTTTGGTCTGCTTTTCACCAGATGTTCTTTCCACATTTTGGTGCTAGATGAAGAATAACACAGGGAAGAGTTTAGAATAATTAGATTCTTGAATCCTAAATTTTTATTTTATTTCATTAGATAGATGTAAATGCATGGGAGGTGGCAATTTAAGCCACACATGCAAAAAGGCATCAGGGAAAAGAAACAACAGAGTTTCTAATACTTAATACATACTCATACCAAAATGTTCATTAAGGTGAGTAAAAACTGTAAATTGTTATAGAGGTGTGAAAAAAGTATTTATATAGCAATATATTGCAATACTTAGACCTTTGATAAAATATTGATATTTCAACTCTTGATATCGATATTCTTGTTAAAATAAAAACTCATGTTTTAGGTAAGTTCCTCCATTCCTCCATTGTGGTAGATGGTGCCAAAGAGCTACTCTTCTGTAATTTGCTCATATAACTGTATGATAAATATAATCTCAAAGTATATTGAAAATATTTTATTCCTAAACTCGATGATGTGGATTTGATGCTCTAAACATCAATGTTTTCTCTTGGGTCAGTTTGTTTTAAATCATTTTAAGTTTATTTTTTACAGTGTAGTACACTGATAAAATAATAATCACAGTCAGGTCTTGCATAGTATTAGATTTTTTATGGGTAACATTGGTTACACCAAGTGACATTTATCAGTTTCACCAACTGACCACCTCTTTTAACCAATAATTTTTTTGCAACATTAGTTTAATGTCACAGTAATTAAAGTGACAAACTTGATGCAGTTTATGTTTTCAAGTTAAGTGTATGTTTGAAACACTGCATCTGACTTTCTTTATTTCGATCACAGTGAAATAGAAAAGTTGTGTTCAATCAATAGTTAACTGGGTAGGATATCGGAATATATCACAATATCGTGATATCGTGGTATTATCGTATTGTGACCCAAGTATTGTGATGTGTATCGTATTGGTTCTTGCCAATAGTCACCCCTAGTAAACTATAAATCCAATTAAATGGAATCCTCTTCGATTTCCAGGTTTTACACTTTGTAAAATTAAAACTTCTGAAATAAGTCTTATACTGGAAAAGACAAACTTTTGCAGGTTTTGAAATTATATCAGAATTATTTTCACTTTGTCACGATTGAAGGTTTATTCTAAGACTCTGTTAGCAAAGTTTGCAGTCTGCCCTGTTGTTGCCTCTGCATTGCTTTGTGCATAACAACACAGTTAAAACCACATCAGGGCAAATGAAAAATAAATAATGGTCTTCAAACTGACCATAGACCTTTGGATTGGCAGAAAACCAGCTGACTGACTTTGTGATACAGTGGCTGGAGTTAAGATAAAGATTTCATAGCACAAGTTATGAAATTGTAAATGATTTTTGTTTGGTTTTAAGACTATTTTGCAAGTTACTGGCCAACTAGTGCCAAGTATAAGAGGCAATAACTAAATGTTGACATTGGTAAGACTTAAAGTTTAGTCAGCCAGACTTTTACAAAAGACAATATTCTCCATAAGGCAGAAGGTAGTTTTATTCTAAAAAGAGATCAAGAAATCCTCAACTAATCAAGCCTAAACTCAAACTTCTCAGTGTCCACACAGTGCAGTATACCCATGCAGATTAAATCTGCTATAGATGATTTTTTCCCTTACATTTCATTCTGCATGATTTTTCTGCCATGAGTATTTTAGCCCAGTCTTTAGCCAATTTTGTTTATTTTCATTTATTTTTGTACTTATTTCTTTTAAGTCATGTTTTTCTGTTTTTTTCTGAACTTCTCATTTTCAGTTCTCATCTGTAGTTCTTCTTTTTATTCTATTTTATTAATGCATTTTTGGTTTTTGATTGTTGTAAGCTTCTGTGACACATTTTCGCTCATTGGGGTTCAGTATCCTGATCATTTTAAAATGGTTTTATCTTAAATTTTTAAACAAGAGTTGGTAAACACTCCAGTGTATAATTATATTTATTAAACTGAGTGTGACTAGTGTGTTTACCAGTACACCATGTGTGTAATCTGACACTCAGATGCACAGGGTTAGCTGCTTCGTTCCTCGAGGACACAGTGCTGTCAAAAATACTGAGAACTCTTTTTTTGCAGCTCATCAACACTCTCTTATCAGTCACGATCCAACATTGTCCCGACACACACTCCTACTATGATACAAGCAATTGATAATTCATTTTGAGTTTGAGGTTTGTCTCGTTTTGTGTTTCTTAATTTCAAATCATTATGTACCAAATACAGAATATTTGATGTTGTACAGGCGGTTAAGGCATACATCTTGATCTTAAGTGACATTATATGTGCAGAAAAATATCTAGAACCAGAATAACCAACAAGTATAACTGAGAGCTGAAAAAGCCACCAGTAGCAGCTCCAAAAATATACAATCTTTTCGTTCATTGAGTTATTTGAAAAAAATAAATCATAACTTTTACCATGTTGTATTTATCGAGCAAACGTTAATGAGCGATCCACTTTCTCACGAACCATTTGCTCTTCTATCTCTGCAGTCACAGTCAGCCGCAAAAAGCCAGAGTCCTCGGACATTGCTGTCATCATGTACACCAGCGGCTCCACAGGCATCCCCAAGGGTGTCATGATCTCCCATGGCAACATCATTGCTGGAATCACAGGCATGGCTGAGAGGATCCCTAACCTCAAGTATGCCAATGTCAAATCTTCTCTGAAGCTTCCTGTCTTTGTCTGCTCTGCAGCTTACCAAGTCTGAAAGATGTTCTTCACATTCCCTCTCTGTATCATCGTGTATTTCTGCTCTCGCTGGAATTTCAACACAGTATCTTTGGATATTAATCTGCTGTTATTTCTGTATCCGCAGTGAAACAGACACCTATGTTGGCTACCTGCCACTGGCCCACGTCTTGGAGCTCAGCGCTGAGCTGGTATGCATCTCTCATGGCTGTCGCATCGGTTACTCCTCCCCACAGACTCTGGCTGACCAGGTGAGTGTATAAAAGCTCCAGCTTGTTTCTGTTACAGCCACTGATTCACTTAAGTCTCTCCAGCTGTTATGAAAAACATTGTCTAAGCATTTATCTATCCTAGAATTAATTTCAGGTTCTATGATCAGTTTTAAAGGTCTTCTTTGATTCAGTGACTGAAGAAAATTCATTTTGATGTTGCTTCCACAGTCGACCAAGATTAAGAAGGGCAGCAAAGGAGATACCAGCGTGCTGAAACCCACTCTAATGGCTGCTGTACCAGTAAGTCTTTAACCACCACACAAACCAGTCTGCCCTCATTTTTATGGCTTCTGCAAAGTGCTGCAGGATGTTGTGAAAAATGACTTTGCTGTTTTTTTTCTGCTTGGTATTAGAATAAAAAATACTTTCACTTTGTATTTTTGATCAAATATGTTGAATATTTAGCATTTACACGTGACTTTAAAGAGGGGGTATTCTGCTTGACCATATTTTAAACACGGTTATAAAGTAACTGGATGTTCACTGCTACTTATTCATATGTTGTAGAAATTAAAGAATCTCTCTGCAAACTGCTTTAAACACTTTTCAAACAACACAAGACCCTTAACGGAGCTCCAGAGGGCTGGCCAATCAGAGGGAAGGGGGTTTGGGGAACAGCTAAAACAGAGTATTTTAGGCTGAAATCAGATTTTTTTTAAACTACAGCCTTAGAAAACATAGGGTTTCTTTTGGACTGGAAATTGGGCAGCTACTTAGAGACAGAATCAGAATACTTTATTGATCCCTGAGGAGAAATTTCATTTCATGGTACCAGATGGACATTATAAATCCAAAAGAAAACACATTACCCCTCTTTAAGAATTTCTTACATTCAAGCTCCGTTTCCACCAAGTAGTTCGGTTCGTCTCGGCGCGGCATGCATTGAACGGTGTTTCCACTGACTAATCCTGGGACAGATCCACAAATAACAGAGACGAGCCGTCCCACTTTTTGGTACCCTTCCATAGGGGACTAAACTAACTAAACTGATCCAATCCCAAAAGATGGAGCTACAACCCTGTAGTTCATTGACCATATTTTAAACACGGTTATAAAGTAACTGGATGTTCACTGCTAGTTATTCATATGTTGTAGAAATTCAAGAATCTCTCTGCAAACTGCTTTAAACACTTTTCAAACAACACAAGACCCTTAACGGAGCTCCAGAGGGCTGGCCAATCAGAGGGAAGGGGATTTGGGGAACAGCTGAAACTCTTTAAGAATTTCTTACGTTCAAGCTCGGTTTCCACCAAGTAGTTCGGTTCGTCTCGGCGCGGCATGCATTGAACGGTGTTTCCACTGACTAATCCTGGGACAGATCCACAAATAACAGAGACGAGCCGTCCTACTTTTTGGTACCCTTCCATAGGGGACTAAACTAACTAAACTGATCCAATCCCAAAAGGTGGAGCTACAACGCTGTAGTTCATTGATTGGTCGAAAAAATCATCACTGACCTAGCAACAGCGGCTGTGTTTCTCCTAGCAGCACACAGACTTCTCTGAAACAAAGCTTGATTGTGCTTTGTAACAAAGAGCCACATGTCAATCACAGACGAATTGCTGTTTCTCATTGTTGCTCTTTGTTTACTGTGTCGCATTTTTCTTCTTCGTTGGAATTTTTAGCATGGTACACTGTGTCGCACTTCTATGGTGTCACACTTTTATGTAACTGATGTGGCTATCGACATCCGGCTTACACGACGCCTAGCACAAGGGAGCAAGGTTGGCTTTGGAAACGCAAACAGGACCAAACATAACCGAGCCAACCCGTACCAAACCATGCTGATCTAATCCACACTGCTTGGTGGAAACAAGGGTTAAGGTTCTCACCTTCTCTCTGTCAGGACCATTTATTTCAGCTTAGCCCACTGTGGTGTTGAACTTCCTGTGACTTGCATAACACTAATTGCACCAAAGGTGCCCCCTTGAAGGATGTAATGTGCTACTCCTTTGCTCCTCAATTATGTAGCTGCAGTTTTAACTGACTCTTGTGTCCAGGTGTTATAATTTGTCAAAGTAGAAGTGCTGTGTGAATGTTAACAGGCACACGACACATTGTCTTTTCTACCTTTCTTTTAGTTTTTTTTTTTTTTTGAAGCATCTAGCAGGTAAAAAGTTGTAACTTGAAGTGCTCCATGCACACATTATGGATTTGGTACTTTATTATAAAACATAAAGCCCCAGCTTCCCACAAGCATTTTTAGAATTATATTTGGCAAATAAAGTTGAAAAAATAAGAATAGATGACTGAAGATTCCTCCCTTGCCTTTTGTAGGAGATCATGGATCGAATCTACAAGAATGTGATGACCAGAGTGGAGGAGATGAGCCGCTTCCAGAAGACGCTCTTTGTCTTGGCGTACAACTACAAGATGGAGCAGATTTCTAAAGGCTACACCACACCCCTGTGTGACAGGTAACAGAAGGAAAGGAGCTTATGTAATGCACAGACTGGACTCATGTCAGCCTAAGCCCCCTCACTTTAGACATGCTTCCCTTGTGATGTTTCAGCAAACATTAATCTTTGGGAGAACATGGTTAAACTTAGGCTAAAAACACATTCTTGCTAAAGCAGAGTCCCTACAGAGGCTCAAGGAAATAATTCTCCAACATTTGTTAATCATTGCTTTGTATTGATTCTGACTGATGCTCTGAAGGTTTATGAGCTTGGTGTCTAAGCTGTTGTTTTCTGAGTTGTCCTGAACCTTCTCTTATCAACGTGTGTTGTTTTTTGGTGTTTCTCCTGCTTTGTCTCAGATTGGTGTTCAAACGGGTGCGTGCCCTCTTGGGAGGAAACACACGTGTGCTGCTTTCAGGGGGAGCTCCTCTATCAGCTGCCACGCAGCGCTTCATGAACATCTGCCTGTGCTGTCCTGTGGGGCAGGGCTACGGCCTGACAGAAACCTGTGGAGCAGGAACCATCAGTGAGGGTAAGGGAAAGGGTCTGATGATGGAAGAAAGACAGGAAGTAGTAGTTTTTGGCCCCATTTTGGAAAGCTAGGGCTAACTTTTTCTTTCTGCTGTTTTTTTTCCTCTCAGTTTGGGACTACAGCACAGGACGTGTTGGTGCCCCTCTGGTTTGCTCTGAAATCACACTGAAAGACTGGGAGGAGGGTGAGTCCAAGAACACCCTGATCCTTTAATGGGAACAGCAAGTGCATTGTGATTTTCTCTCTAACGGTTTGTTCTCCTGTAGGTGGTTACTTTAGCACAGACAAGCCAAATCCCCGTGGGGAAATTGTACTAGGTGGTCCCAATGTCACAATGGGATACTACAAAAACAAGGGCATGAATGGCAACGATTTCTTTGTGGATGAGAATGGCCAGCGATGGTTTTGCACCGGAGATATTGGAGAGCTCCACCCAGATGGATGCCTCAAGATCATCGGTGAGTAATCCACAGACCAGTGCACACGTGGTACAAGTGGAGATCACAAAAAGCTCACTCATTCTTTTCTCAGAGAGAGGAGCTGATAATTGTTAAAAAATAATGTTCAAGGGAAAATTTCTCATTCCACTTCTTTATAAAGTCTTTTAAAAGAAAAGGCTCTAAAAAACACCCAGGGCAGGGAAAGTGAAAAGAAGCTTCCTGAATAATGCTTCTACTTCACTTCTGAGCAAAGGAAACAAAGACAGTTTGTATTTTCGATTCTAATGAATTCATTTTACCCCGTTGGCATATATATATATATATATATATATATATATATATATATATATATATATATATATATATATATATATGTATATGTATATATATATATATATATATATATATATATATATATATTTTTTATATATATATATATATATTTATATATATATATATATATATATATATATATATATATATATATATATTTATATATATATATATATATATATATATATATATATATATATATATATATATATATAAAACGGACACATAAAATCTTTTTTTTCCTTACTTTTTGATAAATTTCTTGAGTTTAAGCATTTTTCAAAAACAAAAAATGATTATTGAAAGTTTCCTGGAAAGTGCAAAGATTCTCAGAACATGATTTTTTTGGGAAATGGTGTTTCTGCTGGGATTCTGATCTTTATTTTCTCTCCACAGACCGTAAGAAGGACTTGGTAAAACTGCAGGCGGGCGAGTATGTCTCTTTAGGAAAAGTGGAGGCTGTCCTGAAGAACTGCCCCCTCATAGACAACATCTGTGCCTATGCCAACAGGTAATAGTTTGCCCTCTGATGCTTTTTTTTTTTTACCATAATCTTTCTGCAGGCCAACCCAGCCACCAGCCAGTGTCTCATTTCCTTGATGGACTCAGCTCCTGAATAATTTTGTTTTTTTGCTTTTTTCAGTGACCAGTCATACGTGATCAGCTTTGTGGTGCCAAACCACAAACAGCTGATGGTTCTCGCTGAGCAGCTGCAGGTGAAAGGCACATGGGAGGAGATCTGCAACAGCCCCCTGGTTGAGAAAGAGGTCCTCCGCATCATTACTGAGGCTGCTGTGGGAGGTAGGCGCCCGAGTCTTTGTATTGATCAGAAATAAGTCCACGCTGAAGTAAAGTGTTCGTGAAGTATTGGAGATGTCTAACAAACACAGCTTTTGAATCTGACTTGTGACTCTTCTTTCTTTCAATCAGCAAAATTGGAGCGATTCGAAATCCCCAAAAAGATCCGCCTGAGCGCAGAGCCCTGGACGCCAGAGACCGGCCTGGTCACTGATGCTTTTAAACTAAAACGCAAGGAGCTCAAAACCCACTACCAGGAGGACATTGAGAGGATGTATGGAGGAAAATAACACAGATACACTCCAAACAATACAAAAACACACACATACACATGTACTACCAGAACTACTTGGAGGTGATACACACAAAAACACACACGCTTCATCACACACACATACAGAATCTCATGCACCTCCTCCTCCTTTTGCTTCCCTGCAACAAGATTTGATCAAAGGAGGTAAAAACTCTCATCTCTGTCAAGACCAAGAGGCAGAAGGTCGCACTTGAAAATCTGTACCATCTTCTTCTTTGATGGATGAAGCTCTTTGAGTTGCTCTGACAGCAAAGGCGGCACATGATGAAGGACGTCTTCAGGAAGTGAAACCAACGCCGGTGTATGAGGATCAGTGTCAGCGCGCTCCCCTTGTTGACTCTCCTCCCCTTTCCTCTTCAGCTCTCTCGAGCCTTCCACCAGCCCCACACAGTCCAGGGACAGGAAGTGCAGACCTATGGCAAAGGATGCTGGGTAACGAGCTCGACGGAGCATATCCCTGCTAGGCTTTTAGAAACATTCAGGTAGGAATCTATGCAGGGATCTGTATTTAACGTGTCTGCGTCTGTATGTTTTCTTCATGTGCGGCTTTGAAACCCATTTGCCTGTTTGTTTGTTTTTTAACTTGGGAGGAATTTGTGTTGCAAAGCCATTAGAGATTGAGCATGTAGACATATTTATAGTACTTTTTCATACTGTTTTATTTTATAGTTTCTCATCTTCCTTTTTTTTTATTGCCAACTTGTTTACGCTACCTGTATTTAAATGAGCTTTGTTTACGACTGATTTTTTAAAACTGTTTTTCTTCTCGTTTGCCTGTGTCCCTGCATCTGTACTTTTTTGATTGTGCGTGTGTGTGTGTGTGTGTGTATACTTACTTGACTAGACAGAGCATCAGTCCATTCTGTTCGTCAGGTGCAAACATCCATTGTTAAAGGCATTCACTTTGGAGTTTGTCCTCCCTGCACTTTGCCCCCTCAAGCCTGGTTTACTCTGTATCTTAGGGGACGTTTACACGACAACAGTTTTAGGGTATAACGCAAAAGTTTTGTTACGTGTTGGCCTCGTGTTTACACGGAAATGGAGTTTTAGCTGACCGAAAATGCAAACTTTTGAAAACGGCCTCCAGAGAGGAATTATTCTGAAATGCTGCCGACAGCTTGTGCTGCTGAATCTGCTGACTCTCTTTCAACAAAATATGGATCTGTTGCTCCACTTAGCATTCACCGAATTCACCAGATGATCTGCCCAACTCTACTTCGGTGGAGATCTCCCAAAAGCAGCTTCTGGACATAACAGTTATAGCGCCACCTACAAGCCTGGCATGCTTACTACAGCATTTTCAGTCCCTCAGCGTTTCCGTGTAAACACAGATTTTTTTTCCACTGCGTTTTTGCGTTTTTAGATGAAACCTTGTCGTGGAAACGGGGCCTTAGCAGCTTCCTGAATGCCCCCCAACCAATGACCAAGTGTAGCCCTGCCACATCATCTGCCACACCCAGCCGTGATCAATGCACCACAAGGATGTCTCCAAGGGAAGTTAGCCTACTGTAGAAGACCAGTTAGCCTCTTCAGCCAATTTTTTTGTGGAGCTGTATATTTTATCCTCTTGGCTCTAGGTCTTAGCTTAATGTTACTTTTAACTTTTTTTATACTTATTACTATTAATGAATGTGCAATATTTATACAAAACTTTAAACTTAACTACATAGGAAGGAAAAATACAAATGCACAGCAGCCCCTCCATAGAGTATGAATGTGTAGGCTTGTAATGTTTCAGTGCATATTGGACGACCGGTAGGAGTAGAAGCGTAGGAATCACAAAAAGGACGGTAGAGAGACACTGATAACTAAGTCGTGCTGTAGCCCATTTCCATGTACTGTGCGAAACCATGTAAAGACTGTAAAGTGAAAATTTAATTCCTGGCATTGTAGAAACTGCATGAGAAGTGTGCAAACGTACCAAAGCAGAAGCTTGAATATATATTTGAAAGAGAAATGAGAAAAGTTGCACTCCAGTCAAACAACTGAAGAAACTCCATATTTAATTGTGAGTGTACAGCATTAACTCAGATAACACTCCTGTTTCTTTATTTCAACTGCTTTATGTGTATGATACTGTATGTGCTGTGTATATAAAAGGGTTTTACAGCTCTTGGAGGTTTATTCAGACTCCAGCGCTTCATTTTTGGCCATAGGAAGTCAGATTCATGTTCATATTATTTGGTGGCTTAAATACTCGGGTGTCTTTGCTTCACTTTCATTTATTGAGTTTTTCGCAGAAAATTGTAAAGTATTTTGTCAGAGGTCTTTTCCAAGGGCCATGTCAGTCCCTCAGCCGCCGCCTTGATAAGCAGATCCTGCTTTGCACTCTCTGAAAACATTTAGCACCAAGGTACAGTCAGGAACTCTAACTACCAGCTCAACGCAGACAGGCTCTCCTGCAGCTCGTAAAAGTTTGCTCTCACCAGGCGGGAACACATTCCTCTCTTCTTGTTTTATATACTGTAACATTTCTCACCTGACATTTCTGAGCAGGATTCGGTAGCTTTGTGTGCTGTTTGCTGCTTCTCCTCTGCCCGTCTACAGGCAGCTAGTTGCCTTCCGACACACATGAGCTGTCTTCAGGGGTCTTAAGAATGTGAAGCACTCCCTGCGTTTTTGTTTATAGCACTCATGCTACATGCTTATGTACATCCAATGGTGAGGCAAAGACAGCGTTGTGGTGTGAGGATGAATTTCACCACTTCTGTTGTTTTCTCTTGCTTTGTAAATAGTTTTAGATGAGAGGGGATTAATGATCAAATTCATTTAAACTACCAATAATTGTACAGGTGTAAAGTCTCCTGTTAACATATTTAATAATCTTTGTTACTGACCAATTATCATTATTTTGTTTTGTTTTGTTTTGTTTTGATTTTTTTTTTCGGGTGGAGGGGGTTTGTGGTTGATCAGCCCCTTGAAGCCGGGCTATTGCAAGTGTCTCCTTCCTTATTTATTTGTGATTTGGCCTTGAAAATTATGTAATGAAATAAAGAGGTTTGTCTTGTTATTACTGCTGCTGTTTGTTTTTGTTTCAAGATGTGCGCACATTTCTGTTTGAACACCTGGATGCAACCTGTGAGGCAATTCCTGTAACTGATCCCATCTTGATAGGGATCATGAAAACAGGGTTTCTATGGCAACAGAGGCCTTTCTGTGTGAGTGTGTGTGTATGTTCAGATGGCTGTGGCCTGTGAGAGTATGTGTGGTGAGTAGGCACAAACAGTTCAGTCCTGGGAGTCAACCTTCAATAAGGACAAGTACACAAAGGATTTATTTCCTTCTTCCCTCATGGTTAATGTGTTAAAGGAAGAAGCGTTTTATTGCTCTTCTGTTCACCTGCTGTACTGCTGCCATCTGAAAAAAAAAATACATTCATCATCTGAGCTGCAACTAATTGATTTTTAATCTTGACTCAGGGGCGGTTTCAGTATCAGAGATCTAGGCATGCTCCGTTCTAGAGAAATGGAAATGACTGAAGATCTCACATTAAAGGAATTTTCATGACTTGTTAGAAACACAACATTCATAGAGCACCCACAGCCTCCAACCGAAGCTACATGAACACACTCACTGGCCCAGCCACCACCTGTAGCATCACGTTTCTAAATGGGAGAGACTCGAGTCATACACCTAGCTTGGTATGTTAGCACAAGCTAATCATGGGTATTTAACACATACCTTGTTGGCAGGAAGCCAACTCACTTAGCTCTTTGCCCTGTCCTGCTCCAAGTGCCCAAAAGCAAGTGAAAGTCGAGCCAAGCTTCACCCTCCTTTTGGAAAAAGCTTTTTGCAGAGAAGCAAAGCATTTTGTTTCACTTTGGTTGTGATTTTTTTTTATCCATGCTACGTTCACTATCGTAGCTGGTCGGGATAGCATCTTCCACTCACTAATCAACATGCAAAGTCACTGGGCACGCTGTAATTGGCTGAGGTAACCACACTAACTTTATTTTATTTTATTATTATTATTATTATTATCTTATTTTATTTTTTTCAGATTTTGCACTATAAAAGATACATAAGATCAAACTGGAAATATCAAGAGAAAACAAAAAAAATGTGTCAGGAGAGGTCAAGAAGCTATTAGGCTTATGCAAAGGACCTCACCTTTCTATAAGAAAAAGGGAGCAGTCAAGATATTAGTAAGAACACAGAGTAATACATGCATACATGTGTTCAACCATATGTGAAGAAACAAAAAGAAAGAAATAATACTGAACAATAAAACAAACATAAAAGAGCAAAGAAACACCAAAAATATAGAGACCATAAAAGAGATGACAAAATAAGAATAATATTTTTAAAACATAGGGGAAAAAATGAAAACAAAAAACCAAAGTAAGACTAAGCTCCGTGAATTAAATGTGAAGACAGTTTCCTTTTAAAAACATGTAGTGATGATGAGCTCTCAGCTACATGTCTTTTATCATTCCACATTTTTACACCATGATACCTGATGGAGAACTTACTGTGTTTAGTTTTATAAAAGGGAAGGTGAAGATGACCAACCTGTCTGGTATTAAATGAGTGAATCTGTGAATTTAATTTGAAGAAATTTCTAAATGATGCCCAGAAACGTCTCAATACAACCAAAACATTGATATACAGGCAGAGGAGGGTGTTGAGACTGACACAGACACTGACACACATAAATGGAGGCAATTAAGTAGGATCATTCCTTTGAAAGTTGCCAGTCTATTGTGTAGGAAATTTCAGCAGACTGTACCTTTAATGCAACATTTATTTTCTTGTATATGGCATTTCTATTCACAACAATAATACTTAATAATGTAACATAAAATATTTCAGAAAATGAAAAGTGGATTATGTGGTTGCAATAAACTCTATTATTATGGGTATGATCATTATTTACAGGTGAGGTTTAGGATAACCCACAATGAGGCGAGGCAAGGCAAGGCAAGTTTATTTATATAGCACATTTCAGCAGGGCAATTCAAAGTGCTTTACAGGCAGAACAAATTAAAGAAAACATTTAAAATTCAATTAAAAAGGAGATTAATTAAAAAGATACAATAAAACAAAACAACAAAAACAAACAAACAAAAGATTAAAATAGATTTTAAAACAGGTTGTAAGATAAAATTGCAGTGCAGATTAAAGACAATGAGTTCAAAAGCTATTAAAATTTGTCATTTTGGTAAAGTAATTAACTATATAAAAAAAACTGTAATTTTCTTAAACACAAGTAATAATTTTTTAAACATATTAATTATGTGAGTCCTATTTCACTTGAAATGTATCAAAATTATCTTGCCATTTGTGTTATTTAGATCTCCTCCTTTGCTCCTCTCAGTCATGACAAGTCATTTAATATTGAGCTTCATATAAGAGCAAGCAAACTTATGGCAGGGAGCCTCGCCAGTTTGAGACTTCCACTGCCTCCCTGTGTTCATCTGTTTACTGAAAAATGTCATGACATCTACATCTAAATTTTCTGTAAAGCTCCACATCGTAACACTTTTCAAAAGGATTAGTTTGATCCCTAAATATCAGTTCATTTTGCATATTTCTTCTTTAACGTTATCACTCTGTAATGCTCTGTTGGGGTGTTAACCTGGCGTATGTATACCACTAACTGATTTTTTTTTAACAATATAGTACATCCAGTCTGTTTTCATCGCTAATTGCTGGACGTACATACAAGCCCTCATTATCAATTCCATGCTACGTCTCCCGTCCACAGACGGCGCCAAAATGAATGTTGAATGTCTTGTATTGACACAATTTGGCAAGTTTTTTTTTTTTTAAGCATATTCAGTTTTTTTGCAACCCTAAGTCTTCCCAGTAGTCACACTTGCAATACAGCTCTCAATTGCAAAAAATGAATATAAAAATAAATAAATAAATGAATAAGTAAATATTGAACTTCAACATTGTATAAAAATTGTTTTGTTTGACCTTCAGAAACTCCACTCAATGACTCTGATAACAAAAGAATCTGAATTATATTGTTTGAGCAAAGTCATTCCAGTGCGTCACAAAAGTTTTGAACAGCTCATACTGCAGGTTTTGTCCAAACAAACAAAAAAACAAGACTGGCTTAACTCGTCTGGTTACATAACCCTTATTTTCCTATTGAATAACGTGATTTTAAGATGTACTGTTTTAAAGATTTAAAAGAATCAGACTGCTTGTTACAATAAGTGCCTGCTCACTGAGCCATGTGGGCAGCGCAAAGACCAGGATGCATTGCTTCAGCCGGTCATTAACTGCCTGTCGTCTAAAAACTTGCTTCAGTCAATACTGCTTCATGTCTGAGTCAGACAAAACAGTATCAGCATTTTTCATCCATCACAAAGTCTGGATTAGTTTTCTGGGTGGTTAGACTTCACACAGACAGAGACATCAGTGACATCTGCAGGTGTTTTTTCTAAACTGACACAGAGTTTAAAACAGGAAGGAAATTAATTTATCTTTGCAACTTTGAAAAATTTGAGTCAGTTCCGATAACACCCATGGAAAAAAATTAATGTTTTCTGTTATGATTTAATGACCTGCTAATGGTTTTATTCAACTCTGATTTAATTAGCCTGCAGTTAAAATCTGCTCCGACAGCTTCATGGTGACTCACACGGGTTAGATAAAAATATTAATCCAATTTAATTTCAATATGAGACACAGGGGGTCTTTGTGCTGAGTCTTAAATGAATTTGAGAAGAAAAACCTGTCTAACATTTTCTTCTCTGACTACAACACATCTTTCACAGTCTGTTAAAGCAGTCTGAGAGGATGTGTGTGGTTAAATCCCACATTGTGCATCTGTCTGTGCTGGTTTTGCATTTCATTTCCAATAAAAACAACAGCAACTAGACCACAGAGAGACAAACACTTCATCTAACCTCTCCCCTCCTCTCCTCCCTTCTCTATTCCCTCCATCCAACCCTATGGGACCGGGGAGTGCGTCAGAGGCATAATGCTGCCTTCATTAGCCCACTGATTCTGACGCACACACACATATACACACACACAAAGCACTGAGCTGCAGGAAACTGTGGAGGACATTGTTCCTGTTGTATGATCTGTGTGTTGTGCTCTTCTTTTGCTTGTCATCTTTTTTGCTCTTTGACACTTTTTTCCCAACTTTTTTGTTTCTCCCACTCCCCCAGTAGCTCCGTCTTCCTTTCTATTTATGACTCAGAAGTGCGCAAAAAAAAAAAAAAGGGAAAAACTTTTATCCGTAGATATATGTGCTCTCTGCGCACACTCCGCTGTGAGCCAATAAGCCATCCTGGAGTTTACCCAAGGATGAGCGGAGGTGAACTGGAGCTGCCTCATAACTCTGAAGAGGTGGGTGGGAAACAGAGAGACAGGCAGAGAGGGGGAAAAAAAAGCGGAGATTACATGCGAGGCAGAAAGATGGTGGCACAGCAAGGACTGGAGGTGAGATATGACACTGAGTTGTTGACATTCCACACAAGACACACAGAGATGGTGTGGGTTGAGATTATATATGCTGGATTTCGAGCTGAGGGAAAACTTTTAAAAGCCTGTCTATGAAAAAAGTCCAGGTGGGGTCTCCAACCATCACAGTGCAATAACACTATGGTGACACTGAGCAAATAATGATGCAGTAACAAATGTGTTTTACTTCCAACTAATTGGAGAGAACGGGGTTGGTTGTAACACTCATTATATCTTGCCACCAGAGGGCGCTGCCCCTCAAAACAGTTTGGAAATTTACAAAATTGGGATCAGAGCTCACTAAATCCCTATTTCCACCAAGCAGTTCAGTTAAGTTCATCTCCATACTGCATGCATTTTGTGGCGTTTCTAGTGACTAATCCTGGGACAGGTCCCCAAATTTCAGAAAGGAACCATCCCACTTTTTGGGACCCCTCTTTTGGGGTGCCAGATATACTGCTCCTACCTCAGAAGGTGGAGCCAGAAACACTGCAGGCTATTCATTGGTCAAAAGAATCGCCATTTACCGTGCGACAGCTACTGCTGAATTTCTCCTCATGGCACACAGACTTCTCTGAAACAAAGCTTGATTGCGCTTTGTAACAAAGAGCCACATGCCAATCACAAAGAAGATGAATTGCAGGACGTCTTCCACTGTGTCGCATTTTTCTTCTTTGTTGGATTTATTACACTGTTTTGCACTGTTATGGCGTCACGCTTTTATGTAACTGACATGGCTATCGGCATCTGGCTTACACAGAGCCTACCAAGAGGAGGCACAGTTGGCTGTGAAAACAGCTGGCTTCAACGATCCAACCCTAACTAAAGCCACATTTCCACCAAGCAGTTTGGTTTGGTTCAGTACGGTTTGGTACGTTTAAGCCTGATCCAGTTGGAGTTTCCACAGCAAACTGTGCCCTCTTGTGGTAGGCGGCGTGTAAGCCAGATGCCACATCTGTTTAATAATAGCATGACGCCGTAGCAGCGCAACACCGTGTACCCTGCTAATAAATCCAACCAAGAAGAAAGATGCGACACAGTAAACAAAGAGCATAGATGGAATACATGCAGCATTTCGTCGTCTCTGTGATTGGCATGTAGCTCTTCGATACAAAGTGCAATTAAGCTTTGTTTCTGAGAAGACTGTGTGCCGCTGTTGCACAGTAAGTGATGATTCTACCGACCAATCAACAGTCTGCAGTGTTGTAGCTCCACCTTACGAAAGCAGATCGGTTCAGAATGGCACCCATACGAAAGGGTCCCAAAAAGTGGGACGGCTTGTCTCGGTTATTTGGGGAACCGTCCCGGGATAAGTCAGAGGAAACGCCACAAAGTTCGCGTTGTACCGAAACAAACCGAACCGGTCTGCTTGGTGGAAACAGGGCTCTACACTCATGCATGCAGTCAGTAATCCTTTCATATTCTGAAAAATAGCAATAACCCGGTTGTGCAAGGGCCATGTAAACACCAATAACCATTCTGAAAAAAAACAGAATATGCTCATATTCTGGGTTTGAAACCTGATAAACACCCCCAGAGTACTCTTTTTCTAACCGGAGTATTTGGTCATGTATATGCCTATCAGGATTTCCCCATCCAAAGGAGTATTAATCTTGATCTTTTAAGTACAGGAAGTCCGCCGTGCTGCTGCTGTTGTTGCTATGGATACTGCAAGACAGAGCGGAGATTACGCGTATCACGTTTCACTTGCGTGCATCAAGATGTTGCCCGTGCATCGCCGATTTGATCGGGAAACCATGTAAACAGGAAAAACTCTGTTTGCTCACAAATGGAAACAGATTATTCTGAATGATTCAGAAACCAGAATATTGACCTTAACCTGACTTTTGACTGCATGTTAATGTAGCCACTGTCTTTTCTGAGGAAAGCCAGCTGAACTTGAGGTGACCTTTTTGCATTTTTCGTGTCAAATTTTGAATATTGAGCTCCTGTTATATTTTTCTTTTAAGCTTTTGCACAGTGGGTTTGAAACAGTTGACACTGTGGCAAAACTACAGCTTCTCAGACTGGTCATCAGAGCTTGAAGAGGGGCAGTTTAAATACACTTGTACTCTCCTGTCTTGTACAAACTACAGTTAACATCTATTCTCTTCTATTCTATGTTAAAGTTTCCTCAAGTCTTTTTTTATTATTTATTTTGTGAGCTAATTTCTGAACCCATGCATGGCAAATTATAATTCTGTAATCAAGTGAGGTTAGTTTTTCAGTGAAATCAATATATAAAGACTTCAGGAAAAAAACAATTACAAGAGCTAAGATGTTGTAAAAAGGGAGAAACATGAGGCTTTGCCTTTTGATGTGTGAGCTAGCAGCACCAGAACAAGCTGGTGCAGAATATGTTTCTTCTCATTGCATGTTGCAAGACAGAAACAGAGTTTAGTCTGACTTTGAAGCTCCTCGGGGGGCGTTTGAGGAGAAAGTAGGCTGCATTTCTTTCACACTAATTGGACAGTTTGTGAATACGGTTGTGATTTTTTAACAGGTTCTAATATTTTGCACACCTGCTGTTTTTGTTTTGAGTGGGTTGAAGTCAAGCTGACCTTTGGCTCCACGGGCTGCACCATGCCAGGCCAGGTACAGGTCAGGGTGGTGATGTGAGGGACAGAAGGTGGAGGAGGGGAGGAAGTGTGAGGTTTGGGTATGAGAGACACACACACACACACACACTTAAAAGAGAGGAGGAGAGGAAGGGGGAGGTGGGGTTGGGGAGATGGAGAGAGGGAGAGGCAACTGATACGTCTCGGCGATGACTCACCGATGCCGGGTATTTATAGCATCAGTAGGGAGGGAGTGGAGGAGAGGAGTGGAGGAGTGGAGGGGGCAAACGGTTTGGGAGGCAGCCAGATCAGCATCATCGCACCGCCCAGAAGGGAGTGGTGGAGAGACGGAGGGAGAAACTGCAGTGATAGAGCAACAGAAAGAGAGGAAAGGATGGTGGGAGGAGGGATGGAGGAGAGTAGGAAGTTGGAAATAACAAGCAAAGTGGAGAAGACGAAGACAGAGAGGGGAGGGCTGGATGAATGAGAATGAATAACAATGGAAAGATGGGAGGATGAAGTGTGAAGAAGAGAGGGGAGATAAAAATAGGACATTATTCACTTGAGGAAGAGCATATTTAAACATCTTTAACACAACCTTGTGCAGCTGCTTGCTAACATGGAGAAAACGTGAACATATTGAAAAATCACCATGTTTAATTAATCTTTTGTATCTCTGTGTTTGTAGTGACTCACATTTGCAAAACACTTTTCACTGGTCAAATGGAGTCATGCAGAGGAGGACAAGGAGAGATGGCAGACTCTGATGAATATAAAAATCACTGTGGTTGCCTGGACACTGTACATCTCAAATAATGGACTCACATGGAGCTGTGACATGGACAACCAATTAGGAAGAAAAAAGGACAAAATTCAGATTAGTGGGAGGAAAAGAAAACACGGACCTTAGTGATTACAATACATTAATGTAGTCATTGTAATTTGTTTCACGTTTTAGATGTTAATAAGTATCCAGAGGCTGTTAACATGAATGTGAATTGAGTTGTAATTTAATGTATTACGAATTAATCTCCCTGTGTCGACAAACTGTCATTTCACACTTCAGCTGCTTTCAGTTTCTAAATCGGTTTGCTTCATTGACAGGATTTCTTCATCAAAAAACACATCCTGTCTCAGTCGGCCGTGACGTCAGCCAGTGCGTCAGGCCGCATCCCTCACCGCAGACACTAACATAATCTCCGCACGTGGGTTTTAACACACGCGCGCGCGCGCAACACACAACGCGGAGGTGAAGGGGATCGGCACAAAGACGGTGAGTTGAAAAGGGATGAGTCAGAACAACCAAGGTGAACACTCGCAGTCATTAAAATGTACAGGGTCTAAAACAAGGGGTGGAGGGGATTAATAATGAGTGGATTAATAATGAGTGGGGAGTGCAGAGAGGAGGTCAGGGTTGGTGGAGAGCAGGGACGGGAAGGAGGGGAAATGGAAAAGAAGTTTGGGAAAGGCAGAAAACGGTGCTTCAAATTGGGGTACGGCCCTCAGAGGGAGGAGAATCAGGGTTTTGTTAAGCTGGAGGGAAAGTGTGACAGAAGCTACACAAATGTAAAAAAGGTGTTCTTCCAGATGAACTGCAAAGAAATGAGCTGTGGTGCTAATGAGGCTCTCCCTATATATCTATATATAGAGACTCATACAAGAATAATAAATCTCAGTTATCAGTCATTATCCCCTAATAGTCAGCCACCATCTGTCTGTATTTTTCATTCTGCTATCTTTGAAGGAATCCTTGGCGTTCAACTTTGGACAGTGGGTGTGAAGTTTCCTGGCCACTAACAAGCAAACAAGGTTTTAGTCAAACTGTAGTGATACGGTGCCAAAGTGTGAGCGTGAATCCATGAGGAGGGATGACAAATCCCCCTTTTCTTGCTTCCAAGCCACAAACCATAACTCACAAGTTGTACAATCAACATGTTTGATGAATGACTGCTCTAGGATCACTTGTTGTGTTTATTCTATGATCAAATCAACTGTGTGAGCTAGGAAAAGCTTAAAGTGTGTTCAAAATGTTAAAAAATTAGAATTGTGTGTTTTTAATGGTCCCATAATATACAAAAATCACTTTATTAAGTCTTTAAGTGAAATTTGTGGGTCTTTGGCTTTCCTCCCAGCCCACAAAATGTGATATTTAATGACAAACCTGTACTTAGTAGAGCTTGTGAATGTAAAATCCTGACCTAAAACGAGCTGTTTATATTTTGATGATTTGCCGACGAGAGCGATTCCCTTTTGTGACCAATCGGGAGCAAGTCTGACCTGATTGGTCCACCGAAGCAGATACCCCCGAACCCAGCAGCGGGAGAGAGAATGCCAAAGTTGAAGAGCCATCACTGCTCTGTTTTTGGCTGTAAACAGCCACATAGTTCCATGCACAAGCTTCCCAACTCGGAAGAAGACAAGACTGAGTGGCTAGAGTTCGTTTATCAAGGAAATGTTCCAGCTACACTCAGTAAAACTGTGCATGTGTGTGCTAGTCACTTCACGGCCGACTGTTTTTCCAACTTTGGACAGTACATCAGAGGGCTAGAGAATAGACTGGTCCTGAATTCAGGCACATTACCAACCATCCACCAACAAACCTGGGACCCTGGAAATGTGAGTATTTTAAATGCTGTGTGCTGTGGAGCAGATGTAAGAGCTTTTCCTCAGTATCCCTCCTGTCTCTGTGTTAGCTCCAGGATGCTAACTTTAGCTACGGTTAGATTGTTGTTTTAGCCTGTAAAGTTACGAAAAACGAGCTTCGCTGTTTTCTAAACATTGTGCACTCGGGGCTCGTGGTGCCACTCTCATCGACGTGGAAGAGCAGGGCGGTATCAGCGGTGGTTCATTTACATATGAAGGCCACGCCCACTAAATCAGAGCGTTCTGAACAGAGGGGCTATGAGAGCCTGGAAACATGTTACTACCATTTCATGAAGACATCAATGATCCATATTAAACTGCAGAAAAGGAGCAGAATATGGGACCTTTAGATGAAACCTTGAGTTAAAGAGGTGTTTTTAAATCTAGTGATGCGTCATTCACCTGTATTCAGCTGTGCTGCGTGTTAGATTGGAGGATGATCACAACTCATGTCTCTTCACGTAGCTGTATTTGTTCACATCGCCGACAGGATTGGTTATTCAAAGTATTTCCAAAAGATGTGATACCCTGAGAAATTTGATGTGTCAAAGGGAAAGCCAAGAGAGCCTGTGAAAAGTAGCAAACTCGCTCCTCACAGATTGTGTTCAACACTAACAGTCAGGCCTGCTGTCTGCCCTGTAAGGACAAACCAACAGGAACCCTAACTATTGGACACGCTGTCTGCACTGAATGTGCTTGTTGGAAACACTCAGTAACTTTACAAGCCCTGAAAAAAAGTTCTAACAGAGATGTATGCTACTTGATGCTAGCATTGATACCAGAATTTCACTTGAGAAAAATCCAGAAGCATAGATTTCTTGGAAAGGCTGGTGAGCAAAGTACACCTCAGAATATAATCAGAAACACAAAACTTCAAGTTCAGGGTGTTAGACTAGATGAAGTAGCATATCATAAGCTACTACCGCTCTTTCATCATGATGACACTGAAAGCAAAACCTTAATGTTCAGATGTTTTAAGGGACTGTGATGACTCTCCTAGCGATCTTGAAAAAGTCTCATCTCTAAAAATATGCCTGATTATTAATCTGAAAAAGGTTATTTCTAAATAATAGCTCTCAGCTTCCGAAGCATGTTGGACTGGACTGTATTTTCTTGCAGCACGTCAAAGTCCCTGTAAAGGTTTTTCTCTTCTGGACACAATTTCTTGGATTAATGCTGTAGTTTGGATGGAAACTGGAGCTGGCTGAAAGAAAAAGGAAAGAAGAGCAGAAGAAAGATTCACAGGAGAGTGGTAGAGCACAGGCTAAAACATGGGTCAAACTGTTTGTGATAATGTTCATTCCAACCCACAGTCAGCAGTTATTCTGCAGTGGTCTGTTCAAATTTGAGAGTCTATCAATAAATGAAGAGTGAGGTTACATTAGTTCTGCTTTGCTCTGTCAAATACGCATCTCAGTGCACCGGGCTGTCAGCAGTGATAAATATAGCCAGCTAGTAAACAATGCTGCAAACTGAGTTTACAAAATTTGCTTGTTGTCACGTTTCAAAGAGCAGCACTAAGCAAATATTAATAAATACATTACCTTGTTGTGTTTTTTCCAGTAAAAGCAGAAGCAAGAAAAGCAGAATTAAAAAGATCTGATCTCCATTCACTTTTCAAAACAAACATGCCTCTTGATGGAGCAAGTGCTCATGGAAAGTGGAGTCGTTATCGCTGGCGCTACCACTGGTTTATCCAGGAAATCCTCACAGCCTCTTTAAGCACTTATGGGAATTGACTGCTAGTCAAGTCAGGCCAATCTTCATGTATCTATTTGATGAACTGGATTCACTTTTAGCCCTAGATGTGGCTGCTTTTAGCTTTCTATACCTGCTGATTAGCTCAGCTAATTCCAAAGGCTATATATGGGGAAATGGTTCATGTAGCTGCATTTGCAATCACACTAAATTTACCAATTAACTAAAACAATTTGGTGGGTGTAGTTCTAGTTCTTCTAGTAATGGTCAAGTTTAATATGATTACCACAGAAGAAGTGGGCTCCAATAAGCAAGGACTTGGTGCTTGATACATCTTTTCACTGTGCCAGTCTCCTTTTCAACTCAGTACCTGCTGTTTCTCAAGTGTTTGCTTGAGGCTGGCTCTGGAAGTACTGGAAGTCACCAAGTCACCACCAAGTCAAGAAAGGTCAATTTTAAAGCAGGAATAAACCTATTTACAGCCTGGTACAAAAAACATCTCCTGTCTGAATTGTTTATTTCACCATTGGCACACACTGTATTGGGGGTGAATTTTTTTCTAACTCGGCAGTTTAGCGGATATTAAGGTAGCAAGTTCACACAAACAGAGGCACAGCTCAACTCACGTGACTGATGGCACTGTTAGCTGTCAGTTTGGAGACTCAAAGCCCGTCCAACTTCTAATATGAGTGGACCAGCCAATTTTCTCTAAGAATGTGTTCCAGAAACAGGCAAGTGATATCAAAGGGGCTACATTCATTGATTATAAAGTCTATGATTGGCACTTAGCTTAGCCTAGCATATAAGTGGGAAACAAAAGGAAAAAGGTCAACACACCACATCTAAAAATGTACACACTGAACCAACACCTCTAAAATTATTGTTACCTCATCTTCATCATCGGTCACTTCTTTTAAATCATGAATAGCGTCAGGGTGGGTTTTGGAGGTGTTAAAAGGCTACTGTAGCTGGGTTTTTCAGAAAAAGACTGGCTAGCCTTTACCTCTTGGTTTCTACTTTATGCTAAGCTTTGCTAACTAGCTAAATGGAAACTAAATCTGTGGCCTGATTTGATTTTTAAAAAAAAACACTTTTAATAAGACTTTCTTCTACTACTGGCATTTTTTTTTGTTCTGAGAAGTTCAACATTTAAGACACATATGTTAATTTTTCTGTTGGCCAGTCAGCTTAGCCTAGTACAAAAGTAGGAAACAAAAAGAAGCTGCCAACGTAGGTGGTTTAAGAAATACGACAATCAACCAACACCTCAAAACTTCATACATCATATTTTGGTTGCATCTTTGAAACCATAAAGAACATAGGACAGAGTTTTGGAGTTGTTGGCAGGCCACAGTTGGTGGATTTTTATTAAAGCCTGGCTAGCTGTTCATTTCTGCTGTCTTTACCCTTGGCTAATCTAACTGGGTGACTGGTAAATTAATACATGAGTGTCTCAAATGTCAGACAGCGCAGAGTGAAAACATGGCCATCATTAGCAGACAGACTCATTAATGCAGAGAAATGAAGCCTACTCCCACGGGTGTTCAGCTTCATTCCTCAGTGAACCATTTTATGCCCTTTTTCAAAAGACTCCTCTTTTCTCCTGTCTATCCTCTTCTTTACTTCTCCTGTCTCCTCACTACATTGCCAAAGCCAGCACACTTATGTCTGTACCGCTCCTCTATCCTAATGACCCAGACAACACATTGTAGCCCTTATCAACCCTCAGCCTCTGTTCCTGGCTGAAAGCACCTGAAGACAAGGACCATTCTTTAACGGCGGTAATTGGCACAAGGGGGAAGATGAGCCTGAAGGGTACAACAGAGCAGAGAGAGTCATTAATGCATGTCACTAGGCAAATGACGATGTTATGAAAGGATACCAACCTGTGGAAGAAGATGAAGGTGGAAACAGATGAAAGGGTTGAGGGGCTGCGTCACCATGGAGACGTTGGCTGAGAAGAAGGCGAGCCATGACAACAGGCGTGCCGTTCTCCCACCGCCTCATGATGGGGGTGACTAGGTGAGGGGGTGGAGAATGGAAACAAAGGGACAACAACACCTGTGGATGCATCTTCATTCCTCCGCAGTGATCGAATTGTATTATTAGTTTTTAATAAGAATGTTATGATGTTTGACAAAAGAATCCAAGGCTGCAGCGATGAAGTGTTTTGCAGCTCTCCAGCCCTGACTCCTGATTGAGTCATGGATCCTTGAGCTGCTGATGTATAAAGCCTTCAATTTGAACAAACACAAAGGATCAAAAGCAGCCCAGAGATGCAGCCCTGAAAGTGTGTATGTGGTTGAATGTGAACATATGGACGTGTGCCATGGTGACGCACATGAGCTCGTATCAGTCTCTCCCTGCTGCTTTGATTGACATGTGGATAAACAGTGGAACGGTCTCAACTGACTGCTGAGGGTTTAGAGACTGGAGGAGGATGAAGTAGCTGATTGTTTTGTTGTGGAGGCAAATTATGCAAATGTGCAGTGAATGAGAGTAAGATTAAATTTGACATGCAAATTTAGACTTGGCTGAAAATATCAATATCAAAATGCCCAATTCAGAAAATTGCACCATGGTAAGAGGAAAAACCATGAGGAGATTGGACTTCTAATTTCGTTTTTTTTTTTTTCATAATAAGACTTTCACCTGTTAAAAACCCCTCATTCCATGTAAATCTTTGATATAAAAATAAATCCCTCCCATGATGTGTGTCCCTATAGAGAAATTAAGTATTTACTCTAAAATGATTTATGTACAAAGCTATGTGTTCACTTTTAAATGAGTGTTGAATGAGCATGAATGTTGCTTCTGGTACACATGGAGTCAGCCTCCAGTGGATACTCGAGGAACTGCAGCTTTTTTAACACTTCCCCATCTGTATTTTTTTTTTAAACAATTAATTTTTCTGCAACAGGAGATTTCTGCTTGTGGAAACTGTTGTGGGCAGATTCCCTTCATCTGAAAAAATCTGATTGGCCACCTGAAGTGTCACTTCAAACCTTAAAACTATAGTTAAGTGGGTGGGGCTTAAGAATCCACTGTAATAATGTGGTATTGTATTTCAATATGCTGCTGTACTGTAGATTTCTCTGGTTCGTCAATATGGTAAAATCATATATATAAATACACACACTCACACACACGCACACATTGGGGAAAATAAGTATTAAAGGTGTCAACTTTTTTCCTCATTGCATTTATTTCCAAAGCTGCAATTCAAACAAAATTTCTACCAGACATTGGTATTAATTTAAATAATCCACACATGAAAAGAAATCATGACATCCAAGTCCATAAATAAAGATTTTGTATGGAATTAATACCAATGTCAGGTAGAATTTTTGTTTGAATTGCTTTTTTGGAAGTAAATGCAATGAGAAAAAAGTTGAAGCGTTCAATATTAATAATAATAATAATTAGAATTATAATGTGTGTGTGTGTGTGTATATATATATATATATATATATATATATATATATATATATATATATATATATATATATATATATATATATATATATATATATATATATATATATATATATATATATAAATATATATATAATCATTATTGTTATTATTTTTAGTATATTGTTTAAGACAAGCATGTTGGTGAAAATTTGATTTTCTGGTGTTGAAATGTTGCCAATAATTTATTATTATTTCATTTTTAACAGATAGAGAGTTTATGAAATTTTAAGTATTTTCAAATTTATTTAGAATTAAAGACAAACATCTCATTTAATTTTTCATTGAATTCAGCTTAATGCATGGTTTGTGTGTTTGTGGGTGTGTGCGTGTGTGTGTGTGTGTGTGCGTGCTTGCGTGCGTGTGTGTGTGTGTGTGTGTGTGTGTGTGTGTGTGTGTGTGTGTGTGTGTGTGTGTGTGTGTGTGTGTGTGTGTGTGTGTGTGTGTAAGGGTTTAAGCTTTTAAGAAATAAAAGCTGACTAGAAACTGACTCAGTGAGGGCCAAGGTCACAGCTGCAGTTCTCTTAATCACACAGGCTCACGGAAATAAACCACCTACAAGACTTAATATCAAAAGCAAATAGAGCGTGACGATCCCTCACCAAACATGCATATTGTGTAATATCTAAGTGAAGTAAGATGAACAAAGTTATTTTCAACTGTAACCAGAACAGAAGACAGCCATCATCAAAACTTCGTCAACACTAATCTAATGAAGCCCACTGCTGTAGATGCATAGGAATAATGTGTATTAAATAAACCAGGAAACAAAGCCAATATGAGAGTAATGGTGGCACTAAGAACTCTTAATCTAATTATTGTGATTTCCCCTCTTCCTTTCTGTTACACTAATCAATAAACAAAGAGAGAGAGCAACAGGGGGACACAGCAGTACCAACCACCACAAACACTCCTCTTGTGAGTGTCTGCTGTGACTGTGTGGGTCTGTACGGAGCATCGCACACAGAGAGCTACACATCACCAGCACCACAGAGGAATGAGGGATTTAGAGGAGAACCTGCTGGGATTTGAGTTTTAAATCTTCAAATCCATCATTCAGGGTTCTTGAAAACAGATATAGAGGGGCAGACATTCACATAGGCAGATGCCACACAGAGAGCTGCACAAACACATTTTTACATATCAGTAAAATGTGTTTGGATTCTGAATTTACCTCAGGTTGATGACGTATTTTTGCACTGGAAGAATAGTTACACACAATACTGTCAAACTGTCTGTATGATCTTTAATACCCTGGTGGAGCTAAGAATTTAGGAATACTGTACGACATGAAGAAAGCATCACTGTCAGCTTGATGCGATGCATAATGAGTCACTCACGTCAAAAAAGCTGTGTGACAGAGTTATTCTTAGCGGTCATCAAACGACAACATAAGGGCATCTCTGACTCAGACACTTAAAAATACAGTGTGTGAAAACAAATGTTTTCTTGATGCTTTCAAAGCATTTCTTCTTAGCTCTTGTATTCTTAATGAGGTCTTTGTTATTTACTCCAGAGCTGACAAATTCATGGTGACACTTTCATTAGTCAGCGAACCAAAAATATAAATTCATTTCCATGCTCATGGCCCCTCAGTGTACTTGTTCATCTTTCCGTTAAATCGATAGCAGTAGATAGGTATATTCTATTATCTAACTCCTGATTGCTGTGCAGGAGAATGTAACCTTTATATGATTGATACTACAGTGGGCAGGCTGCTTCTGTGACCTCTTCAGTCGAGACTGTTGTGAATGGAGATGTGTGATGTCAGAGGAGGAGTGTGATGCTGTGGGATTATACAACTCCTCTGACAGACATCACCACGCCTTCTCTTCTCTGTTTGTCCCCCTACCAGTCTCCTGGGTATGTGGTTAATTTTCTCATCCTGCCCTCCCAATCTTTTGTCACAAACACAGAGGAACTTAAATAAGCTATAGCACACCCTGCAGCAGAGAGCCAGATGCATGTGTTTTCACTTCTGGAGGCTGCCTGCATCTCTTTCAACCCTGGAGAACATGTGATTGAAAGCACAAACACGTGAAAAAAAAACCTCCAGTCAAACATTTAGGTCTTCTGCCAGATGCTCCCTGCATTGACGGTGAAGTGAGAAGATTATGTGAATATGAAATGTGGAATAATAAGCAGGCTAGATGTGATTAAAAAAAAGGTGAAGGATGGGTGGGGTTGGAGCAGGCTTGAAATGAATGTGTGTGTGTGTGTGTGTGTGTGTGTGTGTGTGTGTGTGTGTGTGTGTGTGTGTGTGTGTGTGTGTGTGTGTGTGTGTGTGTGTGTGTGTGTTGCTAGGCTCACCTGTCAGAGTGTAGACTAAAATGCTACAGGACTGTAAGTGTATAAATGTGTATTGTAATTTAAATGTGTGGCCTTTCTGCTGTACACAAAAAAGAGTAGAATGTTGTTTCTTACTTCTAAAATATTAATAACTCCAATATCATAGATGCAAAAATTAAAGATGCTATGAGGAGGATCTGTTTTAATTGCTCTCACTCCCCACCTTGTGGCCTGGAGTCCTCGCACGCTGTCGTAAATTAATTAACAGCAAGGCATGTGTTTGTTTTGGAATTAAATGGAAGTCAGAACCAAAAAAATATTCATTGTTCAAGACAACTTTTCACTGGATACAACACGCCGAGGTAAGGTATTTATCTGCACAGTTACATAGCCCTACAGTCTGAAACGTCGTAGTATCCAGCTATATGTAGTGCTATCAGCAGCTCGGTGCTCCAACCTATCCGTAGGCTAACGTGACAACAAGTGAACACTGTCAGTTTGTAAGTAGTTTAGTAGCTGTTTATATTTAGCACAGCTGGCAGTCCAGTGCTTTAAGACATGTCTGTAATGTGGAACGTTAGTAAATCCTGGTTATGTTCTTCCAGTCATCTACCAAGCAGAGCTAACGTAACCTCACTCTTCATTTTATTGATAGACTCTCAAGTTTGAACAGACCACTGCAGAATAACTGCTGACTGTGGGTTGGAGTGAACGTTAGCACAGACAGATTAGCTCCCGTGTTAGCCTTTAGCTTGGGCTGTATCACTCTTTTGTTTAGCTTTCTTCTGCTCTTCTGTCCTTTTTCTGTCAGACAGTTAGGCTTCTGTGTCCACCATCACTACAAAATTAATTACAGAAATAATTTCAAGCAGAAAAAAACACATATATCTGTGTTTTATTTCTTCTCCCTGCTAATCTTCGTCAGCTTGTTGTCATAGAGACATACACGTGCCGTAAAACAAACCTGGAAGCTACGAAGCCAAGAAGTAGCAAATTTAAACAACCTGTAACCAGCAATATTTGCGCTGATAATCTCATTTTAAAGTGTGGATTACGATCAGGCATATATCTAGAAGGGAGACTCATTCGAGATCACTTTCAAACTCGTCACAGCCTTTTTCAAACTATGGTTTGGAAAAGTGAGCAAGACCTTGCATACCCATGTTATTAATAATGCCGTTTTTATAACAGATTTTTTTTTCAGCTTGTAAGCAAATAAAACCCGGGTCTCACCATGAACTTTGTCACAACCTCCCACCTGCTGTGTGGCCCCTTTATCTGGTCGACCTGCGGAATGCCAGCGCTTTGGCCCCAAGCCGACAGGAGGGAGGGGGAGAAGGAGAAGGTGGGGCAGCTTAACTGCGACAGCAACTCCGCGGTGGTTTTTGTCTGTGAGTCATCGCTGAAAGGGTTTAACTCTTCATTTACCGAGAAAAGGTTGATGGAATAAAACTGTGAAGTGTTCTGCTCCTTTTATGTTAAGTCCTACCTTTATGTTCATGTTTATTCATATGACAGGATGTGTCATATTGGTGCAGGTGTAATGCATTTTAAGAGAAAATAGTCCCACATGCTGGTGTTTTTGTATCAAGGAAGGAGAATGAGATGCTGATCTACTAAATAAAAGTTTCCTTATAATGATTTGTGCAGAAACAGATTATTAGATTCACTTTTCTGATGATCCATCGTTCACATAAACATATGACTCTGTCTGAGACCTGGCCCTTCAACTCAATACGGCTGCCTTCAGGCTTTTAAAGCTCCTTCCAGTCGATATGCTTTTACAGATCTCCGCTGGGTAACAGACAGCAAGGAGAACTATTTTTAAATCAGCGAGGTTTTTTAGTATTCCATATCATAGACCTGAATCATTTATATGGATTTTTTCGGACCGGCTCTTGCGTGTGCTGTGTGATGACGCGGTGGTCAGGTGTCGCCTCATATAACGAGGGGAGCTGTCCAAGTGCTGAAAACAGAAGAGAACAAGACCGCTTCAGAGGAGATGATAAACACCTTCACTGCTGTCTGAGCTTTACTGCCAAAGGTAAGACGCTGATTTAATGCAGGTGTGGAATATTATTCAGCACAGATGCACATCATTGAGTCTAAGAAAGCAGGATCCTTTGTTGTTGTTTTTTCACAAAGGCTTTATGCAGATTTTATCGCGCCATGTAACAATGGAGGTTATCGATGTAAGCAATCGCTCCATCGACTATTGGTGATTAAATGAGTCGCTGCTACACATGGATGACGAAGAATGATGTTTAAAACACTGATCTGTGTCATAAAAAATAAGGTCTCGGATGCTGAGGTTGCTCATAACAACGCGGGGAGTGACTCATCCAGTGATGTGAATGTGTCTCCTCACACGCAGCAGCGTTTTCAATCTGTGGAGCGGAACTCCTTGATAGCAAACAAATCCCGGATTAAAACCGACACGCGCGCATTGACGCTGGTGTCTCTTCAGTGGGTTTAATCTTAAATAGTCTGCACTGGGTAGAGACTGAGTTTTCGTGGGGTTGTGCCATTGTGTTTCTTCAGTTACATGTTGTTCTCTCTCCCTTCGCAGGTAATACATAGCCTATAATGCTGCATTTCCACCACAAGTTGCCCGCGGGGGGAGCCCTGGTCCTGCTCGCCTTCCTCCTCCATGGATGCTCCCTGCAGGCTGCGTCTCTCCCCCGCCGCTACAGACTCCGAGGCGGGGAGAGTGAGGGGCAGCCGGCCTCCTACCCACCCAGCTCCGACATGATGAAAGCCCTGGAGTACATCGAAAACCTGAAGCAGCGGAACGGGGGCCGACCTGAACCCGCGGATTACGACGAAGTAGAAAAGTTCAGGGTCCTGCTCCAGCTCGCGTCGCAGCAGGACGAGGCTCCCGGGGACCGCCAGCCTGCCCCCGCCGCGCAGCAGAGGCAGGACATTACCGCTGAGCAGCTGATGAAAGCCCTGCTCAGGTCTCTGCAGGACCAAGCCGGGAGGGATGCAAAGCTCAGCCCCGCGTCAGCGCCCAGGAACGACAGACGCACGCACAGGCATCGCACCAAAGACAAGGAAGTCCCCGAAAGCGCGCCGGCTGACTACGGCAACTTCCCCAGACCCCACAAGAAGTATCCGCTCATGTTTGAGGATGAGGAGAACACGGACGCCTCCAAGAGGGCCACGGAGGACCTGGATGAGCAGTACACTCCTCAGAGTCTGGCCAATTTGCGCTCCATCTTTGAGGAGCTCGGGAGGATGCCCTCCGTCGGTGGCCAGAAGAGAGACGTGTTCGGGGATGAAGATGAGGAAGAAGACGAGGGGATCAGCCTGAGGAACCCTGCCTATGAGGACGTTGCCGGGGGAGAGGAGTGGGTCCCTGTGGAGGAAAGAGAGGAGACCGAGGAGGTGGAGAACGGGAGTCATGAAGAGATGGACAGGGCGCTTGGAGAGCAGGAGGAGGCAGAAAGAGAGGAGATGCAGCGCAGGGCAAACCAGGACCAGGAGGAGGCTGATGATGACACCAAACTCGTGGATTACTACCTGCTGAAGGTCCTGGAGATGAGCGACCAGACCCAGAAGAGGGACAAGACCGGAGAGCAGAGGAAGAGGCTCATCCGCCCCTCCATCGTGGACCCCCGCACGGTGAAAGAGCTGCTGGACCTCTCCTTGAAACTCCACGTCCCTCCGCAGGACCTCATCGATATGCTGCTCACACAGGAGCTCAGGAAGCTCCACCGTGACTCCCACACCCCAGGTCGCTTCACCACTGGCCAGACCCCAAAGATCCGGTACTACAGCCGCAGACTGCCGCTCAAGAGCAAGCCTGCCAACGAGGACATGGACAGGGAGGATTTTTTGGATATCATCGGCGTGGAGACGATCAGTAACGAGTACCCTGTGGTGCAAAGACCCCTGAAGACCCCCGTGGATAGGATCTCCGCCGCGTCAAGCCCGGCAGTAAATTCAGGTCCGATTAAAATCCCTCCTCCATCCGGACGCAGGGAGAACCTCTTTTTATCCGAGCTCAACAAAATGCCCCTGAAGCGCCAGGCGGCTGCTGCTGCTGACGACGAAGACGACGATGATGGAGATGTAGAAGACGAAGTGACCACCTACCTGGCGGCGAAAATCCTCACAGAGTACCCGAACCCAATCGCCAAGCGGGACACGCAGGCGCAGCTGAAGGGCCAGTTCCCCTACGAGCTGTACGAGCGGGCTCTGAAGGACTACCTGGGACAAGCGGATGCTGAGAAGAGGCCGGTAGCCAAGAGGGAGACCGAGGTGGCCACGGAGGAGAAGGTAAACCCCACAGAGATGCAAGGGAAAGAGGAGGTACCCGCCAAGACGTCCGCTCCACAGACCGTGAAAAATGAAGAGGAGGAGATGAAGGAGCACCGTGAGAAAACAGTGGCTGGGATGTAGCCTTGCAGGAGAAATCAGAACATAGTGTTTATACTGTCTCAAAAATAAAGTTTGGTGGACGTGATCTAGTTTACAAATTTCTATCATAGAGTTATAGCTTATACAAATGTCATCCTTATAAAAATGAACACTTAAAAAGTCCCTACTTGCTGCAAGAACATTATAGAAATATTAAAGGTGCAATCAATAAAGAAAAAGACATCCTCAGAACACTTTGATTGGATGTTAACCTGTCTTTGTCTTCAAATTGCCTATGAATGCATTGATTAAATCACAATATCACTATGAAAACCGAAGTTATTAAAGTTTTGTGACGATGTTACAGGTTTGTTTACATTAATGTTGTTTGTAAACAGCGGAAACGGGCCTATATTTTCAACTATAATCACCTGAGTATTGGTAAAGCTACTTATTTTCATCTATCTATTTAATGACATGTGTGATTATATCTGTTGATTATCATACAGACCAGGCCTGTAAACTCAAGTATGCAGTATAACGGCAGGAGAAGTACAGGAAAAGATGGGAGTTGTTGGTATGGCAGAGATGAGGTGTTGTTGTGGCTCTTGATATATTCAGGGTTAGTGGATTTAATGTTATTATTAAGGATAATTATTTCCAAGTCTAAACAGCAGACCGTTGCCTGCCTTCCAACCCTTTCATACTGCAAAGCTCTGTAACGTTGGCCTACCAGTGGTTGTGCTATGTATGCTCATTTTTAAACCATTTTGTACATGTTCAATAATGTGTGATGAATCACAGATGAATAAAGCATCAGCTGTATTATTTTTCTTCTTGCTGAGTTGTGTTGCCTTATTAAAAAAGCACTGTACACAAACACCATGCTTGGTTTCAAATAGGAGAAAGTGGTGGAAACAGAGGGAATGATGGGGGATTAAATTAATGTCCCTGGTTTTTGAGATGTCTGGTGACATTAGTTTCTCATATAACAAATAAAAATGCTTACTCAAAGGTAAAATGCTTATCAAAATACATATATTAATCAAAAGACTCAACATCATACATTGCACATTATAAAAGTAATGATGTTCAAACCCACACTGGAAACATGTTTAAAAAAAAAAGAAAGAAAAAGAAAAGAAAAGAAAAAAAGGCAAATACATCAGTAAAAGTAACAAAAAGTCAAAACATACAGGAAATTTACCTCAGAGTGAGCTGTCTGATAGTGTAAAATCCTATTCCTGGATTTATAAAGCATTCATTTTTAATGTGTTTTTTTTGTATTTCAAACAATAAATCTGTAGTGTTCTAAGAAAGAAATCATCAACTTTCAATATATATTTACACGAGTTTTAAATAAAACACATTTACAGATTTAACTCTTACAAATCTAAAATTATTTCATTAAAAAAAAAATCATTTATCATTCCCTGAATTTCTATTACTACTTCATCAAATTTAATACAGCAATCAGTGTATATATTGAATGCACAACTACAAACATTAGACATACTCACAAGGCAGAAAGCAAACAGACTTTAAATAGTTCTTTCAGTAGTATCAAAGTTAATTCTCATCTTCTTTTCAGAAACTCCTTTGACTCATCAAAAGTTTGACTTCCGGATTCCATGCTGTTATTTTTGTTCCCTTTTTCCACCACATGAGGTTAAAACGCTGGTTTGCTCATATACTCCTCCATAGTCTAGAAGAATGCAGAAAAAAGGGTAAAAAATAGCGTGTAAGCCTGTTAAAAATGTTTAATAACACCATTAATCATCATAGGCAGGCACACATCACCTGCTATTGAATGCTGAGCACACCAACACAAGGTACGTGACTAACACAAGCACAACATCTAACCTGTCTGTCCATATTCACGGTCATCCAAACAGCTCCACCTCATACCACTCACTGCTGTCATCCTGAAGCGATAATAGTCAAAGTCAAAATGAATGAGGGGGCTAAGCTGCACACAGTCCAAGTCTAGATTTAAAAGTGTTAGTCAGCCCTGTTCCGAAGCACAAAACAACAAACACCAGAGCGTACCACCCAGAGCCAAGGACCTACAGAGGGAGGGGGCACAGGGGGAGGAGGCCAGCCAAACCCTCAAAACTTACACCGTGGTCCAGGGAAATCTATTTCTCACTTGCATCAAGAGGGCATAATGCGAGAGAAACACACACAAGAGGGGGAAGAAAAAGCAGCACAGACACAAGTCTAGACAGAGCAGAAGCAACAGCTAATAATCACAAGCCTATCAGCTACGAGGAGGAAAGGCACACCAGGGACTCAGCAGCACCACTGTTAATTGAACTCACGACACTTACTACTTGGAACCACACTAAAGTGCTTTTCATTCTAACATTTCCAACCCTCTTAGAAACCCACAGAAAGATTATAAAAAGGATATTTTCATAATCAACTGCAAACTAGATTGAAGCACTATTTAGATCACACCACAGAGATAAAAAGCCACGCCTTGTGTTGTGTGTGTCATGTCGTACACATGTCTCACCTCCTGTAACATGTCCGAGGCTTCGATGCAGCGGTTCACCGTCTGTTTGGAGGTTTCCTGAACCTCTCCACCCATCAGAAACTCATCCAGGATAAAATAGGCCTTCTCAAAGTTAAAGATTATGTCCAGCTCACACACCTGGGGGAGTTATGATAGGGATTATTGAGATTTTCTTTAACATAAGACACTTAAAAAAAAAAAAAAGTGTGTTGACTAATTTTCACTGATATGGAAATAAACTCCACAGCTGAGTTGAGTGGTTATTTTCCTTTTTTATTCTGAATGGCACTTTTAGTAGTGTATCAGTACTGATCAGTCTTAACATTATGACCACATGCTACATGTATACAGATCCCCTTCTCATTAGTTCAAGGCCATACCAGCCCTGACCTGATAAAACTACACCTCTAAAGGTGCAAGTTTGTATTCGGAAACATGTTGGCAGACGGTCCTTAAAGCCCTGTAAATTACAATGTGTGGTCTTGGTGGATCAGACTTTGTTTCCTACAGTATAGAGAACAGAGAGGTAGATGATAGCGTGTCTATAAACACTGGTAAATAATCACAGGAAGTGTGGATTTGGTTCCCTCAAGCAACTTTTCCAGCCATAGTCCGCATTTGTCCATGATGTGCGAGGTACGTGGCAGAACTCCATCATGCATGATGAGGAATGATTCATTTCTCTGTTATTTTCAAGATCTACCTGGGAAGCTTCAAAGATCGACCGGTCGATCGCGATCGACAAGTTGGCGACCTCTGTTCTAGAACATCTGATGATTGATTGGATTGAGATCAAGGGGATAGGAAAAACGTTCAAAGCTATAGAATAAGTAATGTCTCAGGCTACCTTCATAGCTGCAGTTTTGGAGATGCTCTGACCAAGTTGTCTGGCCATCGCAGTTCGGTTCTTTGCTAAGTTGATAACATCCGCACTCTTGTGCATTTTTCCTGCTTCCTCAACTTAAACAACAAAATGCTTCTAATCTGTCCTATCCAAGTGACCACGGAAATCCATAGTCACTTTACCAATCAGTGATCAGCGTGTTATGACTGACTGGTGTATATTATAATGTCAACATTCAAACTTTCTTAATTTGTACCCAAAGGACTGTGTACTAAGCAACAAAGAGAAAAAATTACAGATTTATGTGTAATACAGGCTAGACGCCTGATTTCTCTTTGCTGGAAAGATGTCAAGAGCCCCTCAGTTGAGCACTGGCTGAAAGAACTATCAGCGTGCCTTGTCTTTGAAAAGTTAACATACGCAGGTAAAAAGAAATCAGACAAATTTAAAGAGATTTGGAACCCCTTTCTTGCATCCTTAGGGAACTGTAAAATTTAGAAGTTTTGGTAATGTGACGGTGATATGTCATTAACTTTTGGATTATTTTACAGTTTGATGGATCTATGTTTCGTTATCATGTTTAATGTATTTTTTAAACTTGTAAAAACCCAATAAATACATGTTCATAAAAAACATTCAAACTTTATTACTTCAAATGAGTCTGAACCTTTTTCTTCTTGAATAAAAAGAATTGTTTCGTTCACATGTTTCTGAGTGTGATCTGGAAGTCAATTGGTTTAAACAAAGATGGTAAAATTACTGTAATCTGAATAGCACTTAGAGGCGATTTCTTTTCTAACAAAAACAGATGTTGAATTTAAAAGAGGTCACTAATTGCAGAGGATGTGCAGTTCCTGCTTTTGTGGAAATATTTATCGTACCAAATGTTTAAAATTGCAGAGGAGGATGACTTTGTGGCGTTGTGCTAGCTTTTTATTATCTGGCCTCTGGTTTTTCCCACCAATAAAATTAATTGCCATGACAAACTTGAGGCTAAAGCTTAATGTAAAATAAAAAAAGAAGTGAAAACACAGTGTATACATTGCCAAAGTATTTGTCCAGCAGCTCCACGTAGCGATGAATGACCTCCAGTGCTAACAGCTCATTCTCCTGGTTCTCGATGGCCAAGCAGAAATATAAACTGGCATACCTGAAGGTGACACAGCGTTTTTAGGCTTCAATGGACATTTGAGAAGTCATAAATAAGACAGTCAGAGGCATCATTATAAGAAGAAGAACAACTGGTGGTCATGCTGCTCAGGAAGTAGATAAATAATCCAACATGCGGGGGCGGCACCCACCTCTTGTAAATAATCTTCAGGTCTTTCCAGTGCAGGAAGTTACAGGAGCGAGGTTGCCGTGACAACACCATGGAGGTCATGTCCCTAATGATCTTCTTCTTCTCACGTTCTGACATGGGCGTGAACCACTTCTGCAGACGCAGCTTCCCCTGGCGACTGAAGAGCAGCAGGAAGCGCATCTGACAGCACAGACACACAGCAGGGTCAGAGTGGCGACTGTGATACATGCATTAGGCCAGACAAACCACGCACGCAAGCAGATATAGACGTTAACTGCCCTCTAACATGCACAGAGGGTCAAACAAGTGGTTATGGCTGTAAAGGTTCATTAAAGAGTAACTTCAGCAGGCGGACAGAAATGTGAAGGTCAGAAACAACAGAGCAAGGGGCAGTTTGGAGTTTCCTCGCCAACTTTCAGGAGTTGGGTTACGGATGTTTACAGAACGTCCTTCCTAGACTTGGGAATAGATTTGGCTTTGTGTTAAAGAAGCCATTTGTTTTGCCCTTGCTAATTTGGTCATGCACTGTTTCCTTTAAGTCTTCCTTTTATTGTTGATTCAAGGACTAAAAGGATTCTCAATAGATGGACACATCTTTTATGGAGTGTGTCCTGATGTGGTTTAACAGTCCTGAAATAGAGGGTGCTTTTGTGACATCTTTGAGTGAGATTCTCTTCTCTTGTCTTGTCTTTGGTCTATAGAAGCAGAAGTCAGTAAAGAGGTCAATCTGCATCCCAAAGCACTGTTGTAATCGAAATAACAAATAAACAAATAAAACGAAACAAAGGAGAGGTAATGCTTTCATTGCTTAAAGATGCCTGGAGGAGGATCTGTTTTAATTGCACTCCCTCGCCACCTTCTGGCCCGGAGTCTCACACACACTGTCGCAAATTACTTTTAGCCAGGCGTGTGTTTGTTTAGGAATTAAATGGAGATTGGATCAAAAAAAAAATGTCTTTGTTCAAGACAACTTTTTACTGGATATGACACGCCGAGGTAAGGTATTCATCAGTAGTTACATAACACTACGGTTTGAAATGTGACATCAGTACCAGCTATATGTAGTGCTATCGGCAGCCTGGTGCTCCGACGTATCTGTAGGCTAACCTGACAACAAGTAAACACTGTCAGTTTGTAAGTAGTTTAGCTGTCAATATTGAAACAAACAATTTAGCTCCTGTGTTAGCCTTTAGCTAAGGCTGTATCAGTCTCCCGTTTATCTTTCTTCTGCTCTGTCTTTTTTCTGTCTGACAGTTAGGCTCCTGTGTCCACCATCACTACAAAATTAATCACAGAAATCATTTTCAGGAGAGAAAACTCAGTACCAAACTTCAACAGCCAGCGTGGTGTTGTCATAGAGACCTAGATGTGCTGTAACTGAATTCAGTACTGCTCGACCCAATCGGGAAGCCAAGAAGTAGCATGTTGAAATAACCTGTAACCTTTGATATTGGCACTAATAATCTTATGTCAAAGTGTGGATTACAATTAAGCATACATCTAGATGGGAGACTTTTGCAAGATCACTTAGAAACCTCTCACAGCCCCTTTAATGTTGAAGCAATGAAAGGTGGTTCAAACTGGATGGCTGTTTACAGACTTGCATCAGTTTTTAGATAAAATTACGGATTACAGTGTTGATATTTGGTGCTAAGGATAATGGAATTGTACTATACAATTCTGAATGACAATAATAGTAAACTTGCACTCCTCTTGCAAAGGACAAATACAATGAATTAAATTTTAGCCTAAGAATTTAATATTAATCAACTGTATGAAATTCTAACAGAGTGTCAGAGTTAAACTAGTTAGAAAAAAAAAAGTACATGAAAAATATACATTGTTGAATATTCTAAAATCACTTGCGCCCTGGCGCACCATTCAAATTTTACCAAAATAACAATAGGCTCAAAACGACTGAATATACAGGTATTTCTAGGCGTGTGTCCCCTGAGTCAGCTCCAGGCAAATTGATATGAAAAGCGTCAAACTGCCACCAGGGCAGGACTCGACGCAAAGTGACGAAACCTGTTCCACTGAGGTGGACCAGCTTCAGGAAATGCACACCTTACTTCCGACAGCCTCAAATACATTGACACTCATAATAAAAACCAACGATAAAAATAAGAAACACAAACAGCAACCTTTTTGTGAGGATAAGACTTAACAGGTGTGTAACAGGAAGTGGTGTACAGGTGTACGTAAAGCCTCTCTAGCAACCTGAAAGCCACAACAGGTGCAACAGGTGAACAGCTGCATGTACTTTGACGCTATCTTACGCATGTAAAATCAACACTTACCATTTTGGAGCTGCACCAGAGCTATAAAAACATTTAAATAAATAAAAAATAAAGCACTTTAACCCTCACAGGGGGTCAACTGGTCCTGCTATACACATTATCCACCCGTCGTCGCTTTCAGCCAGTGTGAAAGTTAGTAAACTCCGCCCCTCCTGGCTGCCAGGGGAGCGGTGCCTGCAGGACGCGTCACCAAACGTCACAACCATCTGGATTGGCTGCTGTGGATGCTTGCTGCAGGAATGCGCTCAGCGAGCAGCCCATCACAACCTGGAGAGAAACACCACGTGACCAGTACAATAGAAGTAATGAATGAGCGCATACAAGTTTAACTTGTGGCATCTGACTGTCAGGCTGAGCGTTTTTTTTTGTGTGTGTTATTCCATGTAGCGTCAGCAGAGAGCAGTAAGTGTTCCCTCTTCCTCTCCTGCTCTGTGTTTTTTTTTCCGTAAGACTGACTTCTGTAAGAGTGGTTTCAAGAGCTCAGGCTGAGGCACTTCATGGGATTGATTTCCATTTGGAGACATGTCTATGTACAGAAATACAGTTTGGTTTCTGAATGGAATTCACCACTACACAAGGTATGTAAAAACTTTTAAGTCCTAACTTTGGAGCTTACTTATAGACTAAAAGAGTCTGCTGGAAGCTTCTTTGTGTGGATGCTTGAGTTTGTATAAGGCTGATTGATTAAATATTGTATTTTTTCATGTACCTTAGGATTGTTTAACACAGGGAAATAAACAGACTGATCACTGAATGGCACTCACCACAACACAAACTAGCCTTTATAGACACTCACAATAGTCCCATTGACAGTTTCTTGTGGACAAAGCTTACCTAACCTGCTTGCACTGAAGCTTACATTCAAAGAAATAAGTCTCAGATCTATTATTGATTGATTTTCTATGTGTGGCTATAGGAAGGGATATGAGGTGGCAGCTAAAGACTTCGATCCCCAACATCTGAATGTATCTGTCGTTGGGAGGTCTTTTATGATCACAGGAGCAAATAGTGGAATTGGCAAAGCAACAGCCATGGCTGTAGCAAAGAGAGGTAAGTCTTGGAAATGTTATTAAATGAGTATTATATAAGGATAAGTGTTTAACGGTTTGTTTTCAGGTGGGACAGTCCACATGGTGTGCAGGAATAGAGACAGAGCAGAGGAGGCAAGGGAGGACATCATCTATGAGTCTGGAAATACAGTGAGTGTTGTTCTGCCTCACCGTGACTAAACGGTAAAATAAAAGGATTAATCCCATGATTCGTGTTATGAGAGAAGCTGATGCTTATCTTGTTATTTTTTTTAGGAAGTCTACGTCCATATTGTAGACTTGTCAGAGACACGCAAAGTCTGGGAGTTTGCAAAGGACTTTGAGATGCAGTACTCATCCTTGAATGTGTTGGTAGGAGTCTGTTGTCTGCTTTACACTTCTTTTGCAAACTGATATTTAAGTCAGTGTTGAGTGTTTATGCTCTTTTCTGTCCAGATAAATAACGCAGGTTGCATCGTGCACAAAAGAGAGATGACTGCTGATGGACTGGAGAAGAACTTTGCAACAAACACGATGGGTGAGACGTCAGTCAGATGGTCCAAAAGTGTCACGCTGCTTCACCAAAAAAAAAAAAAAACATAACCACATTTATCTCCAACTCTGCAGGAGCGTACATACTCACCCAGACTCTTATACCACTTCTACAGAAGAGCCGTGATCCAAGAGTGGTATAAACACACACAAGCACGGATACACACAAACAAAATGCTCATCTGTTTTATGAGGACAGCAAAATAAAGCCCCTTCTGTTTACAGTGCTGCAGTGGCTGTTGTCTGAACACACTGGGTCTCTTTTCTCCCTGCATGTTAGATCACTGTGTCATCAGGAGGCATGCTGGTCCAGAAGCTCAGAGTCGATGACTTGCAGTCAGAGAAGGGGTACTTTGATGGTATCATGGTGTACGCTCAGAACAAGGTAGGAGATGACAATGTGGGTGATTTTATAAAGAGACAGTTAAGAAACAAATCCTCATTAATACGTCTCTACATTTCTTTAACACCTTTAGCTACTAATAATCATAATATATTATATAAAGATAGATTGCAGTATACAATTCAATATTTAAGGCATAAAAACTGCTACTTCCTCAACAATTATATTCTTATCCTGTAATGATCCTGTAATTTACTTGATATTAACATTGGCCATATTGAATTTTTTTCTAAACTCCATTTTTTAATCTTAGCTTCACCCTAATTAGTACATTAGCTGTGCACATAAACTGTGGTAAAGCTACTGTTGCTTATGCAAAAAATATGAATACTTTGGTAAAAAGTCTCTCAGAATATTGTGGTTAAATATAAAGTTTTTTTTTCCAGGATGACAGTAACGTGTTGTTTCTCCTCAGAGACAGCAGGTGGTGCTGACACAACAGTGGGCAAAAGCCAATCCACTCATTCACTTCTCTGTGATGCACCCAGGCTGGGTAAATACTCCAGGTACAGGATGGCTAAAAAAAAGATTAATGATGTTGTTGTTGTTTTCTTTAATCTTTAATTTATTTTATCAATAAAAAGAAGCCTTTAAGTGCACCAAGAGTTGCACAAATACTTTACAGCATAACTTTATGGCATTACAGTGGCAGTAATCCAGGTGATCCATGGTAATCCTATAGCAAGTGATTCAACTGCAAAACTATAAGAATGTGTGGAATGAGCAAAACAACACTTTCTAATAAAGTAAACAAATCACAGGCTCTGAACAGGTTGCACATTTATGAAGGAAATTGATGCAGGATGTTGCAAACATATTGTCTGATCAGTTTATTAAAAATACATCTAAAACTAAGCTCATAAGAAAAAGTACCAGGGGTGCACGATCACTTCTGGCCAGTCACCGATACCATTGACCTGCTGATACCGATTTGGGCCGATACCGATTTTTATTTTTTTTATTTTTTTAACTGACAGCATATACCTTCAATGTTCATTTCATTTAATTTTTTTCCACCACTTATCTGGGTCCTGGGCAGCAGTGCCATTAGCGAAGACAAATGACCCCTGTCCCCGGCCACTTCCACCAGCTCCTCCGGGGGGATACCAAGGCGTTCCCAGGTCAGAGATATAATCCCTCCGCTGTGTCCTGGGTCTGCCCTGGGGTCTCCTTCCAGTTGGACATGCTCAAAACACCTCCCAAAGAAGGCGTCCAGGAGGCATTCTCACCAGATGCCCGAACCACCTCATCTGGCTCCTCTCGATGCAGAGGAGCAGCGGCTCTACTCTAAGCCTCTCCTGGATGTCCGAGCTCTGAACCCTATCTTTAAGGCTGAGCCCAGACACCCTGCGGAGGAAACTCATTTCAGCCGCTTCTATCTGCAATCTTGTTCTTTTGGTTACAACCCACAGCTCGTGGCCATAGATGAGGGTTGGAACGTAGATTGACCAGTAAATTGAGAGCCTTGCCTTCTGGCTCAGCTCTCTCTTTGCCACAACAGATCGGTATAGTGTCCGCATCACTGCCAACGCCGCTCTGATCTGTCTGTCAATCTATCACTCCATTTTCCCCTCACTCGTGAACCACCCAAGATGATTCAACTCCTCCACTTGGGGCAAAGACTCTCTCCCGACCTGAAGTGGACAGTCCACCCTTTTCCAACTGAGAACCATGGCCTCAGACTTAGAGTTGCTGATCTTCAATGTTCCAATCTTATTTTATTGAAAATCATTGAACACTACTTGTGAAACAATAAAATCTTTATATTTTAACTTAAACAACCAATAAAGTGTCCTGAGTTTTAGGTCTCAGAGCAAAAAGCAACAATGGCTGTCAGACTTTCCTGGAAGTGTAAAAGACCAGTTTCATATGTAAGGATGGGCCGATCATCGATCCCCAAAAATTAAGGAAATCGGCACCAATCCAATCCATCGGTGCATGTCTAAAAAGTACGCTCATATAAATCAGGCTTCGGAGGTAAATGATTTGCAATTGCATTTTTTTTGCTGTCAGACAGATAAAACAAAGACTGTGTTTCTTCCTTTATAGCTCTTTTAATTATTTAGTTGTGCTATCTAGATTTTACTTTAAACTGTTCAAATTCTACCCTTTATTCTAATGTTGTAACCTGTGGAAAATGTGAATTTCCTGATTTAGGAAAAACCAAAAAAACAATGACAAAAAAAGGACCTTGGTTGACTCTGAAAGTCGATGTTAAAAACAAAACATTTCATTTCCTGAAATTTGTGTAGAAGTGTAATCAGAGGATGTCTTATCAGGACAAATAAGTGTCAACACATTTGAAATAAATGTCATTTTAAATGTTTTGTCCCTACTTGTTTCTCATTTTTAATGTGTTGGCAGTATTAACTCAACTTACCACATCTGTCATACCTTGTTTCCAGCTGTTGCTACATCCATGCCACAGTTCCACCACATGATGGGGGAGAGGCTGCGCAGTGTGGAGCAGGGAGCCGACACCGTGGTGTGGCTGGCTTTGTGTCGAGCTGCATCCAGATCACGCAGCGGGCAGTTCTTTGAAGGTGAGCAGTGTTAAGTTCCCACGTCTTCATCACCTGGCATTACCGGCTCTGACAGGCTGTTTGTGTTGCAGACCGTTGCCCCGTTCCCACCCACCTGCCTCTGGCCTGGACTCACAGTTCTCTTCAGGATGTGGAGAGCTTCATGAGTCAGCTGGAAACTTTGGCAGAAGACATTCTGTCACAACCTGAGGAAGAGCACAACGGTCCAATGACCTCTGCTGCACCTCAGTTTGTCTGAGAGGTGATGGAGAAACTGACGATTAAAGCAATTGTCTCAAAACACATCACAGGCTCTATGTGTAAGGTCTTGTAAACTTTCAGGTGTGTGTTGACAGGTTTGTGGATAAGTGTGATGACTGCAACATGTAGGACAACAATTTGCGTCATAAAATGTTCTATGGTTACTGCATGTAGAAACATGCCTTTGTGTCCATGAATAAACTGGATTCATTGGATGAGATTTAGTTCTCTGATCTTTGAATCACACACCAAGATTTGTTGTGAAATTTTGCCCTTTCAACTGCAAAACTTTCTGTGGATTTCAACACTTCTGCCCTTTGTGTTGGCACTGCTGAAGTCAACACCAATATGACTTAAAATGTGATTCTCAGAACTTTCAAAAGTCTAATCCAATGCCTGTAAAGTGAAAAAATGTCAACTGATCAAATACAAAAAGGAAAAATAAACAGTGTTTGGACTGAGATCTTTTTATACTGAAAACAGCATAAAAGCACAATGTTGCTATCCAGCAAAGCATTAGTGTGAAAAACTACAGAGCATCAATACTCATTACTTTTATTTCTGTTTTGTAACAATCCACAGTTTCTGTTTTTAATAATTTTATTATTTTTATACAGTATTGAAACAAAAAAAATAATGTGGTGCATTCACATTTTTCCCAAGGGATTCTTTGCAAGTTTGATCTCTACAAGGGTAAAACAGTGAAAAGCTTGAAGCTGGATCCATCCAAAACTCACAGGGAATAGGAAGACTGGGCCCCATTTTAAAATCGTCTACAAGTTTTGATGGATTCTTTTTTTTCTGCGCCAACATTTTATTCCCCATTTACGTGTGTTTACTGTGTTTTTGTCAGGGACGATGAATCAGGTTCCCAGCGTTTGTCTTTTAAAGAAACTTCCAGTCCATGCGTAACAACAGTCCAAAGAAAACAAACGAATCCTCTCTGACCAGTCTCTTCCTCCTCTTCCCTACGGTGCATCCTCTACGCAACGTAGGTGTACACTTTACGATCTTCTGGCGTCCTTGCCAAGTATTCTCTTTCTATTAGTCCTTCTATACGTTTTTTGATAACCACGGGGCTGGGAAGAAATCGTGCCCGGAGCTGTTGGGTCACCTGAAGGCAAAACAACAACAGCCAGGTGTCAAAATTTTCAGCATTAATGTGGCTTTATTATTGTATATCTTTAAACCAAATGATCAATCAGTTGAACACTAAGGAAAAACACTATAATATGAGTTTTCATGTGAATCTTACCTCTGCCACCAGGACGTTGTGCTGCATCTTCTTCCTCGACTTCATGATTCGTACAATAGCCGCCTCGATCTCGTGCTTCCTGTCATCGTCCACTTTCTGCCGTGTCTCTTTCCTTTCAGGGTCTGACTCCCCTTGTTTAGCAGCAACTGACAGAGAAAAGATCAAAACACACTCAGTGTTAAAAATACCAACAGCCAGATGGGTCCAAATACAAGGCTTTTTTCTCTCTCTGCCAACAAATGTTCATGGCAGTGCAGTAAAGTTCAGAATGCTTTCACCCAAACAGCACGTCACGTTTCCAGATTGGATTACAACGTCAGAGAATATGGTTAAAAGGTGACTCCCACACAGGCAGGAGGAGGATTAATCATCAAGTGGATCCTAAAATGTGCCACTGATTCCACAGCATGGCACTGATGCATTAGTCTCCTACAAGTCGATCAGTTGAATACTAAACAAACTGAGTGACTGGAAGAGGGAAATACTGATGCTTGTGCTGGCTTTACAGATAGAAATACATAATGAACAATATCTTCAGCACTCACTGGATGATGCACGATCAATGCCTGATAACAACAAATGAACCATGCAGTGAAACATTTGGACAGCTTCTTATCCCTACATGCTGGGAAACACTGGTCAATGGTTGTTTTTTTTTGGAGTCTCCTTCCTCTATCCTCTTTTTCAGTGCAGCACACTGTCCTCTACACATGATCACATCCAGGGTTTCCTCTGGGATTTTTTAAAACTGTGGGGGAGCCCCTCACATGTTCAAACTTTTATAAATTATTTACTCAATACAAAAATAATTTAGCCTTGTCTAATATCTTATCTAATAAAACAGAGTTAGGCCTGTCATGATAACAAATTTTGCTCGACGATAATTTTCCAAAATATTATTGCCGATAAACGATATTATTGTCAATATTATTTTGATTTTTTTTCCCATTTTTTCATTGATGTAATAATGATAAATGGGATAATAAAGTGAGTACACCATATCAAAAGCAAGAAACTTTAATTTCTTAAGAGTATTTAACTGTAATTAAAAGGTCAGGATCTTTTGAACAAAATAAATTAAACAAAAAATATAATAAATTTAACAAACAAGAAAGAGAAAAAAAATACAATGAAAATGAAATGGACTCTCTTTTAGAAAAACATACATGTCAATGAAAATAATTAATACTGATCAAAAACAATAAAACATAGACCCTGTCTCTAAAGAAAATACAAAACTCCAAAATAAACCCAACAATAATAACTATAGCCTAAATAAAAGGGAGTTTATACAGTTCCTGAATTGTTTGTAACATGTCCTTTTTCCCAGTCAATCCGTACTGTCTGTCAAACATTTTTAACATTTCTGGCTTTCAACCGTATTGAAGGGCTGCATTCCTTTGGCAATGTAGCTGTCTTTGAGCGCCCACCATTCTATTTACTTTGCAGACCAAAAGCCTCAGTGAGAGCGGATTGTCAAAGATCAAGGCTCCGCTGCACCTCCCCTTCTTCTTCTTCGTCGCCACTATTTTCAAACAAATGCGACATATCAGCTCGTTGGTGTTCATGAGCTCACACTTTGTTCATTCTGATAAAAAACAAAATATTCCCACACTGGGACTGTGGCAGGCCTGTGTGTTTCCTCCTTACCCCTCAGGACAGCTCTCTCCGTGTGTACGCGCGAGCAGCCCCGTCTTCACCCCAAAGATCGCATTTATGACAGATGCTCACTCTGCTGTTAATCCGCTAAATCCGCTATAGAACCTATGCACCTTGATGTTAGGAAAGATAGACGTAGTGAGCCATCTTCTCATTAAGCCTCTTTGGTCGAAAGAAAGGAGGAAAACAAACATGCATGCACGTGTCACTTTATCGAGGCTGGCAAACTTACAGAGGACGTTTTTATTTATCGTTCGGTTAATCGATTTATTGATTATCGTGACAGGCCTACAGAGAGTAAAGATAAATAAGATAAATGGTGATGCTTTTTTTACGTTTGCACACTCTGGCCACCCCTACTTATGTCACTCATTGTGACACACCATTCTGAAAGTCTGGACATGCCCCTGCACAGAGGCACATAGTAACATTGGTAATAGGGGTATGAAAGCTGACAGGCTTTAAGGTTTGTTCAACAAAAGCTGGTGGAAAACTTCTGTTTTTTAAAGGATGAAGGGAAAGACAGACAAACTGCAACTTGTTGTCCCAAAGAGACAGCAGAGAGGTGACTCCTGTATGAATGCGAGGAAAATTAACGATCAGCTGGTGCAATATGCGCCACCAGATTCACAGCACTGATCAGCATTAGTCTCCACAAACTGATCAGGAAGGATGAAGTTTAGAGTAAATACAAACCAGGCAGAGTGACGGGAGGAACTTCTGCTCGTGCTGACTCTATATACGGATAGAAACTCTGCGACTCACAGGATATTTATGACATGATTTGCATCATTACAGCATAAAAAGAATAGAGCTAGATAACACATATCTGTAAACACTGATTAATGATCAAAGTAAGAGCAGAATCAATTTGTGTCTTATGTGCATCGGCGGAGTTCTGCCGTGCGCGATGAAGAGAGCTGAGAAAGACTCACTCCGTCTCTTATATGTTTGACCACAATACGATCCTACCATGAGTGTGAGTTTAAGTCAAAGCAATTTTGGTCGCATGTAAAAAGAGCCCTGTACAGTGTAATTTACATTTATTTATGGCGGAGCGCCACGATCATTTACATGTAGCAGAAACCCTGGCATCAGCAATGAAACCAAACTTTCCTTGCTGGGGTGTAGGGTTGGTGTTTTATTGGGATGGGGGTTGCTGGTAAATGTACCTTATAAGTCATACAGCGTATGGCTATTCTTAGCTCTGACAGGAACATCCAGAAAGAAACATGAAACTGGAGTGTTCTGTTGATATTCCAAACTAGCTGTTAATCTAAATCTGTCCACAAGTAGTTGAACCTGTAATGACCAATAAACTAAAAATCTTTAGATGTGTTCAAACATGACAGGATGCTCAGCTTTTAAAGTGCAGTGTGAGGTCAAGTATAGAACGAAGCTCTCAGCATCGTGTTTCAGATTTCAGACTCTCCACCCAGAGCAAGCCAGGCCAGGAGTTCACTATGGTTACCCCATGTGTTGTAAACAAACGTTCACCCACCTGTCTGTATTTTGACTCTGTGCAGTTTGGAAGTAAACTGATCATTGACTGTAAACACGTGACCGCTCTCGATCTCCTTGGACTTTGGCTCCTTGGTGAGAACTCTCTGCGTCGGCTTCCCGCAGGCCAGAGACTGCAGCGCCCGCACCAACTCTCTCTCGGGAATATCCGTCTCCTGTTGGATCTCCTACAAGAGGAAGGCGGCAAGGTTGTAATAATTTAGTCAAGTCCTGCTGCGGGCTACGAGTGTCTTTTTAAAAGCAAAACGATTTAAAGGCAGAGTGGGATGAAAGTGCGTCCCCACCTCAAAAGTGCACTTTTCTCTGTTATTGAAGAGCATAAGGATGGTCATCTGGAAGGTGGAGACCTGCAGGATGTGCTTCCTGGTGTTAGAGCCCGTTACCTGGGCACCACCCACACCCACTTCTGAACCATCCTCCTGCACATGAAGTAAAGAAAAGATACATACAGACGTTATTCTTCCTTGAAGAAAACACGTTCTTGACTGATTCTATTACGGATCACCTTGCATCTCAAAGTTAAAAGAGAATCCACCAGCATTTCATGAGTTATGTTTACCTTTTTGACAGCCCCGTAGAAAGTTGCGTTCAGGTCAGCCCCGCCCATGTGGTGCTGTAGTGTAAGCTGTCTGCCGCTGTGCTTAGCGAGGTAAAACCTGTCAAATGAGAGCGATGTTTAAGTTCTGTAGAAACAGGAACAATGTTCAGACTCTTTATGTGATGTGGTTAAAATTTGTGGGGATTACCTTCTAAAGACTTCAAAAGCGTGTCTGGGAGCAGGGGGGATGGTGCATTTAGGTGTTGCTGACTGTGTAGGCCAGTAGCCAGTTGTGAGGACTCTTACTGTGAGGTCAACACCACTTAGAGATGCCTTTAGAGAGACGCAGGGATGTTTTTTAGAATTTATTTTAATGTGGATTTTCAGTTAGCATGAGTGAACAGGTTAAACATCTTGATCACAGAAAAACTGTGCATTACTTTCTGTGACTGGAATACACAAATGAAGAATGTAACCAGATTAAGGTTTTTTCTCCTTTATCTTTGATAAAAAAAACCCAAAGACTCATGTATCAATATCTTGTGTTTTTCTTCAAAGGTGTTGGGCTGTCTTACCGATGTGGTTTGTATGTGCTGCCTGAACTCATCCATGGTAGTGTTTGAGATGCTCATGTCTCTGAACATCCCTTCCAGTTTTGAGGTAAACTGACAGCCACATTCTGTCTGTGGAGCAGAAAATCAGAGGACACAGACTTCAAACCACTGACACTGTGAAGGCAGCACCACCAGTTTATGACCGTGCAGCTATAGCTAACTTTTTCTCTTACCTTAAGCTTAGAGATCATGTTCTTCTCAGAGTCATCTGAGACACTCTTGTTGCTGAGCAGCCTGCGGCCCAGATGCTGTTTGTAGTACCTTTCAAACACATCCTTCTCCTGCATGAACCTAAATAACACCATGGCCTTGTCCAGGATGGACTCTACCTCCTGCTCTGTCAACTGGTCAACAAAACATGACAAAGACGAATGAGACTCCACACTTAACATATAGAGAACAAACATGCAGACATATCTGTGATGCTGAAAGGCTTCGTACCCCTTTGACCCCTTTCTTTAGCTTGTCATCGATAAAGAGGGAGAGGTACTCTGGTGAGCGGGAGTTGAGGTTGAGGAAATACTCAAAGTCTCCAGCTATGGTTTGTTTGAAGAGTCTGTCGTTGTTGAAGGACTCGAGGAGGAAACGATCAAATCGTGTCTTCAGGTCTAGCAGGCCCTGTTTAGAGGCAACACAAAGAGGTCAAAATCTGCAACAGATTTATCCTATTTTTAAAGTATTGAGAAATTCAGTCATGCTTTTGGGCTCATTTAACCAGCGTACCTGGATATAGTCGACAGGATTCTTTCCCTCTCCCTCCTCTGACACCAAAGCTTTGCCTTGCTCCCTCAGGTAAGAGCTCATACACTCGCACATGGTTTTAAGGCCATTTGGCACACGACTGAACAGCTTATACATGCATGCCAGGTCTGAGAGAAGGAGGGGGAGAACAAACAGAAACCTCTAAGAAAAGGCTGACAAGAAAATAAATCCTTCCTTCCCTGACTTTATTAATAAATAAAGATCATCACATCAACAAGACAAATTTTTACCTTCTGTTTTTCCATTTTTCAGCATGTGAACGAGGCCCGAGTTCTCCATCTCCACAATTGTCTTCATGTGTTTCGAAATCAGCTCTCTCTCTACCACCTTGACAATGGGCTCTTCAGTGGATTTGTCCAGGCAATGCATAACTCGCTCAATCTCCTCATTGATTCGAGCCTCCACTTTCTTAATGTAGACACTGGCACTGTTTTCTGCAAGAAACTTTTGGCTCTCCATCTAAAAAGCAGAGATGTGATTTGTTGTTTTGTTTGAAAATGCTTCAGTGGCTACAGAAACGTGGCGAGGACAAGAACATGGAACCACAGACTCACCTGGAAAAATTCTGCTGACATTTCTAAGAAAGGGCCCTCAAAGTCCTCCTCATACACAGACCTGCCATCCAGGCCCAGAATCATCAGCATCTGGCAGGCGTTTCTGATGGCACCCCTGCAAAGAAGAAAAAAGGAAAATGTTTGCAAAGTTTCAAAAGTACAGCCACTAAATTACCCATTTGCCATTTTAAATAAATAAAATATTACAATATTACAATATTACAAAAATACATGTGAAAAATTGACACAATTCCACGGAAATTAAAACCACATTCAGAATTAGGGCTGCAACAGTTAGTCGACATATTTGACTCGTCAACTATAAAAAACACAAATTTTAACAGCCAACAGGTCTTGTTATTGTTTATATTGTTTTTGTCATATTGTGGAATAAAGTACCAGGTGGTAATGTTCATGTAACTTCAGTTCACTGCATGAGGCACCACGTTAACATATATTTTTATGGGAAAAGATCACTAAGTTCATATATTAGGAACACTGATGAGGAAATGTCTCCGCACCCCTGGTCTGCGTGCTGACGGATGCTCTGTATTTCTGGCTAGGACGGCCTGACAGCTCTCAGTGTTTAGTGTCTGATAACGTGATTTGCAGAGTCTTCTTTGCACTCTGTTTTAAACAGTTTTTTAGGACCTGAGTCACAAACTAGAGTCAAAACTCCCCTAACTTTTTAAAAGAGAGGACAATTATCCGATGGTGCTCTCACACTAATGCTCACACTGTACCGGTAACACTCAGCAGGATGAGGAGGAGGAGGAGGGGAGGAAGTGGAAGTAGCGCATGTAAAGAAACGAAACCAAACGGGTTGTCATGGAGAGCTGGGAGAGAGTCAAGCAGGATCGTACAGAGATCAAAGCAAGCCCCAATAAGCAAATAAACATGAGAAAACAAGCTCAAAGTCACTAATAAGCGGTCTGTCCAAACAATACAAAACAAAAACTTAATTGTCTTGTTACCTGCTTCATTCATTTTGAAATTTATTTTGTTTTTGTTTTTTTGTATTGTGCTTATATTTCTATGTAAGTAATCATGAATGAAATAAAGCCACAGGGCTGACCAATCAGAGGTGAGTATGTAACTCTGGGTACATGCAGAGAAAATGCAACACACAGGTTGAATTTTAAAGGTCTGCACATTTTAAAGGCCAAATTAGGTTGAGACACAAAAAATCGGGATTAATTGACTAATCGAAAAAATAATCCCATTAAAACTAATAGTTAGTTGCAGCCCTATTCAGAATTGATGTAATCTAATCATAGTCCCAGTAGCATTCAACATGACTTATTAAAAATGTCCTCCTGCATACCGATCTACCACCTCTCCCTTCCTCTCACGAGCGATCATGTCCAGTAACGTCTGTCGTAGGTGGTCTCGGATGCAGCCGTAGCGCACCACCTGGTCCCTGAATATGATGAGTCCAAGGTTGTACACGTTCTCCACATTGTTTTGTTGCACATAGACTCGGTCCTGGGAGATGAGACAGGGGTTAAAAAGACAATCAGCTTCAAATACCAGAGAACACTTTGCTGCTGTAAGAGGGAGTGCAGGTCATGTGAGTTTCTCTGGGACAAGACTCGAAAAACAACCTGCATTAGTGCAGAATGACAAATATTTACAAGAACCATAATTACCTTATTCCCAGACCAGAAAAGCACCAAGATACATCCTGTGATCGTGTTGTAAATGTCAATGTTGTTTATTTAAAGTTTGTTTAAAGGAAACGTTTCTTCCTGTCCTTCCAATTTCAAATCCTGTGTTTTTGTACTTAGGAAGTGTGGCTTTTAGAAGACTCTCTATGTACTAACAGCAGATACCAGGGATGGATACCAAATTAGGTACTTTTACAGGTACTGACCGAATTTTGTCAAAAGTATCGGGTATTGATTCATGTAAAATCAAAAGGTACCATGTTTAGGTACCTAAATGTAACCTTGTGACTGTGAGGGAGTGGGAGAGTAGGTGATTTTCCATGCTGGACATGAACACAGCATTGCAAGGTTATATATTGAAGAATAGATATGTTCAACTGCAAAATATATGTATATTTTATTATTAAAGAAATTCATATTTTTTACCACGCGACACAAAAAAAGTACCGAAAATTGGTACCGTTGAGTACCAGTACCGATTGCCAGGTACCGGGTATCAGTACCGTATCGTTTCAAATGTGAAAGGTACCCATCCCTAGCAGATACTGAGGCTTAAATGTATGAAAGAACAAATACACGAGTGCTTCAGAGTCAAGCAGAACTAAAGGAAAGAGTGTGTGCATTTATAATCCTCTTGGACCTACATCAGTGCATCCAAAGCCTAAAGTGAAGCAGAGCTGAACACACCTGACAAGAAAACAAAGTCACACTTGCTGCATCCCTGTGGCTCTCCTTCAGAGGTCAGCAGCAGCTGACACCAACAGCAGGCCTCTCTCATTGCACAGTCGTGGTGAGTATGTTGTGGTTAAATGAGAGAAAGCTGACTGCCTGGGGTACAGCTCGGGCAGGAGAAAAGAGAGACTGTACTACAAAAGGGCCCAGGGGAGCTGTCTGGTCTGGGTACTAACTGTGCCATTGTTTAGCCTCTGCTTGTGGCCATCTCAAAGGCTCGCTCACAAACCCACAAACACTTTGGACTTGCTGCTGGCTCAAGTAAATCGACTAGTTCTGCCAGTTTTCCAACGAAAAAAACAAACAAATACAGCAACAGAGGCTCATTGTTGAGCCTGCAAGTAAAACAGCACCTTACAATCAAAGTCCAGAATGAGATGTAAATGAGAGCAGGCTGGAGTTTGAAACAAAGGCACAGCTCTTCAAAAACAGGAATTATTCATGACAGTTAACAAGAAAATGTATCCACATGCAGAGTCACCACAGGCCATCGCTAAGATGATCAACTTTATGTCATTTCCATTTAAAAAAAGCTCCACCTACCATGTACATTAGGATGTCTCTGATCATAACCATTGCAGTTTGGTGGTCGTTCCAAGCCTGATTTAGCGTTTGCAGGAAGTTATTATTGAGAGAGTTAAGGACATCTTCCCGTACCTGAAAATATAACAGAAAAAACAATGATAAGCTCATTTCTGTTCATTTGTGTGTTGACGTCTTTCAAGCACATATTGGTTGTTCCATCAGCTCAGCCCATGAAAGCAGCACGTACTCAAAAATGCTGCTTGAGAATTAAGACTTTCCCTTTGGACTCACGCCATTATGTTTACACAACTCAGCCATATCAAAACACTTTCAATCTGGCATGCCTGGCGCTTTTCACACAGGGAAACGCGTAACACAGAAGGGTTCATTGAGAGATGGTTTAATGTTGCAAAACCAAGGTAATAAGCTGTGTGCCTCTCAGGACCAGAAATTTCAGTGATGAGGGAAATGATCAGACAAAAACCCTTCAAAGCACTCATCAATCACTAAACAACTCCTACTGACAGTCAGGAGCTTACAGTCACAAATTAATATGACTGTAAATACACCAGTCAAATGTAATGTGGGAATTTCTTTTAGAGATAGTGTACAACTAGGCCTGTCACGATAATCAATAAATCAATTAACCGAGCGATAAATAAAAATGTCCTCAGTAAGTTTGCCAGCCTCGATAAACTGACACGTGCATGCACGTTTGTTTTCCTCCTCTCTTTCAACCAAAGAGGCTGAATAAGAAGATGGCTCACTTTCCTAACATCGGGGTGCATAGGTTCTATAGCGGATTTATAGCGGAGTGAGCATCTGTCAAAAATGCGATCTTTGGGGTGAAGATGGGGCTGCTCGTGCATACACACGGAGAGAGCTGAAGCAAGCGTCCTGAGGGGTAAGGAGGAAACACACACTAATATGAGTGATGGCACGAAAGATACGGTTCTTAAGCCGCCTGCCACAGTCCCAGTGTGGGAATATTTAGTTTTTTATCAGAATGAACAAAGTGTGAGCTCATGAACACCAACAAGCTGATATGTCGCGTTTGTTTGAAAATAGTGGCGACGAAGAAGAAGAAGAGGGAGGTGCAGTGGAGCCTTGTTCTTTGACAATCCGCTCTCACTGAGGCTTTTGGTCGGCAAAGTAAATAGAAATAAAAGCGCCAAATGGTGGGCGCTCAAAGACAGCTACATTGCCAAAGAAATGCAGCCCTTCAATACTGTTGAAAGCCAGAAATGTTAAAAATGTTTGACAGACAGTACGGATTGACTGGGAAAAAGTACATGTTACAAACAATTCAGGAACTGTATAAACTCCCTTTTATTTAGGCTAGAGTTTTTATTGTTGTTGTTTTTTTTGGAGTTTCGTTTTTTTTTAGAGACAGGGTCTATGTTTTATTGTTTTTGATTAGTGTTAATTATTTTCATTGACATGTATTTTTTTCTAAAATAGAGTCCATTTTATTTTCATTGTGTTTTTTTTCTCTTTCTTGTTTGTTAAATGTATGATATATTTTTTTTGTTTAATTTATTTTATTCAAAAGATCCTGACCTTTTAATTACAGTTAAATACTCTTAAGAAATTTAAGTTTCTTGCTTTTGATATGGTGTACTCACTTTATTATCTCATTCATCATAATTACATCAATGAAAAAGTGGGAAAAAAATCAAAATAATATTGACAATAATATCGTTTATCGGCAATAATATTTTGGAAAATTATCGTCGAGCAAAATTTGTTATTGTGACAGACCTACATGGGAGATAGCTCAAATCTAACCTGGTGGAAACCTGCACCTGGGAGAGGGTTAACTGTACTATGACCTTACTTTGACAAATAGCCAAATGAAGCTTGACAGTTGCCGTGCCATGGAGCAGGCTAATTCTGTTAACTTGGTTACTCAGCAGGCTATCAAATAAGCCAAAGAGAAAGAGTTGAACTTTGAGTTAGCAATACTTCAATGGATGGGCTCAGCTTTCTTAAGACTGCCTATCGGAGATAAAAAACCAGTGTACTGTCAACATTTTACCTTTCTGCCTGCAGAAAAGAAACTTAAAACAGAGTGGAAATTTCGTAAAGATCACTGCATCTTAATCTCTGAAAAGGGTGTTTCTATCAATAACTTTAAGATGGGACAATCAGAGAGGACGTGTTTCTCACTTTGTTGATGAGATGCTCCGTGACGACCTCCCTCAGGCCTGTGTACAGCTTCTCCCCATGCTTGTGGAGCACCATCGTGTAGGCATTCCTGTACAGCTCCTCAAAGCTTAACCCACTGTTGTTCTTCCTCTGGATCTCTTGGATGGCATTTTTTAGAAGGTCCCAGATGTTGTTGACATACTTCTCATCCATTGTCATCTAGGAGGAGCAGAAAGAAGCGTGTTTCCATCAGAACATGTGGCTGTATTGTCCAGATATGGGCAGAAGAATGCAATATGTATATTTAAATCTTGTAGTTTGGGTGTCCACATTGGTCAGGGAGATTAAATACTTCTACATTTAATGTTTTCTAGATTGTCTGGTTATAGACCAATAGAAAGATCAACCCCTAACTATCACAAAACCAAAAATAGAACTTGTGAGTTTCTTGGAATAATTATACAAAATAAACTTAGTTGGAAACCTCACATAAACCATATCAAAGCAACGTTATGCAAATCACTAGGAATAATTTCTAAAGTCAAAGAGTTCCTGTATGAAAAAAACTGATATGTTTTGTATTGTTCCCTAGTTCTCCCTTATATGGCCTAAGATGTAGAGGTGTGGGGGAATACGTATAAAACTAATCTTGAGCCGATTTGTGTGATCCAAAAAAGAGCAATTAGAATTGTAAATAAAGTGACCTACAGGGAACACACAAACAAACTTTTTATCAAACTGAAAGCTTTAAAATTTACGGACTTGGTTGTCTTTAAAACAGCCCAGGTTATGTATAACATAAAGAACAATAAGTTACCTGTTCATATCCAGGGATGTTTCAAAAGAGAGATATGGTTTTTAATTTCCCAGGAGGTGAAATATTTAAAAAACAGATTGTGAGAACAAACATAAAACAGCACTGTATTTGTGTTGCTGATGTTAATATTTGGAACAAGTTGGACCGAGAGCAAAAAGACTGTTAATCATTATTTCAATTCAAAAAGAAAACCAAGCAAAACATTTTAAATTCCTATGTTGAGAGTGACCAATGACTGTTTAAAAAAAATGTTGAAAAGTCTCTGCATCCAGTATATTTTGTTTTGTGTCTTGTATTAAAGCATTGTGATGCATATCAGTTCAAAAAAGATTTGGTAGTTTCTGTTAAAGCTGTGATGTATGGACTGGTAGCCATCTATATGTTTCAAAAATTGTGTAACTTGTGTTGGGGGCAAGGTTAAAATAGTTTTGGATTTGTTATTATAGTTTAGTTTTAGTTAGTTTTGAATTTTTTTCCCCAACACCTCCGTGATACTGCTGACCTCACTGCCTTCAAAACAAAACTCAAAACTCACCTGTTTCGCATAGCTTTTAATTTAACAACCCCCGGTAACTGAACTTGCTTTTACTCTACACCTTTGAATTGTTTTTGTCTCGTCTTCTTTTCTATATATTTCTTTCTTTTTCTGTTATCTCATTTTTTGTATCTGTTTTTAAACTTGTTTTTTATACTGCTTTTACCTTGTAAAGCGACTTTGAGAACTTGAAAAGCGCTCTATAAATAAAATGTATTATTATTATTATTACAGTTTAGTTTTAATTAGTTTTAGAGCAGGCATTCTAGTTTTTATTTAGTTTTGATTTTTGCAACAAGGCTTTGTTTTAGTTTAGTTTTAGTTTAGTTTTACTTTTTTCATACCTTATTAACCAGGTGCAGGATTCAAAAAGGTCAGAGTAAATATTTTGTAATACTGTTTATTTTCCGGTCCAACATAGTGCTCACTGCTTAGTTAATGCTGATACTGAACTGTTGGCTGCTGCCTTAAACACAAAAAACATAATATAAACTTAATATAAAAAATATATACATAAATTATATAAAAAATAATGTTGACCTAAACTACATAAAATTAATATAAACAAAAACTATATAAAAAAAATATGATATGAGCTTAAATCTTTAGAAACTTGGAGTCTAACAAGAAAGACAGACTTAAAAACAATTAAAGTCAGACTTTTGCAGATGCTATAACTCATTGCTCCACTACATTTCGTTGCAGCACAGAGCACAGCCAGTCAGTACAGTAAACAAGCACGTCCCAGTACATCGCTATGATGGTGCCGTACAGCACTAACAACTGCCGGAAATTGTTGTAAAATTGGTTGGGAAAATGAGTCGGATTAATTTAAATTCTAAAAGCTTTTAATATTGTCAAAAACTAAAACTAAGGGCATTTTCTCTTTAATTCTAGTTAGTTTCAGTTAGTTTTGAGAACACAAGATACAGTTTTAGTTTACCTATCGTTTTTGTTTTCTTTTCTAGTTTTTCTAGTTTTTATTTATTTGAGTTAACTGCAATGTATTTTAAATTTTAGTTTTCGTTTTTAGTTATGTTTTAGTTATGTTTTAGTTAACTATTATAACCTTGGTTGGGGTCGGGTAAAATAAGCTTCAGCTTCAGCCTACTCCTTTTCAGACTACCATGTTTTGTTGCCATTTCTCACTCAGTTAACAAGTTTGTCTGAATAAACTTAAATGAACTTGAAACTCGAAGGAGGTAGTGATCAGATATAGCTAGGAATGGTATTGTTAGAGTTTAGAAAGTAAGCTGGAAAGTCTTGGTTGGTTTAATTGCTGCAGTCTTAAGTAAAAGAGAAGTAAAGAAGAAACAAGTGGGCTGGCAGCACCATGCACTTTCCAAGAAACAGGCATTGGAGAATGTTGGCAGAGTTGAGATATTTTGGCAGTCAACATCCAAGAGAAAACAAAACAATGTGCATTGCAAATTGTGCTGAGAACCTAAGCGCACAAAGACAGTGCCATCTCCAGAGAGGCTTTGCTTAACAACGATGAAGACTGTGCAGTCTGTGTGGAGGCTGCTTTTAGACATCTAAAGCAATTTGTGCTATGGTTTTAATGTATGAAAAGTGCTTTGTAAATAAAGTTTGATTTGTTTTGAAAATAAGTTTTATGGAGAAAGAATACAATGTAACAGGTATGCCAAAAAAACAGGTGTGAAAGTAAGCATGAATCATGACAAAACCGTTTATAATAAGCCAATATGAGTACAAAACAGAGCAAAAATAATATTGAGTTACATGGCTTATCCACTCTTTGCAATGTGGTTCAGACACAAGCAACCAGTCATGATGTGGATACATTTTACCCAGATACATCTGATGAAAGGCTATACCTGTTGACAGTTATGCTTAAAATAGGATCAAATAAAATCAACAGACGGATCACAAAATTATAACAGAAGCAGCTGAAATGACAAATAATAAATCCTGCATTGGTATTTGTTGATATACTAACTAGGACCACCTGGTAGTGGATTTAACCCTTCACTAATGGGGCTGGACTTGCACTTGCATGTGAGCTAAACATTTGAGAAAGGATTAGCTGTGCACTCTCTCACTCATCTGCTCACTGACTCATTCTACCAAACACCCACTCATAACACAAGATATCCAAGAGTACAAATGGCATCTATCTGCCGTTTTCACACCGTTAATCTACACAAGAAAATGTGTTGCTGGAGCCAGAAATATTCAGACGATGTTACATATCTCACAAAATGGCAGTTGTGCTCATGAGTGGGATTAGTTTTAAACTGACTGGGAAAAATATGCAACACAGTGCAGTGGTGTGTACTTAAAAATTGTTCGTAGCTAACATGGCAGGCTGCTGTGCTGACAACGTCAATAACATTAACTGCTTAAGTCACTAGTGGCTTGTTTACTGTAGTCTCACATTACATTAGCTAGGACGCTAGCACTGAGTGATTTTGTGTACATTCACATCAATATCAGTCAATTGCGTTGTGCAATCATTTGCCAACATCCAAATGAGTTTGCTGTTTCCAAAGCGTAATGATAGTTGTTGACTGACTGCAACTTGGCTGGCGTCAGGTCAGCTAACACCACCAGGCCTGCTACACAGATAGCTACTATTTACCAGGGAACTTTCTTCACATATGCTAACATTAGCTCAAGGGAAGCGGCATTAGCCTCATTGAAAGCAAGACGCTAGCTATCGTTGAATAAAAAGAAAATTGTTGAAAGGCTTATGCTGTTTCTCACAAAACAGTTCCCTGCTAACAGCTATTTTCTGATTACAATGACATGTTTTTCTTGTTTGACCAGCTAGCTAGCATGCACTTGCTAGCAAAAAGGTGTATCATCCCCGGCACTAGAGTCTCATAGTTCGGGTCTCAGCGCTCACAGAGCCGGTAAAGACTTACGGGAAAGGCTCGTATCCTCATCTTGGTGTCCTTCTTGGTGCCGCCTTTGAGGTTGGACATGTTTAATTAGAACGACTTTCGTTTCTTAGTTGACTTAAAGACTACATGAAAGGCAGCTGCTAGTTTGCTTTCTATGCCAGAGAAGCGGCAGGGAAACTCAGTGACCTCCCCTTAAGGAAATAGGTCGGTGTGTGTCTGTTATGTTGTTGTCACTCGCTCTCCTCTCAGTGGTTTTTGGCTAATGTTAGCTTGCATGCAGTGATGGCGGTCGACTGTACAACACTGCGCAACGCGGAAGTCTCGCGATAGTAAAGTCCTATGGTACTGACAGGTGCATTCCACAGGTTAATATTAACCGCCCACTTACATCAAAGTATATGCATTTCTTCAATTATATTTCGACATTTTTTTAATTCATGTGTCAAAAACTTTTTTGAGTTTGGTTTTAAACCTTTTCTTACCCAATTATAAAGAATTACACCGAACGGTGCGGGATTTTTCACCGTTTGGAGACAATCACACAGCTAATAACAGTTAAGCTAACTCACCTCATTGTTAATCTTCAGGAAATTGCAGATGGTTGGAACTGGTAAACATTTCTCTTCAACAGGAGGCACAGCCATTGCATGGCTACATGCCTTTGCTTTGGAGTTTGGCTCCATACTCATTACTTTCTGTGTCCTTTTCCAGTCCAACGTTGCCTTCTAACACTGTGAATTCCCATGGCTGACCAACGGTTGGAAGACTGAATATCTTCTCACCGTCATGACAACGCTCTCTAGGTTAGAGGAAAACCATGAACAACACTATGGTGAGTTCCAACATTAAAAAAAGTCAATTTATTTTTATGGTTGCATAAAGCATGGCTTGCCATATAAACTTATCAAACTGTAGTGTCAGGCCACAAAACTCGGAAATTCACATTTATTATTCTCAATTTACACTTAAATTAATGCCACAACCTTATCCTTTACTTCTTTTTTAATCAGTGGTGCTATTATCAGTATCAGCATGATGTCATCTACCTTTACTCTCTTCTGTCATGATGGGAACTGTTGCACTTTTTCGAAGAGTAGCTCCAGCTCTCCTCTTCAAACCCATGTTCTCCAGCTCCAGCCTTCTGATTTCCATCTGCATGGCGCTGATCACCTGCAGAAGCTTCTGTTCACTGCCCATGTTGCTAGTTCTTAGCATTTCCCTTCTATATCTCTATTAAAGGAGTCTGACCCACCATATGACCCAGTCTAACCTGAAATCATACAGGCCACAGCCTAAATTTAAACCTGTGTTTTTTTTCTAAGCTCAGCCCTGGACAATGACAAAAAAGAGCAGCCAATCAGGACCACCAAGCTTGTCTGTAATTAGAGCATTGATAGTCAGGTCACATGATGGGGAGAGTGTTATTTTCTTCTTAGTGATCGGATGCCTTCCACTTTCCTTCCTCCTGTTAAATATTCATCTATTCTGCCAACGCAGAGCAACAATAGGCACTTGGGAGAGGCATTTCTTTACTGGTCTGTGTCAAGAGGAATGAATGGGCTGCTGCTTTTGAATAGAATAGAAGAGTAGTGTCATTGCACTAGGTACAATTAAATTGAGTGTGGATCTCGATCGCATCTTATAAACTCTGCTCCACGTATAAACCCAGACTAATTATAATGGACATAGATATTGTTCAAATCTTCCACATTCCATTATTGTTTTTTTCTTGTATCCTGTTGTCTTGTTTCCTATCCCTGATTCATTTAGCTGTTTTTTAGGATATATTAACCAAAGCTCTTTCACTTAATGTGCACCCATTCAAACCCATAACACTCAAATAAGCTTAAACGATTTGACTTGTGTGAGTTTTGATTTAGCGCTCAGTAATTACATGTAGTTTATTAGGCTTTCCAGTATAAGCACCTGTACATTTTATGAGCAGTACAGTGAGGAAGAAATGTGAGTCAGAAAGTGTCTGTTTGCGGCTGCTCTACTGCTCTCTAGTGTCTCCTTTTGTCAGCATCATGCATAAGGAGAACAGAGCAGAAAAACATGATTTGACTGACCTCTTCTGGTTGAAAACATCAGTGGTTTCTTGTAGACCCATCAATATGTAAACAGTAATGACAGTATTGATCAACTGGTGATTACCTTTAAAACTGACTTTGAGAAGCATTTATTATAACAGATTCTATTTTTTTTATTTTGGCTTGACTACAGAAGGCCTTTTATGGACAATAGTTAAGACATGAACACAGTAACAGGAAGCAAAAGGCAGATGAAGTTTCTTTTGCTCAATAATGTGACACTCTTTTGGCTGATGGACAGTAACACAAACTGTTGGGTGCCTCTTTGTAAGACTTTTAAGCTATACCATACTCACCCAGCCTGGTCAATGAATAGCATTGCAATCGTATATGACAGAACATAACAAAAATTAGATACAGGTATATAACTAGATAAATCCCTACAACACTGATAATAATACTGATGAGGTTGGGGAAAACCAGCCACTGTCTAAATAAAGCTGTAGTGCATCTAACTAAATAAATAGTGTCACATGAAAGTAAAAATGATGCATTACATAACTTTATTCTCCAAAGGTAAGATTTATGTTTTTTTATTTTTAAGACCAAAATCCATTCTTGATAATAGACAAGTTTCTTATAACTGCCAAAATTCACTTACGATTGGGATTATTCAACTCTTCTTCACAATCTAGCAAATGCCATCATCTCATAAAGATGCAAAGTTATGTTATTGTTTGTTACAGACAGCCTGGGAGCAGAGGAGAGAGACACTGATGTCACCTTGTCCCTCACTGACTCCTCTGTTATTTAGCTGAACCTTGGTGACACGCATCTGAGCTCTTAAGTGAAGCATCATAACAAGTAGCCTGTGTTCCTGTGTGTGTGTTTTGATGAAGCATTGCATTCTCAAAGTTCCTCCCATTCCACAGTGTTGTGTGTAAGCTGTTTGTCTGCTGATAACAACCCTCTCAGTGACAGAGAGATAAACTCCACATACTGCCGTACAGACAGCTAACACGAGATGCTGACAGCCTACAGGACATAAATACATCGTGGTTGTGGAAATGGAGGCTCAACTGAAGGAAGGATGTCTGTGTGGAGAGATCTTACGTAAACAGTCATGTTACTATAGGTACTATACACCCTTTTGAGCAGCATTCATGTGAAACATACAGTTAATGTTCAGTTTTGTTTGCCACATGTATAGAAATGAGCCAGCAGGTGGCGTGCGATGTGGTGTGAATTTAACAGAATTAGGTCTAATGTACTCAAGCCTCCCTTCATGTGCAAGCACATGACATCCTGCAGCAGCAGCAGGGTAAAGCCAAAGGACAACAGTATAAAGTGGTGCATTTGAAAGCAGTGGTAATTGATTTTTTTGCAAGTGATTACAGAGGCAGAATTTAATACACTGCCTTTGATTTCAGCTCTTTTCATCGCTGCTACTTGCTTTGCAAACATGACACCAGAGGCTCAGGGCAAATGCGGCTCCCTTCAGAATCCCGCGTCATCATTTTTGCCAAGTTGCTGTTGACCCGACGCCAACACCACAAAACAGGACAAGTAATTTAATTTGCCACTGCCGTCGACCTTGAAGCAGGGAATGTAGGCTAGCAGAATCCCAATAGGGAGGCTTGTAGGAAGGAGCTGAGAGAGGGGTCAGGCCTGTGCCTGTAGCATCACACTCAGCCTCCTCACCTCTACAAAAGTGCTCTTGTCCTTCAGATTTGCAGGTAAACACTTAGAAGATAGCATTAATTTTAGCTTATGCTGTAGATTGTGTGATAACATAACCACAATTTACTTTTCTTGATTTGACCAGCTGTCATTATAGTCCAAAGATTCTATGTATAACATCACAAAATGACTTCTTATTTCATCCAATCAAAATCCTAAAATTATAGTTGAGGCTGAGGTTTTAAAGGCCACATTGAGCTCTAAATCTGGCCCTTTTCAAAGAATGAATTTTGAAATATGGCAAGTGCATGGTTTCTTTGCCCTCCTTTAAGTGGCGTGTGTCATTGTAAGTGATGATAGAGTAAGCTCTCTCATGGTGGCATACAATATCACACACCAAATGCCGACGCTGACCTAATCCCAGTCAAGATGTGCACACACGTAAACTCCATCTGTCACAAACAAGGATAAGACTATGACTCACGGGTATGTGACACTAAAGTCACAAAAGCACCACCTTCCCATATGAAAGGTGCTAAGTACAACCAATAGCACAGGGGAAATTGGGACACAGCTGTTTTATTATGTGATACATGCCAAAGATATGTTACAGCACCTCTGTCAGTCCTGTTTACATTTCTTACACATTACTCAGATACACTGGCTTCTCTGCTGATAAGATCAAATGCTGCAAAAATGTAGAGTTTCAAGAGCCTTGAAGTAACTTGAAACTAACAGATCCGTCTAAAACAGCTTGGTCAGTTTGTGTCAGCCAGTTTTTGTCACTGCTGACGTGTCACCACAATGACAGTGATGACATGACATTCAGAGGTGAGATAAAATCTTAAATCCTCTTTTCAAAAACAAATGTGCTGTTATGTGTGACATCTTAATAAGGCCCAATGTGCAGATACATAGTAGAGCCCATCTCTCAACACCCAGAGGGAACAAATGTACCAATGTCCTCCTCTAGCCATGTGATGTGATGTGAGCTGGTCGTAATTGCTGCCATAACTTGTTGCCCTATTGAGGTGACACCTTAAATCACCCTGGTGAAAATAACTTAGGTCAGAATTCAATATTGGTCGTAAAATCTAAATATAAGGCCCTTGGGACTAAGCTGTTTCACAGAGTGCTGTAGTAGCTGCCTGGCAATAACACAAACAGGGTAATAGGCCTTGGACATTGAGCTGTTGCCTCGTACAAGGGAGCCTCTGACATTGAGAATATAGGGGGAATACTTGTGAAATGCTGTCATAACATTGGAGAAGCTCTTTGGAGGCCTTTTGAATCCCATGCTGCTGTCTGCATCCTTGTCTCCCAGCATGCCAGTGTTTCAAATAGCGACCTGTAGGTCTTCCAGCCACTCGGCACCGTCTTTAATGACATAGCTCATGGCCGCAGTCCCATCCAGCAGCCTTCATTATGACTCAGTAATCATAGGCTGCATTTGTTTTTCTTTTCCTCTCCACTCTCCATATCTCTCGTGCTCCTTCTTTTCTCTTTCATAAACCTACAGGCCTCTCGCCCCCTCTGTTTGTTCTCAGATGAGCAGGACCAATCCAGTAGTGAGCCAGAGCCGCTACTGGAGAAAGTCTTTGTTGACTTTTCGGCACAGACTGCTGCTCTGTAGGGGAGCAGTCTGTTATTTATGGCTCAGCCTTGTTTGATTGGCTGGGTAGAGATATAATTATGTCTGGCACACAGCTTAGCTAGTTTTAGAATTACAATAGGTGCCATGTTCAGTTCACTGGTTGCTATGATACTAAGTGGAGGGTTGTGTACTGTATAGAATATGTGTTTCATTTAAATCTTGGTCTGATGTTTGAACCCCTTTTCTCTTATTTATCCTCAGCTCCATGAGGTAATGATCACTGGACCATTTAATTCATCACTGATACAGCACAAGTAATCACCAATATCCCTTCAAGGAGTGGAATCCCGTATTATGTGACTAAATGAGTAAACGTCTTAATGATTAGATGGTGTCACATTTAGCCGCTCTTGTTTGACACTGTTTTAATCTAAAAAATTGAGATAAATTTGGTATCGCTTTATATTAAGGTCCTGTAGTAAGCATTAGTAAGACCTTTGTAAGTACTTATTAGATGCTTATTCAAATTATTATTTGTTTATAAGACTATATAACTGCTTAATAAGTGTTTGATAAGGTCCCACAGGTTAGGTTTAGGCATGGGGCCCTGAATGGTTAGGTTTAGGGGAAGGGCTGGGGTAGGGCTCATGAGAGACAAAAGCAGAAGACAAAAAACAAAGAGGGTTAAGGTTAGGTTCCATATAGCTTATAGATTAAGTTGTCTTGAAGTAACTATTAAAATGACCTTTTTAAACACTTATTAAGCAGTTATATAGTCTTATAAACAAATAATGTTAATATGGATCGTATAAGTACTTACAAAGGTCTTATTAATGCTTATTACAGGACCTTGATATAAAGCGTTACCATAAATTTTTATCAATGTTGTGTCAGGTCAAATCACTTTTCAAACATGTGTCCAGAGCAACATGTGACCAAAATAAGCATGTCGATGATAATGTGCAAAGATGACTGAATCCTGGTGGTGCTAGCGCAACTAACCAATATTCGATTGTTTTCCCCCAAACTCTATGATCCTGTGTTAGATAATTGTGCCCAAGTGCGACTGTTTTCTGATTTTTCTATACCAGTTAGTTGGTTGGAATTAAAATGTTCAACAACTTGGAAAAAGTCACTTCAGAATAACCCCAGGACAAATGACCACCTGATTATTTTTTCAACAGACTAGGTGAAGGTAAAGTCATACTAAATGGCTCACAACATCTTAAAAATGCATGAATGCAGCTTTTTTATCCCAAAGGTAAACACAGGAGTAACAAGTGAAATAAATGAGCTCTAATATACAGTACTTCTGACAATTTATCATCTTCCAATGGTATATCCGTAAGTGGGGGAAGGTCATTTGCACAGAGGAATATATAAAAAGAAACTGTTGCATTATATAGAATTAACAGGATAATCAAAGAACCTGTTGTTTATCAAACAGAACACACACATAAAAAATATCATGAAACCTAGGAATGATTTGAAATAAATGTTTAGTTTGTATTTCTGCACAGTTTTAATCTAATCATGACATACAGGGTTTAACTACTTTATAAGAACACCACACAGTGTAATGTGTTTGCCACCCCCGCCCTCACTTAACAGTATTTAGTTGACTACCAAAACACTTTTCCTGTTTCTGTAATGGTTAGTGCAAGCTCTTTGATTTAAATTATGTATTTAATAGGAATGCAGGAATCCAACTTTTCAGGTTCTGGTACCGATTCCTGAGCATTGGGTATCAACTGATACCGAAACCAGTATTAAATAATAACCCGCTTGCCCTACTGTGGGATGAGACTGGTTATGCTTTGAGCAAAAGGCAAAAAATGAGCATATGGAATATCTGGAGTTAATGCTTTTTTAAACTATAAAATATTTAAATGTTTACCAGCTAAAAATGCATTATAATGTGCAGAAATTCTATTAAATTGTAAAGTATTACACCCTGTAGATTGGTAATGCAGCAAAAAAAAAACAAAGAAAGTGCATCAGAAGTAACATTTAAAATTAAGTAGCCAAGAGGGCTGGTAAAAAAAATAAAACAATAAAATAAAAAAAAAGGCATAGAGCTGTTTGCCTGTATCAGCACCATGGATTGGCCCCTTCCTACTGATACCGATCCAGCCTTGAGGGACACCCTATACCCAATACCAGTACCGGTAATGTGCATCCCTAGTATTTGATGCTAAAATATGATCTTGTCGTTATCCATGCATTTTCAATTCTACTGTTTTGTAAAAAAAAAAAAAAAAAAAAAAAAGCAGAAAAAGGTTAATCTCATGATTAATTTTGATTTACAGTTATTACTTGTGTTTCTGAACAGAAAAGTGATTCATTAGTTGAATATTATTGTAAAGAATTCCTGACTTCTTAGTGAATTCCAGTTTCCTGGCTCAAATTTGGACTTAAATACATAAAATAATCAGTTTGAAACACCTCATTCCTGTTCAAAATATTAAGGCGTAAGGAAATCCCTAAAAAAAACAAAGAGTAAGAGTTAAAGCACTTGATAATGTTGGGTGGTTTTCTCATTTTTATGACAGATGGTTATCTGTAAAGCACTATATATAAAGCTAAAAAGCCCACTCATGTTCCTGATATATTATTATTATGAATTCACCTCTGTAACACTGTATGACTCTGTGTTATCTAAGTGCGCTGGCAAAGCAGGCTCAACTTAAATACCATCATAAGACTGTTATTTAATGTTTTATTGATGTCACTTGTCACTGAATAGCCTCCAGCTATGAAGCTACTTATCTAATTGCATACTGGGCTGATGACAGCTACTGAGCTCATCATTCACATAAATGATGTCACATGGTAGACAGTTTTCCAAGGAGCTGCAAAGATTTCCATGAAGTGCTCTATAAATGGAGATCTGGAGTCTGATAGGGGCGAGGTAGAATAAACAAGTCTCAGCAACTAAACAGCAATCCTAACAGTATGTGAGGAAGGTGTGTGAAAGCCAAAAGCCCTCTAAGATACTTACATTTCTTAATATGCTGTTCCCATGAGAGAGTATTCACAGAATCAAGAGTTGACCATGACACAAGAGGCATGAATAATGTTTCTTAAAAACAGCTCCTAATGGAAATCGCCCAAGTAGCATTCTCTGTTCATTATGCAGGGTGGTCGGACGAGGACAGGGACCTTGAATAGACTAATGGGATTATGTCGGTGTGAATTGGTCTTTGCAGGGGTTATTCCAAACTCCTGCTGCAAAACTGGAGCCATGAATTTAGTGCTCCCTATAGGAGGTAGGAGGCAGAGAAGAAACTTCATCTCCCCACCACAGATAATCCTATTGTGTATTCCTTACATGGCTTATGTGATCACTGTCTCTTTGATAATACATGGGTAATCATATCATAAGTAGAAAACACAAGGACAGGAAGGGAGCAAAGACTCAATGAGTAATCCTCATCTAATCCATTTATTTAAAATACTTAGGCTGCCACGCTTAATAAGTTGTGACGTGTCCATCATTTTATGAGCACAGCTGCCTCACCCTGCCTCTTACCAGTTTCAGATTCTTTGGCGCTAACACACATCAACATGTAAGGTTAGACTTTCTTTTTTTTAAGGAAATTATAACACAAGATGGTAGTTTGTTCAGTTTATTTTATATTATTTTTATTTTGTAGTGGCAGGGTATTTATCAGACAAGATGGAAGACTTGAATGTAGTTTTAGTGTAGATTGTGGTTGTAGGTCATATGTCAGGGTGTCAGTGCTGAGCTGAGTGCGTCATGTAAGCATAGACTCTATAATATTTCTCTTTCACACCTGGTTACTGGTGTGATTTTATGGCTGGCTGTTGTGATAGCAGGCTGTGTGTCTCACTCTTTTACAGGACCAAGCTGTTTGTGTGTCTGCGGAAAGTGCTGTTAAGATAAGATGATTGTAAAAGTGTCCAAACTGGCAGTAAAATAAGCTTACAGCAGTGTGATTTCGATAAACGTGGGCTCTGTTTACATAGCTCCCTCTGTGCAGGGTTATAACATTCAGACCTTGATGATAGGTAAGATAGCATTTTCTCGTAACTAGTTTTCACTGTCACCTCCTTCTCTTCCTGCAGCACCATCGCATGGCTTGGATTGCAGCAGTGCCACTTGCAGACTGCAGTGTGGGAGCCCTAAAAAGGGAAGGAGTCTCACTCTGGTTCCTGGCAGCTCGTAGAGCAGCGGAGGCTAAATTAGGCCTGGTTTCATTGACTTCCATTCCCCCGAGTCCCAGCAGCATTGCAGCCCAGAGGAGGGGATACTGGCTGCTGCTCAAGGCCTCAGATGCTTCCTTCGAGCTTCTCCAGACGCTGGGTAGGCTGAAGTGTCAGCTGGAGAGATGATACGTCTTAAAAGCTTGAGATGAGGGGTTGCTTCTCTTGATAATTGTGTGGGTAAAGGGATAAGAAACATGAATAACATTAAGGATTTTGTGACACAAAGCATTTGAGAATCAATAAATCACAGTTAGATTAACTTCCTGGGATGATATCAATTCTGGCGACAAACATCATAATAAGCTGTGTTGGTTTTTGCAAAGAAAAAAAATGCTGTATTTGTAGCGCCGTATTGCTTTTGAGTTACTGGCTACAAATTTTTAGCTGAAGATAAACTATATTCCATTCAGATTGTTACATGTATATAAGAAGAACATTTTTACATCTGTTTACCTTTAAAAACAACATTTGACTCATTATATTTTTATTGTCTTCCAGGTTAAGGCACCATTGCTTACAAAGAGATATAACTTTACGGTTAAAAACAGGAAGAGGTCCTCGAAACTTTCTGCAAGCTAAATGACATCTAGCTAATTAGCTAACTAATTAGCTTCTTTTGTTTACTAAGAAGCTTGTGTGTCAGGGTATTGAGTTATACATTGTGAAATCCTGCTAGTTACTCCTCTTCAATGCATAAAAAGTTAGCAAAGTACCAAAAACAAGGTCTCTCTAAACCTAGATTAGTGCACTAAACAATTAATGTATTGTATTTTCACATCATAGCTTTAAACATGCAGAATAACTGCAACAAGGGATGGGTACCTTTCACATTCTAAATGATACAGTACCAATGCCCAGTACCTGGCAATCAGTATCGGTACTCAACGGTACCAATTTCCGGTACTTTTTTGTGTTTATGTGGTACAAAAATCAATTTGAATAATAATAAAATCTTTTTTTTTTTAAATTTAACATAAACATTCTTCGATATATAATCTTGCAATGCTTTGTTCACCTCCAGCATAGAAAATTGTCTACTCTCCCTCACAGTCACAAGGATACATTTAGGTACCTAAAAATGGTATCTTTTGATTTTACATGAATCAGTACCAGGTACTTTTGACAGAATTCGGTCGGTACCTTTAAAAGTACCTAATTCGGTACCCATCCCTAACACATCACTCACATCAATCCCAGCTACATCACTCTTACCATATGAAACAATCTTATTCTTGCATGACATACGAGATTGCAACTTGTCTTGATCTTTTTCAGTGTCTTGTAAGTTTGCACCATGGTTGATTTGTTGAATGCATTAATATAAACTTGCCATAAGAGATGCTTTGATCTCCACGTGGTGTCTTGCGTGTAACCTATTCATCCTGTTTTTCCTGCTGATCAATTGCTCATCTGCCTCCCACTCTCCTGTGCTGTACTGTCCAGTGTGATTGACCGTTTCTCTTTCTCTGTGCTGGCAGTGGGAGACAGGTGCTGAGTGCTGCTGAGTGTTGCTGTGTGTGGGCTCCAGGGGCCTGGTTCAACATTCCACCGATAGCTTGATGGACACACTCCTTGGCGGACAGAGAGGAGGAGGAGGAGGAGGGTAGCTGCCTGCACCAAGACAAACTGAGGGGGGTAAGTGAAATACTGTGACAATGTACCTGCCGTGAGAGAATTGTGACAACATACAGCAGTTTCCTTTCTTTTTTAAACGTCCTCTACCACAGCAGCCTTAACAACACCTCACTTCCTGATTCTCAAAACAGTTTCACTGCTTATTGCACCGGCTGCAAACTGGTCTGAAGTCACAGGCACTTCCTCTTTTCACACGCTGACAGGCTGCGAGTGTGATTGCACACTGCTGTGCGCTATACATCAGACACAAAGCCCGAACACACAGTTGTGAAAAGGGAGGCGGGGACTGTAACAAGGTGACCATATTTGGCTTTGGTAGATAATGCAAAAGCAGAAGATGTAAATGAGATAAGACACGGTTGTCATGGAGACTTGATGTTGCGCAGTGATGGTTCGCTGTAAACCTGACCACATTTGTGGTATGGCCGTTGCCAAGCAGAAGGTGCTATTATGAGAGAGAGGGAGATGAGAGTGAGTGAAGTAGAGAAAGAGAGAAATGAACATGCTGGTTCATCCCATAATGCATTGCGCCGATGTGACCTGTGTTGAAGCGGCTTGGTCTGTCCCAGTGGCACGTCAGCATTAGACAGACACACAGGTAAGCTCTCTGTCTATAAGCTTCCTCTCTGTAGAATGAACTTGTGTAGACATAATCTTTGTGTTTTCTTTTGATTTGTTTAAAACAAAGTAAAATCAGGTGTTGGTTTCCAACAAAACAAACTCTGTGACATTTATAGAAAGACAGACAGTTTTTCAGTGTGACAGACTTCTTCTGTAGTTTGTTTGACTTAAGTTTGTCTTTCGGCGTTGTGAAAGTTTGCAAGTAGTTTGTGATGTGGGTAAAATGTATTTATCGTTTTCAGCCGTGTATCCGCAGTCAGACGAAAGTACTGCTCAAAGCTCCAGTGAAAGGCCTCTCTGCAAAGGGTGTTTCCATTCCCCTCCATTTTATCTCCAAGATAAGCTGCAAGCTTGGACGGCACATGCACATTTGCACACTCACAATAATGTCAGATGGGGACAAGAAATAGTGCTATTTCCTCTTTCTGTATTTCAAACCTGACAGCTTGCACCTGCTTCCCCTTGCTGCATCGAGTGGAAAGAAGTAAAGAGAAAACCACAAACTTTGCCGCAGGAAAACAGACTTAGAAAAGTTTAACCCAGTACTGAATTCATCAATATCATTTTGCTCATAAGTAGGATATTTAAAGCATCTCCTTTAACCGTTAAAGTAAATTGTTTTGATTGTAAAGCAACACTTCAATAAGTTACTATGAAATGGAAGACAGTGAATGCAGCTCCCCGCTGTGGGCCTTTCTGCAGGGCTGTGTACTGTTGCAGTCGTTGCTGTGATGGTCTGTAATGGGAGTGTAATGTGTATTTGCGGCCTTAGTGATAGATGAGCCGTCAGGGTTTGGCACACAAAGCTCTGGGACATTTCCTCAGTGGAGTGAGAGTTCACATCAGCCAGCCAGTGTCATTTACAGAGGGCTGGGAAATAGCAGAGTGCTGAGATGATAGGGAAGCTGAAGACGGAAAGTTGCATTCATCAGGGGGAGGAGGGGGAGAAAACAGGAGTGGACGAAGGTGACGGGTTTGTTTGCTGGACAGAGGCAGAGGGTCTCCTCTGCTAAACTGTGCTGGCTTTTGGGAATGTGAGGTCAATAAGTGTGTGGGGAAATTTCTAAAATACTTTTCTTACTCTCCCATGTTTAAATAATTCAAGACTTGTTTGGACAGAAAGCAAGACGACCAAAAATGAAACACAACAGCACCCTACCTTTTCTTAAAACAACTCAAAATGGTTCGAGGTACTTTCTTTGACTGCATTGTGCATCTGTTTTAACAAGCTCGCAGTCCCCATGAGTAATTCACTTATCTAAATGTGTAAGATTGTTGGTTTTCCCCTTTTAACCTAGCCACACACACCTCTTCCTGTTTTCAGTTGGTCCACATTAATGTGCTTGCTCAACCCCAGTTTGTGTATCCCTGTTGCTCTTTGCTCACACTTTAACCGCTCTACAGCGTCAATGATCTCTAAGAGAGCAACAGTCACACCGTCCTCTTATCTGTGAGATATAAACGCGCAAAGCAGAAGTTAAAAAAAATGGCCACCTCATATAAAGAAGTAGAAAAGGAGAAGTTGGCTCCTGTTGTGCATTATATCCAACAAATGTAGAATGAATCTGTAGTGTTACACATAGAAACAAATGAGCAAACCATCTGGTAACTGCAACATTTATAGCTCTAATTAGAGAAGAGGAATAAGGGTCTGTGGGTTGGAAAAAATAGACAAGTGGTTGTGGTTGTTGGGGGGATTAAGATGTAGTCATAAGTGTGAGAATGTGATGAAAATCTGGACGTAAACACACATAGAATGTAAATGAAAAAGAAACATGGACAGAGAAGTAAAAGCAGGAGTCAGACACAGAAAGAAGCAGAAGCACTGGCATGCTCTCAGCTGCAGCAGAAGAGGGGAAATTCCACGTCAGTGACTGGCTTTCACAGAAAAACCCAGATCTTTGGAGGCGTTGCTAATTTGTCTACTTTCGAGCCAGAGAGACATCAATCAGGATGTTTCCTCGTTATGGGTCAAAGAAAAATCCGTCATGAGGTTGGAGTGACCTGCTGCTTCCATTGATCAGCAGTCAAACAAATTACTCAGCTAATCTAAAATAAATGCTGCGTGTGTCCTGGGAGGGCTGTTTCCATGAAGAAGATCGTCTTCAATCACTAATTGATGATGCTTGGAAATAGATCTATGCATGATCCTTGATGTTGGAGCTAAAAGTAGAACTCCATGAGAAACTGATCAGTTGGAAATACAAAGAGCATGACATCAGTCTTTTAGCTGTATTTTGTAATGTCTGAATACACAGATGCACCGTACCAGAATAGTGGCTAGGTAGAAGGTTAGCACTGTAGCTGGGGCTCTAACACAGATTGTCACCCAGGGTTTAAGGGCCTGCTGTGTAAATTAGAGATGACTTATCACAGGCTTTGTATTGAACAGAGCAGTGCAGCAGCACAAACGTGTCCAGAGTCACGGACAAGGTTGAAACAGAAAGGCAGCTGTGGCCGTTTTACATAGAGGGAGGCATTTGGCCGTTTCTTTGCAGCGTTATACATGTATATGCAAATACACCAAACACAGAAAGACCTTCTGTGTCGCTCTGTACCAAAAGGGCTGCAGGTGTGGTCTGAGTGCAGGCAGATTCAGCGTCAGTGTGCGGAATTAGCTTTCTTTCACATCGCACAGGCAGCTTTATGAATGCACTTCATCCTCAATCGCAATCACATGAAGTAAGTCATAGACAATACACGGGATCAGACAGAAAACTTGGCGCCAACACACAGCACAAAATCTATAAAGATTCCTGCAGATGCCAAGGCCACTATCTCCATGGCTACCGGATATTGCAGCATCAGGTCCAAATCAAATTCTTGGAGGCTCCATCTGCGTCTCTGGCTTTCCCCTGGATGTACGAGGTTGTAGCTGCAGAAGCCTTGAGTAAACAACACAGCAAGTTGGCGGCAGTAGTTGTCTTATTGTTCCCCGGTTTGGGCTTTTTTTATTATACGTTCCTGACCTGCAAACAGTCTTTTTACAATCACTAAGACAAAGCTCTGTGTTACGCTGAGTGTGTGATCTCTGACTGGTGAAGTCCAGCTTGATTTAGTGCAGTCCAGTGTGCCCAGCTTTTATAGTGTGGGCATGCGCTGAGGTATCTTTGGGTTGCGTGTCAAAGCAGAAAGGCAGCTTAAAAGAAAGAGGGGGAAGCCAGGTGTGATGTTTTGCAAACTTTTTGTGTCAGGGATGCACCTATCCAGCTTTTCTGGTCCCAATACTGATACTAATACCTGGGTTTGGGTATCGACTGATACCGATCCTGATCTGATACAAGTGTTAAATAATAACCTCCATGCTCTACTGTGGGATAAGACTGGTAATGTTTTGAGTAAAAGACAAAAATGAGTACAAATAGAATTGCTGAAGTTAGAAGTGTTTGAATGTTTAACAGCAGTTTGGTTTAAAAAATGCATCAGAATTTACAGAAATGACTACTTAAATGTAAAATTTTACTCCTTGTAGACTAACGTTGCGTACCCACCGAAAGCATTGAGAGCGAATGTATTTGCGCGTCAAGTGAAATCGCGCTGCGCTAGACGCTCAAGTTTTGACGCTGGTACAAATATGCAAAAAACGCTCACCGCTCGCTGCGGCTTCACTGCACGAAAAGTCCGCCATCATCATTTCATCGTCGAACATGGCTCCGATTACCACCATCACTGCTCTGTACCTGCTGTCGAGAAGTCAGTTGCGGGCTAGGCGCCGACGTCGGTACTGGACGCATGCTACCCTACGCAGACGGTGTGAGCTCGGTGAGTTTCACCGTCTCTTGCTGGTGCTGCGTCTGGACGACGGCCGGTTCCAGCGGTACCTCAGGCTGACTGTTGCCCAGTTTGAAGACCTGCTATCCAGGGTTGGTGCCAGGATCTCCCGCCTGGATACCAACTACAGGCGCTCCTTTCCAGCTGCAGAGCGCCTGTCCATCGGTGACGATCTCCACGCTGATAGGCTGTCCCGGCGCGTCAAGACGCTCGCTCGCTCAAAAAGTTCTATTATTTCAACTCGAAAGTCAAGAGTTGAGCGGTGAGCAGCGAGCGTTTTTCGCTGGAAACGCTCGCTGCTCACTGCTCAAGGCTTGAACGCTTGACGCCGCTCTATGCTCGCCCCGACGCAGCATCAATTTGCGGTTTTGAATTGACTTTGTATGTAATATCAATGCGTGAAAAATTTGCGACGCTTTCGGTGGGTACATACTGTAAATCATAACTTAGCCCTACTGTCAAGTTAAGACCAATCCAGCTTTGAGGGGCTGGATCAGCACCGATACCCGATACCAGGATCGGATTGGTGCTTCCCTATTTTGTATACAACTTTCTGTTGTCGTTTCCCAACACCCAGCTTTTATTTCTTCCATTTTTATAACTTTTATGACCTCTCAGTGCCTGTATGCTACTCACTTCATTCTGTTCTCCTTTAATCTTTTTGCTGCGTTTCCCCTATTTTCCTCCCTCCTCTCCTCCTCTCCCCTTCTCTCCTTCCTCAGCTTCATTGGAAAGGCAAGGGCAGTGTTGCTGTAACTGAAGCAGCACTTCCTGGTGTTGTTTTAGGGGGGGCGTGGCTAGCCTTTAGCAGGGAAGAGAAGGAGGGAGAGGGGACTGCAGGATCCGTAATGCCCAGTTCAGACAGGGCTCCCTCCTCCTCCTCTTCTTCTTCCTCCTCTACCTCCTCCTTCACAGCTGTTGCTACTGCCACCCAGCGAGCGCCACTTTTCCTCAGGCGGCAGCAGACAGACAATCCAGAGGCTGGGGAGTCAGTGGCGACACAGCCCAGTCTCAGCCCAGCTCAGCACAGCCCAGCTCAGCCACTTCAAGAGGCAGGGGAGGGGAGACACTAGCGCACACGGCCAACGCTGCAACGCGCACACACACACACACACACACACACACTTACTCTCACACTCACACAGACAAACACTCCTCCTCCTCTCTCTCACTCCGGTGCTCGGCTCCGCACAGCTCCCCTACTCATTCGCTGCTGATTCACTGGCTCACTTGCTTGCCTCTCCTCTGCCTTGCTGCGCTCTGCCTTCCTGCCTGAGAATGGTCCAGCCGGTGCCTGGGGGTCTGCTGTCGCGGCCTGTCTGAACACACGCATAAACACAGAGTCAATCGACAGGCGGAAGCACACCACACACAGACCTGGAGAGCAATGTGAGAGGTAAGAGCCTGGATCACAGCCCTCCTCCTTGTCTCATTGGTTTATCTCGATCTTTCCTCCTGTGTGCGCTGCAGTCTTTACTTTCTGAAGTAAGCCCCTGTGCATTGGAGCAGAGGTGGTGGTATGAGGGATTGGTTGCTTTGGTGTCTCCTGTGTGTTTAGTATGTGAGCCACAGGGTTAACATCTATCTGTCACGTCTTGTTTCATAGTTATGGACACATGCCTGCACTCACAAGAGGACACACTCTTGGCTCAAAGCAGACAGTCACACAATAGCTCCTTCCTGGGGGTAGCGCTAGTTAGCAAGAAAATTTTGATAGTGTGTGTGTGTGTGTCCTTGTGTGTGTGTGTCTGTGTGTGTTTTGAGGGCCGTGGTTGTTCCAGGAAGCAGTGGAGAGGATCAATAGATCGCCCACTCAGCTTTCATTCCCTTCGTCTGACTCAACACAGGACATGTTGGGAGTTATCCTGCAGGGCTTGCTTAACTCGAGGACGGCAGATTTTGCTCCTCTTTTCTCCTCTTCCCTGCCTTGCTGCGTCAGCCTAAAGGGGGAAGCATGGTTTTGCATGTGTGTTTCTCCGTGTGAGTGCTGTGTAAGGCAAACTCCCGCCCTGCTGCATGTAAATTATGTGTGACATGTGAAGCTGCTGCTACCTTATATGGCGAGCACAGTATTTCAGTACAGTTGGATCTTGCCAAGCATTCCGGGTCGCGGGAGGAGAGAGTGTGTGAGAGGGTGACTCTGTCTGTGGGAGTGTGTGCTTTAGTGTGTGTGTGTGTGTGTGACTAAGTAAGTGTTTTCATGCGTCTGACAGAGGGGGAGTAACTGAGAGAGGAAGAAAGTTGAAGAAGGAAAAGAGGGTTTAGGACGAGAGAGGAAGACAGAGAGCAAGTAAATGGAGGGATTTTACTCGTCGATGTTGAAACTGGAGTAAAGTAAGTGGTTTCTGACTTTTTCAAGACTTCAGGGAGATACTTTATGGTGATGTTCATTCTTTCAGGAGTTAAGTTTGTCTTTGTGGCTCATTATTTACGTAAACAGACTCGAACTGTTCATTGAGTCTGTTTTTTGTAAGATTAAAAAACCCATTAATCTCTACTCGGAGTCCAAAAGCTTTTCGCCCATTCGCGTAAAATCCTAGGATATCTGAAACCTCAGAGATTTTCAGAACTTTAAAAACTTGCTCATGCCCCGTCCTCGCACCTCTGCATCCCTCTACCTCGTCTGTCTGGGCTGCCTTCTTAGTGGTGTGTCCACGATCGGGGCAGTGATGAGGAATGTTGTTGTTTTGACTTAGAGGGATTCAGGGTGCTTCAGACAGAAGCAACACACACACACACACACACTCACAAGCATATACACTGATGCGGGCATGCACAGCTCAGGCAGATGTGCAGCAGATTGCATTGTTGAGACTTTGTAAAATCCGCACAGAAGCTCTGCTGCAGGTGGACTGTCAATTTAAGACCGACAGAACGTGCCGTCGGTGTCACTGTGAAAGAGATGTGTAATAAGGTCAGAGATAATTTCTCCCTGTGCATTCGTGTGTGAATGTGTGTGTGTGTGTGTGTGTGAACTCAGGTGCCAGTTGCGCTGCTTTTTATGAGTATTGCTAACCTAGAATCTGCCCTACAGACAGGATTACGTGCATGGCTGAATCTGCGCTGACAGGTTGAGCCTTTATTACATGAGGCATTCTCTGTATGTTCCTACTGTGTTATTACCACGTTTCAGACCCTCTGAGCAACCCCGCAACAGACTGACACCTCTGTGGCTGAAGAGGACACTCTCCACGTAGAGAAATTACAAGCTCAGCTCAACTTTTTTTCTGTTCAAGTAGACAACAGTTTCCAATCAGGTGTTATTTCCCAGCGTTGACTCATCTTTACATACAGAGCAATGCTAATTAGAAACAGCTACACCTCGTCAAAGCTGTTGTTATTGGAGTCGGTATTAAATATCTCCTTACTTCTTTATGTGCTTTCAGAACAACAGAAATACACACCTTAACATGAGCCTGCTCTTGTTATCCTGAACCCAAGCTCCTGCTTACAACTTTAACATCTTAAACCTCACCGTCTCTAAAGACAGATGGCTATAACATTTAATAACACACACTGCCCCAGGAGCTGCATTCTCTCATTTACAGTCTGAATGCCTTGCTACCTTTCTTTCTGTCCTAGTGGTCTGAATTTATTAAAAGAAAAACACAATTGTAAATGAATGAAATGAGTATATCTGAAAGACAGTCCTGATCCCCGATGTAAGAATTACAACAATGACCAGTTGGGGGAATAGTTTGCGTGTATCATATTAATAAAGGGTCTAAAGACAAGCCCTTTGTCTGCCTTGTTGAAACAGCATTTTCTATTACACTCATATTTTGATTCTTTATCAGTATGTTACATTAAAAAAATATTATTCTGTTCAAACAATTTTAATACTCATGAAGTTATTCAGCCTTCATATGTGATGTGTCAAACACCTTACCTCTGCCAAATCCAAATTAAAACTGACATCGTAATGTAACAGAATGACATTTTCAAATCACGAACGCTGCAACTAAAAGAAAACAGAAAAAAAAAGTGTTTTATGTACACATACCTGGAGAGAATATAGTAACTTGTACTTTGTCTTCCTTAAAACTAGCAGAAGTCAATATGCTGTTTTTTCTGGCAAAAACCAAGGCTTGTAGTTAAATCAATCAGTCAATACTCTGCTGTGATTGTAATAGTTTATCTCATTTTGTCATGATATGTAGGCCTGGCCGACAGGAAAAAAATATTTAAATGTTGACAGCGTCCTTTGTCGGTTGATCGTACTATAGAATGATTTATTGCTTGTGCTTACTGAATAATGCAGAAGATAAACACCGCCCCCCAGGGATGGGTACCGAGTTAGATACTTTTCTAGGTACCTACACTGGAAAAAAAAACAAATCTTATAAACTGTTTTTGTCTTATTTTAAGTGAAAATTGTCTTGTTATACTTGATTTGAGCCACATTCACCTGATCAGTCCAGAAAACTGTCTTGTTTCAAGTTATTTAAAAACAAGAAGGAAGTCTGAATTGCTTGTAACAAGTAAAAAAAAAAATCCTCCAATGGAATAAGAAAAATAAGCAAAAAAAATTGCTTAAGACTAGAATAATGTTTTAATACTAGTCACTTTTCTCTCATTCCATTGGCAGATTTTATTTTCTTGTTATAAGCCATTCAGGCCTCATTTTTGTCTTGAAAGGACTTGAAACAAGACATTTTTCTGGACTTGTCAGGTGAATGTGGCTCATATTAAGTCTAAAAAGACATCTTCTATTGAAAATAAGACAAAAACACTTGATAAGATTTCAGTTTTTGCAGTGTACCAGATTCTGTCAAAAGTACCAGGTACTGATTCATATTAAATCAACAGGTACCATGTTCAGGTACCTAAACGCAGCCTTGTGACTGTGAGTGGGTGGAGGAGTAGGCGTTTTTTCATGCTGGACATGAACACAGCATTGCAAGGTCAAATATTCACAAAAATTATGTTAAGTTAAAATATATATATATTTTACTATCAAAATAATTGATATTTTTACCACATAACACAGAAAAGTACCTAAAATTGGTGCTGTTGAGTACCGGTACCGATTGCCAGGTACTGGGCATTGGTACCGTATTGTTTCAAATATGAGAGGTAGCCATCCCCCTTCCAAAAAAAAAACAAAAAAACATGCTAAATTGTAATCTTAATAGCAATCAGATTTTTTTTCAAAAATCTTTTAGTCCTTCCATACATGGAGTACAGACTGACCATGTCTCACTCTAAGCACATTGACACAGACAGCATAAATGTGAGCCCATGAGCCACTCATTAAACCATAAGGCCGCCATTATCCTCACTGTCCGTTGACTTCACCACATCCTCACACACACACACACAAACACACACACACACACACACACACACACACACACACACACACACACACACACAAACACACATACATATAAAATAACCAGACAAAGATGCAGTGTGGTACACACCAACAGTCACCCCAGCTTGGGAATAAAGGTTTGTGTGTTTGTATAGGTTTGCGTTTGTGTGTCTTGCCACTGTGTGTTTGTGTGTGTGAGTAACTCTGTCCATGTATGCTAAACAAGAGATCTAATTGTCCCCAGAGGTTTGCTCTCAGAGGAATCAATAGGCATTGTTTGTTGTGCGTTCCCAGCATAAGACTCACTTTCAGAGCTGTGTAATTTAAACCAATGACACATAAGTAGTTAAGCGAGGAGATGACACAAATATAAACTGTGCTGACTCTCAAATTGGGAAGGAATTATAGAGATTTTGTTTTTCTGAAACCCTTTCAAGCATTACTGTTATTGTAAATAATCATTGTGAATAATGCGTTCATTATGAACCACAACTGCAGGTAGATTAAGAAAACTGTGTTCAGCTCTTCTTTTGAATGCAGATGAGATGTTGCCCATTAAACGCAGACCTTGCTGGGTGAGATCTCTCCACCAACATGAAAGGTCCCCTCATCAAAAGAAACGCAGTTTACCCAGGGATGTATGTGGTGTGGAGGAGCTGGATAGAGTAGCAGCAAGAGAGATCAGGAGTGTGTGAGAAGAACACACTCACATGTACACGTATGCACTAGTGTGTGTGTGTAAGGAAAGGTCAGTAAGGGCATTATTGACATGCTATATTCTGAGCACATGGAGCAGCAGCAGCAAAGAGGCCAGGGGTGTTGCATTTCCTTCAACGTCCTCCGCTGTGATGACCTGTCTCAGCACACTGTCACCCTGACTCCACCTCTGTCAATATGCTGAAAGCTCTCCTTTTACTGAACAGCAGCAAATGAGATGAATGCCTTTTTCTCTGCGGTCAAGGCTGTACAAGAAAACTCCTCAGGCTGGAAGCTATGGTTTATTAATGAGGTTTTTCCATAGGAAGCGATATCTCACAAGCATATCTGTGTTTTCATGCTAAATCTTCACATATGCTGCACAGGTTATAACAGGTGTAAGACCCAGAACAGAGCTTTCAAAATCTTTTTTTAAGCTTTACAAACTAGACAAACGATGTGTCATTTTTGTACAAATCTTACCATTAATGTGAGCCGCACCCTCTTTGTGGTTGTCTCCAGAAGTCAGTCACATTGACAACTTGAAGACCGGCCCAGGTTGGCAACAAGCAGTCAACCTTAATAACAAAACAGCTCTCTATACTCAGGGAAACCTCTCACAGTGTGTTCCTACCGTCCATCACAGCACACTGTGCAAATCGCTGGCAGGTTTTCTGCAGAGTTTGTGTTTTCAGTAGGAGTAAAGAGTGGATTTCGACAGTGCCATTCACTTGTTGAGGACAGATTGGCTTTGTGACTCATAACCAAGAGAATGTAAAAGTTTGCCAGGTTTTCTTTTCATGTCAGAATCTGTTTGTGCTGCAGAGGCATATGCTGATGTCACATGACCAGAGCTGATGGTTATGCACTGATACCACCTCTTGTAGCCATGTTGTTTTTTTTAGCCTCGTGTTTTAAGCAAGGATTGGGAGCACATGGTCTCCTCTTTGCACTCGCCATCCCCCTACCTCTAGCGTGGTTGACCTTGCACCAGCTTGTGAGACCTTGGAGTCTGCTGCTGAGGATGCTGGGAGGGAACACATACAGGCCAGACAGTCACATTGAGGGCACTATGCAGAGCATGATGGGTTGAGTCGAGCCAGATGGACTAGTTAAACACAGTTTAAATTCAGTGCTCAGGACCGAGCAGTAGATCACATTAAAGAGTCATCTTTTTGTAATGGATCCCTCGGAGACAAAGCGCATCAGCAGTCGAAGTGGAATTAGATCGTGGGAGTGGCAAACTGAAAAGAAAGACCACAGAGATGAAGGAATCAATAGAGGAAGGACGTCCATGTCCAGACACGATGGATCATAATGAGCACAGATTATCACTCTGGCACTGTCTTACACCACACTGCATCATCTGGCGCTCGCAGATCTGTGCTCATCTGACTCTAATAGAAACCATAGAAACAGATTAGGCACCCCGACAGAGCGCAGGGGGCGTCAGCTGTTTTCATGCACCGAGTCGTCACATTCTCTCATCTGATTGAAGACAACCCCTATTGTTTTCCTTTTTACAAAAAACGCTCTAATAGAGATCTCTGTTGCACCTCATTAACTTATAGACAACCTGAGTTAAAATATATCCTTTTCTCACCAAGGTTATAATAGTTTTGGATTTGTCATTATAGTTTAGTTTTTAGTTAGTTTTGACATATTATATTCCATTACAGTTTAGTTTTAATTAGTTTTAGAGTGGGCATTCTAGTTTTTATTTAGTTTAGATTTTTGCAACAAGGCTTAATTTTAGTTTAGTATTGGTTTAGTTTTAGTTTAGTTTTAGTTTTTTCATACCTTATTAACCAGATGCAGGATTCAAAAAGGTCAGAGTAAATATTTTGTCATACTGTTTATTTTCAAGTCCAACATAGTGCTCACTGCTCAGTCAATGCTGATACTGAAATGTTGGCTGCTGCTTTAAACACATGAAAATAATATAAACTTAGTATAAAAAATATAAGCATAAATTATATAAAATAATGTTGACATAAATTACATTAAAAAATATTAACATAAATTAAAGAAAAACAATATAATATGCGCTTCAATAAATAAAAACTTGGACTCTGTAACAATAAAGGCAGACTCAAATACAATAAAAACTTGGACTCTGTAACAATTAAACTATTACAGATGCTCTGATTCATTGCTCCACTAGGTTTGGTCGCAGCACAGCGCACAGTCAGTGCAGTAAACAAGCTCGTCCCTATACGCCGCTATGATGGTGCTGTGCGGCACTGACAACTGCCTAAAACTGTGTCGGAAAATGTGTCGGATTAATTTAAATCCTAAAGGTGATTAATATTGTCAAAAACTATAACTAAGGGCATTTTCTCTATAATTCTAGTTAGTTTCAGCTAGTTTTGTGAACACAAGATACAGTTTTAGTTTACTTATCGTTTTTGTTTTCTTTTCTAGTTTTTATTAGTTTGAGTTAACTGCAATGTATTTTAAATTTCAGTTTTTGTTTTTAGTTTCCTTTTAGTTAACTATTACAACCTTGTTTCTCACCTGAACTCAGCTTATTACAGATGTAGCTGCAGGGAAACATACATGTAACTTCAAGGTAACAAGATATCAAAAACACACGTCGTGGAGGATACAGAGTTACAGCGTTAAAAAAGACTCGACTGACTCAGCATTTCTGCATGTATGGGAATAGAAACATGCTCTTAGAAATGTAAACAAAGTAAGGGCACAAGGTTTATCAGACAAAAAGAAAAAACTTAAAGGAACCATTGCATGACAAAAATAAAAAAAAATGAAAAAGGCATACTATTTCTTTTTTAGAAAAATAAAAACACTTAGTTGAAATTATTATTTTCAAAGTAGAGGGCAACTAACCATGTCTGTGTGTGAGTGTGTCACTGTATGACTTTTATGTGGGTAGGACATGTTGAAGCTTTGTGATATTATTATGCCTGCACTCCAAAGGTCATCTGCAGCAGTAATGCAACTTTTGCAATCATACGGTTCACCCAAGGTGAACCTACGCAGTGTCCTTCCTCTCTCTCTGTCTCCGTCTCCCTCTGTAACATATATCCCTGATGCTGGGTCATCATGACCTGATCTGTGCTGCTGCAGAGCTCTGATATACCGTGTTGCAGTGTTGCAGTGCTGTAAAGTTAGCAGAGGTTTCGTGGCATTGCTGAAGGTGCACATGCTGTTCTGGGAAAAGCGATTTCTCTACACAGGGTGTGGCCGGTTACCCTGAACTGTGCGATAAGAGCAGAGCGGGCCCCCGGGAGCCCAGTCATTCAAATTCTGCGCACAAACCCCCCTGTACAATGGCTCTACCAAAAATAGAAACCACAAGCAAGATTACAAAATACTCAACGATAAACACTTTCAACCCATGATGTGTTCAGCATGTGATAAAGGGGGAATTTTCAGATGTGTACAATAATAAACACGGTGTTATCAGAAGTTCACATCTGTGGGAGATAACCGCAGTAACACTGTGGATATGCTGATGGCTCTTTTTATTTACAAAACGCTCCAGTTCATGGAACTTATTATTTTCAAGGATCTTTCGAAGAGGCTGCTTGTTTGAAAGGATCATGTGTTGGTGAGGAACTAGTGAGTTATAATAAAAATAAGCAAAGCGATCAGCTCAGCCTGTCTCTCCTTCTCCCTATAGCAGAGGGCAGGTCGGCCTCCTCTTTGCTCCTCCCCCTGCTCTCACCTGGCGCTCAGCCCAGAATGTTGCTGCAACTCCGCCTGCTCTCATTGGTCCCCGCTCTCACACCGCTTCGCAAGAAGGGATATGACTAACCTCTTCTCCCACATGCCCTGCCTCGACTTCCCCTCTGCTTTCACTCTCTTCCTTTCTTTCACCTCTAAACACATTTGCAATGGCCGGCGCGCTGTACTTGACTGTAAGTGATACACGATTTGATCAGATTTTCCTGCATCAACCAGAGAACGGGAAACTTGTGAATGGCTGCTTTGTGCATTTCAGTGTGTGTGCATTTGTGTGTGTGTGTGTGGCATAGCATGATGAGCCTGTGCGCGCACCATGTGTGTATAGAGCACAGGGCGGGTGAGCGTTTTATTTGTTTTAGCTGACACCCCTGCATTTCAGACATTTTTACTTACTCTTCATTCTCAAAGCTGAACAGCTTCGTTTCGGCACAGGTTTAAAAAATTCTGCAGGTCTGAACCTCTCTGGGAAAAAAAAAGAAAAAAAAGAAATGAAAGAGAAACTAAACCCTGAGAAGTTTTCTTGTGATGTGAATCATTAAACTAATCTTCTGTCTTCCCTGTTTTCTACCTCTCTGTCTCCAGAGGAAGTGCCTTCCCTGATGTCTGCTGCAGCTTTGACCTGCTTCTACGGCTGAAACTCCACCCACCCTCCCCCCTGCCTAGCTCGCTTGCTGCCACAGTAACACGAGTACAAGGACAGCGACCACACCCTCCCTGCAGCCAGCGCTCCGACCTGCTCGTCCATCCACCATCATCACCATCCACTCCTCGCTCGACGGCCAGCTGCCAACCGCTCCCAACGGACAGACCAGCCTTACCACAGCAGCCCAACACACAACCAGGCCCACGCAGCATCTCACCCACCCTGCCTTTAACCTTCGCCTTTGACCCTCTAAGCCTCCACTCGGTCCTCAGTGTCCTTAACCTTCCTGTTGTAGGCTACACCCAGACTTTCACCTTTGTTGCCTGCGTCACTGCACCTAACCTGAGGACTCTGTTGTTCATCTTTTTGTCTCTTTGGCTTGTGAATGTCGCAGAAAAGAATCTCTAAGCGACAGAAAATTCAAACCAAGAGCAAATCAATTATAAGGCAGAGTTGTCCTCAGGTTATAAACAGTTCTTCTGCGGTTGATTGTTGAGGATAATTATCCATAAACATTCACTGCGAAGCATCCTCCTGCATCATTTCACTTTGGAAAAGAAGTCCTCTCAACCAACAGGAACTTTATTTTGAATGTTTCATTTCACCCTGATATCCACGTATCACGGACTCTAACAACAGATAAAAACACTGAAAGGTCGTGGATTAAAACACAAGAGGTTGTTGATTCGCCCTTGAACAGTTTTCACCTCGGAATACCTTTCGCCAGCGTCTTGCCGTGACGATGAACATAGCACATATTCGTGACACAAAGTGGCTGACTCTGGAGGTATGCAGGGAGTTCCAGAGGGGCACGTGCTCGCGCACAGACCAGGAGTGCAAGTTCGCTCATCCGGCCAAGAGCTGTCAGATCGACAACGGACGGGTCATCGCTTGCTTCGATTCACTTAAGGTAAGAAAAGAGGAGGCGTGTGTGAACAGGCATCGTAGAGGTCACATCTCAGTCAGAGTGATAAGCAGCTGATAAGACTAGCAGCTAAACAGAGTGAAGGAAGTTATAAAGCTGGAATAAGAGCTCTGTACAGCGCGCATCGTGCCAGAGAGCACCATCTGGACATGGCATGTGCTCTTCTTGGTCCCACCTATTTCTGGTCAGGTGACTGTGACGAAGAAGAGGAGGAGGAGGAGGAGGAGTAGCTTTTAGATTTAGGAAACAGAAGTTAGACATTTCAGTGCTTCTGCTGGTTATAAACACTGCACTGTACCAGCCTGTGAAGAGCAAAACAGACAAATAGGCTGTCACATGTACCGACTCATATGGATGCCCTGAGCGCAACATGTTGCAACAGCAAGACAGAGAGGAGGTGATAGCGTCATCATGGAGCTCTCAGTCAGACAAACCACTTCCTGTGCAGAGGCTGAGAGGCAGTTAGAGGGGGTTTGAGTGTGCGCGTGGTTTCTATGTGCATACACATGCCAGTTATGAGGCTGACTTGGGGTAACACTTGGAGTAGTTTTCCATTTTCAGGCAGCAGCAAACACCTTTTTTTATCCCCTCACTTCATCCCCTCTCTTTCACAATCTGTCTTTTTATCGGAGCGCATGATCTCAAGAGATGGGCGGACCCAATCTGAAAGTTTCCAGCATTCACACACACATGCACACACAGGTTGGGCCATGTGTGTTTTTCACTTCTGTTTGTCTTCTGCCCCTGCAGACACTGGTGACTCGTGGTCATTGGCAGAGAGCAAGCAGGGCAGGGTTAGGATGAGGACAGCGTGTGTGTGTGTCGACTCACAGAACGGCGTTTATAGCCAGATGTGGACAGAGGAACATTGTCAAGCCCAAGCTGAGCTCTTCCCAAGTTTCCCTACAATAAGTTTGAGCCTGTGTGTGTTCGATTAAATCACTGTTTATCGAGCCCTAGTTTAAATTCTTGGCTTTAGTTTTTATTAGTGTGATAACCAGCATCTCGCTGCTTGATTCTCTGTAATCTTCAGTTTTCATTGAGAGATCATGGAAGAAAACAGCTTTAAAACAGTCATTCCCAAACCCTGGGTCCTGACCCAAAGGTGGGTCGCCAGAGATTTTTTATGGGTCACCAAATTAGTTTTCAAATTGTTTAAATGAAATTTATGCTTTCCTTAACCAGAAGAAGTCTCCCCTCCCCGATTTGTCGACTGATGATTGGCTCCTGACACTGTCAGATCTAATTATGTTTTCATTGTGAAGGGTCATCCCCACAACGTTTACTGTAACTGGAAACATGTAACTGTTTTTCAGAAGTCTGAAGCCATGAGCTGGCGCTACTCAAACTACCGTATGTTTCCTATTGTTTTACAGCGCTCAGAGTAAAACACTGTCACTGTGTCACCATCACACAAATGAAAGAGCTGATCCATTGATTACTTTGATCATTAGTTTCCAAAAGAAAGATTTGAAGTCAGATTCAAAACTTCTTTGAGTTTGAAAATCCAAAGTCATCGCTGGATCTTGGACGGGAACCAGCTGCAGAAACAGCTGTCACAGCTATTACAGCTGTACAGTGACGTCACGCTGAAAAAGAGGCATGTTACCTTTATTCTGGATAAACCTCGCATCTTAATATCTTGTCCTGAATATCACAGGACTGGGATACAATTCTGAAAAGCAAGCAGGTCAACCTGAATAGTAAAAATGTAAGTATTTTCAGAGCATAAGCCTAACACAGTTGTAATTACGGATGCACGACATTGGATTTTTGCTGATATCCGATATGCCGATATATCGAAACCCCTTTTGGCCGATACCAATAACGATAATCACAAGTTTGTTTGTTTTTTTCACTGTAAAGTAAGCTAAGTCTATCCTGTACTGGAACTTATATGTTACTCTTATTGTGACGGTCTTATTTGTTTAAGAAACACACATAAAACAAGACAAAAAAAACCATTTGATTTTACCATAAATAAGAAATGTATTATTTTTTCAAACTCAAGACATTCAGTATTGAAATACAGAAAAGTAATTTCTTTAGGTCACATGAACTTTAAATGTACAATGCATTTTTAAACATAACCAAGTTGCATTTGATTATTTTAGAGCTACTGTAACAACCTGGTGACAGACACAGAGCTCTGCAGTGCAAATAAATGAAGTGCTACATTTTATTTAAGGAGCTTATTTTTTAGATGGAAAATAATAATAATGAATAGCACCTTATCGGCTGTGCATATCGGCAGAAATTTTCATATCTGCCGATACTGATAAACGTGTTTTTAAGCTTTTATCAGCCAATACCGATATTGTGCCGATAATATTGTGCATCCCTAGTTGTAATGCATTTGTAAAATATGTTTGGCCTGCTAGCTGGTACAAAACATGTAAGATGATGCAGAAACATGAAGAACCCTTTTTTGTCTCACAGTTATTCTGTCAACTGGTTTACGGATTGGACAAATTTTGGATTGGGTCGCCGTGGTTTGTTCCCCCCAAAAAGTGGGTCACCTGAAAAAACGTTTGGAAAACACTGCTTTAAAAAGTCATAGAGATAGAGACTCAAAATAAAACTTTTGGTCAAGGAACTTATTGGTAGAGGAAGTAAAAGGAGAACAACAGTCAGGTCATTACAGTGTTATAAAGCAGTGAATAAAAGGACTAAACTGTGTACAGCTTGGGATCACTCTAATGCCTTAACACCCACAGGTAGAATGGTCTCAACATGTTTATGTTGTCATTCATGCTGCGATAAAGGTCAGCTCCTGGAAAAGAATAGCTGGCAGATATATGGGAGCTTTTTGAAGGAATCAAGGGGCCTATTTCTGTAGCTCGGACTCATTTTCCACTCGGACTCGTGCATTAATGGAGATGGGTGATGCTTTTTTTAACCGTTTGCCCCATTTTTTCCACTGGTAATGAAAAACAGAGCAGGTCTCAGAAACCCACAGTGGAAACAGTAGGAGAAAGTAGGAAGGGGCGCGAGAGTACAAGAGGATGGAGGAAATCAGAAGCAGAGGCTATATGATTCATTTGTGTAACCCAGAAAAAAAAGACACACATTCACCACATTAGTAAGGCTTCACTCGTACACCCACATGCTGAAAATCACATGTCCTACTTCACTTTCACTTTGGACTGGTTTAAATAGGACAAATTCTCAATTTAGTTGTCGTACATGAAGTCACATTGCCCCTAATTACCAGTCTTGCACCCCTTAGACCCTCTTTCCTTCTCTCTCTCTCTCTCACACACACACACACTCACACAGTGACACACACAGGAGATCAGTCGTCTCCTTCTCCGTCTTCTTCTTCTCCTTCTTCTTCTTCTTTTTCTTGAGAGGTGTATAATTAGAACAGGTCTCACATGATCACCAGTGCATAGCTGAGCAGGTCACACCCAAACCCAGTCATTTCCCCAACAGCCACACACACACACACACACACACACACACGCTCTCTCAATGTCTCTCTGGCCTCCTTTCACATGGCGCACACACACACAGACATAGCTTCACACACAAAAAACGTGTGTCCTGCACAAACCATGTCCATGTCGAGGGAATTAGAGCAGGGAATCACAGTATTACATGGGAAGTTGTACGTGACACCAATCAGATGTGGACGAGATACCCTCAAGCAGGACAATCAATCCGAACCGTGTTTCATCAAGACCGCAGGATGACGACTCTGTGTGCATGTGTTTATGCAGCTACAGTATACATGCTCGTGTGGATGTTTACCAGCCTTAAACCCGGCCTTAACCTTAGTGTGCAGCCTAATCTGCTGTCTGTGTATCTGCTGTGTGCAGCACAGACAGCTCAGCTATGTCAAAGTGGGGTAAATATTTGGAGAGGGAAAGCTGCAGCCAGAACTCCCTGATTTGAAATAAGCTTTGCAACTTTGTCTATCAATAATTAACCACTGAGCTGTCAGGGAAGGAATGATACACTGATACAAGTCCAGGGCAATTAATACTTAGCGCTAAATATTTAGAACAAGTGCAAACAGGATAACTATCCAGACAGGTGGGAACACATGAAGCAGAATTTGGGTGGCACTGCAGCAATAAGGGAACTTTTAAAAATGTCTGTGACATGACGGGGAAGTTAGCTACTTTTATCACCTGAACACTCCTTATCACAGAGTAAAAGTCACTTCAGGCTGCAGAGTTATGTAAGCTAATGCCTGCTTCATTAGTTTATACTAGAATAAGTCTGAAATAATACCTTCACAACAGTAACTGAACACCACACCCGTAGAGGTAGCTCGTTCAAACTCCTGTGCCCTCCTACTTTCATTTAACACAAGTCTTTCTCAGTTCAGTCGTTTTCCTTTCCTCAGCCACTTGTTTTTCATTCTCCTCCCATCTTGCTCCCTCTACTTGATTTCCCGCTCAGTCTGGTTTTCGCCTCATTTACCTCAGGCCACACCCATCCCTGGACGAGACGGTTCACATTACACCCTGATAGATACGTACACATTCACACTCAAACATAAACCGTGGAGTTAGTCTGGGGGCTGCAGAGCTCTGACCTCGTGTGAACCCAAGAGTGGCGGCAAGTCTTTGTTTACACCCAACACAGCCCAGGTCATAAAAAGAAGTTGTATCCGTCTGCCATGGGGAACAGTTTGAACATACACACACATTTTAGCACAGCTTAGACTTTGTCCTTTGTCTACCTGCCAACTGGACACACCCACTGTCATCATGTCTGAGCTCTGAGTAACACACAGAGTGTGCGTGCGTGCATGTACGTATGTGTGTTGTGTGTGCTATATCTGTATTAGTAGTGCTGTTGCAGCGGGTTCCTTTGTGTTACCACACAGTTGTGAGCCAAGATTACATTCCAGCAGAGCAGAGGGCGGGTAAAATACCTCTTATTTATCTCTCTGTGTCTCTATCTCTCCAACTCTCTAGCTGTCTGTGTCTCTATCTTTCTTTCCTCTCATTTTCCTGACCATATTATGATGGCATGTTTATGTGCAGTGGAAGCATGGAGCAGGATTAAACACACACACAGATTGAGGGGTGGTTGGCCAGACAGACATGTGGGGTAAATATTAGCAGCGTTGCTAGTCTACAGTGTTTTTTTTTTTTTTTTACTATGTTAAAAGAGCTGTGAGGAGTTTGAAAGTGATCTTGGAAAAGTCTCCCTTCTAGATATGTTCCTGATTGTAATCCACACTTTAAAATGCGATTATCAGCGCCAGTGTAGGTTATTTTGAAATATTACTTTGTGGCTTCCTGATCGGGTCAAGCAACACTGGATTGATTTACGGCACATCCAGGTCTCTATGACAACACCACACCAGCTGACGAAGTTTAGAAGTGCTTGAAAACAGTTTCTGTGATTAATTTTGTAGTGATGGTGGACACAGGAGCCAAACTGTCAGATTGAAAAAGGACAGAAGAGCAGAAAAAAGCTAACTGGGAGAGTGATACGGCCCAAGCTAAAGGCTAACACAGGAGCTAAACTGTTTGTGATAGTGTTCACTCCAACCCACAGTCAGCAGTTATTCTGCAGTGGTCTGTTCAAACTTGAGACTCTATCAATAAAATGAAGAGTGAGGTTACGTTAGCTCTGATTGGTAGATGACTGGCAGGACAGAACCAGGATTCACTAACATAACACATTACAGACATGTCTGTTATGACATGCCGGGCTGCCAGCCCTACATATGGACAGCTACTTAACTACTGTACAAACTGATAGTTAGCTTGTTGACATAATAGCCTACAGATACGCCGTAACACCGGGGATAGGCACTGAATTAGGTACTTTTATAGGTACCGACCAAGTTCCATCTGAATGCATCCTTGTGACTGTGAGGGAGTGGGATTTTCCTACCGGACATGAACACAGCATTGCAAGTTTATTGGGTAAAAAGATGTTACATTGAATTACGTTGAGATTTTGTTGTTAAAAAAATAAAATAAAATTATTACCACATAAACACACACAAAAGTGCTAATAATTGGTACCAATGAGTATCTATACCGATTGCCAGGTACCGGGTATTAGCACCATATTGATTCAAATGTGAAAGGTACCCATCCCTATGTAGCACTGGGCTGCTTGTAGCGCTAAATATAGCTGATAGTTGTATGGTACAAACTTACTTGTTGTCATGCTTTACACAACAGCAATACGTAACTGTAATGACAAATGCCTTACCTTGTTGCACTGTTTATGGTAAAAAGTTGTCTTGGACAAAAAAAATTTGTTCCAAAACAAACACACTCCTGGTTAAAGAAGGTAGCGAGGCAGTCCAATTAAAACAGATCCTCGTCACAGCATCTTTAAACAAATCATTCAGCCAATCACTGGGCAAATGGAGCAAGAAGACATGCTGTGTATGGTTATCAGTTCAAAAGGCCAATGTGTGTTTGATAAAGCTGTCTTTTCTTTTCTCTGACCAGTGATACACTCATGAAACCACAGCAAAACAGCCTAATTTGTGTCATCTTAACTTAGCTTAGCTTCACATAGTCTGAAACTCATCAGAGTGAAAGCTGATCTTTTCGTCTAACAGGGTGTTACATGAACAGATTGTCTCTCAATTGCAACACATTTAATTTGCCATAAAGTGTTTTATTCTACTGATAAAACTTTCTCTAATAGGACTGTGCCAGATTCAGACACCATCCAAATGCTCTGTTTATTTGTCCAGATGGGCGTGCAGAATCCAGAGCTGCTCGTAGACGTCTGATCCTCACATCGTCAGCCTTTCAGGCTTTTCGCCAAAAACGACAAGCCAAAAGAAAACATTGAGAAGCAGAGGAAATTGGACACCTGTCCACACTGTGATGATGTCATTATCTGACCAAGACAGACTTGTTTTCAGGTTTCCTCACACCTGTGTTTGGAGGGGATTGTTTTCAGTGGCACAATGCTTCCCCTCAGTCAGCACTCTGCAGTGAGGCTATAAATCAGACAGAGACTGGGTCTCTCTTCTTCTGCAGTCAATGATGGGATCTCCATTCTAATTGGATTTTTAATGGGATATCTTCTCTCCTTTAAATTAACAAGAGAAGGATTCAGTGATCCATATGATTTACGTTTTACTAGAAGAGGGACGTTCATATCGCATTGTGCCCGGTTTTCCTGTGCTCAGTCTTCTCTGTCGCTGATGAAAATGTGCAGACTTCCCTGGATAACAGCTGAGTCATATTCAAGGGGCTTTTATACAAATAAGCAGGATCTTTTACGTCTCTGTCTCCTGGTGCTGATGGGTTTATTCTGACATCTTTCTCACTTTCACGCCAGAGAGATTTCTGGTTAGAGCAGTCTAATCCAGGCCCACACACTCACACACACACACACACATACTCACTCACTGGCAGACGGACAGACTCTTACACACATCCTTTGGTCTGCTCATTCGACGGTGTGTGCATCCTTGTCGGATCAGTGCGGCTGTGCGTCTTCTCTGTGAGCTTATGTGACGGAAGATCAGCAACAACAGCCTGTCTTTTCTTCTCAGTGTCAGCCGTCCCTGTCCCCCCTTCACACTGAGCCCCTTTATACCACCACTGATACAATGATTACTTCTCTCACCCCTCGCTTTCCCTGCCCTCTCCCTGCCTCTCTCTTTAACATGCAGATATACCATAAAACCGTGCACAGCCTCAGGGTTGATCTGCTTCATCAGGTAACAGAAATTGAAAGACTAAAGCCAAGTATTAAATAATATTACACTTAGTACATAATTACCATTCACTGCTTGTCTCATTTACTTTGCATTTGTTAACTCAGGTGAAGGAGTTTAATGGAGACTGGAACGGTCTATGATTGCCTTACAGCTAAAAGGTTTTTGGTTACAATCTTGACAGAGGCCGAGTTTATGTAGCGTTAGCGTGTTCTCCCAATGTGTATGTTAGTTTTCTCTGGGTGCTCCAGCTGAGAGGCATGGATAATAGATCAGTAACATTAAAATATTAGTACAGTAAGATACGATGCAATATGATATGTGACGATGTGATTCTTTGTGATACAGTATGATATGATACTGCATGATGGTGCGCAGATGGCCTTGTGGTCTAGGTCGCGCCCATGAGGTTCGCTCTAGAGCAGGTCCCCCTGGTTTCAGTCCAACCTGGGGCCTGTTTCCCGCATGTCGTTCCCTACACTCACCCTGTTTCCGTCTCCATCCACTCTCCAAAAGCCACAAAAAAAAAACCTTTAAAAAAATGTGGCATGCCACATGCTACGATACGATACGACATGATACGATATGATACGATGCGATGCAATACGATGCGATGCAATGCGATGTGATGCGATGCGATACAATACGATGCAGTGTAATGTGATATAAAAATGATACGATAGCATACAGTATGATAGCATACAATATGATAGGATACATTATGATATGATATGATATGATATGATATGATATGATATGATATGATATGATATGATATGATATGATATGATACAGTAGGATAGGATAGGATAGGATATGATTTGATATGATATGATATGATATGATATGATATGATATGATATGATATGATATGATATGATACAGTATGATAGGATATGATATGATATGATATGATATGATATGATATGATATGATATGATATGATATGATTTGATATGATATGATATGATATGATATGATATGATATGATATGATATGATATGATATGATATGATATGATATGATATGATATGATATGATACAGTAGGATAGGATAGGATAGGATAGGATAGGATAGGATAGGATAGGATAGGATAGGATATGAAAGGATAGGATAGGATAGGATAGGATAGGATAGGATAGGATAGGATAGGATATGAAAGGATAGGATAGGATAGGATAGGATAGGATAGGATAGGATAGGATAGGATAGGATAGGATGAAAACTTTACACTGCATCATGCTATATGAAATGATGAGATAGGACATGGTATGATGCGCTAAAGGATAAGGTGCGATATGATACAATCTGTTACAGTTCTACACACCAATAGACTCCCACTATATCATACAGTGCAGTCTGCTATAATATGATATGATGCGACATGATGCTGTGCAGTACAGTAAGTCATGATACAATGTTATATGTGATAGGATACAATTTGGTAAAGTACAGTACAATATGACATGATAAAATGTTGTAGGGTAGGAAATGAACAATAGATTATCAGGTGATACAATACACAATGACATGATACAATGCAAGATGGTAAGCTAAAATACAGTGTGATGCAGTTTGACACAGTGGCATCGCTAGGCGCTGCCCAAGTAGCTGCCTGTTGCAGCAGCTCTCTCGTCTTTGTCCGTTTCTTGTAATTTTTTCGTCTCTTTTTCGTCATCTTTGTATTTGGAGTGGATCATCACTTTGTATGGTTCATTGTTGGTCACGGACACCAAACTTTTTGTGGCTTCGGCGATATTTTTTACTACTTTTCTCCTGTGTTTGTCTGGAGATCCTACATGTAACCATGGCTGCATTGTTTACATGCGAAATTAGCTGTTAGCAGCCCGTAGCATGTCAATGCTAACTAGTGTAGGGCTTGATGATTTCCCTCGAGCTGAGGAGGAGGCGGTGAGGACGACGTGCTGGTTCTCGGATGTGAGCTGGGAGGTGACGACGTGGACCTGTCCTTCCATCCATCGTTGTTGGGAACGTGGGATCTAGCCCCGGGGGATGGACGAGCTAGCCGTGCTAACCCAACGGCATCGTGCTGTTCACGGACGTGGCTGATGGAGCTGACATCGGACGCCGCGACACATCGGAGGAGCTTCGCCTGCTGTGAGCAGACAGGATCCAGGAGACAGAGACTGAACAGACTGCTGGGGAGGCTCAGTCCTGGACCCTGTGGAGGTGGAGACTGGCTGGGCTGGAGAGTGGTGGACGAGTGGTGGACGGGATGTCGTCATCTAATTTCTTATGGACCTTTTTGCACTTTCTATACTCTTTCTTACTTTTGTTTTCTTAAATGCTGCGGTGACTCCTGAATTTCCCCTTGGGGATAAATAAAGTATTTTCTATTCTACTCTATTCTATTCTATCAAAAGATAAGTTTGAAAAAAAATCTTCCAAACCAAATGGAGTATAAGACAAACATATGAGAAGCTAATGTACAAGTTATGAGAAGAAGAGAAAACATACTGATTCACAGTGCAGTCAAACAAACATATCTAATTCCAACAAAAAGGAGACATAACCATCCTGTTGTAGTCATAACTAACTGCTGTGACACAAACAATGCATTTCTAGAAATGTATGTGTCTGTTTCCTTTAAACCCTTTATGGTAAAGGAGGTGATGTAATCCTGTTAAAAATGTGCAGATTCTGCTACTTAGAATAAATTGTTTATGAAGAAATCAATATTGAATGTGAATACTTTCACTCATAGTTGCTGCAGCAGATAAAATGAACCTTACACAGCATTTCGATTGGGTTATGCAGAAATTACAACTTAAAAGTTACTTAATGGGAATTTGGACCGCAAATTGGTTGAAAAGAGATTATAGAGATGTAATATTCTGTTTTTCTTTCTCTTTCCATCAGTTTTTCCTCCCCTTCACACGCAAACAGTCAGTCATCTCAGCCATTATCCTCCCATTAGACAGGTGAGGAAGGAGCTTGAGGGCAGAGCTAACCACTTAGACTCTCCTCTCTCAGCACCTTTTCACTCTGCTCCTCCCTCTCACCAGCTGTTAGGTCCATCATTCAAGTTCACCCCGCTCCTTATCTCTATGTTAATGCCAAAAAGTGAAAGAGAAGCTGCACAGTTAGATGCCTGCTGGGGGTTGTGAAAGCCATGCAGAACGTTAGGCAACAAGGAAACACGTAGCGTGAGGTTGTCCGTCTGTTTTCCTCGTCCGAGGTGCTTTCTTGTTTTATTGAGCATTCCTTCTTGGAGCAACAGTGTCCAGGCTTGTCAATTCTGTGTTCATGTTATGAGGACTTTAATGTTTTGGAAAAGGGAAAAACTGCTCCCAAAGTTATAGAAATACAAACCTTCAAGATTAAAACACGTGTAAAGCAAACACATTTAATGAAGTGCCGTGACCAAACACTTGTTTGAGCATTTCTGCAGTGCTCACAAATGATGCCCCGTCTGTTGCAAGCCCAGATTTGTCATGCGTCCTTGTTTTTTGACCTGAAACAGTGCCACCACCTGAGGTCCAATTAGCATTAGCCCTAATTACTTTTGTGTGTCAAGCACAGACTGCTGGAGTCTCTGTTTACACTGTTTTGTATTGCACTGCACACACTGCATCGTCTAGGATCATCGTTTCTGTATAATTTACTGATATCCACTGGAAAAAGCTGATTTACTACTAAAGCATGTTTTAAAATTGCTAATATTCTGCACACAGTTTAGATTTACATGATACAGTTTGTCTGCCTTTAATTTAAAATTGCAACATATTTGCAATGTAACGATAACTGCATATGCCTTTTTTAGCAAAAGAAAAAGAAAAATTATGAATAATTTAGAACAACGATTGATGCTGTCTTCCTTTTAAAAGAGCATCACCACAGAAAGCAGAACTCTTGAAACATACCTCAGAAAAAAAAATTGATCCCTTTATACCTTCAGAGAAAAACAGCTAAAGATATGAAAAGCAAAACAACTTCACAGAATGCAAATAAGAAAAGAGAGAATGAGAAAAAAGAGAGAAAAATGAAAGCATCTAGTCTGTCCCAGCGCCAAGGCTGAAGGAGATAATCGCACCCCTAAACAGGATTAGGCCAGTTGACAGTGGGATTAGAGCTGTGGATAGGATTACAGTTTGTGAGATCAGATTAGCATAATACATGCCAGATTTAATCTGTTAGTGCTGCAAATAATATCATCTGCCCGCTGGTTAGAGCACGTCCTCTGTTGGAGGAGACTCTTTGTGTTTGTTTCTACAATCCAGGTGTCCCAGAACAGAGAGGGATGTGAACTCTGAGCGGGTAGTGTTGGCTTGTTGGAAGAGAGGGATGCAAAGGGAGCGCAGAAGGCCTGGATCAAAGACAGTTTGTGTCAAAAAGAAAAGGAGTGACATATACTTATGTCCAGTTTTTAATAGAATTTTAAGCGTTTAAAGACATATGACAAAGCTGCGCTGAAGGACGCTGTGTCGTCTGCGTAAAGGAGAAGAAAAACATCCTACTTATTTATTTATTTATGTTCACTTTCTTCATTACTGATATCTTTTTCCCCCTACCTGTGTGTTAATTTTACTGCTCAGTGGGATTGTGAAGGTGTCCTACTCTTGCCCTAAAGTGTGGCTCTTATTGATTTTAATAGATTTAGTTACATATTAAAGTCTTTGTGGTAGTAAATCAAACACTTTAGCTACGTTTGCTCAGCTTGTGCTCCTCTTAAACAAGAATGATCTAATACCATGAGAAATTTAGTGTCAAAGTCACCAGAGTACTCATCTTTTATAGTTTCAAATTATCTCACTGAGAGGAATCTCAGGCTTTGAATCTCGGCATGTGAGGCCTACCTACTCAGAGAAAAGAGCACACCTCAGTCATTTCAGAAACAACAACGCAGTTATTGACGCCTCGCTGCTGCCCGGACCTTGTGATTTCTGCTCAATGACTCTTCTCTCTGTCTCCCACTGGAAAGAGAGGCTCAGAGACGATTAAATGAATGTTCCCAGGCCGCCTCACGCACTCACACCGTGGATGGCTTTCATAAAGTGCTGCTTCTCAAATCGATACCTTCGCTGTAGCTGTGTTATTACTGATAATGAAAAGCGTGAAAGAAAAACTTGTTATCCCTTCCAGGAAAAGGTGCAACGCTGCACTGATCAAAGAATGTGGAGAGAGAGAAATCTGCTGTAAATAAAGTCACATGAGAGCATGTTTGTGTGGAGAGATAGCGGGATAGAGGAGGGGAAGGGGGTGTTGTTTAAAAAAAAAGAAAAAAGGTCCAAGTCAAAGAGGTCTAAGTTTGGATCCTGGCTCTTGTGTACGTGACATCTGACCCGAGGCATTTCTGAGAACCAACACCCTCTCAAGTGTGAATAACTCGTTGCTGTGTGCATCGGTCTGTTTGTGTCACAGGTTTGTGTGGCTGCCCCTGCCTCTAATGCATCAGTGTATTTTTCTACCTGGGATCGCTGTAGTCACTAGCTTGCTTAGAATTCATCTACCTTTCAAAACTTTTAAAACCCCCTCGAATTTTCCATCCACACAAACATGTCCTTTTCATGTGGCTAACCTCATGGCTCCCTGTGTGGTCCGTGTTGTAGCCTATAATCCTTTTTCTCTCTGTCGTTGTTTTGTGAGGGTGGTAATGCGTCACCAGGGGCATATTGTAACTATTATCGTAGATTAACACTCCCTCCACCATATCCCAATAAGCTGCACCGGTCAGATCGGCTCCCTGACCACAAAGCTGTGCAGCACAGATCACTTTGGACATTTCGTCCCATCAGAGAGATATGGATTTATTCACAAGGGAATGAGTTTGTGCTTGTGGTCCAACACAGAGATGAAAAGCAGAAAACGCTGATATCTAATACTGCAAAAGTCTCATGTGTTCCTCACCCAATTCTGAGTAATACTAAATTAAATCTAAATTTAGATACTAAAGACACTCAGCAAAGAAAGGCACATGGTGATCGTGAATTACTCATGGCTGCTTTGTAAGCTTAATGCTTGCAAACATACATCGCCTGTAACATTTGCTTTGCTAAGATTAAAGAAATTTCACTTTGCATACAATGTAAGATGATCCCCTCATACGCAGCATTTGGCTGATTCAAACAATTTTAGTATTTCAAGGCATATTTGAGCACACAGTAGACAAAGAGACCAACCACTGAGCCCGGCCCTTTGAGTCTCCACTGCTCTCCGGCAAAACAAAGCTTCATTCACAGCGTGTGTGTGAGGAGAAAGGGCTTTCATCTCTGTGTATGTTTAGACAGAAGTCACTGGAACGCAGGGCAGAGAACAGAGCAGCGTCACACCAGAACACCCAACAGGACCCGGGCTCACGCCATAACATCACACCACGACAGCGGGGAATGGGAGATAAGACGATTAGAAGACACAAGAAACATGACCACATGCTGGGCACTTTGTATTCATAACTGACATCTCAAATTTGGGGTTCAGAAAAGAGACGCAGTAGCTTACGGTTCATGTAGAAATGACTTTGACACTTGCAAAATTAAAACTTATATGAGGTCTGAAACATTTTATAATATCATATTTAGATATTACAAACATAAAAATCAAAGTATGATTTACTTAAGTTTCTTCAAATAAGTTGGTAGTCCAATCACAAGAATCTAAACTAGACTTTGCTTTCTGCCCCTAATGCATTTTCAGCTTATACCATCTTAAAATAAGGTCCTACTCCTGTCTTATCAGTTAAATGTGGCCTATATTAATTCTCATAGATATATATATTTTTAATAGACATAACTGAAATACACTCGCAAAGGTTTGCGTTTCAGGGGTGAGTTTTTTCCTTAAGTAGGGAAAATGGCGTTTTTGTCAGTGACATTTGAATTACCAGTAATTCCTTAAGAAGTCAAAGGAAAGATCCCAGAGCTCATGAGAAGTTTAACAGTTAAGGGAAGTAAAGGAGCAGCATTTTTTAGACCAAACCTATTTAACATTTTTAAAGTTCCTGTTCTCAGTTTTTTTTTAGCTGGTAATGAAACAGACTGGAATTAATAATGCTGTGGCATGAAAAAGTGAACAAGACCATGAGAGACAGAACTCTTTGTACAGCATTATTAACGCTTGTAACCACTGCTTTATATTCACAGGAAAAGCTAATTTAGCTCAACTTTTGCAGCCCTGAAACTGACACAAGCAAAAAGTCAACCACGGGGGTTATATATTTTTTATTTACTGCAAGATAGTTGACCCTCATAGGTCTTTTTAGATTATTTTAATACAGAAATTTGAGGTGTGAAATAAGGGAATGGTTGAACTGGCTGTCAAAATTGTAGCTTAAAATTTTTGAATACACTCACTTTCAACAAAAAGGATCTAAATGAAGCATCTGATAAGATACAATTGAAACATATTTAAAAAAATGTTTAATCAAACACATAATATTATAGCATTATTAAGACTGAGTGCCATTTTTTAAAAATGCATTTGTTGAATAGTGAAATTAGGGATGGGTACTGAATTAGGTACTTTTCATGGGTACCGACCGAAATTCTGCCAAAAGTACCAGTTACCAATTCATATGAAGTCAAGAGGCACCATGTTTCAGTACCTGAATGCATCCTTGTGACTGCAGGGGAGTAAAAGAGTCAGAGATTTTTCATGCTTGACATGAACACACCATTACAAGGTTATATATTGGAGAATAAATATGTTAAATTGACAATAATTTACATTTATTATTTTTTAAAAAATGATATTTTTACCACATAAACACAAAAAAGTACCAAAAATTGGTACCGTCGAGTATCAATATCAATTGCATTTGGAATCAGTACTGTATTGTTTCAAATGCGAAAGGTACCAATCCCTAGGTGAAATGGTAGGTGCTTTGCCACATTTTGTTTGAACCCTGTGAGCAGTAAGTAAACCTGTCTTAGACCACCTGTTACATCTACTAAGCTGAAAACATAGCACCAGTTTGGAGCTGATTTAGCCTTTATCTATTTAGGGATTTATTAACAATATTGAGGTGTCACATGGCATGAAGCCTTAACAGTATTGGTTTACGTTTTTTTTTTTTCTCTCTAACCCTTCAGCAATTTTTTTTTTCCTCCAACTCTTCATCAGAACCCTGGTTGTCGTCACATTCCCGATACCTCATCACCTCACACACACACTCATGCGAATAAGCTCAGCACTCTGGATGCATCATCTCTTCCCCTTTAAAGGATGGGATGCAGCCCCACCCAGCATTCTTTACACATTGGTTCATTGTTTGTGTAAATCCCACACAGTCAGAAAGGCAGGGGAGTGTGGATGAGAGTCAGAAGGGAGAGCGATCAGGGTGGGACATGTTGTTACAACTTATCATCAATCAGACTGCACGGTAGCAGTGGGATTATTGTTCCCTGTTTGGCCCCAGACTTTGGCAAGACTGATCTCACCAGGAGAAACTGAACCCCCACCCCCCCACCAATAATACAAAACACAATGATGGCTGAAGTTACAAGAACGGACGGGAAGTTCAACTGGCAGCAAGAGAGAGGAAAACGAGGTTGGCTTTGCTGGAGAGTTGGCAATGCAACAATATGACTTCTGCTGTATTTCTAAAGAAACCTGGACTTGGAGAAATTTGGATTTAGTCGTAACAGCTCTTTAGTAATGAGGGAACGCAAATACACATGAAAAATGAATGAAAATTAAAGAAGACCACCAGTGATAGCAGGGAAAATCTTACTTTTGTCATTTTTAACGCCTGTGACTTCTGTCGTCATGGAGGTGTCAGGCAAAATGAGTTACAGGCTTTTGCAGGAATAGCTTTTTTTCCCCCTCCAAATAGAATAGAATAGAAAACACTTTATTTATCTCCGAGGGGAAATTCAGGTGGAGTCACAGCAGCAGTTAAGAAAACAAAAGTAAGAAAGTGTATAGAAAGGGGAAAAAGCTCCATAAGAAAATATATGATGACAGCTTGTCCATCATTGTCCAGTTCAGCCAGCCTCCACCTCCACAGGGTCCAGGACTGAGCTTCTTCAGCAGTCTGTTCAGTCTCTGTCTCCTGGATCCTGTCTGCTCTCAGCAGGTGAAGCTCTTCCAATGTGGCGTTGGTGTCTGGAGTTAGCTCTGTTAGCCATGTCTGTGAATAGCATGATGCTACTCTGCCCTCTGGTATTCCCTCTGTTGCTGGGTTAGCACAGCTAGCTTGTCTGTTTTATTGGAAATACATGTTACGTTCCCAATAACGATGGATGGAAGGACAGGTCCATGTTGTCACTTCTTAGCTCACACCTGAGAACCAGCATTTCGTCCTCACCTCCTTCTCCTCACCTTGTGGGGAAACATCAGGCCTTGCACAAGTTAGCATTGACATGCTACAGGCTGCTAACAGCTGATTTCACATGTAAACATTGAGGCCATGGTTACATGTAGGATCTCCAGACGAACATAGGAGCAGAAGTAGTAAAAATATCACTGAAGACACAAAAAGTTTGGTGTCCATGACCAACAAATGAGCCATACAAAGTAATGATCCACTCCAAATACAAAGATTACGAAAAAGAGATGAAAAAATTACAAGAAACAGACAAAGAAGACAGAGCTGCTGTGACAGGCAGCCATAACCAACATGGCAGCGCCTAGTCAAAGTAAGCAATACATTTGGTTGTTCAAAGGAGGATTTCTTCTCCAAAATAATTATCTTTAAATGTACTGGACAAAATCAGCAAAGAAAAAAAATGTAATATTTAAGAGGGCATAAAGGCAATATACTTCAAAAGTTCATCACAGGAGCTTTAACCTAGATTTCATTCAGACTTTGTTTTGCTTAAGAGACTTTTTTGGACTCCATAACACAGCTTAGCGTCTGAGTCAGCTTTGCTGCCAGTTTCTTCAGATAGGGGCCGTGCTGACTGTTATCTATCGTACATAGTTCACTCACATTTAAACCTTATATAACCCTACTCCAAAAATATCTAAACTATCTCTTTAAGGTTGTTTAGGTTGAATGAGATAATGCAATCCTCTGCTCGCGTTTGCTCCAGTCCTTCACAGAAAGAGCAGGTCAAAGATAAGAAATGTTGCAGATTGTATCACTGACTCTGCACAGAGGGGGAATCCAGAGCACATGAAAACAAAGGGGCACTCTTGGAATAGTGGTACTGTGTTTTCTTCTGAGTTCATGGATCTCCAAATGTTCAGGAAGTTTCCAGGAATCCCTCTGTTGTTGGAGCAGGAGTGTCTGGCTGCTTTGTTGCCTTGGACACAGTCTCTAGCTGCGCCTCAAGGCTGCTGATGTCACAATAACAGTCACAAACATGAAGCTGGAGGAGCACTGTCTTCCTCCTCCTCCTCCTCCTCTGTGCATCTCCATTTCTTCCTCGCCTCCCTGCATGCGATGACCCGAGTAATCACTGCTCCTGCAAGTTCTACAGTTTCCCTTACGCAGCTCTCACTATAAAGACTGTCTCTCTTTTCCACTCATGCAGCCTGACGTTTTCTCCTCTGGGGCTCCTTTTTTTATTCAGAAACTCTGCCAGTTTCTGGTGGGGGCCTTTTTTTACTTTGTTTGTTTGTTTTTTAGCTTTGCATGATGTGGTAAATGGCGAGAGCTAAAGTCAAACCCACGTGTTGCTACCTCAAACATGACCCTCCAACCTTAAAACACACCTTGGTACACACAGCCGTTAATCCAGGGGTCGACAGACAGGTTCATGTAGGGTGAACGCAACACGATCCTCCATGCCTTTGCTGCCCTCTCTGCACACACACACACACACACACACACACATGCACACACACACTATCTCTCCACGCACTCACACCCTCCCCTACTGCATGCCATTGTCACTCTCTGGATGAGTGCTATTAGAACCTGCTTTCAGCCCCTCTCATCTCTCACATACACACACACACACACGGCACACTTTCTCCCACATGAACACACACACACCTCTCAGCGTCAGACATTTCCTCTTAGCATAGAAAGTTATGTCTGTTCATTTTTTGAAACTGATTAATTGAATCATTAAATCAATGAATCAGTTTCTGAATATTCATCACAAACAAAGCATTTGATTTTATCTGCACCAAAAAAAAAAGATATCTTTATATGTAACATCCTGTGTGAGTTAAATATCTAACTAAGATTTAATACGGAAGCTGACAATTTGTGCTCTTTTTTCCTACTAAAGCAGTAGTAAAGATAATACAGACATACTCCTTAATCCTGGTGATCCTTAATGTATTTTTGTCTGCCTCCCCTGCAACACAATCTGAAAATATTTTTAATAGAAACCCAATAAGAACTTAAGCTAGCAACTTCAGACAAGTGGACAAAACAAAATATCTTGAAGAGGCCCCCTCTGCCATTTAAGTGTCCTCGTCTCCCCCTCCTCTTCCCTGCACCTGTCTGCTGCTCTGGTGTCGCTGAAAGTGAAGGAGATGGGAGAGGGGGATGAAGTCATGACGGGGTGCAGAGATGAATCCCAGTGGGGACAGCTCTGTCAGCGGCCGGGGGAGAGCACAGTCCACCAGTGTCAGCTCAGCTGTGCCAAAGGGCTGAAAGTAAATACATGTCTTTTCCAAACTCTGGCCTGGGCTGCGCATTTTGCGTCACGTCTTCCTACCACCTGCTACAGGAGCATGACCCTGACGTGCATGCATTAATGTGTGTGCATTCCTTCGAGTGTGAGAATGTGTGTGTGTGTGTCTGACTTCTTCTTAAACTCTGCCTCTCCAGACTGGGGTCAGGGATCCCTGTCTTAGACAATTATCTGAAGACTTTGACCTCTGAATGGCTGCTGATACGATATATACGGACGATATGAGTGGACAGTATTTATAGAGGCGGTTAGACATGTAGATAAACTGAAACGTCTGGAGAGCAGCAGCGTGGTGTCAGTCATGACTTCCTGAGCACACACTGACACACAGACGTGTCCCTGCTGGGACCGACAAAAATAGCAAGTTGTTAACAATTAGTGCTCGACTGAGCCCAGACCTAATGAGTGTCTGACATTGAGCTCACTATAAACAAGGAAGCATGCTGTCATTGACTGTATCTGCTCACTCCAGCCTTCAAATCAAAGTTTAATCTTCAATTTAGAAAAAAATTAACCCGGGTTATGATCTCCATTTTACATGACAATGTGTGATTTGTTTTCTCTCAGTGTGCTTCTTTTATTGTCTGAGGGATGACAGAAACAGACTGAGTAAAGGGAGATCCCCATTTAATTCATGACATGCCACGCAAGCTGACATGTTGGGCTACACTCAAGTGTAACATTACTAGGGATGGACACTGATAAGATTTTATCGATATGGATTCTGCTTATCAATTCAATTTTTTATTGATTCCCTTATCAATTCCTTCTTTTTCAAGTGGATAAATATGTAATTAGTCACTGGATCTGAATGTTTCCCGGCGTAGATATAAAGAAATTAGTAAAATTGCACGTCATGTGACGTTGATGTACAGTTTTTTAATGTTATTGACTAAAGTAGGCCATTTAGTGTCTCAAAATGGTAATAGCATTATTCCAAGTTGTTTGGAGCCTTGCCGTAGTTATGAAGCCAACCATGAGCCTAACTTTTCTTTCATTTGCTTGAAAGTATTTTGACATTTGGAGTTCTCAGTATTGTTTAAAAAGAGTAACTGTAAAATGCCCGAAAGTTGAAATTCTACTCTGAAGCCAAAGTTATACCAGTGTATGCTAACCACTAGTGTATCAATGCAATTTCCTGTATACATTAGCATCAAGCTAGCACTATTTTGTTTATTTTGAATGTATTAAATAGGAATCTCCTGTGAGAGAGTAATGTAGATTTCTTTGAGTGTTCAGTTCATCAGTAAAATTTCAAGCTAGAAATCCTTAAACAGGGTTTTCTTGAGAAATGTTATCTAGCTGCCAAGCTAAGAAAAACTAGCTAAGGCAGACTAGTCATATAAGGTCCTGCAGCTCTGGCATAGTGTAAAGAATCAATAAGAGAATCGTTAAGCACAAAGGCTAACGATATCGATGGATTGGAACATTTCTTATTGATTCTCAACAGGAACTGGTTTTTGATTCCCAACCCTAAACATTACATTGAGTTTGCTTGCTAACATGCTAATTAGCATAAGAGCAGAGTTTCACGTGATTTATTTACCATTTTTTATAATAATTTATGAATTGGATTCTTGAAAAGTTGCTTGTTCTTCTCAATGTGGTTGAAGAGGTGGGACAGCTGACAGACCAGAACTACAACTTTGAGGAAAACTAGATGAAATCAACCAAATCATGATCCTATAAAACAGTGGTCCACAACCCCGGGGTCTAAATCCCCAAGCTAGCAAAATGGACAAAAAACAAACATTTTTGGAAAGTTTCTTTAGGCAGGGTAAAAGAGCCAGTGAGGAGACAGAAGAAGACCCAGTCCATGAAAATATTGTCTGACATTAAACTGGTCCGTGGCGCAAAAAAGGTTGGGGACCCCATCTATTAAGAACTGCTCCCTAGATCCTCACTCAGAAATTGTACCACTGTTATTCCAAAACATAATTGTCCATTACTTGTGCGACCACCACATGAAAGCAGCCGGACATACATCCAGTGCCTCATCCTCTTGTTCTCCTTTCAGGGCCGTTGCTCCAGAGAGAACTGCAAGTACCTGCATCCTCCTCCCCACCTAAAGACCCAGCTTGAGATCAATGGCAGGAACAACCTGATCCAGCAGAAGAACATGGCCATGCTGGCCCAGCAGATGCAGCTCGCCAACGCCATGATGCCCGGGACACAGCTACCACCTATGGTGAGAGGACACACACATACGAACACACCACAGCTGCTGCCAGCAGTGAGGCCAGATACATGTAAAGGCTCACACATACAGCAGCGCTCTCACTGTCTGCGTGGCTCCTTGTTTCCTTTCCCAGTCTGTGTTTCGCTTTCAAAAGGAAATTCACATCAAAAAGTGTATCCTATCCACAGCCATTCATCCCTCTGCTTTTATTTTCCAGCCCATGTTCTCGGTGACGCCAGGCCTGGCCACCAACGCCAGTGCAGCAGCAGCTGCAGCCGCGGCCTTTAATCCCTACCTGAGCCCTGTCTCACCCGGTCTGATGCCTCCAGAGATCATGCCCAGCACCCCTGTCCTCATGGCCTCCAGCCCAACCGTCAGCCAAGTCCCCAACGCTGCTGCTGCTGCAGCCCAGAAACTGCTGAGAACAGACAGACTTGAGGTAACAAACTCAGCCATGAATGAAGCAGCTTTTGGTGCATTGTGTTGCATAGAAGTAACGCACACCTCCAAAGAGTTACCTCATGGTTACTGTTTTCCTTCATGGTGGGGGTGGAGACACACAGGAAGATAATGAGTCTGTAAACAAGACAAGTGTTAACAAGAGGTTTAACAAGCCACACATGATAGGCCCAGTTTTTGGACTTGCATAAACTGTTTTTGAAAGTTAATTAAATTATTAATTGTGGGAACACTATGCAAAGTGGAAGCTTATTTAAAAGGGATGAAAACAAAACAGACGTTCATAAACTGCAATATATTTCTGGCTCATGATGTAGAGTGCATTCAAGTTAGTTTGTAATTAAGAGTTGTTTACTTTTAATGAACCCGCTCTTTCTCTCTGCCTCACTCTGCCTTGTTTAGTGCGAGCACACTTTGTACTTTTGTACAGTACTCTCCTCTAAAATGCCATTAGACAAGAACAAGAGATGAGCCTGAACTTGTTGAATATTTATTTGAGTGGGTAGTGCACTAATGATTTCCATCGACGCGCTGATAGTAAAGCAGAAGCAAATGAACACATTCTTTCTATTACAGAAAAGAGAAAAAAAATTCACTGCTCAAAGGAAGACATTTGCTGCGGCAGCATTGCATTCTGGTCTTTCAAGGCTACTGTCGACACAGAAATTACTGCATCTTCTTCCTCTCCTGTGGCTGCCGGTGTTGTGCTCAGAAAGAAGTCTTTGTGCTCTGATTCTGATCTCCAAACAAAATGAAACATTATGGCTGCTGAAGTGAAAACATCTGTATTATCGTCACATTGCTTATTCCAATAGCATCATTGTGTCTTTCAAAAATAAATACAGACACACACATGTCCTCAAGATAAACTACCAAACAATGGTTGTCAAAATACATATCTGTTCAGCTAGCACCGTTGACACACTCAGAGCAGAAGAGTGGAAAGGAGATAAGCAATGCCCATGTGCTCGTGACACCTCTTATTACAAAGATGGTGCTGCCCTCTGGTGTCTCACCTGTAGATTTTCAAACATATCTGGAACTCACATGCAACAAAGAAAAACTACCTTTTTTAAAAAAAATTAAAACAAATTTGTTTTGTTTCTTTTCCATAAAGCGTCTTTGAGTATCTCTAAACAGGGCTATATAAATCTGTTTTTTATTATAATTATAATTATACTTATAATTATAATTTTTATTATTATTATTAATAATAATAATAATAATAAAGCCTCTGCATAGCGCTGCTCTTTAATTTGGGTTATACTTCATTAGATACTCAATATGTAACTGCAGTTAATCAGAAAATAAACTTAATGATGTTCTTTTAAAAAGCAAGCTGAGCATTTGAATGTATTCATTCAACTGCAGCTGTCGTGAATTTTTTTAGTTATATTAATGTTTAGCCTCACGCTCTGAAAGGACAAAGTCAAAGCTGGACAAGCTCTGCTTGATGAATTCTTAAAGGCACAAACACACACGGCAGGAGCTTTTCCTCCTTAAACAATTTATTGGCTGCATTTTTTCAGGCAGTCAGCCAATCCATTTTAAAATGAATAATAACTCATTTCAATAGTTGTTCATTAGCATTGTTCATTTTTTAATTGCATATTTAAATTCCATTATTTTGCTTTTTCCAAACAATTAAAATTCCAAATTAACAACATTTAAAAAATCGTATCCGTGTTTTCTTGGAGAATAAAAAATGTAAAAATGAATGCACTGAAACATCCTCTATGATTGACTGTAAGATTTATAATTCAATTTAAAGCTGCATTGCTACACCAGTGTGGTCTGAAACCATGACTTAAAGGTAGGAGACCAAAGTGTTTCCTCCACAGCTCTGTGGCACACTCTAAAAAGCGCACTGTTGGCTTTTAAGATGCAGTTACCCACTGACATCTTTTTGGCTGAGTTTGTGTACTTAGCTTGTAGATGGTATCTCAAACTCAAAGCACTTGTGATCTTTTTATTCTGTTAAACAAATTGTGTGATGTACTTGTTCATGTACTTTTGACTCTTCTTAGAGTTTTTAAATGAAGTGTGTCATTCAAGCACTGATAAGACTTTGTTTTTCATCACTGTGGCTGCAGGAAGCAGGAAGACACTGCAGTGTGCCAAAAGTCAAACAGTCCTAATTTTGATAAAACCAGTCACCACATTTATTCTGTCACCTCTTTTCATTTCCAGGTGTGTCGGGAGTATCAGAGGGGCAACTGCTCTCGAGGGGAGAACGACTGCCGCTTCGCCCACCCTGCTGACAGCACCATGATCGACAACAACGACAATACCGTCACCGTGTGCATGGACTACATCAAGGGCCGCTGCTCCCGGGAAAAGTGCAAGTACTTCCACCCGCCGGCCCACCTGCAGGCCAAAATTAAGGCAACCCAGCACCAGGTGAACCAGGCCACAGCCGCCGCGGCCATGGTGAGCAGTCTGTATGCGCAGGGTCACACTCGCTAACACGCACAGCACAAGATGAGGAAGTTTTTCAAATTTATACCAGGACCTTCTATTTGAAATGGGCCAGCTTTATGTTTTCATTTTAGTCTCACTTTACGGGTAGCTTTTCTGTCACTTCTGCTTTTATCAGGTCAAATTTTAAGATAACAAACTGGTGTGGGTAAAATCTGTGGGGAACAGGATGTCATGGAAAAAGAAAGAGGCAATGGAACATGATTCTGATTATTCATGCTGTTTTCTTCCTGATCAGTTCAAAGTTTGAACATTGTCTGTTCCTTTTTCATTTCATCCAAGACCACAAACAGTAGACCAGTTCCCCTCTTTCTCTCTGTTTCTGACAGCCTGCTTCTATTTGTGACACCATTGTTTCTGTCCTTCCTATCTATTACTTCTCTTCCTCTTGACATTATTAAATGTTGTGCTTTCAGTCTTGTCTCTCAGTAACTGCACCTGTGAATAATAGCACAGCCACACACTGTGTTTTTGGACTTGCCTTTATTGACGTAGTAAAGCAGTGAATCATTGATAATGTGACACTGACTATGATGTGCACAGTGAGATAGAAACCTGTGAATTGTGCTTCCATATAATTTTTTGTTGAATAAGGTAACAGAGACTCATAAGTGAAGCGTATTCTCATGCTATGTTCATCCTTGGTTGTGTGACAGTAACTAATGTAGATTGGTAGCTACCATTAATTATTGATGATCATTAAAGCTGTCTAGCAGTAGAGCTAGTGTCCACACTGTGCATGCCTTAGTCCTGTTATCCCCTTGTATATTGCATTCCAATGATTTGTTTTTTTATTTGTTTTTGTTTTTTCTCACCTATACCCAAACTGCACTGCTGCCCCCATGATGCACCTCTGCTTGCTGGTTTATGTTAATGCGCTTGAACCCCATTGGCCCATTGCCATCATGTGCTCGCTGCCTGCTAATTAAGACTCAGTCGGCTGTCAAATCACTGAAGCGACCCCTCGACGCAACCTTTGACCTGGTACTATGACCTTTCACCTTTTAGCTTGGCATGTGGCTTTGTTGTAAAGCAGTGTGTTTAACCAAAGATACCTAGCTATTTTTGTTGTCGTTGTCTCAGTGCAATGTCTGTTTCTTCCTCCTGTTGATCTGTCATTATAACTGCCTGTGATGAAATGATTGTGGTTCTCTGAATTTAGCTCTTTGCGTTCAACCCCAGAGGACGACGTCCTTTATTTAACAACCACCACATGTTCAGATGTGGAGCCACAATCAATTCATCACCTGTAGCCTATTTAACCAAAGTCAGTGAGGGCTAGGGAAGCAGAGCTTCTATAATGATGGCATGGCTTCAGTCTTACGTCCGAGTCAGTGATCAGTGTTGTGGAGCAGCTCAATCAAATGTGTGCATGTGTGTGTTACTAGTGCATGTCAGACAATAAATAAGGGTGGGGCTAAGAGGAACAGTCTTTACAACCATGCAGGAGTGATCCCACCATAACAGATGACTACAGTTCAAATGATTGTTCACTCCATCATCAAATCTTGTCACTGATATTCAGACCTCGAGGGTGGCCTCATGCCAAGATGAGAAATCACTCACAGAGCGTTTCACGTCTGAAACACAGACATTGGAAATAACTTTGATGACACCTTCCTCCTGTCCTTTGGCCTGAGACCATCCTTGACCTTTGTCTGAGAGTGAACCATCACTTAAACATGGCTTACACAGTTTATCATGGAGCTAGCAGTGCAGCCTCCCTCTCTCTGTGCTTCCTACCTGTTCCACCTCTTGTTAGCAGCAGCCTTATTGTTTAATAGTTAATGCTTGCATATGTTGCATTTAGTCAGCCCTAGGAGGACAAAGTTAATGATCCAAGTCAGCTTCCTGTGATAATAATGAATATATGAATGCTTGTTAGCCAGTTGCTCCAGTAAGCACCATGCTTCTGCTTGTGTAGTACTCGTGTCAGACTGCTGCTTGCTTGCTACTGATGATATGATGATATTGTTGATGTTGTTGTTGTTGAACACACAAGGTTGTCGTGATGCTGTTTCTTTGTCCTCTAACGTATGTACTTTTTTTGTTTTCTTTCCTATTTTTTATTTTGCTTCTTTCCAACACACCTTCTCTCTTTCTCTCCTCTCCACGCACTTCTCTTTCTCTCTCCCTCTCTGCCTCTTCCTGTCTCTGTTTTTGTTATTTTCTTTCTCACTGACCCCCCTTCTGTCTGGCTGGGCAGGGCATCGCCCCTAGTGTCATGGCTCCCCTGCCCAAGCGGGCAGCCCTGGAGAAGGCCAACGGGGCCTCTGCCATGTTTAACACCGGCATGCTCCAGTACCAACAGGCCCTGGCAAGCATGCAGTTTCAGCAGCAGGCTGCTTTCCTCCCTTCAGGTATGGATCCCAAAGAAACCACCACTAGAGCTCTGAGCACCAGAGGAGGCCAGGATCTGTCTAACCTGGCCCAAGCTTAGCCCGAGTAGTAGATTGCAGTACAGAGCAGTCTAGTCATGATACTTATTAGTATTTGATAACAGATAGAGTGAAATTACATACAGTTTCAAGCCAGGGAGGATTACACTTCTGTTTCTAGAAGCAATTTTATAGATAAGACTGTTTCAACAAATGTGTGCATTACGCTTTGTTTGGCATTGCATGGCCATGAAGAGTTAGGATGGGTTAAAATGTCTTTCTATCGCCACATGCCTCACATAACTACTCAATTACTTTTGCAGGGACCCCCTAAAAACAGCTATCACTGTAGTAATGACTTCTAAACAGAAATATAATGCATCCACTTGAGGACAATAGATTCATCTGTTTTCCTAAATTGACAAGATAATCCTGACTAATGGAAGCAGAGCTGCCCTGAGTGCTTGGTTACAGTAACATGGTTAATGTTAGGTATTAGTGAGGAGGGATGGGTACCTTTAACATTTGAAACGATACGGTACTAGACACCTGGTACCTGGCAATGGGTACCGATACTCAAGGGTACCAATTTTTGGTACTTTTTTGTGTTTATGTGGTAAAAAATATCGATTTGTTTCATAATAAAGTATAAGATTTTTTTTCAGTTTAAGATATTTATTTCTCAATATATAACCTTGCAATGCTGTGTTCATGTCCAGTATGGAAAATTTCCTACTCTTCTACTCCCTTACAGTCACAAGGATGCGTTTAGGTACCTAACATGGTACTTTTTGATTTTACATGAATCAGTACTGGATACTTTTGACAGAATTTGGTTGGTACCTATAAAAGTACTTAATTCAGTACCTATCCCTAAGTATGAGATTGCAGATTTTGCATGGGCTCTTTGATTTTTTCTTAAATGTAAAGCCCAATCTGGTTTTCAATATGTTGGTGTGCTTAGCTGATAGAAGATCTTGATGCATCTGGAATGAATTCAGATTTCATGAAGATTTAAAGACGATAAGAAACACAATGTAAATACAGGGAGCCCACAGAGTGCCACTGAGGATCTGTTTCTCATTAATTTGGAAGAAGAGAGCAGATTTCTTTCTCAAGTGAATGCAGTATGCTTCTGTGAAATCCCTCCTAAAATAGTCAAAAAATGAGGCACTCCTCGTACTTCTGGGGAAGTTTTTAGGAAGTGAGATTTCATAAAAGTTCATTTTAGAAAGTATATCATAAAGTAGTTCAGTAAAAAGAGTAATGTAAGGTCAAACAAGTAACAGTTTTAACATTCGCATTTTCAGTATATGGCTGTAACAAGGCACATTTATCTCAAATATTAAGCTGTTATACTCTATTTTAAAACAAGAACAGTTTGAATATTTAATGCTGTTTTGAATGTAATACCTGATCTGTTAAAATCTCAATGTGAAAAACAAAGGGAAGAATAGAGCCATCAGTGTAAGGAGGAGTAAGCTGCACTACTAGTTTAAACCCTGTCTGGGCTTTGTCTTTTGAAGTTTTAAGAGTTGTTTACAAAACCTGGCACTGATGTCTATTGAAAATCTGCCCCTTTTCATGTCAGCTTTCTTTATTGCAAATCTTCTTTTCTAGTCAGAGGTTACTTTACTAAAAAATATTCCTCAGAGCTGAAAATGGTGTCAGAGCCACTGACTTTGTTCCTCAAAGCTGAATACAGAAAGCTCTGTTACCGTGTGATCAAACATATTCTGGTCAGACATCACTGCAGGGGCTTTGGCTTGGGCTGAGAGGATGGGTCTTATGGTAAAGGTTTCTCACAAGATGCGTCAGTTTGGCACCAGGCAGCACGCTGCAAAGTCTGGCTTCTGTACATCTGCTGTTCTCCTCACTTCTGTCTCCAGTGTGTGTATAATGTTTAATACTTGATAGTTCCAGCCACAAACACGCTATCACTCTTGTTGTATTACACATTTATATGCATTGCACTTCAGACAAAAGTTCAGATTCACACTCTCATTCAATTAACAGATTGCTTTGTGATAATGAGTTCACCACTTCGCCTTTTATTCCTGTGTCCAAGAGATATTAACCTTTTTTTCCCAACCTTATCTCTCCCCTCACTCTAACGAAACCTTGTGATGGGCCTGTTTTGATTTCTCTCCCCTATCCAATCCACTTCCTGTTGCACTGCATGATGGGCAGGCTCAATATTGTGCATGACACCTGCAGCCAGCGTTGGTAGGTTCAAGCTTTCCTTCTTCAGTTACCTGTTACTTCATGTCTGTGACTCGCACGCCATCCAATTACTCAACCATGAAATGTGCTGTCTGGTTCTCAGAGACACTTTCTTTGAGTTCACTTGTAGTTTTGGTGACCTGAGAGATTTGATGTTGTTATGAAGCATAGAGAGGAATCCACAGGAGAGAGACAGATCTTTGACTTTAAATGTTGTTTATGACTATGACAGCTGTTATTGTTTGTAATGACCTCTGAATGTTTTGATATCTGTGTACATTTCTGTGTATAAGGCTTGACCCCTCTTGTTCTCATGCTCAGTCTAAACTTGGCTTCTGGCTGATCTAACCTGACACCCACTGAAACCCCTTTAAAAACATATAACATAGAGGGAGTTCAATTATAACCTCTCCCCTTATCTTCACTGCCATGATGACTCCTTAGGGATGGGTACCTTTCACATTTGAAACAATATGTAATATATAATATGTTTTTGGTATATATATATATTTTTTTTCTTGACAAAATCTCAGCGTTTCTTGAATAACATATTCATTCTTCAACATATAACCTAGCAGTGCTGTGTTTGCGTCCATTATGGAAAATCGCCTTCTGTCTCTCACAGTCACAAGGATGGTTTTAGGTACCTAAACATTGGTACCTTTTGACTTTTCAGTACTCGGTTCTCGGTACTACAGACAGAATTTGGTCGGTACTTTTAAAAGTACCTAATTTGGTACCCACCCCTATTGGCCCATTTGCACTAGCACACCTTGGCCTGACTCATTTTGTGATGGTTTTCCTCTAGCCCTGTTCTTTGACCACTGGGGGGCAGAGTAAAATATAAAACATAAAACAGGTGGGCGACACCACGTCCATGTCATTTTCAGCGCGACACAAAAATCGCAAACAATGGAGGACTTGGAGGCATTGATGATAACATTGTCTGACCAATCAGTAGCCGGCAGGAACCAGAGCGGAGTAGGTACTAAAACTAGCTTGTTTTAGGAGGTACCAGGTCAGTGGAAACACGCTGCAAATCAAGTAGGGTCGAGCAGAGTAGGGCCAAGGCATGCTAGTGGAAAACGGCCTCATGACACCTAGTTTGATGAACTTCATCAAAGTTCACATCACCGAGAGGGCGCAGAATATAAATATTTTTATGACCTATACTCAAATAAACGTGTAAGCCTTTGCTTCTGCTGCTGCCACAGCTCCATGGTGTACACTTCAAGTTCTCCCGTCACATGACCCTGTTATCTGTGACAGCATAGGAAGAAAAGGGAACCAGTTTAATCGAATTCCCCCTTGAACTCCCTCACTCTCCCTCCTCCCTCCTCCCTCCTCCTCCTCCTCCTCCTCTTCCTCTCCTCATTTGCCTGGTGTGTGTATGTGCCTACACTGCACCTCTGTGAATTTTTTGGCTTACATGATTTTCCTTCCAAAAAAAGTTCCCATGATGCACGGTGGTACTCCAGCCACTGTGTCTGCAGCCACCACATCTGCCACAAGCGTTCCCTTCGCAACTGCCTCCACCAATCAGGTTTGCACCTCTACCGCCTCACTCTCTCTGTCTCTGTCCCTCGTGATGCACTTGAATGATCTGGGGGTGCTTGTGTCTTACAGCCAGGGGTGGGTGGGGTTAAAGGCAGTACTCCCTCTTGTTGGCCTACACTAGAGTCCAACACTAACTTAATTCTTCATGTGACAGCTCCTGAGGCTCTGGCCTCCGTTTTAACTCTAAAGACCATTTACACACAGAATGTTTCTCAGTCTATCTTTCACACTGTACTGCATTTAATGTTTGTCCTCATTGTAACCTCGATTCTTGTCCTTTCCCATTTTGAGGACTCTTCCTTATCAAAGTTGACTACCAACGAATACATGCAATTGGTATGTATGAGGTAGCTGGGTTTTTTTACATTTTTCAAAGAGCCATTCGCACAGCTTGTGCTACAGTCGCTATCTGTGCCCTTTTGTGCTTGGCTTTTCATTTTTGTTTTCCTTTTTTCGCTGCTGCTTCCAGCACGTAAAGCAGACACAGACACCTTCATTAAAACAAAAACAAAGTCAGGATAAGATTTTCAAACTGGAGATTCACAGCTCTGATTTCACTTCTGGTCATAGTGTTTTGTAAGCTACATTGCACAAGAGGCTCCTGAGAGTAGAGGATGACTCATCGTGTTGCTAGTCATGATCCAGGGCCAGTTTTCTGCATTTCATCGAGCTGTGCAGGTCAACAACATGGAGGACTTAGTTTTGCATGGGGAAGCCACCTCACTGACAGTCTCCCTTTGATCCCCTCATCTCTTCCTTCCCTACATTCCTCCTCTCCTCCTCTCACTGCTGCCCAGGAGTGTCTGTTAATTCTTATTGTCATCTCACATTGCAATGAAACTGTAGCTAAGAAGCTTTCTCAACCTTTTCATCTTTGCTTTTTCCAGAAAATTAACCCATCTTACCATAAAAAGATGTCGCAAAAATGTGATTGTGCTGCCGGCTAACTTCCACTTTGAGTATTCTGAGTTTGGGATTCTCTCTTTGATCCCTTGGTCTGTTTTCTTATCCCCCAGATTCCAATAATATCTGCAGATCATCTGAGTAGTCACAAGTACTTGACTCAAATGTAGTTCCTCTCGAGAACAGTGAGTTCCTATTTCAATCCACACATTCTCTCTATTCATTCCTGAGTTGATGTATGAATTGTTTTAGCTCTGGTTTAACGCTGATCTATGGGCTTTTTATACACGACTCGTAAATGTCCTTAATGTTTGGTTCAGTTACAAATTGTTCACACTTAAACGCGTCTTTTTGTTATCTCTCACAAGCCGAACCTGTGATTTCTTTCAGATCAAATGAATGTGTGCTGGCACCGTCCAAGCCAAGAGTTCAGCCTTTATGTACATAACCTTCAGAATGTCGAGCAGCGGGACGAAAAGGAGGGTCTGCCATCTCTCAGCCGGTCCACGACGATGGTCTCATCACACGAGTCAACATCAAGGGTGCAACACATGATCTGTGCCATCTTCCCACATATCAACGTCGAGAAGAATCTGTCGTCAAATTCAACATTCAGCCAAGAGAGAGAAAGAGAGGAGGAAATCTTGGTGCTGCGGTTAGTGTGTGAAACATAACACCTCTGTGTCCGACTAAAGCAAAGCACTCGATTAGCTCTAATTATTATCATTACTGCACACACACAAGGTCAAGAGTGTGGTTGCACAAAGCAACATCCCGTGCTGGTACGTTAGTAGACCAAGATTCTTTCTTTCCTTTTTTATTCGTTCTGCTTTATTTTATTCTTTTTTAAATTGATAGCCATATCTCATAGTTTACACGTGAAATGCAAACATGCACCTTGAATTTGAACTCTAAAAGGCACAATGATTAAAACAGGAATTTTATTCGCCAAAAGAATTAGGCATGTACAGTATTGTGTTATTATGGCTACTAGTGAAACTAGATATTGAAATGAGGGTCTTGGACATATGAATGTTCTGGGTAAACCAACATACCTGTGTACCTTGAAAGCACAGCCAGGCTAGCTTTCTTTTCTCACCTTGTCATGTGCCATTGAGGCCATACAGCTAAAAAACCAGAGTGTTATCTCAGCAGTGTTATTTGTTTACCGAAGGTTCAAGTTTTGTATGGCTCTTTTTGTATTGTTCTGTTTCAGAATCTCCATTGTGAGTGTTTTTTTTTAACTTGTTTGTTTCTCTAATTAATCAGTTTTAGAAGTGGGGTTTTGCCTTTTTTAATCTTTTTTTTCTTTTAAATCAGAAATTGAGTGTTTTTTCTAAAGTTTGTCGTACCTCTTTTCATAGACGAGTGTTGTTTTTGTTTGTTGAGATTGAGAAAGTCCATTGACTCTAAAGCCTGGTGGAGGGTGTAGCTTTGATTGACGGTGTGTTACTGTGTCCCCCTTCCCCTCTTTCAAAGAGGAGCGACTCTCAAACTGTGTCTCTCCAAGAAGCACTGTTGAGCATTGCCTCGGGAATGGAAATGAACGGACCCAAAGGTCTATTAGGTCATTCAAACCACATGTGCACTTCAATGATTGTTTGTCCGCTCACTCTGTTTTCACCACACAAGCCATCCTGAGTCGGCTTTCACTTCTGAGGAGATACAGCACATCACGTGTGTGTCAGTATCCAAGAGAAAGAATGAGTCCTCATTCACACGTAGATCTGACGACAAACCAAAGCACAGTTTTTCTCCATGTCGGGTTCAGCAGCATCTCTCAGCAGGCTTTAACAATTACAGAAACATGTTAATCATCTTACATTCATCTGTCATTTCATCATCACTTCTTTTTCTGTTTCCACAGAGGAGTGTAGTTCATCTTTACCGATTGTAATGTACCTAATAAAGCCTTAGATTACAATTAATGGGTCACAGCCCAAACAATGTACTTTCAATCACCATGCAGGTAAAGAACACCAATGATGTTTTATAGTTCTCTCACATGCCGCTTACGATCTCTTTTTGTTCTTTCTCTCTATGTAAAAGTAACAATTACTCTCTTAAATTTCATGTGTTATGTACTACTTAAGGATTTGAATCTATTTGAGGTATGTAGTTGTAGATTTTTCTTTATTTTTGCCTTACTATATATTACTTGACAACAATGATATAGCCGTTGTAGATTTTGAGGTAGTATGACATTCATAACTTTTTCAAACCATATAAATGATAATGTGTTGAGTCAGTTTTAAATATTCACTTCATTCATATAGCTGGATGTCTTTTTCAGTTGATGTTACATTATCAGTTGATTTGTTGATGAGTTTGTTTTTGATACAAGGAATGAGATCAGTTAATCTGCTGTCACCGCAGCACTTCTGAAAAGACAAAAAAACTAATGTTTTAACCAACCGTGAGGTTTCCTTGTAACATGTCAAGATCATGTTTGAAAATATATTGTATGATATATAGATTGCCATGTTTTAGAGTAAAAATTATTTTCTACTGTATCCATTTCAAAAAAGATATGTACTTTTGTTTGAATATTTCTTAAGTTTGCCCTGAATGTCAGGCCAAAACGAGCAGTGAGTTTGACGGGTGTTTGGATGTTGGGTGGATAGTGAGATTAGGAGCGAGAAAGCAAAGACTCCCTCTGGAGAGGAGGAGTCAGAAATGCTGCAGACGATGAGTTCTAACCTAAGGGACGAAGGTTGACTTTTTGCACTTCTGTATATAGTCAAATGAACAGAGAAAAAATGTGTATCATATTGAGATATTATTTTGAATAAAAAAAGATCTATAATTATAAGGAATTTTGCTAGATTAATTTAAATTCTTAAATTAGAAGACCAGCTAAAAAAAATTGCTTGCAGAGAAGGGCACTAGTTTCTTGGCCAACGCATTCAGAGAAAGCTACGCGCTTTTTTGTTTTATTTTTCAGTGGTTTGTTTTGCCAGGGAATGTCGCAGGGGAGTAGCTTTCCCCTTGTCACGCTAACTCCACCCCTCCTGTAGGATTACACACTCAGTGAAGTCCATTTATCATTTTGTTGGACTTGGTCATGCAGTATTGCAGCTCCCATGGTACAGGTTATACATTCAACTATCAAAATTTATATTCTATTCTAGTTTGATTTGACTGCATGTAAAAGTACAAACATGTAAACAAAAGATACTGCGTAGATATGTAAAGAGAGATAACACATTCAGAGTACAGAGTACACACAGTAATATGTTTATTTTTTATCAAGTATACATACAGTAGATAACATCCACAGTGGGGAGAAATAATACTTCAGAAACAAGTCATCTTACTCTTGTGTGAAAAAAGATAATTTTTTATCAAACATGCTCTTTAAAGAATGATAAAATATTAGCACTCGTCCACCCCGGATACTTTCTCATAGCCATATTATAACAGTCCACTCTGACTCACAGGAATATGTTTGTGCTATCATATCTGTGCTCTCAGCAGGAGAAGGCTCAACACACCAAATGCGTATTTGGCATATTTAGTCTTTTAAAATGAATGTAACAGTCACCATTCAACATGTTTGTGACTTGAGGCTGCTGTTTAGTCGCTACAGAACCAAAGCATCACGTTTCTCCAAACCAGATGTTCAGCCTGCCCGGCTGCAACCAAGGTTTCGTCTTCTTCTTCTTCTTCCCTGCTGAGGGCACATGTACGCTTTGACTGCTTTTTACTCGTAAGTGCAACCACCAGTTATGTATTTGCCAACAGATGCCACACAATAATGTACTATTCTGACTTCAGATTTGTTTATGCACATTTTATTGTTGCCATAATTGACTCTTGCTGTATGGATGAAAAAAAAAATCTGAATAAAACAATATTTGATTTGCTCATGCAACAACTTTGTAGTCTCTGTGTTGTGATTTTATTCATGGATAAATTGATATTAAAACTTTTTCTCTGGAAAATACATCTGCTGCATCCTGCTGGTTAGCATGGAAGTGTCTTTTTTAATTCAGATGTGAAGAGATGCATCAAGGTCAGGGTGTGACATGTTTCTGAACTTCAGCCTCATGAACACATTATTGTCGCCTCGAGGGTTCAGTCAGGAGACGGGAGCAGCTCCACAGAGACTGATGCAGTGTCCGACAGAGGTGGAAGGTCAAACTGATTGTGCAATCATCCTGAGACTGTGAACAATATCTGGGTCGTGAGTGATTTTTCTTCCAACAGCATGTATATAAACATCTTTTTTTTTTTTTACTTCAATAGAAAAAATTTCAGTCTCATTGGATATAAGGCTAGACTGAGATTCAAATCTGGGGTTTCCTCTGGGGTTTTATTTTGACATCTCATTAGGTGGTAAGCCTCAAACAAAAGAACACTGTGAAAACACATTGCCCAAACACATAACCCATTGCAAATGTCTAGTTTGAGGAACATTAACACAAATCCATAAACAAGCTCAACACTCACCCAGTTCTGGGCTGTAACTGAAGAAAACTAATGAAAAAAAAATGTTACTGATGAAAATATTTTGATATCAGATTGAGACCAAATATGACTACAGTTGACTCTAAAACTGTTGTATTTCATAAAGAACAATAACAAAAAATGTTCCTGTCTGCTGTGGGGTGCAAAAAGAAAATACAACTTTATTGATTTAGACTCTCACAGCTCAATAAATGTCCCTTTGAGGAAACATTGAGATTATTTTGGAGAGCCAAATTTTAATGTGTGACATTCACTCCCACACAGTGATGACAGATATTATACAGAGTCAAAGATGATGGTATAGGAACTGGAATATTTTCAGGTATCTAGTCAAAGTCCTGGTTGAAACACTCCCAAGCTCCCCCCTGCCTTTGGTGGAGCAACATCTAAAACATCAGTCACTAAAAAAGTGTACATTACTAGTTTGTCTGCACTAGATGGCGTCTTCTGTAAATAGGCGTCTCCTTTAGGTAAATTCTTAAAAATTTAAAAAAAAAATGATAAGAAAAATGTAATAAGAAAAAAAACGGGTTTTTTTAATATCCAGGTAATTTTATAATATTTTGTTTAACCTTTACCAGGAATAATCCCATTGAGATGCAAAATCTCTTTTTCAAGGAAGTCCTGGCCAAAACAGCAGCTAACAAGATTGTCCTGTTCCTGATGGCCTTGTAGCTTAGACCAAGATGAAGGAGCAAAAACACTCAAAGCTCTTTGACTAAAGACAGAGCGAGTTTCAGGAACAACAAATAGAATCTGACCGTTTCACCGAAGGCTACAGCCGGCGACAACCTGACAAAGAGTCAGTAAGAAGCACAAATAAGATGGCAAATCATTCAGTATGACCTTATTGAGACAAAATTACATGCCCCATTCTGCTGTTATTTAGGGAAGACAGACCATCTTTGTCATAGACACAGTGATGTGTGCAAAATCCTGACCTCAAATCATGCTTTGCTTCTTATATATATATATATATATATATATATATATATATATATATATATATATATATATATATATATATATATATATATATATATATATATATATATATATATATATTAGGGATTAGTAAAGTATTTTATCTATCTATCTATCTATCTATCTATCTATCTATCTATCTATCTATCTATCTATCTATCTATAATTCATATTACACACCAAAGTTAGTTCTACTAAACAAAACATACTGCATCATTAAACAAGGTTATACTATGATCACTTCAGTGTTAACCACTAACTGCACTCTAAGTGACAACACTTTTTCATACAGGACCTGTGATGTGCAAATACATCTCTGAAACATCAGTGTAATTAAGCGCAGATTAAATGAAAAAATGATCTGAGGCGATAAGTTGTGCTTAATTGGCTGTAATTATTATAAATGCTGTAAATTATAAAGAGTGACTGAATGGAGGAGGAATTTCCAAGGAGGAAAAACTTGAATATTTATGACCGACTGAAACTATTTAGGTCACATTTGTGATTCATTGAAATTTGAGGCAATAACTGGACGAGTGCCAAAGACAAGTGAGTGTATTTGTCTCTGATGAGTGTAATCTGGAAAGATCTGTCTTTAAGGTGAAATAACATCTAAGTGTTACCATTTCCTCTTAATGTGAAGTCATGTATGACAGTATGTTACAGTGTGGGTCTTGCAGTACTTTTTGTCATTCTTAACATATTTTATTGATACTGCTTTGCGGTAATGTCAGACACATAGTTTCTGTGGGAATTTAATTCAGAGTTTAATCAGGTGAAGAATGTAAATATTTTATCCACTTGTGCATGGGAATGTAAATTGTTTTAATGAATGACCTCATTAGTATGCATACTAATGTACAATCGCACAGAGGCACAGTGGGAAGCTCAGGAGCCCCTTACTGCGAGCATTGACCGTGGGTGAGTGTATGAGGTCAGAGGCCACGCAGACTGGGTCACAGACACGCACGCGGCTGCAGTATCAGTCTGGTCAGCTGACTGAGGAGTTTCGGCTGACGGCTCCTTTAAGAAAGCGGAACTGAGCGTCGCTGTTTGACGTGCTGAGGATGTGGTGGGCAGGAAACGCTGTGCAAGAGCGAAGCAGAGACACGATCACGCTTCCCAGCAGCAGCAACAGCTTCTGCACAATACAGTGCGATCAAAATGAGCTGTAATCCGCCACGCTGATGTCCAGGAGCGGTCGGATCCGGACTCCGTGGCCGTCGCAGAGGATTTGCCGGCGTGGGGTTTGACTGCTAGCCGAGCGAGGGAGCAGCCTTCCCAGCCTGCTCGCGGTGAAAACATCGGGGCTGGTCAGCGGGTGGGACAGCGAGGAAGACAGATAGAGAGGAGGCTTCGTCGCGGAAAAAAAGGAGGTGTCTGCCTTTTTTTTTCTTTTCTCCCCCTTTCCACCACCCACCCAGGCCATGAGGGAGTACAAAGTGGTTGTTTTGGGGTCAGGAGGGGTGGGGAAATCCGCGCTGACGGTGCAGTTCGTGACGGGCTCCTTCATCGAGAAGTACGACCCCACGATAGAAGATTTCTACAGGAAGGAGATCGAGGTGGACTCGTCTCCGTCCGTGCTGGAGATCCTGGACACGGCGGGGACCGAGCAGTTCGCCTCCATGCGAGACCTGTACATCAAAAACGGGCAGGGCTTCATCCTGGTCTACAGCCTGGTCAACCAGCAGAGCTTCCAGGACATCAAGCCCATGAGAGACCAGATCATCCGGGTGAAGAGGTACGAGAGGGTGCCCATGATCCTGGTGGGGAACAAGGTGGACCTGGAGGGTGAAAGAGAGGTGTCTTCCGGGGAAGGCAAGGCGCTGGCTCAGGACTGGAGCTGCCCGTTTATGGAAACTTCCGCCAAAAATAAAGGATCAGTCGATGAACTGTTTGCAGAAATAGTCAGACAGATGAACTACACAACAGTTCCCAGCGGTGGAGACCAGTGCTGCTCATGTGTCCTGCTCTAAAAACAAACACAGAGTCCACATCCCAGCTGGATTTGAGCTTCTTACTTGTCCTGCAGGCTTCTCTCCTCACACTGTTGTCTTATTGTTGCACACAAACATAAAATCGACCATGACAACATTCTATCATGTATAATAGTCTGGAAAAAGTGTTTACATGACAAAGTTACTTGAATGTTTTGGGATTTTTCTTTTAGCTTTGTATACTTCTCTGGAAATGTGCCTCAATAGGAATGTCTTATCACGAAACCTAAGAGACATCTGCTTTTTGTATACGTTAGTTTGGTGGTTTTATTTTTAATTATTAAGTTGTTACTGTTACACCCTTTGGGCTGGGTCAGTCTTGTCTTTGGGTGGTCCTGGTTTTGGGATTGGTCATTTTTGGGATCTTTATGGCTTAAATTACAGAGCAGGAAACTTAAAAGTGCTTAAAAATCTCCTAAAAGTATCAATCACCACTCAAGCCTTTGCACAGGTTACACAAATCTGATCAACACAACCCCCCTCCCCTCAAAGACCCCACCACTGAGACTGTGTTGAAAGCCGTGGACTGTGGTGGTGTCCTGAATATTGTTCGAGTTCTGGTGTGGGAAAGTGGATTTATCATGGATCTTGCACTTAGCTGAAGGTGTCTCCCCTCCCCTCAGTGTGCACAAACAAAAGGACCATAGTGCATTGCTGTCGCTGCATGGGGAACGCCACAACCCCATGTCAAGTGCCTTCCCAAGAAAAACTCCTGTGACTGTGCCAACTGATGAGCCCTTCTTCCTCTGCAGTGCGTCTTGATGGCAATCAGAACTTTTTTTTTTAGCAGTTTTCAGTATCTACTTTCATTCTGTGTCGAAGCGTGAGGCGCCTCTTCCTGCTGTGTTGTCAGGAAGCTTCGCTCGTGTCAGACCTGCTGATTCAGGGTCAGATTCCTCCAGGTACTAGTCCCGACAAGAACAACAGAGTGTCTTTAAACTGTGCAGGATTTTGGTTCGGTGAATGGCAAGCCATGTCTGTATTAACTAGACCTTTTCCTTTTCTAATGTGACATTTTTTGACTTCTACAGTACTTGTAATTCTCCGTTTGGACAAATCTTCTGCCATCAAGCTGACAGTTTAAATGACTTGTAATACAAAAGCATTTTACATAACATTAAAGTGTCTGCATTTTCCTTTAGCGGTCCTTCAGCATTTAATTGTATTTACAGTCAAATGTCTTAGTTGAAACAAGCAGTGTAGTGAGCAGCTTAAGATAATGTGGGGATAAAACAGACTGAGATCAAAATCAGTATCTTATAATGAGCAAACAAGACCATGGGCATATAAATACTATATTTATATAGATATTCTTAATCCTTAAAACTGCTTTAGAGGTGTTTGATTAGGGAATTTTCACATCTGAAAAGGCCTGTTTTTTCCCAAGTTTTTAATTCTAATTTCATACAAAAGTTTTTGATCATTTATTTATTGCATCTTTATTGTTTTCAAGAAAGAAGAATGGGATCTTTAAGCCCTTAAAGAAGCTTATTGTTCATCTCTTATTAGCCAGCTGCCAAACAAAGCTATGAACAGCTTGTCATAAAGTATTGATTTATAAAAGCTTTGATAGACTGAGGAATGATGAGTCACACAGCTTTAACCCCGGGTTACGTGCTGCTGCTATATGAAAGTGATCTCTGTCTGCCTCCTTGTGGGAGGAATTAACTTAAATCTGGACATTTTAAATCAAGGTCAAGTGATATAACTATCAGGATTATTTGTTATAACTGACATTAAACTGAACATGTACACCAAACATTTAACCTTAGACAAGTTGAACAGGACTTTTAAAGGAATATTTATTTTGACATTTCTGTTCACATTCAGATCTCCATCCTCCCAGAGCTTTTAGTTTACACACCTTTGAATATTTCTTTGGCAAATGTCACAATTTGATAGACTGTGGCTATTATCACTACTGCTTACAGTTTAAGTGAAGTCTGCAAAGATGCTCTTATCAGTCTGTAAGCGGGACACTTTCCCATGTTTGAGATGGTTGGAGTCCAGTAGCTTCACAGGCTGCTGTCACACCTGTGTCTGGTAACTCGAAGAGCAGCGGAGTTTGCTTTGTTCACAAAGGTTATCACATGAGCTTTAAAAAGTCAAACAGGGACAGGTCAGTCCAGGTTCTAATTACTTTTTCAGTTATTGTTAAAATTTTGATGGCTTTTCAAACTTATGAAAAAACTTGTTTGACGAAAAAGTTATCTGATTTGTTACTTGACAATTTGAGCTGCTCCTTTTTTTCACTTTTGACATGCTGCTCATTAAAGCTACTGTGAGTGTTTTTTTTTTAACTAGTAATGTTACAGACATAAATTAGTATTAACATCTGTTTACAACCAGGGGGGAAAAAAACAAGATCTTTTTTTTAAGTGACTGTTTGTGTAGTGTTGTTTTTAATGTTAGAAACCACTGGCAGGGGTAGGTGTCAGACTGTGGCTGACACCTACCCCTGTGGATACAGCCTTTTGTTTCACTGCAGTATGTTCTAGATAAGTAACACATTTGACTGTTAAAGCAAAACTAATCACACACCTCCAGGATAAAATCAGCAATGACCACTTTGTCCACAAGGGTGCCAACACTGAGATGGCTCAAAAGATCTTTACAGGAGCTTTAATTTTTCATCTATCATCTCCAAAAAAGTTAATCTGAAATGGTTTAAATCAGCTGTATTCTGTTTCACTGAGACAGTGACTTGTCATGTTGTAAGAGTCGACACCCGATGTCATATCTGACATGTTAACAAGTGAAAGAGTTACAGGTGTTAAATGTTGAGTGTTTCTAAGAGGAAGAATAGCCTCAAACAACTGGATAATTGATCATGCTAATCGTTGTCCATGTGAACAAAAACGCCTCAGTGAACTTGTTTGGATTGTGGGTAGGGTTTCCAGTAAGAGTGTTGAGCTGGGGAGGGCTGTTTCCCTTCTCCCCGCCGGGTGTTTTGCTGCAGAGTGAAGCACAGAGAGGGCTTTTCTGCCTGCAGCCCTGCTCAATCAGCATAACACACACACACACACACACACACACACACACACACACACACACACACACACACACACACACACACACACACACACACACACACACACACACACACACACACACTGTATGCTGGTGTTTGGTTTATCATTCCTGAGATTAGCCAATGAGCTGCTGGCTCAAGTGTCTGTTCAACTAGAGAGGTATGAAGTCGGATCGTGGACTGCAGCGTGAGGATGTGTCAACACTGTTCATTCCTTATTAGAGGAAAATATTACCTCGATGAGTCTGCCATCCACTGTGTTGTTTTCATTCAAGCTGCAGCTGTCAGTGCATAATTATGTAAGCTAAAAACACTTTGCAGAAATGCACAGCCCTTTCATGTACTTCCATCCATCACTGAATCTTAACACCGTCTAACAGCTATAATTGCTTCTTCCTTTATTCTGGCTGGAGTCTGTGAAACTCAGTTTTCTGTTTTACATAAAAAAGTGGTTTTCAACACTAAAAGCTACACGTCTTCACAAACGTAATCATTGTGAAAGAATTAAAATGTGGTCTAAAGTTCTTATCAGTTGGCTGTAAATGTACACAGTCAGCAGCAGGTGATCGAAGAGTCATCGTGATTCCTCAGAAAGTCACCCTTCCAAAAGCACAGCTAGCCTGAAATACCCTAAAACAGGGGCAGGTTCTACAGAGAGCCACATCACGCTCGTGGTCTTGCAAACACACTTCCTCTTACACATAAACGAAATGACGTAAAATGAAAATCAAACATTTCTAATTCTCAAAGAGAGATTTATTGTGTTTGTCTGTTTCAATTCGTACTAGAGAAGAGAAACTGAAACTTAAGTATCAATCCCAACTGATCCCAACGTTGGCATCCATATATATATATAGTAGTATAGATTGATCAGCACACAACTACTCATAACTATATATGTAATTTTTAAGAATGGATTGAAGAGCCGCACACTGAAAGGCAAAGAGCCATATGCAGCTAGCGAGCCACAGGTTGGCCACCCCTGCCCTAAAAGCTCTCTGTAGATCACTTAAAAATGGAGGAGAGCAGTAGGAAGAAGCTGTTAATGTGTGTGTGCTTCACCTGGTGCCTAAACATCACGCATTTCGTCAGATATCAGGATACTGTATCATTTAGTGACACCAGGAGCAGACAGCTCAGTGTATCAGGATGAGTGTGAAGTTAATCACAGACAAACACGGAGCTGTAAACCAAAACATGAAAACACATGCAGTATGTGTCCGACATATTCTGTTTCCTCACAGACCTTTTACCAAGTAGCTATTCGCATTTTGCAATAATTTTCATAAACAGTCATTGAACCAGAGCTCATCTGTTGCAGCTTAAAACCTGACACCAGTTTCTGCTCGTACTGCAGTGTTACACAATCTGTCTGTGTTCATGTTCTTGTTACTGTTCCCTCTGAATTTCACAAGCTGCATGGCAGAGTAACTCTGTTAATTAGAGCAAAGAGCTGCCTTCCACTTAGCTTATACTTAGCAACTTTAAACTTCTTTAACTCTAAGTGGCACAGGATATCTGCTTTTTTTCTTTCTGTATGTATTTCACTGCAACTACCGCAGACTTTTGCCTCTGTGTTTTTGTTGTGAGGAGGAAAGGAAGGGTGGATGAGAGGGTACTTCCTGAGTAGCTGTACTTCACCTCGGATGTACCCAATGTTGAAACCCACACACAGTTCCTCTTTACTGTTTCATAGTTAGTCACAGCATGCCACATTTTGGTGCACATGACACACGATATGACCCCTGTACTCAACTGCAATAAGAAGTCCTGTCAGCCCATTACTTTATATACACGGCTCAGAAAAATGAAAGGAACACTTAAACAACACATTGTAACTCCAAGTCAATCACACTTCTGCGAAATCAAACTGTCCACTTAGGAAGCAACACTGATTGACAATCAGTTTCAGTTGTGTAAATGGAATAGACAACAAGTGGAAATTAAAGGCAATCAGCAAGACCCCCCCAATAAAGGAGTGGTTCTGCAGGTGGTGACCACAGACCACTTCTCAGTTCCTGAGCTTTGTTGCTGATGTTGGTCACTTTTGAATGCTGGTGGTGCTTTCACTGTAGTGGTAGCATGAGACAGAGTCTACAACCTACACAAGTGGTTCAGGTAGTGCAGCTCATCCAGGATGGCACATCAATGTGAGCTGTGGTAAGAAGGTTTGCTGTGTCTGTCAGCGTAGTGTCCAGAGCATGGAGGCGCTACCAGGAGATAGGCCAGTACATCAGGAGATGTGGAGGAGGACGTAGGAGGGCAACGACCCAGCAGGTTCACACTGAGCACATGTGACAGACTCGACAGAGTCTGGAGACGCCGTGGAGAACGTTCTGCTGCCTGCAACATCCTCCAGCATGACCGGTTTGACAGTGGGTCAGTAATGGTGTGGGGTGGTATTTCTTTGGAGGGCCACACAGCCCTCCATGTGCTCTCCAGAGGTAGCCTGACTGACATTAGGTACCGAGATGAGATCCTCAGACCCCTTGTGAGACCATATGCTGGTGGTTGGCCCTGGGTTCCTCCTAATGTCAGATAATGCTAGAGTCCATGTGGCTGGAGTGTGTTAGCAGTTCCTGTAAGACGAAGGCATTGATGCTATGGACTGGCCCGCCCGTTCCCCAGACCTGAATCTAACTGAGCACATCTGGGACATCATGTCTCGCTCCATCCACCAACGCCATGTTTCACCACAGACTGTCCAGGAGTTGGTGGATGCTTTAGTCCAGGTGTAGGAGGAAATCCCTCAGGAGACCATCTGCCACCTCATCAGGAGCATGCCCAGGTGTTGTAGGGAGGTCATACAGGCACGTGGAGGCCACATACACTGAGCCTCATTTTGACTTGTTTTAAGGACATTACATCAAAGTTGGATCAGCCAATAGTTTGATTTTAAGTGTGACTCCAAATCCAGACCTCTATGGGTTAACAAATTTGATTTCCGTTGATAATTTTTGTGTGATTTTGTTGTCAGCACATTAAACTATGACATGAACAAAGTATTTAATAAGAATATTTCATTCATTCAGATCCTGGATGTTTTATTTTAGTGTTCCCTTTATTTTTTTAGGAGTGTACTTGAGCCAATGTGACAGAGAAAGAAAAGGATGTCAAGATTTTTTTTCTCCCATTTGAGACTTTGAATGGTTTGAATTAATGTTGAATACTTTGCAACATATCAGCATAAGTCATAACGGACAGCAAACACATTCAACGACTTCATGTTTGATGTTAGCAGAAAGAAATTGGTTCATCATGTGACCAAAAGTTGAAGTAAGTCTTTCTTTTGTTCACATTGAGACCAGACTTGTGCAACAACAGAAACAGCAGAGGGGAGTGGAAGCAGCAGGGTATGGACAAAAAGCCTCATGATGGTGAAATCTTTGACTGTACTGCCTAATTTCTGCAGCAGCTTACAATAAAACTATCACCTCTGCTAATAGTTTACTTACAGAGACACAGATAAGCTTTGCCTGGTAAACACCAGACTTTTTCAACAACTAATGTCATAATGCTAAAGCTGGCCACCAGTTAGTTGAGATAAGCAAAATGAAAGCAGACACTGCTAAAAATAGGCTCTGGGGACTTTGAATTCATACACCAACTGGCTTCCTTTATCTTTTACAATGGATTTTTAAGTTATTTTATTTTTTTTAAATTTCTTTTTTAATCCTTCGATGGTCTTGCTCTTTCTTATTTATCAGATTTGCTTCTAAAACGTTAGCCTTTCAGAGACTCCAGGTCTTCTCATCGGGGTCTTCAGACATCACCAAAGATCAGAACAAGGACCGTGACAGTGAGTCTGATTTTTATCAGCCTGCCTCAAGAGCAGAAGGAAAACAGTTTATCAATTTATAAAAACAAACTCAAGCCCTGTCTTTTAGGTCATCCCTTTGACAAAGTTTTATTCTATCTTATCAGATCTGACTTCTTTACGCACTGATTTATTATATAAGTCTGCATTAATTTAAAAAAAAATGCTCACAAACTGCCCTATTTAAATATCCCTAGAAGAACATTTTAATATATTTTTCTTTAAAGTTTATTAGAATAGAATAGAATAGAATAGAATAGAATAGAATAGAATAGAATAGAAAATACTTTATCCCCGAGGGAAAAATCAGGAGGAGTCACAGCAGCAGTTAAGACAACAAAAGTAAGAAGGTGTATAGAAAGTGCAAAAAGGTCCATAAGAAAATAAATGATGACAGCTTGCCATCAATTCTTTAGTTCAGCCAGTCTCCACCTCCACAGGGTCTAGGACTGAGCTTCTTCAGCAGTCTGTTCAGTCTCTGTCTCCTGGGTCCTGTCTGCTCACAGCAGGTGAAGCTCTTCCAATGTGGTGTTGGTGTCTGGTGTTAGCTCTGTTAGCCATGTCTGTGAATAGCATGATGCTACTCTGCCTTCTGGTGTTCCCTCTGATGCTGGGTTAGCATGGCTAGCTCATCCATCTTATTGGACATAGATCTTACGTTGCCACGATGGACAGAAGGACAGGTTGATGTCACAACTTCTTATTTCACACCTGAGAACCAGCACGTCGTCCTCACCTCCTTCTCCTCACCTTGTGGGGAAACATCAGGCCTTACACCAGTTAGCATTGACATGCTACATGCTGCTAAAAGCTGATTTCACATGTAAACAATGTGGCCATTGTTACATGTAGGATCTCCAGACAAACATAGGAGAAAAAGTAGTAAAGATATCAGTGAAGACAAAACCAGTTTGGTGTCCATGACCAACAAATGAACCATAGAAAGTAATGATCCACTCCATGAAAAAATTTGTCATTTTTTCATGGAGAGAAAAAGAGATGAAAAAATTACAAGAAACGGACAAGGATGAGAGAGCTGTTGTAAAAGGAAGCCACAACAGAGCAAAAGTTATTATTGTTTTTATTATAATTATTATTATTATTATTATTATTATTATTATTATTATTATTATTGTATGTTAATAATCAATATGATTGATTATTTCAACTGTTATTAGCAGATTTTTTTAATGTTTTTTTTTGTGTGTTTTATTGTTTTAAACATTTCCTACCTTCTTTAATTTTTCCCATTTTATATCTCTGACGTTCATATATACCTCCAGTGTTTACTGATTAAGACTGCAAGATAACTGCTTTTATTAAATCTCTTATTATGAAAACATTTCTTTAACTGTATATGAAATGTTAGATAGTGGCAGGAGGAGATAGACTTTTATTTGTTTAATAAACTTTATTTCATTTTTTTTATTTATTTTTTAACCTACAGCATACTATACTACTATATTTTTTTTTCTACCTACAGCACTTTGTGTTAAATAAATTAAAAAGTGCTGAACATATTAAGTATGATAGATTGATTGATTGGGATTTCTGTGTGAAATGGGGAAAAAAAAAAAGAAAAAGAAATTGCAGTTGCTTTTTTATGCCTGATTCATTGTTGCTTTATTGATTGGTGAACAATATGGAAAATTTTTGTTTTTAATTATATTCCTTTTAAACCTCTAACATAATTATACAATGATTCAAAATTCTTCAGCCGCCATAATCAACACACAATTCATGCAGTTTTACTCTGAGCTGTCTATCAATCAAAGAAACAACCGACAGACAGGAATCATGGAGCTGACTTCTGCTCACTTCTTCTTTTTAACCCTCATGTTGACTTATATAGCAAACAACAAATGTCCAATGAAAGTACTGTGATTGTTGGTATTATCAACAATCCAGGTGTTTGCACGAAGTCTCATGTACACCTGGTCTCCCACTTCCAGCTGCAGAGTCATGCCATTGGTCGCTGTCTCATAGCGGTTCCCAGATGCATGGTTGTACGCTGTGACCATCTGCACGCCGTTCTTCATCAGTCTCAGTCCCATCGGCTTAGAGGAGCTGTTATGACCAGAAAAGCTGAAGTAATAGACTCCTCTGACTGGAGCAGTGAAGATACCTGTGAACGATCAAACAGTCTTACATCCTATACAGGTTTAAGTACGGTTCTTGATTTGCTTTCTGTTCAATCCAGTGTTAAAGTATTTTAACAATGACTCTATGAATACACATAATGTAAAGTTTACCTGTTGCAGGGTTGTATGAGCCTGTGTTTGAGTAGACATTCTTGTAGGTCAGAGTGATTTCAGTGTTAAACGTTCCAACAACTCCAACATCACCCAAAGATGCTCCGAATGCCACCTGGTTACCTTTGCAGAGTTAGAAAAAATTAATAAATTAAATTAAATTAAATTAAATCAAATTAAATTAAATTAAATTAAATTAAATAAAAAGACCACATTTGATAAAAAATATGAAATAAAACTGTAAATTATTTCCATGTTCATACCTTTGACCTCTGCTCTCAGTTCCTCTAACTGCTTCTCCGTCTTTCTCAGTTTGACCTGCAGCTCTTTTAAGATGGCAATAAGAGGGTAATTCCTCTCATAGCTCCCTTCTGTACCATCAGCGCAGACACAAAGTGGCTCATTGTTAGGTATCTCCGTACAGTTAGCTTCTTGATCGGGCAGCTGCAGCGACCTGATCTCAGCTAAGCTGAGGAGAAACAATGTCAACGCAGCAGCTGGGATCTTCATCTTTCAGTTATGCCTTTTTAGCATGATCAGCTGCTTCTCTTACTTCTTTTATACCACAAAAAATAGGAAGTGTGCGGGAAATTATCAGAAAAAGAAGAAGTGTTTCCTTTCTTTCCTGTGCACTGCATTGATTCCTCCATGCAACAGATCTCAGTTGCTGTTCAGAAATTACTGAAGACACGCCAAATGGCCACACAGGTGACAGCAGGTGTCTTTGGTGTAGCAAGAATCAGCTTTCCATTTACCTGAGTCTACATCACAGGCGTCATGCTGCTTCCACAGATCTCCTGCTAATGTGCTTGCAATGACAAAGCTAGCATAATGATGTCAATATGGTGTTTTATTAACTATATGATCCAGAGTCTAGCTGCTGTTAAAACAACAAGTCTCAATGATACACCCTTATTAACAAACTGCACCCTACCTGTCCGGCACAGTGTTGAGTCACCAAACCTTGAGTCGAAGTCCAGTGTCATTTCCCCCTCCATTTGTTTTTGAAAATACTTTCTAACACACGCAACGGGCAAATCCACTGATAAGTGCTACTCGAAGCATGCCTAACCCACATTTGGCAGAGTTTTTCAGACTGGAAGCTTGTGCTATACCCTCCAAATAACTCTTGTCACTCAGCTGAGACGTTTGAGAACCAAAAACTGTTTCTGTTGTTTTATCTGAGGAAACTGAGGCGTTTTAATGTTGACAAAAAGCTTCCTACAATGTTTTATTCTTTTTTATTGAGTCCATTTTAACCATTGCAATGATTTGTTGGTTTGATGACCTCAGCATCACAAACAAAAACAGGCTGAGGAATATTGTTAAAGTTTGCCAAAAAACTATTGGCTTAAGTCTTAATGATCTTGACTCTGTTTTTAAAACTAGAGTCACTCAGAGAGCAACTCTACACTCAGAGTTCCAGCTTCTCTCGTCTAGGAGAAGGTTTACTTTTATCTGCAAGGACAAATCAAATAGATACCTGAAATCTTTCGTCCCTGTGGCCATCTGTTTTTTAAACAGGTTGTTCCCCAGATACCAGGCTACGTGTGGACGTGACCTTAGGGCGTATTCAGACCTGGACTGTTTGGTCCACTTTAAGCGGACCAGGGTTCGTTTCCCACGCTGATGCAGACTTTTCATGCAGGTGTAAATAGACACAAACGAACCCTGGTGCGGACCAAACAACCGGACCGAGACTCACTTCTTGAGGTGGTCTCGGTCCGCTTCCAAACGAACTCTGGTGCGGTTCGTGGTTCTCCGGTGCAGGTCTGAATACAAACCAAGGTCCATCCAAACTAACTACAGGATACATGCGCCTTTTGGGCCTTTAAAGCCATCGTAACCTGACCGTCTTTGGTTCATACCTGATCCTCCGTCTTCTGTTTAGCCACGCTGTTGCTAGCATGTTGTGGGTCAGGACACGCAGAGCATAGCGTCTCCTTGCTGCGAGCATTCATCTTTGCTGTGCCAAAATTTGAAATGGTGTTGTTAAGCCTTCTTTGAAGGAGCTGCTCTTGAAACTGAAAATGATTTAGCAGCTCTAATAAGAGCACAAACACACATTTACCTCCATTTCCAGGTCAGTATTCTGTGTGACGCCCTTTGTCAGTGCTGTCCAATGAGAGCACTGATCGTCACACACGTGGATGTGTTTACAGAATATAGTCCACTTGCAAAAAGTACAATCTGAATACGAACCGCACCAAACCAAAAAAAATAAAGTCCGCTTTTGATCCGGACCAAACGAGTGGACCAAGGGACTTTTCTGGTCTGAATACAGCCTTAGTCATCATGTCAAGAACCTGAGCTCAGAAATGCGGACACAAATGCAGAACACAAAAACCAGAGTTCAGTGGGCAAAAAAGGGGTTAATCAGAGTCCAAGCAGAAGTCAGTACACAAGAAGGCAATCCAAAACAGCCAGAGGTAACAGCTAGATGTGAGGCAAAAGGCAAGGTCAAAAAAGCGGGCAAGGTTCTAAACATGGCAGGACTATGGCTGCGTCCAAATTCAAGGGCTGCAGCCTACGAAGGCTGAATTTGAAGACCGATTACGTCACAGCGGTGCGTCAAAGGCTGTCCCATTTCAAAGGCCCCTCCAAATGCGGCCTCCTTTTCAGGTGCCACAAAGGACGGATTTGGTGAATCCTTCGTAGCCTCACGTATCCCAAGATCCATTGCGCGTGAACGCCAAAGATAATGGATGTGGCCAAACTCCAGGAGGAGTCCTGTTTGATCCAGATATGAAGGATTTCTGGCAACAATTATGTGATTTTATTTCTAAAACTTCAAACAATATTTTGTTTTACTGTATAAAAATGTGTTTTCGGGCTCTTCTCAAGTAACATACTGAGGAAAGACAATTCTTTATAAATCTTCTAATTATGAAATAAAAATATGTTCATAAATGTAAATTCTCTGGGTAAAAAAACTTTGCAAACAAGACAGTGAGAGACATGAGGTTAAATACAAGAGGTAATGAGGGTAATGGGAGGAACAATCAGGAAGCAGGTGTGACCAGATGGGGGCAGGGCAGACAGGAACACATCAAACACAGAGACAAGGGTTAGTGACTTCAAAATAAAAGCATGAAATAAATGTGCGGAAAAGATTGAAACGATCAAACAAACAGGCATGACACATCAAGGACACTTTCTGCCGCAGTTAGATTACGTGTGGAATAAACTCAAAATACCCACAGCTTCAAATCAGAATTCTTACTAACCTTATCAACCTTACACATCTTGGACACAGTGGATGAGACACACTTCAAAAGCTAACATACAGTTAGCTTGCTGACAGTAACGTTATCAACAGTCAATATAAGCAGACTGTAGCATCTGACTGACTGGACATCTGATAGTTTGAGGTTATCCCTGTGTTTTCTTTGATGGCTTTTTGAAACATTAAACATGTTGCTCTGCTTTGTCTTGCATCTTGCTACAATGCTTACAGTGCAGTTTCACACCAACAGTTCCTCTGTTCCTGTTCCTATTGCTGTTTCTCCTGAATTTCACAAGCCACATGGCAGAGAGAGGAACTCGTTATACAACAGAGCCTGGCTGGGTCTCTGTTCAGCTGATACTATGCAAAGATGATGAACCTGATCAGTCTCAAACCTGAATGTGAGCGTCCTGTTTGGGATCATTCAGCCAATTTAAAAGTATAATTGGTAGTTTGATTTAGATACACATCTTATACTTCTTAACATTATACAGGTTAAAATAATTTATATGGGAAGCAATACATGATGTGTTCTTAAATGAGAGCGAATAATATCCGCTATCTACAGCAGGAGAAAACCCAGGAAAACATCAGCCAATCACATCGATTAGGATCCAATCTGTTAAACCAATCAAATCCCATCCTGCCATTTTGCCCTCCTCCTGTGCGTACATTCCACCGGTGCGCACTGTCCCTGACTCAATGCGTGTTCCCGAGTTCAGAGGTGTACAGTTCACACTCAGCAGAAGAATGGCAGAGAAACTATCCACACCCCAATTACTGGTTACCGCTCCTCCGGCTATGCTAGGTGATAGCATTAAAAAATAATACAAGAGTTAAAATATATATGTGGTCATCTGCAATCCTCAAAGCCTGCAGATTCTCAACCTGTATAATGTCTTCTTGTTAGAGGTTTACTGCTCCTCTGCCTCTTCTTGCTCCATGACCCCTGCCTCTGCCTCCTCTGCTTCTTGTTCCCCTGCCTCTAACTACTGCCCCTCTCGCTCGACCTCAGGCATGTCCCCTCTGACCCAAAGAGGTACTAAAGAACTGGACTGTACTTGTAATTATGATTGAATAAGTGTTTGGTAACCCAAAATCTGACAGAGGTTTTGGTTTTTGTTAACTGGTTTGAGCCTCTTAAATCTACACGAGGAGGAGGTTCCCTCACTCCCTGAATGTCAACTTGCACAGTCATGTTTCTATAGTAGCAAACATACTGATCCGAACTCAGGCCATTTGTGGCCCCTGAGTTGATATAAATACTCTTCACTGACAGATGATGTGAGAATTAATGCATGGATGAGTCATACAATAACCCATGATAATGTGAGTATTAACTGAATGTATATGAGCAGAACAGTACTTAAAAGTATTTCCACTCAAATCTGTCTAAACCAAAAAAGGACATGCACAGACACATAGTCTGATCTCAGGAAGAGCTCTCTACATGTGAGAAGATGTTTAAGATAAGAAGTTCCTTTTTCGTCCACATTAACTGACCTCAGATAAACATTACCATTGCCGGAGAGGAAAGAGGAAGTAGTGGTGAAATAAAAAAATTAATAAAGTTAAAGCTTGCAGTGAAACCACAGCTCGGAGAAAAAAAATCACATTCAGAGCTGGGCTCTGTCCTGATTGACTGTGACTTTATTAACAAATAAAACTCTGTAGTTCAAACTTCACAACTTTTAACATCATTTCTATTATCACTGATGCACATGGATTAAGTTTCTACATAATAATGTTTCTTTTGCCGCGGCAGCCAATCAGCGATGACATTCCCCCACAACGTCACTGATTTGACTGAGTCCGACGGTCTGACAGTTAGGCTCCAGTGTCCACCATCACTATAAAATTAGTCACAGAAATCGTTTTCAGCAGAGAAAAACACTGTTCTCTGTGTTTTATCTCTTCTCTCTACTAAACTTTGTCATCAGCGTGGTGTTTTCATAGAGAACTAGATGTACTGTAGATCAATCTGATCCTGGTCGACCCGAGCTGGAAGCTAAGACGTAGCAATTTAAAATAACCTGTAACCAGCAATATTGACACTGATAATCTCATTTTAAAGTTTGGATTACGATCAGGCATACATCTTTGAGGGAGACTTTTTAATGATCACTGAGAAACTCCTCACAGCCCCTTTAATGAAACACCCAACTGCATCAGCCTGGATTACTGAACAGGATCAAATAATAAAAATAACAACGTTGTTCAGCCTACAAATCTAGCATGCTAATATAGCTTAATATTTGGCCATAATGGTAACAATGCAATGAACAGAAACCAACAGTTCTGTGTCAGCGTCAAAAAGACTGAGTAAAAATGCAAAAACTCTTCTGCCTGCATTGATTTAATGTAAGGTGCATGATCTGGTTCACTCTGACAAAGTTAAATTTAACTCTCTATGAAATCTGTTGACACAAAAAAATGACTGCTGATTATCTCAGTGAAGAGGATGCTCTTTGTTGGGAAAATTTATTCATTTATTTATCATATCAATGAATGTCTATCATGATTGTTCCAAAATGACAAAAAAGAGAAATATGCAGTCATCACAAGGAATATGACAGGATATGAAAAGTATGGGAGAACATATAGTCAGTTCAACAAGTTAAAGGATGTGATGTGATGTAATTGGCAAGGCTGTTTAAGTGTTTCCAAAAAGAGCAGAAAAAAAGCATCTGCTACATCAAATTGTAGAACTGTAAAATTCTACTTTGATGCAACTTAAAGACGGAACAACAGGTGTCCAATAAATGTACTGTGGTAGTTGAGGTTATCAAAAATCCAGGTGTTTGCACGAAGTCTCATGTACACCTGGTCTCCCACTTCCAGCTGCAGAGTCATGCCATTGGTCGCTGTCTCGTGTCGATTTCCAGCTGGATGGTTGTACACTGTGACCATCTGCTCCCCATTTTTCATCAGGCGGAGTCCCATAGGTCTGCTAGAAATATTATGACCTGAGAAACTGAAGTAATAGACTCCTCTGACAGGGGCGGTGAAAATACCTGTTGATGATAAACAGCATCACAGAATATATAAACTGATTTTTTTTTTTTTTAACTTTAAGTGGTATTGCCTTGACATTTACCTTGACTTTTTTTTTTCTATTTGGCAATATTTTTCCTATTGCAGTGTGATGGTATACATGCAGAAAACGACAGGGGCTGGAAGTTGAACAAACAACCACTGCATTGGCTATAACCTCTGTAAATGTTTTACATAAACAGAGGCTTTCAGCCCAGCCAATAGAGCCTCAGAGTTTTGACATGTTTCTCAAGATTGTAAAAGAGTTTTTTTTTTTTTTTAAATAAAAAGATAAAAATGTTTTATTTATTTATTTATTTATTTATTTATTTATCTATCTATCTTTTTACTTATTCATTCACGTAGCCCACATTCTTTTCTCTGCTTATCAGTGTGAGTTGCAAATGCAGATATTAAAAGCAACACACTGTGCCATTAGTGCTATCAAAAACAAAAGCAGTTACATTTTACAACCCTCAACTTGAACTGTGTCCAGGAATCAACTTCATTATCTGCACTCATGCTAATTTCACTGTTTTCGGGTCAGTCTGGAGTTATGTGACACATAAGAACAAAATCAGGAAAAGCCTGATATTTACAACTAAACGTATTCATTTACTAAATGTACCCATGTTGTAAGAATTCATGTAGTAGTTGTAAATTTACCTGTTGCAGGTTTGAATGCACCAGTGTTTGAGAATACTTCTCTGTAGACCAGTGTGATTTCAGTGTTGAAAGGTCCAACATTGCCCAAATTACCAATCGCAGCCCCGAACGCCACCTTGTTACCTTGAGGGGACATTAATAGAGTACAGTGCCACATTAGAGATGATAAATCCTCAAAGGATTACACTCTGGTTCTGAATGTTGTCACTTCATTTTTTTTTACCTCTTATCTCCCTCCTCAGGTCCTCCAGCTGTCTCTCAGTGTCTCTCAGTTTGGCTTCCAGCTGCCGTAGAATACCACACGAAATTCCAGCATCACCTGGACTGTGTTCCTCCACAGCCAGCACATCGTCAGGAACCTGTGGGCTTTCACCCTCTTCTTCCTGGTTTTCTTGGTGCACAACCTCAGCAACACTGAAGTAGAGAAGGGACACAGCTAACAGAGCCACAGAGGTCTGCATCTTCAGTTCATTAAGTTTGTCTGATCAGCTCTCCACACCTGTTTATGTGTATATATCACTCAAAGGAGGAAATGACCTTAAATTTACCAGAAAGCAATCTATCCTTATCAAGACTAATCCTTATCAGAGAGAAGATTTAAGTAGGCCAGCTGGCCAAAGGTTTCTTTGGTTATTCTTTTGTGACTGCAAGTCATTGAAACCATAAACTATTACTTGAAAAGGTATTTTAATGATAATGTCGACTGAATTAGTGTTTGTAGTTTCTGCTTAAAGGGGCTGAGAGGCCTTTCTAAGGGATCTTGACAAAGCCTCCCCCATATAAATATATATGCCTGAGTGTAATCCGCTGTTCCCTGCGACCTCATCCTCGACCCCCCCAATCCATGTTCCTGGAGGTCTCCCTGGGGATAATGAAGAGGTCGAGGAAAGAGAGGACCGCAGAGAACTTCCATCTTTTCCCTGGCACTGCCACTGCCCTGTTCCTTCTTTCCTGCTTCTTCCTCCTCTCTTTCAGGTAGGTGTCCCTGAGACTCTTCCATCTTTTACGACAAAACTCCACTGAGGAAAACATAGTTGGACTCAGTGATGACTCGTGCAGGAAAATCCAGCTGGAAACAAATATTTACAGAACTTACCTTCAAAACCTGTCTCCTCAGAGACTTTCACCCAAGCCTGCTCCTTTTTTTCCAGTCTCTGTAGAGTACACAGGTCGTATTGTATAACTCTGGATAATGACACACCGCACAGATTAATTTCTCCTCCATCTTTTCGGCGGGGTTGGAGTTGGAGCAGGTGGCGGGAGCATCACACGTCATCAACTCAATGACGTCAGCGGGGGAATGTCATCGTTGATTGGCTACCGCAGCACAGCCTCACGCAAATTTGGGAATTTGCATCCAAGGTTCAAAATTTTCAACTGGAGCATAGAGGTGTCTGACACCCCAAATGCACCGACACCCCAAATGCACCGATGCTCCAAATGCACCATCCAGGGCGAATCTGCGTCCAAACAGGTCTTTGCATTGACTTTGTCTTTAATCTCAATGCCAATTTGCCTCTGTTGTGGCCATGAAATGTAAAATGCAGTGTTTAAAGCTAAAGGTAGCCATGACTTGAATAACAAATGGATCTCTGATATACATTTGTTTCATCTTTAAATTCGCTGCCTCAAAAATGCTACAGGCAGCTTAGTTTCTAGCAACAGTCAGCCTTCTCACTAATAAGATTCACACTTTGCTTAACTTGCCTGATGGATATTAAAGAGGATAAAGACAAACTTTATTGTTCCCTGGAAGTAAATTTGGATGCTATGTAAGAGCATGTTAGAAATTATGTTAGAAATTATATATGCTAGCAAGATCCAGATCCAGCCGATTTTAGCCGCACTTAGCGGGGGCCACGGCAAGGGAGCTTCAGCGCGGGACATAATCTCAGCAAAATTGCTCATTTCGGCTATATTTTTTCATCCATCGCTATCCATCGTTATCACAAACACACTCCTCTTCTGTTGCCATAGGCGAACACTGTCCACAAGCGCACCACCAGTTCGCATTGAGTCGTGGACGTGCTCCTGTTTGTTGTTCTCGAGCCAGCTCTTCGTCTCTCTCCCTTTGCATCCTTCTTTCATGGAGCTCCTGTGTACTCAGGCTCAAACCGGTAAGGACAACCGTCAAACTCGAAGTCGTAGTCTGAAGACGGTAGACGAGCTGACTTTATGATAACACTGGCGATGGATGAAAAAATATAGCCGAAATGAGGGATTTTGCAGAGATCATGTCCCGCGCTGAAGCTCCCTTGCCGTGGCCCCCGCTAAGTGCGGCTAAAATCAGTTGGGTCTGAATAACTTCTGAAGGACTCCGAGCTGCATGATCTTTGTCTAAGTAAGTATATGAGCATGCACACACCTATAAATAAGGTCCAGGTGTCAAAAAACCGGAGTTGCCCTTTAACCCTGAAGTTATCTCGATAAGACACTAATCTTGCTTCATGATATAGGCCTCTGGTGAGGAGGAGGGGTGTTGAAGTTGTGATCATAAGCCCTTCAGGGTCAAGCCGAGTGTAGGAAAATAGAGCCTTTTTTAGGTTGTTGTCATGTTTTGCTGGATTCTTTTGTAACATTACTGAATAAAAGTCTGGAAATTCTATTATACAAAAAAAGATTGTCTTAACTCGTTGTAGACATTTTTCCTTCTTTTCTTATACACTGATGATCTTATCATCCGCCGGCAAATCATGAGGGCACCGCGCTGGCGCCCCTATGACTGCCGGGGCCCCTAGCATTTGCCTATACTGCCTATGCCACGGGCACAGGGTTTACTAACGTTACAGACATGTGTCAGAGAACCAGCAAATAGCACTAAATAAAGCTGGCTACTTAACTCTGCTACAAACTTACAAAGTTTGCTTGTAGTCACGTTTCAAACAACAGCGCCATGAAACCAGTGATAAACACATGACCTCGTCACATTGTGTTCAGAAAAAAAATTGTCTTGAACAAAGACAAGTATTATGAAAAGAAGACCTCCATTCATTTTTCAAATACACACCTTGTTAAGAGCCATGTCACTGCAGTCCACTTCAAATGTTAAGTCCTCTCAGTTTCTTTAAAAAAGGCTTGGACTGCTGAAGGTGTTTTTATGTTTCTGTCATCAAGTTCTCCTTCTTTAAACTTTGTAGCTGTTAAGCTTCACAACTTCAAACACTGTTTCTATAACCACTAATGCACATGGTTTAAATTTTAATATAATGATCGGTTATTTAGCGATGCACCCAACAGCATCAGCTGCCTTTAACTGGATTACTCCACTGAATCAAATAATTAAAAAATGACAATGTTGTTCAGCCTACTCATATAGTATGTAAACAGAGCTAAACATTTTGACACAATTCCCACTATGATATGAACAGAAACTAATATTTTTGCATCAGTGACAAAAGAGAATGGGGAAAAGTGCAAGAACTCTTCAGCCTAGATTGATTTGCGATAAGGAGTGAGATGAGGTGTTTATTTATCAGATTAATGGATGTATATCATGATTGTTCCAGAATGACAAAAAAATGCAATAATCACAAGCAATATGACAGAATATGAAAAGTACAAGAGCGCAAATAGTCAATACAAACAATAGGAAGCATGTGATGTGATCTGAATCATTAGAGAGAAAAATGTTTTCATAGCCTTGGTTTACATCAATATGTTCAGAATCCAAATGTTTTTGGAAATAAAATAATTTCATCAAGTTGAAAAACAAAAAGCATTTCTAAACTGAGATAAACCAGCTCTGCATTTCCTGCTGTAGTCATTCATATATCCCAAAGTCATCTTTCAGATGTGGTTAGGTAATTTCCCAAACCAGCTTAAACTTAAATAAAACAGCCTAGTTGTATTTCTTCCATCAAGTGAGTAGTAGTCAGACTTAAAAAAAAAAAAAAAAAAAAAAAAAGATAATTCCTCTGAGTGTTTACAGGACTTAAAGTGGGTAAGAGGTATAAAATAGATCATGTGCTGTTCTGTTTCAAGTTGTGATCGTAACAAGTCAGCAGTTCGAGAAAGCTGCCTCTTTTACCATGTTGCAGTGTGTGTTGGGTCTATCAAAGATGTTTTGTTTTTATTTCTTTTACTCTGCTGTATGGTTACTCATTGTATAACCCTTAAATGTAAACTAGATCTAACCTCAAACTCAGTACAACAAGATAACACTTGATCTGGGTTTTCCATCTTGACTCTTATATCAGGAGAAAAAGATTGATGTGTAAACTTTTTTTTCTGGTTTCTTTTGGTTTTTCTATTTTTGTATTCATAATTAATTCATCTAGCTCTAAATTTTAACTTCCCCTTCAATGTATTGGCCTCTGATTTTTCTTATTAATTGTATATCCTTTGATTCAGCTTGCCTCATACCACAATCTGTAACAACAAAACTTTTCTGACACCTGCTCATGATAATTGCCCTCCTAAAATCTGCTTTGTGCTCTACTTTGCTTAACTTTTCTGTTGTACATCACCTTTGAAAAGTGAACTTTGATTTGGCTTAAAGGCGAAACAACAGGTGTCCAATAAAGGTACTGGGGTGGTCAGTATTATCAAAAACCCAGGTGTGTGCAGTAAGTCTCACGTACACCTGGTCCCCAACTTCAAGCTGAAGAGTCATGCCGTTGGTCGCTGTTTCAAATCGGTTCCCCCATGCATGGTTGGCTGCAACAACCATCCGCTCCCCGTTCTTCATCAGACGGAGTGTCATAGGTCTGATTGAATGAAAATGACCTGCGACACTGAAGTAATAGAATCCTCTGACAGGGGCGGTGAAAATACCTGTTGATGATAAACAGCATTGCACCATACTGCAGGTCATCTTAAAGGTTTTTGTGTGTGTGTCTGTGTTTATTGTGTTCTAGTTGTAAATTTACCTGTTGCAGGGTTGTATGCACCAGTGTTTGAGAAGACTTTTCTGTAGACCAGTGTGATTTCATGGCTGAAAACTCCAACATTGCCCACATTACCAATCGCAGCCCCGAATGCCACTTTGTTACCTTGACAGGTTGTAAACGGGAGCATTTTTTAGCATAAAAAGCCACAATAGAGATGAAGAATTCTCAAAGGATTTAACTCTGTTTCTGGATGTTGTCAGTGCATGTTTTTACCTTTCATCTCCTTCCTCAGATCCTCCAACTGTCTCTCAGTGTCTCTCAGTTTGGCTTCCAGCTGCCGTAGGATGATAAAAACTTGGGTATTGTCATTTTGGCATTTTTGCTCTTTGTGAGGAATCTCAGCAACACTGAAGCAGAGCAGGGACACAGCCAACAGAGCCACAGAGGTCTGCATCTTCATTCCGTTTAGTTTGTCAGAACGGCTCTCCACAACTGTCTCTTTATACCACTCAAAGGAGGAAATGACCTTTAATGGCACTCAAATCAAGAAGGAAATTTTCTTGAACCAGAATGCAACCTGTCCTCAACCAAACAAATCTTTAACAGAGATAGTAAAAGTTGTTAGGCAAGCTGGTCATATTGGCAAGAGGGAGAGGAAAACTGATTTAACCCTCGCCACTTGTGAACACACGATAAGATGAAATTATGTGGAAAAGGACGTAACAAACAATAATTGTGTAAGGTGAAACATGGTGAAACAGCTCTTGATTTCCTGGTTCAAACACTTGACCTGCATCAAAAGTCCTGTTTGCATCTGTCCGGCCTGAAATATAACAATAGAGTGAGTTCATGTCCAGTGCTCTTTGTTACTCAAAACTAGTTTTGCAAATGATAACATCAGAGCAGAAATGAGGATGTTTTTGCACCTTGAGAGAGGTAGTGATGAGCCATTCCCACCACTTACAACCATTCCCCACAAATAGAGCAAGTCACAAATTTATAGAGTGATGAAGGGATGAAAATAATCCAGTAAACAGCGTCAGCCTCACTTTAGCCTGACAGAACCATGAAAATCTTTTTTCAAAATGTACCAGAGGGATTGTAACCACTGTATAAAGAGCAGCAATGATACATATTGGACAAATGGGTGCAGGATAGATGACAGACAGGAACCAGATGAGGGAACAAATCATGACCTCAGAACACAAGTCCAAAAATGATTCAAAACCAGAACTGAAGCCCCAGTCTGATCCTCTTTGCCAATGCATGGTGCAAACAAAAACTACCCAAACATCATCCTCTGGTACCATTGAAGTCAGATGTAAATCATAAAAAAACAAACCTTTAGATTTAATAGATAGTGGCAAACTGCCAGGTATCCTATACCACAAATCAAGGAGTTACTTGGTGAAAACACTTGGTTCAGTGTTCTGGATTAAGACACATCTTCAAGATAGCATCTCTCTCAAAAAAAAAAAAAAAAAAAACACAGCCAGGACCTTTGTATTCCTCACTAATGCACCTTCAGCACTTGAGCATTGTATTGAAGCCCTCATGATGTGTTGATGATGTAAAAGCTGTCTTGAGATGTCAGCGAGTCTGTGAAATAATACATGGGTCAGATAAACTGTTTAAAGAAGAGGATCCACAGTGTTTGGAAAGTGATCTCAGCTAACTACAGGGTGGATGATCTAGACCAACGGTCTTCAACCTGCGGCTTTTTGACTCCTTTGCAGTGGCTCATTGTAGCTTTAAAAAATATTATTGAAATAAAGAATTTTTATTTCTCCTACAGAGGGCATTGATGAGTAACGACACTGACACTAAATAAAATCCTGTGTTAACATTTAGTTGAACTAAATATTCATCACATCTATTAATAAAGCCTGCCACCTCTCTACTTCACCTCCTACATCAACAGCTCACCAACTTTCCATGCACCTGTGGCTAACCTCAAGTTTTACAGCCCTAGTAAGAAAACTAGATCTACAAAAAGACAATTCTGGAAAAAAAAATCAGATTTTAATTCTGTGTGGATGAATTCCTTTAACTGCAAACGTGATTAAAATACATAATTGATATATGGAAAGTCATCAGCAAACAAAAACAAATTGTTGGGCAATATTATCAAAATATGTTATCAAATAAAGTATTTTTTTAATGTAATTTTTTTCAAAATTGTTTAAAATATCTTGCAAAATTTTGACATTTCTTTTTCATTTTTGCAAATTTCCAAGGTTTGAATATTTTGCAAATTTAAAAAATGTTTGATATTTTTTCATTTTTCTTTTTTTAAAACTTTTTTAAATTTTTACAAATTTGTTGAATGTCAAAAGTTTTCTAAATCTTTTACAATTTTTTGAAATATCGTTTTTTATTTAATAAATTTCAATTTCTAAATATTTGCTGATACTTTTAAATACATTTTTTTCAACTTTTTGTTGATTTTTGAATTTCCAAAATTATTTGAAATTGTTGCAGAATTACCAAAAATAGAAAACTAAGACATCAATCAAAGTCAAAAAGCTTTTTGTCTAGATAATTATTCTATTTTAGATTTTAATAACAAATAGAATTTTGTTAGCTTTTTTGTCTTTATTTTGAAGATTAAGTAGATTTTGTGGCTCCTGGATGACTTTAATTCAGGTGAGCTGAGGAAAAACGGCTCCAATGAAAGTAAAAGTTGCTGACTCCTGATCTAGACAAAACAATAAACAAGCCCTAATGTAAAAAATAAATAAATAAATAAATAAAAAATACAGAGTTCCAGAAAGTTTTGAGTTTACTGGCTCATCAAAGTGGTTATGTGCAAGATTTTCCTCATCATGCAAAAATATATTTATGATCTGCTAGACCCCAGACCTGAGTCAAAGTCCAGCTTTCTTCAGTTCACAGGTTCAGCAGATGGGTGCAGACAATACCAAACAACAGAGTAACACAACTCCAGGTGCAGTTACAAGATCCTGCTGAGAGGTCTGGTGGGACTCCATGTGCAAAAAATGTCAACATGCATGCATTAAAGTAACGTCACTTTTGTTTGTTTTTCATTACTCATTTCATGGAATATTCTCCTCAGCTAAGAAGGTGTTACTTTGATGTGTCTTACTCTGCACAGCTAACTTAACTGCGAGGACATTAGGAAACATCCTCAAACACGTTTTAGTAATATTTACAGATAACTTCCTCTTCTTCTTCTCCTCCTCCTGTTTGCTTGACCCGGAGGCCAAAGCAAGTTTTCTTGGAGAATCAAGAACTGTGATTGTGTGGGACATGTGTAAAATGCTTTTTCCCAGAAGAAGTCAGGACCTGAATGTATGACAGTCTTCTGTAAACAGGGACTTTTGTGACTCTCTATCCATTTTCATGCCAGAAATCAAAACCTGAAAGCATGGGAAAGAAATATGAAACCCTGCATAAATACTCACATGATTTTTCCCTGACAGCAGAACTGACAGTTTTGAGTGTGGGTCGAGGCATTTTGCACACGATGACCAAGATTTCCTTCCTCTGTGAGGGTCAGATATTTTCTAGCATCACTGTTGCCTGCAGGAGTCAGATTGTGGATGAGTCATCTGGTCTTGGAGGGAACGGTGAAGAAAAGACCTCACATATCCACAGACTGAAATAGACTAAACGCTCTGCATCTGCCTCTCACATTGCACGCTGAGTGGGAGGACACAGCAGACACACAGAGGCGCTCAGCTTCCCCCACATTCAGCAAACATCTTATCTCCTTTTTCAGCCCATCTACTCATACACTGTGAATGACTCTGTGTGTGTGCGACTGTGTGTGTGTGTGTGTGTTTGTGTGCATGCACCCACTTCCATTTCACAATTGTCTTTGCTCATCCAAAAACAAAAAGGCACAGACTTGCAAAGTACAAAATGTGGAAAAGAGTCTTAAAGCTTGATGGCGTTTAATAGCATCTAGTAGAATTCTTCCTCACAGATGGCTGCTGTTTCCTTTCTGTTCACAAGGGGGCAGGCAGGTACAACTGACCAGCAGCACAGAGGAGACCCATATAAGGCTTCATATGTAAGACACTCTGTGATCATACATTTAGATCTTATAATAAATACCACACACTTAGATTATGAGACCAATCCAACTATAAATAATAAGAAATACATTAAATCTGACATTTTCTTTATTATACTGTTAAATTGTGGCTATGGAAACCAGGTTCTGTGGATGCTGCCTGTATTATTAAACATATTTGTTTTCCAGAGAAGCTGAAAGAACAGAAGCAACATTGGAAAAAAAAAGCACAAGACAAATGGTAGCTGGAAAAAAAAAGGAATAAAAGAAAGGGGCAAAGATGTATGACTTTATACGAGATTTGCCCTGGAAATGAATCAGAAAATACATTATTCGTACCCTGCAAATAGAAAAAAACAAAGAAGAAATTGCAACTGTGGACCTATTTGGACAGAAAACACCCCCTTAGTAAAGTCTGGTGCCAAGGTTTTGTGTACACAGACTCTGATTTAAAGCAAGACTCCATAGTTAAGGTGCAGTCCCTCAGGTCAGTGGTGTAGTTGAATGTGAGTACAGACACATAAAATCTTTCCCTTCTTTTAAAAAGAGAAACAAAAACACAAACGAAGAGTGTCACTCATGCAGCCATATTGATCTGAACCTCACTTTGCCGCCATTAGTTTCTTGTCACACTGAACATTACTGGTCTGAAACTGCAACACCCTCAGGTGCTTTTATCTGAGCAGTAATGCCTTTTTAATGCTTTTGAATTTCACATTCACAGGTAGAAAAGAATATCACACCATCTATTCTTTCATAGTTACATAACCTCAGGTTAACTTTGAAAAAGCAAGGTGATTTGTTATAAACTCTCATGTAGCCCTGTGGTTAGCAGCATAGCACAAACTCAGTGTTATTACAGTTAATCTGGATCATTATCATATCATTAACAAAAGCCTCATTTGGTGCATGTTAAGTTATTCTACATAAACAATATGAAAAATCCTAGGAACTATGTACGGTGGGGAAAATAAGCATTGTATGCGTCAACTTTTTTCTCATCACATTTATTTCCAAAGCTGCACTTCAAACAAAATTTCTACCAGACATTGGTATTAACTCAAATAATCCACACATGAAAAGAAATCATGACATTCAAGTCCATAAATAATGATTATGTGGAATTAAGTACGATAACACAGGAAAAAAGTATTGAACACACCATGGAAAGGCTGTATACTTTCGCAAGGAAATGCACCATACCACCTGAAATCTGTCAGTAATTATTACTTGAACTTCCAATTAGTTCAAACCAACGTCAGCTGGGCTAGAGCAAATTGATGGTCCTATAAAAAAGGTGTTTTTTTCACCAAGCGGTTAAATACAACACACCTCATGATGGTTAAAGGCAAAGAGCTCTCTGAAGACCTTCACAACCTGATTGTTGCTCAGTATCAGAATGGAACTGGTTACAGACTTATATCAAAGCACCTGAATATTCCAGTCAGCACCGTTGGGGCCATTATTCGCAAGTGGAAGAAGCACCACCTTACCATCAACAGGCCACTCACAGCTCCTTGCAAGATTTCTGACCAGGGAGTCAGAAAGATAGTCAGAAGAGTACTCAACGAGCCAAGGACCACCCAGAAAGTGCTCCAGATAGACTTGGAGGCAGCAGGTATAATTGTTACAGAGAAAACAATAGGCAATGCACTCCACTGCCATGGCCTCTATGGACACTCAACCTACAAGACTCCATTCTTCAAGAAAAGGCATGTTGAAGCTGGTTTAAAGTTTGCTAAACAGCATCTTGACAAGCCTGTAGAATACTGTGAGAATGTTGTCTGGTCAGATGAGACCAAAACTGAACTTTTCAGCTGTCATACTACATACTATGTTTGGAGGAGAAATGGCTCTGCACATCACCCAAAAAACACTACACCAATAGGGAGGTTTGGAGGTGGAAGCATCATGACATGGGGTTGTTTCTCATCTCATGGTGTTGGCAAACTTCATTTAACTGACGGAGCAATGAATGGAGCCATGTATGGGGAAATTCTTGATATGAATCTGCTGCCATCCACCAGGGTGATGAAGATGAGACGTGGCTGGACCTTCCAGCAGGACAACGATCCAAAGCACACTGCAAAGTTGACTCTCAAATGGTTTCAAAAAAAGAAAATCAATCTGTTAGAATGGCCTAGTCAATCGCCTGACTTAGATCCAATTGAACATTTGTGGAAAGAACTAAAGAAAGGGTTCACCAGAGGGCACCAAAAGAATATTCAAGATTTAAAGACAATCTGTGCAGAGGAATGGGCCAAAATCACACCTGAGCAGTGTGGGCCATTAGTTCAAACATACAAGAAGCGTCTGGAAGCTGTGGCAAACAAAGGCTTCTCCACTAAGTATTAGCTGAGTCACAGTTAGCTTGTTCAATACTTTTTCATGTGTTATCGTACTTAATTCCACATAATCATTATTTATGGACCTGGACGTTGTGATTTCTTTCGATGTGTGAATTATTTGAGTTATTACCAAAGTCTGGTAGGAATTTTGTTTGAATTTATCTTTGGAAATAAATGTGATGAGAAAAAAGTTGATGCTTCAGTAATTTTATTTCCCACCGTATGTGCCATGAAGGGACATAGTATCACACACCTTCTTTGCATTGCTGCTTCTGTCATCATTGTTTCCTCTAAGTCCATTAAGCCACAGCAGATGAGGAGGATCAGAATTTGTTCTCAGCTGCAACTTGAATTGGCTGTACATACATATAACAGATGTATCAGGGAGATATTTTCTGACAACTAGACAGAAATATCCCTCCGGCTTTGTCCAACGTGCAGCACAGACAAGCAGGCTTCTCTCACTGGAGCCACGGTGAGCACCGACAAAGCTGCCTTTGTCTTTTGATTTGCCACTCATCTAAGAATAAAGTTGACATCACAGGTATGGCCCACAGACATATCTCTGCCCCGTCTCTGTTAACCGTTAATTTTATTTGTGTCTGACTGTTGGCTGGCTGTCCTACCTTTGTCTTTGTGAACTTTGTTTCTGTTCAGAATTGTCAGGGTCCTGCTGTAGATCTCTGGGTTGGCTCGAGGCATGACAAGAACTCCTCAACAAACAAATATGGATATCCTCTGTGGTCCTGCATGACAAGAGCTGCATTCTACTTATAAGGAGTTGTTTCTCTTTGCAGGATGACTAAATATACTGAAAAGTAACTGCCAACAAAATAAAGTGTCCTGTCAGCTTGTGGGAGACAAAGTTGATCCAAAACATGTACCTCAAGGCAGCCTGCAGCGAGATCTCCATGCCCAGGCAGAGAGGGGGGCCGAGGCTGGATCGCTGCCCCAGTTCCATCCAGCAGAGGCAGGGGGCAGGAACCAGGGGACACCCCTCCAGCCCCACCAGTTGCTTTCCAGGAAGCTTCGAAGCCTGCAGACCTCAGGAGCAGCAGAGTTTGGAGGAGCGTCTTCATGTGCGCAACAAGTTTTTTCATGCCTCTTCTCAGCCAAGTGTCAACATGGTCTACAGGTAGGACACAGCTCTGAGGAAGAGTGACTGCATGGATATATTCAGATACAGAAACTCCAGAGGGAATAACAGTGTAGAAGCTTTAACTTTATCTGTAGTTTGCATCAACTTGGCTTGTTTAAGAAGCTCTGCTGCATGCTTCCTTCATCAGCTGAAGGGTAATGTAACTTTAGTTAAATATAATGAGGATAAATAGCAGCCTGCATGTCAATTCAAACTGATTTGTGTAATTTTCAAACCACTGGAACCGAGGATTATAGTTTCACTTTCCTCAGCTGGGTCACTGTTCTGTTTAATGCTCATCAACTCCTGATAAGAAACAGTCCTCCTCAGCACAGCGAGACCCGTCACTAATTCCCCTCTGTGATTAGAATTGACGTTTAAGGCATGTGAAGCCAGCATATCAGACATACACTGCCACGTCTTCTTCTTCTTTCACTGTGAGAAGACTGAGGATTAGAATAAGTAATGAAGCAGGAGGCTAATATTTGATTGTCACGGCAGAGCAGTAAGAGTGTGAGCTGCCAGCAGAAATGATCAGATAGGTCATTTAATGGTGCGAATTCACCAGGACTGCTGTTTTTAAAAAGTGCCAATTTATCTTTCAGTGAAAAACAATTAGCTGTTATGTGTTATAATGATCACTGCCCCACACAATGACTCAATAAAATAGATTTCCTGCCAAGAGATGATGTCTGTTGTAACTGTGAAGATTGACCAGGAGACTGTTTGCTCACGAAGGCGTATGTACGTCCTTTGGCGAGCAATGTTTTTTTAATTTGACTAGCTTTGGGTAAACGTCGCAAAATAATCCCCATGCAGATGTGCTGGTTACACATCTGTATAATCGGTTGGTAATGTGTCAGGAAACTGTCTATGGATCTTTAAGACCAAAATACAGCAAAACTACTTCCTGCTACAAGATGCCCTCTGTCATCTACACTAATTTACATCCAGGTGTTAATAGGAGCTTTTCACTTGTGCTATGTCCAATCAGAAACCTCCAGTCTACAAAATATGAGACAGTGTGGAAGTGTAAAAATCTGCAGTGTCTCGAGTAACCGCTTGAGACTGGCTCTGAAAGTCACACCACCATACACACCAAGCCAAAAAGAAAATGCTGTTTTCACAATAGAAATAAAGAGGTACGAAAAATGTCTTTTGTCGGAACCGTTGATTTCTCTTTCAGCACTCACTGTATGAGAGAGAATTTTTTTCTGACACAGCAGTTTAGACAATATCAAGATTTTAAGTTCACCCAATCAGAGGCACAGCTCAGCTCATGTGACCGACAGACATCCTACAGCTGTTCGTGTGGAGGCTCAAGGCCCGCCCATTTCTAATATGGCCACGCCAGCTGATTTGCTTTGAAACTGACTGTTTCCCAAACCGTCTACTACATACTACATGTGACTGTATTATGTAGGCACTACACACTTCCTACTGCTTTGGCATGTAGTATGTAGTATGTAGTATGACTGTTCTGTTGGGTCTGTTTTGTAGTATACTACTCTGGTTTCCAGTCCCAGAAGGTGGAGCTACAGATGATGTTGGGTTTTTTGCCTTTAATATAAATATACAAAACAATATATGGGCAGATCTCAGCATTCAGTTATTTTGTTAATCATATAATAGCGGAATCATTATTCTTGATTTCTAATCTTACACCAAAAGTTATGTCACTGACTGAAAATAAATCTGGATTTTTGTTTTTATAGCTGATGAAAAACTACTTCAATATAATCCACTTATGGTTAAAAAGTCTTTTATATTGGCTTCGATGAATTTGTAGAAGTTAACACCTTTTCTTAACTAGAAGTGACAAGATTTACTGGTGTTTTTTTCTCATCATTTCTCATTTATCTCACGGACCATATAACATGAATGTTGTTGTATTGTAGTTGTAATGCCGACTCATTCCAGTAGATGGCAATAATTCACCAAAACATGCCATCTGCATCAACAAATAGTGTTAGTGCCATGCATTGTGGAAAAACAGTATGCCGGGTAGACTGGTCTGTTGCATACAGAGAAATTTTCACGGATCAGTAGGACATCCGGTGATTTTTAGTATACAGCAGATTTTGCAAGTTTTCACATGCTACCCACCACATACTGATTATCAGCCAAAATAGTAGGCACTGTTAGTGTAGGCGGTTTGGAAAACAGCCTCTGTTTCAGGAACAGATGAGTGACATCAGGGAGACTATGTAGGAGCCATTTTGCTTCACCTGGATTAAAGTAATTCTAGAGCAACAAAATCTACTTAATCTCCACAATCAAGATTAAAAAGTGCCTAAACTTCTATGCACAATTTAAATCTAATAAATAATTATCTAAATGAAAAGATTTTTGAATTTATGAAAGTGTACATGTAATGTATTCATTTTTTTTTATTTTTAATAGATTTGCAAAAATTATAAAATAAAAGGTCATAAATTTGCAAAAAAAAAAAAAAAAAAATCCCCAAATTATTGTACATCAAAATTTTGCAAAAATGAAAAAAAATCATAAATTTTCAAAACAATTGAAACAATTTTTAAAGATTTTTTTAAATTGATAAGATATACTGATATATCACTCACCTCAGCCTTTTTTTGTTGTTTGCCAATGTCTTGCCAAATAGCACGTTTATCAAGTTGGCACACTGGCCATTAAATGAATCCATCCACACAGAAATAAAATCTGTATCTTTTCTGATTTTTCTTTTTGTAGATTTAGTTATTTTACCAGGGGTGTAAACCTTAAGGTTATAGCCACAGTTGCATTTGGGCAGGTTGTGGGCTGTTGATGTTGTAGGGGGTGAAGTACAGCAGTGGCAGGCTTTGTTGCAAGATGTGATGCATATTTAGTTCAATAAAATGTACCAAATTGAAGTGATATGCCTCCAAATTCATTTTAACTTGGTGCGCATCATTGTCTTTCTTTGCTGTAACCCCCCTGTGATAGCAAACATGCATTTTGTCAGGTTTGTAGGTCAGATTTCAGCATGGAACCGGAGGTAAATGATGCTGGCTGGCAGGGGGGCTCTCTTGCTTTGTCAAAGTCTGACATTGGCTGGTATGGGTTACCCACAACCCAATTTTTCAGTTATAAACATTTTATTCCTAAGTCAGAAAGTAGTAGAAGTATATAAACCATAATTACCAGTAGATAAGAAGCCTATAACAACAAGCGGACTACCATGTTGTGCTTGCGTTGCTCAATCAGATCACTGCCTTTTAACAAAATGTGCAACTGTTGCACAACTTGTGCAATCAGCAAAAATGCATTCAATAAGTATGCCAGTTGATCAGCCAAACTCTATTTTAGCAGAGAGCTTCCAAAAGACTCTACAGTTATATGTCAGTTACAGGCCTTACACCTATCATACAGTTTTTCAGTCCCTCAGCTTTTCCTGTAAATACAGATTTTTTTTCCAATGTGTTTGTTGCATTTACAGGTGAAACATTGCCACGTAAGTAGGGCCTAAAGAGTGGCTTTAAGCCTACAAGCTGTTGGGCTGTTTATAGTAACTCCAATAAACCAAACAATAAAAGAGGATATTTGTTTGTGGCACTCAATGTTTTCCCTTGTGAATTTCAGATGGGTGGATAGGTGGTATTACAACTTTATGTAATATACATTTGGCTTTGCATTATTCCAGTTAAAACAGAACTTAAATCCAAATTAGCTGCCTGCAAAGTTGCCTGGTGATTGTGAATGCTCGACTCACAAATGTGCAATAAAGGACCTGCTAGCTTTGACGGATCTTGGCATTCTACTGAAGATCCCACACATCAACCAGTCATTTGTGTTGTCAGGGTACTCCAGTCTTCAAAGTGGCCTCTGACTGTCTCTGGTCCTCTTGACTGTACTAAAAAAAAGTCACACATAGGTTTCCTCAAGAGCTGGCCCAAGGCATAGCGAACTAAGCCCCTGCTTAGGACATTGCAGCCACTAGGGGGCCCCCAATAGCAATAAACAAAATAAAAATAAAAAGAATATAATTTAATTTATGCATTCTTGAGTTGAATGATCAGTAATATATTATTTTTCAAAAAAAAAAGAAAACACACACACACACAATTTGATGTCAACAGAGTGCTACTGCTGATGTAAGCCTATTTATTCTTACTGTCTCTAAAATGTCAAAGCTCCACTGCGCCGGTAATGTGAGCCTCCTGCCGTGCAGTGCACACTCAACATCCAAAGTGCAGGTAGTTAAAGGCAAAACGCGAAAAAGGACTTACCCCTCAGGGGCAATGAAAAGAAAGAGGAAGAGGAGAAAAGATGCCAAGATAGAGTTATGTTTGCATATTTTAGTAATTGAATGTTTATCAAGGACATCTGTGACGCCATTAAAAGCAAATAATTAGGGGTGGGAGAAAAAATTGATTCACACATGTATTGGTTTTTTTGTTTGTTTGTTTTATGATGTTAAAATTGGGGTTCTCAGTTAATTTTTTTTTTTTTTCCAAATTCAAATCCTTCGTTATTGTCTTTGTTTATAACCTTGGAAAACAGTTACCACTTTTCTCCAGCAGAGGGCAAAATGTTTTTCCCTAACTCAAGCGATGTCCATTTCGGGGGGAAAATATGTCTCCTGATATAGTCCGTTGAAATAAATATCATCATTTGACTTTTTCACTCGGCCTGGTGTTAAAAAAGCAGATTAAATTCACATGAATCGGAAGTATCAAAGAATCGCAAATTAAATCGAATCGTTACCCCAAATTCGTAAGAATTGAATTGTGAAAAAAGCATATTGTCCTAGCCCTAGAGATTAGCTAGGTAGTACAAAACCTGAGTAAATGTTCTCTTAACTGGCCAATTAAATAGCCTGGTATTCATGCTAACTTCTTGACATGTAATACTGACTTTGAGTTGATTCTTGGGGTTGGCCCTTTATCTTTTTGCATATTTTTTATTATCTTTATTTTTTTTTGGCCTCAAAACAAAGTTTTGAAGTTTACATTACATTGGGCCCCAAATCAAATTTTGCTGAGGGCCCCACGGAGGCTTGGGCAGGCTCTGGTTTCATCAATAGAAAATCCACCACCAGGAATAAATAGCTCTTCTCCATCTTTCAGTATCCCCACTGTGAGGCCAAATGCCTTCTGGGTAGACTCATAAGGTCACCAGGCATTCATTGGCTGTCACAATAAAGACATCAGCATCCATCAGTGTCACCATGTACAGTGGTTTCAGCACGGTCGTGACAGAAGTTTGACTGATAATATTGCTAATGGTCATCCTGGTTGATTTTATAGTGTTGGAAATGAAGATGATTATGTGAGCAGTATTTATGGAGTGATGATGAGGGGGGATGTGAAACTATGAGTGGATGCAAATTGATGGTTTTGCTTCTGTTGATGAAAGACTTTTATGGAGATGATGATGATCTTGCATTTTCCGACAAATCCTTCTCACACTGCCTCCTCCTGTCAGATTGGGAGTCGGGCTTCTTCGTCAGTATTTCATGCATGTTTGCTGGTCCACAGTGAGATTTGTAGCGCTTCATAACCGTGACCATTTTGTCTACACAGTGTCGGTATCACCCTATTAAGGCAGATTAAACAACCAATTCTTCCTCTGTGGCGTTGTACGTGCAGTACATCACAATGACTGCTGCTGCTGGGTCTTATCTGCAGCATAAGGGGAAAGACTATAGAAATGAAATAAGGGAGAGGGTGCTGTGTTCAATGGCAGTTTAGGGAAAACAGATGGGAGAGGGGGATGAGAGGAAAGAGATAAAAGACGGAGAGGAGATTAGGTTCGGAAGGAGAAAGCAGAGGAAAACACAGAGAAAGGAAAGACATTAAGGGAATGCTGCAGCAGTGACGTCACTGACAGCTTGGAGAGGTTTTCCCCCACATTTCTCTTTCATTCTCTCAACAAGACATCAGAGCTGATAGGAAAACTGACAGTGAGAAACTGACAAATGTGCAAGACAAAGCCCAGCTGGTTAAGGGTCTGTAATTATGTGATATAGACTCTTGTGTCGCTGATGAAAGACTGTTGCTCTCTGTATGAATAGATGCATTATCTGAAGAGGGACAGGCGATGCTATCAAGCTATGCTCACAGTTGTGCACACTGTGGGAAACACAGGGTACAACTATTTATCAGTCTGCCTTTCTAGAGTGCTGCGTCACTTTAACAAGTGGGGACTCGCCATGACGAGGTTTTATTCCAGTAACAAAGTTATTGAGCTCTATTAAAGGTTCGTACTGGAGCAATTAAAGCAGAGAGGTTTGCCTCGAGGCAGCAGCGATATCACCCACTGGGGATTCCAGCTCAGACTGTGAGAGACACAGATCTAGTTGTCGCTTTTGACTGACATACTTTTAAATGGGATCGGCGCCGAGGAACTGTAGTCTTGGAGGTGCATGTGACATTAAAAAGAAGATTGAAACTTTGTCCGACTGCATGGTTACCTCTCTGGAGTGCCAAGAAACAAAATGATCAAGCCAAAACAGGGTTTGCCTGCAGGCAGGGCAGGTGTAAGAGATGTAGAAGGTGCCGCAGAATAGAGTTTATTGAACTTTGCATTATTCAAAGGCGCTTTCGACTGACTCTACCTCCAGGATCAGTTTACTCAGCACTGCCTTTGGGCCACCGTCACAATGCACTATGGGGGCTTTGTAATCCAGGTTTTCATTTTTCAGAGGATGACTTCTCTGTCATGCTCATGTTTCAAAACACCATGTCTCAGCATTAATCTCTATTGTTTCCTTCAGATTGCTTCATTAATCATGTCTATTTACTGATTCATGCTCCTGTTTAGCATTTCCCTGCATTAAAGCTGTGGGTGTTGCTACCTTGTGATTGGCAAACCGCCCTGAGCAACAAGTTGTGCAGGATAGATGTGCAGCCATACTTATCTCACATGCTGGTCCTGATATCATCACATCCAGGTCCAAAAACACAGGCGACAAAAGTCAAATTGCCAAAATAGATACTCCTGAACTGGATCCAATGAACCATTGGACTGTTCTGAATTGGCTGTATCAAGTTGTGATTTACAGTATCTGCTCTTGTGAAGTACAAGGGACACAAAAACAAGATATCTCAGTCTCTGTTTTTTAAGCTTTTACAGTTTTATCAAACATGGTCCCTGGTGGTCCTTCAGCTTCACACACATCTTTATGTGGGTGTACAGTTTTAGGGTGTTGATGTCTCTTTCCAATACTTGTTATGAAATGAAAGACAAGGTACAAGCTGGGATGAAGCGCCGAACTTCATGAGCATTCTACTTCAGTAGTATTTACTTAGTAAGTTTTGTTTTGTCTGTCATGGCACAGGTCATGTGCTGAAAGGCATTGGTTGAATTTATACAAACTTCAACAAAACTAACCAGATAGAAGCCAAAGCTGTTAGAGCTCCCCCTGGTGACTGGTTGCTATATAGCAGGGGTGGCCAACCAGTCAGAGACCAAGAGCCACAAAAATCAGCATGGCACTACAAAGAGCCACAACACACACATGGTCTTACAAACACACTTCTTCTCACACGTATATATGAAATGACATAAAATGAAAATCAATACGTTTCCAATCTATCTATCTATCTATCTATCTATCTATCTATCTATCTATCTATCTATCTATCTAGATAGATAGATAGATAGATAGATAGATAGATAGATAGATAGATAGATAGATAGATAGATAGATAGATAGATAGATAGATAGATAGATGTGAGCACATGAGCTATTGAGAGGAGCACATGTAGAGAAGAGAAAATGAAACTTAAGTATTAATCTTATTGCCCAAATATTGATCAATACTGATCCAAACTTTGGCATCAGTACATCAATAGTTTAGATTGATTGGCACACCATTACTCATAACTATATAGTGGATAGAAGAGCCGCACACAGAAAGGCAAAGAGCCACATGTGGCTCACAAGCCGCAGGTTGGCCACCCCTGCTATATAGGTTTTAAATTTTCCTTCTCCATTAAAAAAAGGAAAAAGAGCATGGGTCAAAGAAGAAAATTAGAATATGGACCAAAAGCAGTTTCCTTGAACAGGCTTTCCGTCGTGGCAGTTATCTCAATTGTTGATGTTTGTGTGTAAGCGTACGTTTTTGGTGAGATTCGATGTTATTCTCAATTTGTCATTGGATTACTGACTGACATTTTGATGTTTTATCTTAAGGAAAGATTAAATGCTGGGGCTGAGGTGTCATGTGACGTTATGTGACGTCATGTGCCTTCCCCCACAGCGTGGCTCCACCATTTACCATTGTACAGTTTTGAAACAAAAATTCACTCGTCACAGGTGCAGCCATTGGTAGCAGTTGTGCAACCAGAGTCTGCTCAGTAGAGACTGTGAGGGATTCTGGGAGAATCTGAGTCGAGCTGGGTAACAACATAAATATATTTTTTTCTTCTTTCGAGAGTCTAATCACTTCTTGACTCTACCTCCTGACATATTTTACAATCCCCGAAAAAACTGCACAAGAACAGCAGCTGTCAATCATCATTAAATGATGTAAAACCTCCTTTTTAGCCTCTTATAACTAACAAAAACAAAAATCTTCAGAAAAAAAGAGGACTTGAATACAAGACAGCCAAATTATATCTTCAAATCACCACAACAAGCAGACGTGAGAAACATCTCTACAAGGTGTATTAGTTTTTAAAGTTTGACCACAGCCCATCTGGAATGACCGGAGAGACAAAATTTTTTGACTTATACTGCAGCCAGCCACCAGGGGGTCCGGTTTTTGTGGTTACCTCACCTAGAGCTGAGCAAGATGACGTCCACTTTTTTTTTACAGTCTATGGTCAGCGCCCATACGAGTGGGATTTGGCTTCACTTACAAATGCATGAGATGGAGGCATGCCGCCCATCTTTATATACAGTGAACAGTAGCGCTAAGTCTTTGCTGAAATTTTAGGTGTTTAAAGTTGACGAACTACATCAAAATGTTGTTAACAGTTTCTTTTAATTTAAAAAAATTGAGCGATATACCTCTCGCTGATCCAATAGCCAGCCCTGCCTCTAAAATAGGAATGACCCCGTAGCTGATTTTCATCAGCATCTTCTGTTATCGAATACAATTCGGAGGATATAAATAAGACTCTGTTTTGGCCTGGAGGATCTTGATTTGTCAATGAACCATGAAATCCTTCATTGTCACATTACAGCTCAGTGGGGGAGGAAAATAAGATGCTGCACTGCCTGAATGCTGGCTTGTACGTTATCTCGCTGTGCCATTTACTGAAAACATCTGCTCAGAGATGTTAGCGTCACTGAAGGTCTCTTGGCTCTTTTTGGGGACTTAAATGAAATACGATGTGCTTTTATCCTATGTTAGGAAGCATGAATTTCAGTTAATCCATTTATAAAGAGGTAAAAGATGAAAAACGGTGCTACTTACATGAAAAGAGAAACTGTCACCAGTGAGGTGAAGAGTGCCTGTTACTTTACTATGTAGGTTAATGTTATCAGCCAGCATATGCCATCTTTATCATCCTGCCTGGGGGAAATTTAAATGAACACACACACACACACACACACACACACACACACACACACACACACACACACACACACACACACACACACACACACACACACACACACACACACTGACTTGCTGTGGACTTTCTCTCCTTCTCTCTCTGGCGCCCCGGTGCAAAAATCACTGCAGTTCTTTCAGTCTGTCAGTCAGAGCCAGGAGCCTGCACACACACACTCTCACAAACACACACACACTGTCTCTCCTCTCTCCCTCATTCAGCGCCTGACTCACTCTCCCTCTCACACACTACACGCTCAGCACACGCTGCTTCTTTGCCTCCTCTCTCCATCCGACCTCTTCCTCTCTGGAGCGAGGTACCATGCGTCCTCCAGCTCCTCTCTCCTCCTTCTACTTGCCGCTCGCCTGTTACCGTTCCTGGGTTTCTCTATCCAACAGAGCGCTCTTGCTGCAAAGCCGGGGACCGTAAAGGACTTGGTGAAGGACTTAGTGGACGGGATAAGGCTGGGTGCCCGGTGTGAGGACAGCTGCTGGAAACGCTGGTTCTTCTCCTGTCGGGCATGCAGATCTTTGCGGGACATCTGTTTGCTGTTTGACGCCGCTTGAGTCCTCTGGAAGTTTCAGGAGGGGGACACAACAGTCAAGAATCTCTCCTCCTTGCATCTCTCAGCTCACTGTGTGTAAGACCACTTATCTTTGAACATATCTAGTCATGTGTTGGTGCTGTAAGTGGAAGAGGAACAGAGCTAATTTCAAAATGTAAACATCAGTTTCTCCTTGAGAGCCTGAACATATTTATCACAAGTGTCAGGAGTGTGATCAGAGTGTTGGTCCATCGTTACGCTTCTCTTCAGGTGTTTGAATAAGAGGTTTAGTCTTGGTTGGATGGGTGAGAAAAACTTCCTCGACACCTTGAATAGGAACTTGTTAGAAGAGCTGCTAGGATTTAGCTGTACTGACAGAAATAGAAGAATCAGGAGTGAGGAAGACCAGATTGGAGGTGAAAACAGAAAAGTTCAAAATGCTGTACGTGGGATGAGTTGAGGAAGGTGAGGTAGGAAAGAGAAGAGAAGATTTATTTTCTTTCTTCACTTTAACGCAGCTTAAAAATGCAAGAAGAAGAGGCAACACATATATAGGTAACTTTTCTCTTGTCCCATTGGATTTATTATTTTTTCTACTTGTTACAAGCAAATCAGACCTCCTTTTAGTCTTTAAATACCTTGAAATAAGAATTTTTTCTAGACTAGTCAGGTGAATGTTGCTAATATTAAGTCTAAAAAGACATTTTCTACTGAAAATAAGACAAAAACACTTGATTAGATATCAGTTTGGAAACACTTTATTTTGGTCTGCAAATTTAATCCCACTTAGGTAATAATTAGACAAAGTTTTTTCTTATTTCTTTGAAATTACCCCCAAAATTTCATGAGAATTTGGTGAAAATTAGCACATAACTTCCGTCCAGATTCTGTTTTGCAGTGCGCCTGTACTCACAGTGTCTATCACAATCAGGTAAGACCAATTTACAACCCCACTCTTGGTGAATATCACATCTGAAGCCTTCAGTTGTATCATGTAAAATATTATAGGCCTAATCATAAAGGTTTAGCATTTTACATGTGATCTCAATTATCCAAATCAACAAACTGGGTACTAAAGAACTTGGTGAAATTAAATAACAAATAGCCAACTATCAACTGCTGCAAACTGAATTATTCATTAACATTTCAAAGGTAATTATCAGAGGAAACAATGAACCTAACTTCTTTTCAAGAACTAAGCAGCTATTTATCACCTGCTTCTCTGGAAATAGCAGAAACTTTGGGATATTTCTAAAAACATTTTGTGGTGGGTTGTGATTTAATTTCAAATAAATTATTTGCTAATCGTCACTTTCTTACCTTGCAATTTGGAGGAAATTTCAAAGAAACTGGAAAAAAAACAGTGACCAACCAATTGTGACTTGCAACATTAAATTAGGACATTATTTTAAAGAAGTTTGCGATGATTTCAAAGTAATAAGAAAAAATGTTGTCTAATTTTTACCTAAGTGTGATGAAATTTGCGGACCTCTAAAGTAAAGTGTTACCGAAGAAGACAGCAACATTAAGAAAAGCTCTGAGAATGAAAACACACAGACAGTTGCCAGATTTTTCTTAAGCCTCTGACCTTTTAACCTTTTGCAACCACACAAACTCTCTCAAGAGCTTTCCTCAACCAGGCGTCTCTTTCTGCTACTCATTCAGTGCCTCTTCTTCTCCATCCTTGTCCCTTCATGTCCGCCCTTTCTCATAATTCCAGGTGGAGTCAGATGGGCTCAGGATCTCCCTCTCAACCCCTCACATATTGAGTAGGACTACGTTCGATCTTGTCAAACGACAGCTTGAGATTCTTGCATCAAGAGAGACTCAACCATTTCTTTCAACCATCAGTTTTCACAGTGATGTCCACATAAAATTCATGAAGGACTGGCCCAGACCACCGACTTCCAACTTCACATAAGAGCAAAGACAAAAAGACCCTTGTATAGAAAAAAAGGTAGTTCATGTGGTTAAGGGGACACAGATAAAGCCTTGTTTGTCTCACAGGAGCTCTAGTGGCCTTTGCAATCAGCCATGCAGGTCTCCTTTGCATGCACGGACCACGGGCTGAAGGCCCCACGCAACGGCGAGCACAGCAAGCAGAACGCCACCAGCCCCAACTCAACCAGCCAGGCCCGGGCTCGCTTCCGCACCGTAGCCCTGATCGCTCGCAGCCTGGGCTCCTTCACCCATCGCTACCACCACAACCTCAAAGAGTCCACGGCCAAGCTCACAGGGATGAAGTACCGGTAGGTGGACTGAGGGTGGAGACTGTGAGAAAGGAGTGGGAAGGAGTCGTGTTAAGATTGAATGGATAAGAGAGGCGGTAAATGAAGAAATGTAAGAATGAACGCAGGAGAAAAGAGGATTCCTTAAATGAGCTCATTTCAAAGAGCCTTGGCTGAGATAATGAAGATATAAGAGCTGTGACAGGTGATGTGTGGGATGGCGTGTGAGTGTGGCTCCGTGTTTGTGTCCAGATACAGACAAGATGCAGATTTTTTGGCAGCTTGAGTCAATTTTTTCACAATTAACAATGTGTGCAGTTAACTGAAGTCTGTGACAGTTTGATGGGAGAGCATAAAACATTGGAAATTATCGTGTGAATCCAATATATAAAAGATGCAGGGACAACTTTGATATATTGGAAAACAAAGGGAAATGCAAAGTTGCATCACATGCACCCAAAGATAAAAAGACAGTCTCACACTTGCACAAATTTTAGACAGAGTGGGTTAAATTATAAACTTGCTGCAATAGCTCCCCTGGCTTCATAGAGCCTAAAGCTGAACAGTTCAGTCTGTGTCTGTGTTTATAAGAAGTCCTCTGAATCTAGTACACTGAGTTTGATATTTAGAAGGTTTTTGGTGTTAAACTCCTCTGACTAACGTTTCATAACGCCCTCCAGGAGTTTTGAATCTGCACATTTCCTCAGTGTAGAAAAGTACTTTCCTTGCCCAAACACTTGCAACCGACTGACATCTGACAGCAATTCCTCAGAGGAGTTATGGAAGCGATCTTCAGCCAGTTCCACAGAAAATGTTGTGTATACCGGCTTATGAAGCCATGGTGGTGCAGTGGTGCTTCATAGCAAAAACGTTCCTTGTTTGATCCCCGTGGCTGAGCAGGTGCCTTTCAGTGTAGAGTTTGAATTTCATATTTTTACCTCAAGTGGGCGTAGGTGCTCCCTGTGTGTGTGTGTGTGTGTGTGTGTGTGTGTGTGTGTGTGTGTGTGTTTATGCATTTCTCTCTTCATGTTGGTCTCTGTGATTAGCTGGTGGCCACTCCAGCAGTCTTTTCCAGTGACTGCTGAATAGGGATAACCTGACACACCAGACGAACAGTTTCATAATATCCGCCACAGAATTATTTCACTAGTCCATCTGGGTAGCAGCTCTTCCGATTTGTTTTCAGAGGCGGGACTTTAAAAAAAATCTGCAGCTGGTGATTGGACGACCGTTCTGATTAACACACTCACCACGGACCAATCCACATCAAGCCACGGTATGACGTAGCTTATGTGAGCCGATGCTTCTAAGAAACAATAGATGAACAACTACAGGAACACGAGAAACAGCTGTGAAAAAGGCGTTAGATGACAGCTTCCGTTTTTATAAATTTAACTTCAGAATCAAAGGAACGCTGACAAGTACGAAAGTCTGCTGACGTCACGTCTGCTCCCACAGCTCCCGCCTCTCTTCCCTGATTGGGCCGGTCAGAATTTAGCCAAGTGAAATCGTTGGTCATTGGAGCCTGGCAAGATGGACCTGCAGGAGTTCAGAAACTGAATCAGGCAGGTTCATCTGCTCTGCAAGGTTAGAATAGGGATGGGTACCTTTCACGTTTGAAACGATACGGTACTGATGTCCGGTACCTGACAATCCGTACTAGTACTCAACAGTAACAATTATCAGTACTCTTTTGTGTTCATGTGGTAAAAAATATCAATTTGTTTAGTAATAAAATGTATGTATTTTCATTTAAACATATTTATTCTTCAATATATAACCTTGCAATGCTGAGTTTATGTCCAGCATGGACACCTAAACATGGTACCTTTTGATTTTACATGAATCGATACCCCTGTACTTTGACAGAATTTGGTTGGTACCTAAAGAACCTAATTCAGTACCCATCCCTACTGCTGAGATGAGCCTCGATCCAATCCTCTGTTAATGTTTTCTAGTACATCAGTGTTACAAGCATTTAATTTATCCAGTGAAGATAGAGTCCATTATTTCACCTAGCTGTGATGTGATGAAAATAATCATGGTTGTCATAGCAGTAACGGACAAATACAGAGAGAGTATCCGGCTTTTATTCAGGAACAGGCTTGTCTGAGCCATGGTTCAAGCCTAAATCATCAGAAACTTGCTCATCTTTTTTAATTGTTGTTAATCACTTTATTTCATTTGTTTTTGCAACTTTACTGCAAATATTCATATTTTACTTAGCAAACTTCTATAGTTTTATCCACAGGTCCACTGTGAGCTGTACGTTCCTTGGTGGTGCTCTGCTCACTTTTGTGATGTGGTTCAACTAGCTGCACCTGCATGCAAAGCTCGTAGGAAGAAGCTAAACTAAACAGAGATGATCTTTTTATTCTGTTTTATATGAAGTAGGTATTACTTTTGACCTGTCAACCAAGTGGTATGGGAAGGTTTTTAAGCGTTTTCATTGTTTTTCATCAGAAAGCAAGTAGATGCTGAAATCCAGCTTGCTGATGGAGGCAAAATAGCACAAAACACAAAAAAGGTTTGGATCACGATTGCCTCCCATTTAACACGTTAATGCTAACAGCCATTAGAGTACAGGAGGTCCTCGACTTACGTGGTTCTCAACTTAAGTCGTTTTGACTTTACGATGCAAATAAATATATGTACGTAAGAAAATAGAGAAGGTTTTGAAGTTACGCCGCAGTGTTTGTAAGCTCCTACTATGAGTACTAGTTTTTGACGCAGTGCAACGCCTTCAACAGCATCGTCCAATTTGTCTCAAGTTGCGTCAAAGTGTAGATTGTCTGTGTTTGTGTCCCATAACTCTCTCGGTATCCTCACTTTTTGCATCATGGACACAAAAAGGAATAAGAATATATAGTATATTACATGTATTTGGGTAGTTATGTAGAGATTTAGGGGGTATTTTAGGTTAAAATTCGGCGCGTCGTAGGATCTGAACTCTTTCATGACTCGAGAACTGCCTGTAGATACAATAATGATAAATTTACTAATAATACACCTTCAAAGCCAGATTTACAAGGTGCCAAGCAGGAAACTTTAAAATGCAGGGAATAAAAAAGCAGAGAAAAATCAGTTGTACTAGGATTTCAATGCAACTACAATTAAATGAAACATTCGAAAAGGAAGCAAACAAGCCAAGGGAAGGCTGGACAGTGATAGACAGCTCTCAGCAATGATTTAGAAGAAGAGACAGACCTGACTAATCTGAACTCCTCTAGCAGGGAATTCCAGAGCTAAGGGGCCCGAACAGAAAAGGCTCGATCATCGTGAGTCACAAGCTGAGATTCAGAGATGATAAGAAAGTTCCTGCCACAGGATCTCAAACAGGATCAGCAAGAGTGGGAGTTTTTCTGCTTATTTCTGCTGGAGTGAGTTAAAAGCCAGGAAGCAGCAAGTAGCAGCAACTCCTGAGTGCTGAAGGAGAAACTGGAGTCATATGGAGAAGAGCTTCTAGCCTCTTCTTTAAAGGTCCCATATTCTGCTCCTTTTCTGCAGTTTAATATGAATCGTTGATGTCTTCATGAAATGGTAGTAACATGTTTTGGTCCAAAAAGCCAATAAATCAAGCACAGCAGCATTGTTTCCAGGCTCTCATAGCCCCTCTGTTCAGAACGCTCTGATTTAGTGGGCGTGACCTTTATATGTAAATGAGCCACCGCTGATACCGCCCCGCTCTTCAACGTCACTGAGAGCAGCGCCACGAGCTCCGAGTGCACAATGTTTAGAAAACAGTGAAGCTCCTTTACCGTAACATTACAGGCTAAAACAACAGGCTAACCGCAGCTAAAGTTAGCATCCTGAAGCTAACACAGAGACAGGGGGGACACTGAGGAAATGCTCTTACATCTGCACAACAGACAGCATTTAAATTACTCACACTTCCAGGGTTCGAGGTTTATTGGTGGATGGTTGGTAATGCGCCTGGATTCAGGACCAGTCTATTCGCTAGCCCTCTGTTGTACTGTCCAAAGTTGGAAAAGCAGTCGGCCATGAAGTGACTAGCACACACATGTACAGTTTTTCTGAGTGTAGCTGGCACTTTTCCTTGATAAATAAACTCTAGCCACTCAGTCCTGTCTTCTTCTGAGATGGGAAGCTTGTGCGTGGAACTATGTGTCTGTTTACTACCAAAAACAGAGCAGTGATGGCTCTTCAACTTTAGCATTCTCCTTCCTGCTGCTGGAGAGATTACTCTCCAGCAGCAGAGAGGGGAGTGGGCAGGGAGGGGGTTCGGGGGTATCTACTCCGGTGGACCAACCAGGTCAGACTTGCTCCTGATTGGTCAAAAGGGAATCGCTGATGTCAGCAATTCCCCAAAATCCAAACAGCTCGTTTTAGGTCAGGATTTTAAATTCACAAGCACTACTAAGTACAGGTTTTGTCAATAAATATCACATTTTGTGGGCTGGGAGGAAAGCCAAAGACCCACAAATTTATAATATGAGACCTTTAACTAAGCTAGGCAGTGGGCATAACGTGGTTGATGTCATTCGTACATACCACACAGTTTGATGTAGCCAGGACACAAGATTTGTGATTCTGATTAGTGTCATCAGTTTGAGACTGACTGTCTGACTGATTGTCATGCAGATTTTTAATAACCGGCAGTGACCGTACAGAACATTCTGGGAAGTGTGACAGCAAAGTCGAGCAGAGCGGTGCACTCCAGCTCTGTGTGTGTCCGTGTGGGAGTCTTAACTAGGCTGGGCCGAGTAAACAATGCACTCTTATCTCAGTGAGTGGGCTCTCAACCCAGACCGCAGGAGCAAAATAGTAGCTCCCACCTCTCGTTGTTGGTTTAGTGGAGGGGGTGACATCATCCCTCTGAGTGTCAGGATGGAGAGACAGAGAAAGACGGAGGGACAGAATGAAGGGATAAAGGATGGAGTAGGACAGAGGAAATGAAAGAGAACAGAAGAGGAAAGAAGTGATTGAATGAGTGGGTAAATTTAGGGCACGGGGGTCAGCTCGCAGAAAAAGAGGCAATTAGCAGAATCTGTGCAGATTGGATGCGAGGCAGCTAGATGTGATAAGTGTCTGCTTGTCACACAATCTCATCTCGTTTCCATAACAACATTGAAATGGCCAACTTCAATCTGTTCCCCGCACCAAACAGGCCTGATGACTCTATTGTGCAAACTGTTTCAGCTTTTTGCAAAAAGAGAATTTTTCCATTACCAGAGATGATTAATTTTGAAGAAGCTTTTGTCTCGTATTCAGTTCCGTCATTTTTTTTTCTACAGCGCTACAACCCCTGTCTTTTTGTCTGTCGCTGTGTCTCTGAACCGGCAGTGAACTTGCAGCACTCATGCACATTGCACGGTTTCTTCAACGTGTGCTTCGTTTGTTTTGGAATGACGATTTGCTCATCCTTGTAGCTCCTTTGAAAACAGGTGGAGGGTATTAGCAGTAAAGCTTCCTCCAAGCCATCAGTAAATCCCCCTTTTTTCACCACAGATGAGCAAATATTGGAAGTAAATCTCCTCCGTGGCATCCCCTCTCTGCTCTCTGTTTGTCGAGGGCTACAGTATCTCCTCTTTTTTTTCCAAACCCTCTCACTCAAAGTTGTTTGATAAAGAACTGCTTTGGATTCCATCTAACTGGGAATCTCCAAAGCTGAAGCAAAAAAAATGGGTGCAAACTCTGAAGTTTCCTCTGCATAAAGAAGAGAGATCTGTTTTTCTCATGCATGTCTTCGTAGGCGTTCAGAACGTCTTGGCTCACTGCATTGCATACATGAGTGCATGTATGTGCATGTGTTGCGTAGATGCTCCACATCGCAAACATCTGAGGGCGTAGGAAGTTGAGGCATGAGCAGTGCTGAGCAGAGGGAGTGAGGGAGCAAGCGTACGCTAATAATACCATCATCTGCAGCATTTTTTGTTGTCATGGTGATCCAAATATAGCCTGGTTCTTGTTTGTGGTGTCCCCGTGTTGAGGCTGTTTGACCTTTGCCTACTCTTGAAATAAAACTCACACACAGGACGCAGAATAAGTGATTTCACCAAACATGGTGTTGCTGTTCGCTCCACAGATTATCTCCTCTTGGTAGAAGCCGCTGGTTGAAGATCAGGGCGGTCATTAGGCAGCAGGAGGCCTTTTGACAGTCCAGGAGGTTCGGGGCAGATTGTGCTTGGGTGAGTCAGAGCTGCGCCGCAGATTGGTGCGCAGAAATCCCTTCTGTTGGTTTCTTCCTTGCGGCTTATCAGCGGCCAACAGAGAGGCAGGGAGCCGGTCTGCTGTGTTGACATCTGTGTGTCAACAGTGTGACCGATGCTCTGCAGAAAGCGTCTGCATCGAGTGTTTCTCTGTGCACAGGAAACGTGGCTCATTTCAAGGTGCTCCGTGTTCACACACAGCTGAGCAGGATGAAAGTTTCAGAGGAGTTTCAGGCCAATTTGTCTGTGTGGAGGAGCCTCAAAGCAAGTGTCAGTCTTACTTTCACGGATGACTCTGCTGTGCCTGTAGCACAAGTCTTTAATTAAATCTTTTTCACTTCTAAGCTTGTGTATTTCATAAACCAACAGACTAAAAGCAAAAAAAAATCTGGTGTGAGTGAGATTTTCTTAATATCATTTCTCCCGGGTCACTGAAACACTTACAGTAGGACAGTAGGGAACTGACTTCTTCTGCTCAGATCAGTTGAGCACACTTCAATACTCACGATTTTAACAGATTTCACTTTTAATCACACAAAAAATCCATATTACTCTTTGCAGCACAAAGGAGTGGGTTCAGTGGGTTCAGGAAAAGTACAAAATGAAGAATGAAGTTTTCTTCAGGTTCAGGGGGGACTCGGGCAATCTGCCTGGGTGTCCACAAAAAATAGGATTTTTTTGCTGCTGTTGCACTTGTCAGGGTGCACCATTAATCATACTTTGCTTCTTGCTGCTCTCTGTGTGTTCATGTTTGTGTGAAATGCGCAGGAGCCTGTGTGCGTGTGTGTATGTGTGTTTGCATTCAGGCGTATAAGTTTGGACGCCGCCCTGAATCCCTTTATGTCGTTACCATAAAGCTGGTGCCCAAACACAGTTTTGCTGTGCGTATCCAACTCTCTTTATTTTCAGCATACGTCTGACATAAATATATTTTACACTCCAACATCATTTACCTCAGCTCCCATCTCAGCTGCTCTGCTGTGATGTGTAGCCTCTAATATTAGGAGCTGTGTTGTTACAAAACAGCAGCAGCCCTGCAGCACTGAGCTTCGCTTCTTCCTAAAGACCAAACAAGCCCCCAAAGGATCAGAGCTGCCCAATCTCTCAGTTTAAGAGCCAGGATGTTTGCATGGGCTTTGCATTTTAATTAAAGGTCACAACTTAAACGGTTTTCTGTACGACTAATGGTTTTATAACAGCGCTGCCTGGCGAATGCAATTTTCCTGGAGGGATCTTTGTAAACAGACGGTAATCGTAAAGATAATAGGAAGAGAGTCTAAAACCAAACACTGCTGTGTGGAGTGGGGCTTGACTATATATAAAGTGGAAAAAAAACATGTTTGCTGGTTTTTCTGAGCAAGGTGAAATGAAGAAAAAAAAATATGTAAAAATGTTACCTTAATGCTCAGTTTCTAATTTATTAAAGATGCTATGAGAAGGATCTGTTTTGATTGCACTCCCTCGCCACCTTGTGGCCTGTAGTCTCAGCACACTGTCGTAAATTACTTTTAGTGAGACGTGTGTTTGTTTTGGAATTAAATGGAGATCAGATCAAAACAAATTTTCTTTCTTCAAGACAACTTTTTGCTGGATACAGCGCGCCGAACTAAGGGACTTACCAGTACAGTTACATAGCGCTACAGATTGAAATGATGATCTCAATGTGACATCAAGCAAACACTGTAGCAGCTGGCTATATGTTAGCCTGGTGCTCTGACGTATCTGTAGGCTAACGTGACAACAAGTAAACACTGTCAGATTGTAACTCGTTTAGCAGCCATGTAAATTTAGCGCAGCTGGCAGCCCGGTGCTGTAAGACATGTCTGTAATGTGTAACGTCAGTAAATCCTGGTTAGCTATGTCCTACCAGTCATCTACCAAGCAGAGCTAACAAAACCTCACTATTATTTTATTGATAGACTCTCAAGTTTGAACAGACCACTGCAGAATAACTGCTGACTGTGGGTTGGAGTGAACATTATCACAAACAGTTTAGCCCCTGTGTTATAGATCAGTCATTCTCAAAGGTGGGTCTCCACAAATTTTTTATGGGTCACCAAATTAGTTTCCAGAATGTTTACATGAAATTCATGCGTTCATTAACCAGAAGAAGTCTCCGCTCACCGATTTGTTCACTGATGATTGGCTTCTCATACTGTCATATCTGGTTATTTCTTTAAGGGACATTACCGTCGTTTACTGTAACTGGAAACATGTCACTGCTTTAAAAAAAATTATGGAGCCATGAGCTCAAACAGCCAAAGCCAAGCCATCATATCTTTCCTACTGTTTTACAGCACTCAGAGGAAAACACTGTCGCTGTGTCACTATCACACAAATGAAAGAGTTAATCCATTGATAACTTTGATAGCTAGTTTCCAAAAGAAAGATTTAAAGTCAGATTCAAAACCAAGTTGAATTTGAAAGTCCGAAGTCTTATCTTAGATTGGCACCAGCAGCAGAAACAGAGCTTGTTACAGCTGTGCAGTGACGTCTTGCTGAGACATGAACAGATGCCTTTACTTCATTCTGGATGAGCATCGCATCTGAATATCTTGTTCTGAGTCTTGTATTTTGCTTCTTATCTCCTTTACAACCACATTGAATAGAACAGAACAGAACAGAATAGAATAGAATAGAATAGAAAAGAATTTTTCTTGTCTGTTATTACTGACAGAAACTTGACTTCAACAGGTTCATTAAAACAAATACAAATTGGAGTTATCAAAAAAATGAAGACAAAATACCCACACAGAGTGGACGCTGCACTTAATACGTGTGTTGTCCTCTCAAGCAGGCAGTAAAAATGTAAGTATTTTTCAGAGTGTAAGCCCAACAACCTTAAATGCATTTGTCAAATTCGTCTCTTAGGCCTGTTGGCTGGTATAAAAGATGTTAGATAATGGAGAAACATCATTAAAGAACCTTTTTTTTTTTCTTTTTATCCGTGCTCATTTTTCCTGTCAATGGATTTACAGATTAGACATATTCTGGATTGGGTCACCTGTCCTGTCCTGTCCTGTCCTGGCTAATTAGCTTTTAGCTGCATCGCTCTCCTGTTTAGCGTTCTGCTGCTCTTCTGTCCTTTTTCTGTCTGTCAGTTAAGCTCCAGTGTCCACCATCACTACAAAATTAATCACAGAAATCATTTTTAGCAGAGAAAAACACAGATCTCTGTGTTTTATCTCTTCTCTCTACTAAACTTCATCAGTCGCTGTGGTGTTGTCATAGAGACCTTGATGTGCCTTAGAACAACCCGGTCCTGGACGACCCAAACTGGAAGCTAAGAAGTAGCAATCTGAACTAACCTGTAATCAGCAATACTGGGGCTTATAATCTTATTTTAAGGTGTGGATTACGATCAGGAATGTATCTAGAAAGTAGACTTTTAAAGATCACTTTAAAACTCCTCACAGCCCCTTTAAGGAGTGGAGAAACAAAATAACTTAAGAGCTATGTTTGAGTTTTGAAGTCTTTTTGCATCAGACATTAGGGTTTACGTGCTAATGCAACTAAAAATCCATAAAGCCTGAAAATAATATTTTCCTGTATTTACAAGGCATGCAGTGACATCTTTGTTTTGATACGTTAACAGAAACTCAACCTATAAAAATACCTTGACATACTTTCCATGAGGACAGTATGAAAAAATTCAGTTATCATATTACGCTTTTTTTTTCGTGCCCTACATTGGCAGGCTTTCTCTAAAATCATTCTGAATCAACCACTTCAGGTCAGCCCACACGATTTTCAATACAGGATCAACCCACAGGCCTCCAGCTTCAGTCATGCATACCTGCCTAAAATACTGCTCTGAGCTCCTTTTCACTTATATCATTTGGAATGAAATTTTGGAAAATATGTCCAGAAAGGAACGATCGTCCTTGTGTGTTAAAAAATGAGAGTGGTTGAAATGATGGCGGCCTGTGGAAAAACAAAGCAAAGGGTCCAGACTCTGGCTCTGTTTTATGCACACTCACTCACACCATCCAAACATGCGCATTGTGCCAAGCCCTGTAGGGAGCTGTCATTTCCTATTTCCCATTCTGTGTCATATAGAATTCTTTATCTGTGCAGGGCGTTTGATCTGCTTAGACTTGGGGCTTGGACTTCCAACTACACAAGCCTCAATCTGCCGCTAGTTCTCCTTCTCTTTCCATCTTTACACCACTCTTTCTCCTTCTTCCGTCTTCCTGTTCAGCCATGAGGCCTGTAGGCTTCATTAGTGATTTATTCATTCCCCCTAGAAACTCTGCTGCAGCTTTCTCTCACTCTAAATCTATTTATTTTCTCCCTCAAACTTCCCTACTTTTTTTACACCCACACATGTCTTTATTCAGGATATGACCCGTCTTTCCTTCCCCTGCTGTGAATTATTTTGAAGGCAACATCATGGTTGTCATCAGGAGAGCGGTGGGAAAACAGGAGGTGGGTGTTGTCTAATCCCTCCGCCCATCAAGGTTGGTTTGTGTGGGCTTGCTCAGTCTGCGCTAATCCCCAGCGGTTGAGGAGTTTTATCTGTTTACTCACAACCTTGAAGAAAGCGTTAGCTGACAAATATTGATTCCAACAATCCAATATCAGGAAGTAAAGCGCAAGGGATGCCCCAGTGTGACTTAAGAACGCAAGAAATGCTTTCCAGGAAAGAAAGCATCCTCCCACAATAGGAGGTCATTCCTGCGAAGAATTCAGCACAGTAAATCCACCAGATGTTCATTTTATATCAGCTGGGGATCCGCTAAGAATAGCAGTGGCTACATGAAGTAGCAGCTTGCAGGATGCTCATAAGTGGTGACAGGTTTGTATGAGTGGGCGTCTTCAAATGACTCATTTGTCATTTTACTTCCAGGCTTGTTTTGGGCACCATCCAAGCATGAGGGGCTGAGAAACATTCTCTGGTTTGCAAAGTTGTTGATGCTGGAACATGTCTGGACATGCTGTCCTGAACTTGTGTTTTTATTTTATCATTCACAGTATCAACAAGTTTTTCCAAACCACAGAAAAACTTGGGCTTCTGCATCCTGGCAGCCCATTTTCACCCCCTGGATCTCCCACAAGGACTGTTTTTAAAAAGTATAAAGTTGTGCATTTTCTTGCCTTTGTTGCAAATGACATGCAGTAATTTCCTGCATCATTAGCTTCCAAAACTTCTCCTCAGCTGGCACTCGTTTCCCAGCCTTGGACAGATCTACAAAGGCGCTACAGCAGGCTGTGTGGTTAATAATCAGGTATGGGCGATGTTGCTGCTTCCTGGATTCCAGAAATCTTTTGTTTTTCTCACACAACAGAGACAGCATGTATTCATTCAAAGTACCAATTTGCAAATGTAGCTCATGGTGGATCTCCAAACACGGAGCTAGCGATTGTTTTTCAGCAGTCTGCTTTATTTGGAACTGCAACGTGCCTGGGAGCTTGTTTTTTGTTGAGATGTTGTGCATGAATGAGCCACTGTAAAACATGAATACAGAGCCAGTGACGGCTCAAGGGAAATGTACATACAACTCTGATCTGTTCCGGGCATAAAGCAGCTGATTTACCCAGGATGACTTGCTTTAAATTCAGCTGTGAGCACGTTTGATCATACACCTGGTTTGTCCCTGGTAACCCTTCAACTGAACACACAGATTCAGTCTGTAACACATTTCTAGAGCCTACATGATCAGCCCTTCCCCCTCACTTTCATGGATCAGAGCTCCCACTCTATAATACATCAGAGAGACGGAGGATACAATATCCAGACTCCTCCACCATGTCATGGACAAGAAGGCATCCCACGGTTTGCGACTGCCGAGAGACACGTCTCCAAAATTTCCCTTGTCATGGTATTATCAGCGTCTTAATTACATCTTACATCAAAGAATTCTTCAATTTATTGAGTCACCCAAAGTGTTAATGTGCTAACACTCTCTGCATGTGTTTCCCTCCTTTATCATGGCGGCTTCTGACTCAGTGACTGATGCCTCCCTGTGTCGAACACCTAATTGAAGTGGCTGAGGGCACAGTTAGATTGCACGGGCTTGGATTAGTCTGCATTCATCTTGATGGGTACAGGCCATTAGTCGTCAGACACCAGAAACTGACTGCTGGCACTTTCTACAGCCTCATTTGTTGTAATGAGTGAATGCTTACAAAACCAAGCAGGAGGAAAGATCCCCAGACGGATAATTGGGAGGTTGTTTCCATGTGGAGAAATAAGTATTTGGACATATTCTCTTTTCAGGATGAAGTGCTTGTGATTTTGGCCTTGTGCGTGCATGTGGCCTTGTTGATGCAGTCACAGGAATATGTCTCAATTTCACAGGGTTTCAAGAGTTTTCCTCTGCTGGATGTCTTTAGATCCTTTTAACTCAGTTGCTGCTCACCCACAGTGAAGAGGGAACAATCTGATCCTGGTGTTCGCCCTATTGTTAAGTCATTAAACGCTTGCGCTACATGAGTTCCCTGTCTCGGTTGGTTGTAAAATGTTAAGTGCAGGGCTGAGAGTCGAGGGTGGCAAGAACTTTGATGTCTTAGTTTATCTTCTGTGGTGGTAATGAGAGCTGAAAGTGCTGTATTACATTGCAGCGGATCAGCTGGATGTAAATTAAGTGTTATGGAGAAGAGAGGAGGTGCACTGTTGCTCATTTAACGGAGGTAGGGACGCATTAGAAAGACAGTGTGTGTGAGGAGCAATTTGTAGTGATGTGATGATCACCTGTGTGTTATACATTCTGTTTATTTTCCTTGCTTCTACAGGGATAAATGAGGTACAGTTCATCAAAATTAAAACAGAAACCTCCCAGCTGCTTCAGTACAAACACCATTTTCAATGATTGCATGGAGTGCTGCATGGGTTTTTGGAAAGGTAGAAAACTTGCTTGACAAAAATGTGTATCTCTCTGGTGCTCATCAGTAAAGGGATCCAATTTTAAGCTTTAAGGAAAGCTGAGGCACTCAGAGGTACAAATTAAAAAGCCTTTATTCCATCAGGGCAACAGGATCATAAAAAAACATGCCAACATGTTTCAGCCATATGAGCCTTCATCAGGGCTGTTACACATTGGCTGCCAATCTGCTTCCTTTATGGGTTTTTGAACAGGTCACATGGTTTCAAAATGTCGCATGATCGAACTCAAGGTTATTCCATTCGATGCCGTAAAGCAGCCAGTTAATCAAACTCAGCGATACTTAAGATCTTTTCAAACTTTACAGACTTAGGATGTGGTCACACTGGCCAATCGTGCCGTGCCTGAGCAGGCTTCAGCCTTAAAGCACGTTTGGAATGGCCAGTGTGACCACAACTGTGCCGTGCTTGAGCACGATTCGCTTCCGTGCTTTGGCACGCTTCAGAGAGGTGGGCTTTGGCACAGTTTACTTCATGCACGAGCACAAGCACGCAGACAGTGTGTGTGATCCTTGACGTATGATCGCCACGAGCGCATCCCTCAACAATCAATTTAAACAAAGCGGGTTGTTAGAGGGCTGTGTCGTGTGAAAACGTCTTACTATAAGTCCAAAAGTCTCTAAAGTTGTAGCAGTGCTCTCTGTGTCTCATTGTGCTGACTCTGATGAGATCACGCTTCATGTAAACAGATGCTTCACGATGACGTAGGCAGTGATCGCGATGATTAACGTCATGGATCACACGCCCCGTCCGTGTGTTTGTGCTCGTGCATGAAGTAAACTGTGCCGAAGCCCACCTCTCTGAAGCATGCCAAATCACGGAAGTGAATCGTGCTCAAGTACGGTTGCAGCCATTCCAAATGTGCTTTAGGACTGACGTGTGCTTAAGCATGGCACGGTTTGCCAGTGGGACCGTGTCCTTAATCTCAAATTTCTGACCTGCTGTAACATCTATAAAAATGACTATAGATACGGCTCCATTATTTTAAGTATTCTTTATAAAAAAAAAATCCTGTGTGTATTAAATGTACAGTTTGAAAAGAGCTTTACTATCCCTGAGTTTGATTAACTGGCTGCTTTACTGCATTGAATGGAATAACCTTGAGTTTGTTAATGTGACAATTTAAAACCATGTGACCTGTTCAAAATGAAGCAGATTGGCAGCCAATTTGTAACAGCCCTGATGAAGGCCTATATGGCTGAAACATGTTGGCATGTTTTTTATGATCCTGTAGCCCTGGTGGAAAAAAAAGGCTTTTTGATTTGTACCTCTGAGTGCCTCAGCTTTCCTGAAAACCATTTTCAGTGATTTTATCGTGAGAAGAACATTTTCAGGGTTTCAGTCGCCCTCAAGGGAGCTTAAAATCATGCTCCTGGATTAGATAAAGGGTCCTCCCATCTTTAATCTCTTGTTTTTATTTTAGGATTGATGATTTGTTAAAGGGGAGCCTTATATTCAGTGACGTCTTATGATCCACCAGCCCTAGCAGACATTGTTATTATTAAACCCAGCTCCAGTAATCACTATTGATTTTTTTTCCTTTGACAATATCGTAAGGTTAGCAAGCCTAAAATTGCTTTGTGCTATTTCATTTCAGTCTATTGACTCGTAAACATCATAGATTTTAGCCCCTGGGTTCAGTACAGCCAAAAAAAAATCATTGTAAACCCTGAGGAAAATACATGAGCAGTGATTGCGATCACATTTGACTGATGAAATCTTGAGCTTCAAAAACACTGGGTTGTTTTTTAATCATTCTTTGTTTTTTATCTCTCGTAGGAACCTGGGGAAATCTGGGTTGCGTGTCTCCTGTCTGGGTCTCGGTGAGTACATTTAATTAGCGTCAGAGGCAAACGCCTAATGATTTCATAAGCATCCAGGAGCAAATTCAACTCATGTGTGCCTGTGTGTGTGTGTGTGTGTCTGTGTGTTCGTGTTGAGACAGGATGCAGTGATAACAAAAGAGCAAGCAGAAGGGAGATAGCAATTAGGTTCTAAGATTTTCAGCCCATTCTCATGCATGTTTTATCCGCATGGAGAGTAATGAGCAACAACACAAAGTTGTTAGCATTATGCTAATATTGTTTCTGTTAATATTTAATCAATAGCACCAGTTTCAGCCAACAAGTTGCTCAATTATCTCTCATATCCACTGCACACTGAGAAAGTAAACACTCTCAATCATCTTGATAGGCCTGATTCATTTAGTAAATCTCTGGTGCCCGTGGATGTGTTTTCCTCTGCTGGTCTTATCTCTGTATGTGCACATACAGCGTGCAGCATGTGTTTGCTGGAAGTAGAGTGCCTCTGAAGACAAGATAATTTGGGCAAAACAATCCCACCAAGCAGAAACTCCAGCACAACTTATGATAGGAAATCTGTACGACTTAGTTAATTATCTTTGCAGTGCATTTTTTTCCAAGGATTTCGCCACAGTGTGTTGAGCATTGGGGAAGGAATAATTGAGAGCAAACCATCCTTCAACTTGGAGTAATTAGTTTTCAACCCTCAATATCGGCAAGTTTCAGCCCTGCATCAGTGCCCTGTAGCAAAAGATTGATTTCTTCTTGTTATTTTTCCCAATAAAGGTGAGGAAGAAGAGAAAATTGCACTGCTGAAAGAAGTATAGGCTGCTCTAGCATATGTGTTTTTTGAAGATTTTTTACTTCAATGTGTTGAAATAAGCATTTTTTTTTTCTAAACAAGGGTTCAAACGCATTTCTTAAAATTCATTACATAAATGCTTAAAAATGGGGGAAGTTAGCAAACCAGCTAGCCTAAACAAAACGTTCAAGAGCTACAAAGCTATAGCTAACCTTCATTTAGCCAAATATTGCCAAAAACCATTAGTTTTATGCATATTTCTTTAAACAATTTATTTTAGGAGGGGTTTAATCTATTGGTCTTGATTCTTTATGACCTACATAAAAAATTTAACATAAATGCTGGAAGCACTTGGAGACAGCTTGCTAACTAGCAAACCAGCTAGCTTAACAACATGTTCAGGGACTACAGCGCTATAACTAAACTTTATTTAGCCAAATGTTACCAAAAACTTCTGTTTTCCACACAATCCTTTTTTGATTTATGAGCCTAACTTTGATTTACGTTGAGACTTAAACCAAAAAAGTTTTAACATTCTAAAGCATTTGGAAACAGCTTGCTAACTAGCAAACTAGCTAGCTTAAAATGTTTTTTAAGCTGCAGCTAAACTTCATTTAGTCAAATGTTACGAAAAAAATCTTTATATTTACACATTAGCATGCTATTTGTGCACATATAGCACAAATAGCATGCTCATTGCTAAGCTTTAGATGGAAATTGTTACCGATAGATAGTTTGCCTCCATTACCAGCCTTTATTCAATGCTAAGTTAATAGATACAAAGACAGGATCAGACATGAAACAAGATGAGTACATTTAAAAAAAAGCATTCCCAATATCTAATAAAAAATGATAACACAGAAGTGGTGAGAGAAAATATGCAAACATTAATCTGCGTCTACTGCTGGTGCAGTCTGTTGCAGATTCATCACAAGCCTCTGCATTACTTCTCATTAGCACACAATGACAACAAGCAGCATGGGGGTACAGGCAGAGGAAGAGGAGGAGGAAGTTATAAAAGTTTCATCACACACTGTTTTCAGCCTATGCTCTGTGAGGAAAGAACAGTTGTGCCCACATTTTCTATATAAAGAATAACAATATATCATTGCTGTGTGTGTGTGTGTGTGTGTGTTTGTGTGTGCATGTGCAGCCATGTGCAGTAACACTCGAGGACCTCACATAACCTGATACTAAATCTTGCTCCTGTTATAGAGGTGTTAAATGATAGTGCCAATACTGCTATTACTTATCAAGTCTCTTTTAGCTTTTGACAGCTGACAGGTGCTGTCTGTCTGTTTGAGGCTGCAAAGAATGAGGAGAAGAAAGGTTAAACCAAAGGATACAGCATTCTCCTCTGAGGTGCATCTTTTATGGAGCTTTAGAAATTCATTAAGGCAAAGAAGCAGCTGAAGAATAAAACATGAACAAGATCTCCAGTATCCCCATCTTAGTTTTTACTTGCATCTGTTTCATTTAGCTAAACAGTGATTCTTTCTGACATCTGTCCTCTATGTATAGAGATGTGCCATTGTTGCTTTCTTAACAACTGGTCAGTGTAGCATTTGTTCTGTGTGGTTCTGCAAGGGTCACTGCCTTCAGCGACAGTGTCAAGAGGTGAAGTCAAATTGTATAAATTGGGCTGCAGATAATAATTTGAAAGATTTTCAGCTCGACCATTGCCAGCATACCGTATTCCAATCAGAGCGAGCCCCCGCTGCTGGTCTGCTGCCACACTTCTGATTGAGTTGGCTTTAGGTTTTACAGCAGCCCCTACATTATATTATATCATTGCTGACGTCTGGTAACAGAAGTGGAGTTAAATAAAAGGAGAAGATAATTCCATAACAGGTGCGTAGAGAACAGTAGTAGTAAAAAAGAAACATAGTTGCATTTTGTTACACAGAATCAACAAAAAACCTGCCCCACAGTTTGACATTATGAGCTTAAAGGTAGAGTCTGCAAGATTTTCCTAAAAATGAAATGTAAACTTTTGCAGGGCTAATCCTGTAAAGCCTGTATGTTGATGCTTTGGTTGTATCGGGGATGTTTCAGGGCAGAGGGTAAGAGTCGTTACATCAGCCAATCACAGAGCCCCCAGTGCGCAAGTGGCTTTGCGTTTTGATTTGTGAGTGGAAGAAGCTATCCCGAGCAGCTACGATAGTGGGCAAAGCACAACCAAAGCGAAACAGAACATCAAAGAGACCAAGCTTTTTCCTCAAGGAGGGTGAATCTTGGCTCGGCTTTCACTCGATTTCGGGCCCGTTGAGAGCAGCTCGGGACGAAGAGTGACGCGAGTTGGCTTCTTGCTAACCAAGTATGTGTCAAATACCTGTGATTAGCTTTTGCTAACATGCCAAATCAGGCGCACAGCTCTAGAGTCTCTCCCACGAAGAAACACAATGCTACAGGTGGTTGCTAAGCTAGTGAATGTATTCACATAGTCATGGTTAGAGGCTGTGGGTGTGCGCTACCGCTGGCACTGAACCAAGGAGGAGGAGTCCAGTTTATATGTTGAGTTTACAAACAAGTAAGAAAAATTCCTGCAGACCCTACTTTTAATAACAGTGTTAATCCAATTACCAGCAGCTAAAATCTGTATCAGCTATAGCACAAAGTGTTTTTTCCGAAGAGCACATAAATATTTCACGTGTAGGTTGACACGTGATCTGTTTTGCCACACTATGATGCTACGTACTGTATTGTTGTTGGGTTTTTTGTTTTGCCTTGTTTTGTTTATAAAAAGGCTTCACTTGTGTAAATATTTTATTCTGTGAAATATGGTTCAAGCCAATCCATTCATCCACTTTTCATCTATTCTTCCATTCATCCATCCATTGATATATCCATCCATTCATGAATGCTTTTTTAGGCAGAGTTATGCTGACAGGAAGCTTAGCAAGTATCTCCAAACCCTCCACAGCAATGTTTTACAGCTCCTCCTGGGGGAATCAGAGTTGCTCCCAGGCCAGTTATAATCCCCCTAGCGTGTTCTGGGTCCTCTCCCGGTTGCACGCTCCACTAGGCATCCTTATCAGATGCCCAAGCTCCCCTTGGATGTCTTAGTTCTGAACCCTATCTGTAATGCAGCGCTCCAAGACCTCTAAGGAAAACTCATTTCTTCTCCTTGTGTCCTGTGACAGAACTGCAGACTGCTATACTGACAAGCCTCCCTACACATATAAATGTTGTCGTAGTGCACATAGCAAGAGAAGGGTAGAAAAAGGACGACATAGGCCATAGTGTTCATGGCATTAAACAGAGTAGCATAAAGAGTTGTTTAAATAGAAATAACTAACAGGTAAAAAAAAGAAGTCAACCCTTTTTATCTTAATCCCAATAACTCCTGAGTTGAACTGATTATCTTCATATTTTCCAGGGTTTGAATGAAAGAAACTCATGGGACCCCTCTATTTAACCACTCTTAACCCTGACATTTGGATGTGATGGCTCGAGGACAGAGGCAGTTTGTCATGGGTTCATGCCAATATGCCAATCAGAATTAATGCAAAACTGAAATGATTTGTGTGAGTGGTTTCGTGTGCAAACGGCCAGTGTGTTTTTGTTCTTTACATGACTTTCACTTTGATTTCTCTTTGACAGGCACATGGGTAACATTTGGTGGTCAGATCTCTGATGAGGTAAGGCATTTTATCAAACCCATAACTCCCCTGATGTTGCCTGTGAACAGATGTTTGCTTTTATTCTAGACCTTGCAAATACCACTCAAGGGAAATCTGTTGCCCTCATGTGGGAAATTTGGCATAACTGGATTTGGTCATGATTCCAGTCCCTGTGTCAATTTTCCAGTATCAGAGCAGGCTGTTAACTCCATGTTGGCTCTATCCAGGCCAAACAATTAGGTCTTATTTATCTCTGTCACAAGTTATTAAGTGGATGAGCTCCACCAGTGTTTGGGATCATATCTGAAAGACACTGAGACACAAATAGACTCACAAACCACACAAACAAAAAGTCAGGAGCTGAGTACAGTAAGTGAGCAACATCCTGACAGAATTGGCCTTCCCAAGTATGGCTCGAAATACACTGCAGGCTCAAGAACTGGGTCAAAGAAGTCTGGGAAATATATTGAGCAGTAAACAACTTTAATCAGCTAGCAACCTCAACAATTTCCCCGATTATTTGTGGCTCAGTGACAAACAGAGAGTGTCTTTGTTTATCTTTTAAGAAGTGTAGTTTTGGAAATAGTTATAATAATGTCATATAAAACTCTTAGAAATAAAGTAACTTGTCTGTGTCAGGTGGCCGAGCAGCTGATGACCATCGCCTACGAGAGCGGAGTCAATCTGTTTGACACTGCAGAAGTCTACTCCGGGGGAAAGTAAGAGATGCCTCTCATTTGTTGATTCTTTATGACCTACATACAAAATTTTAACATATATGCTGGAAGCATTCAGAAACAGATTGCTAACTAGCAAACCAGCTAGCTTCACAACATGTTCAGCAACTACAGCGCTGTAGCTAAACTTTATTCAGCTAAATGTTACCAAAAAAACTTGTGTTTTTCACACAGTCATTTTTTGAGGAAGAGATTGATTTATGAGCCTAACTTAAACAAAAAAAGTCTTAACACAAATGTTGGAAGCATCAGGAAACAGCTTGCTAACTAGCAAACTAGCTAGCTTGAAATGTTTTATGGGGGCTACAAGGCTACAGCTAAACTTCATTTAGCCAAATGTTGCAAAAAAAAAAATGCTGATGACCATCGCCTATGAGAGCGGAGAAGTCTACTCCAGGGGAAAGTAAGAGATGCCTCTGATTTGTTGTCATTCTCATTTCCACAGAGCTATTTTATGATATTTTCAGCTCTTTTAATACAAGGATGAGACATGTCAACTAAGCCGGGTCCCAGACCAGGAATCATTCACCTGAAGGGGCCAGAAATGAGACAAAGCCATAACTCTAAAGTCATTTACATAATCTTCTTCCTCACTGGAGGCCTCCCTTTATATTCGCAATACAATCTCACTTTATGAGCCCAGGCGTTGTCTTGGAGAATGATAATGTGGGACACTCTGCAGCTGTGTAGCTATAGGGATGAGCTTCGATTTCAGGGTTGCTGGTAGGATTCAGGCGCACAGAGCGAGAAGCGCTCACTATGTCTTGTGCTAGTTCTCGTTTTTAATCAGGTATTCATGCCGTAGATGTGTGCCAGATAACAGCCACACTTACATGTTCTTAGACAAAAGGCAGCCAGAGGAGTAATCTCATCATCTTGCTGTGTATTTTTATCTTTGTAGAGCAGAGATTATCCTGGGAAACATCATCAAGAAAAAGTGCTGGAGGTAAAGTACCGTCCTTTATAATTTAAATGCTTTAATGATTAGGATTTTGATTGTGATGTGGAAATACACTGCTACAAAATAAGTACAGGCAAATAATACATTTCCCTGAATGTGCTGCACAGATAAGAACCTTTTAACAATGATGCTTCTGCTCTTTTGGAGGCAGAAGTCAGAGAGTTGCAGTGTCATAGCTACAATCACCTTATTGGGGTCAGACTCTGATGTTGGATAATAAAGCCCGTTCCCCAAATTGGTGTTCAGATTTGTCCAAAAGCTGCTGGCTTTGATTGAGGTCAGGCTTCTCTGCAATTTAAGCCTGTTCGACCAAAAATCAATTTCCTAATGGACTTTCTTTTTGTGTATGTGACGACCGTCAGGACAGAATACAGAGCCTTCAGGAAAAGTGCAAAAGTGCATTGATTGTAACTGTATTCTGGAAAAGAGTTGAAAAGGTTGATTGAGGGGTGAAAGAGGTAAAGGTTTCTAATTAAAGTATTTTCATTAAAAAAAAGATTTAAAAAATGGTGAGAAAAGTTTTAAAAGGATCAGCTGATCAGCTTCAGCAGCCTCTCTGTAGAGCTGTAATGACAGGATATTGAGTCAAGATAAGTGCTAAAGTCAAAACGCTAGCATACCCTCAAAGATGAATTTAAGTTGTTAATGTCTGGCTTGAAGTATTTAGATTATATGCTTAAAATCGGTGTAAAAGTTGAGACTGTTGGCACTGTAAGTTTTGAAAGTGGTCGCTCATTTTAGTATTTCTTATTTATTGAAGCCTGTTTTCTAAAAAATGCATTTTCTGTCCTAAGAAATCACAGTATCTGCTCACAGCTATTTCTTCCGTTGAGATAACAGGAAAATTCTGCTAGACATAAACTTCTTAACAGGGATGCACCAATCTGATCCTAGTATCGGGTATCGGCGCCAAACCAGCATCTTGAAAGCTGGATCGGGTATCAGTGGGAAAGGATTGGTCCAAACTTGACACTAAGGGCTCTGATTTCGTGGCGCAGCGCAGGAGGCGCAAACCTGGCACACCCCGCGCAGTGTAAATTTCATGTGGCCCACTGCCGTGCGCTGCCAATTTGGTAGACCGTCTGCGCAGAGATGGGTGTGACTGTGCGCAAGGGGGAGTTGATGGCGCACCAGGGGGAGGTGTCGGCAGATTCATGTTGGCGCAGTGACAATTTCGTGCCAAAAACAGTGCAGAAAGTGCGCTGAAAGCTCGCCAGCTCCAAACTGGTCTGTTCTTGGCGCAAAGCGGAGCGCACCCTCCGCATCTGTAATTTGGTGACAGGCGCACATGTGCGCACATGTCAACAAAGCCTCAGAGGCAGGTTTCCAGAGTGTCAGGCACATTTTAATGCAATAAACAATCACAGTAATCACTATTTAATGTAACTGTCTGAACCAGCATATACATTTGTATCTATATTAACTGTCCCGTCACATCTGATGTCAGATTAAAGCCGTTTGTCATAATGGAAAGTTAACCTGACGGCAGCTGGAAGTTTGATGCACATCTTACAATGAAACAATAAACAGCCTTAACATCTGATACTGAGTATATATCTGGTTCTCTCATTTCATTTAATTCAAAGAAAAGAGGGAGAGAAAAGACGAAGAAAAAAGAGACAAAATAAATGTATGTCACTCAGGATTTACCCGTGATTTCCCATATTTCTCTGTTTTAGTCTTTATTTTTAACGTGATCTAAAAAGATGGAGTACATTCTCCTGCTGCAGGGACAGCGGCTCTGACCGTCTCCCCTACCGGGTCTTTCCAGCACACTTTCTGCGGTGTCCTCTCTGCGCCTCTCTTGGCACTGCAGGGGACTTGCAAAGTGCGCCGGTCACACCCTGTCTGCCCGGCAAACGCCGGCGCAGGGCAGGTGCGCCTGCACTTGCACCTGGTCTACGAAATTAGAGCCCTAAGGCTTAACTATGATTTAGTCTACAGGGTGTAAAATTTTACAATCAAATAGTCATCTCTTTGAAATATGAAGCATTTTTTAACCAAAATTCTGTTAAACATTTAAACATATTTTAAATACATTTTAACAGTAATTCCACATGTACTCATTTTTGTCTTTTACTCAAAACACTAGAAGTCTTATCCCACAGTAGAGCATGCAGGTTATTGTTTAACACTGGTATCTGTTCAGGATCGGTATGGGTTGATACCCAAAGCCCAGGTATTGGGACCAGAAAAGTTGGATCAGTGCATCTCTACTTCTTACTGCACTGCGACATCTGTTAGAGTGATAACAAGACTTGGTTATTTGTTTAACCTTCCTCCCATGCCAGCTCTTTGCCTGCTTTAACCTCAGCTTGGGATCCGTATAAAATCTTGATCATCCAAGCAGAGGGGATCATAGAGTGAGGGCGAGTTCCCCTCTGTGAGTCTTTATTGTAAATAAGTCTGGGAATGAAGCACAGCCAATCTGCTGCTTTGCACAGCAGGGACAGCAAAGGAGACATTCTGGGTACATAAGTGTGACCGTGCACTTATAGATTCACACACAAAAGTGTAATCATGTATCCATGATGCAGACGCACATACTCACTGTCTTCTTCAAACTTTTTTGGGGCCTTTTTATGACTTTTTGATGTGTCTATCTGTCGCCCCTCAGGAGATCCAGCCTGGTGATCACGACAAAGTTGTACTGGGGTGGAAAGTAAGTGTATGTGTAGTCATGTGTGTTTTTGTTCCTGTACCTGTGTGTGTGTGACCAGCGTACGGGTTTTCTCTCAGATGTTCAGGCTATCTCAACCAACGACAGGCTGCATATTAAACTGCTCGCTTCCAGCTCTGGAGCGTGACATGGGATCAAACATTTAGAAAAACCCAAATGCTCGCAGACATGGAGGACACTCTCAGAAATGACAACATGACCGTTTTATCAACCCATCATGCTTTTTTTCATACCCCTCTCCTCAGCCTTCTTGCCAAACTGCCAAGGGACATATCTTCTCCTGCTGTCATGCTGAAGTGCTCTGCTCTCAATCTGTATTAAGCAGCTTTTCCACACAGAACACTTCTTGTCCCCACTTGTCGCTACTCTCATGGAGCTGGTGCTCATGTTTTGTTTAGCAGAAGAACAAATACTTGTTTGTTATAGTCATATTGCTTCTTTGTCTTCTCATATACACTCACTGGCCACTTTATTAGGTACACCTTGTTAGTACCGGGTTGGACCCCCTTTTGCCTTCAGAGTTGCCTTAATCCTTGGTGGCATAGATTCAACAAGGTACTGGAAACATTCCTCAGAGAGTTTGGTCCATATTGACATGATAACATCACACAGTTGCTGCAGATTTGTCGGCTGAACATCCATGATGAGAATCTCCCGTTCCACCACATCCCAAAGGTGCTCTATTGGATTGAGATCTGGGGACTGTGGAGGTCATTTGAGTACAGGGAACTCATTGTCATGTTGAAGAAACCAGTCTGAGATGATTCCAGCTTTATGACATGGAGCGTTATCCTGCTGGAAGTAGCCATCAGAAGATGGGTACACTGTGCTCATAAAGGGATGGACATGGTCAGCAACAATACTCAGGTAGGCTGTGGACTTTAAACCATGATCAGTTGGTACTAAGGGGCCCAGAGTGAGCCAAGAAAATATCCCTACACCATTACACCAGCAGCAGCAGCCTGAACCGTCGATACAAGTCAGGATGGATCCATGCTTTCATGTTGTTGACGCCAAATTCTGACCCTACCATCTGAATGTGGAGCAGAAATCCAGACTCATCAGACCAGGCAACGTTTTTCCAATCTTCTATTGTCCAGTTTTGGTGTTGCTGTGTGAATTGTAGCCTCAGTTTCCTGTTCTTAGCTGACAGGAGGGTCACCCGGTGTGGTCTTCTGCTGCTGTAGCCCATCTGCCTCAAGGTTGGACGTGTTGTGTGTTCAGAGATGCTCTTCTGCAGACCTCGGTTGTAACCAGTGGTTATTTGAGTTACTGTTGTCTTTCTGTCAGCTCCAACCAGTCTGTCCATTCTCCTCTGACCTCTGGCATCAACAAGGCATTTTGTCCCACAGAACTGCTACTTACTGGATATTTTCTCTTTTTGGGACCATTCTCTGTAAACCCTAGAGATGATTGTGGGTTAAAATCCCAGTAGATCAGCAGTTTCTGAAATACTCAGACTAGCCTGTCTGGCTCCAACAACCATGGTACGTTCAAAGTCCCTTAAATCACCTTTCTTGCCTGTTCTGGTGCTCAGTTTGAACTGAAATGCATTGAGTTGCTGCCATGTGATTGGCTGATTAGAAATGTGCGTTAACGAGCAGTTGGACAGGTGTGCCTAATAAAGTGGCCGGTGAATGTAAATGCCCAAACATTTTAGGACAATTTGAGGACAGCCTTGCTCCTAAAATTTTCCAGACTTGCACATTTGCACATCCCCTCAAAGTACAAACTGAAGGAAAGGGTTCAAGTGTGAATAAAACAATAGCTTTTCCACATAGGCTGGTGTTTAATTCTTGCATAATTGTAAAAACTTAGGAGCTCACAAATTTTACTGATAAAACCTCGGTTAATGGCTCCATGTGTCCCAATGAGTCATGAAACATAGATGAAATGATCCATTATTCAGTCTCTCTGTTTCAACAAGCTTTGAGGCTCTTACTGAAGGAAGTGGAAAATCCACAAGTGCACCTAACTTCTTCTTCTTCTCATTAAAAGTATCTGATCTCGATCAGTGAAGTTGAGCCTGGGTACCTTAAGCTCATCCTCTTAGAGCCTGCTGTCTTGGCGCTTTATCTGTCTCTCTGCTTGATTGATTCAAGGAACTTCTTCACCGCTTCCTGGCCAAGCTGTGAAAGAAAGAGTCTCAAATATTATCCCCCAGACACAGAGCAGATAGTGTCAATAACAAACCTGAGTGAGACATAAGAAGCATGATAATACATTTGAGAGGTAACATGTTTTGGTGTTTGTACAACCTTTATGTGACCCTGAAACACAGGGAGAGGAAGAGAGGCAGAAAAGGAAAGTCTAGAAAGAGACAAGCAGAGGATAAATAGCAGGGGCTCAACACAGAAAACAACAATTGAAAATGAAGAAATGGTGTGGAGAAGTAAAATGCTGGCAGAGGGAGCTCCTTACAACAACTGAGGAATAAACAGGTGTTTCACACTTGGACAAATGAACAACGTTCCAGGGGTGTGTGGGTTTTTAGAATTAACTTTTACTTTCGGCTCTGAAAATACAGAAAGACAAACACAGAAATTCAGCGTGGCTGCATGCTGCGTTTTATCCTGTTCTGCAGAAATGATGCACGTGCACAACATCTGCGCTCTCACACATGCAGTGTTTAACACCGGTTCCCACAGTCATTCACACTCACACACAACAACATCCAGCACACTCACACAGTAAATATCAAAGTTAGCTACAGGTGGTTAGGCTTAGCATTTTCTAGCAAGCAAACACGACAGGTGCGGCACTTCAAAGACAACTGATCAAACCGCAGAACTTTGACATAAAGTGACTTATTCACACAAACAGAAGTCTGGTTTCTCTCAAACACATTCCCCATCCATGTCTCTACATTGCATTTTCCTTTGTTTATAAACATCAAAACACACAAAATACACAAAAAGATCAGCACAACATTGGTTTACACACACCTTTCACAGGTGCTGTCAACAAAATAAAGCATACAGTTTTAAATGAAGATATGATTTTCAGAGTCCTTCCTTATAATTCCAATTTTTCTTGTGCAACAAGGCAGAGTCCACAAGTAGTCCAGTGCAGTATTCGCAAGGGTTGAAGCAACAGTATAGCCTGAGAAACAAATATATGGAGTCCATATTTGCAGGAATTGTCTTTTTGTTGAGTGAAGCAAACAAATTAGATATTCGAGAGGAAAACATTCCATGATAATCTTATGCCACTTTGCTTTAGATGATTGTTTTTTACTTATCCATGACAAAAAAAAGATTTTCTTCTTTCACTGTAAAACGTAATTTGTTGACTTTACTTGAAAAACTTAGGAAACCAATTGCCTCAAAATTTCCAAGTAAAGTAGATAATTAATCAGAAGTTGTTAAAGCTGAAAAGAACTGTGTTTAGACAACTCATGTCATGGCAGTAACCTTGACTGTAGTTAACACAAAATCATTTGTTAGGTTAACTTTAAAATGTAAGTTCAGGTAGTAATTTTTGTTGCGATGGTGTTTTGTAACCGTGAGTGAGGGGGGGAACACAATGAATAGAAGTCACTGCTGTTCTTTGAGATGTTGCACAGCAGGTGCAGGCTGTCTGTGCTCTAAGTGGCACAGACCAGCTGTTGATGCTCCATGACAATGACCTGCTGTCTTGTCTGTCTGAACCTTCAACACGTCTCATTTATCAGCAGAAAAACTAAATGCACTATGGATATCATTGAGTGGATGGGCCCATGCCATGTGGAGCACAGAAAACTGGTCTGTGCAGTGGAGCACAGACGGCCAATCCATGTAGCAGAGCACAGACGGCCCCAAAGTGTAACATCCCCACTGTGTTTCCTCTTCACTTAACGTTACAAAATGCCATCACGACAACAAATGTAAAGAATTGGCAGCAAGTTTGCCAGTACTTTACCCTTATTTTACAGTGTAATTTTTCATGATTTTTTTAACAGTGCTAAATCTAAACGAAACAGGATTTTACTGTTGAAATTTCCAAGTAAATTTACAGTAACTCGTGATAGGGAACCAAAGAAAACTCTGATTTCAAGAGCAAAAAATGCAAGTTTTTTTTTTTCTTTTTTTTTAAAGTTACCCATTTATAGATACAAAGTGCCATTCAATTAAATCATATTCATTGACAATAGTAAATGACTTAAATAACTTTACAACTTAAATAAATAAATAGTTATATAAATAAATAAACAAATAAACTCTAAAAATGCCCACAATGCACCTGGGTAAGACTTACAAAAAGATGATGATCTAGGCCTGTTTTATTCCAACTCCTGCCCAAATACCTTCATTGTCAAGTTGACATACATTTCTGATTTATGTGGATATTATATTTTGTTGTTGGGATGATTCCAACTTATAATTATGTGTTGCCACAACAACTTTAGTAATCTCTGGTCATCCTGACTTAAAATAGTATGTTAGATCAACAAATGCATTTTATAGTGTTGCAGCATAAGTAAGAATATCATACAGTCTGTTACAGTAGGTACCCACAATGCCATCCTGACACGGGTGACCCACAAGTAAAGAGACAGGATTCAGACTCTGATTCACATCCTTCCTTCGCACCCATGCTGGTCCAGTGACGGAACAACGAGCCTAAAAGGGCTTTTTTATGTTGTAGATTCAGAGCAGTGTTACATCATATTCATAAGCATCATGGTACGCATTAAACATCAGTATTTTCTGCCCACAAACCACCTAAGTCATGCTAACAAGGAAGCTATTTGCCATTCACTTGTCATCAGAGCAGACAGCGACAACATGCCTCCAGTGAATGCCCACCTCACAGATGCACTGCACAGTTTGTTCTATAGCTGCGGGCACACTGCAGAGCGCCGAGTGGGAGTACTTCTCGTCAGGGATTCGCCGGTAGTTTGTTATGCTGGATCTTGTTTGGCATGTTTAATGATCTGTTTCATGCCATGAGAGTTGTGTTTCTGTTGTGCTGTGTGCTTGCATGTGTGTTAACACGCCAGACTTACCCTCCTCTCCCTCCTGTTGCAGAGCAGAGACAGAGAGAGGCCTCAACAGAAAACACATCATTGAAGGTAACAAGTCGATTCCCCGTCCTCTGTTTTGTCCTTCACATCACCCCATCACTCAGAGCACTGCTGCACTCCTCTAATCTCCCTCTTTTATCTTTTTCCTCCCCATCTGTGCTTCTGTCTCCTCTTTGATTTTCCACACTTTACACCTCACCCAGCTGAATTTCAAAGTTCTGTTTGCAAATGCTACATCAAACACAAACAGATGTTTTGTCTTTTCCGCTGTAACACCTTTAGGGATGCCCTTTCAAGAAGCTGCTAAATCACAGAAAATATTTTTTTAACGCTCCTGAGCTCTTCCACTAAAAGCTCCTGGAAGACTTGTGGCCTTACTCATCCTTATGTGACACACTTTTCACATAGCGTTAGCCAAATCCCCCCACTTCCTAAACAGCCCTCATCCAGTCCGCAGCGCAATGCACCTCCTGCAGTGACTCAGCTCTCTCCCACATTATTAACATTCACAGCAGCCTCTGCAACTTTCCCCCCAGAACAAGTGAGAGGGAAATACAGTTTAGAGGGCCAAAGGAGGAAAAATTAAGAGAGGGGGGAAGGAAAAGGGGCATTGCTAATTAGCTAAAGTCAGTTTGCATGAGGTGCCGTGACTCTGTAGCATCTGGATGAGCATGGGTCATCACAAGCTAATGAGATGATTAACTCAAGCATTTGCTTACACTTGAATCCTTTGCACTGCAAAGACAGCCAACCACAGGCCTGACATTAAATCATTTGATTTGGTTGAGTGATGGGTATCAAAATGTCAGGGTCTGATAAACTTTTGATTAACACTGCAAAACAATTTCATAATCCGCCTGTAGCCCGTTCACCAACTTCCTCAGAGGAGAAAGAAATTCTTCAACAACGTCATCATTTCAAAGAGGCTTTCAAAGAACACATAATTAAATGCATTATTCACCGCAGGATGAATTAGTACCTATTACAATAGCTTTTGTTGTTCCCCATCTTTTCTCAGCTTCTAAAAATAGACTCCCGTCACAGCCAGAAAACTCCGGCTAATCCACGGGACAGCGGGAACCGCTGGAGATGACGGTGCAGGCTCCGATTAGGATCCATGTAATGGGTGTTTTCTGGGATCGTGGGCGCTCAGATGACAGAGGGAGGAATAAGTGGTTGGGATGGTGGTGAGGAGAGGAAAACTCTCAGTTGGGATTAGCAGGCGGTGATGAAGCCTTTGGCACTAATCTGCCATGCACGCTTGCATACTCAAGAGCGCAAGAGTGTCTTTTGCCTTGTCTCGGTTACTCTGCTGTCCTCCTTTGTGACATTTTCCTGTGTGCACTTTTCATCTTTCATCTGCTCTTTTCTTTGTGTGGATAGAGGCTGATCTGCACACAGTAGTTTGTTGTCTCCTCTCATTTTCACTTCTAAAAGGGAAACGGAAAGCTGTGCAAAAGAGGCTCAGATGAGCAAAACCTTTTCTCTAATCTCCAATTTTCCATTTTCCATCAGCTGTGAGTTGTTTGGTTTCCTGCTACCTGTCAAAGCAGAGTCATTAATGTCTTATGGATTAAAGTGTCCGGGGATGCAGAGCTGTTCCCACTGAGATCTCTTGACTAAAGGATTGTGTCAGTGAGTCACTCTGAATTCTTCAATTTGCACTGAATTCTTAATTTGTTCTTTGAGTCTTCCTTATTATCATGAGTGAAGAATGAGGACATTTATCAACTACAGCACAGCATTTTAGTTCAAGAAGAAATGATTGAATACTGTGAGTGTGCTCTGTTGTGGTAAACATAATACTGCAACATGTCGGGGCTGCACGGTGGCTAACGGCTAGTGCTGGAGCCTCACAACAAAACAGTCACCGGTTTGATTCCCAGCTCTGGTCTACAGAGTAGTTTCTGTCTGTCACTGATGACGTCACACAGCGCTGCCATCACCTGTCAAGCTAACACTACTTTTCAAACACGTAAACAAAAACCTCACATTTAAAACATTTTTTTTTCCTACTATTTTTTTTTACTTTGCTTTACAATATTACTACTTTGATGATGATTATTGTTATTATTATAAGCATTTTTATATTATTATTATTATTATTATTATTATTATTATTATTATTATTATTATTATCATTTTTCTTTCATTATTATTATTATTATTATTATTGTTTTCTTTATTGATAGAGTATCTGACCACCATTTACATGAGAGTTAAGCAACTATGTACACTTTCAACATTTGAACAAGTGCTGAAAAAGTATAAAATACAAGCAGCTGAAATAACTTAATGTATTTTTTGATTCCTGTAAAAGAAAAATAATTAATAAAAAAACACCAAGTACGATTTTTTCCCCCAGAGAATTTAAATTTATGAACATATATTTTTTTAAATAAGAAGATTTATAAAGACCTGTTTTTTCTCAGTGAATTACCTAAAAAGAGCCCAAACAACACATTTTTACACAATAAAACAAAATCTTCTTCAATGTTTTAGAAACCCAATCACATAGTTGTTGCCAGAAATCCTTCAAATCTGGATAAATCAGGACTCCTTCTGGAGTTCAGCTGTGTCCATTATCTTTGGCGTTCACACGCAATGGATCTTGGGATACATGAGGCTACGAAGTATCCACCAAATCAGTCCTTCGTGGCACCCGAAAAGGAGGCCGGACTCGTCGGAGCCTTTGAAATTGGACAGCCTTCGATGCACTGCTGTGACGTAATCAGTCTTCAAATTCAGCCTTCATAGGCTGCTGTCCTTGATTCGGGACACAACCTATGTGTCAGCCCTGTGATTGACTGGCGACCAGTCCAGGGTGTACCCTGCCTCTCGCACAATGACAGCTGGGATAGGCTCCAGCCACCCGTGACCCTGAACATGATAAGTGGTTTGGAGAATGAATGACTGTAATGTGCCATAGCTGGTTACACATGTAAAAAAAAAAACAAAAAACTTGACAATGGATGAACTGCAAACAGGTTCATGGACACTCCCATGACTTTACTGTGACATTTAATGGAATTCAGTCAAAACACAAAATTTTCAGGGGAAATAATGTTATGTAAATAAACCATATTTTCATAGCTTCAAAACAATCTTTTTCACAATTAGAGACATAACTATCCTTCATCTAGAATGATCACAGTGTAAATTAAATAGAAAAGGCACTCCCTCACCATAAATAATCGTTCAATCATCTCCTGTATTTATTAAATCATCAGGGGATAAAAAGAAAAGCTTTTTGTTCATTATTTTTCTTTTAATTTGTTTAGAATTTGATTATTTGTCCTATGGTCGTGACCCCTGCTGGGTAAACCAGACAGAGATGACAACACAGCATCACGTGTGAGCTGGATCAAAAGACATGGGATGCATGATGCAGCTGGCAGGCGTTGAGTCACATTTGGTCAACTGTCACTATGCCATAATTGCAAGCATGTTGACTTTAAATCCCCAAGCATCCAGTTCATCCCGGTTTATCTTTTACCTAATATCATGTTTTATCAAAAGAAAAGAGGAGAATGAAGTCTTTCATGTGTGTTTATTTCATCTGAGATAGGAATCATCCTTTTTTTTAATAACAGTGGAGAATAATCCGTATAAGGTCCCAATTCTTCACATTCTTTAAAGAACCAGGGTATAAAGGACACAGCCATGTAGACTGCACACTGAAGTGAAATGAGACAGTCTGGTCCGTCTCCAAGTACCTGGTAGCTGGAGTTGTTACTTAACATTTGAAAGATAATGCAAATGGCATTTATTTCATAGTCGCAAGACATAACGATGCAGTGCTCCACAGCTTGTTTGAAGTGATGCACAAAGAATCCTGGGATATGGGAGGCCACAAAGGGTGCACCCAGTGCATCCATCCGTGAAATTAGTAGTCATTAGATGTTAGCAAGGACTGCACACTGTTTTAACATGGAGCATGTTTTTTTTTTCTTTCTGTGGAGGATGTGGTTTGCTCCATGTGCAGGAAACAAAAATACTCACTGCTCATTGTTCCTAATCCTCTTTTTGCACTTTCTCCTCTCACTCAGGTTTAAGGGGCTCCCTCCAGAGGATGCAGCTGGAGTATGTAGATGTGGTTTTTGCAAACCGGCCAGACAGCAACACTCCCATGGAAGGTAAGTGATTGTTGCACAACCAGACCCCCAGAGGGGCCTTGAGGAGGGTCGTGGCAGGGACAATGCATGTTGTTCTGTAATATGAGAAGGTGAGAAATTCTCATTCACACTGCTGCCCTCACCTGATCAGCGACCTTTGCCTTTGACTCCAGGGGACACACACAGACACACACAGACACACACACACAGACATTTCGAGTTGTCTGACAATCTTGCCTCATCTCCTTTCCTCTATTTTAGTCGACCACTCTCCCTCTTTTCTTCCCTCTCTGTCTCTGTGGGATCGCTGGTTTCCACGGGGCCTCTGAGCAGCACCCGCTCCCAGCCCTCACTGCTCTTCCGATGCAGGATTATCTGGACCCCCCAGGGGAAGCTGGTGTATTTTTGGGCTGGTCTCACTAGATACAAGCCATAATTTGCACTGTCTTCCTTCCACCCTGTAGTGCTGCCTTGGTGCCAACATTTATTCCTTTTACATACTTTAACTTTTCTCCTTAATCACATTTAGCGTGTGCTTTAGCCATTACACACTCAGGCCTTTTGTCTTTCCTATCAACCCTGATCCACAGTTTGGTTTCAAGGATAAAGTCTCGCTGGGCTGACTAAAATATTTTCCAGTAGTTCCCCTTGTCCCTGCATGTCCCCCTTTGTAAACATGCAGACCGTGGGATGCCAGTCTGTCATATTTATCATTGCTGTCACTAGTAGTACCAGCTACTGGCAGACCCCACAGCCCTCTCTGTCAAAGCCTCTAATCCGTCTCTGCAGATAAAGTCACGTCACTATTGACAGCTGATGTAAAGAAGTCTAATCAGACTGATAGACTGATCCAGTGACACAGATGATGATAAAAATGTACAAAGACAGCTCCTGCATACAAAATCTGACACTACACATATAAGGACAGATAGGCAGAGTGTGTATTCTCCCCGATGAAGTCGCTCCCATTAATCAGCGTAAAACTGTGAGTGCATCTTCTTCATCCTTCATTACAGCAAGGCCACAGTCATATATCACAGTGAAGACGGTCAGAGCGGCTGAGGAGAACGCAGGAAGCATGTACAGACTCGAACAGATCACTGTCGCCTCATGATTTAACACCAAGATTTTACAAATAGCTTCTTTAAAACAGAAATCTCCTAAATAATGTAAACTTCTGCAGCTGTTGAAACATATTTGTCAAATATTATAACAAATGTTAAATATTTTATCTAAATGTTAATTTTATATCTAAATGTTGAATGTAATCTATAAATGTAATAAATAAATAAATGTCCTTATTCTAAATATTTAGCTATGTGTCTAAACATTTAGTTTCAAACTAAATATTTAGCTAAGACTAAGTATTTACCAAAAATTTATAAATTTTTTTCCAAAAATTTCTAAATATTTAGCTAACATGCAAATCCACACTCCTGCCCAGAGGAAGTACCAAAACAAAAGTTTGAGGAAGTGATCAAGCCAAGCGGATTTTGAGAAAGTCAAACACAGTCAGCTAAATCAGCCGTTAGAAAATAAACATACCAAGTGCTGTGATGGCACTGTTTAAGATCTTGTGTTCAACATCAAAGAAGTAGAGCTTGAAATTCTCAGAAATCACTTTCTCATTACTTTTGATTTGGTACTACCTGGCAGGCGGGAGTGTGAATTTGCATATTAGCTAAATATTTAGAAATCATAGCAAAATATTTGGAAATTGTACCTCAAGATTAAGAAATTGTGACTTCATATTTAGAAATTATAATAAATATTAATAAATCTTGGCTCAGGATTGAGAAATTTTGACTAGTTATTTAGAAATCTTTGCTTTAGATTTAGAAATCTTGACTCCATATTTAGAAGATCTTAAAAAATATCTTGAAATCTTTGTAAAATCTCTAGATATTTAAAAAACTTCACTCAAGATTCAGAAATGTTTGCTAAAGATTTAGAAATCTTGAATAAATATTTAGAAATCTGGTAAATACTTAGAAATTTTGGAAGAGGTTTATAAGTCAGGCTGCACGGTGGCACAACGGGTAGCGCTGCAGCCTTACAGCAAGAACATCACCGGTTTGATTCCCAGCTTGGCCGGTGGGCCTTTCTGTGTGGAGTTTGCATGTTCTCCCCGTGTATGCGTGGTTTCTCTCTGGGTACTCCAGCTTCCTCCCACAGTTCAAAAACATACTCATTAAGTTAATTGATCATTTTAAATTGTCCCTAGGTGTGAGTGTGTGAGTGAAAGGTTGTCTCTCACTGTGTCAGCCCTGCGATTGGCTGGCGACCAGTCCAGGGTGTACCCTGCCTCTCGCCCAGTGACAGCTGGGATAGGCTCCAGCCACCCGCGACCTTGAACAGAATAAGCAGTTCAGAGAGTAAATGAATGAATTTATAAATCTTTGATAAATTTTTAGTCAAAGCTAAATATTTAGAATAAAACTAAATGTTTAGAAACGTCACTAAATGTTTAGAATCAGGACGTCCATTCATTTATAAATAACATTTAACAGCTAGAAATAATATTTGACAAATATATATCTGAAATATTTCTCTAAATCTGCAGAAAAAGTGATATTTTAGAGCTTAATGTGGAGAAATGTTGTTATTTGTAGTGTGTGCAACTTTACAATCGGCGCCCCATGGGCTCATGGGACTTGTGTAAATCTCAAATATTGATTCACAAACAAATGTTGCTGATGTTTTAAACACGATTCACCAGACAGATTGGAAGTATTGAGCCCTGGTTTTATTAAAAGGAGAACTAAGGTTAAGCAAAGCGTGCACCTCTGTTACTACAGTGTGAACTTTTGTGTGGGATTTGTGTTTTGTCCTTGTGACTCTAACAGCTCCCGACTTTGTGTGAAACAACGCGTCCCCTGAGGGAAACAAAAAGAATGATGTCATAGCTGCAGAGTCTCCCTGTGTTACCATCACAACATCCTTTTTCCGTCTAGTCATCCTTCTCTTTGAGTTTTTTTTTTCTTCCCCCTACTTCTACTTCTCATCTGGGCCTGATTTGTCTTTTGACTTATACTCAGCTGTAAGCAGCAGGACTGGGCCAAACATTCTTCACAAATATCTAATTTCCTCTTTTCTTTGCTGCTGTTTGCTCCCAGTTCATTCTTTTATTACTGATATAAAGTAAGGTAGGGTCATTTTCTCTCTGTGGGGTGACCCCAGATTACCTCTCATGTGTTGCTAAAAGTGTATGTTATTTCAGTTTGTATAAGTGCGTATTATGATGAGAAGCAGCCTCAGGCATCTGTACTGTTGGCATCTTATTGTCTTAATAGGCATACCAGAGCATAGCCAGGGGTGGATATCTGCTGCAGTGCTGCTGTCCCGTCTCACAGCTTCAATTTTTGTACTTGATGGAGCAATATGCAGCAAATTGAATCCATTCGATCAAAATATATTAAAATCTCCAGGACAGAATGAATAAAAATAAAACACACAAGCCAGGGAAAAGAGCTGACATGCCATCAATAAATAGACTTTATGATAATCCCTCCGGTCACAAATGAAATGGGACTTCTACATCTTACCAAACACAGGCCGTGCAGTCAGGACATTCATTCAAGTGGCAGGATACTACCTCTCTCCTCCTCTCCGCAATAAAAACAGCTCAAGATTATCTCTCCCACTCGATGCCACAACACTTATCTTTATCTGGTCGCACATTCAAAGTTCCTAAGCTTGTGATCATAGGACTGAGAAAGGGCTCAATCGACTCGTGGAAACCTCCTGTAGTGTGATGTATTGATCACCACACCGTCTGTATGCATGAGGAGGGAAACATAGACACTGCTTCTTGCCAATCAGCTTTCACAATGCTTCTCTAGTATTTTGTTGGGTCACCTTTAGCTTTGATTACAGCACGCATTCACTGTGTCATTGTTTGGATAAGCTTTTGCAATGTCACAAGATTCATTTCCATCAAGTGTTGCATTCATTTTTCACGAAGATCATCACTAATGATGGTAGAGTCTGACAGCTGGGAGTTAGCAATCAGTGATGCTAACCAAAAAAAAAAAGGCTTCAATTTGCCAGGGAACATAAAGATTGGACTCTGGAGCAATGGAAGAAGTTCATGTGGTCTGATGAGTCCAGAGTGATGGCCCATCAGGGTAAGAAGAGAGCACAGACTTTATAAAACATGGACTGTCATGAACTTAAACACAGAAAGACGAACACAAACGCAGAACACCAAAACCAGGGCCCTGTTCTAAGAAGCAAGTTCAGTCTAGCGAGATAGCCTTGGAGCTACTTCGCTGAACTGAGCGCGGTAGCCGGCGGTCTCGCTACATGGTTTTACGACGCTGGTTATCAACCTCATAAGTGGATCCAGCCAGGCAATGAGCGCGCGGAGCCCGCTGCATCTGACCAATCGCGAACATGGAGCAGTTTGGAGCGTCAGAGCAGGCCGGAGAGAGAAGGACCACATACTTCACACAGGAGGAGCAGGAGGTGATCATGAGGAAGTATGACGAGGTGAAACATGTAATTAACGTTAAAAGCAACACCGTCGCTGCTGCTAAAGCACGGAAGGAGTGCTGGCAGAAAATCACTGACTGTCTTTTGTGCCATTATCATCCTGAAATAGCACTGTTCACCATGCACTTTTACTGTAACATGCAACAAATCTAATTTATTTCTTAGATGAATTTATTCATTTGTTCATTCCTATCGTGTTTACATTTTTTGTGTGATATGTAGCCCACATGAGCCCTACATGAATTCCTGTCACAATTTTAATACGGGCAATAAAATATTGTCATGGAACAGAAGTGTTGGCATTGAAGATCTTATTACGGCAATGAGAGTTCTTCATTCCCTTTAACTACCTGTAGAAAGTGTCATGTACTACCAACCCCTCCCTGGAAAACCTATACCTTTCATAAAGGTGGTCATCCGAAAAAGAGAGTGGGTCGGGCTCTGATGTCCACAGGATCCTCTAAAAATGGACGAGCCATTTCTTCGTGAGGGCTCATTGGTCAGTGGGTGGGGTTTTAATAGTCCATGAGTTCGATCTGGAACCTAACCTGCCCCGGAGTAGCTTAGCCGTTCAGCGTATGTTGCCATGGAGACTCGCCTCACTGAGGAGTGATCCCGTGTCGTAGAACAGGGAATCCTGAACCTATCCTCAAAGCTACCTCGCTAGGCAGTAATCCTGCTTCGTAAAACAGGGCCCAGAGTTCAAAGGGCAACAAGGTTTTGATTGGTATCCAAGCAGAGGTCTGTGCAGAGATAGGCAGTCCAAAACAGGCAGACGTGAGGCAAAAGGCGAGGTTAAAAGGCAGGCTTGGTTCAATATGCAATTCTATGACTATGAAATAAATGCTGGGACGAAGGCTGAGAGGTACGACGAACTGGCAACAAGACAATGAGAGACATGAGGTTAAATACAAGAGGTAATGAGGGTAATGGAAACAGGTGGGGAGCAGCAGGTGTGACCAGACAGGGGCCGGGCAGACAGGAACACATCCAAAACAGAGACAAGGGCTAGTGACCTCAAAATAAAAGCATGACATGAATGTTCAGGAAAGAATTAAATAATACAGACATGACTTTAATGTAGTCTCCCCGACGTCACCTGTCTGTTTCTGAAACGGAAAATGAAACACATCGGCTATAGCGACCATATTGGTAGTGGCAAGGGGCTTTGCGTATAGCCATAGGGCGCTTGTCGCTCACGTGACCCTGAGCTGTGCCTCTGATTGGGCGAGCTCTGGATCTTAATATCCTCTGAACTGCAGAGTTAGAAATAAATTCACCCCCATACAGTGTGTGCTGATAGTCAAGTTAGCGATTCAGACAGGAGACGTTTTTTGAACCAGGCTGTAAATAGGTTAATTTCTACTTTGAAAACAGTTCTTTTGGCTTGGTGTGTATGTAACTTCCGGTACTTCTGGAGCCAGCCTCAAGTGGACACTCGAGAAACAGCAGATTTTAGTACTTCAGCATTGTCTCATAGTCTTAGACCGGAGGTTGCTGCTTGGAAGAGAAGATGAAGAGATCACCCATCATGCCTTGTGCCTACTGTCCAAGCCTGTGGGGGCAGTCTATGATCTGGGGTTGCCGCAGTTGGTCAGGTCTAGGTTCAGTAACAGTCTGTGCTCAAAGAATGAGGTCAGCTGACTACCTGAATATACTGAATAACCAGGTTATTCCATCAGTGGCTTTATCCTTCCCTGATGGCACGGCCATATTCCAAGATGACAAGGCCAGGATTCATTGAGCTCAAACTGTGAAAGAGTGGTTCAGGGAGCATGAGACATCATTTCAACACATGGATTGACCACCACAGAGTCCAGACCTTAACCCCATTGAAAATCTTTGGGATGTGCTGGACAAGGCTTTGGGCAGCGGTCAGACTCTACTATCATCAATGAAGATCTTGGTGAAAAATTAATGCAACACTGGATGGAAATAAATCTTGTGACACTGCAGAAGCTAATCCAAACAATGCCACAGCGAATGTGTTCTGTAATCAAAGCTAATTGAGGTCTAACAAATTATAGAGCATGTGACCTTTTTTTTGGCCTGGCATTGTATCTCAGTGTGTGTTGCATCTTCTACACACCTTGAAGGCTCTGCATAGGGGATTAAATGTGCCTGATTTGGACACAATGATCATGACTCATGGCATGTTTCTGATGGAAGAGGTCTCAAGAACAAATTAATGTTGGTAAGCAGTCAGGATGCAGATTTTGTTTTTGTATTCAACACAATTTTGTTACCAGGCTATAAATATTTTTATTGATGCTGTAAAAATGGGCGTTTTAATGGAGGACCTAATGGGGGCACTCTGTGTTCTCCCTGTCAGAGGGGTCTTCAGTCATTTCAGCCTTCCTTCTCTGACTCTTTCAGTTACTGTAAGCTAAGCAGGTGAAGCCGTAGTTGTGTGTATACCTCACACACAGGTGCGTGACTGTGGTTGTCAGTTTACCAATACAATATGTTGGATGGCATAATAACACAGTGCATTTTCCCCCGCCATGCACGCATCACCACATGCATGTGCCCACAACCTCTCCCACACCATCCTCCTTGATAAGCTGCTGTGGGTTTATGTGAGTGGGGTGTTGATGGTGCATATCTCACCTGAGCACCCAGTCGCTGAAGCTCCGTCTGTTGTGTGTGTTGATGACTCACCGTGGCTTCATGGGAAAGAAAAAAAAAAAAGTTTATGTCAAGACTGGCCTGTAGGTGAGCCTGAATGTTGCCATGAATCAAGGTGTCATAGTTGCCTCCTGGCATTCAGTTGGGTTATGCATACATTTACAAACTCATTGGCACTGTGTGTGCGCCTCCGAGGTTCCTGCTTGGTTCACAGTTTTTCCTTCTGTCCAAATCCCTCACTCCCTGCCTCCCTCTTTCCCTTTTGGAGCAGATGTACTGTTATTCCTCTACCCTCGCACCTGCTTCACCCACACGCACACTTGCTCTCTGTCTCTCGCTGAGCTGCAGTTTGGTCCACAGAGAGACGGAGAGAGAATGAACAACCCATGGAAAAAGAGTTGCTCATTTTTAATCACAATCTGCTGTGGTCTCATCCCTTCACCCTCATGTTTCACTATTTATTTCGCCTCAAGAATTCGTGTTGTTCTTCACAGCTTAGCAGATGTTTCAGTAATGCATTTTCAGTGCAATTACAAACTTAAAGAGATAACACTAAACACTTGATCACATCGTTGTGCTGCACAGTAATTAGAAAGCTTTGGCACAGCATACAACAGACAGTCATTCAGAATAACGACTGTTTACCTCCTCCTGTACTTTGTGCTAAAGTCTCCTCAGAGGAAGCACACTGCAAAAACTGGGTAACACTTTACTTTAGAGGTCCACAAATTTCATCACACTTAGGTAATAATTAGACAAAGTTTTTTTCTTTTTCTTTAAAATCAGCACATAACTTCTTTGAAATATTGTCCAAATTTATTGTTGCAAGTCACAATTGGTAGGTTACTTTTTTTTTCCATTAAAAAAAAAAAATTACTCCAAATTGCAAGGTAAGAAGGGGACGGTTAGCAAATAATTTATTTTAAATGAAATCACAACCCACCACAAAATGTTTTTAGAAGTATCCCAACGTTTCTGCTATTTCCAGAGAAGCAGGTGATAAATAGCTGCTTAGTTCTTGAAAACAGAAGTAAGGTTCATTGTTTCCTCTGATATTTACCTTTGAAATGTGAAGTGAATAATTCAATTTCCCAATAAGCAGTTGATAGTTAGCTATTTGTTATTTAATTTCACCAAGTTCTTTAGTCCCCAGTGTGTTGATATGTATAATTGAGATCACATGTAAAATGATAAACCTTTATGATTAGGCCTATAATGTTTTACATGATACAACTGAAGGCTTCAGATGTGATATTCACCAAGAGTGGGGTTGTAAATTAACCTTACCTGATTGTGATAGACACTGTGAGTACAGGCGCACTGCAAAACAGAATCTGGACGGAAGTTATGTGCTAATTTTCACCAAAGTCTTATGAAATTTCAAAGAAATAAGAAAAAACTTTGTCTAATTATTACCTAAAGTGGTTAATTGTTACCAAGCTTATGTCTCATGAAGTGTTTTTGTTGTACTTTTAATAGAAAATGTATTTTTAGACTTAACATTAGCCACATTCACCTTTCTAGTGTAGGAAAATATCTTATTTCTAGATATCTAAAGACTAAAATGAGGTCTGGATTGCTTGGAAAAAGTTGAAAAATCTGCCAATGGAACAAGAGAAAAGTTACTTGTATTGTGACATTATTCTAGTGTCAAGAAATTTTTTAAGCAAATTTTTCTTGTTAGATTGGCAGATTATTTTTACATGTTACACAGAATTCTGACTTTGTTTTTGCCCTTGAATAGCTTAAAACAAGACATTTTTCTGGACTGATAAGGTGACCGCGGCTCATATCAAGTATAAACGCCAATTTTCACTTAAAATAAGATTTAAAAAAATGCTTGATAAGATTTCAGATTTTTGCAGTGTAGACCACTGGTGTTTTTTTTTTAATTAAATAATATAAATCTAAAAGAACTACATTTATTTAACTGCAGTTCCACCCAACATTACTTTCTTACTGCATCCTTTGGTACAAATATACAAACCACTGAAGGCCACTATGGTGGCTGACTTCTACCCCCACCCCACTTGTAACGTTTTATGGTTTGTTGTACTGAACAAGTAAAAACACTCTGTTAAGGTTGGCTGAGTCTTTTCATTTAACCCCTGAGGCGTTTAGCTCCATAAAGTCCTCTGACCCCAAGAAAGAAAATCTGCTTATACCAGAGTTTCAAAGCACACGAGCTGCCTTTCTTTCTATGAGACTGAATACATTCCAAGCATCTTCTTTGTGTAGCTCAACCAAAGAGTCTTCCAGTATTTATTATTAGACATTGTCTTAATCTTCAATTATCTCTTTATTTTGATCAATTTATTTACTTTTAGTGAATCTTTTTTGTGTATATAACAGGGATAAAACATCAGCCAAAATATTGCAAATATAGTGTGAAAGTTAAACATTTGAAGTTGTGGTTCTGCAGATTTTATGAGTGCTGCAGCTGTGGCGCCATCTACTGCCTCTGTATTGACAATGTCTCGTCCTGTTTGTTGTTTGTTTGCTTGTTTGTTTCTGTAGAGATAGTGAGAGCGATGACACATGTGATCAACCAGGGCATGTCCATGTACTGGGGAACATCCAGGTGGTCTGCCATGGAGATAATGGTGAGTGACAGAGAAAGTAACAGAAAACAAAAAACAAAAAATAAAAACAAAAAACCCTGCTTACATAAACTTTGCACAGACCCTAAATAAGGAAAAAGAGCCTCAAACTAAAAGATATTTCTTTACAAGTTCTTTAATCTCCTGAACATTTCTGCTTTTCATTTTTCTTCTTTCTTATCAGGAAGCGTACTCTGTAGCCAGGCAGTTTAATCTCATCCCGCCCGTATGTGAGCAGGCTGAGTATCACTTCTTCCAGAGGGAGAAAGTGGAAACTCAGCTGCCTGAGCTCTACCATAAAATTGGTAAGTTTAGAGAAAAATTTCCCTTGAACCTTGAGTTAATTTAAGTTCATCTTTGCACTATAATCGATTTTTGTGCTGTATTGCAAATAAGTCATTGCCCTATTTCAGGTGTGGGTGTAGTTTCTTGGTCCCCCTTGGCGTGTGGAATCATCACTGGGAAGTATGAGAACGGCGTCCCAGAGACCTCTAGAGCCTCAATGAAGGTACCATGAAAAACATTTAAATCCTGCCTCAACCTTTCATCTACACAAAATCAAATCCAGCATGCATAGTTAATGACTGTTTGGGAGTATTTAGTATAATGCTTTTCATTTTATCGCTCCTCTAGCCATACCAGTGGTTGAGAGAGAAAATAATGAGTGAAGATGGGAGGAAACAGCAGGCCAAGCTGAAGGAACTGGCTCATATTGCAGAAAAACTTGGATGTACCTTGCCGCAGTTAGCTATAGGTAAGGAACTACATGAGTATCTGGTGGCCTTAAAGCTCCTCTGAGGAGTGTACAGGTTGAGTTAATGTTGGCTCCTCCTACAGACACAAAACTCCATCTTCTACTTCTTTTTCAGTAAAATGTATTTATCGTTGAAATTCTATTCTGTGGAATATGTAAGCAAAGGTTTACAGTTAAGGACTTAACCTGACACCTGCTTTACCTTGAAGCAGCAGATTTCACATATAATTCGAATGACATAGAAATTGTCCATGTTGTCACTACTTTGGCATCTGTCATTTTTTCAGCCTGTAAAATATGGGGCGCACACGACAAATAACAACAACATTCCTCCACATTTAACTCTGAAACATCACTTTTTCTGCAGATTTAGAGAAATATTTGTGAAATTTATTTGTCAAATATTATATGTAGAAATGTACCGATCGATCAGTGCCAATTTCCTTAACTTTGGGGGGTTGGTGATTGGTGAAAAGGGATCTGTGATTGGCCCATCCTTACATCCATCCAAACTGATCTTTTATACCTCTGGGAAGGTCTAACAGCCAGTCATTGATGCTTTTTGCTCTGAGACCTAAAACTCATGACACATTATTGGTTGTTTATGTTAAAACATCAAGATTTTATTGTTTTACAGGTATAGTCCAATTATATTTAATAAAATAAGATTGGAACATTAAAGGTAAATGCGGTCAGTTACAAAAAAATGAAAAATGAAAAATTGTATCGGCCCAAATCGGTATCCATAGGCCAGGCTTTTTAAATAATTCTTTAAATATTTATCAAAGGTTTTTCTTAAGCAACAATCTTGGCCAAATATTTACCAAGGTTTTTAAATATTTGGCCAAGATTTCTAAATCTTAAGCAAACATTTCTGAATTTTAAGCAAATATTTCAAAATATTTGCTCAAGATTTCTAAATGCCTAGACAAGATTAATAAATCTTTTGCAAAGATTTTAATGTATTTGCTAAGATTTCTAAATATGAAGTCAAGATTTCTAAATGTTTTGCTACGATTTCTAAATATTTAGCTAATATGCAAATTCACACTCCCACCCGCCTTGTAGTACCAAAATAAAAGTTGGAGGAAGAGATTTTGAGAATGTCAAGTTCAACTTCTTTGATGTCGGCCACAGAATCTTCAACAGCACCATCACAGCACTTGGTACGTTAATTTTTTGACGGCTGATTCAGCCGACTGTGTTTGACTTTCTCAAAGTCCTGGCTGGATTGCTTCCTCAAACTTTTATTCTGGTACAGGTGGGAGTGTGAATTTGCATGTTAGCTAAAGATTTTAAAATCTTTGATTAAAATTTTGACATCTTGATAAAATATCTAAAACTTAAGCAAATATTCAGAAATCTTTGTCTTATAAGTCTTGAATAAATATTTAGTCTCAGCTAAATATTAAGAATGAAAACTGAAAGTCTAGAAACGTAGCTAAATATTTAGCATCAGGACATTCATTTATAAAATTTATAAATAACATTCAACATTTAGATATAGCAGTTAACATCTAGCTAAAATATTCAACATTAATACAAACTATTTGAGGAATATATTTCACAAACATTTCTCTAAATCTGCAGAAAAAGTGATGTTTTAGAGCTAAATGTGGAGAAATGTTGTTTTTGTTTGTAGTGTGTGTAACTTTATAATCAGCGCCCCATAGTAAATTACCTTTCACTATGAGCTTGGAACTATAAATTAAAAAAAAATAGCTCACCAAATAAAGTATTCCTTTAAATACTCTTTGTTACCCTGATATTGCAACTGGAACTTAAAAATCTCCTCATTACCCAAATGTAGCATGGTGCCTGAGAAACGAGGGAGTGAGCTCAGTGCTGCTGGGATCTTCTAACCCAACACAGCTAACAGAGAACCTGGGAGCCATTCAGGTATGAAGACCTTTTTTAGAAGTGAAAGCAAACATGTATCATTTCATCAGATCAAACAGCACTAATTGCATTCCCTGTCTTTATTTTGTGCAGGTAATTCCAAAGATGACAGCAGGCATCGCCACTGAAGTGGATCATATATTAGGGAACCGTCCTCACAGTAAAAGGGACTACCATCATTAAACTGGACTCATGTTTTAGTGAACTATGCTCAGACAAGCTCTCAAAGCTCAGTCCTCACAGCCATGGCAGCATAAGTGCGTGCCCAACTCTGCTTGTGTGTGCGTATGACTGTGCGTGTGACTGTGTAAAGCGCTCCGCTTGGCTCCACGTCTGTATGAAGATCAACCAGTGCTCATAGAATGAGTTACTTGAAACACATGCATGCTTCAGCTATAGCAGCCAGCCATTGGACTGAACAACAGTAGGAAAACCCATTAAGATGTTTTATATCAAGGGAAATTCTCCTCTGCTAATAAACTAATATGAGGAGAAATAATTCACTGCAAGCTCAGACAGGTTGAAACCTGCATGGACCAGTTGCTGAACTATAATGTGTCTTTCATTCTTTTAAAGGGTGTCCTTTAAAGAGAAAATATACAGCATTTTTGTCCAGAAGTATCACACAAGCTATGAGCAGAGCAGCAGAAACATATGGGAAATATGTGGTGTATCAAACTGTACTCAATATCCCAGAAATCAATCTTACTAGATGTTTGTGATGTAGTAAATTAAATAGAAATATTACATGGGATTGAACCTGGCCTTGGCAGATCAGATCACACATCACATTTCCCCATACAGCTGAACTGTCGATGTAATGAAACATTTCAATACTGGATAAACAGAAATTCTGTCCACAATGCTATTGCAACTGCCAAGAGAGCTAAAGTTAAATTGAAATATGTTTGAAACATCTGTACTGACTGTTATATAATTTCCTTGTGAAGCAGCTATGTCAGATTGAGTCCATTCTCTCTTCTTCTTGTACTGTTTCTTTTTCATTTATGTAAAAGTACAGAGTACTTTCCTATTGTACACTTCCAACCCCTCTAGGTTTATATTATACCAAAATGTAATTATGTCTGATTCATCTTCTTTTAGTCAGTATAGTGGCTGAAACATTCATGTAGATCAAGTCGTACGCAGGAGTGATTTACAATAAAGCCATGTAGCTAATAAAGAGGCTGATTCCTCCATCTGGACCCCTGCAGTCACTGCACCTGCAACACATTAAGTTCATACCCAATTTTCCCTCGATGTTAGTTTTGCATAATGAGATCATCTCTGAGTTCTCTCTGTTCAAAGTTGTATTTCAGTGATGTTCATTAGATTTGTACATACAAATAAAAAGCTTATACTTCTCATATGATGTGCTTTAAGACTACAGTATATGAATTTGTCTTTGCTTTTTAAGGAATTATATACTTTATTCCTGGATAACATATAACTACTAAGCTTTGAAAGGACCTCATATAAAAACAATATAAAATCTTAATAAAAAGAGGACTCTATGCAGGGTGTTGAATTTCAATTTTTCAACAAAAGTTGTGGGGTTTTTTTCTTTTTGAATTATTAGATTTCCACCCCAAATTGTCTTTGAAATATTCAGAAGAATGTAAGGTATTATAGGTTTGATGGACCCCCACTTTGAAAAACTATTGAGTTTCGCAATTAAGTGTATCTGCTGCTAAATGAGCCCCTGACAAGATTTTACAAGCCTGTGCAATGGGTTGTAATTTTGGGATTGCCAAAGACAATTAGGAAAAAATGAAGAGCTTACAAAATGGTCTTCAAAAAAACCTGAGTATTGTTGTTGAACATGTCCATCCCTTCATGAGCACAGTGTACCCATCCTCTGATGGCTACTTCCAGCAGGATACCGCTCCATGTCATAAAGCTGGAATCATCTCAGACTGCTTTCTTCAACATGACAATGAGTTCCCTGTACTCCAACGGCCTCCACAGTCCCCAGATCTCAATCCAATAGAGCACCCTTGGGATGTGGTGGAACGGGAGATTCTCATCATGGATGTTCAGCCGACAAATCTGCAGCAACTGTGTGATGCTATCATGTCAATATGGACCAAACTCTCTGAGGAATGTTTCCAGTACCTTGTTGAATCTATGCCACAAGGGATTAAGGCAGTTCTGAAGGCAAAAGGGGTCCAACCTGGTACTAGCAAGGTGAACCTAATAGAGTGGCCAGTGAGTGTGTATCTGGTTCCATGACCCTCAGACTAAAAAGTGCTGTAGACCTTTATCTTTAATTTGGAGCAGAAAACAAATCTTCTGCATCAATTTGAAATGAGTAAGTGCTTATAGGCACCCCACTATAGCAGTTTGAGCGTAACTTGCCTTTTTTAATCATGAGGTGTTAAACAGAATAGCTGTTTCTTTGCTTTCGAATGCCCATTCATAAAAAGGCAGTTTTACCGTGTGAACATTTGTTATATTTTTCATTTAGCTTGTTCGTGTCGCGGTTTCCATGGCAGCAAAGGTTGACATTTCCGGTTAACGGTCCAATGAGCTGTTCGTATTTGGAGACGTGATACTGATTGGCCACCGGGAGGCACCTCAAATATATTCGGCACTCGAAGCCCGCCTTATACAAAAACCGCTGTATACACCATAACTCGATAGTTATACAATTTTGTTTTATCCTGACTGTGGGGGTAGAAGCCTGATACTGGTTTGCCCACTTTCTAGAAAGGCTATCTCGAAACACAGCCGTGCCAGTTACAGCGGTTATTCGGGTGTTACAGAACCAAACAGAGCACGGCAGCGTTTGTTTTTAGCAGGGTTAGCAGATGGCTAGTTAGCCACGTATAGCAGGGGAGTTAACGTTACCTTGTCAACTAGCATCAACTGAAACTGCGGTGCCCTCCTTCTTTCTGCTGTGGTGAGTGTCGTATTACCTTTATTTAAAACAGACCTTCCCACATTACACCAATAAGACACATCTATAATCACTTAAACTTTGGTGCACATGTTGATAAAAATACTGCAGTTTATTTCTTCTCTGTCAACACAGCAATGTCGATGTCGACTGAGGCTAAGCATGGGGCGAGCCAAGGTAGCAGAGGTAAAGGCGACACTATTTGTGTGGTGCCCAATCTCTTCTCTGAGTTCCTGGAAACTGACTCTGACCTGAATAAATCCTACCCATGTACTCGGAGACCCCTGCACAAGAAAAGCCTCCTGGCTTTGAAACATCGCTATTGTCCTGGTTCCTTAAGAGGTGAGTGTGTTGGCTGTAAATGTGGAAAAAAATAAATGACACAACACAACATGAATACGGGATTCTTAAAGTGTAGCTCTCTTTTATTTTCACAAACAGGCGAAATTGAAGATGTTTGCACATCTGTGGCAGAGAGAAACCACCAAATCCAAAGCTTGCATCATTGCTCTCCAGTTTCTGCTGTCTCCTTGCCACGTCCATGCTCCAAGATGGAGAAAGAGGATAGTTTAATAGACCAATTAATCTCTGGAGAATTTGACCTTCCTGGATCCCTGTCTGCCCTCAACCCCAACAAAGTCATTCTAACTGTTGACTTTAAATCCAGACAGGTATTGTTAGTGCACTCAATGCAAGCTTTTGCAGAAGAGTTTTCCCCACCAGTACTGCAACCAGAGGCTATCATAAACATGTTTGGGTTTTTTTTGTCCTTTTCCAGATTTTGTCAGCAAATGAACAAGCATGTAAACTGTTTGAGTGCACCACCAATGAGCTTATTGGACAAGAGCTGTCCTGTATCATAAAGAAAACCAATCAGGTCCTGGAAGATGCATTGGAAGAATATTTTCTGCTCATGGATGGAACTGTTGTGGCTGTGTCTGGAAAAGTGGTAAGATTTTCTGACTCATTAACTATTTGATTTTCAAGGTATGAAGATTATAATCTTCTATCATGAGCTTTTCAGCCAGACCGCTGTGTCTGTTCATGTTTAATAATTTGTTAAATGTCAAATATCTTGCTTTTCTTGTAGGTGGATGTTGTGACATCCTCTGGAGAGGTCCCAGTATCAATCTGTACCTACAGGCAGTCACAGAATGAAGAGCAATGTTGTATTGTGATGGATATTGTGGAAAGAGTATCAGCCTCCCTGTCATTCTCTCAAGATGTTAGTACATCATTTTTGTTCCCTTTTTGTTATCACAGTCATGTATAGGTAAACATGTGCAGTATTCTCACAAAACATCCTAATTAACACCTTTAATGCCTTTCTAGGGCAGCATCCTATCTTGTGACTTGGCGTTTGCCCAACTCCATGGGTACCAACATACAGATGACTTAAAAGGGACATTTGTCAAAGACATAATCCCCTCTTTACAAATGCCCTTCCACAGTCACATACTGCCCAAGGTAAGCACACTGCAGCACAAAATACTGCCCCACTCTGCTATGAACAGATTCCCTCTATAATAGGGGTGCGCCGATCACAGTTTTCTGGCCAATCACCGCTCTTTAAAAAGCCTGACCTGCCGACACCGATTTGGGCCGATACTGATTTTTATTTTTTGTAACTGACAGCCTATACCTTCAGTGTTCCAATTTTATTTTATTGAAAATTATTGAACAATACCTGTGAAAAAAATAAAATCTTTATGTTTAACTTAATAGGGATGCACGATATTGGAAATTTGCAGATACCCGATATGCCGATATATCGAAACCCCTTTTGACCGATACCGATAATCACAAGTTTGTTTGGTTTTTTTTCACTGTAAAGAAAGCTAAGTCTATCCTGTACTGGAATTTATATGTTACTCTTATTGTGACGGTCTTATTTGTTTAAGAAACACACATAAAACAAGACAAAAAACATTTGATTTTACCATAAATAAGAAATGTATTATTTTTTCAAACCCAAGACATTCAGTATTGAAATACAGAAAAATAATTTCTTTAGATCACATGAACTTTAAATGTACAATGCATTTTTAAACATAACCAAGTTGCATTTGATTATTTTAGAGCTACTGTAACAACCTGGTGACAGACACAGAGCTCTGCAGTGCAAATAAATGAAGTGCTACATTTTATTTAAGGAGCTTATTTTTCAGATGGAAAATAATAATAATCCTAACTGTATAGCACCTTATCGGCTGAGCTTATCGGCAGAAATTTTCATATCTGCCGATACCAATAAATGTGTTTTTAAGCTTTTATCATATTGTGCATCCCTATTAAACAACCAATAAAGTGTCCTGAATTTTGGGTTTTAGGGCAAAAAGCCGGAGGTATATACGATCAGTTTCATATGTAAGGATGGACCAGTCACCGATCACTCAAAATTAAGGAAATCGGCACCAATCGATCTGTGCATGTCTACTCTATAAGCTTTCTTTCAAGTTTCAAATGTGCTTCTTAGTTGTCTTAGGGTGGCAGACAAGAATGTATATGCCACAGTCTATAAGCTTGTGTGTTTTTCTTTTAAAATCTGACGGTGCTTTTGTTTTCTTCTTTCAGATGCTGAGGGTTCAGAGAGTGTGTGGTAAAAGTAAAGGTGGTTCAGCGGTCCCATTGTGCATCAAACTGGAAGGGGCAGTTACATGTGGGAAATCTCATCACCAAAACAATGGGACAGGTTGTGCACGTTCAACAGAGACTCTTGGAAGATCAAATGCAGAGAAAAAGCCGCCCAGCTCACCTCTCACCAGCTCTGCCTGCAAATCAGAAGACAGTGAGATACCTTGTGAAAGAGATCTTTCTGCAGGTGAGGATGCTTGTGGTGCAGGGTCTTAATACAAGGTCAGAGAGGGATTAGAAAAAATGTAGATTATTTCTGGAGACGCTGGTGTTTAATCCTCTGTGTTTATATGCAGTTGCAAACATTACCATGTGTATAATTATAAACATATAGGATTTCTACTTATGAAAAAAAGTTAAAAGGGACAGACACATTAGTGGACCAAAAACACACTGATGTCATACTGCATCATCAGAAAGACGAAATTAAAACTGACTTCTGCTGCTTTGGAGATAAACTGCTGTTACATCCTAGCTAAAGAGGAGTTGTGTAACTTATTGTTCCTTTTTTCCCCTCCATTCTTTTAGATGTTAGAGCAGAAAGTGTCCTTTCCCCCAGTCCTGCTCTGGAGTACTATGGAAACATTTGGGTGTTTGCTCCTCTGAGTGATCTCCTCCTCCTTTACCCTGATGGTTCTATCCACAGCATCCACGACCACCTGGCTCTCAGTGTGTTTGGCTACACAAAGGATGAGTTGCTGAGAAAGGTTAAGTATCATCACTAGCAAAACAGAACAGTCTGGATGGACATGGGGATTGTTGAGTGTGCCAACGCTGTTTGTCATCAACAGAGCGTCACTTTTCTGATGCCTGGTTTCTATGGGTGGTTGTCACAGTCAGACAGAAAGGCCAGCTCCTTCTCTGACTCTAAAGCAGAAGCTGGTAAAAGTGCAGCCTCATCCAAAGTATCAGGGAATACTGGTAAGAGTTTGTACTTATTTATTTACAGTGCATGAAACAGGACAGCTGATTAAAAAACTGATATACAGGAGTTGTGGAGGAAGGGACTAAGACAAAGGGTAGCTTAAAGGTAAAAGACACAGGGGCAAGCCTTTGTCTACATCTATATGAAGTATCTGAGCCATTATCCCTGCTACAAGCTAAGTTATAACAGCCCTTTTAATCTGACTGAGCCGATGTTTGTCCATTACTTATCCTCTAGTTGTGCTTTTGAAAGCTCAGTTTCAAAATAAAAAATAATAATCACATGTGTGTTAGATATGTGTGATTGATTAAACTGTGTCATACTGTACCTTTGGTGGTACTTTTTAGGTGTGTTAGCGCTCTTGTTGTCTGTGTTTCCATTGTGAATAATTCAATAAATCCTCCTCCTGTCACTATCTTAGACCCTTCTTCACTTGTAGCTGGTGACATGGCCACGGTGAATCATGCCGCCCTGGGAAGAACCCCCACAGGAAGAGGAAGGATCTTCACTGGAACCAGCACAAGGCTGGACAAACAGGGCGCTTTGTCTACCCTCTCTCCTCCTGCTGTCACATCCACGCGTGTGGTAATGTAGGTTGCAGTGCATATGAATATTCTTATATTCTTAAATCACCTGAAAGCCTGGGGTGGGAATGTTACCAATTGTGCATAAAATGCCATCCATGCAGACACTCTTAACGGAAGAATATTAAAAGCTGCTGTGTCAACATTTTGGCACCTCAAAGCATGTGTATTAAAGATGGCTGGCTGTAAACCTGAAATCTCCCCCATTGTCAACCCCATTGTCCACACTCACACAGCCACTGACTTTGAGATGCACTCCTGCAGAGTTCATGAGAGCCTAGGACTGTCCCACTGTCAAATCACAAAGTGCGTGAGGGATCTCTTGCTGACTTTATGAGCCCTTACTGCACCATTTCCGTGAGTCAGCATGGTTGCAGACTTACCGTGGGGGAATTACCCAGAGTTCATTTTAATGTGACGTGAAACCATAGAAATGCGGGGTTCCCAGAGGAAGCCCACAAACACGGCAGGTTAAACAAATGTGTAATACGTAAATTGAAGAAAGAGAGATGGCAAACAAGAACTGCAGAAATTAGACCAATGTTGATGCTTCATAAATAAAGGTCTACCTGTCTTTAAGAATAAAGACAGGTAGACTTTATAACACTGCTGTAATCTTCCCAAATACTTTTGTCTTTACACATACCATATCATATTTCTTTCAGTTTGATGGATAAACTGTTTTGACTTATGGAAGCTTACAGATAAAATGTCATTTAATTCAATTTAAAGCTTGTTCAATAACAGTTCATACTCTAAGCTCTTGTTTCAGCCATTGTGTCTTAAACCCCCAAGTAGGAATACAAAAACTCTTTTAGGGATGCACGATATTATCGGCACAATAACGGTATCGGCTGATAAAAGCTTAAAAACGTTATTATTATTTTCCATCTGAAAAATAAGCTCCTTAAATAAAATGTAGCACTTCATTTATTTGCACTGCAGAGCTCTGTGTCTGTCTCCAGGTTGTTACAGTAGCTCTAAAATAATCAAATGCAACTTGGTTATGTTTAAAAATGCATTGTACATTTAAAGTTCATGTGATCTAAAGAAATTATTTTTCTGTATTTCAATACTGAATGTCTTGAGTTTGAAAAATAATACATTTCTTATTTATGGTAAAATCAAATGTTTTTTGTCTTGTTTTATGTGTGTTTCTTAAACAAATAAGACCGTCACAATAAGAGTAACATATAAATTCCTTCCCGTACAGGATAGACTTAGCTTTCTTTACAGTGAAAAAAACAAACAAACTTGTGATTATCGTTATCGGTATCGGCCAAAAGGGGTTTCGATATATTGGCATATCGGGTATCTGCAAAAATCCAATATCGTGCATCCATAAACTCTTTATGTGTGTCAGGTTTGCCGAATCACCAAATTTGGTCCAAGTTTTTTTTACTCCTAAACAGAAGATTTAACTTCTTTTACTTCATTTTTACATGACTTAAGTAAATCAATAATCCTCTATGTAAGGAATGGAAGAGGACAATTCCAGATTTGTATTGTCATTTTTTTAAACACAGCTCTTTCATTCCATCTGCTGGCCAAAGAATGTAAGTGCATGTTTGTTCTAACAAGATATTCTTGCTCACAGTATAATGCAACTGATAACATTTTTGAGAGTTGATGAGAGACCTGAGTTTAAGGTACTAAGGACACATAAGAAAGTGTTTGTTCTTTAAGGAAATTATCAACAGAAATCTTTACAAAACTTTACAGAAGATAATGGTTCACTGTTGCATAAAGCTCCACTCACATCTACAGTATTAGAGGTGTCCCAGTCTGATATTGATATCGGATATCGGACTGATATCAGCAAAAAAACAAGTATCGGAATTGTATCGGAATTCATCTTAAATCTCCGATATAAGCAGTTTCTGTTTCCCATTGGTTAATAATAAATGGGTCAGTTTTTCCTCATACCTACTGTTGCTGACTACTGTTCTTTGTTTGAATAATATCACTCAATCAGGCCTTTTCTAACATGACAGACATACTACAAAATAAGTAATAAAAGTATGCATGTTTAATGCTGATATCGTATCCGATTAATATCGGTATCGGCCAATACTCAATGCTGTATTATCGGTATCTTATCGGAAGTGAAAATGTAATATCTGGGCATCCCTATACAATATACATGGATATGATTTGTTAAAAATACATCTTTGGACTTATTCTCATTAGCCAATAAGATATTAATCACTCTTTTGATAGAGACAAATTTTAGCTTTTAGCTTATTCAACAGGACCTGCTGGAGGTCTGAACATTCGTTGTGTGTGTGTGCACATCTTAATAATGATAAAAAAAAGAGCATTCATAGTGAACTGTGTGTTGCTACATGTCAGTGTTTTCCGTTTCTTGTGTAATTATGACATCATACATTCCTGTTTGGGCTTTAATGGCCGTGCACCTCACAGATTAAAGTCCCAATTCTTTCTCTAGGGCGGATGACACTGCAGAGCTGCTGGAGCAGGCCGCACAGGTGGCTCCCTGTAGTGGTCAGTTGGACAGTCCTGATACCACCCAGGCACTCCTCAAGACATTCACCTGGGTGGAACCTCCAGAAAACGACACCTTCTCTGTGGTTTCCACCAACGAACAGCACAGTAGCCAAAAACAGCAGCCCGCAGGAGAACGTAGAAGTACTCCGCCAGCCATCAGGATCATTCCAGGTATGATGTAGAAGAACTGTTGTAGGTTTTCACTGTTGATTTGCAGGTTTTCCTTTCAACCAAGAAACTGCTGAACCGTCATTTGGGAGCATAACTGGTAGCTTATCAATAAGAAACAAGAGAGCAGGCTTTCAGAAAGTATTCATCATTTTTTCTGAGTTTTTGTTGAACTCTTTAATCTTTTTAGGCTCACCCTGTGAAAACAGTCCTGTTGTAGGCAGAGTGGGGGGCCTATTTACAGATGCAGGCAAAGAACAATGCTCATGTGGGTCGGTTCTTCAAAACTCCAGCTTTGAGGTTATCTCCCTGGAGAGCAGGTAAGTTTGCAAGATGCCTTCTTCAACTTAAAATCATTCATCATTATATTTTTTTCCACAAATAATCAACTTGAGCTCCCAGTGCCTACTAGATATGTTAGTCTCTGTCATTGGTCAATGCAAACTCTATTTCCCAGGTCGTCCTCTGGTTTCTGTGAAAAGTTTCTTGGCCATGGTGCTTCTGATCCAGGACAAACAGAAGATTCCCGCTCAGCACACGTCATAGAATCAGCCAGCTGTTACCTGGACCTGAACAGCCATGGTGACCTTGTGACCCGTTCCATGGCTGCTCTCGACCTGAGCAGTAGTATAGAGCTGCTCAGTGGCGGAGGCTACAATGGCGATATCCAACACTCCTTGATATCCTGTGACACAGCTGAGCTCCTGCGTACTCCCTCCCTTTGTGTGGTAGAATCCGACCAGGAAACAGAACCAGCTCAAAGCGCAAACACTGGCGTAGAGGCTAAAAATGGCTTGAGTGAATTGCAAGAAGAAAAAGATCGAGGCGAGCAGGATCAGTGGGCTGCTCTTTCTACAATTCATAAGAGTAAGAGTCAAGAGTTCTGTGGGCAAATGAACGATGGAAGTCAGTCGATGACAGACATACCTGCTACCTCCACGCCTAAGAGACAGAAAGAGAGTGGACACAACCTGTCAGCAGAGAGTATGCAGATCATGGAGGGAAAATATGAGGGAAGTGCGTACCACAGAGATGGCACGAGAATAGGTTTGACCACTTTTTGTTCTAACATCTCCTTTCCATGTGACACAAAGCAAAAAGACTTAAACCAGTACTCCTGTTTCTCTCTAGATGTGCAGTGTGATGTGTGCAGAGCCGACCTCCCTGATGGAAGCTCCATGTTCTGTGTGTGGTTGAGCAGGCCTGGACAGCGGGGGGTGCTGTTTCAAACAAACAGATCACTGCCCAACCTTTCAGAATCCAGTCTCGGGGAGGTCAGTGGTGTGGCAGTAAAAATCATTAGCACATAAACCTGTGAGTGAAAATCCAAACCTAAAATAGTGTTTATCTGCTTCAAAGTTGTCATTCTTTTTCTGTCTTTAGAGGATTGGCGAGGCCAGTCATGGAGAGGTCTTGCGCTCCACCATGGACTTGGAGCAGTCTCGAGCCTGTGATGGGCAGTTTGAAGAGGAGTACCAGCCTCTTAAAGCTGTGGGAAAAGGAGCTTTTGGTTTTGTCTGGAAGGCTCTGAGGCGATGTGATGGACAGGAAGTAAGAAAAATGGAGAATGCAGAAAATGAACACAGTTCATGTCCAGAAATGTTTGTGTGAAAACATGTTTATAATTCTTGGAAAAAAAAATGGTTTTTGTGTTATGACTCCACTGATGTATCTGTATTTGCAGGTGGTGGTGAAGTTCATTAGCAAGGCCAGGATCGTGAGTGACTGCTGGGTGGACGATCCCATGCTGGGACGAGTCAGCCAGGAGATCGCCATACTGACTCGAGTGCAGCACCACAACATAGTTAAAGTAACTGCAGCATCTCATAAGAACCATTTAATACACAACAAAATCTGAATCTGTCATGCTAAATATATAAACACTCACTCCTTCTGTCTCTCAGGTACTGGAGGTGTTTGAAAACGGGAGTTATTTTCAGATGGTGATGGAGAAGCACGGAGATGGTTTGGACCTCTTTGAATTCATCGACATGCAGCCGAGGCTGGACGAGCCACTGGCCAGCTACATCTTCAGACAGGTATGAAAAGAGCCAATATGGTAGATATGACAACAGTAGCCACGTATACATGGACCAAAATATTCTGCTTGCATGCAGTTTATTTGCACAAACGGAAAGAATTTAACCTTTGTGTGCACCGCATTCCAGAAGAAAAGTGCCAATTCAAATGGACATTTAATCGGTTTCACAGGGGTGGAATATTCCTTTCCCCAAACTGATTGCGGTATTATGTATCCACTGAAACGGAAAGTTGTTAGGGTACGTTCTTTCGGCGCATGCTCAGGTTTGACGTAAGGCACAACTAGAGACGTCCCTCAACTTTAAAAATGGCGGCGAGCCATCAGCACTGGACTGCTGCTGAAAGTTTGTTTTTGATCCAAACATTGAAAGAAATGAACATAATTTCAAGACTGGATGGACGACAAACTCGCAATACGGAGTATTGTAACACTGTGACAAACAAACTGTCGTCCTCCAGCTTTGATAAATCTTGTGATGTTTACGTTTTTCTGCGCATGCCCCATTGACTATTCTGTTTGATTATAGCAGCGCATGTAGACCAGAGATTGGAATATTCCTTTCCATGTATACTATTGTTTTCGGAAAAGTCATTCGGAAAGATTCCATTCGGAAAGACGAAAAACTCCTCATGTAACCGTGGCTAGTGTTTGTTCTCTGGTAAACTGTGTCTTCTGTCTCCTCTCAGCTGGTGGCCGCCGTCTTCCACCTGAGGACCAAGAGCATCCTTCACCGCGACATAAAAGATGAGAACATCATCATCGACAAATGTTTCCACATTCGTCTGATAGACTTTGGCTCTGCTGCTATGCTGGCTCCTGGGAAGCTCTTTTATAATTTCTGTGGCACACTGGAGTACTGCTCTCCAGAGGTGCTTCAGGGGAACCCGTATGTACATTACACCATCTAATAAAAAGATACATTTATCCCTCGTGAAACGTAGATACAGATGGGTTAGGTTTAAAGTAGACTCACTGTCCTTGTGCTCACATTGCAAACTCAAAGCACTACAAATAAATACACTATCTAGGTCAGAGCATGTTTGACTTTATTAGCCCATTAACTTTTATGATCTACTGTTAAACTAATGCGTAGCTTTTAAAAGAGTTCAGATCCTTGAGATGCCAGTGCTGTTATTGTAATTAAATTACCTTTTTCTTTTTCTCTGGGTTTCTATTTTAGCTATGAAGGTCCAGAACTTGAGATGTGGTCTCTTGGTGTGCTGCTTTACACTCTACTCTTCAGTGAGAACCCTTTCTGTGGTGTGGAGGAGATCCTGCAGGCTAAACTCAAGCCCCCATTTCCTCTCTCTCCGGGTATGACTCTGCAAACAGTTTTCTCATTGAACAGGAGAAAACCCCATCTTTTCTGAAACTTTTTTCCAGCTGAAATGCCTCTTTGTACACAGAATTGAACGCTTTGTTGTATGGGCTCCTGCACCCTGATGCTGCTCAGAGGATGACTCTGGACCAGCTGCTGCTACAGACCTGGATCAGCCAACCCATTTCCTTGGCAGAGTACAGCTGGACAGAGGTGTTCCCAACATCTCAGAGTTACTGTAAGTACTTTTTAACAGCACTGATAAACTGATGCTTCGGGACTTATGGTACAGCTGTAAATAAACATAAGTATTCTTTTTTTTATTGTATTGTAAATACAAGCTTTGTCTGCCTTTGATTCTAGAGACAGTCAAACATATACTGCACATTAGGGCTGCAGCTATTGAATATTTTAGTATTCCAGTATTCCCATTGAAAATCCCATTGATTAATCGAGTAATCGGTTAAAATACATTTTTGTTTGGTTAAAGAGCATATATTTTTCAAATGAAAATTTTTCTCTTTAAGAAATATAATTTTCTGATACAGCATGTCAATAAGAGCACTTGCTTTGGTAGCTCCAAAATTTGTAAACACACTTTGACACATTTTTTGTGCCTTGTACATCTCATCAAATGTTGCGGACCCAAATGGCATCTGTTTCGTAGAATGACCCATTCGTCTACGAACTCCAGAAAAGAAGCTAGATTTGTTGCTAGTTGCTATTTTGTATAAGAGTTAGCTTGAGGGGTCTGAAAACTCTCTTAATATGGTCTCAGCTCTATTTGAAATACCACTCTTTGGTCTTTTTTAAAATTAAACGATTCCTCGAGGCGGAGAAAATTACTCAAGTATTTTTTGTAATCGAGTACCTCGAATCATTCGAGGTATCGTTTCAGGTCTACTGCACGTAGTGGGTTTTTTGTGTTCACCCAAAGAATCTTGCAGCTGTGCTTGTGAAAATGGTGATCAGGCAGAAACAAACTTCGGGTCCTCTCTTTTTACAGGTTCACCACAACACCAGGAGACAGATCCACAACTGCATTATAGACCAAACTTATTCCCAGATCAGCAAGATGAGACTCTTCCTGATGATGACGATGAAGAAGAAGATGAAGAGGACAGGTTGTCAATGGTGGCCCTGGAAACAGAGCTTCAGAAGTACCTCCATGAGGATTAAAAATCCAACAACCGCCTAGAAAATGGTTGTGGAGAAAACAGAGAGTAAAGAAAAGCTTGTCCTAGTCCAAAACTTAAATCAAATGCTTCTCAGTCAGCAAAAAATCTATTAGAAACACACTGAGCCATATCTGTATGAAGGAAACACAGTTTGCTAGAGATTGTGAGCTTTTTGTCAAAAAATGCTTGTTGATATGTAGGAGTGTTACATAAATTAGTGACAGAATCACAACGTAAAAGAAGTTATTCCTATTATTTTATCTATATTCTATTTATTATCAAGATTCATAGGAAGTCTTGAGGCACTGGTTTGACTGAAATGATTTTTTCAGCCTTGCCTCAAAAACTCACCAACCTGGTGTTCAATACCTCAGAGAAACTACAAAGAAAAATAGTTTTGCCTGAAGTTAAAGGGATTTGTTTCACTGATTTAACACTAGTTTAGTAAATGTGTTATTTTTATCTTGAATGTTTTAGTTCAGATTGTAAGTATATTTACAATATTTTATGTATATTTGAACATCAATAAATATTTTACACTATTTTCTTTTTTATATTTTTAGAATAAAATAATGTGTCATAATCTGTTTTTTCCAAAGCTGTTGAAAATTTTTTATCATTCTGTCAGGCTTACATTGGGTGCTACCTGAATTGTAAGCATGAAGTCCCCCCCAAAAAAATCTGATTAGTGTTTTACGTTTTGTTTAGTTTCCCCTTTTTTTGAATGAATATTTTGACAATTGATGCTGGAAATATTTAAAACCTACCTGTTTGGCCTTATCAAATTATAAAGCAGATTTGTTAAAAGTGTACGCAACACACGCAGATGCACAATCTGTTCACAGCTTGTTTACATAAACAGGCATTTCTTAAGACTAACTGTTCGAAAACAGTAGTATTTCATTCAGCCACAAATTCTGTCTCATTTTCGTCAAAAAGTTAAACTGGTGAGAGGTGCGCTGTGTTGCGTGAACGACAGCGGAACCTTTGTTTTCTCCGCTGTGACTACGTTGAGAGACGGGAATAAAGAAACGACGGACAAGCATGGGTACTCGAACTGCTGCACGTAAGGTAAACAGAAGCGATAAAAATGTGATTATTTTAATTCTATTCTCGCTTAAAATATTTTGAAACGTTAGAATTGTGTTTATCACTTTTGTCACGTATTGAAAACTGGTTTTATATATCTGACAGCTCTTAAAATTTGCTGTAACCTTCCTTGTCTTCCAACTTAAAGCTAATGGCATCGGAACTCCTTAATTAGCTTATACCAACTTCCCCTCTGTAATTGATTCATTCCATTAACACAAACAGTTGCCCTGTTGTGACTGCTGACTGTATTAAAACAACAGGGATTTCTTATCATTCCGATCTCTAACTACAGGTTCTCATATGGGGTCTAAGAAGATACCCCTCTCCTCTATTAAGACATGGGACATGCACCATCCAGCCTCTGTGCATCCGCTGCAGACCGCTCTGTTCCTCCAGTAGCCAGAGTACACAAGAGTCAACACTACCCAACTTCAGTGAACTAACCTCTGAGTCCAAGCAGCCAGCCACAGAGCTGTCCATCCACTCCCTGCGTGACCTGGGATTCACAGACACTCAGGCTGAGCAGATCTCTGAGGTCATATCTAAAGTCAGTGGAGGAAACACCACCAAATACGCTCCTTCTACTCTTACAGCTCTGTTTGTTTTGGGTCTCAATCCTTCCAGTGTGCTCAAACTGCTGGAGAAATGTCCTGAGCTCTTCACTGTGAAGGAGTCTCTGCTTCAGCAGCGGATAGGCAACCTGCGCAAGCTAGGGCTAGTTGAAGGTGAGAAGATCTTCATGCTCAAAGACAGTTAAGTTAACTGTATGACTGTGAAACTCATGTGTTCTTGTATCTGTTTCCCAGGCAGTCTTCAAAGAGTGGTAGCCTATTACCCCCAGATCCTCACCGTGCCTTTGAAGACAGTAAAACATGTGGTGATGTTCCTCAGAGAGAGGTGCCTGTTTACAGTCCAGCAGGTCACCGACATCCTCAGAGAAAGTCCTGCTGTTGTTGTGGAAAACACTGGTCAGCTGGAGTACAAGTTTCAGGTCAGCATATTGACGTGAAAAGAATGATGGTTTGAAGTCCTACCTATAAGACATTAAATTTCAGAATGCTTTCTTGTACTTTGATTAGTAGTAGGCAGTGTAATAAGTGTATCAAACATTAAACTTCTGTGATTTTTGCTTATAGTTTAAATCTGTGGTTCATCAGTTGAAAAAAAAAAAAAACAAGTAAATCAAAGATGCAAACTTGGGCTTTTGGAGGATGTGTTTTAATTATTAAATGATACAAACAGGATGATTAATCATATATCCAAGTATTAATTTTTCATGTGATTGGTGTGAAACTGTTTACATTCAGGCAACTTTTCTCATTGTAAAACTTGTATCTCGCTGTACCTTCTGATTTATTGACTTCCTCAAAACTCAACCTGGACATCATTCAATGCGATAGTAGTTATATAATGATACCAACACTGGAGGTTTGATGTTCATAAAGGGAAGTGTTTTTTTTTTTTTTTTTTTCATCAAGATTCGATGTGCATAAAGTTTTTTATTTGTTACTAAGGATAATACGGTTTTGTTGTGTTTACATTTTTTATCTTAAGTTCTGTGTTTTGTTTTGTTCTTTTGTTATACCTAGTGGTTATTGTTCATCATTTTAACAGTGTATATCATCTCCTCTCTCCACAGTACGTTTACTTCCGAATGGGTGTCAAACAGGCAGAGATGGTTAAGGCCAGATTATTTCGTTTCACTCTGGACGAATTGCGGTGTCGACACTGTTTTCTGGAGCGCAGGGGCCTCTACGAGACCCCAGACAAGAAGGGACAGACTCTCATCATCAACCCCAAACTGGAGAGCATCCTCAACGTCAGCGAGGACGCCTTTCTCACAGATGTTGCCATGGCGTCAGCAGAGGAGTATGATGTTTTTAAAAGAATGATGGCGAGAGAATGGCGTGAGGAGCAGGAGCAGATGGGCAGCATTGAAGCTGAAAGTGACAATGACGATGAAGAAGAGGATGAGGAAGATGAAAAGGCTCAAGGGAAAAGTGCATACAGGAAGAGAAAAAAGAGATAATCTGGGAGTAGAGAAGAGATATCATAAACCATAATTAATCAAAGAATTTAGTTTTGGATGTTTTCGAACCACGGTTTGTCTTTTGTTGCTAAAGAAATTACTTGAAAGACAGAAAAATTCAGTGTAACAGTTTCAGAGCTTGTTCATCAAGTGGTAACTTGTAGCTACAAACATGGCTCACATTCCTCATTTTCCTCATTAAAATATGATTTTTGAACTTTCTTCAAGTGTTTATAAAACTTTTTTGCGGCATGTCAAACCGTTCAGATTAATCTCTAATTAAGTGGAATCAATGAGCTCTTGCTTCCAATCTTAGTTAAAAACAGCTTGGGTAGAAGTCATTGAAAAAGTGAGAATGTGCTGGGAAGCTGAGCAAATGGAAGCTCCACCCCGTTACTATGTGACAGCCAAGTGGCTGCAGCTTTCTCCATCCTGCTTTTATCTGTATGAGTCAACAAAGAGAGCATCAGATAAGGCCGACGGACCAGACGAGACAAACGAACCAGCCATTGATTTATAAAAGCCCTAATCCTAATGGATGTGACACACTCAGGGGTTACTCTGTTCTGGACATCAGGTAAGAAAAACTCACCTTTAATCGATCAAAAACAGCCAAAGCAATCAATAATTAATTGATAAGTGTTGTAGCTCAGACAGAGGCAAGTCATTTTCTGAATTCATCATGGGTGGTTGAGCTCGTGTTAACTGATATAGAATGGCTCTTTGATTCCTCCTTTAGACGACTATTTAAACTGTTTAATTTAGAGTACTACAACACTCAAATATAAAGCCAAATTTGTGAATATTAAACTTTATGTCTGCAGTTAAAGCGAGCTGTGAGGGTTTTCTGATGTCTTTAGTGCAGTGAATGTTATAAAATGGGTTGGGTTTATTATTTACTACATCACTTTATTTACATTGTTTATATATTTGCTAAGTAACAACCAGAGAGACAGGGTATATTTTATTTGAATTTTAGCTGAATGGACCCCTTGATTTGACTAAATAACCAAAGAGGAGAAAGTCATCTTATGAAACGTGACGGTGACGTACTCATGCTTTTGATTAACTTTTTCAATGGAGAGACTTCTGCTTGTTAACAGCTGTTAAAAACCATGTAATATTTACATGTTATAAACAGTCTATAGAATCATCTATATGAATTATTGTGCTTGTATTTTAATGTGGGATCATCCTGATTCTTCAAATTGAAACATGTTATTTTTGTTCACAGGAAGCAGCTAGAGGCAGCAATCCACACACTTCAGTCTGATCATCATCTCAAAACTCAGGAACCAAAATGACATCATCAGTCGTCATTGCCAACCTAACAGAGGAATGGGTGGAGAGTCTGCACAGGTGGCACCTTAAGTTCTTTTTCATTCCGTCCATTGTCATCACTCTGCCCACCCTGCTGGTCAACCCTGTACTCTTGGCGTGTATTTTTCTGTCCCGCGCCCTGCGTCAGGAGACACGTTATCTACTGATGGCCAACACCCTGACAGCTGACATGCTCTTCCTCATCCTCAACCTGTCCACTGTGATCTGTAACGCTGTGGATGTGCAGATCTCCTGGCGGCTCTGTGAGGTCATCACAGCTTTGACTGTCACTACCTACTGCTGCGCCATCCTCACAATCACGCTCATGGTGGTGGACACCTATGCTGCGGTTCGTTGGCCTCTTCGTTACCATGATATTCTGCCACCTGCACGCACCCACTGCATACTGGTGGGGGTATGGGTGGTGGCAGCCATCTATCCTTTCATGCTCGTGATAGTGATGGAGGATGGGAGAGGAAGCCCACATGGCAGAGTGGCTGTGTGTCTGGCCATCATCTCCTTCCGCTTTATTGAAATCAAGAAAACAGTGGGGATCCACATCTACTTCTTTGTAGCAGCTCTCCTCTGCACCTTCCTCATACTGTACTGCTACATCCGGCTCTACATGGTCACAAGGACTCAGGGAATCTGGCAGAGTCGCTTCTCCAGGGCCCGGGTCACACTTCTGGCTCACGGGCTCCTGCTCCTGTTCTACTTCGCCCCTGGCTTTGTTTTCACCATGGAGCTCTTTCTTTTCCACAGGAAAGACATTAGTCATGATGTTCGCGTGTGGATCAGCACAGTCAATATGTGTGTTCTCACACTGCTGCCAAGGGCATTTGCTCCATACCTGTACGGGTTGAGGTACAGGGAGATCTCTGACTCTCTAATGCAGCTGCTGCGGCAGCACAGGAGACTCAGCCAAGTCACAGTTTCTTAAAAAAATACTTTGAGGTCTAAATATTTCATTTCTTCAGTGAAAGATGCGTCCTTTTTGAAGCACTTTACTGGGATGATTCCTTTCCTTTTGTTATTTATTAGGGAGGCCAGATCTGGAGAAAGTGCAGTGCCATGGAGCACGACATTTACTTTGTCAACCCCTCAGACTTAAATTTGAATTGTTTTTATAATCATTTTTTTCTTACAAATTATTATTATAAGACAATATTTAATATTATATATATATAAATATAATATTTTTTGAAGAATCCCTTTTATTCATTTTTACCCCCTCAAAACTGACTTTAAGGGACAGTGATAAACCTAAAATGTGGATTTCAGTATGTTACAGACAAAACTAATGAGGTTAGAAAACCGCTTTGGTCTAATAATCAATGGCTGCATTTACAAACAAATTATGTTAGCTTGGTATGGCTACATTAGTATCATAAGAAGTAACTGCTCAGTAATGATTAAAAAAATCTAAGTATTACAGATATATTTTCCTGTCATAGTGTTTTGTTAAAGATAATTCAATTAAACTTGTTCAAAGATCTGATTTGGCTCTAAAACATAAAAGGAAGGCTACATCAAAATCTCTTTATTTGATCCACATTGGTGAGATTACATGAGTCAGTTTTAAAAATAAATTTAAGATACACAGAGTGTGTGATTTTACAGCACACCTCTCATTTGGTTGTAAAAAAAACAAAACAAAAAAAAAACTCATTTCACAGAGAGAATGTTTAAGTACATACCCTTTGTTTTCTCACTGTTGGCAGCATCAGATTTTTGTTTGTTTCATCCCAGTTTCTTCTTCTCATTCATTCTGTTCCAAATAATATGTGTGATGGCTATGAGGAAATGTAAATTTGCTATTAGGCGCATTTGACGAGTGGAGTGTTTGCTCTTGTGTGTGTTTTGTGCGTTTATTAAAGCACTTCATTTCTGAGTCGGTGCTAAGAGTGATTTATGGATACTTGTGATTTTTTCCAGGTGAAAGGAGCTTCTTTACTGCCATTTGGATCCACTGAGAACTTTAAGCATTTCTTCCTTTTTTCCTTTTGCTTTAATGTTTAGGCATCTTTAGTGCTCTTTTTAGATAAGTACATCTTCAATATGTATTGTATTTTCATCATGTTACATAAAAGGCTTACAGAACCTGACACTCCGCTTTATGGCCATGAAGCACTTAACTCTGTTTGTCTAATGAGCCATGTTTGACTTGAACTGGAGTTCCAAGAAGATCATTAACCAATTGCTCAATGGCTGGTAGGTAGAAAAAAGCATTTAAAGAGGTGTGTTGGGTGGGGATGAGTCAGGTCTTCTGGCAGAAGCAGCTCATCTCTGCCTCTGCTACCTCTATGCAATCTGTAACTGTTACAACCAATCAGCAGAGGGACACATTTGTCTGCATCACAGAGCTTATCAGCAGAAACATGCATTTAAACTTGGACCCAGTATTAAGCTATGAGCCAATATTTTCCTCACATAGTTTCTCAAAGCCTACACCTGGTGGCAGCCTTTCTACCTGTGAAGATGGATTACATTCACAAAAACTGTTTGTTTGCAGTTTTGTAGTAATTTGGAGTTTACTAGGATTACACAGACTGAACACAACAGCGTGTCAGAATCAGTTCTCTGTTGACTGAGTTTCATGGAAACGTTTCAAGTGTATCCCCCAAAGTTTGGGGATTGTGTTGTTGTGACACTGGCAGATGCTGAAGGAAAGAAAACATCAACTTTCCATGCCTTATTCTATCTGCTTAGTTCTCTAAGTCCATTTTCTCGAATTCGTCAATAACTGATATCCTGTCTGTCAATTTAAATAACTGATGTTCCATGCTGTGTAGTTTCTAATGAAAGATAAACTCCCTTTTTGATTCGGTGATGGAGACCTGTGTTATTTACTAATCCTTCTCTACATTCATCTTGTGAAGTAGTCACATGTGTTCACGCGCACAGGCACATAGTACAAAACACCTGGTTTCAAACTGGTTTATTGATCACATCATGGACCCTTTCAAGGAACTCAGTTTGGAGCTCTTAGAACTGTTTTGCAACAGGGTAAGGAAGTTGTGACATCCTTTGTTCCAACATAACTCCTCCTCTCAGCTCACCTGAAGTGAAAAACATAGCCTGCTGCGTTTTTTCCTGCTTTCACGTGACTACAGTATCACATTACAGCTAGGTGTTTTTTTAGGCATATGTATCTGTTTTATTGTTTGTCAATGTGTATTAAGGATGTGCCTACATATTCTAAAGCCTGGTTTTTAAATCATTTGTATTTATTTTATGTATTTTAATTAATTTATTTATTCATAAAATTATAGAAAATAAACTCTTTTAAGCGTGTTTGGTTTAACCATTTTCGTCTTGTGCTGCTCCAAAACCGTTTCCTGCACTTTCACATACGTAACGTAACATAACACTCTTGTTATTTTTGTGTGTTCAATCAACCGCCGTCCCCATCGTCATGTACTTTTTCTCCGCTGAAAGTTCAGTTTGTTTGCAAACAAAGAAAAGCCACGTGGAGAACTACATGCTCTTGGAAAGTGTAGTCTCATTGGGCAAGCAGAAATGCGCAGTATCTTGGTTTGAACTCCATTACCCACAATGCAGCATGACTCTGAAGGGGTACGGTGGGCTGGATTATGTTTTTTTTTCTCAAGACAAGTATATATTGGTTCTGTTTACTGTTAGCTAGATAGAGCTCTTTGTTTTTGTCATCTCAGAAATACAAAATGTACCGGGTGAACAGCAGCTTGCTTTGTTTCCCTTAACTAGTCCACGGCAGATATTGCTTAAGGTACTGACAAACTTTTTTTTTCAGGAGGCAGAGTTATTTTTATCATTTTTTTCTTCACTTGTGACTGAAGAGGAAACTTCATCTGGGAACTTCTACATAAGGTAACACCTTTTTTTTTTCATAAAACAGAGTGTTGTTAAAGAATATGAATGCTCAAAACGTAAATTTATCTCTTGATCATAGATGAATTCTTCCTAATTTACAGACTGAAGCATCGACTCAACGACTTTTTGAAGTACGTTTTCCAGCTAACGGTCGGCACGAGGCAGTGCCCTTTGTCTTATAAACGGAAGCACTGATATATCTGGCATAATACAGTTGACTGACTTTGTAATTTATAATGTCAAAGTTATATATTACGCCTTATTCCGACATTTGAATATTTTAAAGTTAAAAAAAACATCACAACAAATGTTTGTTTTGTTATGCGTGTGTGCTTTTTTAATTGTTCAATTTAACCTTACTGGCAGTTAGCAAATACAAAATAAACCCAAAACAATCTGCTTCATTTAAATAAGATAGCTTTATTGTTCTTTTTTTGCTTAATTTTCTTTCTCCTCAGGGGGTATTAGTCACAAAGTCAGCTTTTCATGCGTCAGACACCTCTGGCTAAACCTGTCCTTTAGACGTAACATGAGTTTAAGAAGGTGTGCTGCTGGCAAATTACACACATGAAAAGACTGAGCCTGTAGAGGCTGAGCCACAGGGTTAAAAATAACCTGAGATAAATGACCTCATTGGAGCAAAGGTTGGACCTGCTGCCAACATAAACAGAGGCAGTATGGACATAGATAAGAGTCAAAAGTTTAGGTCATGCAGTTTTGAGAACATGAGCATCAACTGTTGTAAACATACATAAGAAGAACAATATGGTTTACTGCAGCATCACTCTTGAGGTTATTAGTGTTTTTTCTTGAAGTGTTTCTTACTTAGTTGAGACAAATATCTTGAAACCTATGGTTAAAAATGAAAAAAAAAAAGTAGGCCTCAAGGTTATCACCGGCTGTACTTTATTTGCACCTGTTGATCAAACAATGATTATGTAGTGCTTGATATCATCCCTGCCCCCCCTCTCTTTCAAAACAAACCTGACTGACGTGTAGGTTGGTCTTCCAACTGCAGCTCAGCCTCCTTCCTCCTGTCTGAATCATCTTCCCTCTCACGCAGTTCATTGTGCCGCAGGGCACAACTGTTTTGAAGTAGTGATGGGCTAGAAGAAGAACTGTTATGCAGATTAGCATGCTGCTCAGATTTCTGTGCTTGTTTTAAACTGTGATGCAAGACCTTTTAGCGCTACCCCACGGGCTTCAATAAATTATTTGTGGGAGTCACATGTTTTCTCCCTTTTTTCTACACCAGCTTTGTGGCTTTGTGCTTTGTTTGTCAGTAGGGACTGTTTTCAATTTGAACTACAGTGATCCAATTAGCTTCCTCTTCATCATGATTGAAAAGAATGCAAGGCTTCAAGTATAATGCTGTATTACATAGTTGTTTCATCTAATGGTACCATGCTGCTCAATCTTCTCCTCAGGTCATCTCAAGGTTTTAGAAAAGGTCTACATTGAAGGTGGCAGCCATGGTGTTGATTCTTGGCAGAAGGTTGAACAGGGAGGACTCTGGGATCAGAGACTCCCCAGCTGTCAAACGCAAGGTGCTGTCACAAAAGCAAACATTTTCTTGTTTTTTCTCTTTTGAAGCTTCTGTCACATCTTATTCAAATGTACTTTGCTTTCTACAAATATTGTCCGTCACAAGGTGTTTGAAGTGGACTCAAAAACCTTGGGTGCCCAGGATGTCTTGGATTTCTGCTCTGGTGCATCCCACTCTGAGGGCATCCTGCAGGTATTCAATGAGTTCCGTGACTGCCGCCTCTTCACTGATGTTGTGATCAGCGTCCAGGGCCGAGAGTTCCCTTGCCACCGTGCTGTTCTCTCCGCCTGCTCCTCCTACTTCAGAGCCATGTTCTGCAATGATCACCGTGAGAGCCGAGAGATGCTGGTCGAGATAAATGGCATCCTCGCTGAGGCGATGGACTCCTTCCTCACCTACGTCTACACTGGACGTGCCAAGATCACCACAGAGAACGTCCAGTTCCTGTTTGAGACCTCCAGCCTCTTTCAGATCTACACACTGCGAGATGCCTGTGCCAAGTTCTTGGAGGACCAACTGGACCCATGCAACTGTCTGGGCATCCAGCGCTTTGCAGACGCCCATGCCTTGAAGCAGCTCGCCAGCCGCTGCCGCGGCTACGCCCTTGCCAACTTCTCAGAGGTGGCTCAGCATGAGGAGTTCCTGGACCTGCGCAAGGAAGAGCTGGAGGAGTACACTGAGAGCGATGAGCTGTCTATCGGTAAGGAGGAGGTGGTGTTTGAGGCGGTGATGCGGTGGGTGTATCACAGTGTGGAGCAGCGAAAGCCTGTGTTGAAGGCTCTGCTCCACCATGTCCGTCTGCCTCTTCTGCACCCCAACTACTTCGTCCAGACTGTGGAGGGAGACCAGCTCATCCAGAATGCTCCAGAGTGCTACCAGCTTCTGCATGAGGCCAGACGCTACCATGTGCTTGGAAATGAAATGATGTCACCAAGAACTCGTCCACGCAGGTAACTAAAATGTTGATGCACTAGTTTTAAGGAAGGCGACAAGTCGTCTGATCTAGATTTTATCAGAAGAAACCAGATTCTGATTCATCAGTGAGTTTTGTATGACTTGCAAGTTTTGTTGTAGTGCAGTCACAAGACTGATGTCTGTTTTGTTGTGCACCAGTTCACTGATTCTGCGTGATCTTCTTCTCCCACAGCCCGTTTGTCTGGTTGAGCTAAAACATCTGTTCTACCTGTAATGTCACAGGTGACAGTGACATGTCACTTACAGCATTAAGTGTATCTTAAATCCTACATCGTATAGTCAGAGTTATGACTTACACGTGAACCTGATGCTCCCAGCAGTATTGTTGTTCCTTGTGTGTGTGTGTGTGAGTGTGTGTGTATGGGGGGGTGAACAGAGTGTTATTGTACTGATCAGACAACTGTGTCTTTGACTGAGCCTGTGTTTTGAAACCTAATTCTGAAATGGAAATGATAATGAGGAAGGCAGGGCATGTTCGTGCACACACACTGGTTGGTTGGAAGAGAAAAAAAATGATGTGATGCAAGACGCAGCAATCGTGAAGTGTTCAGTCTTGTTGTCATACCAGCAGCGTAACTCACCTTGCTGATGTGTTTGGGTTCAAAGTGTCCCTGTTCACGTATTTACTGAATGCACTCCCCTTTCCTGCCTTTGTGTTTGTGTGTGTGTGTGTGGTGTGAAGAGTCCAGTTGGAGGTATTGTTTAATAAAGGACAAAGGTTGGTGTTGACTGAAACTTTGTGAATGAGATACAGAGCAGACCATATGTCAGCCTGCTGGACGACAGACCCCAGCACAGCTGCCCCCTGTGTGTTTGGCCTGCTGCGAGCGTTAAAACGGGAACAGTGCTGATGAACAGTTGTTTGTTACTGAGGCAGAGTGGTGTGTACTTCAGGTGTATTGTGTCAGTATCCAGGCAGATCTGCTCAGATCAGTCGGCCAATCAGGCTTCAGCTTAGTCTCCACACTGTGTTTCGTTTGCCCCCAGGGCAAAATCTGCTCCTGCTCAAAACAGATGCCTGGTTCTTCCCTTCCTGTGTCTACGCCGGGCCTTTTTTTTCTACTTGGAAGTTTCTAGAATTTAATTAATTACATACACACACAGACAACCTGCACACCTATACACACAAACACACACGGCTAAACCACCTTTGGGCTAGGCCGTGTCTTAGATGAACACAAGCCAGTAAAACCACCTTAATCTCTTAGATGTGCCTGATCTGTACTCTCTCTTAGACTGAGCAAACAGACTAAGTGGGTGAAAGTGCAAAAAGCAGTTTTTGCCACTGTTGTAGAAAAAGTGGTTGGATAATTCTAAGGGTGTGTTATGGAGATGTTGGTGTTGTTTTGTATGTTTTCTTATTTGCGCTAGGTATGAAACCAGCATTTTCTCACAAATGAACAGTTTTGAATCTCTTTTTGTGTAACAGAGCGTGCTCCTGCTTTACTCTGGACAGTAATCTCTGCACTGTCTGCAGCACATGTTTCAGAGCATCATTGCTCAGTACACTGGTCACAAATGGGACTGGCCTGTGGTGTTTGCTGAAGATAAATCAGAAATGATTGATTAAGGAAAATAATCTTCACCTTTGTGTAGTTATATGACGCTGAAAGTGGGGCATGGTAAAGTAGATAAAAGCAGCTTCTATCACAGTCCATTCCAAATGAGTTGGACCCTAAGTCTCAAAGACCTCTTCAGATTTTCTATCCAGTATCACGCATTGACTAAACTGCTGTTAATTGGAACTGGAGCAGGAAATATTGTCATATCCACTGCATGGGTTTAAAAGCCAAGTGGGAAGCTTTGTGAACATGGGAATCCAGCTTCAGTCTGGACCCAAGTTTGTTTTTGTTTCACTCAAGATTGATACCTGCATTGTAAAGTGAACTTTGCCTGGAAGATAAGTGTTGCTATTCCTCTGGAAAACACCGCTCTGTTTCCTGCTGTTGTACGATTTTCTACCTTCTATAATTAAAAACCCCATCAGAGTGTCGACATGTATTTATTTGTCTGCATACCAGGTGTTGGGGTGTATGCGGTTCATAATTACGTACCATGTAAGGAGTCCCAACGTTCCTGGAAAAGTTTTTCAGAACACATTCCTGTGTTTGTGTTTTTATTTTAGCCTCAAACATGATGTGATTCTTCTACACCGCTTGCTTTTCTTCCCCCCCCTGCAGGTCCACTGGCTTCTCTGAGGTGATTGTGGTGGTTGGTGGCTGTGAGAGAGTCGGGGGCTTCAACCTGCCTTACACTGAGTGCTATGATCCAGTCACAGGAGAGTGGAAGTCTCTGGCCAAACTACCTGAGTTCACCAAGTCTGAGTATGCAGTGTGTGCCCTCCGCAACGACATCCTGGTGTCAGGTAAGCAGGAACATTTGTTACATTCCATTTCATATCAGGGATTAATCAAAGCTAGCATTTGTTTGAACATATGTTGTTATATGTCTATGATTTTTAAGAAATGATCAAATCAACTTTCTTTATAGCTCAGGTAAAAACCATTTTGACGACAAATGCTTCTTCAACAGCATCTTTAAATCTGTTCCAAAATTCATTTTTCAGCTGTGATGTGTAAACAAATCCACGCTGTCTTCAGTGGTTGGACTCTGTGTGGTCTTGTGTGTTAAGAAACCCCCGTCTTGCTATAAGTGTTACAGGCTTTTACATGAAAATTCTCAAGGGATGTTGTCCGTGCTTTGCTTGCCATCCAGTCCTCCAGTAGAGTGGCAGGAAAGGCCATGGTGGCTGTTTGCCCCGTGTTATTTTTAAAGCTACAGCCTGCTGGAGCTGAAGGAAAATGTGAGAGCGATATCTGGATCGCACTCCAAACTGAGACACGCTTTTATTGGCCCGCTCAGACCTTCTCACTTCCTATTAGCCAATCATTGAGGTCGCCACCTTTTACATCCGTTCAGCAGTTTTCTAGGACCTCCTCTAGCAGCTCTCAAACATTATGATTTTATTTTGTTCACAAATAGTATGAGATGTTAGTGTGAAACTTTGTCTGTGTTATGTGCTGTATCCTTAAACTCAAAATAATCCCCACGCTGAGGTATCACAATTTCATAGCTTCCTGGCTTGGTCCCTGCATTTTGAGAACAAGAAGGTGCCAAACATGGCGTAAGCCTCCTTTGGTAGAAAACAAATCTTGATTAAAAAAGACATTACTATTACATCATTGGTCCAAGCTGCTGAGGTCAGGGGGAAGGCAGCTGCTGAAGTCAAACTCTGGTATAAACACGCTGTAAGGAAGTTTCAGTTCTCTAATGAAGGGGACACAGGTTGGTGGTTCTTGTAAATTTGTTTTTTTGAACGTACTCTGACAGAAGTTCAAGTGTAAATCTGAGGACAGCTCATGCTCAAACATGCTTCGCAAAAGCTACAAAACAGCACTGGACAAAGCAGCAGTTGAAAGGTATAGAAGAGGGGAAAAAAGGAGAGGTAGATACAGAGAGGGAAAAAGGAATCTTCTTCCTTCTTCCCTTCAGCTAGAGTCTGCTGCTGTGTTTATGCTTTTTTTACGCGCCCACTGGGCCAAGTCCTCACGTGTTCGCTATCAATCTACCCTCAAGCTCTGCCTGGAAAAATCAACACCCCCTCCCCCCTCCCTCTATCTCTCCGTCTCACACACATTCAAAACATACACACGACACCTTTATGATCTTTATTGCTGCATATTCATTTGTTGTTGCTCCATTTGCCTGGAACATTTAATCCCCTTTTCTCAGCTGTATTTTTATCTTGCACAAATTACATTCCCACACATACCTCCATTCTGTCTGTCAGCCCATCGTTTCACACTGGGAACTGCTGCAAATACCTTGGAGGGCCTCCAGCCCCCGGCACAGCTGCTCTCAGCTGAGGTCTTAAATTGGACTCTCCATTGAGTATACTAAACCTCTTTGAGGTTTTTACACCAACAGGGACTCCGACCAATGCTGACTTTCTAACATTCATTTGTCTGAAGTCGTTTAGTCTGAGGGCCAGATACATCATGTTTAGTTCTGCATCGCAACTTTAAAGTGATACTCCGGGATGGAACAAGTTGGGTCCTATCACAAGGTTTAGGGCAGAAATTACCCCTACAGCAGTGTTTTTGTGCAGCAGAAGCCCAGAGCGCACGCACCAAAGACCCCCTCCCTGCTCCTCTGCGGGTTTCCTCTGCACTCAGACGGGGCCATATTTTACTTGACCAAAAACACAAATAAACAGACTCCCACCAAAAAAATCTGATATCGGTCTGCATTCACGCTTTATTTAGAGAATTTTCAGCGCGTTAATTTTACAAAAAAACACCTCCAATTAAGGCTCTAGTTCTCATCGTGTCGTAAAACGGCGCTACCTCCGCTGCAGAGCCACAGCTGGCTACGAGGCGCTCACCGCTTAGTGTATCAGTCCGCGCACGCGGTGTGCCAGATATTAACAAACGCAGGTAGTCTGCCAGGACGAAGAGACACGATGAGAACTAGAGCCTTATTTATCGTGTTTTTGTGTGAAAGTAACGCGCTGAAAATTCTCTAAATAAAGCGTGAATGCAGACAGATATCAGACTTTTTTGGTGGGAGTCCACCATGACAAAATCTGATATTGATATCCATGAGCATCACTTTAAATAAACGCCTCTCCTCTATCTGACTCCACTTTAAAAATGAACCACATAATCTAATCTGTTCATAAAGAAAACACCAGTGCATGCCTCACACATTACAGAAGCTTGCATGTGATAGTCACATGTTTTATTAGCAATGATACGGCCTGTAAATGAAAGCTTTGCGTAACTTTTAGAAAGCTGTCACACAAATTACACTGTTTACTCCCACGGTCACGGCCTCTTCTTGTTCAAGAGCTGTGATTAGCAACATTGTTGATCCATGTCTTGCCTAGTGCTACTTCACCAACGGAAGTATTAGTTAGAAAATACCACTTTTTGAAGGTAGTTGTTTCTTAACATGCGTTCTTCGCCTGCAATTCTTTCTTTTACATGTTTTCTTCATGCAAATTCTCAGAAGCAAAAGCCTCCAGGGCAGCAGACTGTCTGACTCCGTCGCCATCGTGCAGACAGTCAAGCAGACACATGCTTTGTGTGTCTCCTGCAGTATAATTTGAAATAATTGAACATTAATCAGCCCATATCACCACGCAACAGAAACAAGAACAGGTAGAAATATCCAACAGGTGACTTTTTTACGTAGCTGGATGAGTTTTCTAGTCGGTGCTGTTTTTATTGTTAGGATGAAATGTGTCTGATATCTGTACCCACCTGTCTGGTCTGTCAGCTAGCTAACAATGAGGAATAACTTCTCTTTGTCTGCATGTGAATACAGAAGAGGCACAGACATCTTTCTTTACACTGGCAGACTTTCTTTCTCTATAAAACCATCTGTGCCTGCACAAAGAAAACATCCAATAAGTTGTAGCCAAAACTGAATGTGATGAATGAAGACATTTTTTTTATGTATGTTCCAGGAGATTATGATTGATTCAGTCCTGCTGCCTTTTAAACAGAGGAAGCCTGTTCTCTGTCATTTTCATAATCAGTGTTTTATTAACTGATATCATGACGGTGTTATCAATTTAAGTCCCAGTGTGAAATAACACAGATTGTCACTGCGTTGCTGTGTATGTTATTGAGCCTAGTTGGCATCCATGTTTCACCTGTAGTCCAAGATATACTGCCTCTGGGTTCATTGGTGGAAAAAACAGCAGCAGAAAGCCAAACCTGGCAGTTTATTGGTGACAGACATAATAAAGAATTTCGACCTACATTCAAGTATTTGTTTCTGCTCTGTTCTGTGTGTTTTGTGGTGATATGGCAGGATCAGTGGGGGGGTTATTATTGTGGGAGAGAGACACAGCACATGCCCCGGCTTGTTGAGTGTGTGTCTGAGTTACACTGTAACCTGGTTGGGTGACTTACTTCTTACAGCGCATGTTTGCGCAGAGATAACAGGTGAGATACTCTGTAGTAGCTCTGATCCTGATCGTGGTGTGTTTGCTTTTAAATATATGTTTTAAAAACGAATATTTGTTCGACACCTGTGCACACCCACCAAAACGTTAGACAAAGTCTGTGTATGTGTTTCTTTAAATAGACAACCTTCCTTTGTTTGTGTGTGTGTGTCCGGAAACCTTTTATTTGCTCGGTGAACTCTTGAGACCCAGCTCAGGTCAAAGTCAGATAACACACTCACAGCTCAGCCCCAGTTAGGAGATAAGATATTTATTTGAAATAAAAATACAACTCAAAGCTGGAGAAGAAAATTAAAGGAGTTTCAACCTTCTTGTTCATAGATCAGATCAGATCAGCAGGGTCAAAAATTAAAAACACCACAGAAGATACTGTTTGGCTTTGTTGGTCAAGCAGGGCCTGAAACTGTCATAACCTTTGTCTTGAGTTTTAACTGTTGTCTAACTGTTGTCCGTTACCTTTGTCCTCTTTTATTTCCAGGGGGTCGTATTAACAGCCGGGACGTGTGGATGTACAACTCCCAGCTCAACCTGTGGATCAGAGTGGCTTCCCTGAACAAAGGCCGCTGGAGACACAAGATGGGTGTCCTGCTGGGAAAGGTACACACACAACATAAATTTACAAAACCAGACAGGGTGCCTTTGATTTATTCAGTATCAGACTTCACTCACTGGCAGGATCCCAACTCTAGACAGCTGCAACTGAAAGTAAAAACCTGATTAACTTGCCACCTTTTGATAAAAAAAAGGACTATAAACAGGGTGTTCGCGGGGTCTTAAAAAGTATTAAAGTTGATAAATCAATTGTGGGAAAATTAAGGCCCTTAAAAAGTATTAAAAAGTCTTAATTATGGTTTTCTGAGGTATTAAATTTTATTGGTATTCAAGCTTTGACTCCAAAAGTATCCATGAATATTTCTTTTCCTCCTTGCAACTGTCCCCTGATTGTGCCGTTAAGCATTCGGTCAGTGAAGTTGTCAGCTATTGGAGCTTGGCAAAATGGACATGCAAGATTTCACACAATGATCTTGCAAGTCCATCTAGATTGCCGCAGAGCACCCTGCTTTCATGTCATCAATGACGTGCCAATGGTGGACACAAGAGGCTGATGGACAGCAAATCACACAGTCTCAGGCACATTTCCTAAATTTTGATAGTGATGAATGAGTTCTTGTTTTTTCAGCTAGTTGGCCTTAAATGATTGCTGTTACTTGTTGTATGGGAACAAGAATGGGAGTGTCAATAGACCTGCCAGTAGTTTAATTTATTCTTTCAAGCTTTATTCCTTCACAGCTTACCTCATTTCTATTTAAATTTAAACTACAACTACTAAAGATGGGTTGCTACCAACAGCGCATAATTGGGATGAGGTCTTAAAACTTTTTGAAAGTTTTTTTAAAAAGTCTTAAAAAGGTATTGAAATTAACCTCTTGGTTTCAGCATATACCCTGATAAAGTAATTTTACATAAAAGCACAAGGAATCAAAAGAGCAACAGATAATACCCAGAAAATCCATCTTACACGATTTACCCAGAGAGCATTACAAGAACCCAGCAACATGAATTGAGACCAAGGGTGCCAAATATATGAAATGATGAGGACAATTTAAAAGAGAAAGAAAGAAGATATAAGTACTACAAACATTTAAACAAGTTAGCATGCTAAAACAAGTGAAAACCCTTAAAGTATGAATGGATGTAAAACATTAAAGCTTTGAAAGCAACAACTCAACTTAATATATTTATAAAGGACTTTAAAAACAACCACAGCTGAAGCAAAGTGCTGAACATAGAAAATAGTGCAGTCATAAAAAATTCAATAAATCAATACAAAAAAGGTGTGGGTACTAAAATAATAGTTTCATTGTTCTTAAAAACAATTTAAGAACAATAAAAACAACGACTAAAAACAAGCCATAAAACACTAAAACAGGACCAGAGCTGGGGCAAACAAGGGCAAGAGGATCTTTTTTCAGAATATTAGAATAATTTTGAGCCCTTCCTCTATTTCTATTACAGTTTCTGAATTAAGTACTAACATCAGTCCAAGCTAGCTAGTTAAAATACAGGTGGCCCACAGCTAGTACTGTCTGTTCTCCATAAACTCAACACGTGGTTACCGTTTGAAAAAGTGACTGACGTTTCAGCTACCTGAGGCTATGTGCATGGTGCTGTTTTTTCTGACCTACAAGTTCAAAACACACACAGACACACATTTGTTTGTGTGAACTACAGCTAAGGTTCTCAGAACAAAGTGATATGTGCTTATTGCTGTTTCAGAGGAACTGAACATCAATACATGCAGAACTGTTCTCTTTTTTTACACCTGGCGTGGAGTGCAAACAGGTTGAAAATATCAACAGTAAGGAGTTGGAATGACGTACTGTTAGGGTAATGGTATGTTCCATGTAGATTTTTGATGACATCAGTCTGTACATTTCAGAATAATATGGAGCACCCAGTTTCAATAGATACCATCTTACCTGCAGACTTAAAGGAACTTGTTTTTAAACACAAAGGCCTTGCATATTGTGCAATGATTGACATTTGGACATATCTGATCTTCAACACGACACAGTCATCAGTGTCATGAAAGAGGCCTCACAAATGGCTCTCAGTCCACTTTTAGTGTAGCTTGCTTCCCGCTCTCCGTCACAAAAAGGGAACCTTTGAAAACTCATAGCATTATATTATTTTAGCGCCTGACTCATCCGTTTGTTCCCCCAGGGTTTGAAAATGCCTGTTGCCATATCCCACATCCTGGATACATAGGTGCAGGTTCAACAGAGAGGAGGAAGTTTAGCTCTTTTTCAAACAGGCTCTGCAACGAGTGTGTCAGCTACTGGAACAGTGATGCATCCTTTAAAAACACTGCATGTGAAAAACATTCAACTGTCAATTCACACTAAGTCTGTTTTCTGTTGATTTCTCAGTTTCCTCATTTTCCTATTTTCTCTACCATATGTAAAATACACATGACCAAAACGCCTCATATGTAAACTGTGTGTCTGGTGTTGGTTTAATACGAGTGATCTGATCCCAGTTAGGTTACACGTGAGCTGTTCATGAATCCTCGATGACTGCCCCTACTTTACAGCTGCGTCTATTTATAGCCGGTTATACACGGATAGTTGGACAGTCTTGTCTGAGGTCAGCTGGAGTTTACTGGATGTGTGCCAGCAAAGCACACTTCCAAGTTAAGGTCTAGCTTAGTCTAACATATTGTGTTTCATGTGTATCTTTGCAGAAGTATAAGCCTGAAGTAGCCTTACATGGCTGCTGTAGCCCCTCATAAGCCTAGACACACACATACACAGGTTTTGCATACAAAGGCGTAATTTAATGCTGTTCATTCTCCTGTGGCATTCCTGTCAGACAAAAGAAAACTCTATCATTACACTTAGTCAGGTTTCTAACCTTTAAAATGTTTCTTACGTGTCGTGCCCTAAAATGTTACTCAACTAGAAAGCCAGGTCTTTATTGCAAGACTTTTACATGTGTAGCATTTGTATTATCAAGACCAACTCAGTGCTACACATATGTTGACTGTTTGCAAGACAGTGGCATGTTTACCTCCTGGGAGTTTGTGTAATTACCTGTTATTAGTATTGCGAAAGAAAAAACAGCAACGATTGTCTTGGTTGAAGCAGGCAGAGCATTATCACTGATGACTCAGACGAACACACTCACATGTGTGTACATATTTGAAGAGCACGGACACAAGTTAAAGGGAAGTACTTGGAAAGCTTTTGGCTTTATTTACTCTGGCAGAAAGGGCAAGTCTCCTCAGGGGGACTTATCATGCATAGCAACTCTGTTTTTAATTTTCTGAAATTCTGCTTTTGGCCAATCTGTGTTGGATTTTGCCTGTCTTCTAAACAAAACCTGAAGTCCCTCGTTGCCTTGCCACAGAAACAAGAAAAATGTGTGTACACTCAAACTACACACAAATATTGTGGATCCAAATCAGTGTTTAACAAATATGACCAACAGGCTTTCAATTAAATGTCTCTAAAATCAAAAAGGACTTCAAAAAGTCAAAATGACTTTCCCAGAGTTATAAAAGGCTACATCAAGTAAGGTCTGAAAGAAAAAGCCAAAAAGAAGAGTGTTGATGTATGTGACTAAGTCAGGTCTCAGTCTGTATTTAATGCATCAAGTCTTTTCTGACTTTGAATGCAATGACTAAAGCCATGAAACAATTTATTAAAAGTCAACGCAGGACTAAGTGTCAGACCACCCAAATGAAAAAAGTGAAGAGGAAAGACAAGTGAGCAAAGAAACAGACAAAATAAGAGTTTTAAAGAAAAAACATCACCCTGTGACAGCATCAGCCACAAAACAAGTCAAACTGGAGGCAGAGTGTCTGCACCTCCACAGCTGATCACCCAAGAGGCTGCTGAGTGTCTTCACCACGCTCTGATCATCAAACAGAGCCACTGCACAGTGTGACAGGTCACAGACCCATGGAGCTGCATCCTGACAGGAGAGATCATCACAATGAGGTCATCAGCTGGATGGTCACACGCTGGCTATAACAGTCATCAATTAACTCCAGAGTGACTTCTGTGTCAAGGACAGTGCAGGAAAACATGATGAACAGTGTGACACTGTGTTGACACTAATATGCAACACACAGTAATGGAGCCTCATTTAAAGATCTGCAGCTGAGTTAGCACTGTCACACCAAAATGACTTGCTGAAATGCTAAAAAGAGAGGGCACATTGGACGTTATGCTAACTTTCAGTGGTGCTAACATGCTGCTTTGCTAACCAGAAATGACCCACAAGAAGAAGCAGTGGTAAAATGCATCAATTGTTTCACTGTAGATAAGCTTCCACATACACTCTATAACCCTTTCTTTATAAACACATTCCTCAGGGTTCTTCTATCCCAGGAGAGGCTCTTTTCTCCGACCACTTCCTGTATCTGTCACACACATGTGCTTTCCTCTTTACTGTCCTCCTTCCCTTCTTTCCACTTATTTTGCAGACTTTCTGGAATCAGACGTCGAATTGCTGTTTCCGTTTTTGTATCTCAGCACTGCTACCTCTTATTATAGTGACTGGGAACTCATACCATCAGGAAGACATTTGTGTTTATTCTTTATCATGTTTCCCCAGAATCTTGTCATCGGTTGTTTTATCTCTCTGCATTTCCTTGTGTCTTGATAGACTTCTCAGGAAAGACAGTTCCTGTACTCTGTTTCTTTCATTTTGAGTTGTATCTATCGTCATCTCAGAATACTTATCTGTTTGTTTAGGATATGTCTGCCTATGTTGTTGTTTTTCTTCAGATTTCAGTTCCCTCTTCTCCTGAGTTTGTCAAGCCGTTTCCTTATTCAGTCTGCAGTTTCCCCTTTTTGATATGCAGCACTGATGCTCCGGTTGAAAGTGTGTAGAAACGCGGCTGAGTGTTGTAAACAAGCCTCCATAATGAGCATGTGTGTATGATCAGACTTTCAGGGACAGACCTCAGCACTCACTGCCTCTAAATCAATGTTTATGGCATTTGCACGTTCAGTTGAATCCTGTTTTGTTCAACAGCACACATACAATAAGCACGCCTACGTTTGTTTAACCACTCTTGTGTCGCCCTGCTGAGTCTTATATTAATCCACTTGCTCTTTGCTCTCCAGACTAGCTGTCTGAAGCCACAGACACTTGTCATTGTCCTGCATGGAGCCTTGTTGGACTGGTCTTGTTTCCGTAAAGCATAAGCAGAAAAAAATAGGTCACTGCTTGTTTTCCCCTCCCTGCTATAGTGGCAGCTGTTCTCCTCTATCATACTTTTCACACTCTCTTTCTTTCCCAGTCTGCTTCTCTCCTCCTGGAGTCTCTGAATTCTCCTGACCTTAATGCTTCTCACTTCTCTGCACTTTGAGGAAACAGTTAATCATCTGGTTTGAACGCGCAGATTAAATAAGACGTGAATGTGCCTATTCAGTGGCAAGTGTGTCCACAGAGAGTCGTGAATCACACTTGGCCTCGTGTTTATGTAATATCCACGTACAGTAGGTCGGCATAATGTATGTGCCATGATCATTATGCTGGTGTAAAATGTTCCTTCATTAATCCACTCACAATTCATCACAGCGTCTTAGAACCACGCGGGCTGATTTGTCGAGTAAGTGCCGAGTGTTGAGTCTGTAAAGCAGAGTGCTTGTCCCTCCAACCCCCTCCCTGCACCTCTCCAGAAAAGCTGGTGTCTGGGTATTGTCAATGGAGCTTTAAAGGGTCATTTCACAAAAAAATGAAAAAGAAAAAAATCTGCTATGATGGCCCATTCTCCTGTAACTGGTTATCTAAAACCCTGACTGTTACTTAGTCTCTGGATAAGATTTTTCCACTGTTCTGTGAGGATGGAAGAAAGCCTCAAACCCTGCCAAATAAAATCTGCTTGGCTTCGCTTGAAATGACATGAAAGTGGAAAATAATAACTGAAGTAATCCTTCAAAGCCTATCAAGAAAAAATCCTCATAAAACATCTCTCAACATGTTCACTCTGTCCTGAATTAACTTTATCCTCCTATGGTACGTAAACATTTGATCTTCTTTTGTTTACCTCACAAAACTAACTCAAAGATTTACAAAGGAGATGACAGCTCTTTGGATTCAGCACCTCATCTAACGTTAAGCGTTGTGTTTTGTTTTTCTTCACTTTTCTGTTTGAAAAGGCGGTTGTGCTATCAGTCAGGCCAGGTGTAAAATGCAAATATCTATGAACCCATCCACCCTCTGCGTCGGTTCCCTTTTTTTCTCTCTATCAGTCTTTGTGCCTTTGTCTCTCTCGCGCGCGCACTCTCTGTCTCTCTGTCTTTTCTGTTCTTGTTTATACTCCAGACTTTTTGGAGAGGCGGTAATAGCCTGGAGGTTTTCTGTTGTATAAGATCATCCCTGTTGGTTGGCAATGAATAACCAGTAGTGCGGCTTAGTGTGTAATCAAAACACATGATGTTCTTACAGATAATTTTACTGAGCAAATAAAACTTTACTGAGAATCTCTAGATTTTTTATAAACTATTTCAATACCTCTTGTTACTTTATTTTTTTAGATCAGGGCCAATTTTGACCAATTCAAGAATACAAGCATCTTAAAAAAATCTATCCATCAAAAATAAAACCTTTAAGGAACAAAAGTGGCAACTGACTGTGAATCACATTTCAAGCGGAAACACTGGCAATAAACAGACGGTGTTTACACACAGATTTACTAACCATTGCAACGCCTCAAGGTGTTGTTTTGTAGTCGCTGAGGGCTGAGTGGAGTTCAGTTGAACTCCAAGGTTCAGGGTTAGTTTCATGCATTGCCTCTGTTGGTGTTTACAGGAAAAGAACATCACGGACAGTGATCAATCTGCTCTTTGGAAGCAGTTTGTCATCTTTCTCCCACACCTGATAAACTGGTTCTGTCTGTGCTGATGCGGAAACAGTCTGTAGTACTCAGGAAGCAGTGAGCTTAAATAAAAACATCTCTCGCCAAATGAACGTTTGCATGTGTTGATAGAAAATGTGGGAAAGAATTTGTTGCCTGTTAGCACAACATGTAATCTCCTGTAACACTTGTAGTTCAGATCTGTGCTCGGCAAACCTGCCGCTTGTCTTTAATCAGAGTGCTCTGTGTGTCTGCCCTTAGGTCTATGCTGTGGGTGGCTACGATGGGCAGAGCCGCCTCAGCAGCGTGGAGTGTTACGACTCCTTCTCCAACCGCTGGACTGAGGTGGCTCCCATGAAAGAGGCGGTCAGCTCTCCAGCTGTGGCCAGCTGTGCTGGCAAGCTCTTTGTCATTGGAGGAGGGCCTGACGACGATACCTGTTCAGACAAGGTGGGTAACAGCTGTGTGCTTCCGCTTACCACACACTTAAACACACAGTGATGACAGTAGAGGTGTTTTTTCCTCAAACGACCTGTTTTCAGTGATTATACCTTAGAGGGTCAGGGGACTTTTTTCAAAGTAGACCTGTCAGCAGGTTGTCTGGGTTGACTAATTAACGTGTACTAAATGAGGACATGTTTGAAATGACTGTGGATTAAGAGCCAAAGTGTCTGGCTTATGTTTTAATGGAGCATAGAGTCTTTTAAAAGTTTCTTTTCTTTAATTTATTTAAACCTGCTAAGGAGACTGATTAGTGAAGTGTTACAGTTGAGTATTATTCCCTTGATGCCTGTTGTCCCAAATTTGGGACATACCCTGTCAGGTCTTGTTGCAGCTGAAATGACCTTTGTATCTCATTATTACCTATTGGTTCATATTCTACACAAACCAAAGATTGTATCAGATCCACTATGTCACAATATATTGGTCAGGGAATTAACTAGTTAAAACTGTTGTGTGTACTAAACTGAAATTTACAAACTCCACTTAATTGAACATCTGTAAGAATGCAAAAACACATAAAAACAATAGTGTTTCATAATTGTTGATTAATCCAGGCACTAAGGGGTTAACAGGCATTTCTTTGTCATCCTGGTGCACCCTACTTAAGCTTCTATAGCAAGTTTTTCCTGGTCATTCTCCTCGTGCCCAATACGTCAGGTGTCCTTTGTTTCAGTTGTCATTTCGTAACAGTCAGTCCCTGATTAAAAAGCAGTTATTGAAACAGATGATCGCAACATGTTGTAATGCAGAGCAGATGTAAACAGGTAATGGAACCAGGAAGGAGAAAAAGATAGCAGATTAAAGCTGATGAGTCTTGTACTCACCCCAAACAAGGACATACCCGATGAGATACCAAGCAAAAGGTTGGGGGGTGAATCCAGGGCAGCATTAGTTATAACAGATTTCAGTATTATGTCATCATCTGTGCGGGTGTGTGCCAGGGCATCAGACTGTTTTTACATAACCTTAGTGATCATGACTTGACATGCTTCACTGGAATAGTTTCAGTTCGTTTTCACTGACAGTAGAGTCGCTCCTGGTAAACAGGAAGAAAGTGTTATTCTGAGGAACTCAAACTTCAGGAGAAGCATTTTCTCCCTTCATTTGACCGCTGGTATGTCTTTTACGTCCGTGCAGACTAGAAAATTTGCGCCTGCCGTCAGTTTACCAGTTTGATAAGATACATCTTCACAATCTGTCTCTAGCCCTGTAGCAGACGTGTGTGATGCCTTTTCGTGATCCAGAAGAACTAGACTTCAAGCAGAAACTAGTTCTCTTTGATTTCTTATCGTTTGTTCCTCCTGATGTGCACTTAGATCCTGAAAACATATTGTCATGTTGCCCGTGTTGTTCATAGTAGCTGTATTCAGAGGTAACACCGTTTAGAGGAGGAAGTGGGTGAAAGAATGATTGAACCACACAAAGAAAGAAGCTTTTGTCATCAAACAGAAAGAGCTGCACTGATCATTGTTTTTTTCTTTTCAATGGCTTTATCTCATATGAGTTTACTTTCTACTTCTTTCTTGTAGCAGCACGGCTAACTACATGTGACTTTGTCTCACAGGTTCAGTGCTACGATCCGGAGACAGACTCATGGTTACTGCGAGCCAACATCCCCATCGCCAAGCGCTGCATCACAGCAGTGTCCCTTAACAACCTGGTCTATGTGTGTGGAGGTCTCACTAAGTCCATATTCTGCTACGACCCTGCAGAGGACTACTGGATCCACGTGGTTCACACCTTCAACAAACAGGTAAGAGACTAAGTGCAGATGAAAAGCACTTACAGAGCAAACTGACTTCCACCTTGATTCTTAACTTTACTTTTCCATCTCTGAACACTTACAGGAGAGCTGTGGCATGTCAGTGTGCAACGGTAAGATCTTCATCCTTGGCGGCAGGGGAGAAAGCGGCGAAGCAACAGACACCATCTTGTGTTATGACCCAGCAACAGGTATCATCACAGGAGTGGCAGCAATGCCACGGCCGATCTCCTATCATGGCTGTGTAACCATCCACCGCTACAACGACAAGTACCACAGGCCCTGACCACAAACCCACTCACACACACCACACACACACACTCACATGGAGCACTAAAGAACTCAAACTCTTTAAAACTTTCCCTTTAAGTTCCCCTCATGCACAGCACAAACACACTCCCATCAAACAATACTGGTGAGCTAATTTATTATCTGTCAGCATCATGTAGCAATACTCATAATGGTTCCCCAAATCTTCTGCTGCTCTGTACTAGAGTTCACCCCCTGCCCCAGCCTGCTTTTTCTCAGAGCTCACATTAACATGCCTTCAAACCTAAATAGGGCAAAGGTAACAACTGTTAACATTGTCGTTGTAACACGACTGCTCACGCTTTAAGCTACTTTGTGGTGATTGACAACCCTCAGGGGCACTCACAGCTCTGTTCCATGTGCCTGGATTACACGACAGGATGTTGCTCCATTCTCCTGTTGGAGATTTTAAGGGCCCAGGAGCTTCTCTTTCAGTGGTGTAGTTAAAATTAGTTAAAATTTGGGTTTAGTAATGATGCTGATAAAAAAAAAAACGGCTATCAGCCATTAAAACAAATAAATACAGTTTCCTTATCAGATATAAAGTGAACTTCCCCAAAATTGTTACTGTGCAAACTTACCTCCTCTTAAGATTTGGGTCGCTGAAGAGCTGGACTGATCACACACAAACCTGATGAACAAAAACAAAGCCTTAAGACAGATGTTAAAAATGTCCACAGAAGAATGAGCCAAGGATGAGTCCTCTGCTTTGTAACTCTTTTTAATAACACTAGATCAACCTGGTAATAAAGTGGAGAACAGTCAGACAGCTGCTCCTCCACAGAACCAGTGGTCATGAGTACAAACTTCTGTGTTGACCCAGAGCAAATCTTTCAAATCAAATAAAAATCAGCGGCCGAACTAAAACATTGGAACACAGCCACTACTAGCTCTTACTTCCTTTTCCCTCCTTTCTGTTATCACCTGCTTCCACTTCCCATGTGTGTTTCCTCTTTCCCTGCTCCAGCTGTGCTATCACACCACATATCCCATCCAGAATGATGTCTTCTTTTCCTAAAGCTTTATTCTGCTCCATTATTGTTAATATTATTACACTCATTACTGACATTTAATTTTTATTTTTTTAAGTTATACTTGTTTGTATTTTTTTATAACTGAATGTTTACTGTATAGCTTCTGTGTGTCTTTTTTTATAGATCATAGTTCATTGGTGTACTGGGCTTGTGGGTGGTATTAGTAGATGTGAGAAGCCTTTGTAGATCAAACTTCGAAGACTGCTCTGAGTAAATGGAGTGCATGTTTGGTATGTGTGTATGTATGTGTGACTTTTACGACTCAGTCTGGATGTCTCGGAGCCAAGGAGGTGTATCAAAGAATTCTGACTTCTGTCAACAAAACCTTTCCCACTCAAGGTGGCACCTCTCACCTGTGCGCTTGCATGTTAACACGTAACTCGGGGTAACCATTAAAACCTCCAGGTGTGTTTGAGTGTATGCTTGTTTACTGGTCAGCTAAGGTGGCGTGTGTAGCAGTGCTACTCCACGTACAGGTTCAGAATGATAAGTTTGTGGAAGCTGTGGCTCGTGGTCAGTAAAAGTCACTTTTACTACATTAGGTGTTGATAGATTAGAGACATTGCTGTGAATATAACTTTGATGTTTAACTCGTATTTAAATGTATTTAGTTCTTGGTTGTATGTTGTGTTATTCTGTAACCGAGAGCCCCAATTGTGCACTTTGACGTGATTCTGATAAATGTAGAATTGTATGATAACGGTTTTCAGTTTTTTTTTTGTTGTTTTTTTTTTTACTGTATCAGTAAATGTTCTTTGCTTTCATGTGACGTATGAAAGAGACTGTAAGGGCCTGTCAGCTCCTCCTGTTGGCCACTGCCTGCACTACTCTGAAATTGCAACAAAAACAACAGAAAATGCTACAAGAAAACAATGTAAAGAAGGAGTTTTACGTGAGATTCTAACAAAAAAAAAGCAGAGAAGCTGAGGTTAAAGTTTGCTACTCTTTGTAATGCTCAACTTTGCAGAGCTCTTACCTCCATCTGTCAGTCAAAACAACAAAAACAGGCAGAGGCATTACAGTCTAGACCATCCTTGAGGCCTTTTCTTGGAAAGATTAGCCAAGGGTTGGGTTTTCTAGTAGCAGTCCGGGAGAGAAAACAACCTGAGGCCCATTCACACACCTGTGCAGATCAACATACATTGGGTAACTTTGGAGGCCAGCAGGAGGAAGCTCACAGGCCAGAGAGCTGTAAGGCAAAAGAGCAGGAGTTAGAAAAACAATGAGAGAGCGTGAGTTTGAGTGTGTGTGCGTCTGTGATTTCACTGAGTATTTACACAAAACATTGTCTTGATATGTCGAATGCGGGATTTTTTTATTACTATAAATGTAGAGGCTTTCATACATTGTTTACTCAGATAAGATTGTGTGTGTTGATTTTATTGTGTTTGCTTGTTGTGGTGAGTTGTGGGACTGTGTTTCGTTTAATCCTTTTGATTCCCAAATGCAGATGCCTTAAATTAAACCGAGCAGGTGTATGGATTTTTAATGAGAATGCAGTCATAAGCCAAAGTGGATTTGTTGTAATCCCAAAGGTGACTTTGCTGAAGAATGCCAATGGATTTAAACTGTGTGTGCACAACATGGGGCCTTTAACCTGTTTGATGCAAAATGCTGCCCTGAATGCCTTAAAAAAAAACGAGTGGGGAATTGATCTTATTTTTTTACATAACTTTCTTATTCTGTGTATGATGTGACATTTTACCACCACTTCCTCCCCAGATGATCTTTGCCTTACTGTGAGGAAGCTTTGGATTTTTATAAACTGCAGTATGTTGGAATGTCATGGTTGATTTGTGTAAAAGAAACATCAATAAAGATTTTCTTTCTGTACCAATATATTTGTCTTGTCTTGTCACTTAAACTGTGGTTTAAGGATACAGTGATATCAAAGGTGATTGGTGTAATGATGAAGTTTTTTAAGGTGAGAGTAGATGTGACGATCATCTTTAAATGATAATTTTATAAAACTCCCATCAGAATGCTGGCCCTATGAAATGTTCTTTTTCAAACTGAATACTGAATTTTTGCCAAGAATGAAGCAAACTAGGTGATTGAGATGTAATCATGAAGCTGATGGGTACAGTGGTCTTAAAACCAAAAATGTGAAAGATCAAATAACACTCAACCAACCAAACCACTTATTTACATGACCAGATCACAGATTTCAGATAACCAATAAAAAAGATACAGTGTAGACTTATTTCTGCCTGTTATTGTTGTCTAACCTTGCATTCATTAATGGGATCCATAAATCATAAAGTGCGATGCGCCATTGTGTTGAGCAGACTGTTAAGCGACTCATGTAGCAGCAGACATTCACAAAGCTATTCTTACTATGTCTTATAATTTGATTTATATTTTTCATTCTATGCTCTGGTCTGACCTAAACCACAAACATTCCTCCTACAGATTCTTGTGGCGCAGTTTCTCTACATTCACTCTCAGCAATGTAGAAAAAACTCAGAGTTCATCAAGTGCACATTTACACACAGACAGAAAAACAATGTATATCAGATTGCACGTCAGACCATCCATCAATCATGGTTATTAAAAATTTGGCACAAGCAGCAAACGGTTACACTACACCCACAGTCATGCTGGTGAAAGAAAAAGGCTGGCAAATTCAAAACTGCACTTCAGTGCAGTGGTGAGTGGAATGCCCTAGCTGTAATAAAGTATATGGTGCGATTGAATTTAAAGAGCAGACATACAAACGAATGACTATTTGAACTTTGTTAAAGTTTTACAGTGCAAGGGGGAGATTGGGCCTTTTTTGAACTAGAGATGTGACCTGATTTTTTCAAGTATGGTGGCTTGACTGGGGCATCAACTCATGCAGAAGTGGCTTGAAGTATGCGTGTGCAGAAATATAAATGATGCCATTCCATCATCATCGATCATATCTATACTTTGACAAATTCATTTAAACTACCATTCAAACAAGGAATCTACCCCCAAAACCAAAATATACAAAGAAAGGAAATAATTTTCATGGATATTTGTCTTTTACAAGCCAAAAGAATAATAGCACGTAATTGGAAAAACAGTGATAGGCCTAGCATTAAACGTTGGTTTCATGAAATGTCTGTGTTTCTTCCCTTGGAAATAATCACTTACACACTGAAATATAAACAAGATCTGTTTCACAGCATTTGGGAGCCTTTTATTCAATATCTTAGGGACAATGACTTGTCTACTTTGCTCGAAGAGGATAGGGAGAAATGATATACATTGCTACAGAAGGAAAGGTTCCTTTGACCATCTACTCTCTAAGTGTAAATATTTAAAATATGGTTTAAATATTATACTTTTATGTTTTATATAAGTTATTTTATATTTGTATTTTCTGTACTTATCTTCATTATTGTCCTTTTTATTATTATTATTATTATTTTATTTTTTTTATTTGTTCATTTTTATTAAGTTAAGGATGGGTCAAAATGTTTCACAATGTAAATGTCAAAAACTCAATAAACACATTGTTAAAAAAAAAAAACTACCATTCAAAAAGTAGCCTATGTGTGTGCAGAAATATAAATGATGCCATTCCATCATCATCAATCATATCTATACTTTGACAAATTAATTTAAACTACCATTCAAATAGTGTATCCCTTTTTAGTATTAATTTTTAATTCAGTAACACTACAGAATGGCAAAATTAAATTTTCCCAACTCAATTCTTCGAGAACTTGACGAGGTGTTTACCCAGAATCATAAATGACCAAAACATTAGCAGCACATCTTTGGTAATGGGGCATAATATTATCTTTGATTGCTCGAGATATGTCCTATGATATGGATGTTAAAACAGATTTTAACAGTTTTAACAACAAAAAAAGATTTGGTGGAATTAGTTTTGTGTGTGTGGAGATAAAGAATCAATGATGCAGATATAGATAGAGGTTCAGCTGAGTTCAGCTGTTACGCAGGTCTTATATAGATAGTGGCATGTGACGCTGATCGTTTTCCTGATCATCAAGTTATTTTTCATTGGAAACATGTTCCCTGCCATGTCATGTATCGGCTGGCATGCTACCTGACTGTTCTGTAAGAGCTTAAACATGTAAATTGTGACAACAAATAGGTCAATATACACTACTACATACCTGGCAATAACTAAGCACATGTGCTTCAGTTAAAGTAACAGTTCTACCCAGGGTCGTAGTATGGCTGCATTGCTGAGGTCACAATGTGGGAAAAAGATGAAATGATTTCTTGTGTATCACAGACATGAGACTATGCAGGTTGAATGAGGTGCCCTTTATCTAAGTGTCGTAAAGATATGTGAGGGGGTCAGACAGGGTTGCAGTTCCACTTGTTATTGAGCTGTCCTGTCATGTTCATGTATGTCCTGTTTTATCTATGTTCAATAATCTTAGCACACGGCGTTCTGGTAGAGGACAAACTTGAGGATAACTCCTCAGAATCGTTACAGCAACAAAGCACTTACCTGTTTTGTAGAATAGTGGTGCCTAGTGGCAGCTTTGTTGATGTGCAGGGTTAAGCATCCCCTATGTAGCTTCCTTGTCCAATAGCGAGATATAGCAATTACTCAACAAAAGTGTGCAAGAGAAATACGGAATAACGAAACGGATATGTTCTAAGACACACGCCATAAAGAGAAACGTGTCGCTGCAGCACGGGTCACCTTCGTAAGTTTTAATTTCAAGCAGAATGAATCCGTGTCTGTGAATGTGTGCTAACTGCTAACGTTAGCAATATTAGCAAACATTGAAAATGGTTGCTAAGTGGTATCCGGCTTCCCGACCAACAGGCACATAATTCTCCTGACTTTGGGGTCTTAAGAGACATTTCTATGGCTATATGTTTACTTAATATGACAAACAAGCTTAATTTGGGGAAATTTGGGGATTTAGAAAAGGTTTTATGCAGTAATGTTGGATGTAATCGTTGTGCTACAGTTGCATATGAGCTAGCTCTCTTAGCCGGCAAATTCAATGCTTGTCTCAACTGGCTACTAGAGCATGGTTGCTGCTAGCTAGTCAAGCTAGTTGATTGACGTGATTTTTAAAAAATCTGTTTAATGGTTTTCACAGGCAGTCATGTCAGGAATTAAAAGGAAACTAGAGGGCAGTGACCCTGATTATGAAGACATTTCGCTGGTACAGAACAGCAAAAGAAACAAAGCGGCTGAAAATAATGGTAAGTATACACCTTGAGCAAAGACAATACACTTGCTTTGCAAAATGTGACAGCATACAAGTTAGTGCACTTGGCGAACCCCAGTTTTTAACTTATCATCTTTTTGCTTTTTCAGCCCGCGAAGCAACAGTCCAGAAGATTGAAACCATCATCAGAGAGCAGTTTGCTTTGGAGATGAAGAACAAGGAGCATGAAATAGATGTGATAAGTCAGGTGTGTAGGTGATGCTGAAAAAGTGTTTTGTTGTTTTTATTTCACTACATATCACTTGTAGGATCAGTGATATGAAACTGTGTCGAACTGGGTTGTTGCTTTATATTTATTTCATTTTTTTAACATTTGTTTTGCAGCGACTCAATGAAGCCAGGAGGATGATGGATAAGCTAAGGGCGTGCATAGTGGCCAATTACTATGCAAATGCTGGCATCACAAAGATCTCAGAGGTAAAGTGTAATATTGTATACATAGGTAACTATCACCTGTCAAGATGAGAATAAAGTAAGGCACCATTCTGTGTTTTTCCCACTGTTTTGCTTCAGCATTCCACTAAGAGTGACCCTGCAGTGCTGAACCATCCAGCCATTCGCCGGTTCCTTGAATCCCCATCCCGTTCCTCTTCCCCTCTCAACCAGGGCTCAGAGACTCCGTCTCTTGCCCACTCTGAGCCTGAGTCCCTGAGCCAACAAGGAGAGGGGGCAGAGAGGGACGGGGTGGGAGCATGGAGAGAGGACGGTAGCAGGCAGGAGCGCAGACCTGGACGAAATATAGGCAAGGTAAGCCAGCCAAGCCAACAAAGACTGAACAATTTGTGATTGAAACAAATAATGTATTAAAATAAGCCCTGCATCTTTTTTGTCTTTAATCAGCTTTGTAAATCTTCATTCTTTGTTTTAGGACACATTTGGTGTGCCATCATCTATCGGTACAGAGCAGAGAGTCACCTACCACACTACTGGAAATGAGGCTTCCAGACTCTATGCTAAGAAGACAATAGTAGTCGGCAATGTGTCCAAGTACGTGACCAAACCTTTCAAAAGAATGTATAATGAAGTCAAAAATCTCTGTTTTATAGGAGCAGATGTTTACATTCATGAGGTCAGAGCTTCTTAAAAGTCATAAACTCGTTTAGATTATATCAATATATTTCATTTTTTAAAATCTTATCCAAACAATTTGTTTTATTTTTTCATACTAACACAAATAGTCTTTAATAAGGTTATAACTCTCCTAAAACCTTGTAAATATTTGTGGCTGTTTATGTCCAAACTGACCTTGCACTCTTTTTAAATACATGCAGATAGGTCGAATAGATCAAAGAAATTGTTTGAAGAAGTGATAAGCAATGAAATTTTGTTTGAATTTTTTTTTTAGGCCAGAAAGTCCTTTTAAATACAGGCAAGGAACTGTTGGCAACAATCTTTCATGGTTTCAATGTAATTTGATAAGAACGCAAAACTTTTTTCTTCCTATGAATGAGTTTTTTCTATATATGTGAAAGGTTGAAAACATTAGATGAACCGTGCCCCACAAATGTTGTTTTTACCAAGTTCTGCCCCTCTCAACCTTTTTTTTTCCTCCAAATTTTTCCACCAGTGCTTTTTTCATGTTATTTCACAACCCCAACCCCAGGTTGAATTTGTCTTGTTTTTCCATAACTGTACACTGAGAAGCCGAGCTGTAATTCACTTTCACTACAAGTCCAGTCTTGATGCAGTCAAAAGTAACGTCTACAAACTTCCCCAGAGCCTCAGTTGATCTTGATAGATGTCGGTTCCTTGAGAGCGTTGACTCGCTGTGATAGAAAGCCTACATCAAAGGGAGGAAAGTTGGTCAACAGAGTCCATGTTTCACACGCACAGTAAATGTCCTCGAGAGCTCACTGGGATTTCACACGTGTGAAGTTTGTAGCTGTAGGTATAAGAAGGCTGTAACTTGACTCAGCAGTTATAAACAGGTACTGTAAGATACATGGGGTTTAGTCGACTGTCTTGAAACAACTTAATCACTACATGCAGTGTGGTAGTTTGAACTTAATGTGAATCCTTGTCCTATCCGTAATAACCTGTTCTAAATCAAACCCTTTCCCTCTGAACTTCTAACCTCTGTTCATTCCTTGGTTTCCTTTCAACTAGGTGTTAGAGAAGTACTAAGAAAAAGCACCCGCTTCTTTACTGTCTTGACCTGCAACTTCTCATCCTTGTTCTACTTCTCATATAAACTAAAAATCCTCTTTCTTAAACTCACCAAACTCATACAGTACCCCACAGCTTTGATTTACTGTAAAGTTTTAGAGCTGTATTTTTTAACACATTTAACTTCTCCATTCTAGGTACATTCCCCCGGATAAGCGAGAAGAAAACGACCAGTCCACCCATAAGTGGATGGTTTACGTTCGGGGCTCCAGAAGAGAACCCAGCATTGACCACTTTGTGAAGAAAGTCTGGTTCTTCCTGCATCCGAGCTACAAACCCAACGACCTAGTGGAAGTCAGGTTTGTTTTCAGTCTGTTTTTCAACGTGTTTTGGGATGGACGAAGTGTGTGTGTGAGCACTCCCTGATTGTACACATGTTGCGGTAAGGGCAGGCCTTCACACGTGTTATAGAAATAAGCACTTCTTTGCTTTCTTATGCGTTTCCCTCGGGCAATATTAGAAGTGAGAGATGCAAGAATAAACTTGCTCCACTAATGTGTTGCTCATAGACACAATGGTAACCTTCAGACTTGTGTTGTTGTTTTTGTCATTAATTGCGCCCCCTCCCCTTGGATGAGAACGCCTGGGTGCAAAACACTGTCAACATGATCAACAACCAACATTTTATACAGGACACCTTCAGATCTGCCTCTAAGTGCAAAAACAGGCAGCTGGTGCTCACATTGTGTAACTCCATCAGCAGTAAACAGAATCATTACACAAGCACTGCCCCCTTGTGGATGCACCCTGAGCAACCAGAAATAACAGCTGAAAGTGAAAAACAGTTTGAAGGTGACTAACGACAGATAAATCCTGCTGCAGGTTATTTTTAACGCAAACAAATAATAATCAGGATGTCGATTGTAAACACACATCATAAGGTGGGGTGTGTGACGTGAAGTGAAGTGACTCAGACAAGAAGTCAACATCAGTATGACTAATAGTGGGCACACCTAAATCATACACGAGGCGCTGAAGCTCAGAAAAACATGCTTTTGAAGTGTTTACACACCTCAGCGCTTGAGATAGGGCAGAGAGGTGTCTCATAGCCCCCAAGTTCAGTGATTAAGACGTCTCATTTGAGTTCTTATCCCTCAGAAGTCGCAAGGACTTAAGTTTGCCAGCCAGTGGCTTCTAAATAAATTATCTCTGTCTTCAGTCAGCAGTCCTTATCCTGAGCTGTAGCCTCCTGGCTGTTTCAGCTGACAAGGCGATCACGTTGGTGCGTCGCAGCAACCCATAAGCTCCCTCTGACTGACTCCAGTCTTCGTTCCCAGTGAACCCCACGCAGGCCTGATAGTCTCTGCTGACACTTGGCGTGGTCTGAATCGAGATGAAGGGATGAATGAGAGAAAGAAAGAACAAACACAGCATCAATCACTGGGTCTATTTGAATAGACATATAATCTGCATGCACATATGCATGGCCCTGTAAGCGCAGGCTGTCGGATCTGTTTCTGCTCTGTGAGCCTGAAAACCTAGAGCTTCAAAGGAGGAGAAGACGAGAGCCCTTCCAATCATTGATTTTCACACATTATTAACTAAGCCTGTGTCTGAAACCAGGGTGGGAGCTTGGTTTTCAAATTCATTGTGATGCATCATTCATAGATTTTTCTTTGCTTAGATTTGTAGCCTGTTCCTTGCATAAGAAGTTTTATATATGTGCTTTTTTTTCCTACTTTGTTTTTCAGTGAGCCACCTTTTCATTTAACGCGTCGTGGCTGGGGTGAGTTTCCCGTGAGGATACAGATCCACTTCAAAGACCCTCGCAACAAACGTATTGACATCATCCACCAGCTAAAGGTCAGACCGGATGAAGGGCTGCATCATCTCTTTGCTTGTGTTCCCCTTTATCCAGACTGTTTTTTTCATCCATGCACTTTTAATCTAGACTCTTATTGAGGCACAAACTTGTGCAAAGATGTTAAGGTTATCACAAACCTTCTCATTTGTTTATTTATAAGTTGTGCTTTGGATAAACTTATGAAGTAAAATCTGTTTTAAAAAAAATCTCCCGTACCTTAATGTTTAATCTTTTTGTGGTGGTTTTTGGCCCATCAAAATTCATCCTTGAGATAAATTAGATGTGAAAATGCATATTTGAGGAAACTCTGACGTGCATGTCAAACATGTCACTTTAATGACCCACCAGCTGTTAAAAGTGGGAGGTTTTAAATGGGGGCGTGAATCCTACAACAGGAAACAATTTCCTGAAGATCACCTTTATTAAGTAGTTTACTTAGTTCACCTCCTTTTTTCCTCAACATAAACTTTTTAGGTAAAAAGATTCAAGATTAAAGTGTCTTTAGTTAAACCTCTTTCTCTTTTCCTCACCTGCAGCTGGACAGGACATACACAGGGCTGCAGACACTTGGGGCTGAAACTGTAAGTGATAACGTTTCGCTCTGTTTCCTTCACTGACTTTCCTTTTTTCACTCCCAGCTTTCCTCTAACAGTAAGCTATATTTGTTGTAGGTGGTTGATGTTGAGCTCCATAGGAACTCTCTGGGGGAGGACTACATCCCACAGCCCTCTTCCTCCAAGGTGACCCGCAGAGCAGCCAGCCCTATGTTGGCCGCCCCAGCGCCCCAAAGTTATGAACACTCCAGTTCTCCTGTTTCACATGATCCCAGTGTAGAGAAAGGTACACACAGAGCTGCATTTTATCTTAAACATGATGTTGAAGAATGTGCTTAGAGTTTAGCAATTTGTATTAAAATTTTAATCCACCACAGAAGACACAAAGTGACTCCATTTCAGCTTAAATTGAATTAAATCTTATCTGTCATTTTCTTTTAGCCTTCGTCAAGGCAGAGACAGGGAGGTCTGCAGGCGGCCATAGCTCCGGCATCAACACCACCGAACGCACCCCAACACGACCAAAAGCCAGTGACAGGATCACTCTTGGTTCACATGGCGACTCAGCGTTCCAGCCCATTACAGCGAGCTGTAAGATTGTCCCACAGGGACAACCACCCAGTCCTGCTGACTCTCCTGGGAAATCGTTCCAACCAATCACTATGAGCTGTAAAATAGTTTCAGGTAAATGTCTCCATATGGTGATAGTAACATGCTGATTCTGACGCAGAAATACTTTTTTTTATATATTAAATGGGGGAATGCAGTTATTACAGTTGCCCCTATATAGGGATTATTTATTTATCAACAATGCTGGGCGCAACTTGGGTGCAGAAGCACTGCGGAGTATAATGGTTTATCAACTGAAGTGGAGGACTTAACCACCAAAAAATGCATTTTTAAACTAAATTACATCACTTATACAGATGATAAACAGCTCCCAGGTTTGTGAAATAGCAGTGAGTGAACAGAAGAGATCAGCAAGTGGACAGATATTAGGTAGATAGACGTTTTTAGAGGAGAAATCCAGCGTGTACCCAGTGATTAATTTAAACACACAACTGTCACTTGATGCTCATCACTGCGTTATCCGTGGACACTTACCAGACTGTGACAGACCAAAAAAAAAAAAGCACAGACTGCTGAGTCTGAGACCCAGTTCATAACGAACCAGAAAACTACATCCCGAGTTAAGTATTTACCCGCCGAGGTCTCTGGTGTTTCAGTGTAAAGTGTGACCCTGTTAACTGGTGACTCTCGGCTGTTAATCACTGATACTGCCGGCTGAGAGTCACCAGTTAGCATGGTCGCTATTAACTCCAAAACACCGGTTGCTCTGTGACAGTCCAAACTTGCTAGATGTTGCCTCTGTTGTATAGTATTGTTTCTAAAAACTGACCACAGAACAACCGTACTCTTTTATGCTGATAACAGGTTAAATATAGTGTTTAAAAAATGCTAATTCGTCTGAATGAATGGAGCTAAACGCTGCTTCTGTGGTCAAATTGCGTGTGCATCTTTATGATGATGTAGACTGATAATCCCTCTATACACAATATAAGTTTGTAAGTAAGTAATAGAGTTTTTCATTTATAAAAATGGCTGCCAACTATGATGTCACCAAGGTCATCTTTTTCCTCATTTGCTTTGGTGATAGATAGCTGTATCATCATGATGTTATTGATTTTGATACTTAATGCACACAGAACAGTGACACTGGCTTACCATAGTAATCAGACGTGCTTCCTGTCACCCTGTGTCTTTTTTTTACTCCTCATTTGTCAGTTTGATGTCAAGAAGTAAACTTCTGAAACAGGATCTAATGGGTTGTTTTGCTTATAATGAAACTCAAATACCTCCAGTTATTTTATATGAAACAAGGCCACAGAGGGTTCTTAGGATGTCGATGTTACACTTGAACATAACTTGTCAGTTTTGATTTACATTTTTGATGTTTGCTGTGCCCTACTTTGCTCAGTTAGTTTTCCTTTTTTTGTCTTAAGCAAATCACATCCTTGAAAGCTCATTTTTGAACTTCTCATCTCTATAATTTCCACCGTCAGGATCTCCCATCTCCACCCCGAGCCACTCCCCACTGCCCCGCACACCCACCACCTCCACCCCGGTCCACAGCAAGCAGAGCTGTTCGTCAGTGCTCAACAACCCTTACATCATCGTGGACAAGCCAGGCCAGGTGATCGGCATGGCTTCCTCATCTGCCGCCTCCACAGGTACTCCCACTCCCACTCTATGTCAAAGTGCTGCGCGAAATCGGATGTGGACCGGCAGCAAAATCTAGAAGCAGTGTCTGAGCCGCCCACATGAAAATTTAAAAATGGCAATCAGAAATGCGCTCTGTAGCTAAAACGATTATGAGCACTATGCCCCAGAGTTGACTTTGTTTTGAAATCCCTTTTTGGTATTTTTCCTCTTCTTTTCTTCTCTTTTTACCCCTTTGATTCAGCTCTTAGGACTTTATCCCATCTCTTTTTTGCATCTCTTTTGTTTCTGTTTTGTGCTCATAAAGTCAGATGTTTGGTGAGCCAGCAGGATGGATACCGGATGAGAGGTTACCATGGTTACAGAGCAGCTCTGCTTCGTTGCCAGATTAGGAACATTGCACTCAACACTCAAATCAAGTTTTGTTTGCCTTTATGTGTGTATGCTTCCATAAACAAGGTGTGCAATTATCTGGAAAGATGAGGAACAAAGCGTGACTGTCGGCTGTGTCGCCCTGTCATCAGGCAGAGTCATCTAACCTCACAGAGGATGTTGTCTCACATCAGCAGCGTCAGTTTATATTCCACTTAGTTGCCCTTTCCTCTTAGACTGCTCACCCTCCTTCTCAGCCACTCCCACACTTCCTGCTTAAAAGCACAGCTTACCCAGATCTGGCTGCAGGACTGGAGCTATTAAGTGATGTTTTATCAAGCTGATGTGGGTGTTGTGGCTGATTCACCAACTCGGGGATAAACACATTTTAAGCAGTAGGTAAAGAATGAAACTTCAGCAGTGCTGGGCTGACGTAGAAAAACCACAGCTGCAGCCAAAGCTCTGCCTTTAACTCACATGCTGACTAACCCTGACAGGTAACAGTCACCTCACACATAAGTGTCCTTAATATCAGTGGAAAGGAGCTGCAGTGAACAAAACAAGTGTCATCTCCTCCCTGACTTACTGCTTGTTTTTTGTGTGAACACTCCACAGGAAGCCCTTCAGCCAAACAGTCAGCTGCACACGGTACACGCTCTCCTGCACCCAAAGTTCACACTGGCACCTTCCTCTCCTCAGGGGTGAAGGTGAGTCGAAGCATCTGTGAACATGTCCCTCCTTTACATGAAATCTGATGACTTAAAGCATCTGTTTCCGCTGATATAGAAAGAAGGTCTCTCCCTGTGGTATCTGTGTCTTTAACAAAGCAGGGTGGTATTAATAGCAGGCCTGGGTGCTATCTTCAGCAGATGCGAGTGCCTCGGTGAGCGATTTAAATGGGACATCACTCTAAAGATAGGAGGAGGTGCAAGGAGAATTGCACGGTTCTGCTACACTCAGTGTCAATACTGCATTGTAAAATCCTCCATCTTTCATATACTCGTCGTCATCATCCTCGAAGACTGAGGAATGATTTCACTCAAAATATCTGTTTGATCAAAGTCATGTTCTCCTCCACTCTGCCGGAGCATCTGTTGTATCACTAGACTCCAGCGAAGATAGGGACAGATGGGAAACATAAAAACATCTCCTTGATGAATAAATAATGAAACTGATTTTGTGAAATCTGTTTTGGAAAACAAATGTCTTCTCACTTTTCCGCTGCCTGCAGCCTCTTGGTAGAAACGAGGAAAATAAGTTGTACAGTAAAACTCTGTCACATGAGAAACTGAGTTATACATTTTTGATTAACAAGTTATTTTTAGACTTATGATAGCAGCTGCTGTGTCCGCAGAACCTGTTGATCTAAAGCGGTATGTCCATCCTGCAATCATCCTTTTCTTCATGTGCACTCCTCCTGTGTAGGTTATTATTAAGCAGGAGCCCGGGGAAGTTTCCACTCAGCAGCAGCAGATGGTTTCCACAGTAACCAGCCAGCAGCAACCTGCCACTACAGCAGCACACCAGTTTGTTGCAGTAAAAGGAGGTCACATGATCTCCATGTCGGCTCAGAAGCAGACAGGAGGGCCCACAGGGGCCACAACTGGCAAGGTCTCAACTGTTTACACCCAGATACACGCTAACTGTTTCTCTTCAACACTGATAATCTTGACAAGAGTTACTCAGAAAACACACCTGTCATTTGTCCCGTCTTCAGATGTTGGGCATTCCTGTCAGCTCCACGCTCCAGTCTGCAGTCAAACAGGTGGCGATCAGTAGTGGACAGATCCTGGTTGCCAAAGGAAACCCGTCTGTCTCTAAGGTGATGAGTGGAAAGCAGGTTTTGGCTCAGGGAGTTGCCAAAGCCATCGTCAGCGGAGCTGGGAGCATCTCTGGTCAGCAGGCGACAGGCAAAACGGCTGGTGGTTCAAGCGGCAAGAGTGGAGGTTAGAGTTCATGAACACTTTCATTTTGCAGAGTTTGTTCTGTAGATAAAGTATTTTCTTTTTCATTACATCAGAATTGAATCACACTTTCAGTTGTGGATGATCATTTCCTTTCTCTGTTTGTTCTTAGTGATGGCTACACTTCAGCTGCCAGCCAACAACCTGGCCAATTTGGCCAATTTACCTCCAGGCACCAAGCTCTACCTGACCACCAACAGTAAGAATCCCTCAGGGAAAGGAAAGCTGCTCCTCATCCCGCAGGGAGCTATCCTCCGAGCCTCCAGCACAAGTGAGAACCCCCACAACTAAATCCATTTTTTAGGAAGCAGATATTGGAGTTTTGTTGTTGTTTTCTAATTCTTAACAAGCTTTTGTGACTGTTGTACTCAGAAGACACATAATTTACCAACAGGTTAAGACTCTTTTTTGCATTTGAACTAAACTAATTCAAATAAAGGCCAGTTCACACCCAAGACTCTTGATAAGACTAACATAAATAATCTACTACTTGGAAAGCACAGATTTTAGAATTTCAAAACCTGCCGTTTTACACCAGTTTGTCTTCTGTAAGTGTAGAGTGCTACAGGGATGGTTCAGTTTATGAAAAAAATCCAAACCATTAGGTTTTCTTCTCTCGGTTTGAGGCACATGTGCATTACTAAGTTTGTGTTTTTTATTTTCTTCATTTTACTACTCAGTTTTACGTGAGTATGTAGCTCTGATCATATGCATGTGCAACTCGAGGTGAAGGAGTACAACAAGACACTTTGTGGGGAAGCATGTGTGTTGTTTACATGACAAGCGAAGAAGACAGTTAGAGGGTGTACCTGTGGCTCCAATGACGGCAGAAAGAAAGTGGAGGATAAAACTGAGACTGGGTGTTGCCAGCTATCTACATCTACATGTAATGATTTTTCAGACCCCTCTGGCAAGTTTTTTTTTTGAAGAAGACAATTCTTGCGACTTTTCTGGAGTTTGGAGAATCTGAGGTTAAAGCGTGTTTTGATCTCAATGGTCAGCGTGTGTGAGTTCCTCCCCTATCCAAAACACAGACAGACAGTCCTCCTCACTCACAGCAGTCTCTTCCTGTTGCTCCAGAGCAGACAACTGCATTCACATGAATCACGCAGGTTTGTGTCTCATGATGGTCACTTCTGCTGGTCCCCAGCCCAGATAAAGGAGGAGGGTTGATATTTAGACATTAAAAAATGAAGAATGGACAGAAGAAAGTTATTTGTAGTTCTAAACATATTTATGATGTCGTGTTTTACCTGTTTCCTGTCTCTCCTACTTTATTTCTCTTTCCTACAGAGTCCAGGACAATTACATGCAAATGGATTATCATGCAAATTAGACAGCAGCTCCATTAAGTGGCTTTTAGTGACTTCTGATACAGCCAATAGAAACTTTCCTTACTGAGGAGTTGGCATGTTGAAACTAACGATGGGGTGTTAAAAACAAGGGATAGACCGATTGTCGGCCAGGCTGATTATCAGGGCCGATATTTGGCATTTTGGGGCATATCGGCATTGGCTTTTTTTTTAATCCGCTGGCCGATAAGAAACCAAATCCAATCTTTATTGTTTTGGCTCTGAAGCAGCCGTGCCGCTGTCTGTAGTCACTTCTCAGTCCCCAGCACTGTCCCACCCACTGTACCATCTGATTGGTTTCAAGCAGAGCCATGGCTTGGGTAACAGCCAATCAGCAGTGAAAGCTGTGCACATGCAGTGCTATCTCTCTGAATGCAGTTTGTTTTGTTAAAATTTTTTACGCCAATATTTTCACTTTACTGCAAATTAATATCAGCTTCAAATATCGGTTATCGGCCTCCTTGCCTACTAATAATCAGCATCGGCCCTAAAAAATCCATATCGGTCTATCTCTAGAAAAAACAATAGCAATGTACACCGAACTGAACTGAAAACAGTGACCACAAAACTGTGATAAGAGCTGAACTATGTTTTTTGTGAACTGTTCCATCCCTTGTGTGCTAATATCTCAGCCACTTTTTCCAGCAATGCTTTATAATGGTTTTATTTTTTGCAGTCTTCAGTATTGAGCCTCATTAGAACAGTTAATGGTGTGGTTACATAAAGATCCAAACTTCAGTCTGAGAATACTTCAGCATCTTATGCAGAACATTTCGCAGCAATCACTTTGATTTTTTCAATTGATGCTGTGTCCTTGTGCCCTCGTACTCTGAAGTTTAACTTGTATCTTTGGACTGGTTGGGGTCTGGCTGACACTGATTCATGAGTGTTCAGGTGACTCAGTACCCAGGGTCAGCGTTCCCAGCCAGATAGCTTTTGCCCTGACATTTCCTCTGTGCCTGGAGTCGTAGATGGCTGTATTAAAAATGTCAATGCTCCTGGCTCATTATAAAGTTCTGGGAATGAAAAGAGACCCTCTGCTGAAGTGACTTACACATGCTGTCTGCTACTTTTCCTCCAGGACAGTGAGACAGTCACAGTCATCTGTTTCCTCCTCGCAGTTCATTTGATGTTACTGTGAGCCAGAATCCCTCACCAAGCATGCTTTGTAAATTGAGATTAGATAAATTTAGCATCACTCCATTCTTTACCCGAAATACAAATTTCACACCAGTGAACTGACACCACTCTGTCGCTGCGTGTAGTAACATACGTCATTTTGAGCAGCTTGAATGGAAAGATGGGCTGTGATGTGATATAAAGAGTAACAGGATTGTTTTTCAGATGTGAGACTGATGTGAATTCTGCTGTCTGTAATTTAGGTCAGCAGTCCCAGAGCAGCTCGTCAGCAGGCGCTGGGGGCTCTCAGACTTCCTCCTCCTCCTCCTCTTCCTCTTCCAGCAGCCTGCCTTCCAACCTCTCCTACACATCCTACATCCTCAAACAGACCCCACAGGTGGGTAGAAGCTCTTTAACACTGCGACGGGTACCTGAGAGACGTTCATACTCTACTATAAGTATTTCTCTTTGATCGCTTGTGTCCCAGCGTGAATCTCAATATTATCTGCAGCATATTTAAAGCATTGCATCACATGCTCGATCAAAGTCTGTGAAAACTCTCATGCTGTCTTTTAAGTGCACAAAATATGTTTTAGATTCCATTCCCATTTGGCATGAACAAAGTTTCACGCACAATATGCAAATGTGATTTCTTCTCCTTAGTGACTCTCAGTTATTTTATGTTCTTAATGAGACACATTCATTACATCAGCAATGATCCTGCAATCTCCTTCAGAACAGTGTAGTCTGTGCATTTAGCTCACAGTAAGTGATGAAGGTGTCTGCTGAGGTTTACATCTTTGTATTAAGGGAAGATCTGGGCCTGTATGCATGGCCAGTCATCACACAAAGGGGACTGTTGGTCTTTACGCACCATTATGGATCGGCCCATTAAACCATAGCCCCAACCACATGCACAACTGCAAATAATTGGCCAGTTAACTAATGACCATAACCATGAGAGTGAAGTAAGTGTAGAATATCATATGTTAGAGGAACCAACTGGAAAAACCCCTACCCAACAAATTTGAATTGTGCATGAACACTACTATTCATAAACAGCAATAAACACATGTCTTTAGCCGTGGAAATGGAGGCTTTATAAGAAGAATATAGAATGAACAATTAGCTGTCATCAACTAGTCAGTCAAAGACAAACAAAGAAAAGGGGAAAGTTTGGGTACAGATCTTGAACAGAGTAAATGTGTGTGTTGTTTCCAAGCTCACAGTACAAGACCTCAAAATAAAATGAACAATATGAAAGCTGCTTTGCAGAAGAAGCATCACAGCAATGTCTACAAGCAGTTGTTTGACTAACTCCTACCTTTTTACCAAACACATCTTGGAAGGACCCAGACACATAAAAGCAGAGAGCCAAGCAAACTTACAAACCTGACTGCAGCAAGCCTTGCCTGTTTGAGACTTTGATCGTCTCCCTTATCTCATATGTTGGCTGAAAAATGTTGTCACCTAAACTTAAATTCAATTGCTGCATATTTTTACATCATCACACTTTTCCAGGGGATTGATTTTAATCCCTGAATATTTAGGGATGCACAATACTATCGGCACGTCATCGATGTCGGCCAATGTTGGCTTAAAAATAAAATATTGGATATTGGATATCGGCCAACACACCAAATTCCACCAATATAATAAACTGATAAAATAATGAGCTAAAGCTGCAGATACTTTTTAAACTTTTTGTGATTTTGTTTGCACCAGAGATGGGTACCGAATTAGGTACTTTTATAGGTACCGACCAAATTCAGTCAAAAGTACCAGGTACTGATTCACATAAAATCGAAAGGTACCATGTTTAGGTACCTAAATGCATCCTTGTGACAGTGAGGGAGTGAAAGAGTAGGTGAATTTCCATGCTGGACATGAACACAGCATTGCAAGTTTATATATTGAAAAATAAATATGTTAAATTGAAAAAAATATATTTTATTATTAAAGAAGAAATTAAAGAAATTGATATTTTTTTGCCGCATAAACAAAAAGTACCAAAAGTTGGTACCGTTGAGTACCAATACTGATTGCCAGGTACCGGACATCGGAACTGTACTGTTTCAAATGTTAAAGGTACCCATCCCTGGTTTGCACACTTCAGATTGAGTAGTCCCATATTTGGCTCCTGTTTTAAGTTAAACTTGAATTTAAGCATCAGTCTGTAAGGTACATGTACCTGACTACTTTAGGCACATTAACAATTAACCACAGTAAACCATTTTATTCAATTTGGGTTTAATTGGTGTAGAGTTGCATGAGACTTGCATGTTCCATGTGAACAGAGGTTATGTTTACTGACTGCCAGTTGTGAAATTGGCCAAATTTACTCTGGTTGTGGGTGATGATGTGATTTTCTCAGGAAAAGCATTGTCCAGCTTTCAAGTGTGATTCATCTTTTTGATTTTTTTTTGTTTGAAAGCAGTTGTCATAAATAAATATACAGTTTCAAGTATTTTTCTCATTTTGCACAGGAAATGAATATTACATCACAAATGAGATAAGATTATGCATCATCATACAACATGCTACTCCCAATACAGAAGAGAGTTTATGATCTCTGCAATTATTAGCACAGGAGAAATATCAGTATGGGCTAAAGGAGTCGTTGAATATCGGCCTATCAGATATCAGCAAAGCATCATCTCTATAAGTATTCATACTTTTCGGATATTTCATCTTAGACAGTAATGCATGAACATCACATCTGCCGTCTGTCAAACAGCTGAGCACTTGCGGCATTCCTGTCATTAACGCCTGTCATGTTGTGGTCTACCTCCATTAAATATAATGCTCTGTTGGAGCATTAGCCTTGCTTATGCAAACCACTTATTGATTTTTTTTTTTCACCATTAGTACAAATTGTCCATTTTCATCACTAATGGCTGGGCCCTGTATATTCTTTAAATAGTCAGTCTGTGAAATGAAGAATCTGTTAAAAAAAAAAAAAACATTTACAAAACTCTTCTTTAGATAGGCAGGGATGATATGTGCAGTAAAGGGGTCTTGCTCTCCCTTTTCAGGATTCTAATTTGCATAACCACTTATTCACTCTTTACGGTCCTTCAGTTTGCCTGGTTTTCATCCCAAAACATCAAAAAGATGACCAAAAATATTAACTTGAAATGTTTATATTGATTTGATTTACATTTGTGTTACATACAAAAAACATTTGTGCCCAGAAACAGTCATAATATCTAGACCAGCGATTTCAAACTGGTGCCATAGAGGGCCAAGAGGCTGCAGATTTTCTTTCCAACCCAAAACTCCACCGGCTGATTCCACTGATTACCTCACCTTCAAGCAGAGAGCAGGGGCTAATCAGTGAAATCAGCTGGTGGACTTCTTGGTTGGAAGGAAAACCTGAAGCCTTTTGGCCCTCCATAGCACGAGTTTGAGATCCCTGATCGAGACCTTCAAGACCAGCATGAGATGTAAGCTAGCATTGAAGCCCAAGTGTTCACAGGTGAAATGTGTGAGACTCCTTAATACAGATTGATTTAATATGACACAAGTGATCAGGGTTTTTTATAAGTTTCCTTTCAGTTGTAAAAGTAAATATCCTTATGGGACTTTGACCAATCAGAATCAAGTATTTGACACAGCCAGGTGATTAGATAGAAAGCTAAGAAAATGTGTTATCTCTCGCAAGACCTGTTAATTTCAAATGAGGGTATTTGTGGTTTGGGATCACAGAAAGGTGAAAGAGTTTGTATAAATCAGACGTATTATTTTTTATCTTTACGCTTTGTATTACATGAAAATGTAATATGGAATTCTAACCAGCATAGTTTCAGTCTCATACCACTTCCACTTGCTTCTGTTGTTGTGGTGTTGATTTAGAGCTTGATGGACTTCTGCTTTAACCCTAATCCTGCTGGTTCACGTTACACAGGGAACTTTCCTGGTTGGTCAGCCAGCTGCAGGTTCAGGAAAGCAAGGAGCCTCTGGTTCAGCCAGTCACGCAGCATCATCTTCAGCAAATGTGACTCAGCAGGCCATCCGGGTGACAGCTGGACAGAAGGCGGCCATTCTGGCTCAGGTGAGTGTGAGGAATGTGGCTGAGGGCAGGACTTCAACATTTGTTTGTCCCTGTTTTTGTAACTGTGAACATGTGTGTTCCTTCAATGTCTTAAGCCCTGTTTTTATGCAGTTACAGTCAAGAAGTAGGAAATAGATCAAACTCAAGGCTTCAGTGTCATTCTCATTGGTTTTTGGTGTTGACTTAATGTACTTTTTCATTTTAAGCCATGCCCAGTTTCAGCACATTTGCATAGATTGTTGTTGTAATTGGTCGATAAATGTCTTTCCTGAAGTTTTGGACTTTAACTGTGTGGTCTCTGATTGTCAGGTGGTGGGCAGCTCCCAAGGCGCACAGGTGAAGTTGTCCGATGGCTCAGTTAAGACAGTCACAGCAGCTGCAGCAGGTCACTTGTCTAAGCCGGGAACGACCACATTGAGGATGACAGGCGGAGTCATCACAGCCGCAAGCTCCACCCCCAGCTCTGTGAGCGCTGCAGCAGCTGCGGTCGGCCAACAACAGGCGAGTTTATTAATTCTGATCCTGACTCACAGCTGTTTCTTCTGTAAAGGAATGTTTTTATCCTTAAAAAGGCTGAAAATTTCATCAAATGCTTTAACAGCACTGAAGCTTTTAGTTAAATGTTCAGTGATTTTACACTTCTAGTTGAGCTGAGAGACATTTATTTATTTGCTGCTGCACTGTGAATACATGGTAAACAGACATGAACCAGTGTGAGTGCAGTAAAAAGGCCATCTTTGTAGATGTCAGAGAATCAGAGTGTAGAAAGCGAGTGTGTGTGAGAGGAGCCCTGAGCAGCTCCCCAGCAGTCGTCTGTTTGGGTGATTACAGCTTCAGAGTCATCGGCCTCAGCCTGATTAACTTAAACAGTAACACACAAGAAAAACCACTTCCTGGAAGTTTCAGCATGTGAAAACAAATATGTTTTTAGTGTGAGGAAGAGGAAACATGTTACCACTCAGGAGTTGTTGGTACTGAAAGGGAGAGAGATAGCTTGCTGAGTTTACTGTTTTAGATAAGCTGCCCATTCAGGATCGTTAATTGTGTAATTTGGACTCACTGTGAGGGCGATGAACTCTATTGTCTTCAAGAATTCCATAAAACCAGTGACCTGATTGATACACTTCTCTCTGAGAGCTGCACGGTGCTGGAAAATAAACTGAACAAGAGCAAGGAAGACAGATCACAAAAAGTCTTGAGTCCTGCAACATCTGAAGGAAGGTTTCAGTGCTGTCTCTCTTTTGTAACCAACAGTTGATTGTTAATAGAGTTTTACGAGGCACTTTTCAACTGGAACAGTTTTAGCAACCAGTGAGGAGTTTTTGTCTTTTTGGGAAACAAACTAATATTCAAAGTGATGACCCACAAAAATTAACAGGACCATCAAAAACATAATTACAATTTCTATTGTGTATGTGTCAATGCCGTTGCAGGCGCTTGGTAGTAGTTGTGCAGCCAGAGTCAACACAGCAGAGACTGTGAGGGATTCTGGGAGAATCTGAGTGGAGACGGTCGACAAAAATAATAATTTATTTTTTCTTTCGAGAGTCTTATCACTTCTTGACTCCACCTCCCGAAATATTTTATAGTCCCCGAAAAAAATACACAAGAACGGCAGCTGTTGATCATCGTTAAGCGTGATGTTAATCCTTGTTTTTAACCTTGTATAACTAACAAAAACAAAACTTTCAGAAAAAAAGAGGACTTTAATACAAGACAGCCATGTAACTTCATATTAACACAACAAGCGGGTGTAAGAAACATTTCTACGAGGTGTATTAATTTTTAAAAGTTTGACCACAGCCCATCTGAAATGACTGGAGAGACTGATTTTTTTTTACCTACACTGCAGCCAGCCACCAGGGGGAGCAGTTTTTGTGGAGACCTCACTAAGAGAAGCTTACAGTCTATTGTTGATGCTTATGGCAGCTGCAAGGGGGAAGGTGTTAAAAAAGCTCTTAACAACCATTCCAATTTTTATTTTTTTTTTACATTTTCAAACAAAAAATGATTTACTTAAGTATAAGAGTTCAAAAGGATTAGATTTAATATTAGGGAACACGCCTTATAAGGCTTGTATGTCACTTTGATTGGAAGCATCTCCTGAATGAAATTGTAGAGTTGTACATATCATTTCCCCAATGTTTTTGCCTGTCATATTGCAAAGTTTTCAGAAAAAAGCAAAACAAAAAAAATTATGTGGATTTATTATTCTATGAATTTCTATTTTTAATAATATATTTTTATTTTCTATATCATTATTGTCAACGTATTTAATTTGTCTAAATTTACTTCAGCCCTGGCAATCATGTTACAAGGATCACAACATTTTTCTTTAAATGTTTATAATGTATGACTTAGGCAGTTATGCTGTTAGACGAATGATACAGAGGACCAAATCAACAAAATGGTGAGATGTATCACTTTGTCAATAGGGGGCACCAAAATTGACATAAATGTAAAGTTCTGTTTACATTTGGAAGATTGCCCCGTCAGCAGCTGGTGCCTTGTCCAGATTCTCAATGAAAAAGCTGATTGAAACAAAAAAACACACAAAAAAAACCAGACCCAGTTGGTATCTCTCATAGATAATACACTGGTTTACCCATACAACCCCATTTTGATTTAAAAAAAAAACAAAACCATCTTTTTTGACTGGATAAGGACAAGATGTGGATCCAAGAATGTAACAATGTAACATAGGCACATGTAACACATGAGGCTGTAATTTGCAGATTAATATTGTGCATAATATAGTAATAACTAATATGATAATAACAAATTATTAACCACATATAAATACTATATAGTAGGTAAAGTTATGACGTAGTACACACAGGCGGCCACATCCAGTCTAAAATTATAAGACAATGCAGACATGCTGCATTCTGCTACTTTTCGAGTGTCTACTTGAAGTTGGCTCTTGAAGTCACATACACACCAAGCCAAAGAAAGCCGTTTCCACTGCAGCAATGAACATATTAAAAGCCTGGTGCAAAAAATGTCTCTGTCTGAATCGCTAATTTCACTATCGGCACTCACTGTATGGGGGTTGAATCTTTTTCTAACTCGCTAGTTGAGAGGATATTAAAATCGTGAGTTTGCCCAATCAGAGGCACAGCTCAAAGCTTGTGTCAAATCTGATATGGCCGCAATAGCCAAATTGCTTCAGAAATCCATTTCAGAAACAGTCAGGTGACATTGGGGAGACTATGTCCGTTTAACATACAGTCTATGAGTGCACAACAGTAATAACAAAGTAATAACACCATTGATAATACAGTGAATAATTTAATAAAACAATTTCATAGTAATAACATAGTAATGGTAAGTTTGAGCTCTGATCAGATGGCTTGCATCTTCTAAATCTGCTTTTATGTGTTTCTTTCTGTACGCTGGTTGATAGCTGTGTGTTTCTGTTTGCTCTGTGCAGGCTGCTGACTCTGGTAAACCTTCCTCCCAGCACCACTCTCTGCTGGTGGCAGCCAACCAAGCGGCGGTGATAAGTGCAGCTAAGAGCGCCAGTGTGGCTGCTGGAGGCAGCCTGTCAAAGTCAGCGGTGGCCACCTTGGTGAAGGGTGCTGGCAACTCCGTCACGATGACGAAGAGCGCCGCTGGTTCAACTGGAGCTGTGGTTACGGTCGCTAAAGGCGTTACCAACATGCCCGTCATCAGCATGTCCAAGAGTGCAGCGGCAGGGACTGTGGTGGGCACCCCAAAGAGTGGTGGCTCATCATTGGTCGCTGGAGCTTCAGTGGTCAGTGGAATGGCAGCAGGAGGAGGAAAAACAGGTGCAACTCTCTCAGGTATGAGAAGAAATTTAAAAGATGTTAAAAGAGACATTGCTCAAGTCCAGCCACACATCCGTTGTTCTCATCATCTGTTGTGTCGTGTCCAGGTATGCTGAAGATCCACTCAGGAGGTTCCAGCTCTCAGCAGACCGTTCTTACCATCCCTGCCAACCAGCTGAAACAGCTCGGGGTTGGCTCAGGATCTGGAGGGCTGCAGACCATCCTCATGCCAGTAGGGAAAGGTGAATACACAGGAGACAGCACAGAAATAAGCCTCATCATTCAGCTCATTTGAAGTCTCTTTTATGACCTCAGAAATGTCTGCCTTCCAGAAAAGAAAGCGACTCGGCCTAAAAATGTAAATGACTTCTTGGAGTAGATAAAAGGAAGCAGGAAGTGCATTTGAATAAAACATGAAGGAGCATTGACATTGATCGCTTTGTTGCTGCACTACATTTTTTACTTCAAGGTCCTGGAGAAGAAATGCTGAAATAGAGCATGATGTTTCAGAATTGATTTAAGGAGTGTGGGATTGTAATCCCTGACACCAAATTTACTCGGTTTGTCATCCTGGAGTTTGATTTTATCACATATTTTGATTTATGGTCAGGAAGCTCCAACATGTGGATTTTCCTATCTCCTAGTAACTCATCTTCCCGCCCTATCATTTTTCATCCTACTGTGAAGCCCATTTACCTAATGGGCCATTGATCCATCCTGTGTGTGTGTGTGTGTTTTCTTCTGTGTATAGTGGTGTCTAAAGGCCCAGTCTCCAGTGCTGCTTCCCCCTCCTCTTCTTCCTCCATCATCCCTGGAGCGGCTGGAGCTGGAGCCTCCTTGAGTCCTGTCAGCCACGTGTCCCCCTCCCTTGCCCTGCCTCTGGCACAAGGTGAGAGGGGTCCACACCCACTCTGCCCACTCTTCCCACTCTCCTCTTTTTCCCCACTTCTGTCTTTTATTCTCAAAATCCATTTTTCATTCTGTCCTAATTGTCCAGCTCAAGTGCCGTGTTCGGTATTTTTATGAGACAGTCTGAAGAATATTCAAGCAAAGTCAGTCACTCTCCAGCCTCTTACTGATGTGGATTTGTTGTCATGAATCTCTCTGTCTCTCTCTGTCTCTGCTGCCACAGTAAAAACAGAGCCAGGTGCCAGCACAGCTGTCACAGCTGGTCCGTCGCCCCCGGTGACCGCTCCTGCCCATGTGGCCTCTGCAGCGACCACGGTTAAGCAGGAGCAGGGAGCAGATAACACTGCTCATGACCTCATCAAGTAAGCCTGAGAACAAATCACCTGCCACTTCACCTTAAAGCTATTCAGCTGAGAAGAGACCTCATTTATTGTCTGTTCAACAGAAAATTACGATTGGGGAAACAGATTGCAGCAGTGTTTCATGTTTCTTCCTAAAGCAGTAGCTCCATTTTTACTCTCCTGATTTATTTTTTTTACAGCTCTCACACAGCTTCCAGCATATTAATGCAAGGCTTTAGCATCACTTTATCTTGCCAGCTACTCCAGTGAACATTTTCTGCTGGTTTATACCTGATGTTTGTGTTTGCCTCCTCAGCACTGAGCACATAGAGACCATGATGCAGCTGCTGACAGCTGTGGTTAAGAAGTTCCCTCTGATAGTGGCAGAAAAGAGTGAGTGAGCTCAGCAGAAATACCTTTAAACATGCTAATCCGACGCGTTTGCTTCAAGCTCTTTAACTCTCTGTTTGTTGGTTTGATCAGCTGAAGACTCCCATCCGTTCTGTGCCTCTTCGACAGAGCAGTATTACTCCTGGAATATTGGGAAGAGGAGAGCATCTGAGGTGACTTTTTTTGATTTCTCAAAGCAGAAACAAAAATGCAAAATTACATAACATAAACATACATATTTCATTAATTGCTGAAAGTTTACAGACTGAATGCTTCAGAAAAACTTATTTAATTGGTTAATCAATAATAAAACCATGCCAGCCTGAATATTTAGATGTGCTTCCACAGGATTCTAAGTGGAACGGTTGTGTTTTTCAGATAAGTCTCACATTAACTCCACTCCCTTGCTTTGCATGCGGAGAAATCACCTTCAATGAAGGTTTCATTTAACACAGTTTATGTCTCCAAACCGCTCACTACCAGCCCCCTCCAGGTTCCAGTGCGAGGGCGTCTTCAGTGCCAGTGATAATTTGCATTGTTTGCAGTTTTCTGCTCTGTGTAATCCGTCTTGGTGCTCTGTGCTGGACGCCTGACTCAGCGAGCTTTCTGCTTGCATCATATCGTCCCATCTATCTGGTCAGATGTGTATCTCTGCCTGAATGTCTCCTCTCATCTCTCCTTAATGTGTTCATCAATAGCTCATACAGACTGGCCCGTGTCGTGGCTGCCTGTTTTACTGCTCTAAAGGCTCTCAGATGAGCCCAGACGTGGATATTTATATCCAGAGGTCACTCATTCACCTCAGGGACACAGAATTCAAAGCACATCAAAAGACAGTACAAGGCAGGCCGAGCTGGACTGGAGCGACAGATTTATGCACTTTGAGGCTTTGCACTTATGAAATGTTAATTTCTCTGCATAAAGTATCAATCCACTGCCTGAGGAGGTTCATGTAACTCATACCAGCTTCTCTGTGTGTAGCTTCAACGCGCGGTGGCTGTGAAGCGGGTCGTTCAGGATGTGTTGGACCGCTCACCCCGCCTGCAGGCTCTCACCCCCCCAAAGACCAGAGAGGTGGTGCAGTGGTGCCGGCAGAGGGGCTACACCCCGCCTGACCTCGAGCCCCAACGCAGGAATGATGACGAGTCCATCGAGGACATTCTCACGCAGATTGACAACGAGCCTGGTGAGATTAGGAGAATGTGTGGTACTTCACTTTACTCTAGATGTACAGACCTGATGAAAATCTTAAGACCAGTTGAAAAATTACTAAAATTTACCTTTTGCACATTTGGATCTTAATGAGGTTTTAAGTAGAGCTACAACATGCAAAAGCAAGAAGGGGGAGTGCGACAAAAAACACTTTGAAAAAGTAATTTATTGAAAACAACAAGTAAACTGTTTGAGACCGTTGCTCAAAAAATTACAAAAACTCCAAACCAGGACAAAAGTTTTTCTCAGTAGGACTCAGTGATGAGTAGCTCCATTGTTCTTGTTAATCACTTCAAAAATTCATTTGAACATGCTTGTTGCGAGTGTTTCCAGGAAGCTTTTGGGAACATTGCTCCAAGTGGTGAAGATGGCTTCATGAAGGGCTTCAACTGTCTGGAACTGACGGACATTTTTATAATCTTCCCTCGCCATCAATCCCCAAATGTTCTCTATTTGATTTAAGTCAGGGGAACATGTGGGATGGTCCAAAGAGTGATGTTATTCTCCCTGAAGAAGTCCTTCATCAAGCCAGCATTGTGACCTGCAGCGTTGTCCTGTTGAAAAATCAGCTGTAACCACACAGATCAGGGCCCTCAGTCATGAAGGATGCCCGCTGCAACATCTGCACGTAACCAGCCGCCGTTTGACCACCCTGCTCCACCTGAAGCTCCAGTGTTCACTGAATGAAAAAGCCCCAGATCATGATGGACCCTCCTCCACTGTGCCGGGTAGAAAACATCTCAGGTGGGATCTCCTTGTCATGTCAGTAACGTTGACGCCATCTGGACCGTCAAGGTTCATTTTTCTCATCAGAGAATCAAACTTTTTTCCACCTTTCAATGTCCCATGATGCTCCCTGGCAAAGTCTAAACAGGCAGTTTTGTGGCATTGAAGGAGATGAGGTCTTGTTTTTAAAACCCCTTTTCCCGCAGATGCCATCTCATGGTTATTGTGCTGCAGTCGGCACCAGAAAGGGTTTTAGTTTGGGTGGAGGACCACCCTGTGTCTTGACAGACAGCCAATCAGATCCTCCAGCTCAACGCAGGTTTTTTTGGGTCTACCACTTGACTTTTTGGTTCCATAATGCTCAGGATCTTTCAGAAAATGTAGGATGACTGTCTTACTGCGTCCAACCTCAGCAGCAATGACACACTGCGAGAGGCCTTGCTTATGGAGCTCGACGATCCGACCACGTTCAAGAAGAGACAACTTCTTAGCTTTAGCCATCAGGAGGGACTGACCGTGTGAATGCCTGACAGAAAATGAACTTTTTGAGCAGATTTTGGCTTTAATAGCTGTTGATCTTCAACTTTTCATCAGGTGATAAACAACCTATTTCAGGTTTTTTTTAATTACAAGTTCCAATGTTTTTTGACACTCTCCCCCTTCTTGATTTTGCATATTGTAGCTCTACTTAAAACTTCATTAAAATCCAAATGCATATTCTAGCAATTTTTCAACTGGTCTTAAGATTTTGATCAGGTCTGTATTTGCTTGTTTTTTCACAGTTTCACACTCTCCTCGTTTTTGTCTGGATCAATATTATCTCTTCAGCGATGTGTATGTGGGTGTAGTGCCTCTGCAGCTTCCAGTTTGTCCAGTGATGGTTTTGCGCAGTCCAGTGGTGTGTGAGGCAGCCTCAGTGTTTGTGTTGCAGCGTGTTTTATTCACAGGGGCTTCTCATTAATTCTGTCTTTTGTCTGTAAAGGGTGAGAGACGAGGCTTCTTATCTCAGTGAGTCACACACCAGCCTGAGTCAGACTAGATGATAATGTGTCTGTGTTCCACTCATCCCTCCTTCTCGCACAAATAACCTGATTTACACTCAGCCACACATGAAGCAGCTGAAAAAGTCCTGATTCGAGTGCTGTTTCTGCTCCACTGGCCTGCTACTGCCTGTGAAATGGTGCGTCTAATGTACGTCCAACTCGGCTCCACAGAGTGCCCGACCACCCTGAGCAGCTGCGAGGAGCTGGTGCTGCGGCTGGAGCAGATGCAAGCTCTGCTGAAGACCGAGCCGGAGGAGGCAGACGATGAGATAGTCGACATTGTCACGGTGACTCCCCCGTGCCAGAAACTGAAGGTCAAAGAGGAGGAGCAGGAGGCCGACGCCGAGCCCAAGTTCTTCTTGGGACCCTGCACGTCAGCCCAGTTTGTCAGTGACACGGCCCAGGAGGTCAGGAATCCCGCTGCAGTTTTATGGAGCTGAACTTTAACAGAAGCAGATTTATTACATTCTCCTTTGTCTTTCTCAGATCGGTGTGACCTTCCAGCCAGTGGAGATGGAAAAGAACGTGTTTGCTCCGGTAGTGGAAGCCATGATTCTGAAGGTAGGTCACTGAACTGGCCTGAACAGAGGAGATGGAGTTACTGTATCTCATTGTTATCTCATCATACCCTTGAACAGAATGATAAATCTGATATGAAATGTGCACTCTCACAGTTTGGCGTGTTTCACCTTGCACAGTTCAGAGAGTGGGCTTTCTTTGTGACTAATGGTGTGTGTGTGTTTGTGTGTGTGTTTGTGTGTGTGTGTGCTGCAGGCTACTGAACAGTTTGCCAGTGACGTCCTGAGAGAAGCTCTAGCTGGGGCCTACGCCAAATCCCCTCAGAACAGGTCAGCCTCTGTTTTCTGTTTTTTTAATTTTGCCCTCTCTAACATGCGGCCTGCTTAGTGCTCCTATTTTTTTTTGCTTTCATCACATTCATCAAATCTGGGCCAGGTCCAAACCAACAGACTGCTTCTGACGTTTTTCTACTTGTTCCAGATAAACTGAATGATTAAAAAAAAAGATATTCAGACTTATTAAAAATAGCTTAATCTTAAACACAGCACATTTTTTGATATGAGGAAAATATTGCTGTTCTAGTATGAGTCAATGCCACATACATAGTCCATCTGCTGTAAACACACATTAGATTGTTTTAAATACATAAGTCCACAGCTAAAAATAGCAACCAACAAATGTGTTTTTCTCCGTCCTTTTTATGGAACCCTTTGTAGTATGAGGACTGAGTTTGGACAGTTTAAAGAGAACGACTCACTGGTGTGATTTATTGATGCCATGTCCTTTTAAAATGCTCTCAAAGGATACGGCAAAAAGCTCCAGTTACTCCTCGTAGTATAAAATATAAAACCACTGCTTGAATAAAAGACTACGATTTTTAAGTAGTTATGATTACGATTTGGCGGTGAGGAAAAAAAAAGACCACTAAAGACAACTTAGCATTTCCTGATCTGTAACAAATGTTGAACTTGTTTTAATGTTTTGCTTGTAGAAACAAAAGAGATTTGGTTTGTCTTTTCTTTAACTAGTTATTTCTTGCTTCAGTTTTGTATTAGGAAATTTTCTTTTCCACCCAGGTATTTTTTTTTCCATTCATAAGATCTGTGACAGCAGGACACTGAAATGATGCAGCATGTAGTGCCTATCATAAGTATTCATCCCCTGGATGTTTTACCCTTAACCAACCCTTTAATGTCAAAGTAAAAACAAATTTCTACAGAGTAATGTCAAGGAAACAAAAATGGAGAACTAAACATGTTTGCATAATTATTCATCTTTTAGAAATCTTTTTTTCACTTTGACATTAAAGAGTTTGTTTTTTTTTAAATAAATTTTTGTGTACAAAAGACCATGATTGATTTATGTAACCAACAAAAGGGTGAAACAGCCAAGGGGGTGAACACTTGCTGTCGGCACTGTACACTCACCGGTCACTTTATCAGGCACACATGTCCAGCTGCTTGCTAACACACATTTCTAATCAGCCAATCACATGGCAGCAACTCAATGCATTAGGCATGTAGACATGGTCAAGACGATCTGCTGCAGTTCAAACCGAGCATCAGAATGGGGAAGAAAGGTGTTTTAAGGGTCTTTGAACGTGGCATGGTTGTTGGTACCACATGGACTGGTCTGAGTATTTCAGAAACTGCTGATCTACTGGGATTTTAACCAACAACCATCTCTAGGGTTTACAGAGAATGGTCCCAAAAAGAGAAAATATCCAGTGAGCTGCAGTTCTGTGGGACAAAATGCCTTGTTGATGCCAGAGGTCAGAGGAGAATGGACAGACTGGTTGGAGCTGATAGAAAGGCAACAGTAACTCAAATAACCACTGGTTACAACCGAGGTCTGCAGAAGAGCATCTCTGAACGCACAACACGTCCAACCTTGAGGCAGATGGGCTACAGCAGCAGAAGACCACACTGGGTGACCCTCCTGTCAGCTAAGAACAGGAAACTGAGGCTCACACAGCAACACCAAAACTGGACAATAGAAGATTGGAAAAACGTTTCCTGGTCTGAGGAGTCTGGATTTCTTCTCCACATTCAGATGGTAGGGTCAGAATTTGGCGTCAACAACATGAAAGCATGGATCCATCCTGCCTTGTATCAATGGTTCAGGCTGCTGCTGGTGGTGTAACGGTGTGGGGGATATTTTCTTGGCTCACTTTGGGCCCCTTAGTACCAACTGAGCATGGTTCAAAGTCCACAGCCTACCTGAGTATTGTTGCTGACCATGTCCATCCCTTTATGAGCACAGTGTACCCATCTTCTGATGGCTACTTCCAGCAGGATAACGCTCCATGTCATAAAGCTGGAATCATCTCAGACTGCTTTCTTCAACATGACAATGAGTTCCCTGTACTCAAATGTCCTCCACAGTCCCCAGATCTCAATCCAATAGAGCACCTTTGGGATGTGGTGGAACGGGAGATTCTCATCATGGATGTTCAGACAAATCTGCAGCAACTGTGTGATGCTATCATGTCAATATGGACCAAACTCTCTGAGGAATGTTTCCAGTACCTTGTTGAATCTATGCCACCAAGGATTAAGGCAGCTCTGAAGGCAAAAGGGGGTCCAACCTGGTACTAAGAAGGTGTACCTAATAAAGTGGCCAGTGAGTGTATATTCAGGGTGCTGTTTAGTGGTCCGAGTGTGCACCCCATGTAAAGAGGCTCCAGTCTTTGTTTCTCTGCTGGGGTTGTGTTGGATTCCCCCACCCTCTACTCCCAATTTTTCCTCCCTCTGTCTACAGCTGTCCTTTTTATTGAAGACAAAAAAACCCTCAAAGATATATGATAAAACATGTCATGATGCAGAATTCATCAGTATTCAGAATCAAGTTAGCAATGCCCCCTGAGCAGACTGAAATATGTTCCTTGTGCTTTGAAAATATTTAAAATCCTCACTTTGTGATTTTAGGGCTCCACGAGAGATCACAGCCATGAACATCCATCAGGCGGTCAGTAGCATCCCCACCTGTGACTTCCTCACCAACTCGCACATGGGTTACCAGTCCAAAGACAACTGAGATCCAAGACATTTGGAGACCTACAGAGACACAAAGACTGTCTGAACAACAGAGATACTCTGATGTGGGAAGAGTCACACCTGGATGTCACCTGAGGTTGTGCAGTGATAACTGATGTCCTGCACTCTGTAACTCGATCACAGGAGTGCTCTGCTGGTTCCTCACAGCAGCAGAGTAACAGATGTGTGTAATACTCCAGGTATGGTAACATTTAGGTCCTTATGAAGTAGAGGGGCAGTGAGGGACTGGTGTTATTTGATTTGAAGGAGTTGTTGTGCTCCCACTTACCTCTGAACAGGATTATTTCCAAAATGAAGTGTTTGGCTCACAGGAATGAGTAAGAGCATCACAAACATCTCCATCACTACAAACATCCTTTGTTGCATTCTGGTTAAACCTTGCAGATGTAATTATGGCTCTCAGCTCTGCTGTCTGAGGCTCGTCTGAAGACGATGACTGATTCATGTTTTTAGGTTTCAGACAGATTAGGTCACAAAGAGCTTCATCATGTTGGAAGTTCAGAGCGCTAAAGTCTGAGGAATTAATGTTATTATCATTGTGAGTCCAACAAATCACTCTCAATACATGTAGTCTCTCCTTCACAAACTGGGCCTGACATGTTTTAAGTGTTTTTAAGAGTTCTGTCAAACAAACAGTATGTATCAATCATGTATAATATAAGCAGTGTGAATGGTGATTCCAAAATCCAGTTTTATTTTTTTATCTGCTATGAATAACTGTCAACATTCATGTGCTAACAAGTGAATATGTGAATGAAAATGTGGATACTCGTGAATGCAGTCAAAACAGAAGTATGTGAATTTGATGGCGTGTGTGTGTCAGTTGATATAGTGATGGCAATTCTGTACGATGTGGAGCCTCGTAATTTGTTGATATCTGGATGGTTGAAGAAGTATTTGGAGGTGTTCTGAGTGTTTGTGAAGCCTGTTTGACCACGTTAGAGCGTAAGAAACCCAAACATGTTTTTCATGTTTTAGTGCAAACCAAAAATATCAATAATATTCTTGTAATAAATAAAAAAAGCAGTTGAAAGCATTTCTTGTGAGCTGACTCGTTACTCTTTAACACTGATTTTTTCGAACAGTCTACAGAGTAGAGTGCAGTGGTTACCTGCTCTGCAGAGCAAACCAGGTGTGGTTTATGTATTGCTAGGGGTAAAAATCAGGCTGGAGTTGTAACAAGAGTACAAGGGCATCCCAATAAATAAGAGCATTGTGTTCTGAAATGAATTTGTAGTCCATTGAGATGCATCTGTAGAAAAAAAAAATTGACGATAAAAACAGATTTAATTCTTTATATCTGCTGATGCAAACGCCACAACTTTTTCAGGAGTTGAGGTTGTACAAATTAGGTTGTACAAAAAAACAAAAAACTTCTAATGAAATAAAAGGATTAGGGTTGCTCTCTCTTTGTCCGCTTCTTGCAATCTTTTTGTCTCTTTTTCGTAATCTTTGTATTTGGAGTTGATTATTACTTTGTATGGCTCATTTGTTGGTCATGGAAACCAAACTTTTTGTGGCTTCAGTGATATTTTTACTACTTTTTCTCCTGTGTTTGTCTGGAGATCCTACATGTAACCATGGCTGCATTGTGTACATGTAAAATCAGCTTTTGGCAGCGTGTAGCATGTCAATGCTAACTGGTGCAAGGCCTGATGTCTTCCCACAAGGTGAGGAGAAGGAGGTGAGGATGATGTGCTGGTTCTCAGGTGTGAGCTAAGTAGTGATGACATGGACCTGTCCTTCCATCCATCGTTATTGGGAACGCAAGATCTATCTCCAACAAGATGGACAAGCTAGCCGTGCTAGCCCAGCAACAGAGGGAATACTAGAGGGCAGAGTAGCATCATGCTATTCACAGACATGGCTAACGGAGCTAACATCAGACACCAACGTCAATTTGGAAGAGCTTCACCTGCTGTGAGCAGACAGGATCCAGGAGACAGAGACTGAACAGACTGCTGAAGAAGCTCAGTCCTGGACCCTGTGGAGGTGGAGGCTGGCTGAACTGGACAATGATGGACAAGCTGTCTTCAATTTTGTTGTACTTGTTACAATGACAATAAAGTTCTATTCTGTTCTATTCTATTCTATTCTATTCTATTCTAAATGAAAAAAAAACACTAAAAACAACCCACCCAAAATAAATATTCTGATGTTTGTTTTTCTAAATTTTGTTACTTAAACAGTCATTTTAAAAAAAGACAGGACACTTCGGTGCTAACCTTTGGTGCAAAAATGGTTGTTGCATTTCCAACTCTGATCCTACAACCCTCTGTTTGGAAACATCACCAAAAGTGTGGCACAAAGGAAAAAATACAGCTGTGAAATAAAGTGTCATGACATCTGTTAAAAGGGCTAAGAACCTAATTGTTTTTTATTGTGTTTTTGCTTACATTTCATATATTTACTCCTCCTCTTTCACAATAAATTTACAAAATAATAAACCTAACAACACTTTCTCGAAATTGCAAACTAGTGGAATACTAATGAAATAAATAACATATTTTCAAGCAGATTTTCTAGCAACACCAAAGGCCAACATATTACTCTAAGCATTTAATGACCAACCACGTCATTCATAACCGAAGCAGACTGTACAACAAAAGGACGAATCAGCAGGTGCACACACACACAAACCCACACACAAACACACACAGAGCAGCCAGTTTCTTGTGCATCTATAGCTGCAGAATGAACTTATTTTGTGACATGCATATTCATTTCCATAGCGCTGGGGGGGCAGGAAGGTACAGGGGTGGTTGTCCGTCCATCTGTCTGCTCACTGCAGCTCTGCAGGCTCACAACGTGACATTCCCTTGCATAGATTCTTGTGTTGTGGAATGGACTGAAATCATTCCCCAGCTGATTTCTTTTAAAACTGAAACTGAGTGGTGTAAAACACGTCAGATGTTGAAGACCCTGGATCCACTTTGAAAGACGGCAGAGGGGTTTGGAGGAAGCTTGGTCTTCACCAGATGTTCCTGTGACAAAAAGAGAGGAGGACAGATTCAACAGCAGCTCTTTAGGAGATCACAGAGGTGCGACACAAGCAAGAGCAGCTGTGTGTGTGTGTGAGTGTGTGTGTGTGTTTGCTCACGCTGGAGCCATGAAATGAGAGGAGACTAGATGGGCTGTGCCGTCAGGAAGCATCAGGACTGCTGTCCCAGTGCCAGCAGACAGGGCTGTGCTGCTTGTTCTGCTGATGGCAGCTTTCCTAAAGCCTGACCAGAGTCTGTCAGAGTTTTTTGGCTTATGAATAAGAACTGTTACACTGAGAAATCTGAATTCAAAAATTTCCGACAAGCAATTATTGGACCAATCAATGAAATCTGTCAAAGCTATTATGATCTTAACATGGAGATCGGAACCATGACACATGTCAGAAATTGTACAATCCTGAAATTTTCTGAAAATTTCCGCCCTTTACAACCCTGATGTGGTAAAACACATGACTTTTCGGACAGCTTTAATACAACACTTGATGAGTAGTTATTTTTTTCTCCCCTCTCTCTCCTTTATCTATTAAAGTATTTTCAGATCAAGAGGAATAATTAAAAGGTTGTTGTAAATAACAATTATCCTTGCCAAACAGTTTTCAGCACGTCAAAGATGTGGATCAGAGGTGATTTCTGTACATTCAATTTAATAAGCAATCTGATGGACAAGATGCATCCTGTAAGTGTTGATACAGAACATGAAAGCCCAGGGTCTTTTCACTAAGGGTAGGAGAAAAAGTGAAAATTGATATCAGAATTTTTTGTTTGACAATATCAGAATCAAGATTCTTTGACAAAGAAAGTCATTTTTTTATGTTCAAGTTCTTAATTCTAGTCCTCGTTTTAAAACTGGATTGGAAAAAAATACCACTTTTCTCCAGTAGAGGGTGAAAAAAAGCATTAAAAAAGCAAACTACAAATCGCAAAAATTGTAAATATCAAAGATTTACAATTAAAATAGAATCAGCACCCCAAAAATAGTAATAGAATGGAATCACTAGAATAGCATATTCTCCTAGCCCTTCCTTTTTACTGTGTACTACTCTGCCTAAACTGGATGTCCTGAACTAGCTTAACATCATAAGTCTTGACTGAAATTCTTCATGAACTTAATGGCAGCACCTGCAGCCTAATGACTTGGAGCACTTTGTCGCACTAACTTAGGTTTTTCTTTCTGTCTAAATCCTTGCTTGTGTTGTACGTCTCTTTCGACAAAAGCGTCTGCTAAATGAAACTGGAGAATTGTAGGATTGTGAATTTGATCCAAGTTGTATTTCAGAAAAAATCTGACCACCAAAGCTTAGGTAAACACACTGTTTTTATCAGGAAGGTAAATATACTGTAAAACATTGTTTAAAGTATCTAAGGTGTAGCCAGAGAAGACAACTTCCCAAACTAGTAGTACTACCCACAACTAATGAATAATTTAGCAGGTGGTGTTATCAGAGCAGGAGGCAATAGACTGTATAAAAAATGGACATAGTCTCACTGATGTCAGTCGTCTGTTTCATAAACAGTTTTGAAGCAAATCGTGGTTAGAGATATTGGAAATGGGGCCGGCTTTGAGCCTCCTGGCTAACAGCTGTAGGGAGACCACATGTCAATCAGCTGAGCTGTTCATCTGACTGGGCAAACTCCCAATCTTAATATCTCTATCTAAACTGCAGGGCTAAAAAAAAATACCCCCCACTGCCTATTACAGAGTGTGCGTATAGAGAAATGAGTGATTCAGACGGGTGGTATTTTTTGTGCCAGGCTGTAAACATGTTTATTTCTGCTGTTTTAATGGCTTGATTTGGCTTTGTGTGTATATGGTTTCCAGCCCCAAGTGGACTCTTCACAAACTGCAGATTTGAGCACTTCCGCTTTGCTTCATGGTTTTAGACCTGAGGTTTTTGCTTGATGGCAATGCAGATTAGAATCTCAGTATGAACAAAACTAGCTTATTAGCAGCTAAAGAAAGAAGACCTTCATATTGTTGAAGATGATTTAATTAGTTTAAGGGGAAACAGCTCAAAAAAGTAGTCCCTATGATTCCAAGACTGGTAACACATCAAGGACGATAACAGACTTTTATCTGCACAAATTTGCAAATTATTTGTTGGCCAAATAAATGTTTTCCTTCATGGTAAAGTAAAAGATAGCTGGTCTTTGGAGCTTCTGCCACTTTTAAGTCTGTTGACATTTCTTTTCACTTCCTCAGTCCTTCAACACTGCCAAAGCCTATACGCTGTTTAATCTCCTGCACTGTTTTCATCCTCTTTTCTGCTTTCTATCTCGGTGACTTGTTCACAGTTCAAAGTAAAATCTTTGTTTCTTACTGATGTATAATGCAAATGGAAACAAAAGTTTTTGCCACAGTGTCAACAGGCAGAAGTGAAATGAGCTTAACTCTTTTTGGAGGAGTGTTTTAGGTTTCCTGTGGTAGCACTTTGCTGCTCGGACAGAAAAAAAAACACCACTCCCACGAGTTTTTCACCAATCAGAGTCAAATATCGAACACAGCAGGGCGAGAAAAGAGAGAAATCTGTTTAATACACGTACAGAAAGTGTCATTTCCATTTTTAAACTCTTCACTCGAAAGCTGTGAGTATTTGCTACACCTTTTTTCTTTGCTGTTGTTGATTTCCCTGCATCCCTCTGATGTTTGTACGACTCTCCCATCTCAGTACTATTTCAGCTCTCGTGCTTTAATGTGGAGCACGGCAGCTTTCATGGGATAATCAGAGCATAAGTCTGCAGAGAGACTGACGCTTCGCTATCCCAGCTCCACTTTGGAAGTGACTGCACAGCACTGTGGGTGGCAGGGAAGGCAGTACACGTTGTTCCGAAAGTCAGATTGGTGTGAGTGCATTCGCCTACTCCCCCCCTCCCACACACACACACACACACACACACACACACACACTTTCAAGCTTTTGTGCTATGTGTAGCAGCCAGGTCTGCTTCTCTCCTAAATTAAATTGGTGCCAAAAAAGACCGCAACCCGGTGCAACATCACATCACACTTAAACAGATAATCCATCAACCCCTCCCCCTCCTCACCCCCGCTTACTCTCCATCACCTGCTGTATCTCATTCCTCTCTCCTCATCTTTTTACCCAATCCTCCTCTCTTTTCCCTCAACCTTCTCCGCTCTGCTTCGCTCCTAATACAATTCTCTGTACTGCTCCCTGCCTGAGTCTTGCCAACTTGGCACAGGTTTCTTTCTCTCTGTAGTGTCGGGCAGCGTGGGAAAGGGAAAAGGTCCAAGTGAAAGAATGGGGGAGCAAATTGGGAGAAAGTCTGGCTAAGAGTATGTAAAAACAAGGGGGCAAAATCAACAAGAGACAAAAAGAAAGGAAGGAGGGAGCAGCTGGGATGAAATCAGAGACTTTAGACAGTTATAAAGACGGGGCCGTACTCGTAAAACAAGTCAATGTGACAGCATTGAAAACATTTATAATATTCCAACTGCGTCTCTATGTGGTTTCATTTCAAATCTTTGTGCTTGATTTACATCTCAATGTAGCCATATTGCGACTCTAAGTGCATGCGTGATAAATTTGCATTTTTCTATGCTTTGAGTCCCTGTAGTTTATTTTTATTGAGCACCTTTTTGTATAATCCTTTAGTAGGGGTGATTATTGGCAAAAACCTCACAATACACAGCACGATACTTGGGTACAATAATATCACAATATTCTACACCATTACTGTTTGATTGAAAACAGCTTTTCTGTTTCTTGCATTTGAAATAATGAAAGTCAGATGCAGTTTTCCATTAAAAAAATGCTTAACTTGAAAAAATAAAGTGCATCAAGTTTGTCACTTTAACTTCTGTGACATTAAACTAATGTTGCAAGAAATAATTTTGCGAAAGTCGTAGTCAGTTGGTGAAACCTCTAAATGCTACTTGGTGTAACCAGTGTTACTCAAAAAATATAATATTGTACAAAACATGACTATGATCATTATTTTATCAGTCTACTACACTGTAAAAAAATAAACATAAAATTATTTTGAACTAACTGACCCAAGAATAGAGAGAAAGCATCAATGTTTACAGCATCAAAACCCACACCATCAAGTTTAGGAGTAAAATATTTTGAATATACTTTGAGATTACATTTATTATACAGTTAATGGGAAACATACAGGGAGTAGCTCTTCAGCGCCATCTACTGCAGTGGAGGTGTGGAAGGAGTATTTTACTTCCAACTGATCAAAAATATATAGATTTATTTTAACAACAATATCGATGTTAAAAGCCAAAATAATGATTTTTCATCAAAGGTAAAAGTATCGTGATAGATTGCCTTATCAATATTTTTTCACACCTCTATCCTTCAGCGTCTATTTTTCATCGCTGTGCATCTTTTTCATGCTTCCCTACATTTCTTAACAGTAATTTGGTAAGTTTTAAAAATACCTTCTCTGTGATTGTTTTTAGGATCTTTTAGTAGTTACTTTTAGGGATGGACCGATATGAAAATATATTGGCCGATACTGATATTTTACCGATAATTATATTGTTTTTATGGCCAATAACCGATATTTAGCAAAATCAATGTTGGTAAAAAAAACAATCTAAGCTGGTGTTTTGCAGTAATTCAGAGAGAAAGAGTGGTGCGATCGTAGGAAAAGGGGACCATGGAGAGGATCAAAGGATGGAGCACCAGGGATGAATGAGATCAAAAAAGTATGTTTTGTCTGTTTTTTGGATCAAAAACAGGAAGGGAGACATAAAAGAAAAGGGTACACTCTTCTTAGGTAGTTTTGGTGTTTGCATGGTCATAGAAAACAATATTATTTGGGTCTAACAAGATTGCTCAAGATGCTCTGAAAATGCCGGCAGCTAATGAGTAAATATCGGCCAATACTGATATCGATACGGATATTGATACAGATATATCGTGCATCCCTAGTTACTTTTCATCCCTAGTTACTTTGCATCTATCATTTTGTGTCTTTAAGTAACCATTTTATATCTCTTTGCAGGGATGGGTACCTTTCACATTTGAAACGATACTGTACCAATGCCCTGTACCTGGCAATTGGTACCAGTACTCAACGGTACCAATTTTTGATACTTTTCTTGTGTTTATGTGGTAAAAAATATCAATTTGTGTAATAATGAAATATATATCTTTTCAATTTAACATATTTACTCTTCACTATATAACCTTGCAATGCTGTGTTTATGTCCAGCATGGAAAATCACCCACTCTTCCTCTCGCTCACAGTCACAACGATGTGTTTCAGTACCTTTTTGATTTTATGTGAATTGGTACCCGGTACTTTTGACAGAATTCGGACGGTTTCTATAAAAGTACCTAATTCGGTACCCATCCCTATCTTTTTGTAACCTTTAGGTGTCTCCACTGCCATTTATTATAAAACCAATCACCATTTGTGATTGTACTGTTGTTTTGTTCTGTTTGACTTCTTTTCCAAAGTTATTTAGTTTCTCTTTATAGCCATTTTTGCATTGCTTAACACACATCATTACTAGTTTTAATCTGTGTCTCTGCTGTTCTTTCTTATTGTACCCCCTTGTACCCAGTTTGTTCCCCTTTGTTGTCTCTATCAAAAGGACTATATCACCTTCTATATTTGGTAATGGGGGCAGTGGGGCACCTTCAGGCGCCGCCCCTGAGAAAATAGAGAGGAGAGATAATAGAGTTTGAAAAGGAAGTGATTTTAAGGTTGAGCCGTCCCTGCAGCTTTTCCATCTTTTTCCCTGAGTTTAAATCTTTTGTGAACAGCATCTCTATCCCTTCTCCAACACACATACACTGCTCTGTTATACACTGTGTGCAGAAGTTAAGCAGGGTTGCCTGTGAGCTCCAACAGCACAATCCCAAATCTCAGAGGGCTGCTGCCTCTAAGCTGACGACAAAAACAACCAAGAATTTGCCATAAACAGAGTTTCCTGCTGAGGTTTCTACTCTGCATGCTTAATGTATCCCCCATTCAGCTGTTTTTTGTCTGGCTCATCCCTGAGACACACTCTGGATTACATCCTCACAAATCTGTTTTTGCCTCATGTGGGTTTGGTGTTTTAACAGTGGCTCGTCTCACAGCTCTCAGAATAACCTCACGTTGGGGTGTATGAAATCAGTTCATGGACGCTCAGCGTGTTCAAATCGGTCAATTGTGTGCTGCATGTCATTCAGTTAGTGCACCTCTTATCTGCCGAGATGGATTTTATCCCTTTACGGTGGGGGGCACACAATTTGGCAGATTGATTTGAGTAATAATGAGAATTTCATCAGCCTTTATCATCAGCTGCACATTTTGATTCCAGCAGCTTATTTGGGACTTAAGCATTAAATCTTTTAATGAATAGACAGAAATGCTTCGCACTAAATGAGGATGCATCGTCATCTTTGCAGTGTATGGAAAAGCAGTACAAACTGAGAATGCCCTCAGAGGCGAATACCAGCAGAGTGCTGTGACCCTCCCAGTGTAATGCATGCAGGAAGAGTGGGATGTGTTATACTTGGTCAGACACCTCTGCAGGGGGCTGGTGAGTCAGTAATGAGTTGGCAGTGAGTGGGAGGACAGTGACCGAGGTGGATTATCTAAGATAGACTTGATTCGCTGCCAGGTTGGTGTGTCGCACCAACAGATTGAGGTATAGCTGAAAAAAAAAGCTGCACCATGAAAACAAAGTGTCGTATGGACAGCGTACTGCCAACGACACATCCCTCCTTAATGTGCCGTGAACTCCCACTCCAACTAGGCCAGAGGTATTAATAGAGTCTGTGTCCCACCATTGACATCTCTCAGTTTGACCTCCATCACAGTCACACGGGAAGCTGGAGGACGGATCGCCCTCATGGAGCAGCTATTATACAGAAATTTATGCAAATAACCGAAGAGTTAGTTTTCTCACGCACTTGTTCCAAAAGCTTTGAAGCTGCAGGACTGAGGGCGCAATGAAATGACAAAGGATTTTATAAATACTGAGGTTACAAGTCTATTAGCCCTTGAAAAACTTTACCTTAAGATCTGAAGCTAAGGGTAGTATCGGTTCGCCCAAAACACAGGAGAATAATAAGTCCTCTTCTCCTTTCTAAGCAGTAAAAATGGACTAAACTGTGTCAAACAAATGTTATAATTATCCAATAAATATTCACTAAACTAGGGATGCACTAATCTGATTCTAAACAGACAGATCTATTCAACTTAGTTCTATGCTCTTCTGTGTTTACGATGATGGACCTATACCATGTCATCAATGCTGGTGGGTCATGGTTAAATTATAACTCCTGTTAAAGCTGGATTAGGGATGGGTACCATAGGTACTTTTATAGGTACTGACTGAATTCTGTCAAATGCACCAGGTACTGATTCACGTGAAATCAAAAGGTGCCATGTTTAGGTACCTAAATGCATCATTGTGACTGTGAGGGAGTGGAAGAGTAGGGGATTTTCCATACTGGACATGAACACAGCATTTCAAGGATTTATATTGAAGAATAAATACGTAGAATTGGAAAAAAAATGCATTTTATTATTGAACGAATTGATATTTATTACCACATAATCTCAAAAAAGTTCCTATTATTGGTACCATTGAGTACCGGAACCATATCGTTTCAAATGTGTAAGGTACCCATCCCTACCCTGGATATGTAGTTACCACACATTTATAATCCCATAAAATAATAATAAAATTAGTTGAAACATATTTTTATTTCATTTTGGCTTATGGAGTTAAAAAAGGCTGAAGTTGTCAAACATTATTCTAGTCTCATCCTCATTTTAAGGAATCAAGATTGGTGAATTCAAGTAGGGTCGGATCAATATTGACTGATACCAAAGCCCGGGTATCATTTTCAATATCAGGACTCAAACTGTTGGATTTGTGCATCTCTACCCAAACTCTTCCAGTATTTCCTTACTCCCCACAAACAGAGGATCTCAGCATCAATTAAACCCACAAACCTTTTTAAAAAAAAAAAAAAAAATCACTTTTTCTAACCTTTCAGAGTGATGTTACTAAGCAGTGTTCAAACAGACTTGGCCCAGCTCGGCCAATCTCTCCCCTGGCAGATGGCACAGAGGGATGTGGGCGGGGAAGAGGGACACCACTAAACCTTTGGAGATTCCCAAAAATTGTCTGTCTCTTTCTGTCACGCAAAGTCTGACCTGAGCCAGAGCGAGCAGAGAAGGGGCGAGGGCAGCCTGTCCCCTCACTCAGACTTTATCCCACCTTAATCTGGAACAACTTGACTGAACCGATGACTTCTTTGCTCCCTGAGTAAATCCTGTCACAATGTTTGCCAAGTGCACAGTTTCAATCACTGTGTGCAGCTGGTTCATTGTTTTTAAAATCTGGGTCAAAATGCAGAACTGGGATTATTCAACCTAGGGCTCTAGATATAAATTACAAATCTAAATCACATCAAAGATATTCTTGTATAACATGTTGGTAATAAGTTGAAAAGATCCTTGCAATTTGAATCCTTCCTTCAGTACTGCACAGAAAAAAAGTGTCAGAAGTTTTCAAATTGTGTGTCTATATCAGCTCTATTTCAGCTAAGACATTCATCAGACAGTCAACCACAACTTAATGAATTTTGCCAGAGAGAAAGCAAAACAACTCCCTGTAATTTCTTTTAATGTAATATGATACAGTTAAAATAATCCACAACGCTACAGCCTACAAAAAATAGACATGAATATGTACCTGTTTCCCCCTCTCTGATGAAAAACTGACCATATATGCAAGAGTTACCCATTTCTTTTCTCATCATGCCGTCTGTATTGAGGTCAGAGTGATGAGTGTAGTACCAGCCGAGTGTTACCTAACAGCACACAGCCTCTTTTAAACAGCTGGGTCACTTTGAGCTGCTTTGAGACACAATGCTGTATCACTTCTCTGAGACGCCCCAACAGCAACAAGCCCTCAGGGAGACGAGTAAAGAGGAGTTTAAGGAGGAGCAAGCTGCAATTTACACCTCTAACTCTTCTAATGAACTCACTGAACCCATACCTGCTGTGTTATCATGCAAAACATGCCTCCTCCAGCAGAAAAAGTTACTCCCAGCGCTTACCTCTCCTCTGCTCACTACGCTGAGCTCGGTCCTCTCAGGCAGAGCAGTCTGCTGGAGACTGGTGGGGTTATGTGAGCTGCCGGTGTGCAGGGCAGCAGGGATGGGTGGGGGGACAGCAGCAGGTTGTATATTTGTGCTAGCAGACGGGATGATGTGCTCCCCCTGATGCAGCCCTGTGATGGACCTGCTGTGCACCTCCCCGCTGTAGGCAGCCTGGTAGCTGGTCTCACGTGGGACCTCGGTGGCTTCTGTGCCAGGGCTGGAGTATTGAGCTGGAGGGTTTTTCCTTGCACTTTTGGCTGGTTTCACCCCCGTCCATGGCCTGTACTCCTGCCTAAGGGGAGAGGGAAGCAGCGTTAGGCTGACAGGCACCATGTGGTGCAGGCTATAGGGTTCAATCAGGCATGATTTGAAGCTACGCCTGAGAGAAGGTAGAGTAATGACATATCAAACTGAGGAGACAAAGGTTTTAAAAATGATTACTTTGAGCGGCCTCAGCCTGGAAAACCTATTTTCTTCCTTCTTTTGTAGTTTTATTGAAGCCCCACCATCACTTCTTCTGACTTCTTACTCATGTCCAAACACTGTTTAAATTTCACAGAAACCTGTGTGACAGTATTCTTCATTTAGTCCTTTGTATTTTTTGATTGCTGTGTGCCCAAAAGCCCCCACAAATTTACATTATAACCAATCTCTCAATCTTGATCTGATATGCACACTCAAAGTGAAAGGGAATTATGGATGACCTCTATCTTTAAGCTGGCTTTGAACTTTTACTAAACGCATCAAGAGCATCACAGTCGGGATCAGTGTCCCAGGTCACCACGGGGTCTCCTGACAGGTCCAGACACGGGCCAGAGGGGGACATACCTGTAGGAGCTAGTTTTTCTCTCCTCTGTCACCTGCTGCTCCCCCCACTTCTGCCCCCTGCCCCGCTCCTCTCTTTCCCCCGCATGGTAACTGTTCACCGGGCTGTTCGATACACTGTCCGCCTTGCTACCCCCGTTACTAATCCACGGGAAGTTCTCCTTCCGTGGAATTGGCCAGGGTTTGAAATCCTGCTTGTACTGAGTGACGCTTGGGAAAGGCACCCCAGGTGGGTGGTAGTCCTCCCGGGGCTTGTAACTGGGCTCCTTCCGTGCCCTGAAAGATCCCCGGGTCCCCGAGCCATCTCCGGGCGCGTGAGGGGAGCCGGTGGTAGCACGCGGCTCCGGGGTTGAGTAGTTATTCCCGGGCGCGCGCTCCAAGGCGGAGACCTGTTTGGTGACAGACCGCACCTCCTGCTCCGCTATGTCCGAGTAGTTCTGGATGGTGAGCGGGACGGAAAGGTCCGATTTGTCGAACTGGTTCCAGAAGCGAGCCAGGCAGCATACTCTGCTGATGCACGGCCAAGCCATACCCCCACAAACTGTTTGACTAGTGGGGCAGAGAAGAAGAAAAATAAAACAAAAAGAACAGAAAAAGAAGAAGAAAACGGAGAAAGATCAAAGGTTACATTCAGACAGAGTATCGTCCTCGTGTGGGAGAAAACACAGAGTCCAGGAGGAGTCCATGTCAGCAGCAGAGGAGTGCCAGCAGAGATGAACTAGGTCTGTCGGGGACCGTCATTGAATATTCCTCTCACGTGGTCTCTGATAGTGCCTCCACTATGCAGAGGAATCTGTGGCGAATTATTCTCCGCATCTTCAGCTGGATCCAGAGTGTCCGCATCTCCTGGTTCAGAATCAAACCTTCATTTTCTTCTTTAAAACCCAGCTAGCCCCCTGTGGGAAAAAAATCCCACTTCACTTTGGGATGTTTTATGGCTTCTCCACTTGCAAACACTGATATTATTGCCCTGTTGCCTGCTCTGCCGATGGTTACATAATTGTGATGCAGCGTCAACGTACAGTTGGATGTACAGTGCAGGTTTGTAACTACACCATCTCCAAGGCACCTTCAACCCTAAACCCTACTGCAAGATGGTGGGAGAATTTTATTCTTAAATTGCTCAAAAACTTTTCTTTGCTTACTAATTTCTAAGACGAAACATCAACAAAGATTTCCGTACGAAGCTTAAACTTCTATTTTTAAAGCAACTTATCTAGCCTACTTGTTTCTTCCAAATTAATCAAGAGCTGTTATCGCAGTTGTCTAACAGAGATTTACAACAAGACATACGGAGGAAAAGAAACTGGCCCGCATCAGACAGTGTGACGTCATTAAAAGCAACAGGTGTCTGAGTGATGAGATTTTTTATTAACATGATTTCTATGTCCCTTCATTTTTTTATACAACTAATATACTTATTTATTTTTTCTCCCTCTGTCCCCCTTTTTGCTCTGTTTTTTTCCTCTTATGTATTTCTTCCACTCGTTTTCATTTGGATCTGTATTGGGAACTTGACTGTTGGTCATTGTTTATTGACTCTTGTTCGATGAAATAAAATAAAATAAAATAATAGAATAATGAGATTATCACTGTATTCCATACCTGCTTCAGATTCAGAGTCCTGTTAATGTGCATGCTGACTCACTTGGAAACACTGGACATATTTCAATCAAAGCGATTATGAATGTTGGTAAAGGGCCTAACCCTTATATCCCACTGCTCAATGCAGCTCAATTTGGGCTCATATGACACTGTGTATAAGTTTTGTCACGTTTAAATGAAATTCTCAGTTCACACAACACTTTACTTTTGCTGGTGATAATCTTTTACACAAATAAAATTTAGATGGACTGCTTAACTAGTTAATCAGTGGCTCAAAATCTAATCAAAGGTCAATATGTTCAATACATTAAAGACTGTTTCAAGACGAACAATATGACTATAAAACAGTCTAACGCTAGCATTCAATAACATCTTAGTTAACATTGCAACTTAATATTGTCACAAGATACAAAAATAGGTTAAGAGGGGTTAATAAAACAAGCTAAGATCAATGCTAGTTTCCTAGTTGTTCTGTTATAAAAAAAATTGTAAACTGCTAATAGCTTTTGCAACTGTGTTGCACTTTTTAAAGTTTTGACTTGAAACGTGATACAATATCTACTTGGGTATCCCTATCCATGTTCATAGTTTTAAGTGTTGGAGCAGGAAGTATTGTCATGGTCAAAGGTCAAGTCCCCATATGGATTGTTTTTGCTGTTTCTCAATATAACTCTGTAGAATGACAGGTTTCCCAAGCTGCTCTATCTGAATGACTCTGCTCTGACCAGGATTCATTACCATCAAACAGACAAAGATCTGAACTCCAAGGCTTGTCCCTGTGAGGAAAAACTGCGACCTGACCATGCTACCAAATCACCCTCAACAATATATAGCCTGCCTTTGGCAGTGGAAATGGATACAGATACAGTGAAGCACTCTGATTCCTCTGAGATAGCTGATTTTTTTTTCCATCATAGCAGATTGGCTGCAAAAGGACTGTGGACATTATAGCTCCTATTTTCTGAATTCATGCAGAGGATAACAATTCAGTCAGTATGAAATGAAGAGGGATGTACATAAAGTTGACAGAATGTCACTTGACGCACCGAAGGCGTAAGAAACCCCTCGATGAGCTGTTCACAAAAAGAGGGCGAGATTAGACTCACACAGTGAAGAAGCACAACAGCAGAGCACAGAAGAAGCATCTCTTGCCAAGCATGATAAATAGGAACATGGAGTATATAAATCATCTTAACAGTAACTTCAATGTAAGATTCAGGACTTCCCTGCTCTTGTTCACGGCACTGTGCTCTCTCAGAGATAGATGTGCTCAGGCTGTGTGGTTATGTAATTTTTCACTGTAAGCTACGAAAATGGCTATAGACAAATAAGTAAACACAAAAAATGAACAAAGAATCACTCTTGGTAGGTAATCTGTAAAGCTTGGCTGCTGTTAATAAACAATCCTCCCCCAAATTCAATCCTTTGATAATTGTAGTGTGATACTACCATCTGCTGGGGATAATAAGACATTGCTGCTGTGAATTTCAAATTCTCAGAGTATACAGTTTACTCATTTCATTTATGACACGTCAGATAAAAAAATGTGGCAAGTACTTTTTTTTAGTTATTGAAGATCCCTAACCAAATTTTGTCTTCTTTTCCCCTCTGCCTTTCAAAAATTTTTGTACATGCTACTGACCCAATGCTCATGTGAGACTCAGTAGTCAGAGCTAAGTGCTGGAATAACACACAGGAGGATCAAAATGTAGACCTAACTGTTAGTCCAGTAACTTATCAGCCATGGTTATACCACACTGAGGAAAGTCTTAGATGGTATGGCTGGAAAAAAACAGCAACAAGTAGTTTCTTTTCTTTCTTTTTATTGAATGGACCCATACATCACAGCTTTTAAGCAGACGAAATCCACGAGTTGTGATTTTATCTGTAGCAAAAGGCCCTAAATGTATTTACACACATATATTCCATCATCTGACATCCTGTATTAGTGCCTTATTTAGCGGTGTTTTTGTGTGAAAGTAACGCGCCGAAAATTCTCTAAATAAAGCGTGAATGCAGACAGATATCAGATTTTTTCGGTGGGAGTCCGTTTATTTGTGTTTTTGGTCAAGTAAAATATGCCCCGTCTGTGAGTGCAGAGGAGCAGGGAGGGTGTGTTTGGTAGGTATTCGCGAATACACGGAAGATGACAGGAAATGATCCCGCCCATAACTTAACAAAATATGATTGGCAAAGACAGCTGTCATTATCAAATTGTGTCCACGTTCGCTTGAGTTACACAGGCATTCGACGCAGTTACTGAAGGCCCTGCCTGCCAGAATGTGTCGCTGATTTACCCAGATACCATCAAAAGGAAAATTGTGATTGGTCCATTTTTCATTTAGTTATGTTAACCCATTGTTTGCCAGGACAAGTTTATAAAAATAATATAAAACTCAGTGCTATTATTTCATTGAGTAAGATAAACAAAATAAAACAAAATAAAGAAATAAAATAATTATTTAGAAGTACAAAAATTCTTTCAATATTTTTTATTAGGCCTTCACTGAATACCTTGAAGGCCCAGAGGGTTCCCCTCTGCTGTATTGGGTGAGGTTTGGGTCTTGTGCTGATCATCTTGCCTGTATTGGTTTATTTTCATTAGATAAATCGAGGAGAGACAACAATTCCATCAGCTTTTTGTGATTTTTTTCAGGTTCCATACTATCTGCTGTGTTTCACTGCTTTCAGTTATTCTGTTGCACATTTCTTCATTTTCAAATTTGTTTTAAAGCTTTCTGCCTCTTCAGCTTCAGCATTTCAACGCATTTGCTGCAAGAAAATGCACATTTTCTCGTTATGAGACGATATCTCAAGATGGGATTCTATAGTTGAGGGTAAGGTACTGGTTAAGAGTGTGAACTGCTCTTTTTTACTTAGTTTACTTGAATGCACCTTGCGGAATCCTAAAATGGGCAAACCGTTCAATAGCTCTGTAGTGTGCCCACAACACGTGGAGGTACCCAGTCATCCTCCACTGGCGTTTTTACCAATCCCAGAGCTACTGGCCTTAACGACAATTTCGTAAGTAGCAATATAAACGTTTTCCTATACTGTTATTTGTGTGTGTGTGATTCAGTTTGTATAATTTTAAGTTCGCCGGCTGTATGAAGCGGGCTAAATGTTGTTGTCTCATTTCCACCTGCGTTGTTCAGTCATAGTACACTGAGGGAGGTTCAAGAGCGCAGCGCTTCCTGAAAACCGACCTTAAATACTTGTTGGGTAACAATTTCAACGTTGGAAAGGCTACATGTGTGTCAGGTGTCACATCTAAGACCAGGTTACTGTTTGCCCAACAGGACATTTAGCTTACAGTCCACGAACATCACCCATCCTAGTGTTTTAGCTAGCTGCTAAAACAGCTAGCAGTTTGGCCAGCAGTGTAAATGACCAACCATAGGTTAAAGTACGGAGCATAGACTGAATAATAGAAACTGATGACTGTTACTTTCTGTGGCACGTTAATCACTTAGTAAAATGGATAAAATATGGACAGCTTGCCAAGAATAAAAATTAAATATCTCAATTTTGGTAGCTACTGAAATAAGTCAGTCTTGTCGATGCAATAATGAATTTATTTTTTCTAGGTATTATTACAGTTACCATGTTCACTTTGAAAAGGGCCTTCATTATCTTCATTATGGTAATTTTTCTTGTTTGTCACAGAAAACATGGACTACATGCCTGATGACAACTCCAGGTACAAAGATGTTGACTACTGGGATGACAGGTACAAGACAGAGCAGTGTTATGACTGGTTGGGCAGCTTCTCCAAATTTCATCATCTTCTGGAGCAGCACGTCAGGAAAACTGACTCTATTCTGGTACTTGGTGAGTACGGCTATGTTATTGTGAACGCCGCTTTATTTGACTTTAAACCTCATCTATGCATCTGGTCGTGGAGCAATCCAGTGTTTACAGAAAAACAAGATATCAACTCTGTTGATTAATACAACAGGTTGCAGGTTTTGTTTACGTCCTGGTAAATCATCTTTGTGTTTGCCTGTCTGCCATTCCCTTTGCTGTTGTCGGGTAATTGTCATTGCCCTCTATTCTGATGTCAACCTGCCTGTCATCATCTGTCATTATGACTCCCAGATGAAAGCTTCTTGGTTGTCACTGCTGTCATTAGCATGTCAATGCTGCCTTTGAATTTTTGTCAGGCAGCCATGTGTGTTGACTTGTCTTTCTGGTCGGGTGGTGGAAGTGGTCAAAGTACCTTTCTCATACGCAAGTATTGATATATTTTGATGTGCAGACATCCCCTACTGACATCGTTGCTTCATTCATCCTGAAGCTGATCTTGGTATCATCTGGAAATGTTCAAATATGTTGACAATATGCTACCAAAATATTCTGTAAAAAAGATAACTAACCTGTAAAATGAGAAAAAGATGCGAGAAATGAAAGAGCCTTTTGCAATATAAAACTAGGAAAAAAAGCTATCTATCTGGAATTGTCTGATTGTTATCAGTTAAAAATATTTAATTGGCCTCTTTGAAAACATTTCATTAAAAAAAGGGTGGCCAATAACCATGCCTGCTCATGATACTTGTGACATTTGAAAACTGCCTCAAATCAAATTCTGTAGCATATGTCATTGATCTGTTGAAGGAACTATGAGGACTATCTGGAGAAGCTAGTGTTTTTCTTGGATAAAGACTCTGTTTCCCATGAGCACTCGCACCCTCTGTTGTGAGGACGTGACCCTTACAATGCATGTGTTTGTTTTGGAGCAAATTAAAAATGGAGAGCAGATCTTCTTTTTAACACTGCTTTTTATTTTCATAACAACTTTTTTACTGGATACAACGTGACAACTTAATGTATTTGTTAGCAGTTATGTGGGCCTGTTGTTTCAAACAAGCAAACTTTGTTAACTCAGTTTGTAGCATGGTTTAGTAACTGGCTATATTTGGTGTTACTCACAGCTAAACCATTTCACTGCTAAACTTTGAGATTAGCGCTGTAAATCAGTACTGTCAGACCTGACTAGGAAGCTGAAAAACCGCATTTAGAAATAACCTTTTTTGGAGTTGATAATCTCATTTTAAATTGTAGATTACGATTAGGCATGTAAGGGAGCACTTTTCAAGATAATAAATTACTCCGCACTCAAGCACGATTGCCCCCCCACCCCCCACCCCACGCAGCGCCGTTCCCTCGCTGGAGAGTACGGCCAGTGGTCACACTGCTCCATTATGTCCACCAAACTGTAGCAGGTATCACATACTTGGTTTGCCAACGTCCTCCTGAAGCGTCTGAAGCGGGATCTCATCAGAGTCAGCACAATGAGGCACAGAGAGCACTGCTAAAACTTTAGAGACTTTTTGACTCATGGTAAGTCGATTTGGTCTGACACAGCCCATTAACACCCCACTACTGTTTAAAATGATTGTGGAGAGGGGCGGGTGCAGCGAATGTACGCCATGGATCATACCCCATGGCCTCGTGCTTGTGATGAAGTGAACCACCCTGAAGCCCACCTCTCCTAAGTGCGCCAAAACAGAATTGTGACTCGTGCTCAAGCACGGCACACTTGCCAATCGCCAGTCAAATTGGACTTTAGAGTTGAAGCGCGCTTAAGGACGGTGCAGTTAGCCAGTGTGACAGCTTCCTTAGCCAATCCACACAGCACCTTTAAGCTGTGTGCCTACATAGAGACCTGCGTATCCAGCCTGACATTCACCTCTTTAAAATTGTGACTATGTATCAAAACAGGACACAGGACAAATATTTTGGTTGGAGCACTTGGTGTTGAACATTTCCCGTATCACAACTGTCCCTTGTCCTCTGCTTACACTGATTCAGCAGCCGTATGCTCCTCTTCTCCAACATCTCCTCTCTTTTCTTGTTTGCAATAACGCAGTATGATCAACTATCGCCTACATTAGCTCCAACTTAAACATTTTTTGGCCAGATTCAGTCTTCATGGTCGGAGGATATGGCCAATGTGTTGCAGTGTGTGACTAACATTCAAATAGCACTGATGGTTTGCGTTCAAGTGGAGTATCGCAGTGTGACACTCCAGTGCACAGGTATGCAACGCTCACTAGGCTAGACTAGGCTTTAGATTAGATTCTGATCGACTTACCGAGGTTAAGTATCACTCTGAAAAGATATTGTATTGTTCAGAATAAAAGACAAAGTTTTTCCCAGGTAATTCCCCTTTTGATTTCGGGCACTAGACTTTGAACAGCTGCTCCACCCTCTTTCTCATTCTCACTTGTCACTCCACAAAAAATGATGTAGAGGAGCAACGTACCAGAGCAGTGCAGCTCAAGAGCTGTACAAGTGAAAAAGCTAATCAGAAAAAGTTATAATGCTAACTTAATTATTCTTATGATGTAAGCTGAGGCATCTAGCAATGTTCAAGTGGCCAAACGATACAGAGTCACAGAGCGTGATGTGCTCAGAAAAAAGTCCTAAAAATACCAGCACTTAGCAAAAAGCATTTTGCCTTGTTTTATATTGTTTTTATAATTTTATTAGAATTTTTTTTAAATAAAACATTCTCTGTGATAAAACAAGATTATGTCATCCAAAAGGATTTTTTTCTCTGATGCATGTCTGTAACTTTCTGATAAATCAAAGATTTGAAAAATAATTTTTTTCCTGTCCTAATGCCTGAAATACACTAGATACGTCTGCAGTGCGACTGTTGCGCTGCATCTTGACTGTGTTTGTCAAACACCAGCTGTGTGTTCAGTCCAACAAGCTGCATGACTGACAGACAGCTGGAGTCACAGACTGAGAAATTCCCACGTTTCCCACTGCATTGATAAGTCTCTCTTCATTCATGTTGGTCTGTAAAACCTTAAACCTGTTGACATCTCGTCTGGCTCCACTCATTAAGTCTGTTTATTGTCATAGTCAAGCTAAATACAAACTGATTTTGACACGATCTGTTTCATTTTGAAAGACACTGGGTGTTTTTAAGTAGCCTCCAGTCACAACTTCCTGTCCAGCTCAATCTTTTGTTATGTATTTTTATAATAATTGACGTAATCTAGCATTCCAATATAGTTACATGCTGTGTTCAGGGTTGATGTATGTTTATCTGGCAGACAGAAGGTTAGCTTCTGTCTCCAGCTTGTGTCTGAGGTCTCTTTGACCCTGTGTAAACTTTCACTCAGTCTCCTAGCTCCATGCTCTGATTCAACAGTCACACACTTTGATAGCACATCTCTTCTGAAAACTGACACCAGCTGTGGGTTGAGACAGTGGTGTCAGTCATGTTTTTTGGCCAATTACTCTCGGGTGTTAAGTTTAACTCAACCTCTGGTAGGCATAGTAATGATTGTTCTAAAATTGTTTTGCTCCCGGATATCGGGGCTCATTCTTTTGGGACCAGCGCTGTAAACCTTACCTGTGACCAGAATAAATGCTAAACTGAGAAATGGATCTTCTTCTTGTGATCTTCGGGAATTGTTTGACTAAAGAACCGGGTAGATTTTTATTACACTTTCCTACACTGAATCTATGGATCACAGCTCTGTGTCCAGCAAAAACAGGATGGCTACGTGCAACATGACAAAGCAGCCACACAGATGTACTGCAACTGAACTGATCCAGTGTAAGTTGGCACATCGACTTGAATGGAAACCTATCTGATCAGTTTGTCTTGACAGAACAGAGATGCACTACAGACGCATCTGGTGTATTTCAACCATGAAAAGAAAAAGCAACACTTAAAGAAATGTAATGACACAATGATGTGTAGTTTCACCATGGAAACTGTTTTATTTAAGAGAAAACGGCTCATAAAAAGCTGTCCACTGCAGTAACCACTATGCGCCAGTGGGGTTAAAGAAGCACCCCTCTGTACTTCACACAAATGTCCACAGGGTGTCACTGTTGCTTTAGAAAACATATCCCGTTCTCTTGTTCTCAGCTCTACCTGCCTGCAGCACCTGATTTTAAAGCACTGCAGCTCTGTGAAACGTGCTGCAAAAACATTTGAGGCATAGAAACAGTGTTTAGGCCTAGTAACAAAAATGAGGCGTTTTCCTGTTATCTCCAAACACTGAGAATATTAAGCAACTGAACTAATTTCAAATGTTTAATTTGTCTAATTTCTAATTTACAATGTATCCGTTCATCATTTGAAGAGGTGGTTGTGGACTCAGGATAATAGACAGTGTGGGTCCAGGGGTGGTGATGGTGAAGATGTACACTTTGATGGAGTTACTCATCAAAAGATGCAGTAAACAGTGTCATTGTGTTAAATGATGTAGTTAGTTTTGAATTAATGTAGTTGTTTGGTATTCAGAGGAGTTAAAGGCAGTGTGCTAAAACACCATCTGTAAGCCTTTTTTTCTCAGATTGTTATACCTCCACAGAAGCATAGAGGGCTACGGTGGTCCGTGTTTTACCCGGTGTGAGCCTTGTTGATGCACGCACAGAGGGGTTTGCATGGTGTGTGTCTGTGTGCGTTAGGAGGTTTGTTAAATATGTGTCAGGGAGTGACAGGGGCTTCTGCTTTGTGTGTATGTGGGTAAAAGGGGAGGGGTGCTGCTGACAAAGGCTTTGATTTGGGGTGTTTATTGGTCGATACATGTCTGTGGTTGTTATGCTCCTGTCTGACTCCACTGAGAACATGTGAACAACTTTATGTTTCTGAAAGCCTTTTTTAAATAAGGGTGCAGATTAGGAAACTGCTTTTGAAATGCTTTCAGAGTGAGATGATGGATGGACAGATGGACAGATGGACATGGAGCCTCACTTTTCAGAGTGCGTCACAGGCACACCTACAGCAGAGGCGTGAGTGGGCTGTGGAGTCTGATGTACAAGATATCTTCCCTCGCTTCTCTCCTGCGCTGCACTGCAGCAGGCAACACCAGGATAGACTACTTTCTGCACGCTGATTTAAACCCAAAGGAGAGCCATTATATCGCATGAGAGCACTCATCTCAGAGGGCATCTCTCTTTCTCTCTGTCTCTCTTTTTCTCTTTCCCTCCGCGCAAGATCACGGAATCACACGTTTCTGTCACTAGCACGTGTTCACGTCTTCCTCAACAACACATGCACAGATAAGGAGCTATATGGAGAAGCGTAAAGATGTGTGAACCCTCACGTGTTGTGCAGACATGGAGAGCTCTTAAAAGCACTTAAATAAAGCAGTGGCTGGACAACTGCCTGCCGCGGTGGCAAACAATCCCCAGCTTCGCTCGCTTATCAAGTGTGTAAAACCAGAGTGACTGTCAGCTCCTTTTAAAATGACACAATAAATCATCGCAGCTAAAGGAGGATAGCGTTTAACCTAGCTGAGAGGAGGAGAGGATTGAAGAAAGACTGGAGGTGCTCTGTGCTAAGTGTGTGATGAGTGGATGAAGGGAAGAGAGATGGATGGGAGGTAAATAACTAATCAGGTTTGGGCCGCTCAACTGTCTCAGATGGAGGTCATTTCCATTAAGATAATCTGTACAGCACAGAGAGGGAGCTACAAGGGAGGGAGGAATTTATAGATGAGGAGAAGCAGAGCGCTCTGCTGCAGGCTGATGACAGCTCTGATATCTTTCTCAGTCAGCTGGGAATATTTTTACTGTGTTTCAGTCTGTGTCCTCTATAATCTATAAAGTCTCAGAGCTACATTTTGCTGACACACTCTCAGCCCTTGTTAACCCGTTTTCTCTCCCCACCAAACTTCTGTCTGACTGCTTCTTGGAAACCTACAGAGATTTCTTCTTCATCACTTCCACTTTCCTCCCGGAGCCCCCTGATAACCCAATTCTGCCTTTAGATATGATTCTGTTTCTCTCAGTGAACTCCTAGTCAGCAGTATCAGAATGCTGTAAACTAAAACCACACACAGTCCTGCTTTTGTATGACAACAGATTAACGATAATCTGAAATGATACTAGATAATGTAAGAATACAATATCAGACATCAGAGTAATCTTGTCTATTTTGGGGATTTCATCAGAAAGGATGGATGACGCAACTGGAGTTGAAGGAGGACCATGATTTGCGATTCATTTCAGATCAACGGGCTCTATTGGCACCAAAGGAAAATGCCTTTGTAAGAATTTTTAAGAACATCACTACTATTCTGCTTAAAATAAAAGTCCAGTTATTTATTTATTTTTTTGTCACTGTATATTTATTGCTAGGCGCCGCCCTGTTGGCCATGGCTGCCTTTTGCAGCAGCTCTCTCTTCTTTGTCCATTTCTTATAATTTTTTTGTCTCTTTTTCGTAATCTTTGTATTTGGAGTGGATCATTACTTTGTATGGTTCCTTTGTTGGTCATGGACACCAAACATTTTGTGTCTTCAATGACATTTTTACTATTTTTTCTCCTGTGTTTGTCTGGAGATCTTACATGTAACCATGACTGCATTGTTTACATGTGAAATCAGCTGTTAGCAGCCTGTAGCATGTCAATGCCAACTGGTGCAAGGCCTGATGTCTTCGCACAAGGTGAGGAGAAGGAGGTGAGGACGATGTGCTGGTTCGCAGGTGTGAGCTAAGAAGTGATGACATAGACCTGTCCTTCCATCCATCATTATTGGGAACATAAGATTTGTCTCCAATAAGATGGACGAGCTAGCTGAGCTAACCCAGCAACAGAGAGAATACCAGAAGGCAGAGTAGCATCGTGCTATTCACAGACATGGCGAACAGAGCTAACATCAACAACCAACGCTACATTGGAGCAGACAGGATCCAGGAGACAGAGACTGAACAGACTGCTGAAGAAGCTCAGTCCTGGACCCTGGGGAGGTGGAGGCTGGCTGAACTGGACAATGATGGACAAGCTGTCATCATCTTTTTTCTGATGGACCTTTTTGCACTTTCTATACACTTTCTTACTTTTGTTTTCTTGTATTGCTGCTGTGACCTCAATATTGTTGTACTTGTTACAATGACAATAAAGTTTTATTATATTCTATTATATCAATTTTTTTGAATACAAAAAAAGTTGAACACTACACCAATCACATAGAAACAACAAAGAACTGGTGAACTAAACAAAACTAAACATTGTCAATAATCACACATAGGAAAGTCAAACTACATATTCTAAAAGTAGGTAAATTAAATTAAAAAAAAATTAAAGGGTTGTCATATTTGGTCAAACTCCTCAGTGGATACCTGAAGTGTGTATCTTTTCTAATTTAAGAAACTATATGACCTCACAGATCCACCGATAACAAGTTGGAGGACGATCACTTTTCCAGTTTGTAAGAATGAGATGCCTAGCCAAAAGGGCAGAGTAGGCAACACAACACAACTGTATGTTTGTTGGAGTGACTTTACCTGACAGCACACCAAAATGTGTGTCTGTATATTTTTACCTGTGATCTTTGAGAAGACATCAAATATGGCTGACCAGTATGGTGCAAGGCTTGGACATGACCAGAATGCGCGTTTGCATCTGTCACATAAGGGGCTAATATCAGGAATAATCCCTGAAAGTTTGACCTTGGACATATGAAGGCGGTGTACAATAACTGTATGAGGCCATGTCTTGTGCAAACAGAAGTTGAATGAATTTTACGGAGTATCTTGGTTGATCATCAGATATTTGTTTCCAAGTCACTCTCCCAGTATTCCCCGATGATAGAAAAAGATAAAACCCAAGTGGCAACCTCTGGTCTAAGAATATGAGACAATACTGAAGTGCTAAAACCTGCTGTTTCTCAAGTATCCGCTTGAGGCTGACTCCGGAAGTCACATAACCACCAAGCCAAAAAAAGACGCTTTCAAAGCAGAAATTAACCTATTTACAGCCTGGTTTAAACAACGTCTCCTGTCTGAGTCGCTAATTTTACTATTGGCACACACTGTACGGGGGGTGAATTTTTTTCTGACTTGGTCATTCAGTGGATATTAAGATCGTGAACTTGCCCAATCAGAGGTCACGATCTCAGGGTCACGTGACCGACAGGCGCCCTATAGCTTTACGAGAAGCCCTTGCCACTACCAATATAGCTGCTATAGCCAATGTGCTTCATTTACCGTTTTAGACGGGTGATGTCAGGGAGACTACGTCCATGTTTTATACAGTCTATGATGAAACTTCCAAATCAGACAAAACAGTATAAAGTTTGGATATTGTTTTAATGACTCCTGGTTTTAGTTCAAGAATTGTCTCGAGCAGTTTTTAGTGGTAGAAAAGGAAACTGGGTGAGTTTTGATGAAGTCTATCGTCTGTAAATACCAGAAAAAAAACAGTTATTTATTATTTCAATAAACTACTTTTTAGTGAGTTTACTAACTCAAAGAATTTTCTGGGTTAAATTCATTTATTACATTTTAATTTGAAAACTGCATTTAAAAAGGCCTGGAGATGATGACAGCAAAAATTTGGAGAATGAAAAATGGCATTTACAATGGATTTGGTGAAAGAAGAAAAGAACTCTTACAATAACTGTGAAGATTTTTGAAATAAACCAAATGTTGTTTTTTTTTGTAGTTTTGTCACATTACAGGCTTTTTCCTTGTATAATTAAAAAGCAGCACTCACTTTTCTTCAACCACCTCCTCTATCGGCTTTCCCACACACTAAACCTGTCCTAATATTACATCATGGTTTATTTTTCAAAACAGCACAAAAGTAGAAACAGTATTGACTCTCTTCTTCCTTCAGATTGACGGGGTGGTGAAATCATTCATAATATCTCATCCTGTTTAAGCTCACTGCCCACTCACACACCCACTTCAACCACAGTGACTGAAGGTCAGCTTTGTTTCTGCTGAAAATTCCTGTAACGATTTCTTGGGATAATGGTGTTTATGTGTTTATAACCTGATGTAAACATGCCTTTCTTGGAACTCAACATGAATTTTAAGAGTGGGATAGCTCATAAATTAGCTCAGGGTTATGAAACAGGACTGAGTGAAGCAAAACGACTGCTGGCGAAGTCTTGTATATGTAATGCTACATAAACCGTGGTCTTGATGCTAATGAAACATTACTGTGTGTCTTGAGTTTCATAATGTGACATAACTACGCTCAGCTACGGCTGCATGGTCGGCTTGAGGCCTGCGGTGGTTTGCCTCAGAGCACTGCATCAATCAGTCCTTGTGGACCCCCCTTTCTCCTCCTGACCTGTTTGTGTGTTAGCAACATTACCCAGCATTAGCAGTGATCAGCTGGGTCCAGCTCCTGCCTCATAGAGCCACAGCTCTTTCTTTTATGGCTCGCTCCAGGCTGCTGCCAGTGATGTAATGACCTCACGTCTCCCAGTGGTCCGCACTCATGCCTCGTTCCCCAAGGCGAGGAGCGATGATGTAACGACTCTGCTCTCCAGCAGTGAGAGGGGCTGAGATGTATTTTTAAAGCCTGACATGTTTTTTACGTGTTAACATCGGTGCTTTTTGTATCGAGGTCATGAAGCCAGGTCTCCATGGTCAGAGCTTGAACACCCACCTTTGGTGGCCACAGGTCTGATTAGGCCTGTCATGATAACAAATTTTGCTAGACAATAATTTTCCAAAATATTATTGCCAATAAACAATATTATTGTTAATATTATTTTGATTTTTTTCCATTTTTCAATTGATGTAATTATGATAAATGGGATAATGAAATGAGTACACCATATCAAAAGCAAGAAACTTTAATTTCTTAAGAGCATTTAACTGTAATTAAAAGGTCAGGATCTTTTAAATAAAATAAATTAAACAAAAAATTTATTTAACAAACAAGAAAGAGAAAAAAAATACAATGAAAATGAAATGGACTCTGTTTTAGAAAAAAATACATGTCAATGAAAATAATTAATACTAATCAAAAACAAAACATAGACCCTGTCTCTAAAGAAAAAATGAAACTCCAAAAAAAAAAAATCAACTATGAAAACTATAGCCTAAATAAAAGGGAGTTTATACAGTTCCTGAATTTTTTGTAACATGTACTTTTTCCCAGTCAATCCGTACTGTCTGTCAAACATTTTTAACATTTCTGGCTTTCAACCGTATTGAAGGGCTGCATTTCTTTAGCAATGTAGCTGTCTTTGAGCACCCACCATTTGGCGCTTTTATTTCTATTTACTTTGCCGACCAAAAGCCTCAGTGAGAGCGGATTGTCAAAGAACAAGGCTCCGCTGCACCTCCCCTTCTTCTTCTTCTACGTCGCCACTATTTTCAAACAAATGTGACATTTCAGCTCATTGGTGTTCATGAGCTCACACTTTGTTCATTCTGATAAAAAACAAAATATTCCCACACTGGGACTGTGGCAGGCGGCTTAAGAACCGTATCTTTCGTGCCATTACTCATATTAGCGTGTGTTTCCTCCTTACCTCTCAGGACGCTCGCTTCAGCTCTCTCCGTGTGTACGTGCAAGTAGCCCCGTCTTCACCCCAAAGATCGCATTTTTGACAGATGCTCACCCCGCTATGAATCCGCTAAATCCGCTATAGAACCTATGCACCCTGATGTTAGGAAAGATAGATGTTGTGGGCCATCTTCTCATTCAGCCTCTTTGGTCGAAAGAGAGGAGGAAAACAAACATGCATGCACATGTCAGTTTATCGAGGCTGGCAAACTTACCGAGGCCGTCTTTATTTATCATTCAGTTAATTGATTTATTGATTATCGTGACAGGCCTAGAAGGATGTCTAGAATTACCAAAGATGTTTGGTTACATGACAGATTTTCTTAGTTAAACTTTGAATGAAGGGCTTTCTCCTCAGATTTATAAGCTTGACTTAATACCAGCATGAGGCCTGTAGGCTTTTAATGTGCTGGCAGGTGGTTTTGTTGTGTTGCCTTGGTAGCCTTTTATGAGTATATTTATTTATATTTAGTGCTGCTATCGATAAATCGTACTTTCATCTCCATAGAGACGTAACATCGGCAATAAACAGCCATGTAAATCATAAAGCATCCATTCTCACCATGCAAACATTTCACTTGCTGGAGTGACCCTTAATGTTTCATGCATTCACACTGTTTGGCAAAGATTTGGCTGTCAGCAGCTTTGACATACGTTGGTTTCAGTCGGTTGCCACAGTGTCAGTGGTGGACGAAGAGCTTTTGGCTGACGCAAGCACACTTTTACGATATGGAATCACTGAGTTTGAAATATCCAGGAGAGGAAACCAGAAGAGAAAGTGTCGAGCTGACATGTAGTGGCGGCCTGTGACCAAAATTACTGAGGAAGCCAGAATGAGGATCAGCAGATTTGATCCAGTGTTAAACTATTATTTTCAAATTACTGTTACAGTAACTGTCATTTAACTGATTTCTCATCAGTGTCAGTGAATGTGTTAAAGAAGAGGGTAGTGTTTGTGAGAGGCAGTAAGCCTGAGAGACACATCAGGCGTCAATATGACGAGTGTATGGGTGATGACGTGCCTGTGATTAGGTGAGGGTGAGCGGGGGAGAGCTGTGGGTGCCTGCTTTGGGCTGTGTGTGTGCTTATGACTATGACACACAAGAGTCTCTGTTGAGTTGGAGAAAGCTCATACACAGCTGGTAAATCTGTCACTGCTTTATTACAACAGAGTGCTCAACACTAATGGTGATAATATGGCAATTACAACAATATTTAGGCCTAAAGACACACTTTGTCCACATTCACACAAGCTTTTCTCTTAGTTCTCTCCTGTGTTAAAGTGAGCTTTGGAGTTGGCTTACCATCTTATATGATTTTTAGTTTATCCTCAAAAGGAAGTGTTTGATTTTGATTGGTTGGATGCAAGATTTGATCCAGCCTCCCTTGAGTTTTTTTAATGACGTATCAGCCGTTAAACGATGAGCCGTCCTTCAATCTGATTGGCCAATTGGGGCTTTTTTTTCCTCTAGAGGAGGCGAGGTGATACTGGCCTCTGATTTGGCCTCTGTTTTGCTCCTCACGCTCCGCCAAAGTATGCTGATGTAGTGTTTTAACAACAAGTAAATGAAAAAACTGCCACTGCTGACCATAGATTGTAAAAAAAAAAATGGGTGTCATCTTGCTCGGCTCGAAGTGAGGTCTCCATAAAACTGCTCCCCCTGGTGACTGGCTTCAGTATAGGTTAAAAAATCAGACTCTCCAGTCATTTCAGATGGGCTGTGGTAAAACTTTTAAAAATTAATACTCCTCATAGAAATGTGTCTCATGTCCGATTGTTGTGATGATTTGAAGATATCGTTTGGCTGCCTTGTGTTCAAGTCCTCTTTTTTTCTGAAAAGTTTCGTTTTTATTAGTCATAAGAGGTTAAAAACGAGGCCTTACATCACACTTAACAATGATTGACAGCTGCTTTTCTCATGTATTTTTACGGTGATTGTAAAATATGTAGGAAGTAGAGTCAAGAATTGATTAGACTCCCGAAAGAAAAAAGTATTATTATTTTTGTCACCGGCTCCACTCAGATTCTCGCAGAATCCTTCACAGTCTCTTCTGCGCAGACTCTGGCTGCACAACTGCTACAATGGCTGCGCCTGTGACGGGGGTATTTTGGCTTCAAAACCGTACAATGGTATATGGTGGAGCCACACTGTCCACTCTATATACAGTCTATGCTACTGACATTTAAATAAAGTGTAAAAAAACTGTGCTTTATGGGGCCTCAAACTTGGTATGGCTTGTGTAACCATTTTTTAAGATCCACTAGGGATAGACTGATTACTGGCCAAGCCAATTATTGGCAAAGAAATCAATTTAAAACTGGGTTGCTTTGGCTCTGTTTCATAAACAAAGAAAGATGAAAGATACAATAACATTTCAGTTATTCTGAAATTTTTGAAAACTTTATTTACTGTAGAAAACTTGAGGTAGCTATTTTTTTCTTAAGTTTTTGTTTAACTTTGAAAGACAAGCTGCTGAGCCTAGGAGCTGTTTGATAAATATATGTGCCTGAGGGCATTTCAACAAAGTTAAGTGTTGGGGTTTGAATTATTTAACATTTTGACGCCTGTATTCACTTTCACTACAAATAAATATTGACTCCAAATATCCGTTTTCGGCCCTCTTAATTACTAATAATCGATATCGGTATCAGCCCTGAAAAAAAACCATATTGGTCTATTTCAGCTACCCGCCACTTGATATCAATTTATGGTGAAATCTGGCCCCGGTTCGCTGTTGGGACAGAGGAAGAATACCTGATTTCTGAGTATTGGACAACACAAGCTCCCTTTCTTAAGAGCATCGTTTTTGGTTTTCTTATCACGGCCATTTTCAGCTCAGACAAGAGTATCATCAGCAGATTAATTAATAACTAGAGAAGTTGCATTTCCTTGCAGCAAATGCGTTGAAATGCTGAAGCTGGAAAAGTTTGAATAAAAGTGGAAAAAACTGAAAATGTAAAATAAAGGAAAAAAAAAAATGTTAAGAGAAATGAGGAAAAGACAATGAGTGGATAAAGACAGTGGATACAGTGGAAATGTAAATCAGCCTACAAAAGTTAAAATAATTAAATAAAAAGAGAGAGAAACCAAACAGTGAAATCTTAAAAATGTAGAAGAAAGCAGAAATCTATGATTAATGTGTAAATGAGATGAGGAGAATTAGGACCAGTTTAATGTGTGAACAGAGTCTCGAGTCAAAGTCTGCAAAAGGTAGAAAGAGTTGAAGTTGAAGGAGTAGCAGCCTTTTTTGTTTGATTTGAGTCAAGTTTGAGAATTTTATGGCAGGTTAATCGGCAGTTTTTTTCAGTAGCAGCAGCTGCTTCTCTCAGTCAAATTGAAAACATTCCGCCCTCTGAGAGCAGGAGGAGAGGTGAAAAGAGTGAAAAGTTTGTGTCGCTTAGACAGTGAAATCTCAAAAACAGTTGAAGATATTAAAAACGTTATTACAGATATCAGTAGTGGAAAGATCAGTGAACATTTTAAAGCAAAAATGAAGTCTGTAAGTGGGAGTAAGCTGAAGTTAGAGCTTGTTGAAGTTGAAGCAGATTTTAGTCAGAGGAGCTGAAATTTCCCATCTGTTTAACATAGAGAAATTTTTTTGGAAAAAGCTGAATAAATCAAAAAGTTTAATAGTTAGAAAAGTGAAAAGATATAGCACACTATTCCTAAACAAGCTGAATAGTTTAAAAGTTGAACGGTGAAAATCGGACAAAATTTGAAGGCTGTGAAAAGAGCCAAAAAACGTACGGAAGAATAAGAAGAAGAAGAAGAAGAAGTGGAATAAAGTCACAGGATAACAATATGTTGAAATGCTGAGTCAGCATTTCAACATAATGAAATGCTGAGTCAGCATTTCAACATAATAAAATAATTTCTGCTTCTGCCCCACTGTGCATACAACAGACACAGTATGCCTGACCCTCCCTAAATGTCCTACATTGCTCCCTCTTTAGCTCACCCACTGACATCATTGTCGTGTCTGTGTCCCTTCAGCTCTTCAGGGTGATGTAAGTGGTGTTTATTGGCAAAGGAATTGTGACAGACTATGAGTGTGACTGTTTGGTCAGCTGTTCTGTAACCGTGTATGGCCCAGTGCCTTGACTACAATGACATTATGCTGCTAATAAAGAACATTACTGCATGCTAGCAACAATGTAAATTCTCTTTCGGTTGCTCTGCCTCCTGCATGCCTCGTCTTGCCCGTTCATTCCACACACCTGTCGCCTTCTCCCTTCCTCAGTTGCGTCCTTCTGTCGCCTCTTAACAATCCCTTGCTTCCTCCTCTCCCACTTTGCTTTCTCACCTCACTTTTTCCATGGTGACAGTTGCCTCATTTATACCCCACCCCCTCCCCTTTGCCTGCTTGTCAGTTTTTGATATCAAAGACGTCCTCCAGTGTGCCAGGAGCCAGTCCTGCTATATTCAGTGCAGATCAGGCCGAGGTGTTTACTACCGTGCTGAGAGCTGTGAGCACCCAAGGAAAGGCCAATCAACTGTTGGTGGTGTTGGTGGGCTATTACAGTGAGCTATAGCTCATTCAGAAATTGGCTTGCCACTGGAGAGGTGCTTATTTCTAGGCCAGCTCTGTCACTAATTTTGGTTTTAGTGTGCAGTATTTTATTCCACTATTTACTGTGATGCTCTGTGGGAGACAGTGTATGTTTAGGAAACTGGGCTGCTGAGTAAACTCCTCCTGCCTCATGCTTGAAGATCATTTCGTGTGCTGTCCAGGAAAGCAAACAGTGTATCCTTTGGCAACTGTTAGATGATATACGCCTTTGGAAAAGATGGCCTCTTTCTTACTTTAACTTCCATTTGTCCAGGGTAAACTGTATGTATGTAGTTCTTGATTACCAGCAAAAACAGCATTTAATGCTGTTGCTAAATATGGCTACTTCAGCTTCTTCAGGTTTCTTCCTTATGTCTTGAGATGATGACCCCTTGAGTGTCTTCAGTGAATTGTTGTGTCAAAACAGAAGAATTTCTTATATTCCTCTCTGCATACTTGTAAGTTTTGATGCTCCTCGATACGTTGAAAACCATCTAGACAGGAGATGCCATCTTGACCCTGTATAGTTAGCAAATGATACAACAAACGAAAATCCTAACAGGGTGAGACAAGCCCCAAAAGTGATGCTAGTCGGTCTGACTTACCAACCTTTAACACGAAGTTTTGGTCAGAATCAGGTATCAAGCACAGTCCAGCCAAGTAAAGTATCGTATAATATCCTATATTAAACTAATGTACACCATACTGATCTGATATGATAACAAACTATCCTAAACTACACTATACTTTACCATACTATTCTATACTGTGCTAATACACTATACTATACTATGCTATGCTACTTCTATGCTAAACTATATTTTACTATCACTATGCTTTGCCATACTGTACTTTACTATACTAAACTATACTATACTATACTATACTATACAAAACTATACTTTACTGTTCTATACTAAACTATACTATACTAAACTATACTATACAAAACTATACTTTACTGTTCTATACTAAACTATACTATACTATACTATACTATACAAAACTATACTTTACTGTTCTATACTAAACTATACTATACTATACTATACTATACTATACTATACTATACTATACTATACTATACTATACGATGCTATACTATACAATGCTAAACAATACTATACAATACTATATAATTCTATACTATTACTATTGCTGTACTACGGTACACTATTACTATTCTATGGAATACTATGTTATACTATTACTATGCTGTACGATTCTATACAATATTATACTCTACTATACTAAACTATACTTGTACAATTACTACTACTATGCTGATGTATACTATACTATACTATTACTATGCTATGCTTTGTTAAACTATTTTATGCAATATTCTTCTCTTCTATACTATACTCTACCATAATGTACTATTACAACTACTACTACACTAAACTGTTTCTATTCTATTACTATTACTATGCTATGTTATAGTATTCTATTTATATGCTATGCTTTGCTATACCATACTATGAAATACTATATTGTACTGTACTGTGCAGTACTGTACTATACTTTACTGTGCTGTGCTGTACTGAACTGTACTGCACTGTACTATACTATACTCTGCTATACTATACTATACTATACTCCTGAAGAACCAGGCCTTTTCCTACCATTTCACCATGTAATGTAGGGTTTGTGAATAGAGATTGTTAACAGGCTAACACATATACTTGGGAGTGAACTGTTTTTTAGTTTGTATACCTATGCAGTATTTACTTTTTAAACTGGAGGAGCAAACACTGTAGACTATGGAAAGAGATTTGAATTCAGTGGCAATAGGAGATTATAGATGACAGTCTCTCTTTTTGCAGTAGAAATTTAGAACAAGTGAAATTCACACAAACACACTCAACTATGTGCTAACCTGCATCTAAGTCACTGGCATCACACAGACATTTGAAGCCAGGAGTTTTGTCTTGGCAGTTGTCAGAAGAACCAGGTGATATCAGATATTCTGTTGCTCAAAGAAGAGTCCAACCTCATGTCTTGACTGGACATTTGTTTGTTCAATTTCTCACCCTCTGTGCTCTCTACTGTTTCCCTTACCTATAGTTCCAAACTCCCACATCCTTTTTAATATTTCACTTATCCTCCTTTCTATTTGCACCCTCCCTGTCTCCCTTTGTCTCTTGTCTCATGTCTCTCACTGTCACACACTGACAAGCCCACTCATGCACACACAGACCCTCCCAACATTTGGAAAAACAACAGCAAAAAGGAGGCAGCTTTGGGAGGTGTAACAGAACCATGAGACGAGCCTCTGCTGTTTCATGTTTGTCCTTCCTTCTCATTGATCGCAGCCCTTCCTCCCATGGTGCCGTCTGAACAGATGGACCTGTATCAGCTCTGTCCTCCCCCTGTCACTGCCCTAGTTTGTGCTGGCAGGTACCATCCACCTTTTGAATGGTGGCATCAAAGGAACATACATCAGCACACATACCTGGTCCAGAAAGGTTTGAATGTCTGGTAAGTTTATGATAAGTTAGCAGTTTTGGGATATGCTGTATTAGTCAGAGACAGGGTGATGCTGAGCAAACAAAGGCAGGAGGTTATTTTCTGTGGTGTCTTCTTATCTCATGCAGAGAAGACAAACACAAGCATATTTTCTGTCAGTGCAAACAAAATGTCTGCCCTAATCCCATCTGCTGCAGCTTTACGTCACATCAAGATGTGTTGACTGAATGGCGGACAGGTGAATGAATGAATGAATGAAAAGCTGCAGGGATGAATGAATGAATGAATGAAAGAGGAGGGGAAGGGAGATGTAGCTCCAGGCTGATGGATTCGTACCCTCTCTTTCCTCCCGTGCCTCCCTCTTTTCTCCGCCCCCTGATTGGCTATTTGTTAAACCTGTTTTTTTTTTCTTCAGGGAGCCCTAACCATGCAGCAGTCAGTAAGTCAGTAGGGGCAACCCTCCCCTCCTCTCCCCTCTTTCTTCCCTCCATTGCCCACCCTCCCTGCTTTTTGCCGCTGTAAAGAGTGGTGCTGTTTATGAATGAGCTGCAGAGCCGCAGAATGTGAATGGAAAATAAGAAAGGCGACGAGCTGATAGGGGTGCTGGGCACCCTGAATGAAATGCAGATAAACAGGGATGGAAACGCGGAGAATGGAGGCTGGATGAAAATCAGAGGGTTGGATGGAGTGGAGGAGGAGAGTGAGGGCGATGGATGAAGGAAATGAGGAAAGAATGTGTAATGTTCACAGAAAACCATTTCCACTCGCTGTTTCTCCTCAGCGCTATAGCCCTCTGTATGTGTGTGTGTGTGTGTGTGTGTGTGTGTGTGTGTGTGTGTGTGTGTGTGTGTGTGTGTGTGTGTGTGTGTGTGTGTGTGTGTGTGTGTGTGCTAATGTCCAGTCTCATCAGTATGCAGGTCAGGGAGGATGCTGGGAAGCAGGATACCTGTACTGGTGGCTACAATGAGCAAACAGGAATCTCCGGTACCTCACACACACAAAGATAAAGACACACACACACACATGCACAGCTTTCTCCGGTGCTGGTGCTCCGTGCTTTGAATAATAACAGGGTTACCCAGGTAACCAGGCTTGGATGATCGATGGGCCCGGCCCTGATAAACAGAGCACAGAGGGAGTGTGCTCGAGTGTGTGTGTGTGTGTGTGTCACAGAGTTTCTCATGTCGCAGTGGGAGTTTCTTTGTTCTTGGACAATTAGAAGATATCTTACCGTCAAATCTCCTCTGACCTGTGACTGTGTGTGTGTGGTGTGTGTGTGTGAGTAGGTGCATGGGGAGACATGGACTCACAGGGTGATATGTGGTGTGTTTGTGTGGATGCGGAGGTTTATGCTTTCAGTGAATGAGTGTTTTCAGTGACACTAAAATGCCCTTGGTTAGAGGGTAAGTACAGGCGTATTGTGGGGGTGAACACGCACACACACACACACACACACACACACACACACACACGCACACACACACACGCACACACGCACACACACACACACACACACACACACACACACACACGCTCACACAGTCCTGACTCATACTCTTGAGGTAATAATACAGCCACTGGAAGAGGAGAGGTTGTGTGGCTGTTACTCTCTACCACACAGTGTGCAAATTGTACATTTACCCAATGAGTTGAACTGGCCTCTTAATCTGATCAAACATATGTTTTGCATACAAGAACATTTTCATAAGTGCTGCTGCTGTGGGGAGGGGAAGTTCCCGTGTTGGGACACATAAATGGTTTGAATGAGGGCAGAGGGGGAGAAAGATGGGGAAGCAAAACACAGATACTATCCTTACACTAATTTCGGCAAAAGTCTCAAATGCCGTCCTCCCTGCCCTTCTTGATCAAAATGTGTGAAAAAACATGGATTATCAGCCTTCTGTGGCTAATGTCTGGTCAAGTGATCTGACACAATGGACGGCAGATTCTGATTTTATTTCAAATATTCATTATTGTCAACATGGCCAACATAGAAAGAGTTTAAAGCTGAAAATACAGTGTATGTTTTATAACTGTTAATTTAAATTAATTTGGGAATCCCATTTCATGAAAATACGTGAAATAAACACAGATTATCAGCCTTCTGTGACACATAAGCATGTAATATCTGGTCAAGTGATCTGCGGTTTTGGTGTCAGATATTAGGGCTGGGTATTGTCAAGAACTTCGCGATTCGATTGGATTTTGGTTCTTTAGGGTGCGATTCGAGGCAATATCGATTCAGTTTAAATGCTTAGATTATCGATTTTCATGCCCCATGTGAACACATGTGGTATGTCACCTCAACTCTTGGAGCAATAAAACAACCTAAACGTTAGACTTTAAAGTGATACTCGAGGATGTTTGTTTGGACGTTTGTCTGGCACGCCGCGCGCAAGGACTGATACACTAAGCGACGAGCGGCTTGTAGCCAGCTGTGGCTCTGCAGCGGAGGTAGCGCCGACATGATGAGAACTAGAGCCTTATTTAGCTGTGTTTTTGTGTGAAAGTAACGCGCTGAAAATTCTCTAAAGAAAGCGTGAATACAGACCAATATAGTATCACTTTAAAGCTGTAGGATCTGACTTTATGCTTTTGCTGCTGCTTTGGCTGCCATTTTTTTTTTGTTATTTGGTTTCCAGTGGCCCTCGTCCACACAACAGGAATAACACACATACTACCCCCATTTGCCTGGAAGATGAATCGATTTAGAGGATTTGCTAAATGGATATTGAATTGGGCGAGGCAATATTTCGATGCGTTGTTTCATCAAAATTTTTACCCACCCCTATCAGCTATGATTTTGTTTTAAATGTACATAATTGTCAGTTGTGTAGACATAAGAAGAGATCAAAGCTGATAATGTCCACAGCGTTTTATAACATCTGGCCAAGAGATCGCACTCATTGGCACTCATTAATTTATATTCTATACTCAACTACTTCTTCTTAACCTTCGATAAATTTTATTATTAAAAATGTAATTATTAGTAGTATGATGATTATTATTATTGTTATTATTATTATTTTCACTATTATTACACATTGTGCATGTAATGTGTAATGGCTCATTTAAATGAAAACTGATGCAGAGTCGCTGCTTTCTTTGCAGCACAGTTTGTGGTGTATTTAACTCTTCTTAACCATACTTTTTGAATTAGACATTGGCTCTTATTTATCAATCTTGCATAGGAACTGGTGCAGACAGCATTCACGTGTGATTTGAAACATGCTTACCAGGGCCAATCACGACGTACACCTGATCAGGTGTTGATAAATGTGGCGGCTAAAGACAATTGTAATGTAAATAACACGCCCCTAAATATTCAGGGTACAGCTGGCCGAACCCACGGAATTTACGACATGGAGGGACGCATTACAGGAAACAGGAGACTTCTGTGAGCTAGAGATCAACAACGCCATAGTAATCAAGGTAGAAAAAAATGACGCCATGTTGTTTGGCAGCTGGAAAAGTGGCGTTAAAGCTATTCAGAAAAAACTTGTCTGCAAGGAAATCACTGCAGCTATCAGCAGGGTGGATGTGACGAACTAAACTACAGCAGAATTGTACAACAGCCTTCATTTATACCTTGATAAATTAATCCAATATCATTATTAACTGTTTCTTTTCAGAATTGAGAAAGTTCACTGTTAAATATGTGTTTGAGCTCTGAAAGACACTGCAGACTCCAGCCTGAATCTGTCACAGACAGAGGAAGGAGTGGAGCTCTGACCAGGTCTGCGTTACTTTCGTGCAAAAGGGAAGGGGGGGCAGACCAACCTGCACTGTGTCAGATGCAGATAATAAAACATTTTCAACACTGCAAACTAGTTTTCATTTGTGGTCGTTTTGGTACCTATCCAAGAAGTGTGTCAGTCATGTGCAATTACACACGAGTCGAGCAGCGTTTTATGATTGTTTGAACCCCAAGACTATCCAAATATTAATTAGAGAACAACAGTTTTTTTCTGTCTGAAATTTTTTTGCACTATGATCAAATAATTCTCCTCCATAGATGAGTTTCCCTCGCTGCACCGCACTCCCCACTGACATGAAACTTGCTTACACGAGCTCAGACCTGGCGTGGGATTTGAGCGTACCCGGTTTGTTGAAAATATCAAAGATAGGGTTTGGTCATCATTTTCAAATATTGATTATTCAGTATTTTTTTAAATAATCAAAGAGTTAATAGGGGTATAATCTCATTTTAAAAAGACAAGTTGTGTGCTTACTGCATTAAACAACATCTGAACTGTAGCTGTGATGCAAATTCTTGATGCTGGCAGAGAAACAGTCTCTTTGACATTCATTGATTTTGTGTTACAAGCTAGTGAGTGTGTGTGTGCTTGTAGAGGCTGGAGAATTTAATAGTGATTGGCATTCACACAGCGTCCTCTGTCTGCTCTACACACCTCTGCATCACATTAGCCTCTCCCCCCTCTTTCTCTCAACTCTTCTCTTCCAATTTTCCCCGTCCCCTCTCTGCTCTCCCTCCCCTGGCAGAGAGGTGGAGGAGGAGGAGGAGGAGGGGGAGCTGCTGAGAGGTGCATCTGCAGCCAAAGTCGCCCCTCAAGAGCTAAAGTGTCATCCTGGAGCTCGCTGTGCATTTCCCACAAAGACATTATGTCGACCTGAAAGGGGGGTCATCTAAGTGGATTCACAGACGCAGTGCTCTTTTGTAGTGAATGCCAAGAGACAAGCTCCCCTTGCTGTGACAGCGGCTGTATGTCGCAGCACAGAAAAAAAAACAAAAAACAACACTTCTCTGACCTTGTACACACAAATTTGAGATTCAAGCGACAGGCTTTGTCCGTAAAAAAGTCAGCATAAGGCATTAAAATAATGGCTTGTGCTCTGTGCACAGGCAGCTGAAGCTTTGAGGAAATGACCGGATTTAGAGGGCTTAACAAAATGACAATGCAGATGTGCATGACGCAGGGAAAATGAAGCACATATGGCCCTCTTATTAAGAATGAAAGACAGAGCTGTTAAATAATCCAGTTATGTTAAAAGAGGATCAAAATTATCTCCTTCAAACTTGGATTCCTTGAGTGTGACAAGCCTAAATCCTCCAGGTTTAAACGTGTTTGTTGATGAGAGATACCAAAGAGCCACTGCAGTGTCTGCATCACTGGGGTATGTTGCATTTGGCTGAACTTTTTAAAACACTGAAAGTCTTTGAAGCACTGTGTGTGTGTTAACTACACAGAAAAAATACTCTCACACATGTATTTAATAACAATCTGCTCAGACGTTGGAGGACTTTACAGATACAGTTCATTGATCTACATGTTTTCTTATAGCAGAAAAAGAGACACTAAGAGCTGTGTTCTGCAGTCTCACCAGCATCATTTACCCCCATCACAGAGCTCTGAGCAGGGAAAGCCCTGTCAGTGAGGTAATGGCTCTGAGCGTGCGTCACCACAGTCCTAATGTACTCTGCACTCTGCAGTGACGCACAGTTGCAGCATACACGCTGTGGCAAGTGGGTTACACACATCAGTCACCTGAGAATAAGGGTTTATTTTAGAGTCTGTGCGTGAATCTGCAACAGGATATTTAGAGAGCTCACTAATGCATCAAATGAGCGCTTTCTGAGAGGTTGATTATCTATTAAATTGTACTGTGGGGACAAGATGCTTGTACATGGTCACATAGACCCTGTCACTGGATGTGAAGGATGCAGAAAACAACCAACACTGCAGTTGTAAAAAGACATCTATTCTGTTTTTGCTGTAGAATCTTACAGCTGAGCAGACAAATGGGCAGACATGTTGAGGAACAATAGGGAGATTGCAAATATTTCCTTTGACCTAATGTAATTAAATACTTCATACCCTAGCTTATTTGTGACCACTTTTTCCTGTCAAAGGTTGGGCGGATACTGTGCAAGTGACTGCATTTATTAAAAACCTATACTGGACTCTTAGAGTGATCCTCCGGGATGGAACAAGTTGGGTCCTATCACAAGGTTTAGGGCAGAAATTACCCCTACAGCAGTGTTCTTGTGCAGCAGAAGCCCAGAGCGCACGCAGCAAAAACCCCCTTCCTGCTCCTCTGCCGGTTTCCTCTGCACTCAGACGGGGCCATTTTTTACTTGACCACAACACAAATAAACGGACTCCCACCAAAAAAATCGGATATGGGTCTGCATTCACGCTTTATTTAGAGAATTTTCAGCGCGTTACTTTCACACAAAAACACCGCTAAATAAGGCTCTAGTTCTCATCGTGTCGGCGCTACCTTCGCTGCAGAGCCACAGCTGGCTACGAGGCACTCACAGCTTAGTGTATTAGTCTGCGCGCGTCGTGGCAGATATAAACAAACGCAGGTAGTCTGCCAGTACGAATTATGCAATAACAATGTAAAGATGAGTGATTATGAGAGCGAAGACGACCTGCAAAAAAAACAACAGAGATCTCTGTTTTATCTCTTCTCACCACTAAACTTTTTCAGCTAGCGTGGTGTTGTCATAGAGACCTGGACATGCTGCAGATCAATGCGGTCCTGTACAACCTGAACTGGAAGCTAAGAAGTAGAAATTTAAAATAACCTGTAACCACTAATATTGGTGGTGATAATCTCATTTTAAAGTGTGGATTATGATCAGGTATATATCTAGAAGGGAGACTTTTTTAAGACCACTTTTAAACTCCTCACAGCCCCTTTAAAGGGATATATAGAGTTGAATTTCCAAGTAGGCAAAATACAGTTTTAAAGCAAATAAATTCTAGTTAAGATCACGCATTTCAAAGTAAATATGACAACTTTAATTAAGTTCTAGTGGCACAAATCTTAGTCCATAGTTGGAAAATAATTGTAGTCTGTTAGCCTACCAGGATTATGAATTCTCTCTATCTCTCTCAGTAAATACTTGTGTTAACATGTTTTTACTTTGTTTGCATGCTTTTCAACAACAGGTTGTGGCCAAGATATAAGAGAACTCTGCACATGTATGAATTTATATATTCAATATACTAGATTACACTCCATTGTAATACTGGATGGATTACTAAAGCATCACTCCCACACCCATGTAATGCCGTATTTGTAGTGAAAAGTGACAATCTCCCCCTGCGCCGCCCAGTGAAAGAACTCCCATCAAAGCTGACCAGACCTGGGGGGGGTATAAAAATTCTGTGGAGGCGACTGCTTCGTAATTTCATATGCAGGAAAAACCCTTGTATTGTTCAGATGCCAGAAAATCCAAGATGATTCATTTTATTTATAGTGGCTTGTCAGCCAGTCAGTGCTGTGATGGAGATGTTTGACTTGAGTTACAAAGACTTACGATCACAACAATGATTTTCCTACTGTGACATGAGTCTGCTGCTGAGAGAAGTCAGCTCCTAAATACCAACATTTTAAAGAACTGTAATCTTGTTTATAATCCGCTGAGAAACCCACTTAAGCATTAGAAGATTTAAAGTCTTAACTATCATTTCAACTAAAGCTAAACAACATCACTTCGGCCCTGTCTCTCTTCTTTATCCTCACAAACTTTGTACCTTTCACCTGAACATTGCATCGTCATTTCTTCCGAATACGTAACAAAATCCACTTTTCATCCTCTGCTGTAAGACCCCCGCTGCAGCGAAGTTGTCAAACACGCTGATTGTTTTTTCTGGCCATGTTTGTTTGTCCAATAGGATTTTTAGGCGAGTACTTACTCTGTATGAGGCGGTTCCTACCACTCTTACATAATACTGCTTGTGATGCTGCCGGCACAGACTCACAGACCTCCACCTCTGCATCATCCAGTTAACCAGCGTGTCCGTCTGTCTCTCCCAGTCTGTGTATGTTGGTTGTTCTGTCTGTGATCTGCCTTTAAATACACCACCACCTATCTGCCATTTTCTGTCACTCTGTTGCTTTCTTAACAGATGTGGTCTTCCAGTTGATGCTTGTCTGTTAATAATTCTCTGTCTTCACTCTGTTTGGACTCAACTTGTCAATCTTTGCTTGATTTTTTTCTCACTGTCTGTACATCTTCTCTCTCCATCTCTCACTTCTGATATAGCATGCATAACAGAGTTAGTTCAGCTCGGTCGTGATATTGTTACGTAACTCTCCATTTGCGCTCTCCCTTGTCTGAACAAAACATACACACACACGCATGCACACACACACACTCACACACACACACACACACACACACACACACACACACACACACACACACACACACACACACACACACACACACACACACACACACCGAGTGTCTGATTTCTGAAATACACAGAATGACCTCTCTATCCGTTTAGAGTCAACATCACAATTTTCTTGTTCAAATTTTGGGGACATTAGATTTTTTTATGATCTTACGATCTGTGTGTGTCTACGAGAGCATGTTCTGTGTTGTGATGCAGTATTTTTATTACTGTTACTATTTAATGTTTGAATTAACTGTAAAGATTTTTTCTTCTTTTCTGTGGCCTTCAAGTTTTCTTTTGTGGTGACTCTTGGAGTAGTTTTCACTGAATGGTAGTGATGTTCCTGTTCAGTGTTGTGATGACTTCCAACCATCATTACTTGAGTTTTTTATCAGGCACAGCTTGTTTCTCTGGAGCTTTTTAAGGTGGCCGCATAGGTCCTTCCTATGAGCCAGGAGCCTTCTGAAGTGACTAAAAAAGAGCTTAACTTTTATGTTCATTTTTCTCAAATTCTGCATTTGCACAGTTTAATGCACCAAGAATTGTAAACTATAAAAGACAACAGGCTGAAAACTTTAACAGCTCTGTGCAACCTGCCACTTTGGTGAGATTCAGATCAGTAAATTTTAGAGTAACGAGGCTTTGTTCAAAGCTATTTACACACATTTTAAGATAATTATTTTATACCAGGATAAAATATGTGCAGTCATAAGCTCAGAGTGGCAGGTTTTACAGTTCTGGGTAATGTTATTCTCCAGGCAAAATTAGAAGAATTTGGCATATTGTTTTTCTTGAGATTTCTTCTTTAGAACGTAGTTTCGTATCACATCGAAATGGGTGTGGTCAGTGTTTTAGGTGTGGGTCCTCAGGAATTTAAGGTATTTAACTAAAATTCCAAATTTGAAAACTTTAAAGAATATAATACAAAAAATGAGTTATTGAGTGTTGTACAGTCTAAAAAAAGTATAGTCATAAGACCACAGTTTATATGTTCAGCATGAATTATTATACATTTGTACATGGATTCTATTTCACCCCTCGAAAACTTTGTTTAAATTAATTTGTCTTTATTTCATTATTGATTACATAAAAAATATAAGTACAGTACAAAACAAAATAAGTCTCAAAATTAATGAAAAGAAAAAATAATAAATCTTATAGTATCTTCCCCTTTAGTCACACAATTTTTAAATAGATAGTTGAACAGACAAAACAAAAATAAGGGCAGCATGCCTTGAGCTTTGCAAAAAAAAATCAAGTAAAACAAGAGTAACAACAAAAATAATCAATGTAATTATATATATATATATATATATATATATATATATATATATATATATTAGGGATGTCTGGATATCACATTTTCACTTCCGATACGATACCGATACAGCAGCAGTATCAAGTATACAGTATCAATACAACAGAGTATTGATACTGTAATACCGATATTAATCCGATACGATACAAGCATTAAACATGCATACTTTTATATCTTATTTTGTAGTTTGTCTGTCATGTTAGAAATGGCTTGATTAAGTGATATTATTCAAACAAAGAACAGTAGTCAGCAACAGTAGGTGTGAGGAAAAACTGACCCATTTATTATTAACCAATGGGTAACAGAAACTGCTTATATCAGAGTGCTTATATTGGAGATGGAGACTGATACGATACTGATACTTGTTTTTTTGCTGACTAGGACCGATACCTGATATCAATATCGAACTGGGACACCTCTAATATATATATATATATATATATATATATATATATATATATATATATATATATATATATATATATATATATATATATATATATATATATATATATATATATATCAGATGGCCTACGATTGTAAATAATCCCAAATCTAAAAATAAATGCTTACATTATAATTATTATTTTAACTATTTACCGAGTGACTTTCGTGGTAACATCACACAATTACGATAGTGGAACGAACAAAAATTGATGTGGTTGCGGCTGGGACTCTATTCATTGCCCCTAACCGTATGTAATTCATGTGGTGTTTTTACCATTTGTGTTTATTGTGAAGTTTGTCTTAAATTTAATTTTAAATGGCATTAAAAGGTCTTAAAAAGTCTTGAATTTATCTTAAGAACAACCTAAAAAAATATCCTCTCTTTTATATATTTGCCTGCTTATGGCCTGATTTAAGGGGATCTGTCTTTTAAAAGATTATCAACGTGTGTTTATACTTTGGCCAACTTTGTCCTTAATGCCAGAGGAAGTCCAACAACACCTAAACAAAATGAAACAGAAACCAGAAGCATTGACTTATCTCTGCTCGTGGCACATGAAGGAGTCAGGAGATATGGGCTCTGCTGCTTTTTATGATCAGTGAAAGCTCTGTCCTATGTGCCATTTACTGTGTGTCCCTGCTGCATTTCAGCTGCATCACCAAAGTGCTACTCTAAATAAAAGGAAGAGGAAGAATTTCAGCAAATCATTGCTTGACTGCTGTGCTCTCTGCTGTTGATCTTTTGCAGTCACATGGTTTACTGTGGATGTTTTTCAGCAGGAGGGTGCTGAAAGGGTGCAGTGATGAGTGAAAAGGTACTTTGAGGAAAAGTCTCACGTTTTGGATGGAGGGGGATTATGTTGTCCTGTGGTGCTGGGATTAACTAGCGCCTTTAGAGCATCACAGATGATGGAGTGTCTGCATGGCCTATATACACGAAATCAAGGAGCAGATGTTTTTAATGCTCTGTTCATTTAACCTGAACACAGGAGACTTCACTCCTTCTTCATAAATACAGACACAGGGATGAAAGAGAGAACAGAAGGAGTGAGGAGAAAAGACAGTTTTGTTTAGTCAACTGAGACAAGACTAAAAACCCACAGAGGTTTGAGCTCAGTCTTCTGTCTGAAGCTCAGCATTTAACACAATCATTTCTATCCCTGCAGTATTTAAACATGCTGGACTGCAAGTAGAGCCAAAGACAAACCTAGCCACTATTGCAGAGTCAGTTTCTCAGCCTGTTTCCATGGCTACCTGCTCCCTAAAACAATATTTATTTAAAACACATTGTTATGCATTGAGTTTACTGTTGGGCCGTAAAGAGAAGGAGGTGTTGTTGTTTCTCTGTGAGCTTTGTGAGTGGGAGAAGGACCACAGCTTGTCATATGTTGGCTGCTGTATGAGTGTTGTTTGATACTAAAGGGAGCTTATGAGAAATGTGGGCATTTCTTTTACAGCTCACTGAGCACCGTCTGTCTCATTTAGGCAGGGTTTTTACTTCTGCATTGCACAAATTAAATGCTCTCTTTGGCTTTACAATAGCAACGTTTTACCATCATGGAATATCTTTGTCGTTTTTGTGCCTAAACGTAACAAAGCACTAAGTTAACAGAGTGCAATGGTTACAGCTGGCTTTTAGAGCAATAACACTTCTTCAGCTCAGGTGGAGGATCATGGTGTGGGTTAAAAGGGCTCTGTGAAATCTGTTTGTATTTTTTTTTCCAAGATTTATTCATTTTTTCATGATTTCTGTGTTTTACACTGTCTAAACAGAATGAAGATCGTTGGAGGTCAGGCCATAGACCTGTTGCACACCAAGTCCTGCAGCCACGATTTCAGGCAGTTCAGGTACCTTTATAATATTGTGACCTAGGGATGGTTATCGATTTTTGAATATTTGAAAAGGCATTAACATAAATGAAATTAAATAGTTTACTTGATGATGGTTTGTTCTGTCTGCGGCTAGGCGTCAATGTCACAAAAAAAGCAGGTCAAGAGGGACAGGAAGTTGTGCAGGACACCATCTCAAATGCCCGATGACTTTCAAAAAAAAACAAACTGTGTCCAAACAAGATCGTGTTTAAATTGACTACAGCAACAAACTGACATGATAAAAGGAGCTAGACCAGGAGTCTCCAGGTTGGAGGATCTACAGCCAAAACAAGAATGAGGAGACTTCCAAAAATGGACTGGGACTGCAGGAACACTTTCAAAAAAATGAATGAAAATAAGGTGCAAACTCTGCAAAAGTTACGCCAGTGTATCACAAGTTACACTTGCATGTGAGAGTGGAGAGTGCGAAGCTGTCAATGGTTGGCTTTGTCACCTAAGGAGTAAGTTTGATAATCAACATGCAGAACATAACAGCCCTGGGGGGTTTGCTTTTACGGCCCTGTTTCTACATGTTTAACCCGAAAACGCTAAAAAAACGCAGTGAAAAACTCTGCGCCTACGTGGAAACATGGAGACACCGTAAAGCGTTGTAGTTTGTGTGCCAGGCCTGTTGTTGGCAAAAATAACTGTAGAGACATACCTCTCCACAAACCAGAAAAAAGCTAAGCCAGCAGCTAATAAAACGGGAGAAGTGCAGAAGTGGTTGAAGTGGAAACATCACAGTAGTCTACCACTGCTACTGTTGCTGTCCTGTTCGCGCTTGGCATTTTAAGTTGACATAACAAAGGTGCAGTGCGCAAAGCAGAGTGTGACGTCAGTGTTTCCGCTAAAAACTCTGGCTACAGCAACAGTGGGGCAGTGTTGCAGAAAATTCCACACTGGAGACTATTACATAAGTTTCTGTTTTTGTATGGCTAAAACGCCATTTCCGTGTAAGCAAGAGGCTGAAACGCAACAATACTTTTGTGTTTCCACTAAGCGGTTCAGTTTGGTTCGTCTCAGCATGGCACACATTTTGTGGCGTTTCCACTGCCTAATCCTGGGACAGATCCCTGAATAACCGAGATGAGCTGTCCCACTTTCTGGCATCCTTCTGCTGGGGTGCCAGACCAAACCAATTCGATCTCGGAAGGTGGAGGTACAACACTGCAGACTGTTGATTGGTCAAAAGAATCGTCACTTACTGTGCGACAGCTGCTGTATTTCTCCTGGCGGCACACAGACTTCTCTTAAACAAAATTTTGTAACTTTCGTAACAAAGAGCTAAGAAGACGAAAAGCTGCATGTCTTCCATCGTTGCTCTTTGTTTACTGTGTCTGGTTTTTCTTCTTCTTTAGATTTATTTGCGGGGCACACTGTGTCACACTGCTATGCCGTCACAATATTATGTTACTGATGCTGTTGTTGGCTTCCAGCTTACACGCCGCCTACTACAAGGGGGCACGGTTGGCTGTGGAAATGCAACCACGACCAGGTTCAACTGAGCCAACCTGTACCAAACCGTACTGATCTCAACGGGACTGCTTGGTGGAAACAGGGCTATAATGTTATGTAAACGGACCCTATGTTGTTTTACTGTTTCACTGTTTCTAGATTCCCCACCCCTTGAAAGACCAGCAGGTGTCTGTCTACACAGACAGGGCTATTTGGAGAAACACACAGTTGTTGTGACAGTATTGGGGTCCCTCTTGAACTCTGTCACCACTGTCACATACAAAATACAAACATTGTCTGTGCAGTTTCAAGGTTTCAAGATTCAAGAGCCACACTGGTTGATTTAAAACCCACCTCAACAAACACAATTTGATGTGAAACAACCAAATATCAAAATACGTAGAATGTGACCCAAACAACACGTAAGGGTTAAAGCAGTTCATGGTTTTTGCTTCATCAATGAGTGACTCTTACATAGTGAAGTGTGATCTTATCACATTCCTCCACAAAGCATGACTGCAAAGCATTAAATAAGATTTCAGAAATGACATTTAGAAAGAATAAATGTGAAATGTGTGGCCTCTTGCTACTAACAATTCACCATTTTAGATCTATAAATATTCACAAGAAATATGCATAAGATTTACATAAGGAATTATTGCCAGTGTTTATTTAAATATACATCATAATCTGCATCAGCAATACCACTCAGAGGTCTAGATTAACATTTTTAGGCTGTTGAACGTCAAGCTGTTGTCAGTCAACCTCAACAGCTAGTGCGCACACAGTATGTGGTACCTACCCGACTGACAAAACATTTCTGTTCAGTGAAATGAACACATCAACACTCTGTTGTGGAAGTCAAAACTTTAGTCTGTTAAGTTTAAACCCAGCAGCTGAAAAAGCCTCTCTGGTTGACACAGACGTTTCAGGCACACAGAGACAGCAACTGTGTTTCAGTTTCAAGGTCCCATATTCTGCTTCTTTTCTGCATTTTAATATGGATCATTGATGTCTTCATGAAATGGTAGTAACATGTTTTGGTCCAAAAAGCCAATAAATCAGTCACAGCAGCATTGTTTCCAGGCTCTCATAGCCCCTCTGTTCAGAACGCTCTGATTTAGTGGGTGTGGCCTTCATATGTAAATGAGCCACCGCTGATACCGCCCCGCTCTTCCGCGTCGCTGAGAGTGGAGCCACGAGCTCCGAATGCACAATGTTGAGAAAACAGCAAAGCTCGTTTATCGTAACATTACAGGCTAAAACAACAGGCTAACCGCAGCTAAAGTTAGCATCCTGAAGCTAACATAGAGACAGGGGGACACTGAGGAAAAGCTCTTACATCTGCTCCACAGCACACAGTATTTAAAATACTTACATTTCCAGGGTCCCAGGTTTGTTGGTGGATGGTTGGTAATGCACCTGGACTCAGGACCAGTCTATTTGCTAGCCCTCTGTTGTACTGTCCAAAGTTGGAAAAGCAGTGGGCCGTGAAGTGACTAGCACACACATGCACAGTTTTACTGAGTGTAGCTGGAACATTTCCTTGATAAATGAACTCTAGCCACTTAGTCTTGTCTTCTTCTGAGATGGGAAGCTTGTGCATGGAACCATGAGGCTGTTTACAGCCATAAACAGAGCAGTGATGGCTCTTCAACTTTGGCATGCCCTTCCCCGCTGCTGGAGAGATTTCTCCCCAGATGCGGGAAGAGGAGTGGGTGTGGAGGGGGTTCGGGGTATCTGGTGGACCAATCAGGTCAGACTTGATCCTGATTATTCAAAAAAGGGAATCACTGACGTCGGCAAACCCTGGAAATTCCAAACAGCTCGTTTGAGGTCAGGACTTTACATTCACAAGCACTACTAAATACAGGTTTTGTCATTAAATATCACATTTTGTGGGCTGGGAGGAAAGCCAAAGACCCACAAATTTCACTAAAAGACTTAAAGTGATTTTTGCATAATATGGGACCTTTAACAGGTTACCCCGTCAAGTGGTGACTTTCAGCCAGAGCAACCTCTAGCATCGTCAGAGGGATTAAAACAGAACGTGTCCTTGTGAATGTTTCTTTGTTTAGCTACCCTTCAAAAATACTGCTTATAAGTAAATTTTGATATTCTGATTAAAAAAACTATAACTTCTCTTTGCAACAACTGAGCTGTTAAGCTGAAAATCACCAAGTAACAGGGTCACTTGTCACACGGAAACACCAGGACAGTTAGTTACACAGCATCTTTCTTACCCAGCTTCTTTGCTGTTGGCCTGCATTTGTAAATATCTTAATAATTCATAGAAATAACTTATAATTCTAGAGCAAAAGGTGACATTAATTAATCATTTAGTCGACTTACTGGTTTTAATCAGTGGAGAGGAATGAGGAAAGTTAGCCATCCTACATAATTTCCAGTAATACGGCTGCCAAGTCAGGGCTCTTATGATAAATTAATTATAAAGATGATACATTATTAAAGGATAGTGTATAGCTAGCCGATGGTTATGCAAAATAATTTCAGATAGACCCAGAGTTGACATCATAAACAGTATATCAGATGTGATAAAACTTCTTTCCATGGATTGATTTGATGTGTGATGTATGGGATCACGTTATCCCAAGCATTGTCTTTGCTTTTCAGAATTAATAACCTTTGGCGTGAGGTTTGACCAATCAGAATCAAGTACTTAACACAGCATGGTGATGAGTCTGTAGGCCAGGTAATATAAAACACACAGGGTTGGTTTGTATAAAGACACATCAGTAAAAGCTTTATTGCCTCTTCCCTGCCTAGCTACAATTGCTAAGCTATAATCAGACAGTCCCAGGCTGCGAGGATGGGGTTAGCAAACAGTCAGTGCACCTGTGATTGTGCACATGAAGAAAAATAAAGAGACTGAGAGAGAAAGAGAGATCAGGAGAAAAGAGAGTCGAGTTGCAGATTTTCACAAATCCCAGCATTGGGAGACGATCCAGACCTTGTGTTCTCAGGCAGATTAAACCCGACACAAACTCACACTTGCACACTTGCTTAATACACTTTTTTAGAGTAGACCATGTCAGCCATCACACACAAAGCCAAACGGTGCTGAGCATGCTGCATGATATGAAACATGCTGTCACTCTTTCATTTTGCTTCATGTCCCAGATGATTAGGTCTGTCTTCAGTTCCTGCCTTTTGACTCTTTCCTCTGACTCCACCTTTCTTCTTTTCCTTCTCTTGCTGCATCCTTTCTTGTCTTTTAAAAGGCTCCTCACAACTCATTGCAGTTTCTCTCATGCCACTAGGGGTGCACGGTATTATTGTCATGTTAACAGTAGCAGTTGAATAGGGATCGGTACCAAATTAGGTACTTTAGAGGTACCAACGGAATTCTGCCAAAAGTACCGGGTACTGATTCACCTTGTGATTGTGAGGGAGTGGAAGAGCAGGTATTTTTTCACGCTGGACATGAACCCAGAATTGCTAGGTTATATATTGAGGAATAAATATGTCAAATTGAAAAAACTAGATTTTATTGTTAAACAATTAGATATTTTTTACCACAACACAAAAAAGTACAGAAAACTGCTACCGTTGAGTACCATTATCAATTACCAGGTACCGGGCATCGCTACTGAATTATTTCAAATGTGAAAGGTACCCATTCATACGACCGAAATTGACTTAAAAATGAAATATCGGACGGAATCATAGAGGAGGATGCCTTGCCAGAATACGCATCCATAAGCAACATAGCGCCTTATAAAAACAGTTACCGGATGTTGGTCACCAGTTCTATCAGCTGTGCATGCATTAGTGCCTTACCATTAAATGCATATTAAAATAAGAATCTATAAATGAAAACATGTTCAAAGCAGAAAAAGAAAGCTTTGGTGTCTGTTGTGCTGTTAGTGCCTCGAGGGAAATTTCATCAGCTACTGTTTTGGTTCATTTTTTTGTTTTTTAAACACATGTATACCTGTGTGAAGCCCCCATTCCTCCAGCTGCTAGTCCCTTGAAGTACTGGAAGTCTAACCAGGCCCACTTCCCTGATCTTGCCTGTGTAGCATCCAAGTACTTCAGTGTGCCTAGCACTAGTGTTTACAGCATCACAGACAAGAAGAGATACAACAGATCGCGAAAAGGCAGAGATGATAACCTGCCTCTGACACTGGACTTGTAGACAAAGGATAAGTTCGGTTTATACAGCTTTTACATTGTTTATAGAGTGAAGTAGGACAAAATACTCACCCAGAAGGGATTTTCACAGCACTGTGTGGCTGTAATGACCTCTGAACTAACGAAGACTTTGTTTACGTTTGCCCCTCCGCACATGCGCAGTACTCTCTGGAGAGCTGACTCCTTTCTTTGAGGGGCAAACGTGAACAAAGTCTTTGTCAGTTCAGAGGTCAGTACAGCCACACAGCGCTGTCTGGAGTGACACAGACTGCTGCAGAGGACTAACCCGGAGGGGACCATGATGGAATATTGGTGAAAAACATGAGTTTTTGGATGATAAATGCAGTTTTAGGAGCGGCACTGTCTATGCCCCGATGGATCCCATTATACGGACGTCCACTGCATGATTATGAATCAAAATATCTCCCGAAGCACTGCTTGGATCAGGAAAGCCTTCTGGGTGAGTATTTTTTCTACTTCATTCTATAAACAATGTAAAAGCTGTATAAACCGAACTTATCCTTTAAGGCCTGTATATGCCTGTCAGTCTTTTAGCCTTGTTCATGGGACTTTAAAAGAGGCTGTTTTCTCATTGGAAACTAAAACTGCTGCTGCTCTTATGCTTTGTTTTGTTTGTAGCTCATAGCAAAGTAGAGTCCACCTATATATTTCTGTCATGATTAGTGACCAAAGCTAATTTTTTTTTGCACTTTTCGGGAATTTTGTTGAACAGTGAGGAATGTGTAGATTAGACTCTTGTTTTGAGTTAAATTTGACTTTGAGCAGCAGTATGTAAGGTAGAGTAAACCATTTTATATAATTTGTATTTAACTGCTGTGCAGTTGCACTTTTCACATGTTCCCTGTGAACAGAGGTTGGATCAGGGAGAGTATTATCCAAGTTTTCAGAGGGAAGTGTCTTTTTGTTTCAAAGATAAATATGAAATTTAAAGTTAAAAGTATTTTTTTCTGATTTTGCACAAGAAATTAATGTTACATATGTGATACAAGTATGTGCCATAATACTGTATGTTAATTTCAGTATAGAGGAGAGTTGATGATTTTGTGTACTAGGAAAAAAAATCAGTTCCAGTAATCGGCTAAATACGTTGTAAAATATTGGCATATCAGACATTGGCAAAAAATCCATTATCATGCATACCTACATGCCACCCATTCTCTGTCTCTACGTCTTCCTGAGTATGCTGTGTTTCCATGCCTCTCCACATGTGTCTGTCTTCTGTCTTAACCTTTGACACACAGTCTTTTTTTTATCCTTGGCAGCCTCCTCTCCTCCCGAGTCTGGAGCTCATGTTACATAATATACATTAGAGAGAGGTGTAGGGAGGAATGGTGGAAGTAATGAAGAGGGGAAGCAGAGATCCGGCTGTTCTTCTAGGAAAGTGATGTTCTGTCGGCCTGAGCAGTTGATGCTTGACAAGACATAGTCTGTTTTTTTTTCCATAAGTTAATCTGTTTTCTTGTTTGTTTTCTGGGAAAAGCATTCATGGATGTGTGCACTGCATCTCATTATTCCTTTTGCATACATAGGGGGTTGAAAGAGTCACTTTTCCCTCTTGCGCTAATGCATGCAACCTTTGCTGCCGCCTAGCTTATTTTCTTCTTCAGAAGCTGACATCTGGTCTGCCCGTCCTCTCCTCCCTCTTTTTTTTCTCCTCCCTCCCTTATCCTCTGATCATCTCATCTCTATCATGATTACACTTTACCTCGCTGACCTGCGATGATGTAACTCCTTTTTGGCAGCAGACTTTACCAACCCCCCTCCAACCAAACATTATACTCTCCCATCTTTCTGAGAACCGCTGTCTCTTAGTCTTTAATATCAGTCTCGGCCCGCCACTCTTTTCATTTGGGCCATTTTTTTAAGGTCTTAATCTTGCTCCTAATACCATTTCCCAGCATCAGCTCAGTGGGGTGAGGGGCAGTGGGAATAAGATTGATGAAGGAAGAGACTTTGGGATTTTCCCCAGATGATTTCTTGCTCCAGTTGTATGATTCTAAGGACTTTAGAAAGAAACTTGACGACACGCAGTAGTTGGTCCTGTTAAGTAATGAGTGAAAAGACGATGCCTAATGGCACTTAGCAGCCTCCTACGCTGGCCTTTTCTCAGGACTTCAAATGACGCTAAAGAGCTCTCTCGCACTCTAAATAAAAGGGATCTGGACCACATGAAGCTCATATTATATTCTATTATCATTATCTTGCAGTGTTGCTGCTTCATTTACTGTTTGTTTGCTTTCGGCGAAGAGGTGTCATCGCCTTCCATCTACCTCAATGCATGTGAATGGACAAAAACAAAAACAAATGCTGTAAAGAAAAGTGGTAAAAATGTACATTTTTAATCAACTGATTGGTTAAACATTATCACTCTGACATGGCAAGAGCCACAACAACAGCTGAATCGGATCAGTACGTCCTTAGCTGCAACTTTAAAGGAGCTGTGTGGAGTTTCTAAGTGATCTTGAAAAAGTCTCCCTTCTACATATATGCCTGATCGTAATCCACACTTTGAAATGAGATTATCAGTGCCAATATTGCTGGTTACAGGTTATTTTAAATTGCTACTTCTTAGTTTCCAGGTCTGGTCGACCAGGACTGGATTGATTTACGGCACATCGGGGTCTCTATGACAACACAACACCAGCTGACAAAGTTTAGTAGTGAGAAGAGACAAAACACAGGATCTGTGTTTTTCTCTGCTAAAAATGATTTCTGTGACTAATTTTGTAGTGGTGGTGGACACTGGAGCCTAATTGTCAGACAGAAAAAGGACAGAAGAGCAGAAGAACAATAAACAGGAGAGTGATACAGCCTAAGCTAAAAGCTAATTCGCCTTTAGCTCGGGCTGTATCAGTTTACAACACAGGGGCTAAACTGTTTGTGCTAATGTTCATTCCAACCCACAGTCAGCAGTTATTCTGCAGTGGTCTGTTCAAACTTGAGAGTCTATCAATAAAATGAAGAGTGAGGTTACGTTAGCTCTGCTTGGTAGATGACTGGTAGGACAAAGCTAACCAGGATTCACTAACGATACACGTTACAGACATGTCTTAGAGCTCTGCCAGCTGTGCTGAATATAAACGGTTGATAAACGACGGTGTTTACTTGTCGTCACGTTAGCCTACAGATACGTCAGAGCACCAGGCTACGTACACCATAGAGCAACGTAACTGTACTGATAAATACCTTACCTTGCCACGTTGTATCCAGTAAAAAGTTGTCTTGAACACAGAAAATTTGTTTTGATCTGATCTCCATTTAATTCCAAAACAAATACAGGCCTCACTAAAAGAAATTCACGACAGTGTGTGGAGACTCCAGGCCACAAGGTGGCGAGGGAGTGCATTCAAAACAGATCATAGCATCTTTAATTAAAAGCTTCTGCCATGAATCTATTGTGCGCTGCCACCTGTACATAAACCAAAACAGATGACAGATACCTTTTATATCCTAGCACAGAAGTATTTTGATATTGTCTTTGATTTTGGAAGGCATTTCACGCCCCCCTTTCAGCACTCCACAACCCCGACTTAGGAAACCACAGGAAATGAGAAAATTCTAGAAATTGAAGATCAAGTTAAATGGAGGTGGTGTTTGGTTAAACTGGTACTGAGCCACTTGACCAGAACCTTGTGTAACTAGCACAGACGTGTGATCATTGTCCTGTAAGTCGGACTGAAAGCTAGTGATGATAATCTGCTTTTGTTAGCTGAACTCTGCGAAATCCTCGGACTCTGTGATCCAGTGTTTAACAGTTTTAATAAACTTCTCTATTTTTTTCTTCACATATTTATATTTGGCAAGGAAATTCATTTTTTCCTCTTTTGCATTTGGTCTACAGTTTCTCCTTATCAGACATGATTTATACATACATTTCAAAGCATTTGTTAAATACTTGAAAGTGATAGTTAAAAGCTTGGTTACACTCTTTAATGTTACATGTTTCATTCTCTAATTCCTAGAAAGTATATCTTCTTGTACATGGGTCATATATCACTTAACGTCATCATTCTCATTAGTATAAACTTTTGAGGACAGACTTCCTGATTTCAATGTGACTCTGCTCTCAGTACCTAAACCTGGACCTGAGAGAGTCCCTGTTCAGGCTTTGACATAAATCGACTTCCCAGGCCAGCGGATGAGGTCTTATGTCAGCAGAGGACAGTCTGTGTGTTAACCTCTCTACCGGGACACAGCAGTGTGACATCACCACCCGATCACACAGGCACGCTTAATACACTATTTGGCTTTGAGTGTAATTGTCATCGACTGTTGGACGCCCTTGGCCTTGGCATCTTTTGGGCTTTGCTCGTGTATTTATGATTTACTGTGGCGAGAGCGAGAGGTTGGGGGGGAAGAAAAATTATGTCAAGGTTGTTCAGCTGTTTATCCTCTAACAGAGATTTTAATCTGCATCTAGTATTATTTTTTGTACATTTTTGCCCATGCGCAATAAGTGTATGAGTGTGTGTGTATGTGTATGTTTGCTTTAATGCTGGGGGAAGGGAAAGACAGCAGAGGATGGGCTGCTGCTATACTCTCTTCTAAAGAGGAATTATCATGAAGTAAAACTGTGTGAGCTGCATACTTTTCTCTGTGTGTGAGGGACATACACTGCTTTTTTTTAATTCAGATATAAGAAAGCCAGCTTGTTTGGTTTTACTTTGGAGAGCATAAATGAACTAGATTTTTTTTTGGTGCTTGGCTTTGGTAACATACAAACCATATACCAACAAAACATCTGATCAGTCAAAGCTTCACTTTTTCTCCACTTCTGTATTTATAAATACATACAACATGCCTGCATCTCTCCTTTTTTGTAAACAAAAGTGAAGCCAATCACTGACACATTGCTCTGCTGACATATTATGGAACCAAGATGTGCAAAGAGGATCTGGCTGGTGGAACAGTGGAATTGATGTCACGTCCTTTCTGCTAACCAAAATCTGCACTCTATTAACCGCTGAAATACGAGGACAACCCGGGTTCGTAAAGTCCACTGAAAAACTGATCTTGTGCGAGGTGTAATAGAAAGTTTTATTAATACTGGTGGATTTCATAAGGCTTTTTTACACTTTCATTTTTTTTCACTGTTGTATCTAGGTATGCAAAATGCATTATGTTTGTGGATATTGTTTTATATAATAGTTTGTTTTGTCATTTTTTATATTCTAACCCCAATCT